>NC_064620.1:633752735-635002735 GCF_023898315.1 Schistocerca nitens | reverse complement strand
AGGGAAAGACGAAAGGATGTGGGTTTTAAGGGAGAGGATAAGGAGTCATTCCAATCCCGGGAGCGGAAAGACTTACCTTAGGGGGAAAAAAGGACAGGTATACACTCGCACACACACCCATATCCATCCACACATACAGACACAAGCAGACATATTCAAAGACCAAATATATAATGGTCTTTGAATATGTCTGCTTGTGTCTGTATGTGTGGATGGATATGGGTGTGTGTGCGAGTGTATACCTGTCCTTTTTTCCCCCTAAGGTAAGTCTTTCCGCTCCCGGGATTGGAATGACTCCTTATCCTCTCCCTTAAAACCCACATCCTTTCGTCTTTCCCTCTCCTTCCCCTCTTTCCTGATGAGGCAACAGTTTGTTGCGAAAGCTTGAATTTTGTGTGTATATTTGTGTTTGTTTGTGTGTCTATCGACCTGCCAGCGCTTTTGTTTGGTAAGTCTCATCATCTTTCTTTTTAGATATATTATTTTTTCATGTTTTTGAACTTCCACTGCTATGAGTGTGAATCCTGAATCCTTCCTGGTCATGCTGACAAAGTTTTATGAATTTATTAGTAAAAATATAGACAGTGCAAATTAAAATGTCCTGTGGTGCCTCTCCTTCCCGAAGTCGGCCTGTTTGACGTCGTACCCCCCTTAAGCACCGGTGTATCCATACTTCTGTTCCTTGGTGCAATTCGTTTTTGTGAGGCAATCTAGCGTGACCCTGCACTCAACCTGATTAGAAGGACCAGGCTTCCATTTCAGGAGATTGACAACCTAGACTGTAGAGCTGCCCTCACCTTTCCCTGGTGTGAAACACATGTTGTCTGCCTCATTTGTCAAGGCGAATCAAGCTTATGTGAACCTGCCATTATTTATGCTGCTGCTGGCACAGACTACAAATATGTAGAATGAAACTGTCTGGCAAACTGAAGCTTAAATATTTGAATGTGGATCAATGACTTTGAGTTAATGTCTACGAAGTAAATGTGAAGTGTGCTCATGTGTCTTACATTGCTTGCAAAGTCCAGAGTGTAAGTTAATGTTTTTCCGAAGTTTATTAGGTTAAGCATGTTTATGTACCTGTTGGCTGACAAAATGTCATTCCAAACACTAATAGAAGAAAACAAGAATTCTGTGTCACCAGGTCATTGTTTAGTTATTAATACATCTGTGTGTAGTATATATCATTTGACCTAACCATTATATAGATTTTTCTGTTACTAGCACTGACTTGAGGTGTGTTCACTAGCTCTAGTATTTTGCTTTGAGAAAAAGTGAAAGATGTTTGGAATTATAGGTTATGTTGTTGTTTCCAGAGAAATTACAAGAAAGACTGGAATACCACAGGACTTAGTGGAGTATATAATATATGGTACAGTTATACAGGAAGTGAAGACTAGTAATATTGCACGTGATGCTGCTCTCTGTGCTGGATATCCATTAAACACACCTGCCCACACTGTGACAATGGCATGCATTAGTTCAAATGTTGCCATAACAACAGGTACTTCATTGAGCTTAATTTACCAAAACAAATTTCTTCTTGTTTGTGTGCTTAAATTTCAGGTTACATTTGTTCTCATTGTAGTAAAATTTTTATATTTTGTTTTGGGACTTCCTGCGGCTATATTACAAACTGTACTACAATCTACCACATTTTGAAGAGGTACTTCTTGTGCTGTATCAATAAAACTGCAAATTTTTGTAATATACAAGTCACCAAACAGCATGTCAGCTTCAAAATAGTGGAAATTGAGATAGTGGCTGCTTGATTTGATTCTGTTCACTTTTCATAGCAAGCACGAGACACATGGTCTAGTCAGCCAATTGCAACATTGCTTTTGTCACGTGCATAAATACAGCATAGGAATAAGAAAAGCTATTCCTTCGCATATAATTTTTGTTGTCACAAATATGTGACAATGTCGTGTGTAGCTTTTATTTTTCCTCCAGGGATGTGAATTAACTGGGATGGAAGAGCACAGCTTAAATTGCAGTCCCAATTCTATTCTTCGTTGTGTGAGAGGGTGTGGTTGTGCTTGAATGCTATAGCACAGCTCTTAATTTCTGTGAGTGTAGTATTGACATTTGTATTCTGTCCCAAATATTTGGTTGTTTCATCCGCTAAATGTGTTGTGATTTTTTTGTCTCCAGGAGTGTGATTAGGCTCTGTTTGACTGTTCCACCCCCCTCACCCACCACCTCCCACCCCCCTCCTGCACCCCATATGTTGCAGTTGGTAAGGGTTTGTTTTGTCTGGAAGACAATAGAACAGCTGGAATTGCTACAAAATCCTGGTTGTGGTGACGCTAACCTCTAGGTTTGCCCAAGGTCCAAGCTATGTTGGTAAGTGAATTTGGTTGGGAGTTCGTGAAGCCAACACATGTAGAAGCAAAAATATTTTGATGACAGAGAAGATTTGTAGCTTAGCACACAGCAGTGAAATGTATAATCCTGTTGTGAATATTCATCCATTTTCCCCAGTATTTACAATTTCTGTGTGCATGGTTTGGTTGGAGCCTAAGAGTAAAATTTCAGTTGGTGCAGCCAGATATTCGTCACAACTAAGATTATAAATTGCCAGTTCCACAAATGTCAGATTGTAAACACAGTTGTTGCTTGTTTTGGAAGGTTCATGCTTCGGTCCATATCCCATGATCTCACACTGCCTGAGTCAGATGTTTAGTTATTGTTCAATCAGTGTCGATAGTGTTCAGCACTGTGGTGGAGTTACGTTATTTTGAGCTGGTTTGAAAGCCAGTGTTGTTTGCTTAGTCCTAGCTCAGTGTTGAAAATGGATTGGAGTAGTTGTCCAGTGAAGAGGTGACTTTCTGTAGAATGAATGATGCTGCATCATGTTTATGAGTGGTGGCATGTTTTGCCAGGCAGTAGGGATTACACTAAGTGCCATGCTCTTGCTAACTTCTAGCCTAATGAGAATTCATCCCATTGTTGGCACTGATTGAAGGTGAAGAAGGGTGGGTGTATGGTGAATATGCAGTGCACATTGTCGTGTGTGTGTGTGTGTGTGTGTGTGTGTGTGTGTGTGTGTGTGTGTGTGTGTGTCGTTCAGTACTTGGTCCAGTAATTCACAAATGACATTACAATCAATCTGACATCAGTTGCAGATGGGTCTACACGTGTTTTCCGAATATGGTGAGACTTCTCATAAATTTCCAGTTGTCTGTGTACGGTGACTGACTGGTCTTCTTTCAGTCGTGAAGTTTGTATGGGTGATGAAAAATTCACACACCTCACCCTGGGGGCTCATCAATCTTTGGTGAATCTCCTCTGACTTTCCATCGGATGGTCCTTCTTGTGCGGACTCTGCATGGACTTGGTTCACTATCTTGATCTTGCTTTCTGGTTTCACTCCTGCTGCTATCTTTCTTCCGTTAGGGTATATGGTCCCCATTATTGTGTTTGAACTGTGATATTTTCCAAATTTTAGAAGAGTACATGTTGTGCAGGAAAGGTTGCCCACTGTGGTGTATGCTCCATGTCTGTGCCCTTCCACCGTGCACCCTTCCTTTCTTTTTGTCATAGTACGTCCAAACCCCAGCAAGATAGCTATCCCATTTTGTGTGTGTGTGTGTGGGGGGGGGGGGCGGCATCAGGGGAGGGGTTGTCAAGTACCTGTAGGGCGGTAGCTCCCTGATCATGCACAGATCACACTGTTGATGCCTGCACTGCACACTCCTCATTTATGACATGGAGTATGTGCTCATCGTGACTTGGACACGGGGACTCTCAGCAACGGATTGCTATATTACGGAAATGGACACTATAACTCCATTGTTGTACACTCAGAGGAGCCTCGGCTCCTTTTCGCTTCGTGCATGTGTGCTTGATCAACAGTACTTCTGATTGTCTCTCACAGGTGAGGCCTCAAAAAGTCTTCATGGCGGATGAGTGTGTGTCTTCCGTGGTATCCCGAATGAGATAATGCCGTTTTGCGCAGTAGTTACTGCAAGTCATGTCAATAAGACCTCACTTCGATAGCAGCAGGCAATGCAGCCCAGTGGCTGTGGTTGGGTGGCACCCATGGGGAGAGCCTTAGGAGGAACACAGGACAAGACAAGGAGCAAAATCCAAAATCCTCCTCCCCTTCTCTACCTGGTTCATACCACAACTGACAAGGACACACATTAGGCCAGAAAGCCTTTTTTTGTGGAACAAGTTGAAGACAAATACAGGGAAGTTGTAGCCACCTCTAAGAAGAGCAGTCAGCTGTGGGCCAGCTTAGAGCAATGGAGTGTGCACTTAACCTGTTGTGCCCATAGGGGACGCCGGGAAAAGAAGCTGCTACCAAGGTCTTCATCTTGGCTTTAGAGGATCATACATTGCTGGAGGAGGTCAAGGTAATAGTCTACCAGCGTGATATGAAACCCTATATTCCCCATTGTATGGATGCTTCAGATGTATGAAGTTCAGACGTGTATTCTCATTGCCCAGCTACCCTGTCTGCAGGGATCGTGGACGTCCACTGTATGCAAACGTTTCTTGTGCCCTCGCCCTTCTGTGTAAACTGCGGTGAGCTCCACTCTCCCTGCTCACAAGACTGCTTTTTTTTAGTGCAAGAAAATCCAAAAGACCCTGGACAAGTTCATGTATCAGATAAAAGTAAGTGTCTCTTAATCCCATACAGATGACACAATCTTAAGCTGCAGCTGCAGTGTCATTGCCTTCTATTGACAGTGCATTCCTTTGTTGTGCCTCTTAATGTGGGCTCTTGGAGGCACCTGCTGATACCTGCCCTGCCAGACAGTCTGGGCCTATTCTGGTGCTTGCACTGTACCCAATTTGGTAGCATTGGCTCCCCACCTGCCAGGGTGCCTTATCCTTCTCTCGTTTCACTGGCTAGGAAGAGGTTTATTGGGACTTACTTCCATTGTTTCTGCTGCTCAACAGCCAGACACAAGCTGTCAGCTGAAGGAGCTACAGACTGCTGGATTGTTGGACTTCGGTTCTTCCTCTGTCTCTGAAACCAATCCAGGGAAAACTTACAGAGCTCCTGGCGGCCCCTGAGGCACCAGATCTCCCCAGGCAATTTGCTGCAGAACATGTTAGTGGATCCCCTGATGTCTCGACCAGTGGCAGCACATGATCCTGGGTCATAACCCCTCCCCAATTCCCCCCCCCCCCCCCCCCCCCCAAATCCGTTTTTCGTGGCCTCACAGTATTCAGACAGTCTGATCTTCCAGTGGAGTTGTAGCAATTTTTCCACCACTGGCTAACTATGGTGGCTTTTAAGCACCTACCCTGCATTCTGTAATGACATCCAGGAAAGCTGGTTTCCAGCAACTCTAACCCCTGCCCTACGTGGCCACTGTAGTTATTTGAAGAATCGTACAGACTATGAATGGGTAACAGGTGGAGTTTGACTCGAAAACATCGTTATGTGTAGGGAGTGCCTATATTGTTGGCGACACCCCAAATCGATTTCGGCTTCCCGACCAGTGTTCGGTTTATACTGCGGAGCTTTACGCTGTTCTCCAGGCTGTCCACTAGATCTGCCGCGATCAGCGGATACAGTATGTTATCTGTTCAGACTCTCTCAGCTCTCTCCTCAGTCTCCAAGCTCTCTACCCTGTCCACCCTCTGGTCCACCGGATTCAGGACTGTCTGCGCTTGCTCCACCTGGGGGCGTCTCGGTGGCGTTCCTCTGGCTCCCAGGACACGTTGGTATCTGTGGCAATGAGGCGGCCGATATAGCGGCCAAGGCTGCAGTCTCTCCCCTTCGGCCAGCTATTCAATTGATTCCCTTCGCCGATCTACGGAGCGTTTTATGTTGTCGTGTTGTTCATTTATGGCACGCACATTGGTCGACACTTCCCCATAATAAATTGCGGGACGTTAAATCGCTTCCTTGTGCTTGGACCTCTTCCTCCCGAACGCGTCGTTGGGAGGAGGTAATTTTAACTAGACTCCGGATAGGGCACTGTCTTTTTAGCCATCGACATCTTTTAAGCGGCGATCCTCCCCCACTCTGTCCCCACTGCTCTCAGCTGTGGACGCTAAGACACCTTTTAATTGAGTGCCCCAATTTTACTCCATTACGTGCCCGTCTACAGCTGTCGCCTGATATATCGTCCATTTTAGCAGATGACACGCG
The DNA here is from genome assembly GCF_023898315.1 of Schistocerca nitens. NCBI lineage: Eukaryota > Metazoa > Arthropoda > Insecta > Orthoptera > Acrididae > Schistocerca > Schistocerca nitens. Next base: position 634,996,620 of record NC_064620.1, on the reverse strand, counting down.
CTCGGCCGATCGCGTTCTCGAGTTTATTAGTGCCAGTGAAATGACGTCAGTCATTTGAAGCCCCTTTTGGGGACAACCAACCTCTTTCTGTAGTTGATTTTTAAGCCTTCCTTCTGCTTTTAGTTTCTCCAATTTTTTGAGTTTCGTTCCCATTGCTGCTGGTTTCCATTTTCGTTTTTTACTGTTTCCTAAGTCAAGGACTGGGTGCTAATGACCATAGCAGTTTTGCGCCCTAAAGCCCAAATAAAAAAAAAAAAGAGGTGGAGTTTGTATATATGTGTGGGACTATATACTGTGAGAACCCATCCCTGTCAGCATTACACAGAACCCATCTGGGCAGGTATCCAGGATCCAGGGGAGCAATAGTGAGGGAGGGACAGGAAGATCAGGAAGTGGTAAGTACCGCACCGGTAATTGTGGACCATCTCCAGTGGATAGACGGTAGAAGACCAGGGCTGCAAAAGGAGAAATCAATGGCGGGCTCTCCAACACCATAACCACCGCCCTTCACTTGAGCTTCTCATTGCCTTTATATGGTTCCCTGCCCATGTCCACTACCTCATAAAACAATGAAAGCAAGAATCCTAGGAATGGTATGTTTCCACAATTGGGTTGTGTACCTTTCAATCACAGGTATGGGCAAATATCAGATGCCTCTATGGCTTCCACTCCCCTGTTGGTGTGGCAAGTATTTCCCTAGATGGTGACGTTTATACTGTTCCAGATGCTTTTGTCGAACATTTTGTTGAGCATTATGCTCGTGCACCTGCATCTGAGAACTAACACCCCTCCTTTTGGCTTGGAAAACAGTGGGTGAAGTGAATGCGCTTATCTTTTACTAACCACCACCTGGAGCTATAATGCTCCATTCAGTGATAGGGAACTCTCCAGTGCCCCAGTCCATCGACTGAGTGAGGTGGTGCAGTGGTTAGCACACTGGACTTGCATTCAGGAGGACGACAGCTCAAATCTGCATCCAGCCATCCTAATTTAAGTTTCCCGTGATTTCCCTAAATTGCCTCTCGAGTTGGGAATAGCTGGTTTCCTTCCCCATCCTCCCCTAATCCGAGCTTGTGCTCCATCTCTCATGACCTCATTGGTGTGATTTTAAACACTCCTCCTCCTCCTCCTCCTCCTCCTCCTCCTCCTCTCTAGCCCATTGCCCGTATATGGCCCAAGAGCAGACAGTGTCCACAACCAAATGCTGAAGTATCTCTCAGTTCATTGTCAGCGTTACATTCTTGCCCTCTTTAATCGGGTCTGGAACGAGGGTGAGTTCGCATATCAGTGGCGAGAAAGCATGATAGTTCCGGTACTAAGATGACAGGAACAGTTATCACCCAGTCAGCCTTACCGATGTCCTCCATAAGTTGCTGGAACAAATAGTGAGCAAGTGGCTGTGTTGGCTCTGTCTCTCGGGGCCTTTTGGCTACATTTCATGGTGGTATTGTCTCAGGCCACTGCACTGCTGGTAATTTGGTCCACTTGGAATCTAGCATCTGGACTGCATTTGCACATCGTCAGCACCTCACCGCTGTTTTTCGACCTACAGAAGGCTGCTTGTCATGACATTGTCACCACATCCTTAATACTTCACATGAGTGTTATATCCGGAGTCTTCAGATTTTTGTCATGAACTTCCTGTTGCACTATACAATTTGGGTTCAAGTTGGTATTTCTCAGTTACACCCCCACCCCCAAATATCAGAGAGAATGGGATTCCACAGGGCTCTGTACTGAGCATCGTCCTCTTTTTGGTGGACATCAATGGCCCAGTGATGTCGCCCTCCTCATATGCTGACAGTTTTTGCTTTTATTATTGCTCCTCTTGTGTGATTGTTGCTGAGTATTGCCCACAGGGTAGCACCCGAAAACCACAATCGTGGGATCTCACCCAGACTTTTTGTTTTCGGCCACCAAGACTCTGTCACTGTCACTGCCCGACAACACCCAGAGCTTTACCTAGATAATCAGTTACATCTTGTAGTTAAGACACACTGCTTTTTGGGACTGGTTTTCAATTCAAGATACGGCTTCCCCACCTTCATGAACTTAACTAAAGTGCTGGTGACACCTCAGTACACTTAGCTGCCTCATAAACACTAGCTTGGGTGCAGATCGCTCTATCCTCTTGTGTCTATACTAAGCCCTGATTCTTTACTGTCTTGATTATGGTTGTCTTGCATATGGTTCAGCATCACTCTTAGCATTGTGGATACTGGATCCCATTCATCATTGTGGCGTCAGACTTGCGACAGAAACCTAAACTGCTACTAGACAAGGCTCGAGTCCCTCCATTACCTATCAGACACAACATGCAACAGCTGCTGAATTGCGGTATACGCATTTGTAGCTTCCCTCAATTACCCAACTGCCATGCCCTTTCCCATGGAAGGGAGCTCCACCTCCCACAACAGTGTCCAGAACTGGGTTTACAATTGCTGTACGCCTCCAGTGTCTGTTTTGAACTGCAACTTCCTCCACTGTCGTGTCTGGTCAGGGAGACATTGCGTCTGCCCCCATGTTTTGTGCACTGATATTGGACTTGTCTCAAACTCTCCTTTGGTTCAAAAAATTCTGATGACTACATTTTTTTGTCACTTGTTCTTGGCTGTCCTTAGATGAATCTGAGTTTTGAAGTGGTATTCACCAATGGCTCAACAGTCAATCGATCAACAGGCTTTGGATACACATATGCATGGTGCATTGAACCCCACTCTGCCGAGTGGCTGCAGTATCTTCAATAGGCCTTAGCCATGTTCGTTCTTGCACTGGCAATAGTATCCTAATCTAAAAAATTACTCCCTTAGCAACCTTCAGGCTGTAGGCGTGCTACTCTCCTCACACTGGTTACAGCTGTCCAGGATGTAGTCTCTGACCTCCATCAAGCTGGACGGCCAGTTATTTTAATTTGGACGTCTGGTCATGTCGGGATTTTGGGAAATGAGTGAGCCGACTGACTGGTTGCCCAAGCTGGTCACCAGATGTCAATTCTGGAAATGAGGTCCCAGAACTGGATCTTCGGTGATTTATGCCTATATTGCTGGAAGTCTGGCACTCAGAATGGTCTGCCCTGATCTCCGCTCACATACTGAGGACAATAAAGGAGACAGCGACCATGTGGCAGTCTTCCCTGCATGCTTCTTGCAGGGAATCCACTGTCCTATGTTGAATCCACCTTGGCCACGTTCTAAGATAGGATCCCTTCACTGCTGATGCGGTGCCCACCTGATGGCCCCCTTACCCATAGACTGCCCTAATTTGGCTGCTTTAAGGTGGCATCTTAATCTTCATGACATGCTACCTCTGGTGCTATGAGACAAAACCAAAGCTGCTGCTCTGGTGTTACGTTTTGCCCGTGAAGGTGGTTTCTACTCCACTGTGTAACGTAGGGCTTTTTGCCGTCATTGACCACCTGAGGGGTTGGTGGGGTGCCCTGTGCTGCTCCCTTACTCCCACCCCACCTGCTCTGGAGTCCCTTGTTGGCCCTGGGTTGTTAGCCAAGCCTGGCTTCTACCCTTTCCACCTTTGTACTTTCTTTATTCTTTTTCATTTTTTGGTATTAATGTCTCGTCATGAAATGAAATGTCGTGTGGCTAGGGCCTCCCGTCGGGTAGACCGTTCGCCTGGTGCAGGTCTTTCGAGTTGACGCCACTTCGGCGACCTGCGTGTCGATGGGGATCGACCTGCGTGTTGATGGGGATGAAATGATGATGATTAGGACAACACAACACCCAGTCCCTGAGCGGAGAAAATCTCTGACCCAGCCGGGAATCGAACCCGGGACCTTAGGATTGACATTCTGTCACGCTGACCACTCGGCTACCGGGGCCGGACAATGCTTCGTCCTGACTGAGCTTCTAATGAATTCTGTGTGCTGTCTTTTTTTTTTTTTTTTACACTCAGATTTACCAGGATTTTGCTTCCTTCCTTGTTTGCCATTAAACAGATGAATGGGTAGATGACCTTGCAGTTCAGTACCTTTCACTCTGAACCAACCAACCAATTCACAACAATTGGGGGGGGGGGGGGCGGGCAAGTCATCCTTCAAATAGTTAGGGCGTAATTTAGGTAAAGGAAGCAAGGAATGGGTTGTGAAATTCAGATAGTGAGTGCTGGGTGGAATTCAGAAGTCATACAACACTTTAGGTACTGATATCTCAATGAAAATAATCAGTTGTTGAAAATATAAATAAAACATGGATAAATAAAAATCTGCTCACCAAACATTGGTGGTTGAACACGCATATAAAAGGTATTACATAGGCAAGCTTTTGGAGACAGTGAAAGCTTTTCCTGACTGAAGGTGAAGGGAAGAGGGATAAAGGAAAAGGACTGGTGAGATTTAGGAAATGGGGTAAAAGGGGTAGACGTTGGAAAAATCACCCAGAACCTGTGTCAGGGGGAGACTTGCCAGACAGGATGAGAAGGAAAAGTTTATAGTTTGGCACTGCACCAGGTGAGATTTGAAAACCTGAGAGCTTGAAGGTGGAAGGTAGGGTAATATGCATGACAGAGAATATTGCCAGAATATCAGCAGGAGTTAATAAGAGTGAAAAGGTAAGTGCCTTGTATGTGATAGAGGTGGGAGGGCGGCAGTGAAACATAGACAGGTCAGAAAATGAAAGATGTGATGGAGCGAAGAAGGGATAGTTACATGAAGAAATGCTGAGAGAGAAGAAATTAATGTAAATTAAGGCCAAGTGGGTGGTGAGAACCAAGGACATTTTGTAGCACCAGTTCGCACCTGCGGAGTTCTGAGAAACTTGTTTGGTGGAAGGATCCAGATGTGTGTGGTGAAACTGTCACAAAGGTCATGATTTTCATGGTGTAGAGCACGTTCTGCAACACGATATTGTTTGATGCCAGTATACACCCTCTGCTTATGTCCATTCATCTTAACTGATAACTTTGTATTGGTTATGCTGATATAAAAGGCCAAACGTTGTTTACATAACTGGCATAGGACATGTCGTTTCACAGCTGACGCTCTCCGTTTGATAGGTTGCCCGTTATAGGGCTGGTATAGGTTCATAGGGGAAGTTTTGCAGTGGGAACATCGTAGGGATAGGAGCCATAGGGTAGGGAGATGGGTGCAGGAGGAGTGCAGGGTCTGACGATATTGCAGATATTGGGAGGACAGTAGAAAGCTATTCTAGGTGTGGTGGGTAAAATCTGACACAATGGACCTCATTTAAGGACATGTACAAGTACTGTAATTCCTGGCAAGAGTATACACAGAATTTTAACAGAACAATTTAGAATGTAGCTGAGTGGTTGTGAAGTGGAAAAAAGTATTTTTCTGTTTTACATGCTTTGTGACACAGCAGTGATAGCTCCTGGACTGGGGGTGGTATCACTACTTAAAAATTTTTGCAGAGGTGAAGAAACGCAATTGTAGTGAAATACATTTAAGTGGTTTTATTGAATATTCAGTGCTCGGGACATACATTAAGACATACAATGAAAATTTCTCAGAAAGCTGGTATGTTTTCGGTAAATTGATAGATTGCATTAAATTTGCAGCAAATCTGAGCTGGTCTTAAGGGGCCATAACGAAACAGAAAATTCCAACAACACGGGAATTTTTAGAGGACTAGTTTATCTGACGGCAGAACTTGACGGTGTCTAGAAGCAGTGTATTGAAAAGTCAGAAAACTGGGTTTTGTAGGTTTTTCCAAAACAATTCGAAGTGAACTGTTTGAATCGGTTTCAGAGATACCTAAATCTTAAACACCTGAGAAACTGATAGCTCAGTGCAACGACGGTGCTCCTTTCGTGAGTGACCACAAAAGTGGAAATTCAAATCAGAATTAGAGATGTATAAAAATGCTCACTTCATTCATTATTATGCACATATGTTAAAGTTAACATTGTGTGACAGGCAATAAGCAAGTGCAGATCTTCTTGAGCAACTTGGAAGGAATTTGTACTTTAATTTCCAATCCCCTAAATGTATAGCCATTTTCGATGAGCTAGTGAAAAAACGTATTCCTACTTGTCCTCAGCCCATCAGATGGAATTTCAAGTCACAGAGCGTAACGTGACCCAGAGAGCATCCCAGAGTGCCCCAGAGAGCTAAAACACTAAGAAGAATCGCTTCTCGGCTTTTGGCAAGATCAATATGTAGTAGTGTTTAATATATAAGAAATTTTATTTTATTGAGGTTACAACATCTTAACCTAACAATGACAAACAAACGTATAGAATGTCGAAAAGGCATTGCTGGGTAGCCTGTGGCGCGCGATTCAAACCGCCTCGGCAACACGCTCCCTAGTGTTACTAGGAGCGTGTTGCTCAAAAATTCACTTCCTGTTGCTTGCGCAACACTGATAAGGCGCGCAGGGACCGGACGTTGACGTCACGATAAGCTGCGCCGCAGCACAGAGCGTCATTCGCTATGCGAACGTCGAGGAGTGCGGACGCATAGCCCTGGGTGTCTCGCTGGCCATTGGCTTGCTACATTTACCTGTATTAACGTGCCACAGCAATGCCTCTGCGACGTGGTTACCGTCGTCGCTGGCGGCGCAGCGTTCCTGTGTATCGTGCTTTGAAGGCGATAGACATTGATCTTTCTGGACAGTTCAATAAACAACAATTAATTGGAGGTCCAAACTTATTTCGTGGACTCTGTTTGAACTTTACATGTGATGTACAAGCCGAATAGTAATGATAGTAATGATTACAAAACAATAAACGAGGCTATTGGACTCCAGGGTTTACTGCAAGATGAAGGTTTCCTCTTCTGGCTACATTTTTCTTAATGAAGTCATGCCTCATTGTCACACTCTGTTCAACCAGCTCAGCAAAGTAGTGATACAATAAAACTGTTGAATATGTATCTCAGTTTGCAGCACCTGTCCAGCATGTTAGGACCTCGTTAGACACTGATGGTCAGTGGGTGCAGGAAGAGTCAGACAAGGATGTTTCACTGAATCAAGAATAGTGTGTGGGCCCAGAACAGGGATCGATTAAATTTTAGTGGTTACTTGTCATTTGCGCAACTCTTTGATCCCTTGTTGTTTGAGGACAGACGTGCACGTGCGATGTGTTCCCTCGAAAAAGGACTATTGAATCGGCCAAATTTCACTAAAATGCTCGTAGACCATTTTGCGGTGCTGAAGGGGAGATAGGTTACAAATGAGTTAAGGTAAGCAAAAGTGCATTAATAGATGATCAGAAGCAATTTCTTTGTTGTAACTATCAGTTTAGCTTACGAAATTAAGTGGATAAAAAGGGTAGAGTCAAATTTGCCAACACTTTAGCACAACAAAATGTACTAAACACTACACATTTGGGAGAGTCTATCATGTGCTAGATAATTTAAAATGCGTAATTTGTAATACATAAATATATATAGTATGACAAACATGGAATGTAAAATCACATGGCAGTTGCTCATGTCAGCCAGTCAAGCAAAAGACCCCCAATGTTACGGGAACATTGCTGTTTAGTCACGTGAACTCAAACGCCACGGTCTGAACTCGCACAACATTAGATGTCTCAAGTTTAGAAATTAAAACAGCAGAAGCGTTAAGCGTGCAGCGAAGCTAACATATGATCACATTAAAGATCTCACCAAAACACATCTTTTAATATGGTTTGTTGTAGTAAACTGTGGGGGTAACAAGATGTCGGAGAATAAATAAGCTACTTGTAGATTTTATTTTGGAGTTAGCTTTTACTGTTACTTAGTAGTTGATTGTGAAATGGAAAGAAGATCCAGAATGGAGACATTTGACTAGTTTGTGATATTGCACCCTCAGTGATGGTTCCCCTACCCATTTCAGTGCTGCTCACGTCACCTTTTCTGCTATTGATCTCACAATCTACTCATGTGCTCCGTGGCTTCTCTACATTGGTCACCCCATGATCTTGTGACAGTGACCACTTTCCGGCAATTCTGTTGTTCCCCTGCTGCTGCCAGGTAGGTAGGCCCCCATTTTGGGCATTCCACACACAGTTGGCATTTATATACGTTTGCCGTACACTTTGACACCTCTCTTTTACTGCATTGATGTGGTTGTGCAAGACATCTTTGCCATTGTCCTTACGTCGTTGACACTATCACCCTACCCCCCAGGGGATCCACGACTCTTTTGTGGATACGTGCGTAGCGAGCACGGGACCCCGAGCTAATGTGGCTCTCCTTCCTTTCCGGGCTGCATACCTTCCCTTTCCGCATCCTTCCCCGTCCCCCATCTTCGCCCCTTCCCCTCCCACCCCCCTCACCTCTGGCTCTTTCCTTCCCTTTCACCCCCTCTGGGAGTATGGTTTGTGCCTACGTCCGGAGACGGACGCTCGAAACTGTTACAAATTCCTTGCTTTCTACACTTGCAAGTCTTCGTCCTTCCTCTGTCCTTCTCTTTTCCTTCCCTCTTCTCTTCGCCCTTTTCTCCGCTGCGGCGTTTGAGACCCCTCTTCTTTCCTTTCCCTTTCTCCTTTTTCCTCTCTGTGCGTGTCTGAAGGCCGACCCACGCACTTCCATGCATAGCCGGTGACGGGGTAACTCGTAATTCCCCGCCCCGGGTAGACAGATAGGACACGTACGTACCCCCTGGTAACGGCCAGGCCCAGGGAGGGGTGATTACCCGAGCTGATACCTTCCGAAAGTGCCGATTGGTCCCTTCGTCCGTTTGTCGGGAGGTGTGACCTGAGGTGTGAACAATCACCTAAGGCGGGAGTGCCCTCAGATAGGGCCCCCACAAGGGAGGAGCGCGCCATCGGAGATGCCGGTAATCATGGGGGATTCTTCCGCAATGGTTTCCTCACCTTCCACTATGTCTGCTCACAAGCGTAAGTTCACTGAGTCTCAGCCACAGACAGTGCTTCCATCGTTGCCACAGTTCCTTGTTGTTTCTCGGTCTGACGAAGGTCACGACTTCTCCACGGTCAACCCTTTCATTATTCAGAAAGGTGTCAACGCAATTGCAGGTCCTGTAAAGTCTTGTTCCAGATTACGGAATGGCACCCTGTTGTTAGAAGCAGTCAGTGCCCTCCAGGCACAAAAATTGCTGCGTACCTCACTACTACACACCTTCCCTGTCCGGGTGGAACCGCACCGTACTTTAAATTCCTCGCGTGGATTCGTTGATACACGCTCCCTCGATGGATTGTCTGACAAAGAAATTCAGCACTACCTGTCTGACCAGGGCGTAACGGCTGTTGATAGTTATGAAAAGGGTTGACACGAACATCATTCCAACCCGCACTGTCTTCTTGACATTTGACAAAGTTCAACTCCCATCGAAAATCAAAGCAGGCTATGAGATAATTTCCGTTCGCCCTTACGTCCCAAACCCTACGCGTTGCTATCGGTGTCAGCGGTTCAATCACACCAGCCAGTCCTGTTCCAATCCGGCCAAATGTGTCTTGCCACAAATGTGTCTTGCCACAAATGTGTGGCAAGGATGCCCATGAGAGTGCTTGTCCACCTCCATCCCCTCGCTGCATCAACTGTATGGGTGACCACGCTGCTTCCTCTCGAGATTGCCCCGTTTTTAAGGACGAAAAGCTCATCCAGGAAATTAGAGTGAAGGGAAAGGTGTCGACCTTTGCTGCTCGAAAATTATTCGCCAGTCGACAGCCCACCGTGCCTCAGACAGGAAAATACAGCACTGTCCTTGCTTCTCCTCGGCCAACAAAGGAGGCGGCCACGCAGACTTGCGACCTCTCCTTTAGTGCCACGGTCGTCAGATCGGCCAGCGCAAAGAACGCCCGTTCAATCTCACCACTTTCGCTTGCCCACTCTCTGGCTCACCCTTCGTCGGGTTCTGCTAAATCTCGAGCCCAAAAGTCAGACACCAAGACTTCGAAAAAAGAGCATACTCGCGAAGAGTTTTTACGTACCGCAACTTCCCAACCATCGGTTCCTCCTTCATCTAAACATCATACTTCCAAGAAGGCTACAAAGAAACCCAGTTCCTCTCCTTCTCCGCCAAGGCGTATCCCATCTACAGCACCACCTGGCGGAAATCGCCCTCGGCCGTCTTCTGTGTCGCCGAGGCGCACTGCTGGCGGCCGATCAACCGGCCGATCGCTGGTGGCAGGAGCTGCTCCTGAACAACCTATGGATCAGGATCTTCTGCCTTCGGCTGAATGCCATTCCATGTTGTCGGTCGCAAGCTCTGAGCAGTCGTTGAGTTGACAGCAACCTTGGTCGCATTCCTCCATTTTCTGTTCACCCTATGTCCATTATCCACTGGAATATCCGCGGTATTCGAGCCAATCGGGATGAATTGTCGATCCTCTTACGTTCCTACTCGCCGGTCATCTTCTGTCTTCAGGAAACAAAGCTGCTTCCCCATGACCGCTTTGTTCTCCCTCCTTTTCAGTCCGTCCGATATGATCTCCCCTCTGTTGAAGGCACTCCAGCACATGGAGGACTCATGATTCTTCTCCATGAAACTCTCCATTATCACCCAATCCATTTAAACACTTCCTTCCAAGCTGTCGCCGTCCGTCTTTCCCTTTCCGGATACACGTTCTCTCTTTGTACTGTATACATTCCATCGTCCACACCAATGGCACAAGCTGATCTCCTTCATCTTCTTGGTCAGCTTCAACCCCCCTATTTGCTGGTCGGGGACTTCAATGCCCACCACTCGCTTTGGGGATCTCCACATCCTTGTCCACGTGGCTCACTATTGCTAGACATCTTCCACCAAGCGGATCTAGTTTGCCTCAACACTGGGGTCCCTACATTTTTGTCTGCCTCCACGACAAATTTATCTCATTTGGACCTTGCGGTCGGTACTGTTCCGCTAGCTCGGCGCTTCGAATGGTTCGCCCTTGATGATACACACTCGAGTGACCACTTTCCATGTGTCCTTAGACTGCAGCCTCAACAGCCATATATGCGCCTGCGACGCTGGAAGTGCCCAAGCTGATTGGACACTTTTTTCGTCTCTAGCGACATTTGATGACCGTCCCTTTCCCAGCGTCGATGATGAGGTCACACATATTACCGACGTTATTCTTGCAGCTGCGGAACATTCAATACCATGCACCTCCGAATTGCCCCGGCACCCTCCAGTTCCTTGGTGGAACGAGGCATGCCGTGATGCAATACGTGAGCGGCGACGTGCTCTCCGCCTTTTCCGCCACCATCCTACTTTGGCCAACTGTATCCGCTATAAGCAGTTCCGTGCGCGATGCTATCGTGCCATCCCCGATAGCAAGAAGGCAAGCTGGAAATTCTTTATTAGCTCATTTAACACCTTCACTCCCTCCTCGGAAGTTTGGAGTCGGCTTTGACGGTTCTCAGGCGCACCTAGTTTCTCCCCGGTCTCTGGGCTCACTGTCGCGCATGATACATTAGTGGACCCCGTCGCAATTTCTAACTCGTTGGGTCAGCACTTTGCTGAGATTTCGAGCTCTTCAAATTACCCGCCAGCATTTGTCCCGAAGAAACGTGCAGCGGAAGAGCGACATCTTGCTTTCTCCTCTCAAAATTGCGAAAGCTACAATACTGTTTTCTCCATGCGGGAACTCCAACATGCACTCTCTTCTTCTCGCTCCTCCGCCCCAGGACCGGATGGTATCCACGTCCAAATGTTGCTGCGTTTATCAACCCATAGTCTGCATTACCTCCTTCGCCTTTATAATCGAATTTGGACCGACAGTACTTTTCCCAGACGATGGCGGGAAGCTATAGTCATTCCTGTTACGAAACCTGGAAAGGACAAACATCTCCCCTCTAGCTATCGCCCCATTTCTCTGACGAGTATTGTCTGTAAGGTTTTGGAGCGTATGGTGAATTACCGTTTAGCGTGGTGGCTGGAATCCCGCTGTCTTTTAACACCTGCCCAATGCGGATTCCGAAAGCATCGTTCTGCAGTTGACCATCTTGTTGCTCTCTCCACTTGTATCATGAACAATTTTCTCCGGAAACGCCAAAAAGTAGCAATATTTTTTGATCTGGAGAGAGCATACGATACCTGTTGGAGGACAGGCATCCTCCGCACACTGTTTTCTTGGGGCTTTCAAGGTCGGCTGCCCCTTTTTCTTCGCGAATTTATGGCAGAGCGCACATTTAGGGTGCGGGTGAACACTACTCTCTCCCGTACTTTCTCCCAAGAAAACGGGGTACCCCAGGGCTCTGTGCTGAGTGTTGTGCTGTTTGCCATTGCCATCAATCCAATTATGGATTGTCTGCTTCCTGATGTCTCGGGCTCCCTCTTTGTGGACGATTTTGCGATCTACTACAGCTCTCAACGGACCAGCCTTCTTGAACGACGTCTTCAAGGATGTCTCGATCGCCTCCACTCTTGGAGCATCGAAACCGGCTTCCGTTTTTCTCCCAGTAAGACCGTTTGTGTTAATTTTTGTCGACATAAAGGAGTTTCTTCCGCCCTACCTACATCTAGGTCCTGTCAACCTTCCGTTTTCAGACGTCGCTAAATTCTTGGGTCTTGTGTTTGACAGAAAACTGTGCTGGTCCTCCCACGTTTCCTATCTTTCGGCTCGCTGTCTGCGATCCCTCAACACCCTCCTGGGGAGCGGACAGAGTGGTCCTTCTCCGCCTCTATCGCGCCTTAGTGCACTCGAAATTGGACTATCGAAGCATAGTCTACTCCTCTGCTCGGCCGTCTATTCTTCGGCGTCTCGACTCTATCCACCACCGTGGATTACATTTAGTGTCTGGAGCTTTTTACACCAGCCCTGTGGAAAGCCTTTATGCTGAGACTGCTGTCCAATCGGCGAGCAGTCCTTCTGAGCCGTTATGCTAGCCATCTGTCTTCCATGCCTGCTAATCCAGCCCATGACATTTTTTTCGACGCCTCCTTTGATGTAGGGTATGCAGGCCGCCCCTCCTCCCTACTACCACCGGGAGTCCGCTTTCGTCAACGGCTCCATTCTCTTTCCTTCCGCTTTCCTAAAACCTTCTTGACAACTTGGGGTACAGCACCGCCTTGGCTCCATCCCCAGATCTGCCTGCTCCGTGACCTTTGTCGATTTCCCAAGGATGGTACCCCTTCACTTGTTTATCGTCGGGCATTTGCTGCTCTGTGTGCACAAATGACGGACGCCACATTTATTTACACCGACAGCTCGAAAACATCGTTAGGTGTAGGGAGTGCCTATATCGTTGGCGACGCCCCAAATCACTTTCGGCTTCCCGACCAGTGTTCGGTTTATACTGCGGAGCTTTACGCTGTTCTCCAGGCTGTCCACTACATCCGCCGCTATCAGCGGATACAGTACGTTATCTGCTCAGATTCTCTCAGCTCTCTCCTCAGTCTCCAAGCTCTTTATCCTGTGCACCCTCAGGTCCACCAGATTCAGGACTGTCTGCGCTTGCTCCACCTGGGGGGCGTCTCGGTGGTGTTCCTCTGGCTCCCGGGACACGTTGGTATCTGTGGAAATGAGGCGGCAGATATTGCAGCCAAGGCTGCAGTTTCTCTTCTTCGGCCAGCTATTCAATCGATTCCCTTCGCCGACCTACGGAGCATTTTATGTTGTCGTGTTGTTCATTTATGGCACGCACATTGGTCGACACTTCCCCATAATAAATTGCGGGACGTTAAATCGCTTCCTTGTGCTTGGACCTCTTCCTCCCGAACGCGTCGTTGGGAGGAGGTAATTTTAACTAGACTCCGGATAGGGCACTGTCTTTTTAGCCATCGACATCTTTTAAGCGGCGATCCTCCCCCACTCTGTCCCCACTGCTCTCAGCTGTGGACGCTAAGACACCTTTTAATTGAGTGCCCCTATTTTACTCCGTTACGCTCCCGTCTACAGCTATCGCCTGATATATCGTCGATTTTAGCAGATGACACGCGCTCACCCGACCGCGTTCTCAAGTTTATTAGTGCCAGTGAAATGACGTCAGTCGTTTGAAGCCCCTTTTGGGGACAACCAACCCCTTTCTGTAGTGGATTTTTAAGCCTTCCTTCTGCTTTTAGTTTCTCCAATTTTATGACTTTCATTCCCATTGCTGCTGGTTTTCAATTTCGGTTTTTTACTGTTTCCTAGGCCACGGACAGGGCACTAATGACCATAGCAATTTTGCGCCCTATCCAGGACCTCCAGTGGGCACTGCAATAATTTAAACGACACCCTTCACAGACCAGTCTTATCACTTTTAAGCATCTCTGTGCTAAGATTTGCTGCCTTTTTAAGTGTACAGGATGGCGGATATGGGCAGGCGGTGGGCGTTATGGAATAATAGTGTAATTTTTAGAGAAAGGCCATTTATTGGCTAAAGCATGATGAAAAGGGGCTACATAGGCCTAGGGAGGTGAGGGTGAGCCAGAGCTTACAATTTGGCGAACATTGTTCGCGAAGCTACCGAAAGTGGTTGTCTGCCAAAACTAAGTCCACAGTGCCGCAGCACCGGGAGAAGCGGGAGATGTTCAATGCTACAGGGCGCGCATCCGACTCGCGGGTGAGTAAGAATACAAGAGAACGGGCCCGGCGACGGGCGGCCGGGTATATTCGACGCACCACGCGGCTTCCTCCACCCTGATTGATCAGGACCGAGCAAACCGTGCGGGCGGCATGGAACTTTCCAGAGCGTTGCCTGCTAAGCGACGCCTGGGGCGGCGTTACCTCGTAAGCACATGAGAGAGGCGCGTGATCAATGTGCCCTTCCTCGGTGCTGAGTTCCTGTTACTAGACCGTGGGACGAAAGAATTTACAGGCAGCTAACACTGCCGGCCGTGGCTTGGCCGCAATGGAAAAATGAAGTTACCCGTTGGAGGCTCATATAATAAAGTAAAATCCCTTATTGTCTGGCTCATCTTTTACATTCCTCCCCCTTCCGTGGGAGCGGAGAACGTACGTGAATCCGCTCAATGTTGTTATTATTTGAATGTAAACAAATTTAGCTTGCAAAACAAAGTAAACATCACTTGATTAAGAATGGCCCTCACGGAAGACGGCAGGGGTCTTAACCTATGGGAGGGTCGCAAAGGGACTTACATCAATAATATTGTGTGTATACAAGAATCATCATAAAACATCAGAACATCATAAAACATCATAAAATCATCACAAAATTAGAACAAAACATACAGTGTGAGTTAGGTAAACATGTCAAGTGTTCTTGTTGCTAAGATGGAGTAAAAATTCCTTTTTTAAAAAAAAATAAGTTGAAAATGTAAACATATCACTACTGATGAGTCACGGCGAGGGCGACAAACGCGAGGCGGCGTGGTGTGTTGTCCTCAGCGGGCAGCGCGCAGGCTGCCGGCGGGAAGGAGGCGTGGCCGTGGCCAGGTCCGTGCACTGGAACTCAGCGCCGGGGGGGTATGAGGGGAGGTCCACATGTGTCAAACACAGTTGAAAAGGGAGTTATCACTAAGGGAACACTTCACTACACTACACTAGTTTTTCCACATTAGGTGATATTACCATTGCACTCTTAAAACTAAGGGAGGGCACATGCCTGATGGGTTCTTGTTTTCTCTTTTTCGTTTAGTTTAGTTTGTGGCTGTTTGCCATTCATTTAAGTGTGCCAACAGGCGAACGTAAGAAATTTGTCCTTTTTCATGATCTAGCAAGTCATCAATTGACGATAGGAGGCGATTATTTGATTTATTAGATAAAACTGGAACGTTAGCTGACAAGGGAATCATGAATGAGCTTTCAGGTATAAAAAACATAATTAAAGGGGTGCGAATACTAAGTAATGCGTAGTGGCATGAAAGGTTATAAGTGGTGTTCCAACAGGACCCGTTTGCTAAAGACCTGCACGGAGGCTGGCCCGCATCTCGTGGTCGTGCGGTAGCGTTCTCGCTTCCCACGCCCGGGTTCCCGGGTTCGATTCCCGGCGGGGTCAGGGATTTTCTCTGCCTCGTGATGGCTGGGTGTTGTGTGCTGTCCTTAGGTTAGTTAGGTTTAAGTAGTTCTAAGTTCTAGGGGACTGATGACCATAGATGTTAAGTCCCATAGTGCTCAGAGCCATTTTTTTGCACGGAGGCTACGTCAGAGTGGCAGCTGACTGCAAGGCCTAATCTCGGGCTGCGTCAGGAACGCGCGCGGCAGATAATTTCCAAGGCCAGCGCGGCGTCAGGGCTGCATGCGGCAGCTGAGAAGCGAAGCCGAGGCGGCTACGACTGTTAAATGTCGCACGCAGCGAGCACGTGCGCGGCGCAGGAAGGGTCAGGTTTAAGAGCGAGAGAGAGATGAAGCTTACCGACGCTGTCCATGTGCGCTGTCTTTACTTTACACAGCCTCTACATGTTCTTGGGCTCCTGCGCCCGAGGAGCTTATTTATATGCTCCAAAATGAGAAGTGACAAATATTAATGTCACGAGAGGGGTATACTGTTACTGAATAAAAGGGAATAGATGTGCGCAATCGATTTGGTTTACTCAACGATGACCAACAAAACAGAAGTGGGATTACGCGTGTCATCATGCTAGACGCGTTATTACCGTAGGTTCTGTTTAAAATTACATAAACATACATAAATGTAGAAATGAGGCACGTAAGTATCATATCAAATTGTTGCAAATGCCATATCAATAACAAACAAAAAAGTTAAATGTCTCCTTGTGCTAACCATCCAAGTGTAATAACATTCACATTTTGAGAAGAATTTTCTCGTAACTCAATATATTTGCTGAACACCATAAATGGAGACTGACCAAGAAAAATGACACCAGTTTGGTGCAGGTGGGGCGTAGATTGTGTCGTTGGATGTCAAGGCTGTTGCTAACGAGAGGGGGGAAACAAAACTCGACAAGAATCTAGAGATTTCCATAGTGGAAACAGAAAGCGATCTCGCAGTGTCGTGGGACACGTCATACAGTTAAATGCTACTACTTCAATAGTCGGTATTCCTTCGGAAAATACAATGGGAAAACAAAGAAGGCTCAAGGTTTTGAACAGAGATTTCCGCTTACTGGCGTTTAGCTGCGGGCTAGACGCGGTTCGCGTCTGACGTTGCCTGATCAGCTGTTGTCAGAGAGAACACTGTTCTCATGAACTCTTCTTTGACATGGAAGATCAAAGTCTGGGCTGAATAGTTCTGTGTCTGTTGAAATTTGACAGATGAAAGTGGGTAGGATGGACTATGCCGCGAAACGGAAAAGTGAAGGAACGACACAGACGGCTAAGGGAACGCGCGGGTGCCAACCGCGTCACGTAAGATACGTGCCCTTGCGGGTGGTGCATGACTCTTCATATGTTGATCTGTTGATAGTAGAAAGATGAAGGTGGTTAGGATGGACTATGCCGCGAAGATGAAAAGTGAAGAAACGGCACAGACAGCTAGGGTTCCGCGCGATCGCCATTCGCGTCACGTCAGGTACGTGCCCCTGCGGGTGGTTCATGACTCTTCAAGTGTTGTGTTGAGAGAGGAAAGATGAAAGTGGGTAGGATGGACTATGTTGCGAAACGGAAAAGTGAAGAAACGACACAGACAGCTAAGGGACCGCGCGGGTGCCAGCCGCGTCACGTAAGATACGTGCCCTTGCGGGTGTGGTTCTCTTGTTCATCCAACGGACTAGGTATATGACCAAAGCTTGCTCGTTCTGTGCGTGTGATTCACTATGTTTACGTTGATCTATCACGGGGGTAGGCATGTGGTATGTCCCTCCAGATAAACATTCAAATACAAATCAAAATAACGCATGGTTACATCCTAAACTACTCTTCCAAAGCAATTTATCACCTAAGATATCATTATTATTAAACAAATAATTGGCAGTACTCGGGAACTTACTCTAGCATACTTGAAAACCGACAAAATGATTATCCTCATCAGTATAGTAACACAGTGACACATGGAAACACTAGGTTGATACAAATACTAAATTACTGGTGCTGGCAAAACTTTAGCAAAATTCTCTAAATAGGTAGTAATAAAACAGTCAAACTGAACAACAATAAGATAATACATGGACTTAAGTAATTGGACACAAGTAATTAGACATAAGTAATTGGCAACTCGTCATAGTGATACAAGACATGGCAAAACCGCAACAAAAGCAAAAGTTCAAAATAATATTTCCTTCAAACAAAACTTCCTTATCCGCCAGATACATTTCGTAGCAAAATGAATGTAAGCATCCCCTGGTATTCCTTTAAGCTCTCATTTGTATTTTCATTCCAACCGATCTTTGGTACTTCTACCCACAAGAAAACTGTCATTAAGTAATGGCAATGTTGTGTGTAATGCTGTGGATTAGTGTAACGTCACGTTAATACTTCCTTTAAGAAGATTCTGATGAAAAATGATTTTATGTCTCCTTCAATGGACAGACCAATAATTATTAAACGTGTGATAAACAGTTCCCTGTGTTGATTTGTTTTTGCAAATATTTGTGATTATCAGTCACCCAGTCAATCGTTCAAGGATATGATTGTTGTTCCTTTTGTTAATTCTCTCACTTACCTGCTTCCATATAATCAATATTGGCGGCTCGCCGAAGCTGGTTGCATCTCGAAGACGTCAATATGACTTACCTGTCGGTGCTTTGGTTTTTAATAAAATTAGAGTTCATTTGTCATATAAAGAGTGTGTAGGGAGCAAAGTATGTTCCTTACTACTGAAAATGTGCGCAAAGTTATTCAAAGGGTTCGCTATATAATGGTTAAGAATTTCTGTGTTGAGATTCAGTGCAGCTTGAGGTGCTAAGGTGCGACACGCGTCGCGCTCGTGAGATTGTAGGTTGCTGACAGCACAGCTGACAGTACGGCTGCGTCTGTTTTCACTGGCTCGGCAGCATAACTGGCGTTCACGCTGGGTCCGTCCTCTTGCTACGAATGAAGTTTATCTCTCGGTACAGTCACAAAATTTCCTTCCAGAGTTAGCTTATGTTGTTCACGACAGTTATGCATAGAAGATGCTCTTTTCTAAGGGACTCTAATAACTTAAATCGCTAGAGGTCAGGAAAATATCGGGTTCCAATTATTTTACTTAAAAACGCTGTTCTTCTAAAATTTAGGTAAATGGCAGGTGTTAGGCTTCTAGATAAACTGTATTTTGCGATGGCATTCCAAACCCAACTCCTTGGCTAACGCGTTTCCCACACAGCGGTCGTTTACAGGACAGATATAGGGACAAGTGCCGGCTTCCTTGACACCATATAGATCCGTTTATTAACCGTGGTGGTAATACAACATAGCCGGAGATCGATCTGAAATTCCAATGTTTTCTAATCCTGATAGTTTCCACAATGCGTACCAGGAAAAAGTTCTCTCTCTGACAACACAAATAGATCCCTATCTTAGATCAGGCTAGTAAAATCTGTAGGGCAATATTGAGCTGGTGAATTTATTTCTATAATTATCACTTTAGGTTTGCTGTTTAAACTGCAACGTACGAATGTGTAGCGTGGCTGACGCAGGTGGCCTGCAGGGTTAAGTGATGGGCGGTGAGGAGGAGCGAGGGGAAAGGTGCAGTTGCTGTATGCGCCAAAGACAGAGGCGGTGGGTGGGGAAGTGGGAACTGCAATGGGCGCTCTCTCGGCAGGGAGGGGGCCGCGTCGCCAGCTGACAGGGAGGGGCGGGACTCGCCGCATGTGAACAGCTGTAGACAACAGCGGCGGTATTTACGCGACTCCTTCCGTGGCATTTAATATACGGAAATACGTGGTACCAAGAAAACTTACCTTGTTGTCTGTTCAACATCGCATCATGAAAACAGTAAAAGAGCACTTGAGGAAGACTCCTTTTACTTTAGAGTAGCCTATTTGTTGTTTAACTTGGACGTATTTATTCTTGTTATTATCGTTGTGTGATCATTTAGCAAAACATACATGTAATAGGGCGTATTTCAAAGGACAGGTAGACGGCAGCATGTAGTCACTGATCTACTGGCAGTTACAAGGCGTGTTACTATCATGTTTTTATGCTAAAGCTTTAATAGCTGTGTTCGTGCACTATTCACTAAATTAACAAGTGAAATGTGAATCCCTTTGAAATATACAAGATTAACTGATTCTTTCTCTACGTGTTCTTTTGACAAGGACAACTTTCCCCTTAATTCCATGATTAAAAAATTGTTGTGTTTTTAATTCTCGACTGCTACGATAACATTACTGGAGACATTAAAAGACAAGACAAAATGATTACATAACTTCAATCACTTCCATTAACATGTGATGTCATAAATTCTATTACCAGTTAACAATGGTTGCCAATTCTTATGTCTACTTAGAACTAATGCACAACTTAATTAAAGGTATAGTAATGACGGTGTTTTCCGTCAATTGATTCTCTTGCTTCAGGCAGGACTTTTTCAACTGTATACATACCATTTCAGACCTACTTTCTGGAACGCAAATCATAGGGGTTTGACCTTAGAGCATATCTACGTTGTTGTCTAGGCGGTTGTATTACCTTCTTTCTTGCTTTTTTGGGTGGAACTACAGGCGTAATAGGCCGAGCTTCTCCGGTCGGAATTTCGTGCTGAACCAAATCCGTAGCTGGTAGAAACTGCCTCTCTTCAAACAACCGCGAAAATTCCTCTAATACTGGCTGCAACATTCTTTTCTCCTCACTGTTTAACCCTGCTGTTCTGTTCACTTTTACTTGACATATATACTGTTCGGGTCAATATGACCCGACATATCAAAATGCTTTAGAAACATAAATTTTGGTACAGTTTTAGCTATCGACATTGTTGTTCTATTCCAGTACCTTGTTAGTAATAATAATAATAATAATAATAATAATAATAATGGTAATAATAATAATAATAACAATGCATACAACTTTATTGAGGGATATTTTTCATTTAAATATGCACATAAATTTGAAACAACAGACAGTTTCCATTACAGGCATTCAACTTAGAAAGCACTACAGTTTTTCCATACTTCTATTCTTATTGTTGACAGTTTAGACGTAAGTATTGACATTTTCTAACAACAGACAGTTGTCATTACAGATATTCATCTTAGAGCACACTACAGTACAGAACACACTACAGTTTTTTTATTACATTCCAACATAGAAAGCACTACAACTTTAGAATCCTCTCTTCTTACTGATTGTAGTTTAGGCACAAGTATTCACATAAATTTGAAACAACAGAATTTTCAATACAATCATCTTATAAAATACTACAGTTCTTTTCTTACTGCTTGCACTGTGGACACAAGTAGGTTACATGTTTCTTGCAAATATGTTTACTACATTTTCCACACACCATGTTTGTTTTATTGTCATTACTTGATGGACAGAACTTACAGCGTGCACGTTTTGTAGATTTTCTTGTTGTTACCGATTCTGACACACCACCCACATCATTCGGGTTTTGGATGCTTGTGACCATTCTCAAAGAATCTTCTGTTCTTGGGAAATGCGTTCTTGATGCAATATGTTCTTTTATCAGTGACTTTCCAAGTTCCTCCAAGAATATTCTCCTTCTAGTCAATTTGCTTGCATTCCAATTAGGGTCAACCGAAATCCACAAAACGTATGCATTATAAGCAGAAACATCAAGAATATTGTAGAAAACTATCATTGGCCACCTATTACTTTTTCGTTTGCATGTATATGTACCTAATAACTGATCAAGCGTGTCTACAGCACCTTTGGTTGAATTATAGTCCAAAATCATTTTTGGCTTCTTATCAGCCCTGTCACTGATTTCCGCATCATGGTGGAGAGTGCTCATAAGTACAACATTCTTGTGTCTCTTAGGAATATAATTAACCACAGTAGTGTCATTTGTGAAGTAAAATGAAGAGCTGTGTACCTCCTTGTTGGTCATTTTGTGTGGAAGCTCCGGCTTATTTTTCCGTATAGTTCCCAACATAGTCAATTTCCTTTTCAGAAGCAGCTGCCCCAAATTGTACGACGTAAAAAAGTTGTCACACGTGATATTCTGACCACGTAACTCAGAAGTGAGATCAGATACCACCCTCATTCCCTGATTTCTTTCTGGTGCCGCTCCACTCACCTTTCCTGTATAAATTTGGGCTTTCAGTACGTATGAAGTTTTGCTGTCACACATGGTCCATATTTTGATCCCATATTTTGCCGGTTTACTTGGGATATACTGCTTGAATGGACAGCGACCTCTAAATGCTACTAACTGCTCGTCAACAGTAACATTTTCTCCTGGATTATACAGTTTAGGAAGGACCTCTACCCACTTCTCCCAAATACTACGAATTGCGGCAAGTTTGTCAGTACGTCGTCTTTCCTCTCTAGTAGATTTCTTGTCAAATCGCAGGACACGTGATATCTTACAGAATGTTTCATGAGACATGGTTGCTCGAAATATGTTTCGCCCAGTATCTTTATCCCACAAACTTTTTGTAGACTCCCCATGAGATCGATATACACCCGCTAGGAGTAAGAGTCCTAAGTATGCATGGAAAACAGAACCATCAATATCTGTCCACTGTTCACCATAAACTCGCTGCCCTTCAATATTTGTCATCTCTATTATTTCATTTTGAAGCGCTGTGTGAAATACTGCTTCAAATGAACATTTTACATCAGATATTCTGCTGACTGCATACCTGGTAACTCCTGGGGTACTCTTGATGATGTTCGAAGCTGGTAGGCGACCATGTTGTGCTGGTGGATGCAACTGCCATTCTATATTCCCATTTTTAGAAAGAAAAGTCTCTACACTATTTTGTATGGGCTGTGGACTGTCGTAACTGTCATCGGAACACTCGCTTTCAGATGCATTGCTGATGTGATCTTCAAACTCAGAAAGTGATCCTTCATCTGGTGAGGCATTTACTATTTCTTCCAACTCACGATCATTCAATGGTCTCATCGCCATGGTGTCACAAGTCAAACTGGGCAGAAACAAAGCATTCCAATTATTGAGAACTGCCAATTATTATTTCCTGGGGAAAGCAACAAACAAGCCCATTGTTGTGAACGCATGGAGCTTTAGGTGATTGTTGAGAGTAAGTTGGAATGATGCAGTCACTATTCCCACACAACACAACAAAAATAATTTTCGCCATTTCCAGATTTTAGAAATAAATACGAGTTACACTAAACATATTTGTGTCGGGTCATTATGACCCGAACATTACATATGCAACTATTACAGTTGAAGCCCAAACTTCTTAAACTTTTTTAAAACCTTTTAAAACACATGCTGCTCATCCATTTTCAGACAAAGTCACAAAGTTTCATAAATATATATTGGTATTTACATAATGTAAAATAACGTTCATATTCGTTTCGGGTCATATAGACCCGAACAGAACAGCAGGGTTAAATGACCTAACTTCTCTGCTAACTGACTCCTTAACGTGGACGCGACATATCGCACTTCCCTAACTGAACATTGCTTTCCTTTCCTTCCTTTCTCATCTTTATCTCGCTGCTTCTCAGCTCCTCTTATTTCCTCAAAAATCCTGTCCACTGGCAACAATAGTACCCTTCGGTATCACAACATCTTTTACACCAAAATTATCTATACTTACTGGTATCGCAAAACCCTTGTGTCTCCTCTCCGGTCGGCAGATACTTCTCTTTATATGTACTGACTGGCGATTTAAAACATCATTGTGGGTGAGCGGGTCAACCAGAGTGTCTTGGGGTGTTCTTGATTTTTGACATCTATCCAGAGAATCTTTCCACTTCCGCCTTTTATCCTCACAGGGTCAGTGGTTTTTATCGCCCACATCTGCGGTTTTATGGGAGACTGTGAACGGCGCCTTTCGCAGCTCCCTCGCGTCTGACGGGGGTGCGCACTGCCAAATCGGTGAATTGCTTCGCCGAACTGCACAGTTCGCGTTCGATAATCCACTATCCCCTGATAACGGTGCAGGAAGTCATACCCTAGTATGACGTCAAATTCACCCTTCTTTAGCCTTACTACTTCCATCCTCTGACTGTATTTACCCTCGTCTATTTGCAGATTCACTACACACGAACCTGCAGGGACAATTACTTCCTCTCCAAGGCCACTGATATGGTACCGGGGTGGCTGTAACACCCTTCGATCATTTTTCTCCACAAACAATACACTAACTTGAGCACCAGTATCAACTAAAATTCTAACTAATTTGTTCCCGAGTACGCCAAATAGACTAACGTGTTCCACCTCTTTACATTTTTCGGTCCTAACCGGGTGTATTATTTTTGTCGGGGGCGCGGGTGGGTGGCGGAACCTGCCCCCCCAAGCGTTTCCCTGATTCGACCCCGCGTTGTGGCGGTGGCCGTGCATCTGATTAGAGAATGGTGACTTTGTGGGGCAAACATTATTAGCATGACCTACTGTCTGGCAAACAGTGCAGTACGGCGCACGACAGCGCATTGCCGTATGGTTGGGCTTCCCACAACGCTGACAAAATACTTCTTTTGCTGGGACCGGTACTGGGTCCGATGGGCACGGGGCGGCAGCACAAAAACGCAACACCTCTTCGCGTAGCATTGCCAAACGAACAGCTTCAAACAGAGAAGTGGGGGAGGCTGCTTTGACTTCTCCTCCGATGCGGGGCCAATACCGCGAACAAATGCATCAATTGCATGCGCTTCCGCTTCTGAGTGCAAAATTCTGTTTTCACTGGCATTTTCACCTAGCTTATAGGTACGACAAGATACTGCTCGTATGCGATCTGCAAAGGCATCAAAATCCTCATCAGGCTTCTGCCTAAGGGTTGATAATTGATCTCTGTAATATGCGGTACCTCTGGTATCGGAATAACGTGTAGTCAATCCGCGGGCCAATACTTAAAATTCGTGCGTGTCACGCAATTTGTCCACCGTTTCTATAAACATTCGGGCTTCCCCTGTCAACTTCAGTCGGGCTACATTGACCAGTAGATCATCCGGCCAGGCACACGTGCGACCCACATCACGAATATTTTGTAAGAACATAGCCACATTTTCATGGGACTTCCCAGAAAACGTGGGAATGAAATCAGCCGCAGGAAAATTGCTTACAGTCGCCATGTTAGCAGAAATTGTGGCATTTGTATTAGAGACAGAATTAGTGTTAGTTGCCTCTGTTTGAGCATTAGTTACAGGGGTGGAGCTAGCCACAGGTATGGAAGTTCGCGCACTAGCTTCCAGCGTCTGTTTCAAGACGCGGTTTTGCTCAAGTAGCTCTTGATTTTGTGCAAATAACTGGCGCATTTGTGCATTTATGGCCTCGAGCGGGTCTTGCGAGAAAGGTGCCTCTACGGGGGTATCCCGTTCCGTCGCTCGTGTTCCTATCGGCATGTTTACAATTTTATGGGACGCTAGTGACCAGAAAAAAGTAATGATTGTTACAAAAAAAGGACGGCAACAAAGATTCTCAATCCAGCGGCGGAAGATCGTCGAAGCTATAGTTGTAAGCATCGCGGCGACTTAAATGGCGATGGAGGCGGTGCGACGCAGTGGTGGCGGCGACGGCGTGGTGCAGTGGCTGCAGCGGGCGGCGTCGGCGTCCGGACCCTCGGGCGGCGGCAAATGTGTTGGCGGGGGACGGCGCTGGCTCGGCCGGTCGGCGATGGCGGCAGGCCCCTGGCGCGACAGCGGCACGGTGGTGGCGGCGGCTGGTGCGGCGGCGGATGACGGCGGCCCGGCCGGTCGCGCAGCGCGGCACAGGCCCCTCGAACTCAGGCAGCGCGGCGGCGTCTGGCTCACGTGGCTGACTAGCGTGGGCTGCCTCGCTGCAGCGCGCGCCCTGTGCGTGTTTGGTGGAGCAGCCAAGGCCCACGTGGAGCAAACGTGGCGGCCGGTTGGCGCATTCCATGGGCGAAGTGTACGGCGTCTTGCTGGGAGAAATTTAGTGCAGCGACAAAGTCACTACGGGAACGGAATCCCACTTCTGACACCAGTTGTACAGGATGGCGGGTATGGGCAGGCGGTGGGCGTTATGGAATAATAAGTGTAATTTTTAGAGAAATGCCATTTATTGGCTAAAGCATGATGAAAAGGGGCTACATAGGCCTAGGGAGGTGAGGGTGAGCCAGAGCTTACAATTTGGCGAACATTGTTCGCGAAGCTACCGAAACCCCCCAGGGGATCCACAACTCTTTTGTGGATACGTGCGTAGCGAGCACGGGACCCCGAGCTGATGTGGCCTTCCTTCCTTTCCGGGCTGCATACCTTCCCTTTCCGCATCCTTCCCCATTCCCCATCTTCGCCCCCCCCCCCCCCCCTTCACCTCTGGCTCTTTATTTCCCTTTCTCTGGGGTTATGGTTTGTGCCTACGTCCGGAGACGGACGCTTGTACATATACTCCATTCTTCGCCTTCATTCCTCGCTTGTAAGTCTTCATCCTTCCTTTGTCCTTCTCTTTTCCTTACCTCTTCTCTCTACCTTCTCCGCTGCGGCGTTTGAGACCTCTCTTCTTTCCTTTCCCTTTCTCTTTCTTCCTCCCTGTGCGTGTCTGAAGGCCAACCCACGCACTTCCGTGCGTAGCCGGTGACGGGGTAACGCGTAATCCCCCGCCCCGGGTAGACAGGTAGGACACGTACGTACCCCCTGGTAACGGCCAGGCCCAGGGAGGGGTGATTACCCGAGCTGATACCTTCCGAAAGTGCCGATTGGTCCCTCCGTCCGTTTGTCGGGAGGTGTGACCTGAGGTGTGAACAATCACCTAAGGCGGGAGTGCCCTCAGAGAGGGCCCCCACAAGGGAGGAGCGCGCCATCGGAGACGCCGGTAATCATGGGGGATTCTTCCGCAATGGTTTCCTCACCTTCCACTATGTCTGCTCACAAACGTAAGTTCACTGAGTCTCAACCACAGTCAGTTCTTCCATCGTTGCCACAGTTCCTTGTTGTTGTCTGCTCACAAACGTAAGTTCACTGAGTCTCAACCACAGTCAGTTCTTCCATCGTTGCCACAGTTCCTTGTTGTTTCTCGGTCTGACGAAGGTCACGACTTCTCCACGGTCAACCCTTTCATTATTCAGAAAGGTGTCAACGCAATTGCAGGTCCTGTAAAGTCTTGTTCCAGATTACGGAATGGCACCCTGTTGTTAGAAACAGTCAGTGCCCTCCAGGCACAAAAATTGCTGCGTACGTCACTACTACACACCTTCCCTGTCCGGGTGGAACCGCACCGTACTTTAAATTCCTCGCGTGGAGTCGTTTATACACGCTCCCTCGATGGACTGTCTGACGAAGAAATTCAGCACTACCTGTCTGACCAGGGCGTAACGGCTGTTCATAGGGTTATGAAAAGGGTTGACACGAACATCATTCCAACCCGCACTGTCTTCTTGACATTTGACAAAGTTCAACTACCATCGAAAATCAAAGCCGGCTATGAGATAATTTCTGTTTGCCCTTACGTCCCGAACCCTACGCGTTGCTATCGGTGCCAGCGGTTCAATCACACCAGCCAGTCCTGTTCCAATCCGGCCAAATGTGTTACGTGTGGCAGGGATGCCCATGAGGGTGCTTGTCCACCTCCATCCCCTCGCTGCATCAACTGTATGGGTGACCACGCCACTTCCTCTCGAGATTGCCCCGTTTTTAAGGACGAAAAACTCATCCAGGAAATTAGGGTGAAGGAAAAGGTGTCGACCTTTGCTGCTCGAAAATTATTCGCCAGTCGACAGCCCACCGTGCCTCAGAAAGGAAACTACAGCACTGTCCTTGCTTCTCCTCGGCCAACAAAGGAGGCGGCCACGCAGACTTGCGACCTCACCTTTAGTGCCACGGTCGTCAGATCGGCCAGCGCAAAGATCGCCCGTTCAACCTCACCACTTTCGCCTGCCCATTCTCTGGCTCACCCTACGTCGAGTTCTGCTAAATCTCGAGCCCAAAAGTCAGACACCAAGACTTCGAAAAAAGAGCATACTCGCGAAGAGTTTTTACGTACGGCAACTTCCCAACCATCGGTTCCTCCTTCCTCTAAACATCATACTTCCAAGAAGGCTACAAAGAAACCCAGTTCCTCTCCTTCTCCGCCAAGGCGTGTCCCATCTACAGCACCACCTGGCGGAAGTCGCCCTCGGCCGTCTTCTGTGTCGCCAAGCGCACTGCTGGCGGCCGATCAACCGGCCAATCGCTGGTGGCAGGAGCTGCTCCTGACCAACCTATGGATCAGGATCTTCTGCCTTCGGCTGAATGCCATTCCATGCTGTCGGTCGCCAGCTCAGAGCAGTCGTTGAGTTGACAGCGACCTTGGTCGCATTCCTCCATTTTCTGTTCACCCTATGTCCATTATCCACTGGAATATCCGCGGTATTCGAGCCAATCGGGATGAATTGTCGATCCTCTTACAATCCTACTCGCCGGTCATCTTCTGTCTTCAGGAAACAAAGCTGCGTCCCCATGACCGCTTTGTTCTCCCTCATTTTCAGTCCGTCCGCTATGATCTCCCCTCTGTTGAAGGCACTCCAGCACATGGAGGACTCATGATTCTTCTCCATGAAACTGTCCATTATCACCCAATCCATTTAAACACTTCCTTCCAAGCTGTCGCCGTCCGTCTTTCCCTTTCCGGATACATGTTCTCTCTTTGTACTGTATACATTCCATCGTCCACACCAATGGCACGAGCTGATCTCCTTCATCTTCTTGGTCAGCTTCCACCCCCCATATTTGCTGGTTGGGGACTTCAATGCCCACCACCCGCTTTGGGGATCTCCACATCCTTGTCCACGTGGCTCACTATTGCTAGATGTCTTCCACCAAGCAGATCTAGTTTGCCTCAACACTGGGGTCCCTACGTTTTTGTCTGCCTCCACGGCAAATTTATCTCATTTGGACCTTGCGGTCGGTACTGTTCCGCTAGCTCGGCGCTTCGAATGGTTCGCCCTTGATGATACACACTCCAGTGACCACTTTCCATGTGTCCTTAGACTGCAGCCTCAACAGCCATATATGCGCCTGCGACGCTGGAAGTTTGCTCAAGCCGATTGGACACTTTTTTCGTCTCTAGCGACATTCGATGACCGTCACTTTCCCAGCGTCGACGATGAGGTCACACATATTACCGACGTTATTCTTACAGCTGCGGAACATTCAATACCACGCACCTCCGAATTGCCCCGGCGCCCCCCAGTTCCTTGGTGGAACGAGGCATGCCGTGATGCACTACGTGAGCGGCGACGTGCTCTCCGCGTTTTCCGCCACCATCCTACTTCGGCCAACTGTATCCGCTATAAGCAGCTACGAGCGCGATGCCGTCGTGTCATCCGCGATAGCAAGAAGGCAAGCTGGAAATTCTTTATTAGCTCATTTAACACCTTCACTCCCGCCTCGGAAGTTTGGAGTCGGCTTAGACGGTTCTCAGGCGCGCCTAGTTTCTCCCCGGTCTCTGGGCTCACTGTCGCGCATGACACATTAGTGGACCCCGTCGCAATTTCTAACTCGTTGGGTCAGCACTTTGCCGAGATTTCGAGCTCTTCAAATTACCCGCCAGCGTTTCTCCCGAAGAAATGTGCAGCGGAAGTGCGACCTCTTGCTTTCTCCTCTCAAAATCGCGAAAGCTACAATACTGTTTTCTCCTTGCGGGAACTCCAACATGCACTCTCTTCTTCTCGCTCCTCCGCCCCAGGACCAGATGGTATCCACGTCCAAATGTTGCTGCATTTATCAACCCATAGTCTGCGTTACCTCCTTCGCCTTTATAATCGAATTTGGACCGACAGTACTTTTCCCAGACGATGGCGGGAAGCTATCGTCGTTCCTGTTCCGAAACCTGGAAAGGACAAACATCTCCCCTCTAGCTATCGCCCCATTTCTCTCACGAGTAGTGTCTGTAAGGTTTTGGAGCGTATGGTGAATTACCGTTTAGCGTGGTGGCTGGAATCCCGCTGTCTTTTAACACCTGCCCAATGCGGATTCCGAAAGCATCGTTCTGCAGTTGACCATCTTGTTGCTCTCTCCACTTATATCATGAACAATTTTCTCCGGAAACGCCAAACGGTAGCAATATTTTTTGATCTGGAGAGAGCATACGATACCTGTTGGAGGACAGGCATCCTCCGCACACTGTTCTCTTGGGGCTTTCGAGGCTGGCTGCCCCTTTTTCTTCGCGAATTTATGGCAGAGCGCACATTTAGGGTGCGGGTGAACACTACTCTCTCCCGTACTTTCTCCCAAGAAAACGGGGTACCCCAGGGCTCCGTGCTGAGTGTTGTACTGTTTGCCATCGCTATAAATCCAATTATGGATTGTCTCCTTCCCGATGTCTCGGGCTCCCTCTTTGTGGATGATTTTGCGATCTAGTACAGCTCTCAACGGACTAGCCTTCTTGAACGACGTCTTCAAGGATGTCTCGATCGCCTCCACTCTTGGAGCATCGAAACAGGCTTCCGTTTCTCTCCCAGTAAGACCGTTTGTGTTAATTTTTGGCGACGTAAGGAGTTTCTTCCGCCCTCCTTACATCTAGGACCTTTCAACCTTCCGTTTTCAGACGTCTATTCTTCGGCGTCTCGACTCTATCCACCACCGTGGATTACGTTTAGTGTCTGGAGCTTTTTACACTAGCCCTGTGGAAAGCCTTTATGCTGAGACTGCTGAACCTCCGTTGTCCAATCGGCGAGCGGTCCTAAGTCGTTATGCTAGCCATCTGTCTTCCATGCCTGCTAATCCAGCCCATGTCCTTTTTTTCGACGCCTCATTTGATGTAGGGTATGCTGGCCGCTCCTCGTCCCTACTACCCCCGGGAGTCCGCTTCCGTCAACTGCTCCATTCTCTTTCCTTCCGCTTTCCTAAAACCTTTTTGACAACTTCGGGTACGGCACCGCCTTGGCTCCGTCCCCGGATCTGCCTGCTCAGTGACCTTTGTCGATTTCCCAAGGATGGTACCCCTACACTTGTTTATCGTCGTGCATTTGCTGCTCTATGTGCACAAATTACGGACGCTACATTTATTTACACCGACGGCTCGAAAACATCGTTAGGTGTAGGGAGTGCCTATATTGTTGGCGACACCCCAAATCAATTTCGGCTTCCCGACTAGTGTTCGGTTTATACTGCGGTGCTTTACGCTGTTCTCCAGGCTGTCCACTACATCCGCCGCCATCGGCGGATAGAGTACGTTATCTGCTCAGATTCTCTCAGCTCTCTCCTCAGTCTCCAAGCTCTTTACCCTGTGCACCCTCTGGTCCACCGGATTCAGGACTGTCTGCGCTTGCTCCATCTGGGGGGCGTCTCGGTGGCGTTCCTCTGGCTCCCGGGACACGCTGGTATCTGTGGGAATGAGGCGGCCGATATAGCGGCCAAGGCTGCAGTCTCTCTTCCTCGGCCAGCTATTCAACCGCTTCCCTTCACCGATCTACGGAGCGGTTTATGTCGCAAAGTTGCTCATTTATGGCATGCGCATTGGTTAACACTTCCCAATAATAAATTGCGGAAGTGAAAGCTCTTCCTTGCGCTTGGACTTCTTCCTCCCGAACGCGTCGTCGGGAGGAGGTAATTTTAACTAGACTCCGGATAGGGCACTGTCTTTTTAGCCATCGACATCTTTTAAGCGGCGATCCTCCCCCACTCTGTCCCCACTGCTCTCAGCTGTGGACAGTAAGACACCTTTTAATTGAATGCCCCTATTTTAATCCGTTACGCGCCCGTCTACAGCTATCGCCTGATCTATCGTCGATTTTAGCAGATGACACGCGCTCAGCCGACCGCGTTCTCCAGTTTATTAGTGCTAGTGAAATGACGTCAGTCATTTGAAGCTTTTTTTGGGGACAACCAACCCCTTTCTGTAGTGGATTTTTAAGCCTTCCTTCTGCTTTTAGTTTCTCCAATTTTATGACTTTGTTCCCATTGCTGCTGATTTTCAGTTTCGGTTTTTTTTTACTATTTCCTAAGTCACAGGCTGGGCGCTAATGACCATAGCAGTTTTGCGCCCTAAAACCAAACCAAAAAAAAAGAATCTACCGGAAGTGGTTGTCTGCCAAAACCAAGTCCACAGTGCCGCAGCACCGGGAGAAGCGGGAGATGTTCAATGCTACAGGGCGCGCATCCGACTCGCGGGTGAGTAAGAATGCAAGAGAGCGGGCCCGGCGACGGGCGGCCGGGTATATTCGACGCACCACGTGGCTTCCTCCACCCTGATTGGTCAGGACCGAGCAAACCGTGCGGGCGGCATGGAACTTTCCAGAGCGTTGCCTGCTAAGCGACGCCTGGGGCGGCGTTACCTCGTAAGCACATGAGAGAGGTGCGTGATCAAGGTGCCCTTCCTCGGTGCTGAGTTCCTGTTACTAGACCGTGGGACGAAAGAATTTACAGGCAGCTAACACTGCCGGCCGTGGCTTGGCCGCAATGGAAAAATGAAGTTACCCGTTGGAGGCTCATATAATAAAGTAAAATCCCTTATTGTCTGGCTCATCCTTTACATAAGCATAGTAAGGAAGAATGCTGGGAGCATTGTTTATCCTGCCTTGGGATATATGCCTCTTCATCGCAAGTTTGATGCAAGCTCTGTAGCCTTCTAGGCCACTAACGACAATCATCTGTCCAGTGTTTTATCATACAGGGTGCTCTGTGTACTGATCCATCGGTCCTTGTAGAACACCTCATAAAGCGCTTCAAGACAGCATCAGCATCCTCTTTCTATCCTGCTACATTTCTCTGGCAGAAATGGAGTTGAAGAAACCCCTCCTCCACTGAATGGGAATTCTTGCAGGCCCTTACCTCTTCACATGGCACAGCCCTAGGCCTGGATTCCATCCACAGCCAGATGATACAACACTTGGACCTTGCCCAGAGGCAACTTCTACATAGGGTCTTCAACTGCATTTGGTTCATGGGTGCCTTCCACTCACAATGGCAAGACAGCATAGTTATTCCCGTCCTCAAGCCCAGGAAGAACCCAGTGTCTCTCAACAGGTACCACCCGATTAGCCTGTCCAGTGTACGTTGTAAACTGCTCAAGAGGATGGTTAGGTTCAGATTGTTGGATATTCGAATCTCAGGGCCTTTTGTCCCCTTATCAGTGTGGCTTCTGGGAAGGATGATATTCAACTGATCATTTGCTCAGATTGGAAGCAGCAATTAGACAGGCTTTTACTAACTGCTGGCACCTTGTTGCGGTCCTCTTTGACCTATATATGTCATGCAATGCGGCTCAGCATTGTTAAGTTTTAGTTAACCTCCATGACTGAGGTTTTCATACCACCATCACATTTTTATCTGAGAGTTTTTGTCCCATCTGGTCTTCTGTGTTAGAGTTGGCATTTCACTTGACACCCCTTGAATCCATGGTTCTAAGTTAAGTGTCACTCTCTTCCTCGTTGCCATCAATGGGCTTGTAACCTCTGTTTGGCCTCTGGTTACCCTGGCATTGTAAATTGATTTTTGTTTCTGGTGCTCTCCCATGGCTCCAAGTTCTCTCCCTCCAAAAGACGGGTTATGCACCCTGATCTAGAACTTTAATTAGGCGCTCAGCACCTAGATGTTGTACCATAGTCCCGTTTCTTAGGCCTTCTTTTTGGAAAAAAAATATACGGCTGTCCCATATTTGAAACTTCCTGGCAGATTAAAACTGTGTGCCCGACCGAGACTCGAACTCGAGTCTCGGTCGGGCACACAGTTTTAATCTGCCAGGAAGTTTCATATCAGCGCACACTCCGCTGCAGAGTGAAAATCTCATTCTGTCCCATATTTGCCACATAAATACTGCTTAATGCTCTCCACCATGTGGCCCACACATGTTGGGTGTAGACTGTGCTACTCTTCTCCACCTTTCCCGTGCTCTGGTTTTGTTCAGGCTAGATTATGGTTGTCAGGTTTATTGCTCTGCACCTCCTTCCACTCTGAAACTACTTGATCATGTTAATCATTATGGGGTGTGTCTGGCTATTGGTGCTTTTCACACGAGTTGCATAGACAGTCTCCTCAAATAAGCAGGGATTCCCCCTCCCCAAATGTAACTGAGCCAGCTCCTGGTATCTTATGCAATCACCATTTGACAATTCCCTGACCAACCCATGTACTCCATCCTCTTTGCAAATGAGGGATGTCTCCCTTCTGGTACCCTCCCTCAGGTGGGACTGGCAGTTGGAATGCATCTCACTTCCCCACATCAGGATATCCGTCTACAGTCACCAGAAAGTTATAGGCCCAGATTCTTAGCCCCATTCCTTTTCATGGTTCCAGGTGTGGATATATGGATACACACAAATCGCTCTCTGCCCAAAAGTGGAATGACATCTGGTGTGCTATTGCTCTTAGTAATAAACTCTGCCCAATCAAGGAGACTACTGCAGTTTGTCCCTCTTCCTTCCGCTCCTCTTGGAAGGAGTACAATGTCTCATCCATCTATGCATCGGTCATACTAGGCTCACCCATTGTTTTTTCTTGTGTAACAAGTCAATTACACGGTGTGGCTATGGAGTCAGACTGATGGTGTCCCATATATCGGTGGAATGGCCCCTTCTTTTGGCCCTTTGTACCAAGTACAGCCTTCCAGATTCCTTGTCTATAATATTGGCAGACGATTCACGGATGGTTGAACTGGTCCTCAGTTTCCTACATGGAAGCAGTTTCATTTCCAGTGACAAGGCTTTGATTTACTCCTGAAGCAGGAGGAGGGTGGTTATGGCCTTTCTTCATGTATTCTAGGTTTGGGACCAATGACCATTCCCTGTGAAAAGTCACTTTTATCCCTCTGTTTATCCAGCTTTTACATTTGGCCTACCTTTTTAAGCCTTCTGTGTGCTTTTTATCTTCCTCACTTAATAGTTGGACACCTCTGACTGGATCCGCCCACTTTTAGTGGACCCTCTATCTTATGCAAATAACTTTCAAACTGCGGGATTGATGACTTCGCCATTTAGTCCCATAACCCCACTCAATCAAATCGGGGCACAATTTTAGAAAGTTGTGGCCTTGTCGAAGTAGCTGATTAATACATTCAAGATAGGGATAATACTGAATGAAAGTGGTGTACTCCTAAGTTGTTTCTTGGAGAGATCAGCAGCATGAGGATTGGATGTGATGGCCCAAGAAACTGCATTTGAGCTTAGTTGGTGGTGTAATTACGTCTAGTGAAAGCTGAGGTGAGAGTGGTGGTGTATGCTGTAAAGTGTCTGCATCTGAACAAATGTTTACTTAGAATACCAAGGCTGTGTGGGAGGGAACATTTGATTTGAAAGGGATGGCATCTGTCAAAATGTAAGTACTGTTTGTTAGGTTTAATGTGGACAGAAGTGTGTAGTTGGCTTTCAGTAAGGATGAGATAAACATAAAGGAAATAGGCAGGGATTCGGAACGGAAACCTCTGAAATTTAATTGGGAAGAATATTTAGAGATAGTAGGAATTTTAACAGGTCAGCCTCACCATGAGTCCTTATGCAGGGTGTATACGCTCCGGGAAAGATCCAGGAATTTTTCATTGTTTTAGTCTTGAGTTAAATTTTTGTAATTTTGACTGGTAATAAATGATAAATAGCAAAATAAATCAAAGACTTTAGGATGAAGACTGTGGAATACTTTATAACAATAAAGTGCTGTCAAAGAGCATGACATCACAACTTCTTACATTAAGTTTGTTTGAGCAGTTACCCACGGGCCCATGCACTTGCGGAATTGAGTTGTGTGTGGGCAGTGCTTTTGTGCCCGCTTCCAACTACTCGAAGTGTGGCAATTAGCTGTAATCGGCAGTGGCAACAAGCAGCCATATGCTACCTGGAAGAATTTTTCTAGCACACTGAGGGTGCAGTCTGGGTTGGAGAGAGGGGTTAGTCTCCACGCAAACTGTGTTTACAATTAGTGATTTTGCTGTTCCCTCTTTATTTACACTTCACATCAAATGAAAACAAAACGGATTTCTGTGGTTGGGAGCTATCAAGTGAATTAAAATATCTTCACATAATTACAAATGGCTAACATATGTTATTAGTTTTAGTTTTCCGATTTTACTTTATTTCCACGTTTTTGGCAGTCAATTGCCTTGTAGAACAATGAAGTTATCTTTGTCAATTTGCTAAATAAATGTGGCTTTTATTAATCGTTTCCATAGAGGCAGTCAGTTTATTAGACACGGAGTGTTTCATTCCGCACTATTGGCTAGTTTCAAGTGCACATTTCGTCTTCTGGCAAGTGTGGCATTATGCCACAATAAAGAACCAAACACGAGACAATACAGTACTAGTACTAAAAGAAAATTTGCATCTCGAAAACAGCACTGAAAAGCTTAATATCAGGTTGGGGCTTACTTCATTGTGTATCTGGACATACGAATGTGCACTTTAAGCCTAATTGTGCATTTTAGTATGATCTACGAAATTCCAATGCTCTTGTAGTATCATATTTCTTTTGTGACGTTAAGTAAGATCTCTTAATACTATGGGCTTCCTATATCATAGCTGGCCAAATGCAGTAATGCCTGTTTTCTGGCACTCTCTGGCAACTGCTGAAATGGTTTTTTGTAACAGGTTGGGGGAAAATATTGCAAATGGTGCTTTGTAAAGTTTTAGTTTCAAAGTAAATTTCCGTTTGCACAAGATGAATTATGGTGCATGTATGAATGTGCAATGAATTTCTTAAATCAGTGTTTGACTCTCATTTAAAACTAACCACTTCGAAGAACTCCAAGCCCAGAAAATGAGACATTGTCATTGTTTAAAATTTTACTGGCACATTTTCGTAATATATCTTAAAGTGTAACACGCGCAAAAAATACCACTATTATATGTGAAAGTGTGGCTTATTGATCTTAAAGACCAATGTTATATGTGAAAGCTTAACTTTTCCTGTAGTTACACTGTGTTCATTAATTTAAACCACTAACTTCTCCTATTCGTGTGTTAACACTACTTAACAGTGATGTTGCAATTGGCTGAGTATGTCACATGTCCTATGCTGTGAATATCTGCTGTCATTGGCTGGCGAGGTCATGTCATGAAATTATTGGCTTACAAAAGCGCATTTCAATCCAGATTTCAGTGCTTCGGAGACTAACTTGCTGTTTTGAATCAATACTTTTGTAACATGAATACAAAAATATGCAGTTTATCGTAATATCAAAATATGCAGCGGAAATGTTGGTGCACAACACAGATCTTTCCAAAACTTTTTTTTAATTTCTTCGTTCTCTGAAGTTCCATGCTGGTGTATAAACCTTCACTGTTCACATCCACATTTTTACAGCTCGAAGGGAAAGTATACAGTCACTTATCATGGAAGAAGTGTGTTTTCATTGTGGAAGAAGTGTGTTTTCATTGTGGAAGAAGTGTGTTTTCATTGTGGAAGAAGTGTGTTTTCATTGTGGAAGAAGTGTGTTTTCATTGTGGAAGAAGTGTGTTTTCATTGTGGAAGAAGTGTGTTTTCATTGTGGAAGAAGTGTGTTTTCATTGTGGAAGAAGTGTGTTTTCATTGTGGAAGAAGTGTGTTTTCATTGTGGAAGAAGTGTGTTTTCATTGTGGAAGAAGTGTGTTTTCATTGTGGAAGAAGTGTGTTTTCATTGTGGAAGAAGTGTGTTTTCATTGTGGAAGAAGTGTGTTTTCATTGTGGAAGAAGTGTGTTTTCATTGTGGAAGAAGTGTGTTTTCATTGTGGAAGAAGTGTGTTTTCATTGTGGAAGAAGTGTATGAGGGTATTTCGGAAAGTAAAGATACACCGTAAGCCAGAGGAACAGAAGAGTTTTGACGAGCAAGTTGGCAACACTGGTGTTAACCTTGAACCGTTAGCTTTCTCCTCGCAGTCGTTCGGCAGTTGAACGTTGCTTCTGGTTGGAGTAGGTAGTGTTTAAAATGACTGCGCCGATTCGGGATCCCGCCAAATACGAAGTGCATTCAGTCATAAGTTTTCTTCATGCAAAAGGTCAGCGACCAGCAGATATTCACAAAGAAATTGTTTCTGTTTATGGGAACATTATGAATCGACAAAATGTAACGAAATGGTGTTGTCATTTCTCTGAAGGTAGGACCGATGTTCATGACGAACAAAGGACAGGTTGCACATCTGTGATCTCTGATGCCCATCTTCGGAGAACGGAGGAAGGAATTCGTGTGAATAGACGTCTCACATTAAAAGAATTGCATCAGATCATACCGGACGTGTCAATGACAACCCTTTATGACGTCGTGACTGTCAAGTTGGGGTACAGGAAATTGTGTGCGCGCTGGGTTCCAAAACTGTTAATGGAAGAACACAAAATGAAAAGGGTGGGCTTTGCACTCGACTTCCTCACACGCTATGCTGAAGCAGGTGATGAGTTCCTTGATCACATTGTGACAGGTGACGAGACGTGGGTTTATCATCATACACCTGAATCCAAGTAACAATCAATGCAATGGCGCCATTCGAATTCACCAACAGCCAAGAAATGCTGAAACGTCGATTTCAGCGAAGAAAATCGTGGCACAGACAAGGCATTCTTTTGTTGGAATTTATGCCTCCTGGAACGACTATTAATGCTGCTGCATATTGCCAGACTTTGAAACGTCTTCGAATGGCAATTCAAAACAAACGCAGGGGAATGCTGACAAGTGGAGTCCGCTTGCTTCGTGACAATGCTCGGCCTCACACAGCGCTCTTAACCAAAGCACTCCTCAAACAATTCAAATGGGACGTATTGGACCATCCGCCATACAGCCCAGACCTTGCGCCCACCGACGTTAATGTCTTCCGCTACCTGAAGTCACATCTTGATGGAAAATCATTCCACGATGATGAAGAGATCAAAGATGAAGTTGAAATGTGGTTTCGACAACAGGCGGCAACCTTCTATGACTGCGATACAAAAGCTTGTGCACCGACTTAACAAATGTGTGGATAATGGGGGTGATTATATCGAAAATAACAAATAATCCAGTTAATAAGATGTAACTGACGTTTTCTAAATAAATGTTCTATTTAAGGACTGCGAGCCATTGTATCTTTTACTTTTCGAAATGCCCTTGTGTTTTCATCGTGGAAGAAGTGTGTTTTCATCCGTCCTTTAGTTGTTGGTGTCAAAGCATCAACCTAACATATATCTGCCTTAGTTGATAAACACATGCAGCCCATAGTACTAAGGCTTCCCTCCCATATTAAAGATACCAAGCATTTCCTAGATCATCCTAAATCCTTGCCTGCCTCACTACCACCACACAACTTGCTTGTCGCCATTCATGCCACCTCCCTGTAAACCATAATCTCCTACGTACACGGTCTGTCTACAGTAATGATGTATTTGCCATATGGACTCATGGTGAGGTTGACTTGTTAAAATTCCTGGTGTCTCTGAACACATTTGGAGCAATTAAATTTCACATGATCCTATTCCCAATCGCTTGCCACTTTCCTTGATGATTTCACCTTCACCGAAGGGCAGCTGCACACTTCTGTCCGCATTAAACCAACTAGCAACAGTAGTTAAGATTTTGAGAGTTGCTATCATTTCCATGTCAATGTTCCATTCCATACATACATCTTTGGTGTTCGAGGCAAATGTATTCGTTTGGGTGCAGACTCTTCACAGCAATGCACCACCACTCTCACCTTAGTGTTCACTGGACATAATTATCCCAACAGCCCAGTTCAAAATCAGATTTCCCGGGTCATCACATCCAATCCTGGTACTGCCGATCCCTCCAAAATACAACTTCGTAGTGCACCACTGGTTGCTCAATATTATCCTGGTCTGGAATGTATTAATCAGCTACTTCGACAAGGCCATGACTTCCTAAAATTATGCACTGAAATGAGATCCATTCTGAGGTTTGAATAGCTTTTCTTTGCCCTCCCAATCTCTGCAATGTCCTTGTCAAGTCCTATGCTCCTTCCGCACTCATTACCCTACCCTATGGCCCCTACACCTGTGACCGTCCCCACTGCAACACCTGCTCTGCGCATCTTTTTACCACCCCGTACATCAGCCCTGTAACTGGCAAAGCATACTCTATCAAATGGAGAGTCACCTGTGAAATGGCAAGTCATATACCAGGTGTTATGTAAACACTGTTTGGCCTTTCGTATCAGCATGACTACTACCAGATTACCTGTTAGGATGAATAGGACTAGGTTTACCGGCAACACACAATATCATGTTGCAGGGCATTCTTTACATGACAGTCATGACCTCTGTTCCTGTTTCAAACACACACCATCTGGATGCTTCCCCCAGACAAGAGTTTCTCAGAACCCTGGAGGTGGGAACTAACGCTATAACTTGTTCTTGTTTTTCACCACCCACTTTGCTTTAATTTACGTTAATTTCTTCTGTCTCAGCATTTCTTTACAGTAACTGTTGCTTTTAGTTTTCTTCATCTTTAATTTTTTGGCTTTCAATTTTTCACTGTCCCCCTCCTGCCTCCGTTACATACAAAGCACTTACCTTTTTACTCTTATGGACTCATGGATGATGTTTTAGCAGTATTGTGTCTTGCATATTGTCCTGTCTTCCACCTCTAACCTATCAGGTTTCCCAATCTCATTTGGTGCAGTCCCCAAAAGTCACTTTCCTTCTCATCCTGTCTGGTAAGGTTCCCCTGATGTGGGGTTCTGGGTGACTTTTCCGAATTCTACCCCTTCTCCTAAACCTTACCAGACCTTTTCCTTCCCCATTCTTCCATCCCCTTCAACTCTTCTGCCCGGAGGAGGAGCCACCGGCTCTGAAAGGTGGCATATGTAATACCTTTTATGTGTAAATTTTCCTGCTATCACTGGTGAGCAGATTTTTTATCGATCCAATTAGTGCTTTTCAAAAATTATTTTCGTTAACATGTCTTGAGTGGTCTCAACACGTTCTCCACTTGTAACCTTGGTAGTTTCACTACATCTTCTCCTATCAGTACATAGGGTGTTGTACCTCAAGTCATGCTCTCCAACTAAGAAAAGAGTGGTTGTTAGGTCTAAAAAAGCTTTACCTGACTTAGTCTCACTTGT
The DNA here is from genome assembly GCF_023898315.1 of Schistocerca nitens. Classification (NCBI taxonomy): domain Eukaryota; kingdom Metazoa; phylum Arthropoda; class Insecta; order Orthoptera; family Acrididae; genus Schistocerca; species Schistocerca nitens. The sequence goes on along the minus strand of NC_064620.1, from coordinate 634,955,974 downwards.
GCGTGGGAAAAATGCAGGAAAGGTGCATTCTCTCAGGTTCTCTCTCTTAACTTGAACTGGTGGCAGTATTCCTCGGCTCATGCTTCTAGCAATGGATATACCTTTCCGGTGAGAGTACTGCCATGTTGGCTCTTAAGACTTTCACACATACTTTTCCTCTTGTGTGAAATTTGAGCCCATATTAGATCAGAAAATTAATTAGGTGCAAACAGAATAAGTTTCTTAAGTCATCTTTAAGCTTGTTTAAATCAAGCATACATTAGCTGATGAAATCAATTACTCAGTAATCAAAGTGGAATAACATGGAGTGGAGCCTGTACCTAATCTCTGTGCCACATCAGAAGGTGGTGTAATATTGAACATCTGATTTCACTAGTGCTCGTTAGTATGGACCCTTTTTTTTCGTTTAGTGGCAAGTACATTCTTTGAACAGCTACACAGGACAGGATTAAGTGCTTACACTATTCATCATCTCCCCGGCTCTATAGTGCCTCTTTCTAGTTTTTCAGAACTGAAACTGGCTGGTGGTGAATAAATTACTTGAGCTCATAGATTTCTTCTTGGAAAGTTGTGAAGATAAATATAATACAGTCGCGATAGTTGTTTTATGGGGAATAAGATGAATATGATTTTGTAGAACATGAAAAACGGACAGTAGTATTCCAAAGACATTTCCGAGTCTTTGGCCTCCACTGAGCCTGTAATGAAATGTTATTTCTTTCTTTGCTGCCTTTATCATTGCCTGGGGGTCATTCCATCTCAAATCAACTAACAGTCTGAACTGAATATATGAATTATTGTGTTAGCCTTTTTATGCAACATTACCCTATTATTGTATGTTAATTCATTAAATGATATTTTAATGCGAGAATAATAAATATATATAGCTCAGATTTGGATGAATTTTTTTTCCACTAACACTAGTTTAAATTTGAAATTTCAAATTCTTCTGACCTTTGGTTTTTGAATTTCAAGGGTTAAAAAAAACCTGTTTTTTTGATCAATCAATGATTGTTTTAAAATGCTGTAGCTCAAAAACTATACAACCCAGAGAGCTCAAACTTGCACCATTGTTTTCCTCTAAAAATCCCCTTCAATTTGATATGTATCATGACTATGCTACCTAAATCTGAAAATTTTAAACTATTCCAAAAAACATTTTTTGAAATTTCCAGAATATGTACCCTCGGATTTTTTTATAAAAATTGTGTGTGTTGTCCATTCTAACTACTTGGATGCAAAATTTCAAGATGGGATCTCAATGGGTTCTAGTATAAAATAATATTTTACTACCGCAATACACACTAGTGAAGTGAAAAGCAGACTGTTTCTAGGCTATGAATACGAAGGTAGGCGTATGTAATTCTAACAAACTTAGATTATTGTGTTAGCCTTTTTGTGCAACATTACCCTATTATTGTATGTTAATTCATTAAATGATATTTTAATGCGAGAATAATTATATATATATATATATATATATATATATATATATATATATATATCTAAAAAGAAAGATGATGAGACTTACCAAACAAAAGCGCTGGCAGGTCGATAGACACACAAAAAAACACAAATATACACACAAAATTCTAGCTTTTGCAACCAACGGCTGCTTCGTCAGGAAAGAGGGAAGGAGAGGGAAAGATATTCATATATATATATATATATATATATATATATATATATATATATATATATATACCTTCTCTTTGTCACATTGTGCCATAAATTTCTTTTTTTACCCAGTTCAATTCAGTTCCTCTTCATTAGTTACTCAGACTATCCATCTGATCTTCGGCATATTTCTGTAGCACCACATTTCAAAAGCTTCTTTTCTCTTCTTGTGTGAACTCCTGCCACATAAATTTGTTTAAGATTTTTAAGATTTTATAGGACATTCACCTTTTATTATAAAAAGAGATTTTCAAATAGGGTCAAGGCTCTAGTTTTGGCCACTACCCCACTTATGGCCACCTTGATGTAACAGGTGCAATTTTAAGCTCCTTTGGAATTCCAGCCAGTCCTACCATAGATTATAATAAGCAATATGAAATGTGCTATTCAATTGCCTATAGAAACATTTCTTTGTTTGGTCTTGTTTTAAGTCACCATTTAATGAAAAGATTTGTGTTGCATAAGTTGAGTTATGTAGTGATTTTCATTAAGCAACACACAATCTTTTTTTTATTCTACATGTTGTACAAAGCATCAGAAGACACTTAATCTATTGAGGGGTAAGATTAAGTATTATATTTTCATTTCCTAAAAGTTAAACATGATAAAACCTAAAAACATGTCATTAATATGGCCGTAAGTGGACCCTTGACCCTACATTGAAATGTGTGTGGAATAATCATAGAAAAAAAACTTACGAGTGCTCTATATTGTACTGTGTTTTAGTGTTAAGTTGTCAAAGTTATCTAGTGTAGAGTGGTGTAGTCTTAGTGTACGCCGTGCCATGTATGTGGTAATATATCAAACATCATAAAATAAGATTATTTACTATATTTATTTCTAGAATGTTCCAAATAATAGGACTGTAGCTATTTAAGTTGTATGTATGTAGAATTTGTTACCTTACAGAGATGGCATCTCAGAAGAATTTGGCGATTATTGCTGCTAAATGTTGTAACCCTTTTAAAGTAAAACAACATAAGAAAGTCAGTGTACAATCACTAAGAAATGTAACAGACTGGATGTGCTCTCTAGACTTACGAATCATTAGTGGCATGAAAATATGTGGTGTATGTAGGAAAAAGGTTAGTGACAAACACAAAACAGAAGAATAAGTTTTACCTTGCAGTAGCGAAAGTGTAAAAGATTCTTTTATTGATCCTCAATCTTCTGTAGACTATTTGAACAAGTCACTGGAACTCATTGGTGAGTCACCACTAAAGAAGAAAAAGTTTGCTAACTATACAAAGAAAAAACTTGATAAAATAAAGTTTCTCTTAGAGAAGAACTTACTACCAGAATCGAGCCCTGAAGAAGTTATTACTGAACATTCCAAAAATGAATCAGAGGTTATTCAACAGGTAAAAGAAAAGTTTGCTCAAACAACAAAAAGAAGTGAAAACATGATGATTTTGTCTATCTTACCTATGAGTCGCAGTGGTCAGAAACTAGAAGAATAATTTGGAGAGACAAACTACATGGCTTGTGCAGTGAAACTGTTAGTAAAAGAAAAAGGAATTTTGTCAAATCCTAATCCTAAAGCTGGAGGAACTCTAAATGAGAATATTGCTGACTGTGTAAAAGACTTCTACAATTCTGACGACGTTAGTAGAATGATGCCGGGAAAAAAAGATTGTGTTACCATAAGAAATAAAGATGGGAAGATCCAGGTTCAAAAGAGACCAGCATTGGCAAATTTGTAAGAAATATACTAATTATTTAAGGAAAAGATCCCTGCAAACGAAATTGGGTTTTCCAAGTTTTGCGAATTAAGACCAAGGAACTGTATCCTGGCTGGGAGAAGTGGCACACATACTGTTTGTGTGTGTGTACCTTACACCAAAACATCAAGCTAATGAGGAGTGGTGCTATGATACAAAATTTTGTTTTGGGTGGGGATAAAACTGCTTTGAAATCTTATCATTCCTGCCTAGTCAAGATGATGGGCAATCCACCATCGCAGCAATGTTTTATGGAAATTTGTAAAGAATGCCCTGGTGTCTCTAGACTTAAAGATCTATTGAATGCAAAGTTCAGTGACGATATGATTGCTGACGTTACCTACAAAAAGTGGGTAACTGTAGATAAGTGTTTGATGGAAACTGTAGTAAAAAGTACTGACGACTTTATAGATAAGTTTTTGGACACTCTAATGAAGGTAAAAACTCATTCATTTATAGCTAGTCAACATAAAGAATACTACAGCGAAATCAAGGACAATTTAACTGAAGGCCTTGTAGTAGTCAGCTGTGATTTTGCAGAAAACTAATCTTTCGTAGTACAAGATGAAATACAATCATTCCACTGGACTACCACCCAAGCTACACTCCATCCTTTCATCACATAATATAAATGGGAGGGAAAACTAAAACATCTGAAGTATGTCTTCATATCAAATTGCCTGAAACATAATACAGTCTCTATGTATTCCAGAAAAAACTGCTAGAAATCATAAAGCAAACCTTGCCGTTTGCACTTAAAAAGATTACTTACTTTTCTGATGGCAGCGCTGCACAATATAGAAATAAGAAAAACTTCCTTAATTTGTGTTTGCATAAAACTGATTTTGAAGTTGAGGCAGAGTGGGAGTTCTTTGCAACATCCAATGGAAAGAGTGCATGCGATGGCCTTGGCGGAACTGTTAAGCGGCTAGCTGCTAAAGCCAGCTTACAAAGGCCATATAACCAACAAATCTTAACACCCAAATCACTTTGTGTATTTGCCATGGAAAACATAAGAAACATTGACTTTGAATATTGCACGACAGAGGACTATGAACTGACCAAAGAATACTTACTTCCTCGGTTTAGTGACTCAAAAGCGATTGTGGAACACACAACTTTCACTCACATAAACCCTGCACAGAGAGTCAAATTACTGTCAAGCCTTATCATTTTAGTCTGGATGAGTCTCTTGAATATGTGACAACACTGAACCAAATAACACCATCACATGTGGAAAATATACTGCTGGTTGTGTGACAGTAGCATATGACGACTCGTGGTGGCTAGCATGCATTGAAGAAAAATACAATGACATGTACCGAATAAATTTTTTACACCCAAAGGGTCCAGCCCAGTCTTTTTATTATCCACAGCCAAGAGATATATTAAATGTCCCAGGAAATACTTTTACAAACAGCGAATCCAACAACAGCTATGGGAAGAACCTACACTTTTAAGTGCTAAAGAAATGAAGTTAAGACAACTTCATTTCTTTAGCACTTGCTTTGGAAAAAATCTTAAAAGATCATAAAAGAAGCACATTTAAATTATGTTACACCTACCCTCACTAAACATGAAGTTGTATAAATACCATGTGTATTATGCAAATATCAACAAGTTAATCTTTTTCCCAAGTGAAATTAATTATATGCCAATTTCTAATATAAGGAACTTGTTGTAAATGATTACAAATAACACTGGAAAAACAAGAAAAAGATAATCTCTGCCATTTACAACTAAGGATGAAGGTGATTGGCTTTATTCAAAACTTTAACTTGTAGCACTTACATTACCAATTAAAATGTGTTCACTTCCTTCTGATGCATAGTTAAAAGAATCATGAACATTAAATTAAAACAACACTATCATTTAATGAATTAACAAACAATAAGAGGGTAATGTTGCATAAAAAGGCTAACATAATAATTGAAGTTTGTTAGAATTACATAGGCCCACCTCAGTATCCATAGCCTAGAAATAGTCTGCTTTTCACCTCACTAGTGTGTATTGAGGCAGTAAGATATTATTTTATACAAGAACCCATTGAGATCCCATCTTGAAATTTTGCTTGCATGTAGTCAGTTAGACTGGACAACACACATAATTTATAAAAAAAAATCCGAGGGTACGTATTTTGGAAATTTCAAAAAATATTTTTTTGGAATAGTTTAAAATTTTACGATTTAGGTAACAGTCATGTTACATATCAAATTGAAGGGAAATTTTAGAGGAAAACAAAGGTGCAAGTTTGAGTTCTCTAGGTTGTAAAGTTTTAAAATGCTTTAGCTCAAAAACTAATCATTGATTGATCAAAAACAGGTTTTTTTTTATTTTTAAACACTTGAAACTCAAAAACCAAAGGTCAGAAGAATTTGGAATTTAAAATTTAAACTAGTGTTAGTGGGTACATTACCTGAAAAAAATTTCATCCAAATCTTGAGATTTGATGGTTCAAATCATGTAGTACAATTGGTTGATTTGACATGGGATGACCCCTGGGTAGAATACCGGAATTGTTTTTGAAGTGTATAGGCATCACACCAGCAGTTACATAGAGGGTGGGCATTGCTCATCCTGGTATGTGCAGCTCACCTGCTTGAAGGGCTTTGTGAAGATTGTACACTAAATACACACCCATTCAAAATGTCCTCACACTCCATCTGCATACGAAACTGGTAATTGGCATCTGCTAATGCCACTAATGCAATACTGAAAGTGTCAATATAGTTTTAGTAGGCTTAGTCCATATCAATTCAGGCAGGCTAGGAAAAAATCTTACCTTCATAGTCTTGGATGTTAAAATGAAGAATTAAGTAAGGAGCTAGTATTTTTTGTTTTCTCCAAAAAAATTTCTGCTCAGATGACACTGCACGTACCATTTTGAAGATCCAAATTTTGGAAAAAATTTTAAATATCTCTGGAACAGTTCTACATATTTTGTTGGGGTTTCTTTTATTTGAAAGATAATTGTTTTATGATTACAAAGAAATCCTCCATTTGGACTTATGTCAGTTCTTTTACTATAGTGTTCTAGACCTTTTTTATAATTTATGGAATTTTTTTTTTCAAAAATGCCAATCCATAAAATTTTGATTTTTTTTCTCTTTTTCTGTTGATTAGTACCAGATAGTTCTACATTCCCTCAAAAGGGGAGCTTCCAATTCTAGGTTGAACAGGTTTTATAAACAATTGAAATTTTAGCCAGCCAATGAACTAAACATGTTGCACTGCTTTAGTATCTTACTCCTGTTGAACCAATAGCAACTGGAGCACTTACAATCTTCTAAACATTGTGAATAGGAAGTGATCACTGGACGGTGTTGTTGCTGGCATTCAGCTGGCAACTTACGTCCAGCAGCTGGTCCATATGGTAGTGTAAAGTTCACTGCAATTTTGTTTAACTCATAACTGGTGTCTATAATCTCTGCAATCCACCAGGCACAGTGATAACACGTCACAGACCTCCCCCTTCTCAGGTTGTAAATCTGAATATTATCCTGCTGTTTCTGAGGTGTTGGCCAAATGAACAATATTTCTTCTTTCTTGTTCTTTAAAGTATGTGCAATAAGAGTTTGCCAATCAATTTGAGTCCAAAAATTTCTTCTGAATTCCTTTCACTGGTGTAGTTTGTTTGGACCATTCTTCCTTTTACTGCTCACGGAATTCAATTTCCTCTTTGGGCAAAAGAATGAGAGCTGTGGATGTGTAAGATTTCACGACTCTCATAAAATCCTCAGCATTCTGAATCACAGCTGTATTTGGCCTGGAAAGATTGTTTTGTAACATGGTGCTTCAGCAGGCATCGTACACCATCAAAAGGCCCCTTCCCGTGATCAGTGGCACTGTATACCCAGTCAGTGGGCACAAGTGACTTACTGAATTCAAACAGCTGATAACGATTTTTAAAATGATTAGAAGCACCATCAGAAATAATTATCATCTTTTCTGCCCCTGTTTGCATTTGAAGGATTTTGCGCATTGCTAGCAAAGCATGTGCCGAGTCATGTCCTGTGTCATCATTTATAATTGCAACACTTGGGGTCTTGTTTGAAAATGTTACTCCTGTAAAAATTGAAATCTGGTCATTGCTCCAATGATACCTTTGTACTACTTCTAGGAGAATTACTGAAGAGTTCTCAGCAAAATCACATAGTTCTTCAGCCCTTACACACCCTTTGACTTCTACAATGTGTTGTTGCAATTTCTTCAGATGCCAGTGTGTTACTGCTTTCACTGACCATTTACCAAGTTCATCAATGAAACTGTCAAAAGCAACAGTTTTCTTAATTAGTTTATCTTCCTTTCGTGTCGCATATGTAATTTCTGCAGAGTTATCTGCTACATCTTCCAGGCCAAGTGTTTGCAAAGACAGTCCTCCCTTTCCAGGGCAGTCACCACATTCTTGAAACAAATAAGTCTCTCGCTTTACGTCACAAACTGCTGATGACTTCAAACACCCAACCAAGGTGTCGTGTCACATGCTCCAATAAGTTCTTCAAAGATACCACACAAAGTTCAAAAGTTGCGCAGTACACACATAGACATATCTAGGTGGGTGTGGAACCATCCACTTAGGCCATAGTGAATAAAATTTTGATCTTACAATGTGTGAAGTTGTATAGTTGCTCTTATAAATTGCAAAAATTTCCTTAATACTGTGTCATGTACCTATTCACTTTCACAACTTCTTGACCTCCAACTGTTACAGTCGAAGTGTATTCTTTGTTGCCACTCTGGTGAGAACAGTCCCAATTATCTTACAGATAAAATGACTGCACTGTTTGAACTTGAGCTGCTTCTACAGGATGACCATAATAGGAATCTGGTCTTCCAAAGACTTCTTTTACAGGCCTCACATTTCTTGCTTGCACATTTTCACTGTAGGATGAACAATATTCAACAGCTGAATTGATATTTGTGAAAACTTCCTGGCAAAAGGTGCAAGATTGCTTTGATTTATTTTCTTCTGAAGATGGAATTTCTATTTCAGAGAGTGTGGTCAGTTTTGCTATAGTGTGTTTATCCATAGCTTTAGTAATATCTCAGCGCTTTCTTGTTTTATAGAGCTTATGACTCGACATCACTGACCACGGTTTCTGAACAGGTGTAACACCTACCTCTGTAGTTGACTGATTCAGGGTATTTAATTCTTCCTCTACTGATACAAAATCTGCATAATCTGCACCATGGGAGGCTTCACCTTGTTCAGATACTATCATTGTTGTAATTATGTCAAAACATTTAGAACACAAAATGTCATCACTGGAAACATCTTCACTTTGAAACAACATCTTCACTTTGAAACAACATCTTCACTTTGAAACAACATCTTCACTTTGAAACAACATCTTCACTTTGAAACAACATCTTCACTTTGAAACAACATCTTCACTTTGAAACAACATCTTCACTTTGAAACAACATCTTCACTTTGAAACAACATCTTCACTTTGAAACAACATCTTCACTTTGAAACAACATCTTCACTTTGAAACAACATCTTCACTTTGAAACAACATCTACACTTTGAAACAACATCTACACTTTGAAACAACATCTACACTTTGAAACAACATCTACACTTTGAAACAACATCTACACTTTGAAACAACATCTACACTTTGAAACAACATCTACACTTTGAAACAACATCTACACTTTGAAACAACATCTACACTTTGAAACAACATCTACACTTTGAAACAACATCTACACTTTGAAACAACATCTACACTTTGAAACAACATCTACACTTTGAAACAACATCTACACTTTGAAACAACATCTACACTTTGAAACAACATCTACACTTTGAAACAACATCTACACTTTGAAACAACATCTACACTTTGAAACAACATCTACACTTTGAAACAACATCTACACTTTGAAACAACATCTACACTTTGAAACAACATCTACACTTTGAAACAACATCTACACTTTGAAACAACATCTACACTTTGAAACAACATCTACACTTTGAAACAACATCTACACTTTGAAACAACATCTACACTTTGAAACAACATCTACACTTTGAAACAACATCTACACTTTGAAACAACATCTACACTTTGAAACAACATCTACACTTTGAAACAACATCTACACTTTGAAACAACATCTACACTTTGAAACAACATCTACACTTTGAAACAACATCTACACTTTGAAACAACATCTACACTTTGAAACAACATCTACACTTTGAAACAACATCTACACTTTGAAACAACATCTACACTTTGAAACAACATCTACACTTTGAAACAACATCTACACTTTGAAACAACATCTACACTTTGAAACAACATCTACACTTTGAAACAACATCTACACTTTGAAACAACATCTACACTTTGAAACAACATCTACACTTTGAAACAACATCTACACTTTGAAACAACATCTACACTTTGAAACAACATCTTCAAATGAGAACTTATTCCCAACCTGAACAAAGTCTGTGTTTGTACATAATCACTTTCATGGATGTGCAGATAGTTAGCTGTGGCCCCATCAGAAGACATATTTCAAACAGTCCTTTTCAAAACACACACTGCAATTGTGTCAACTGGCAAATTCCTCACAAAAACACAGAACTGACTGGATGGTCTCGGACTTGTTGGAAGCCTCTTCAGTGAACAAATTAGCACTGAACAAATACAATTTCAGAAAGCTGTGATGAACAACCACAACAAAGAAACTGACAAACTACAATGAACGGAGAACAAAGAACTGCAACAATGTAAGTGAAAACAAAGAACTGCAACAAAGAAGCTTTGAAAGTTAAAAAAAATGCTTTTTTAAAATAAAACCTGTCCAACTTAATTAAAAGTGGAAGCTCTCCTTTACAGAGAATACAGTATGTGGTACTAATAAGCAGAAAAATCTAACTTTTCTGGATTGGCATTTTTGAAAAAAGAATCTGTAAATTATAAAAAATTAAAGACTGGACAGTAAAAGAACTTCGACAGTTATGTCCAAATGGAGGGCACCATTGCAATTGTTAAGCAATTATCTTTCAAATAAAAAAAACTTGACAAAATATGTAGAACTGTTACAGAGATACAGCATTTTTTTAAAAAATTCCAAAATTTCCATCTTCAAAATGGTGTTCGCAGTGTCATCTTTGGAGGCTTGTTTCATGGGGATTAATAGTTTGTGCTTCTTTTAATCCAAAGCCCCAATGCAGTGAGGAAAGTTCCAGTGAATCTTGAATTCTCCTACAATTTCCTTTCATAGAGCAGGTATAAAAAAAAATCTGAGTTATTTTACCACACACACACACACACACACACACACACACACTGAGAGAAGACCCCCCTGTGGGTCCGGGGATTAGAATAGGCCCGAGGTATTCCTGCCTGTTGTAAGAGGCGACTGAAAGGAGTCCCTCCCCCTCAAGGGGGTAGTTAGCGCCTGCGTCCGGAGACGGACGGTTCCACGACCTCTATTTGCGGTAATTTTGCTTTTTCACTTCTCATTTCTTCCTTCCTTTGGTTGGTTCCTTTCTTTGCTCTTCTCCACCTCACTGTCTTCCTTAAACTTTCCCCTGCAAAGTCTCCTTGCCTTCTCATTGCCTTCTTCTCCTTGCCTTCTCATTGCCTTCTTCTCCTTGCCTTCTCATTGCCTTCTTCTCCTTGCCTTCTCATTGCCTTCTTCTCCTTGCCTTCTCATTGCCTTCTTCTCCTTGCCTTCTCATTGCCTTCTTCTCCTTGCCTTCTCATTGCCTCCTTCTCCTTGCCTTCTCATTGCCTTCTTCTCCTTGCCTTCTCTGGTCTCCGCCTCGGCGTTTGAGACAGTCTGTCCTCTCTCTCTCTCTCTCTCTCTCTCTCTCTCTCCCTCTCTCTCTCCTTTTTCCTTTTCTTCCTTCCTCCCTGTGCGCGTTCGCACGTGTAGCCGGTGACTGGGTAACGCGTAATTCCCCGCCCTGGGTAGACATGTAAGGCACGCGTGTACCCCCTGGTAAAGGCCAGGCCCGGGGAGGGGTGATTGCCTGAGCTGATACCTTCTGACCATGCCGATTGGTCCCTCCGTCTGTTTCTCGGGAGGTGTGACCTGAGGTGTAAACATTCACCTAAGGCGGGAGTGCCCTCTGAGAGGGTCCCCACAAGGAAGGAGCGCGCCATCGGAGACGCTGGCAATCATGGGGGATTCCTCCGCAATGGATTTCACTCCATCTCTCTCGACTTCTGCCCAAAAACGGAAACTTGACCAGCTACCAGTGCCAAAAGTACTACCGCCTGCCCCGCAGTTCCTCGTCGTTTCCCGATCTGAGGACGGAAAGGATTTTTCCTCTGTCAACCCTTTCGTTATCCAGAAGGGCGTAGATGCCATAGCCGGATCTGTCAAATCTTGTACCAGGTTGCGTAACGGTACCTTATTACTCGAAACTGAGAGCGCCTTTCAGGCACAAAAACTGCTTCGGGCCACACTCCTGTACACGTTCCCTGTCCGGGTGGAGGCTCACCGATCTTTGAATTCGTCTCGTGGTGTGGTCTATACTAGATCCCTCGACGGATTGACTGACGAGGAGATTCAATCTTTCCTCGCTGAGCAGGGCGTGACGGCTGTCCATAGGGTCATGCAAAAGGTCAACAATGACCTTGTACCGACCCGGACACTTTTCTTGACCTTCGATAGTGTTAAGCTGCCATCGCGCATCAAGGCGGGCTACGAGGTTATTTCTGTTCGACCCTATGTCCCGACACCTACGCGCTGCTACCAGTGTCAGCGTTTCAATCACACTCGACAGTCTTGTTCCAATGCGGCTAAATGTGTCACTTGTGGCAGGGATGCCCATGAGGGTGACTGTCCACCTCCGTCTCCTCGTTGTGTGAACTGTCAGGGTGACCATGCCGCATCCTCCTGCGACTGTCCTGTCTATAAGGAAGAACGCTGTATCCAAGAAATTCGGGTCAAAGAGAAAGTGTCCACCTCGGCTGCTCGCAAGCTATTGGCTAGTAGGAAGCCCACGCTGCTCCCAGCGGGGAAATACAGTACTGTCCTCGCCTCTCCTCGGACTACCAGGGAGGTGGCGACCCAGACATGCGATCTGACCTTCAGCACCACGGTCGTCCGTTCGGGCAGTGCTAAGATCGCGCGGTCGACGTCTCCTCTTCCTCCCATCACCCCACAGACATCAGCCCCTTCATCAGCTTCTGTTAAGACGGAGACCCAGAAGTCAGATGCACGGGCCTTCAAGAAGGAACCGTCCCATGCAGACTTCCTACCCACCTCGACCTCCCAGCCTTCGACCGGTACTTCCACCAAACGACCTTCCAAGAAGGCAAATAGGAAGCACAGTTCTCCTTCTCCGCCACGGCGCATTTCTTCTCCTGCGCCACCCAGCGGTTGCCGCCCCAGGCCGTCATCCGTTTCGCCTGGCCGCACGGCTGGTAGCCGAACATCTGGCCGTTCACCGGCGGAGGAAGCTCCCCCTCCCGGCCATCTTTCCAAGATGGCCGATGAACCTATAGACCCAATGGACGATGACTGTCCGCCTACTGATAGCGGCGGCAGTGCTCGCTCGAAGCCAGGCCCTCAGCGGCCTTCGAGGTGACCCCTTCTTTCATCTTCCTTTTTCTTTTCTTACGATGGCACTTATTCACTGGAATATTCGCAGCATTCGCTCCAACCGAGAGGACTTGAAGTTGCTGCTCCGCTTGCACCGTCCGCTCGTCGTCGCCCTCCAGGAAACGAAGCTACGCCCTTGCGATCAAATTGCCTTGGCATACTACACCTCTGTGCGTTTTGACCTACCCCCTGTGTTAGGTATCCCAGCTCATGGAGGGGTTATGTTGCTGGTCCGGGATGATATTTACTACGATCCCATCACGTTGCACACCGGCCTGCAGGCAGTTGCCATCCGCATTCCTCTCCCCACTTTTACATTTTCCATTTGTACCGTTTACACTCCATTGTCGTCTGCCGTTACCAGGGCAGACATGATGCAACTTATTGCTCAGCTACCTGCACCATTTTTGTTAACTGGAGACTTCAATGCCCACCGTCCCCTTTGGGGCTCTCCAGCATCCTGCCCGAGGGGCTCCCTGTTCGCAGACCTTTTCAACCAGCTCAATCTTGTCTGCCTCAATACTGGCGCCCCTACTTTTCTTTCGGACACATCTCACACCTATTCCCATTTAGACCTCTCTATATGTACTCCCCAACTTGCACGCCGGTTCGAGTGGTATGCACTTTCTGATACATATTCGAGCGACCGCTTCCCGTGTGTTATCCATCTCCTGCAGCATACCCCCTCTCCGTGCTCATCTAGTTGGAACATCTCCAAAGCAGACTGGGGCCTCTTCTCTTCCAGGGCGACCTTTCAGGATCAAACATTCACAAGCTGCGATAGTCAGGTCGCACACCTCACGGAAGTCATTCTCACTGCAGCTGAATATTCCATCCCTCACCCTACTTCTTCTCCACGTCGCGTACCGGTCCCCTGGTGGACCGCAGCATGTAGAGACGCTTTACGTGCTCGTCGACGTGCTTTACGCACCTTTAAACGCCACCCTACAGTGGCGAATTGTATCAATTATAAGCGATTACGTGCACAGTGTCGTCGTATTATTAAAGAAAGCAAGAAAGCCAGCTGGGCTGCTTTCACAAGCACCTTCAGCAGTTTTACTCCTTCTTCTGTTGTCTGGGGTAGCCTGCGCCGGCTATCTGGCACTAAGGTCCACTCACCAGTTTCTGGCTTGACGGTCGCGAATGACGTCCTTGTGGCCCCTGAGGCTGTCTCCAATGCCTTCGGCCGCTTTTTCGCAGAGGTTTCGAGCTCCGCTCATTACCACCCTGCCTTCCTCCCCCGCAAACAGGCAGAGGAGGCTAGGCCACCTAACTTCCGCTCCTCGAATCGTGGAAGTTATAATGCCCCATTCACCATGCGGGAACTAGAAAATGCACTTGGCCGATCACGGTCCTCCGCTCCAGGGCCTGATTCTATTCATATTCAGATGCTGAAGAACCTTTCTCCTGCGCGTAAAGGTTTTCTTCTTCATACTTACAATCGCATTTGGATTGAGGGACATGTTCCCGCATGCTGGCGCGAGTCTATTGTTGTCCCGATTCCTAAGCCGGGGAAGGACAAGCACTTGCCTTCCAGTTATCGACCCATCTCGCTTACCAGCTGTGTCTGTAAAGTGATGGAGCGAATGGTTAACTCTCGATTGGTTTGGCTGCTCGAGTCTCGACGCCTACTTACCAATGTACAATGTGGATTTCGTAGGCGCCGCTCTGCTGTTGACCATCTGGTTACCTTGTCGACCTTCATTATGAATAACTTCTTGCGGAAGCGCCCGACCGCGGCTGTGTTCTTTGATTTGGAGAAGGCTTACGACACCTGTTGGAGGGTGGGCATTCTCCGTACCATGCATACATGGGACCTTCGCGGTCGCCTCCCTCTTTTTATTTGTTCCTTTTTAATGGATCGACAGTTCAGGGTACGTGTGGGTTCTGTCCTGTCAGACACCTTTCGCCAGGAGAATGGGGTGCCACAGGGCTCAGTTTTGAGCGTCGCTCTCTTCGCCATAGCGATCAATCCAATAATGGATTGCCTCCCAGCTGATGTATCAGGCTCCCTTTTCGTGGACGATTTTACCATCTATTGCAGCGCGCAGCGTACGTGTCTCCTGGAGCGCTGTCTTCAGCGTTCTCTTGACCGTCTTTACTCCTGGAGTGTCGCCAATGGCTTCCGTTTTTCTGCCGAGAAGACGGTCTGTATTAACTTCTGGCGCTACAAAGAGTTTCTCCCACCGTCGTTACGACTCGGTCCCATTGCTCTCCCATTCGTGGAGACAACAAAATTTTTAGGTCTTACATTTGACAGGAAACTTAGTTGGTCTCCACATGTGTCATATTTGGCTGCCCGTTGTACCCGTTCTCTAAATATCCTCCGTGTTCTCAGTGGTATGTCGTTGGGAGCGGATCGAACCGTCCTACTTCGCCTATATCGGTCAATCGTCCGCTCCAGGCTGGATTATGGGAGCTTCGTATACTCCTCTGCACGGCCATCCATCTTACGCCGCCTCAACTCCATACAACATAGGGGTTTACGACTTGCGATCGGAGCGTTTTATACTAGTCCCGTCGAGAGTCTTCATGCTGACGCTGGTGAGTTGCCACTCACCTACCGGCGTGATATACTGCTTTGTCGGTATGCCTGTCGGCTACTGGCAATGCCCGACCACCCGTCTTATCGTTCCTTTTTTGATGACTCTCTCGACAGTCAATACGGGTTGTATGTCTCTGCCCTGCTACCCCCTGGAGTTCGCTTTCGTCGCCTCCTTAAACACCTTAATTTTTCACTCCCTGCAACCTTTCGTGTGGGCGAGAGCCACACTCCACCTTGGCTCCAGGCTCAGGTTCGCGTCCACCTTGACCTCTGCTCGCTCCCGAAGGAGGTTACCCCCAGTTCGGTCTACCACTCCCGTTTTGTCGAACTTCGTTCGAAGTTCATTAATATGAACTTCATTTATACAGATGGCTCTAAGACCAATGACGGGGTCGGGTGTTCTTTTATTGTCGGGGCACAAAGTTTCAAATACCGGCTCCATGGCCATTGTTCGGTCTTCACAGCTGAGCTCTTTGCCCTCTACCAGGCTGTTCTTTACATCTGCCGCCACCGACATTCTGGATATATCATCTGCTCCGATTCCCTGAGCGCTATCCAGAGCCTCAGTGATCCGTACCCGGTTCACCCTTTCGTGCACCGGATCCAACGCTCTCTTCAGCAGCTGGTGGACGTCGGTTCTCCGGTTAGCTTTATGTGGGTTCCTGGCCATGTCGGTATCCCTGGGAACGAAGCTGCAGATGCCGCGGCCAAGGCTGCGGTCCTCAAGCCTCGGGCAGCTTCTTGTTGTGTCCCTTCGTCGGATTGTAGCAGGGTAATTTGTCGGCGCATTTTATCGCTGTGGCATGCCGATTGGGCTGCACTTACAGACAACAAGGTTCGGGCCTTGAAACCTCTTCCCGTGGCTTGGACGTCCTCCTCACGCCCTTCTCGGCGGGAGGAGGTAGTTTTGGCCCGGTTACGAATTGGACACTGCCGGTTCAGCCATCGCCATCTGCTGACGGCTGCGCCGGCGCCGTTCTGCCCATGTGGGCAATTGCTGACGGTCCGCCACATTTTAACGTCCTGTCCGGATTTTAACACCCTGCGTCTTGATCTTGGCCTGCCCTGTACTGTAGAAACCATTTTAGTGGATGACCCACGAGCAGCTGCTCGCGTTCTTCATTTTATCAATTTGACAACCCTCTCACAGGACATTTGATTATGCTGTTTTCCTTTTTAATCCTATGCCTGTCAGTCTGTCTTTTATCGTGTTTTCCGTTTCGTTGCTGTTTTAAACTTGTGACTCGCGGTGCATTCCTAACGTAGTCTGGGCGCTAATGACCGTTGAAGTTGTGCGCCCTAAAACCACAAATAAAAGAGAGAGAGAGAGAGAGAGAGAGAGAGAAGAAGAAGAAGACTGTAGTCAATGCATCAACACAATAGGAAGACAGAAAGAGTACATAGAGTACTCATTCAGAGCCTTGCAAGAAGGCAAAAGTAATACAACAATATTCTACTGGTTTCTGTAGAAGTGCTGGGGCATGCCAGTGTTTGCAGTATGAAGAAAAAGTGTCAGTTATGAACTCTTGAGGCTTTTAGCAACAAAAGTCGTGATATCCTTCACAAGAGGACAGAAAACCAGATTTGTGAAGGAAGAGTTGAGGAGCTTGAAGAATTTGACAATGAGTTTTGTGCAGATGCAAGTGCAGTAGCAGAGCTATGCTTTTTGAGTGTAATTAATGTAAATGAGGGGCAGCTGAGAAATGTTTACATTTTAACCAAGAGAATTGAGTTTTACTGTCCAAATCTTTATCTGAAATGGCAATATAAGAAGCTAGTTGGTGAACAGCATTGTGTTATGTGTTTGTACTTACCCGCCTTCAGAAATAATATCTTGCCATCAGATGATAGTTATCTTAATTCCTCTTTTCCATTCAAAATTGCTTGTATTTCAAGACTACTGATTATTTTTCTACTCTTATATAATCCTAAGAGACACTGAGGAAAACACTAACAACTGAGACAAGAAACCTTAACAGTGTGTACAAAAGTAAGGAGGAAATACCATTTTCACTGTTGCAGGTTTTTTGTATACGATTGTTCAGTGTAACCAACATCTTTCAATTTTTGTAATTTTACATTTAAGAAATAATACACAGTTTAGGCCATGGACATCAGTGATACTATGTGTAAAAGGGAAAAGTCATGTATTTTGAAAATAAGAGAAATACACATGGTCCAGTTGCATTATCACATTTTTTGTTAGATATCAGTGTGCAATAACCACTCAGATGGCATGAGGCAGCAGTGGAGGGTATGTAAAGTGGGCTGGGGATCATGGAAAACAGTGCAGTTACCATAATGCGGAAATGCAGCCTTTATCTGATGTCCAAAAGAGCATGACAGTTGGCAGTCGGGTCAAGGGTGGAAGCATTTCCAAAACGGCTAAGTGTGTGAACTGTTTGCATGTCATTGCGGTTAAAATATTCTGTGTGTGACAAAAGGCTCTATCCAAATCCAGCACTGAAGCAATTGTGGTGCACTACAGGCCATAGATGACAGGGGTGAACGATGGCTGTAGAATCATTCCATGTAGGCTTTCACGGCCGGCGTCATCATCACTAAACACTTCCAGGCTAAGTTGCCGTGGTCGATCTGTAGAACTTCTTCTCCCTGACGTTTCATTCTCAACTACGGAGAACATCTTCCGAGGTGAGTCAACGACTGGCTGCTAGGAGCTGGGGCCGCCGCTTATATGGATATCGTAGGGGGTGCCACCACACGTTACGTGGCGTCGATGTGCAGCTATCTCTGGCTATCGTCTGTTCTCTCGATTGCAGGCAATCAATTGTCACGTGATTGATGCAACGTCGACCGCCACCTCGGAAGATGTTCTCCGTAGTTGAGAACGAAACGTCAGGGAGAAGTAGTTCTACAGATCGACCACGGCAACTTAGCCCGGAAGTGTTTACTGATGATGATGGCTGTAGAGATACATTGGGGCAAATAGACATGCAGCTGTTTGAGCAGCTGACGACCCAAGTGAGCAAAGTGGCTAATTGATAGTGTCTCCTCAACCATTGTCCAGTGAACATTGCTGCATGTTCCTCTGCATGCACCCATGCTGACTGCTGTTCATTGGTGACAAAGGCTAGAATTTCACACCAATACCGCATGTGGACATCCACTGAGTGGCTGGCTAAATATCCTTTTCAGGTTAATCACTTTTATGCTCCATCTGACAGATGGTCTTTGATGTTTACAGTGTGAAATGTCTGAAAGCGAACACCCAGCAACAATCATTGGAGGAGTCAAGGCTAGGAGGCATGTCTTGGGTGACCTCATCATACTGGAAGGCACAGTGGATCAACACAAGTATGCGTTTGTCCTTGGGGACCGTGCAGTTCTTTTCCTCAGTACAATAGCACCTACCAGCAGGACAATGCAACATGTCGCACTGCTCGCAGCATACATGCGTGGTTCAAAGAGCACCAGAATGAGTTTACCATGCGCCCCTGGCCACCAAACTCCCCAGATTTAAACCAAATTTAGAATCTGTGGGGCCACCTTGATCACACAAACCGAGAAACCTTGCGCAGCTGGCCACAGCACTAGAATTGGCACAGGTCTACATCCCTGCGTACCTTCCACAAACTTACTGACACTCTTCCTGCATGTCTCGTAATAGTCTACGTGGCAAAAGGTGGTTATTCAGGCTTCTGAAAGGTGCTCACATTAATGGATGGTACGTAGATTTGTATCATGAGAGGTTGGTAGTTACGAAGTTGGTGATATTATATCAGCAGTCAGTGATTACATGGGAAGGTTCAGCAAGCAGATAGTCTTGGTTCACTCTGTGCTGTTAAGTGTAGAACACTCTGGGATTCTTATACATGTTGATGGATATCAAAAATAGGATGTTTAGTGGACATTTGTAAGCTGATTTATATTATTGTGTTCCATTTGGGGGGGGGGGGAGGATTAACTTACTGTACCTAGCCTATAGTATTTGTATTAAACCCTCTGAAAGGTAAATTATTGCACATAATTAGAATAGAATTTTGTTTTATCCAAATTACGAGCAACATCTGTCCTGCTTTGTGTATTTGGTTTTCCCTTGTAGGTTAATCTGAATTTAACAATTTATAACCCTACTTGTTTTTAACCTTTTAGGGTAATTAAATTAATTATACTTAATAATTAATAAAATATTTTCTTCTGTGTACTGAAGTTAGTTTTGTGTCAAAGTATAAATTTAATGTATACTGTTCAGTTATACCCCTACAAGTGGCGCGCGCGCATGCGCGCGCGCACACACACACACACACACACACACACACACACACACACACACACACACACACACACACACACACACACACACACGCGCGCGCGCTCGTACAAATATTTATTAATGATCCATTTTTTATGATGCCCTTAGAAATAAATAATACATTGAATAGTTCCTACCTTCTGTAAGTGTGCATGGTGACATAAATTTGTTATGCTGGAAAATGCATTGTCACTTAAAGGCTTAATGTAACTGACATTCAGAATAAAATGCAGAAATTTTCTCTTAGGGATTGGTTTAATTGCATCTGGAGCCTTTGAAATAATAGTTGCTGGTGGTGTAGAAACAATGTCTGATGTACCCATTAGGCATTCACGCAAAATGCGTAGCCTGATGCTGAGGGCCAACAAAGCCAAAACTTTAGCGCAGAAATTACAACTTCTGGCATCCATTAGACCAGGTCACTTTGTGCCTGAGGTAAGTCTTAAATATGTTATTTAAGTGTAGGCATATAGCTTCATTAAAACTGTTAGCAGCACGACTCCGAACTTATACTTTACCTACACTGTAATGAAAACTATCTTAATACTTACTGAAATTAAACATTTTTACATTGTGGTGGATGGTGTATTGTTATAGAGTGATTCCTGATTATTATGCAGTAATGTATATAGTTTAGGGTTCAAATCTGTTAATTCAGGAAGTTACATTTTTTCGGGGTGTCTTTAATCAGGTTACACAAACAGTTGATTTTACAAAATCAAGTATCTTGTTTCCTCTATACATTCTACTACTTTGAATGTATGTTAGTATACTGTGAATACTAATGATAAAAAATGATTTTAATTCAATTTCCCTTAGTTGCCAGCTGTATCCGAATTCTCATCAGGTGAAACTATGGGTCATTCTGGTGACAGGCTGGCAGCTGCATTTGGAGTTACGAGGAAAGAACAGGATGATTACGCTCTCCGGTCACACAAACTCGCTCATGAAGCTCAGCAGAAGGGTTACTTTACAGATGTAGTGCCAGTTAAAGGTAAATTATGTGCTCTGTTAATGAAGCTTTTTGGCCTCATCGCCATTGCAGATATGGAACTTTCAAATACATCAACTTGTCCACAATTTGTTGTATAGATAAACTACTGCTTGCCCAGAATGTTTGTATAACAGATACTGAAGTTTCCTAACATTTTTTATTTTATATTGATTTATTTGTGGGACACAATAAATTCAGTAACAGAAACTGTCAATTTTTGTAAGAGCAAGGACATTTCAGGAGATAAAAATATCATTTGGGCTAATATGGTGAATTCTCAATTTTTTCAATTTAATACTTATTTCGAGAAGGTAAAATTCATAAAAATAATAAATTAAAATTTACTACTTGACTTCAGAAATACCAGTATCTGCCGTTCACCAACTTAAATCAACTTGTTCCCGTGATTTTGTCAAAAGATCAGTATAGCTTTTAAGTTTCATCGTTCATAAACCCTACATAAACTTAGTTTTAGGCCTCTTTCTGATGCTCTAGCATTTTGACTGTAAGGAGTACTGGAATATTAACTAATTTCTGTAGTAGATATTGTAACCAAACGGTTTCTTTGGTCCATTCACATGCCGAATTAATTACTGCTTCATTTGTGGAGGTTGCCACTACTACCTGCAGCTGCCTTTTCCATCATTCTGCCCCCATCTACAGCTACTTACTTATTCCGCAAGCCACCGCATAGTACATGGCAGAGAGTACCACGTACCACTACTAGTCATATCCTTTCCTGTTCCACTCGTAAATAGAGGAGAAGAAAGACTGGCTATAAGCCTCTGTATGAGCCCTAATTTCTGGCATAATTGTTGGGAGTAGAATTGATCTGCAGTAAGCCTCAAATATCGGTTCTCTGAAATTCTGCAATAATACCTCCAGGTATTCCCGTTTGTGTTCACATAACATTTCCACAATATTTGTAAGCTGATCGAACCTACCAGTAACAAATCTATCAGCATGCGTCTGGATTGCTATGATGTCCTCCTTTAATCACATCTGCTGGGATCCCAAACACATGTGCAGTACTCAAGAATGGCTTGCACTAGCTTGCTATACCCCTGTCTGCTTTATAGAGAAGCTATGCTTACACAAATTCTCCCCACAAAACGGAGTCAAGAATTCTCATTTTACCTGATGTGCTTTTCCTATTTCGTATCGCTTTGTTACGCCTAGATATTTAATTGATGTGAGTTACAATGCACATTACTAATGCTGTATTCAAACATTATAAGATTGTTTTTCCTACTCGTCTGCATTAATTTACATTTATCTACATTTAGATCAAGCTGCCATTCACCACACCAACTAGAAATTTTGTCTGTCATCTCGTGTCCCCTTCCTTGTGCTCAAGGATGACAGTTTGCTATTCGTGACAGCGCCACCTGCAAACAGCACTAAATTGCTGTTTTCCAGCTTAATAATCGGAAAACTTGTTCTTGGATGACTAAGAATAGTTTTGATGAAATAGGTTTTCCTTAATTGACCCGTCTTTCAAGTATGAATTTCTTTCAGTCCTGATGAAACCTAATGAAAGCTGCAGCATTGATATGATGTATTTTTCACTGTACTAACATTGGTTGAAACAATGCCCTGTTTGTGAAGGGTGATACTGAGTCACTTTATAAAAATATATGAATCCCAAACAAATTGGTAATACATACCCATTGTCGTGTTCCATAATTTGATTCATGGCTTGCAAGTAGTCTTTTACACTGATTCCACTCGTAAAGGCAGCTGTTACTTTCCCTCCATCTGAATGGCTAGTTGTGATTCTTATGAATATGTTTACGTTATGGTCAGGAGACACTCTATTTGTATTTATTTATTTATCCTGTGGATCACATATTGTACAAAGTACACATGATATAGAACAAGTCATTTTTCTTAACAAATATGTAGTTTGGAGAAAAAAATAGGCAATGGACTGCCATTTAAAAAATGTACACAAAATTGTTCATTGATGAATATAGTAACTTCACATACAGAGAATACAAACAATTTACATGGGGAACTAAGAAACATGTAGGCAATGTAGTGCTACTTTAAATTTACACAAATAATCACTGAGATTACAGAATAGTGAAAATGTCAACTGGAAACACAACATAAGGACACTGTTGTTTAAAAACTACTTTAAACATGAAATTAACATTGGGATTTCACAGACAAATAAGTTTTAATACTAATAGAATGTGTACTTGTACATTGAAAAGAGAGTTGAAAAATTTTGGGAAGTGAAACTGAAACATAGTTGTGTATAGTAGAAATGAGGTTATTATTTTGTCTACAGAATGTTTTACTCTAATCACAGTATTTTACAAAGGAACTTTTTCATTTCCAGGAATTCTTGTACTGAATAGAAACAGTGCTTTGTCAGAAATGCCTTTAGTTTATTTTTAAATATTGGATCTGGAGCAGTGTTTATTTGTTCTGGAATTTTATTGTGTAATACGACACCCAGATGAGTTATATATTTTTGGTATGATGATATCCTTGAAAAAATTTGATGGATATTAGATTGCCCTCTGGTATAATGAGCGTGTATATCATTGTTTTGGATTAATTTGCCTGTTCTTGAGAGGTATTCCCTGGTGAATAGGATTGTTTCTTGAATGAATAGGGGTGGGATGCTTTATAGTGCTGTATATCTTGTCTACCTCCTTTTTGTGTAGCAAAACAATTATAGCATTGTTCTTGTTTTTGGGGAACTGGCTTCCTCTGAAAACCTACTGTAAATAATTATGCAGGTTATTGTTTTACTTAGCTTGAAACACCATCTTGCTCCAGTTTATTTTTCTACTTCTTTGTAACTGTAACAAATTTTGCTGTTTAAATACCTTTACTAAATATCCTCCTTTGTAATGCACATAAAAAAGATGAAAATATTTCCTGTGTATTGACACCCTTAATTATTTTTATGAATATACCTGAAGTCTACAAAATGGAGTGAATGCAAACGTGAAGTCGGTGAACATAACTGTGTGAAATATTTACTTCCGTGGTTTGACTTGTTCTTTTGCAAATAGAGAAGGTAAATTATGTTACTTATCGTCATCATTTATCACATTAATGGGCCTTTGAGGCCTACAGCAGAATAACAATAGAGAAAAACATTACAAACGCAAAAACCTCAATATGTTACTTAAGGATAAAATTAAAGCATGCTCTGTGTAAATACATAGGGAGATAGACAGTTCCTAAAACTTCCATAGCAGTGAATACAGTCTCTTAGTAATGATATAACTTGCTAACTTGATTACAAATTGTTTCTTAAAATGTACATCTGTTCTAAGTAGTTTTCAGAGAAACTGTTTAGTATTGTTTTGCAAGATGTCTTGCCACTCGCATCACTTAAAAAAACAGCATATCAAAATAGATAGTCTAATAATGAAACAACCTCGATGATGGTATGATTGGGAATACATATGTTAGTAAATTGGGGTTTTCTCTAAAAGTTACGTCTGGGAATGATTGTGGTGGTAAATAGAAGGACCCAATTATAGGTTTATGCCCATCTTAGCGAGTCTCAGACAAGTGATCTTCCTTGCAGCTTCGTTTTCCCCTCTTAGTGCATTTGAGCTTCTTTCTACCAAGACAGATGCATCACCTTCATTTCCTATTACCAATTGATCACTAGGATTTTAGTAGTGTTGTGTGTGTTTTGGAGGAGCGACCTTCTCTTGATCCTAGGTTAATATTCGTACAGCTGATTGAACCGTTGCCTAATCCAAGGTGGGAAAAGTGCGTGCACCCTGTACAGTCCGCTGCCTGGATAACAGCCTCTGATCTGTAGTGCATCCTTAACCCATTTAGGGGGACTACAGTGATCAGGCCTGTTGCGCATCTAGGAAAGACAGCAAAATTCGTCACAGAACATTGAAGTTTCTGGTTCAAGCCTCTTACCCAACTCATTAGGAAACCACACAGCATCAGATTTTTTTTATGGTTTTATTTTTGTGGTATTTGAAATTCAGAACTCCAATATAAATCTGCCAAAGTACATAGATACATCTCTCAATGTCTCCTGGATCATTTATGTATATAGAAAAAGAGGTTGTGTCTCATTTCCCTGGGGCTTTCTTGACAATACCCTTGTAGTGGGATGCTGCATCAAATGCTTTCTGGAAATCCAGGAGCATGGAATCTGCTTGTTGCCTTCTATCCAGTGTTTGTAGGATATCATGTGAGAAAAGGGCAAGCTGATTTTTGTGTGAGCGGTGGTTTCTAAATCTGTGCTGGTTTGTGGACAGAAGCTTTTAGAGGAAATTTATTACATTCGAACTCGCAATGTGTTCGAGAATTCTACAGCAAACAGACGTTAACCCTCAAGTAGTCCTGTAGCTGATTTATGTCACCCAGTGATTTTCTTTGTTTCGTTGTTGCCCTTATAGATTGTCCAGACATGGATTGATGTTGCTTAGAGTTCCATAAGTTTATCCACATTGTGTGCTCTGTAACATGACTACTGCAGGGTTAAGGATCTACATCTGTACCCTACAACCAACTGTGAAGTGTATGTACTGTAGAAGGTAATTCCCATTGTAGCATTCGTTGGGATATCTTCGTGTTACATTCTCAGGACAAGGAGAATGAATCCTAGGATGCCTCTTTGTCCATGGTAGTTAATCTAATCTTGCCTTCATTGTCTCAAGAAGTGCAATACACTATGTGATCAAAAGTATGTGGACACCTGGCTGAAAATGATTTAAAAGTTCATAGCTCTCTCCATTGGTAATGCTAGAATTCAGTATAGTGTTGGCCCACCCTTAGCCTTTGACAGCTTCCACTCTTGCAGGCATACGTTCAATCAGGTGTTATAAGGTTTCTTGGGAATGGCAGCCCATTCTTCCCAATGTCAGTCGGTGAGGCCTGGCACAGTCGGCGTTTCAAAACCTTCTCCCCTTGCATGTCCGGGGGTTAGAATAGGCCTGAGGCATTCCTGCCTGTTGTAAGAGGCAACTAAAGAGTCCCGCATGTTTCGGCGTTTGTCATGGTCCCCTGTAGGGTTTCATCTCCATTTTTCAAAATTTTCCCGAACAGCAAGCCAATTGGGGAAGGGCGCCGTACAATGGTGCATAGTGTCCATCACGCGCTGAGACCTCTCGTATCCTTCATTGACGTGGATCTGCACTTCCACTCACTCTCCAGCTGTTGGGTGAGGTCACCCTCCTGGGTGCATTTTCCTCCATCCTTCGTGCAGTATCATGTTCTGTGCTGTTGACTATAATGAACTTCTTAGCTTGTTTCCACCAGATATCCAGCACTGTAGCCAGTCTGTTGTGGTGGGGCGGCCGTGTACCCTGTTGGTTGTAGCCACCTGACCACACAGGGATTGCTGTGCTGATGCCTGTGCTGTTGACTCACCATATATGCCAAGGAGTAGATGCCTGTCACCCTGGGGCATTGGGACTTCCGGCAATGGCCATCCTCCCAGGTGGCCTCTGCTGCAGCTAGGTGGTACCCGTGGGGAGGGCCCCTGGTCAGAGTGGGTGGTGTCAGGGCAGATGACACGAATTGAAGCATAGTACGTGATCTCTTCCTGGTGGTCAAACACAAGCAGTCTGTAAGTGATCATGGCCTTAACCTTAATGTTAGGAAATATGACACAAAATTGTCCCCCACCCCGTCCCCCTCCCCCCTCTGGCAGTACCATGGGAGGAACGCCAGGCTAAGGATGACAGTGAAGCTTATTCACCCCTGTACCTCATATGTAAGAGAGTTGATGGGGAATCTTTCTTGTCAATGAGACTTCAGTTTTTTGTGGAGCATTTAGAGGAAGAGTTTTGGGGAGGTGGAGGGCTTGTCCAAAATGAGATCTGGTCTGGTCTTGATCAAAACAGCATCCTCTGCCCAGTCAGGGGCGTTACTCGCTTGTGACAAGCTGTGGGATGTTTCTGTATCTATCACACCCCCATATGAGCTTAAATACGGTCCAGGGTATCATATTTCACAGGGACCTTCTTTCGCAGTCTGACAATGAACTGCATGCCAATTTAGACCAGTGAGATGTCCAACTCGTCTGGCACGTCCACTGGGGTCCGAAGGATGATCAGGTTGCCACCAGTGCCTTCATCTTGGCCTTTGATGGTGACACATTACTCGAGGTGACATAAAGCCATATCTTCCTCCCCGATGTGGTGCTTTAAGTGCTGGAAGTTCGGCCATGTCTCTTCCCTCTGTACTTCCAGCATCACATGTCATGATTGAGGACGTCCTTCACATCCCAATA
Organism: Schistocerca nitens; assembly: GCF_023898315.1. Taxonomy (NCBI): domain Eukaryota; kingdom Metazoa; phylum Arthropoda; class Insecta; order Orthoptera; family Acrididae; genus Schistocerca; species Schistocerca nitens. Next base: position 634,928,944 of record NC_064620.1, on the reverse strand, counting down.
CTCCCTGTGCCCCGCCTCCCACCATTTTCAGTTGTGGAGAGCGCCATTCGCCTTCCTCGCCAAACTGCAGGATTCTCCAGAAAGAAAGAAAAATAATGGACAGACCATGGGCCGACTGACCTACATTGAGACTAAGAGAAAATATGAGAGGCTACATCCTGGGCATATGTCAACTTATGCCGCCGCTATGACAACGGTTCTACAATCTTTTGTTCAGCCTCATACAGTTGGCTCTGAGCTGTCAGACTCCACCTGCCCCCTTGATGATGGGGGGCACTTCCCTCCCTATTGCTCCTGCACAACTTAACTTCAGGAGCAACACCCACCCTTCCCCCCACCCCCAACCATTGGGAATGTCAGTCCCCACTTCTCATCCAGAGAAGCGTAAGTCTTATTCGGCTCCTCTTGCCAGGAAGGGTTCCCTTGGGGTCACTCCCTTCCCAGGTTCCTACCAATGCCAAAGCTGACACTCATCAGTGGCTGAAGGAACCACAGGTAGCTGGTCGTAGAGCTTCATGGTCTTCCTCAGTTCAAGACTGAATCAGTGATGCCCTCCCAGCCAGACCTACCTAAGGAGCAGCGAGAGAAACCGAAAAAGAAGACGCCCAAGAACTAAGGCACTGCGGTGGCACCCACACTGCCACTACCTACAAGCTCTGTGTCTGAGGATGAGGTGGAGATTCTAGCGTCCATTGAAGAACTATATCTTGCTGGGCCCTCAGACACAATGGATGTCGATCGCACAGGTACTCATCTGGTGACAGAAGGTGACCCTGAGGCGTAGACTGCCTCATTGAATGTTTCATGCCTTCCCAGTCTCACAATCACGTAATCCTCCAGTGGAATTGTGGTTTTTCCACCACCTGACTGAGCTATGGCAACTGTTAAGCTTTACACTTGCTTTCGGAGGAAACCTGGTTCCCGGTAATGCAGACCCCTGCCCTCCCCGGCTATAAGGAATATTACAGGAACCGTAGCGACTATAATAGTGTCAGATGGAGTTTGCATCTGTCCTGAACTCGGTATGTAGTGAACCTGTGCCCCTTCAAACCCCTCTTGAAGCTGTGGCTGTCAGGATAAGGGTGATGCAGGAAATAACTGTCTGCAATGTATGTCTTCCTCCAGAAGGTGCAGTACTCCTGAACGTATTGGCTCCACAGATTAATCAACACCCTAAACATTTCATACTTTTGGGAGATTTTAACACTCATAACCCCTTGTGGGGTGGTGCCATGCTTACTGGCTGAGTTAGGGGGGTTGAAAATTTCGAGTCACAACTCGACCTCGACGCTTGCCTCTTAAATACAGATGCCCCCACACATTTCAGTGTGGCACATTGAATTTATTCGGCTATTTATCTCTCGGTTTGCAGCCCTGGCCTTCTCTCATCAATCCAGTGGAGAGCACTTGACGACCTGTGTAGTGGTAACCACTTCTCAATCTTCCTTTCACTCCCCCAGCACCATGCCCATGGATGCCTTCCCAGATGGGCTTTAAACAAGGCAGACTGGGAAGCCTTCAACTCTGCTGTCACTGCTGAATCTCCCCACATGGTGCCATCGATGTTGTCATTAAGCAGGTCACTACAACGATCATTTCTGCAGCGGAAAACGCGATCCCTTGTTTTTTAGGGTGACCTCGGCGAAAGAAAGTTCCATGGTGATCGCCAAAAGTCGATGAGGAAATTAGTGTCGGCGAGCTCTACAGCGACGTAAGCGGCACCCTTCCCTAGAGCACCTAATAGCCTTTAAGTGGCTCTGCGCCTGCGTTTGCCAGCTTATAAAAGGACGGAACCAGGAGTGCTGGGAGAGGTACGTGTCGACCATTGGGTGCCGTACGTCACCTTCGCAAGTCTGGACGAAGATGAGGCGTCTTTTTGGGTACGAGACCCCAACAGGTGTCTCTGGCATTTAACATCAATGGCGATTTACCTACTGACACAAACGCGATTACTGAGGACTTCGCTGAGCACTATGCTCGAGCCTCTGCATCAGATACCTGCCCCCCAGCCTTTTGCACCTTCAAACAGTGGATGGAAAGGAAAGTCCTCTTGTTCACTACATGCCACTGTGAACCCAATAACACCCCATCTACATAGAGGGAGCTCCTCAGCACCCTTACACATTGCCCCGACACAGCTCCTGAGCCGGATTGGATCCACAGTTGGAAGATTAACCATGTCTTATCTGACTACAAGTGACATCTCCTTGTCATCTTCAACCGGATCTGGTGCAATGGCATCTTTCCATTGCAGTGGCGATAGAACACTACCATTCCGGTACTCAAACCTGGTCAAAACCCACTTCACCGAGCAAGGTGGCGCAGTGGTTAGCACACTGGACTCGCATTCGGGAGGATGATGGTTCAATCCCGTGTCCGGCCATCCTGATTTAGGTTTTCCGTGATTTCCCTAAATCGCTCCAGGCAAATGCCGGGATGGTTCCTCTGAAAGGGCACGGCCAACTTCCTTCCCCGTTCTTCCCTGATCCGATGAGACCGATGACCTCGCAGTTGGGTCTCTTCCCACAAACAACCCAACCCTAAAATCCACTTCATGTGGATAGCTACTGGCACATCAGCCTCACCAAGTTTCTTTGTAAGCTGCTGGAGCGTATGGTATGTCGGCAGTTGGGTTGTCTCCTGGAGCCACGTACCCTACTGGTTCCAAGTCAGGGTGGCTTCCGTCAAGGTTGCTCTACCACTGATAATCTTGTGTCCCTCGAGTCTGCCATCTGAGCAGTCTTTTCCAGGTGCAAAAATTTGGTTGCCTTCTTTTTTGACTTACTTAAAGCATATGACATGACCAGGTGGCATCATATCATTGCCACATTGTATGAGTGTGGTCTGTGGGGGCCCGCTCCCAATTTTTATCCAAAATTTCCCGTTGCCCCGTACTTTCCATGTCCAAGTCAGTGCCTCCCATTGTTCCCCCCCCCCCCCCCCCCCCCTGTATTCAGGAGAAGGGCATTGAGTGTGTGTCTATTTTTAGTGGCTATGGAGAGCTGTCTGTCTCACCTTCTCTGTATGTGTAGGCTTCTGCATTTCATACTGCTCCTCCAGTACTGGTATTGCTGAGCAGTGCCTACAGAGTCATTCACGAGGCTGTCATGGGCTCTAGCCCATGGCTTCGTTTTCAGCCACGAAGTCATGTGTCCTGCATTTCTGTTGGCATCATGCCGTTCATCCAGAACAGAACATTACCTTACTGATGATCCATTCACTGTAGTGGGGACATATCGATTCTTAGGACTGGTTTTCGATACCCGATTGACTTGGCTTCCTCACCTTTGTCAGCTTAAGTGGAAATGCTGGCAGCACCTCAATGCCTTCCACTGCCTGAGATACACCAAAGGGTGCACATCGCTCTACACTGCAGCAGCTGTACATAGCCCTTGTTTTATCTCACCTTCACTATGGGAGCCTGGTTTATGGTTCGGCAGCGCCCTCAGCCTTGCATTTACTCAACTCAGGGCACCACTGTGATGTTCGTGTAGCGACTGGAGCTTTTAGAACAAGTCCGGTAACCTGTGTACTGGTGGAGGCCGGAGTCCCTCTCCTTGAGGTCCATTCACATACACCTCCTTAGTGTACACCTAGTCTACAGATTCTTCTAGACCTTTCGCACGGCTGTAAGGACTCCGATAACTCTGCTGCTCTCCGCTATCACTTCCTCTCGTTTCTTGACGTGTACTGGGGCCATGAGGTGATTTACACCGGCAGCTGGATGACTGATGGGTCATGTAGGCTTTGCGTATGTTGATGGAGGACATACTGGGCAACACTACTTGGGAGATGGCTGTGGTGTTTTCACTGCAGAGCTGGCAGTGCTCTTCAGCACGTTCGCTCATGTTCTGACGAGTCATTTCTTCTGTGTACTGACTCCTTGAGCAGCCTACAAGCAATTTCTATATTTTTAGGAATTATATTGATTCTTCTTTTTTATTATTTTCCCTTTGTTCTTAACTACTTCTGGTTAGAGGCATTATTTCTGTTTGTACAAAGAGTATCTACCAACCAATTAAGTTTCAGAAGTTTCAAAGCTATAAATGAGGAGCAGAATATTACGTATGTTCTTCTTCATAATTTTGTCAATCGGTTTTTGGCTTAAGTTGCCTTCATTAGACTTAGACTATAGTTGTGGGGTGCAATATTCAACTACTACTTTAGACAACACTAGCAAAAATTTTCTGTCATGTAAGTCTAAGTTCAATTAATGAGATAAATTAATACTGTGAGTGTATACAGTATTGTGCTTTTCATTTATAATTGTGAAGTTGTTCAACAAATGAGTGACAGAAGACTCAATGTAAGTTTCAAACCTTTACTCCAGTACCAATGCTTTAGCTTAGTGACGCTCTTGAAAGCAATCTTATTGTCTAATGGCCGGCTGTGCTGCTGGCCTGCATCTGCATCTACATCTACATCTACATCTATACTCCGCGAGCCACCTTACGGTGTGTGGCGGAGGGTACTTATTGTACCACTATCTGATCCCCCCTTCCCTGTTCCATTCACGAATTGTGCGTGGGAAGAACGACTGCTTGTAAGTCTCCGTATTTGCTCTAATTTCTCGGATCTTTTCGTTGTGATCATTACGCGAGATATATGTGGGCGGTAGTAATATGTTGCCCATCTCTTCCCGGAATGTGCTCTCTCGTAATTTTGATAATAAACCTCTCCGTATTGCGTAACGCCTTTCTTGAAGTGTCCGCCACTGGAGCTTGTTCAGCATCTCCGTAACGCTCTCGCGCTGACTAAATGTCCCCATGACGAATCGCGCTGCTTTTTGCTGGATCATGTCTATCTCTTCTATTAATCCAACCTGGTAAGGGTCCCATACTGATGAGCAATACTCAAGAATCGGACGAACAAGCGTTTTGTAAGCTACTTCTTTCGTCGATGAGTCACATTTTCTTAGAATTCTTCCTATGAATCTCAACCTGGCGCCTGCTTTTCCCACTATTTGTTTTATGTGATCATTCCACTTCAGATCGCTCCGGATAGTAACTCCTAAGTATTTTACGGTCGTTACCGCTTCCAATGATTTACCACCTATGGCATAATCGTACTGGAATGGATTTCTGCCCCTATGTATGCGCATTATATTACATTTATCTACGTTTAGGGAAAGCTGCCAGCTGTCGCACCATTCATTAATCCTCTGCAGGTCTTCCTGGAGTACGTACGAGTCTTCTGATGTTGCTACTTTCTTGTAGACAACCGTGTCATCTGCAAATAGCCTCACGGAGCTACCGATGTTGTCAACTAAGTCATTTATGTATATTGCAAACAATAAAGGTCCTATCACGCTTCCTTGCGGTACTCCCGAAATTACCTCTACATCTGCAGATTTTGAACCGTTAAGAATGACATGTTGTGTTCTTTCTTCTAGGAAATCCTGAATCCAATCACAAACCTGGTCCGATATTCCGTAAGCTCGTATTTTTTTCACTAAACGTAAGTGCGGAACCGTATCAAATGCCTTCCTGAAGTCCAGGAATACGGCATCAATCTGCTCGCCAGTGTCTACGGCACTGTGAATTTCTTGGACAAATAGGGCGAGCTGAGTTTCACATGATCTCTGTTTGCGGAATCCATGTTGGTTATGATGAAGGAGATTTGTATTATCTAAGAACGTCATAATACGAGAACATAAAACATGTTCCATTATTCTACAACAGATTGACGTAAGCGAAATAGGCCTATAATTATTCGCATCTGATTTATGACCCTTCTTGAAAATGGGAACGACCTGCGCTTTCTTCCAGTCGCTAGGTACTTTACGTTCTTCCAGAGATCTACGATAAATTGCTGATAGAAAGGGGGCAAGTTCTTTAGCATAATCACTGTAGAATCTTACGGGTATCTCGTCTGGTCCGGATGCTTTTCCGCTACTAAGTGATAGCAGTTGTTTTTCAATTCCGATATCGTTTATTTCAATATTTTCCATTTTGGCGTCCGTGCGACGGCTGAAGTCAGGGACCGTGTTACGATTTTCCGCAGTGAAACAGTTTCGGAACACTGAATTCAGTATTTCTGCCTTTCTTCGGTCGTCCTCTGTTTCGGTGCCATCGTGGTCAACGAGTGACTGAATAGGGGATTTAGATCCGCTTACCGATTTTACATATGACCAAAACTTTTTAGGGTTCTTTTTTAGATTGTTTGCCAATGTTTTATGTTCGAATTCGTTGAATGCTTCTCTCATTGCTCTCTTTACGCTCTTTTTCGCTTCGTTCAGCTTTTCCTTATCAGCTATGATTCGACTACTCTTAAACCTATGATGAAGCTTTCTTTGTTTCCGTAGTACCTTTCGTACATGATTGTTATACCACGGTGGATCTTTCCCCTCGCTTTGGACCTTAGTCGGTACGAACTTATCTAAGGCGTACTGGACGATGTTTCTGAATTTTTTCCATTTTTGTTCCACATCCTCTTCCTCAGAAATGAACGTTTGATGGTGGTCACTCAGATATTCTGCGATTTGTGCCCTATCACTCTTGTTAAGCAAATATATTTTCCTTCCTTTCTTGGCATTTCTTATTACACTTGTAGTCATTGATGCAACCACTGACTTATGATCACTGATACCCTCTTCTACATTCACGGAGTCGAAAAGTTCCGGTCTATTTGTTGCTATGAGGTCTAAAACGTTAGCTTCACGAGTTGGTTCTCTAACTATCTGCTCGAAGTAATTCTCGGACAAGGCAGTCAGGATAATGTCACAAGAGTCTCTGTCCCTGGCTCCAGTTCTGATTGTGTGACTATCCCATTCTATACCTGGTAGATTGAAGTCTCCCCCTATTACAATAGTATGATCACGAAACTTCTTCACGACGTTCTGCAGGTTCTCTCTGAGGCGCTCAACTACTACGGTTGCTGATGCAGGTGGTCTATAGAAGCATCCGACTATCATATCTGACCCACCTTTGATACTTAACTTAACCCAGATTATTTCACATTCGCATTCGCTAATAACTTCACTGGATATTATTGAATTCTTTACTGCTATAAATACTCCTCCACCATTGGCGTTTATCCTATCCTTGCGGTATATATTCCATTCTGTGTCTAGGATTTCGTTACTGTTCACTTCCGGTTTTAACCAACTTTCCGTTCCTAATACTATATGCGCACTATTTCCTTCAATAAGCGATACTAATTCAGGAACCTTGCCCTGGATACTCCTGCAGTTTACCAATATTACGTTAACTTTTCCTGTTTTTGGTCTCTGAGGACGGACGTTCTTTATCAACGATGCTGATGTTCTCTCTGGTAAGCCGTCAGGTATTTTATCGTTTCGCCCAAGGGGGGGGTCCCTCTAACCTAAAAAACCCCCGTGTGCACGCCACACGTACTCTGCTACCCTAGTAGCTGCTTCCGGTGTGTAGTGCACGCCTGACCTGTCTAGGGGGGCCCTACAGTTCTCCACCCAATAACGGAGGTCGATGAATTTGCAACCATTATAGTCGCAGAGTCGTCTGAGCCTCTGGTTTAGACCCTCCACACGGCTCCAAACCAGAGAACCGCGATCGACTCTGGGCACTATGCTGCAGATATTAAGCTCAGCTTGCACTCCGCGTGCGATGCTGGTTGTCTTCACCAAATCAGCCAGCCGCCGGAAGGAACCAAGGATGGCCTCAGAACCCAAGCGGCAGGCGTCATTCGTTCCGACATGTGCTACTATCTGCAGCCGGTCACACCCAGTGCGTTCAATAGCTGCCGGAAGGGCCTCCTCCACATTACGGACGAGACCCCCCGGCAAGCACACCGAGTGCACACTGGCATTCTTCCCCGACCTACCCGCTATTTTCCTGAGGGGCTCCATAACCCGCCTAACGTTGGAGCTCCCTATAACTAATAGGCCCGCCCTCTGTGACTGTCGGGACCTTGCCGGAGAATCGGCCACTGGCCCAACAGGCGAGGCATCCTGTGGTGGCTCGGAAACGATGTCATCACCACTAGGAAGCACCCCGTACCTGTTGGAAAGGGGTAAGGCAGCTGCCACGCGGCCAGATCCCACCTTCGCCTTTCGGCCAGGCACGCGCGAGCCCACCACTGTCCGCCATTCACCCTGGAGTGATGGCTGACCGGTAAGATGCTCACTGCCGGAAGACGCAGCGACATCAGGGGTTCCATGTGATTCCAAGGCCACCGAAGTAGGCATAGGTCTCAATCAGTATGGAGCTGTACCTGTTACATAATACGTTGTAAAAATAAGGCCTTCAGAATTAAATCCAGTTGCAGTTTGTTGGATGTGAGCTACTGACATGAATTACTATGAAACATGCACATATTATTACAAAACTTTTATTCTGGATAAGCTGTTTTACCAGCACTGGTATCAGTTTCCATTCAGAAATAGTTTGTCTACACACATTATTCAGTTTTGATCACAATACTAAAGAGCTGAACTTCACGAATTCCCAAATGCTTCTACTCGCATTGCAGCAGCCGACATTCAACGACTTAAGAAATGAGTGGTTTCCAGATTGTGGGGCTTGGTGTCCATATGTGTTTATATTTCCTGCTCTCATCAATTTACAAGCAAACTTGCAATGTTCTTGAGTGACAAATCAAATGACCTGTTCTTACCTCCACCCCTCCCCAAAGGGTCATTCCATGCCAAGTGGTCTAGAGGCTCCCACATGACCCTCATGGATTTTGACGAAATTTTGTACGAACATTCACACATGTTCTCAATGAACACTGGTAAAGTTTCAGTTTCAGAAATTCAATACTTGCAGAGATATAGTCACTTGTTTGAAACCATAGCACAGCATCCAGTAGCGCATCCTCGAATTTTCAGCAACTTTCAGATGAGATCTCTAAGTATTTGCATGAAAGAAACAAAACGTGGCCATCTTATACAACTTTTGGAGCTCTTTAAAGTAAAGCAATTTTCATATAGATAATTTGAAGCAAAGTTGGGCAAAAAAAATAGCTGTTTAAAAAATGCAAACTTCAGTTCATTATATCTCCAAAAGTAATTGTGGGATGTACATGAAACTTTGCACACCCTAACTCACCAACACAAGGTCTTAGAATATAAAATTTCATTCTCCTATTGCTTTCCATTATTTCACAAATCTAGGGTAAAGTTGACAATGTTTCAAAAAGTGCTAAAAATGGGTATTTGTAGTCAAATTTTTCAAAGAAGTGTTTTCTCCAAACTATTCTAAACTGCGGTCATTAGAAAGAACGTATTCTAAACTATCTAGAAAAGTGGATTTGGTTTTGCAATGCAAGCATATAAGGCCCTAAAAAGTAGCATCATCAAAGAGGCGCACTGGAAGTTTGAACACATTTTTCTGGCACTCAAATTATACCTGAAATCTTTTATTTTGCCTTATACATGTTTATTAATGTCTGGGATAATTGAAATAAGAAGTCCTTTTGAATAGGACCTAGCTTAAGTCCGAATAGCAAAAGAATAAAAATAGAAACAATGTTATTTCTTAATTGTCACCTCCCCCCCCCCCCCCCCCAGTCACTCACACACAAATTATTATTAAGAATGAATGTAAATCGTAAAATTTATTTGCATAGTCGCCTAATTATTAGTTGCCTGTTTAATGAAAAACACCAGCTTACTGATGGAAAAGAAGTGTGTAAATGAGTTGCTATGGTCCATGGTGGCTTAACCACTGCTAGTTTCATTTCACCTGAGAAAACCAGCATTCCCATTGCCATAGGGGCCACACCCGATAGCTTAGCAACAACAGCCACAGGTGGGTTTCTTTACCACAGGACCCCAAGCCTGATAAGGGTTTCTCTACACAGTTTCCCAAACCTGATAGTAAAATTAAGTGCCCTGTGTAAAATTAGAAGGCACTCTTGGGTTCCTTAGATTGTTTCCTCTAACCTATTTCAATTTTTGATATGCTACTTTAATTTTCTGATGAATATCAAGAGAAATGGTGTATTGCTGGCCAGACAAATTTACTGATGGAGCTGGAATAACAGCAATAATGTGGTGTTCCGGAACCCAGCACTTGTCACTTCTTGTTGGCCAATAAAATGAATTTTCTGGACCATGCGGGTGCATGAAGTTTATTAATGCATCCCTTTGCTCTGTGGAGGTCTCACAGATATTCCCAATACACCACACGTTTTTATAGATGCATAAAACATATTGTCCTGGTTGGAGAGCAGACATTAACATGCCTGAAACTTCCTGGCATATTAAAACTGTGTGCCGGACCGAGACTCGAACTCAGGACATTTGCCTTTCGCGAGCAAGTGCTCTACCGACTGAGCTACCCAAGCACGACTCGTGCCCCGTCCTCACAGCTTTAATTCCACCAGTACCATGTCTCCTGCATTACTGTGACCCATTTTAGCTAGAAAAGATGAACAATCATTTGAAACTCTGCTGACCCGAATTGTTGTTTCATCAATAGGTAAAAAGTGATGATTTTCTCTAGTGCCTGCTACAGTTTGTCCAAGTTTAAACCTCTCTTCTTGTGACACAATTTTTTTCAATTTCATCTTTACTGGCGAAAACATATTTAATTCCATTATTGTTTTCAGAGCAGAAGTGAAACAGATCTAGGGGAGTAAGAATTTGTCCATGAAGTGGCCGTTGCTAGCTTGCTCTTGCTGCTATCCGCTTTGTTGTACCTCCAATCCCATCACAAGGTGATCTTTTTTTCCAGGGCACACCATACTATACTCATCATCTTCAAAAAAATTTCTCACTCTACTAGCAACTTCTGATGGTAATTTCCTGCTTTGCCTATTTTCGGGAAGTGCCAGACTGCCCTTCTCTGCCTTAAGCTTCCCAGCATTCTTCACCATTCTTTCGGACACTCCGAACTGAGCTGCTGTTTGTCTGACTGTCCAACTTACAGGTGCCAAGGTTAAAATTTGCATCTGTTCTTTATGAATTGCATTCTGCATCTTGGCTTTCAGTTCAGTCAGCAAATGTGCATAGTCGGCACAGTTTCCACATTCCTCAATTTCACTAGCATCTTCAATTTGTCGGTTTACTCCCATTGCATTTACAATTCTGTTTTTAATCACATTTTGAGCCTTTTGAATTTTCTTCTTCACATATTGGGGCTTATCTCTGTAGCTTCCTGTTCTCTTCAGGGGTGAAATACCGGTAGACAATAAGCTATTATTTAATTCTTCTTTTGGTGTAAAGTCCTCATCAGAATGTGATGATGAGGCTGATAAAGCTTCGTCCAAGTGTTTATTTAAGGTAGTCCTGCAAGCCGGACAAATTTTCTGACCTGGCTTTATGTTATTAACAAGCTGCTTCTTCAACATATCACAAGCCTTATTAGCTGTTTCAGTATCAAGAGTGCGAATTCCTGCCTTAACATTATGAGTCACCTTCCCAAAGGGATTGAAGCATTTTTTGTAACCTCTCATATTGTGTCAATAACAGGGCTTCATGGTGTAGGCAAACTTGAGAGGTATTGTCCAGCTTTGCTTCAGTACGTCGGACCAACAACTCTTTTTCCTCATCACTAAAATCCGCAAACCATTTTAAAGCAGCTTTTTTGGCAAAGAAAGTGACATGACACTTTGTTCCACTAACTCCTTGCCCAATTGAGCAGGAAGGTGGTATGCTGCTCCCTTCTGCATCCATCTTTAATCAGTAACTAAATAATGTATTTCACCTAAGTGCAAATTATAATCTGCTTAAATTTCAGACAAATTGCTACTGAACGAAATTATACGCAATGTATAATACCAGTGAAAAAATCTAATAAGAGATATATGCTATAAAAGACACAATCAAAACAATTTTTTGTAAATTAGATTACAAACTTTGATGGTCTTACGAATCACTTAACAATCCACACTCAGTCAAGAGAACCCACTCACTATGCTGCAAACACACGACTGAAATACTGATTGTTCAAACAAGGCTCACAATAATGAAACAATCTGATTGTTAAAGTAATTGTTGCCATTATATTTTCTATAAACAGTGAATCTTGTGAATTTTCTCTGTGAAACTAGTGGTTACATATTTACCAAGGTAGTAGGCTACATTTAAGTGTGATTAAATACAAAATAAAAACTCTTGGATGTTTAACCAACCAATTTCACATGTTTCCCTAATAACTTTTAAGACAAAAATTCACAGGTTACAACACCTAGGTATTAAAATCTCTGCAATATTGATTGGAAAGTTTACATAACTTGATGCATCGATTCAAGCAAACCGATTCTTTTTTGGAAAAATGTTTTATACAATTGAATCCAAAAATTAGGTCTTCATTTTACACTTGTAAATATTTACAATTCTGAGAAGTACAAAAAATGTTGTTGTTGTGGTCTTCAGTCTTGAGACTGGTTTGATGCAGCTCTCCATGCTACTCCATCCTGTGCAAGCTTCTTCATCTCCCAGTACCTACTGCAACCTACATCCTTCTGAATCTGCTTAGTGTATTCATCTCTTGGTCTCCCTCTACGATTTTTACCCTCCACACTGCCCTCCAGTACTAAATTGGTGTTCCCTTGATGCCTCAGAACATGTCCTACCAACCGATCCCTTCTTCTGGTCAAGTTGTGCCACAAACTTCTCTTCTCCCCAATCCTATTCAATACTTCCTCATTAGTTATGTGATCTACCCATCTAATCTTCAGCATTCTTCTGTAGCACCACATTTCGAAAGCTTCTATTCTCTTCTTGTCTAAACTATTTATCGTCCATGTTTCACTTCCATACATGGCTACACTCCATACAAATACTTTCAGAAATGACTTCCTGACACTTAAATCTATACTCAATGTTAACAAATTTCTCTTCTTTAGAAACGCTTTCGTTGCCATTGCCAGTCTACATTTTATATCCTCTCTACTTCGACCATCATCAGTTATTTTGCTCCCCAAATAGCAAAACTCCTTTACTACTTTAAGTGTCTCATTTCCTAATCTAATTCCCTCAGCATCACCCGACTTAATTCGACTACATTCCATTATCCTCGTTTTGCTTTTGTTGATGTTCATCTTATATCCTCCTTTCAAGACACTGTCCATTCCATTCAACTGCTTTTCCAAGTCCTTTGCGGTCTCTGACAGAATTACAATGTCATCGGCGAACATCAAAGTACAAAAAATATGAAGCTATTATTCAGTGAATTTTTTATGATCTCCCCCCCCCCCCCTCCCTCCCTCCCTCGAAATGAGAAGAGTTTTATGCGGATGAACACTTACGATAAAAACAGAAGGCACTAATAAACATTTATTAGGCATAATAAAAGGTTTCAGGTATAATTTGAGTGCCAGAAAAATGTGTTCAAACTTCCAGTGCACCTTTTTGATGATGCTACTTTTTAGGGCCTTAAATGTTTGCATTGCAAAACCAAATCCACTTTTCTAGATAGTTTATAATATGCTCTTTCTAATGACCACAGTTTAGAAGAGTTTGGAGAAAACACTTTTTTGAAAAATTTGTCTAAAAATACCTATTTTTAGCGCTTTTTGGAAAATCGTCAACTTCACCCTAGATTTGTGAAATAATGGAAATCAATAGGAGAATGAAATTTTATATTCTAAGACCTTGTGTTGGTGAGTTAGGGAGTGCAAAGTTTCATGTACATCCCACAATTACTTTTGGAGATATAAGAAACTGAAGTTTGCATTTTTTAAACAGCTATTTTTTTGCCCAACTTTGCTTCAAATTATCTATATGAAAATTGCTCAAATCCTTTTCTTAATATTTTACTTTAAAGAGCTCCAGAAGTTGTATAAGATGGCCATGTTTTGTTTCTTTCATGCAAATACTTACAGAGATATCTCATCTGAAAGTTGCTGAAAATTCAAGGATGCGCTATTGGATGCTGTGCTATGGTTTCAAACAAGTGACTATATCTCTGCAAGTATTGAATTTCTGAAACTGAAACTTTACCAGTGTTCATTGAGAACATGTGTGAATGTTCATACAAAATTTTATCAAAATACATGATGGTCTTGTGGGAACATTTCTCGATATTAGACCACTTGGCACGGAATGGCCCCGAAGAAAGGGGATTGATGCAATCCACGCTCATTTGAACATGCTTACTGTAGTCAAGTCTTGTGCTGCCTTTGCAGTTTTGAGCCCCACACTTCCCTCCATTACCAAATTAACCCGTTCACTACTGTGGGCACGTATACACCACCTGCTACACTGTTCCCCAGGTGCAATGGACACGTATACGCGCGCCTCTTGGGTTTTTTACATGTCTGAAAGCATCTTGAGGTGCCAACCTCTCACTGCTGTGGACGAGTTACTTCTGTATGTCTCTGAGTAAAGTTAAGAGTATTTATCGTTTGACATATGCCTCTCTCTGCATGCCAACATTTGCAAAAACCTTGTTTCAATATCTCAGATCTTTTATAGAGACATAGTGGTTATGATGACACATTTTACAGTGTGCGAGAACATGAGTGGGTGTGTTACGCGGTCGTGCTTCGGACAAAAACTCAATAATTCAAGAATGAAATGAGATCCTTCTGCTCTCAATTTTAAATAAAATTTCAATATCTTATCTAGATTTCATTCACTGCAATACATGAGCTAAAATGAACGGTATGCAAAGTTCACGTGACGCTTTTTACCTTCGCAAAATCTTTAAAATTTTTCCCAATGTCTTATTTAATTTGATGTGATATAGTAACTACGGCATATAATGAAAAGAAATTTAGCCCTTTGAGTGAAGATACCAGATAGTAAGATGCATAAAACTAGTTTCTACCTTAGTAGTTTTCTTAAAAACAGATGATTGTGTTTAATAGCAGTCGGCAAGTCCACGCGGACAGAAATGGGCTTGTCATTCCGGATATTCCTTCAGATAGAAAACCCGATAACCCAATAACTCAAAGGTATATCATTGTGCTCACAGTTGTAAATTAAATTTTGATATCTGATCTACATTTCATTCCCCACAGTATAATCTAAAATCAGCCATACACAAAGTTTATGCAATGCTGTTTTACCTCTGCAGACTTTTTAAAATTGCATGCAATGTTTTCTTTGGTGCAGTGGAGTGAAGTATGACTGATAATGAAAAGTTCTTTCTGTGAAGACACAACACTGCAGGATGTGTGTGTGTGTCCCCCCAGGGGATCCACAACTCTTTTGTGGATACGTGCGTAGCGAGCACGGGACCCCGAGCTGATGTGGCCTACCTTCCTTTCCGGGCTGCATACCTTCCCTTTCCGCATCCTTCCCCATCCCCCATCTTCGCCCCCCCCCCCACCTACCTCTGGCTCTTTCCTTCCCTTTCTCCCCCTCTGGGGGTATGGTTTGTGCCTACGTCCGGAGACGGACGCTTGTAAATCTACCACATTCTTCGCCTTCCTTGCTTGTAAGTCTTCATCCTTCCTTTGTCCTTCTCTTTTCCTTACCTCTTCTCTCTACCCCTTTTCTCCGCTGCGGCGTTTGAGACCTCTTCTTTCCTTTCCCTTTCTCTTTCTTCCTCCCTGTGCGTGTCTGAAGGCCGACCCACGCACTTCCATGCGTAGCCGGCGACGGGGTAACGCGTAATTCCCCGCCCCGGGTAGGCAGGTAGGACACGTACGTACCCCCTGGTAACGGCCAGGCCCAGGGAGGGGTGATTACCCGAGCTGATACCTTCCGAAAGTGCCGATTGGTCCCTCCGTCCGTTTGTCGGGAGGTGTGACCTGAGGTGTGAACAATCACCTAAGGCGGGAGTGCCCTCAGAGAGGGCCCCCACAAGGGAGGAGCGCGCCATCGGAGACGCCGGTAATCATGGGGGATTCTTCCGCAATGGTTTCCTCACCTTCCACTACGTCTGCTCACAAACGTAAGTTCACTGAGTCTCAACCACAGTCAGTTCTTCCATCGTTGCCACAGTTCCTTGTTGTTTCTCGGTCTGACGAAGGTCACGACTTCTCCACGGTCAACCCTTTCATTATTCAGAAAGGTGTCGACGCAATTGCAGGTCCTGTAAAGTCTTGTTCCAGATTACGGAATGGCACCCTGTTGTTAGAAACAGTCAGTGCCCTCCAGGCACAAAAATTGCTGCGTACCTCACTACTACACACCTTCCCTGTCCGGGTGGAACCGCACCGTACTTTAAATTCCTCGCGTGGAGTCGTTTATACACGCTCCCTCGATGGACTGTCTGACGAAGAAATTCAGCACTACCTGTCTGACCAGGGCGTAACGGCTGTTCATAGGGTTATGAAAAGGGTTGACACGAACATCATTCCAACCCTCACTGTCTTCTTGACATTTGACAAAGTTCAACTACCATCGAAAATCACAGCCAGCTATGAGATAATTTCCGTTCGCCCTTATGTCCCAAACCCTACGCGTTGCTATCGGTGCCAGCGGTTCAATCACACCAGCCAGTCCTGTTCCAATCCGGCCAAATGTGTTACGTGTGGCAGGGATGCCCATGAGGGTGCTTGTCCACCTCCATCCCCTCGCTGCATCAACTGTATGGGTGACCACGCCGCTTCCTCTCGAGATTGTCCCGTTTTTAAGGACGAAAAGCTCATCCAGGAAATTAGAGTAAAGGAAAAGGTGTCAACCTTTGCTGCTCGAAAATTATTCGCCAGTCGACAGCCCACCGTGCCTCAGAAAGGAAAATACAGCACTGTCCTTGCTTCTCCTCGGTCAACAAAGGAGGCGGCCACGCAGACTTGCGACCTCACCTTTAGTGCCACGGTCGTCAGATCGGCCAGCGCAAAGATCGCCCGTTCAACCTCACCACTTTCGCCTGCCCACTCTCTGGCTCACCCTACGTCGAGTTCTGCTAAATCTCGAGCCCAAAAGTCAGACACCAAGACTTCGAAAAAGGAGCATACTCGTGAAGAGTTTTTACGTACGGCAACTTCCCAACCATCGGTTCCTCCTTCCTCTAAACATCATACTTTCAAGAAGGCTACAAAGAAACCCAGTTCCTCTCCTTCTCCGCCAAGGCGTGTCCCATCTACAGCACCACCTGGCGGAAGTCGCCCTCGGCCGTCTTGTGTGTCGCCGAGGCGCACTGCTGGCGGCCGATCAACCGGCCGGTCGCTGGTGGCAGGAGCTGCACCTGACCAACCTATGGATCAGGATCTTCTGCCTTCGGCTGAATGCCATTCCATGCTGTCTGTCGCAAGCTCAGAGCAGTCGTTGAGTTGACAGCGACCTCGGTCACATTCCTCCATTTTCTGTTCACCCTATGTCCATTATCCACTGGAATATCCGCGGTATTCGAGCCAATCGGGATGAATTGTTGATCCTCTTACGTTCCTACTCGCCGGTCATCTTCTGTCTTCAGGAAACAAAGCTGCGTCCCCATGACCGCTTTGTTCTCCCTCATTTTCAGTCCGTCCGATATGATCTCCCCTCTGTTGAAGGCACTCCAGCAAATGGAGGACTCATGATTCTTCTCCATGAAACTCTCCATTATCACCCAATCCATTTAAACACTTCCTTCCAAGCTGTCGCCGTCCGTCTTTCCCTTTCCGGATACACGTTCTCTCTTTGTACTGTATACATTCCATCGTCCACACCAATGGCACGAGCTGATCTTCATCTTCTTGGTCAGCTTCAACCCCCATATTTGCTGGTTGGGGACTTCAATGCCCACCACCCGCTTTGGGGATCTCCACATCCTTGTCCACGTGGCTCACTATTGCTAGACGTCTTCCACCAAGTAGATCTAGTTTGCCTCAACACTGGGGTCCCTACGTTTTTGTCTGCCTCCACGACAAATTTATCTCATTTGGACCTGCGGTCGGTACTGTTCCGCTAGCTCGGCGCTTCGAATGGTTCGCCCTTGATGATACACACTCGAGTGACCACTTTCCATGTGTCCTCAGACTGCAGCCTCAACAGCCATATATGCGCCCGCGACGCTGGAAGTTTGCCCAAGCCGATTGGACACTTTTTTTGTCTCTAGCGACATTCGATGACCGTCACTTTCCCAGCGTCGACGATGAGGTCACACATATTACCGACGTTATTCTTACAGCTGCGGAACATTCAATACCACGCACCTCCGAATTGCCCCGGCGCCCCCCAGTTCCTTGGTGGAACGAGGCATGCCGTGCTGCACTACGTGAGCGGCGACGTGCTCTCTGCGTTTTCCTCCACCATCCTACTTTGGCCAACTGTATCCGCTATAAGCAGCTCCGAGCGCGATGCCGTCGTGTCATCCGCGATAGCAAGAAGGCAAGCTGGAAATTCTTTATTAGCTCATTTAACACCTTCACTCCCTCCTCGGAAGTTTGGAGTCGGCTTAGACGGTTCTCAGGCGCGCCTAGTTTCTCCCCGGTCTCTGGGCTCACTGTCGCGCATGACACATTAGTGGACCCCGTCGCAATTTCTAACTCGTTGGGTCAGCACTTTGCCGAGATTTCGAGCTCTTCAAATTACCCGCCAGCGTTTCTCCCGAAGAAACGTGCAGCGGAAGTGCGACATCTTGCTTTCTCCTCTCAAAATCGCGAAAGCTACAATACTGTTTTCTCCTTGCGGGAACTCCAACATGCACTCTCTTCTTCTCGCTCCTCCGCCCCAGGACCGGATGGTATCCATGTCCAAATGTTGCTGCATTTATCAACCCATAGTCTGCGTTACCTCCTTCGCCTTTATAATCAAATTTGGACCGACGGTACTTTTCCCAGACGATGGCGGGAAGCTATCGTCGTTCCTGTTCCGAAACCTGGAAAGGACAAACATCTCCCCTCTAGCTATCGCCCCATTTCTCTCACGAGTAGTGTCTGTAAGGTTTTGGAGCGTATGGTGAATTACCGTTTAGTGTGGTGGCTGGAATCCCGCAGTCTTTTAACACCTGCCCAATGCGGATTCCGAAAGCATCGTTCTGCAGTTGACCATCTTGTTGCTCTCTCCACTTATATCATGAACAATTTTCTCCGGAAACGCCAAACGGTAGCAATATTTTTTGATCTGGAGAGAGCATACGATACCTGTTGGAGGACAGGCATCCTCCGCACACTGTTCTCTTGGGGCTTTCGAGGCCGGCTGCCCCTTTTTCTTCGCGAATTTATGGCAGAGCGCACATTTAGGGTGCGGGTGAACACTACTCTCTCCCGCACTTTCTCCCAAGAAAACGGGGTACCCCAGGGCTCCGTGCTGAGTGTTGCACTGTTTGCCATCGCTATAAATCCAATTATGGATTGTCTCCTTCCTGATGTCTCGGGCTCCCTCTTTGTGGATGATTTTGCGATCTACTACAGCTCTCAACGGACCAGCCTTCTTGAACGACGTCTTCAAGGATGTCTCGATCGCCTCCACTCTTGGAGCATCGAAACAGGCTTCCGTTTCTCTCCCAGTAAGACCGTTTGTGTTAATTTTTGGCGACGTAAGGAGTTTCTTCCGCCCTCCTTACATCTAGGACCTGTCAACCTTCCGTTTTCAGACGTCGCTAAATTCTTGGGTCTTATGTTTGACAGAAAACTGTGCTGGTCCTCCCACGTTTCCTATCTTTCGGCTCGCTGTCTGCGATCGCTTAACACCCTCCGTGTCCTGAATGGTACCTCCTGGGGAGCGGACGGAGTGGTGCTTCTCCGCCTCTATCGCGCCTTAGTGCGCTCGAAATTGGATTATGGAAGCATAGTCTACTCCTCTGCTCGGCCGTCTATTCTTCGGCGTCTCAACTCTATCCACCACCGTGGATTACGTTTAGTGTCTGGAGCTTTTTACACTAGCCCTGTGGAAAGCCTTTATGCTGAGACTGCTGAACCTCCGTTGTCCAATCGGCGAGCGGTGCTAAGTCGTTATGCTAGCCATCTGTCTTCCATGCCTGCTAATCCAGCCCATGCCCTTTTTTTCAATGCCTCCTTTGATGTAGGATATGCAGGCCGCTCCTCCTCCCTACTACCCCCGGGAGTCCGCTTCCATCAACTGCTCCATTCTCTTTCCTTCCGCTTTCCTAAAACCTTCTTGACAACTTGGGGTACAGCACCGCCTTGGCTCCGTCCCCGGATCTGCCTGCTCCGTGACCTTTGTCGATTTCCGAAGGATGGTACCCCTACACTTGTTTATAGTCGGGCATTTGCTGCTCTATGTGCACAAATGACGGACGCCACATTTATTTACACCGACGGCTCGAAAACATCGTTAGGTGTGGGGAGCGCCTATATTGTTGGCGACACCCCAAATCAATTTCGGCTTCCCGACTAGTGTTCGGTTTATACTGCGGTGCTTTACGCTGTTCTCCAGGCTGTCCACTACATCCGCCGCCATCGGCGGATACAGTACGTTATCTGCTCAGATTCTCTCAGCTCTCTCCTCAGTCTCCAAGCTCTTTACCCTGTGCACCCTGTGGTCCACCTGATTCAGGACTGTCTGCGCTTGCTCCACCTGGGGGCGTCTCGGTGGCGTTCCTCTGGCTCCCGGGACACGCTGGTATCTGTGGGAATGAGGCGGCCGATATAGCGGCCAAGGCTGCAGTCTCTCTTCCTCGGCCAGCTATTCAGTCGCTTCCCTTCACCGATCTACGGAGCGGTTTATGTCGCAAAGTTGCTCATTTATGGCATGCGCATTGGTCAACACTTCCCCACAATAAATTGCGGGAAGTGAAAGCCCTTCCTTGCACTTGGACCTCTTCCTCCCGAACGCGTCGTCGGGAGGAGGTGACTTTAGCTAGTCTCCGGATAGGGCACTGTCTTTTTAGCCATCGACATCTTTTAAGCGGCGATCCTCCCCCACTCTGTCCCCACTGCTCTCAGCTGTGGACAGTAAGACACCTTTTAATTGAATGCCCCTATTTTAATCCGTTACGCTCCCGTCTACAGCTATCGCCTGATCTCTCGTCGATTTTAGCAGATGACACGCGCTCAGTCGACCGCGTTCTCCAGTTTATTAGTGACAGTGAAATGGCGTCAGTCATTTGAAGCCTTTTTTGGGGACAACCAACCCCATTCTGTAGTGGATTTTTAAGCATTCCTTCTGCTTTTAGTTTCTCCAATTTTATGACCTTGTTCCCATTGCTGCTGGTTTTCAATTTCGGTTTTTTACTGTTTCCTAAGTCACGGGCTGGGCGCTAATGACCATAGAAGTTTTGCGCCAAAAAAAAAAAAAAAAAAAAAAAAACTGCAGGATGTGCTAAAACCAAAATTTTTTTACCTAGTAGTTCATGAAACATTGGATGACAGCATTTGATATTGTGCAGAATACCATCTGTCAGCACAGGCACCAGCATTTGAGAAGCAGTATAGCTATAACAAAAGCTACTTTAGCACGGAATGCACGGAGCACATATGTAGCAGTCAAGGGGTCAACTGTGCCATAGTGAGTGAGAATGTGTACTAACAGTGTAATGATTCTTTTACTCAAATTGTGCCATACATTTTTGCCTGTCAGATTTGATTCAGTATGTCATAGTTAGATGTCCAGTCTATCCGTTACCCACATTCCCCTTAATAATATTATTTTAAAGTTGCTTTACTTAATGTAGCCCTCCAGAAAGTTCATCGAAGCAGTGTAAAGGTTGCAGGCAGTTATGTGTAATGTGCTTCAGTATAATTTCCAGTGCAGGAAAAAATCATTGAAACTTAATTTAGTCATTAAATTTAAGATTTCATTTCAAAGGCAAAAGTTCCCTTACAGATAAGGGTCACGTAAATGTACTATTATTTGCTACTGCAGAATTAAATTTGTTAAGCATTTATTTCTAAGCTAGTCACTTCAGGCAACTGTGTGGTGTACTCCTAAAAACTTTTCGCAGTAGTTAACTAGAAAATGTCTGTTTGCATGCTGCACATGAATTCATTTTGCTTGATTTGTTGTCTTCAGTCCTGAGACTGGTTTGATCAGGGTGTATACAGGGACAAGGAAAAAAAAATTCCCGGATTTCCCGGTTCAAAACACACTTTCTCCCTGGTGAACATACTTTTCCTGTGTTAAGTTATAGTATACTTTTCCTCGGCACTGTAAAACTTACCAGTCCTTTGAATGTTGAATGTTTATGGTGTTATATGGTGACGTAGAATTTCCCGACACTTTAGAAAACGAAACTAAGGGGGGAAAAACACATTTTGGAAAGATCTTTGATGTGCAGTAACACGTATGGTGCACATTTTTGTGTTAAGAAGGTATAAATTTTGAATCCCACCATACACCGCATGTTACTTTCCAAAGCATTGAAATCGAGATTGCGACGCGCTTTTGTAAGCCAGTCATAGCTCATGTCACGTGATCTCGCCAGCCGAAGACAGCATAGGACACATGACGTAGTCAGCCAATAGCAAGATTACAACCAAGTAGCATGAAAACGCAAACAGGAAAAGTTAATGGTTTAAATTAATATACATAGCGTTGCTACAAGGAAAACAAAGCTTTCACATATAATCGTGGTCTCGAAGATTAATAATCTGCAAGAGACGCTAAGCTTCCACATATAATGTTGATCTTTTTTGCGCGTGTTACACTTTCAGATGTATCACACAAATGTGCCAGTAAAATTTTGAATAACAACATAAATTTCTGATCTTCTGGGGTCGAAACTCTTCTAGATGGTCGTCCTCAAAGAGTTGATTTTTAATTGAGGGTCAAACGCTCTGTGATTTAAGAAATACATTGTACATTCTCGCACATTGTTCATCTTGTGTAAAAGTAAAGTTACTTTGAAAGTAACGCTTTTCAAACAACCATTCGCAATATTTTCCGTGACCTGTTAGAAACTGATTCGTTTCAGCAGTTGCCAGAGAGTGCCAGATAACAGGCGCCACTGCTCATGCGCAGCTACGATGATGCAGGTAGCTCGTGTGTTTGTACGTGTAAAACGTTAAAAGATCTTGTAACAAAAGAAACAAGACATCAAAGGATACTTCAAGAATATCGGAATTTCGTGAACCATACTAAAATGCATAATTCGGCTTAAAGTGCACATTCGTATGTCCAGATTCGGATGTAAATTTTCTTGAGTACCCATACTGTCAGTCATGTCACGCTCATTGGAGGCAATTTGTTGTTAGGAAGCATAGCATAGCATAGTCTTCCTAAAGCCTTTGACACACTTTGCTGTTGGCAGTCGCTTGTATGAGCACTATGTTTTGCTGTTGTTTATGGCGCATTTCCTTCGCGACTTAAGTTTTATTTTCGTTTTTCCCCCTCTCATTCATGTTCTGTTGCTGCAGTGTTTTCTGCAGAAGTGGGATACAATAATATCCTTTGTTGGAGTATTGATTCTTACCAGTCAAAATCACAAAAAATTAACTGAAAACTAAAACAATAGTAGACTCCCGGAATTCTAAAAAATTCCCGGGTTTTTCCCGGATTTCCCGGTTGACCCGGGTCGTAGACACCCTGTTTGATGCAGCTCTCCATGCTACTCTATCCTGTGCAAGCTTCTTCATTTCCCAGTACCTACTGTAGCCTACATGCTTCTGAATCTGCTTAGTGTATTCATCTCTTGGTCTCACTCTACAATTTTTATGCTCCACGCTGCCCTCCAGTACTAAATTGGTGATCCCTTGATGCCCCAGAACATGTCCTACGAACCGATCCCTTCTTCTAGTCAAGTTGTGCCACAAACTCCTCTTCTCCCCAATTTTATTCAATACCTCCTCATTAGTTATGTAATCTACCCACCTAATCTTCAGCGTTCTTCTGTAGCACCACATTTCGAAAGCTTCTATTCTCTTCTTGTCTAAACTATTTACCATCCAGTTTATATTCCATACATGGCTACACTCCATACAAATACTTTCAGAAACGACTTCCTGACACTTAAATCTATACTCGATGTTAACAAATTTCTCTTCTTCAGAAAAGCTTTCCTTGCCATTGCCATTGCCAGTCTACATTTTGTATCCTCTCTACTTCGACCATCATCGGTTATTTTGCTCCCCAAATAGCAAAACTCCTTTACTACTTTGTGTCTCATTTTCTAAACTAATTTCCTCAGCATCACCCGACTTAATTTGACTACATTCCATTATCCACGTTTTGCTTTTGTTGATGTTCATCTTATACCGTCCTTTCAAGGCACTGTAGATTCCGTTCAGCTGCGCTTCCAGGACCTCTTCTGTCTCTGACAGAATTAAAATGTCATCGGCGAACCTCAAAGTTTTTATTTCTTCTCCATGGATTTTAATATCTACTCCGAACTTTCTTTTATTTCCTTTACTGCTTGCTCAATATACAGATTGAATAGCATCGGGGAGAGGCTACAACCCTGTCTCACTCCCTTCCCAACCACTGCTTCCCTTTCATGTCCCCTGACTCTTATAACTGCCATCTGCTTTCTGTACAAATTGTAAATAGCCTTCCACTCCCTGTATTTTACCCATGCCACCTTTAGAATTTGAAAGAGAGTATTCCAGTCAACATTGTTAAAAGCTTTCTCTCAGTCTACACATGCTAGAAACGTGGGTTTGCCTTTCCTTAATATTTCTTCTAAGATAAGTCGTAAGGTCAGTATTGCCTAAAGTGTTCCGACATTTCTACGGAATGCAAACCAATCTTCCCCGAGGTCGTCTTCTACCAGTTTTTCCATTCGTCTGTAAAGAATTTGCGTTAGTATTTTGCAGCCGTGACTTATTAAACTGATAGTTTGGTAATTTTCACATCTGTCAACACCTGCTTTCTTTGGGATTGGAATTATTATATTCTTCTTGAAGTCTGAGGTAATTTCGCACGTTTCATACATCTTGCTCCCTAGATGGTAGAATTTTTTAGGCCTTGCTCTCCCAAGGCTGTCAGTAGTTCTAATGGAATGTTGTCTGCGCCAGGGGCCTTGTTTCGACTAGGGTCTTTCAGTGCTCTGTCAAACTCTTCACGCAGTATCATATCTCCCATTTCATCTTCATCTACATCCTCTTCCATTTCCGTAATATTGTCCTCAACTACATCGCCCTTGTAAGGCCCTCTATATACTCCTTCCAACTTTCTGCTTTCCCTTCTTTGGTTAGAACTGGGTTTCCATCTGAGCTCTTGATATTCATACAAGTGGTTCTCTTTTCTCCAAAGGTCTGTAGGTAGTATCTATCTACATCCTCTTTTCATTTCCATAATATTGTCCTCAAGTACATCACCCTTTCCACCTTTCTGCTTTCCCTTCCTTGTTTAGAACCAGTTTTTTATCTGCGCTCTTGATATTCATACAAGTGGTTCTCTGTCCTCCAAAGGTCTCTTTAATTTTCCTGTAGGCAGTATCTATCATACCCCCAGTGAGATATGCCTCTACATCCTTACATTTGTCCTCTAGCCATCCCTGCTTAGCCATTTTGCACTTCATGTCGATCTCATTTTTGAGAAGTTTTTATTCCTTTTTGCCTGCTTCACTTACTGCATTTTTGTATTTTCTCCTTTCATCAATTAAATTCAGTATCTCTTCTGTTAATCAAGGATTTCTACTAGCCCTTGTCTCTTTACCTACTTGATCTTCTGCTGCCTTCACTATTTCATTCCTCAAAGCTACCCATTCTTCTTCTACTGTATTTCATTCCCCCATTCCTGTCAATTGTTGCCTTATGCTCTCCCTGAAACTCTGTACAACCTCTGGTTTAGTCAGTTTATCCAGGTCCCATCTCCCTTTGCAGTTTCTTCAGTTTTAATCTGCAGTTCATAACCAATAGATTGTGGTCAGAATCCACATCTGCCCCTGGAGGGCAATCTTACAGTTTAAAACCTGACACCTTCCAGTATCGCCAGGCTTCTTCCATGTATACAACCTTCTTTCATGATTCTTGAACCAAGTGTTGGCTATGATTAAGTTATGCTCTGTGCAAAATTCTACAAGACGGCTTCCTCTTGCGTTTCTTAGCCCCAATCCATATTCACCTACTACGTTTCCTTCTCTTCCTTTTCCTACTCTTGAATTCCAGTCACCCATGACTATTAAATTTTTGTCTCCCTTCACTACCTGAATAATTTCTTTTACTTGATTTACTCAAATCTAAGCCGCACCTGAAAAATGAAACTCGAAATCAAGGAAAAAAAATTTTCCTGAACTAAGCCGCACCTGAAATTTGAGACTCGAAATTAAAGGGGAGAGAAAAGTTTTAGGCCACACCTCCAAATCGAAACAAAGTTGGTCCATTGTAATATGAGAGACAATTTAGGTCGAATGAATGACGATACAGCTACAGTAGTTTGGTTCGAGTCGTAACCTAGCAGTTGAGCTTTACCAGGTAGCCATTGCTACGCGTCAGACGCTCCATCCGTATTTATGCGGGTACCCTTCCTTTTTCACGTGCTTCGTCTGGTTTGAATTGATTGCTTATTTTTCTTTGATCTGATATGTGCTGTTACTTTGTTATAGGTGGTTATGTCACTCTTAGCTGAAAATGCATTATTGTACTGTGTCATGCATTGTTTATCGAATTCCGATAATGAGTGTTTACGACCTGTCGCCGCTCGCGGCATGGCTTGCTTTTGTGCGCGCTGCCGCCGCTTACAATTAACAAAAAAATGGAGAGAGAGAGGAATCGTCTCATTAGCGAAACAATGGCGAGATACTGCTATTTGTTGTTCCTTACACTGCAGCTTTCTTTGATAGTGATCAACAAGAACCAAATAATAGACTGAGTATGATAGATGATGATCTGAATGAGAGTTTAGCGAACATTTTTCTCCGTTTGAAAATCTTTGGAGATGCCTCTTTAGTACATTACATTCTGCACAGAAATTAGTCATCTTAGATTCAAAAATCTAGTCAGTTGTTGTGCTTCATTTCTGACTGTATCTCTAATCGGCGTAAGAATAATACTAATATAAACATGGCATGATACGTATATTCTTCCGCGTTTGCTGTTGTCTCACTCTAGTTTCGTAGTTTATTAGGCAGACAGGATTTAAATGAGATAGGAGCAAACACAAAAGAATACATGGCAACATGTTTATATTCTTATTATTCTTACAATGAAGAGAATACTGCATGTGATTCACAATTCATAAAAGTTCCTATTAGCAACCATCTCTTGTCACAAGTAGGAAAAATTCAGAACATAGAGTTGGCCATATTGACAAACATGCCAAACAGTCTTGCCAGTCGGATTTTTGTAGTACATTGAATGGCTGCTACATTTGAAAATGAACAGTACGGAATTTGTATTTACTTCGTTGGATAATGTATGAAAATGCAGTGGTCGAAACTCGGGGCGGAGGAAAAAAGCTGGTCTTTCACTTTTTTTTAAATTTATTTACTGACGCAGAGGTTTTGGTGCCGGTATTTATCTTTGTGCCTGCAAAGCATGCCTGTGTAGCGCTACATATATTAGACGGCAAAAGTTAGTTGTGGCGGCACCTACCAACATTTTACAGAACTTCCGCTTACTTTGCACTCGATTCTAAGCCGCAGGCGGTTTTTTGGATTACAAAAACCGGAAAAAAAGTGCGGCTTCGATTCGAGTAAATGTGGTATGTCATCATACATTTCATCCATTTCTTCATCTGCAGAGCTAGTTGGCATATAAACTTGTGCTACTGTAGTAGGCATGGGATTCGTGTCTATCTTGGCCACAATAATACATTCACTATGCTGTTTGTAGTAGCTTACCCGCACTCCTATTTTTTTTTATTCATTATTAAACCTACTCCTGCATTACCCCTATTTGATTTTGTATTTATAACCCTGTATTCACCTGACCAAAAGTCTTGTTCCTCCTGCCACCAAACTTCAGTAATTCCCACTATATCTAACTTTAACCTATCCATTTCCCTTTTTAAATTTTCTAACCTACCTGCCCTATTGAGGGATCTGACATTCCACTCTCCGATCCATAGAATGCCAGTTTTCTTTCTCCTGATAACGACGTCCTCTTGAGTTGTCCCCTCCCGGAGATCCGAATGGGGGGACTATTTTACCTCCGGAATATTTTACCCAAGAGGACGCCATCATCATTTATCCACACAGTAAAGCTGCATGCCCTCGGGGAAAAATTACGGCCGTAGTTTCCCCTTGCTTTCAGCCGTTTGCAGTACCAGCACAGCAAGGCCGTTTTGGTTAGTGTTACAAGGCCAGATCAATCATCCAGACTGCTGCCCCTGCAACTACTGAAAAGGCTGCTGCCCCTCTTCAGGAACCATACGTTTGTGTGGCCTCTCAACAGATACCCCTCCGTTGTAGTTGCACCTATGGTATGGCTGTCTGTATCGTTGAGGCACGCAAGCCTCCCCACCAACGGCAAGGTCCATGGTTCATGGGGAATTTTACATATACAATGCTTTTTAAACAAGGCACTTACTGTAGGCGTCTTAGAGTATTACACAGTTTTTGTTGTCATGTATTGATTTGTGGTTTAAAGCAGTTAATGGAAATCTATTGTATGATAAAACATTGCTATAAACTGTTTTTTGAGTCTTAACAGCCGATGTGTGAAAATGAACAATCTGAAATACTTTGGGACATGCACTGAAGATGACTTGTCAGAAAAAGTGAAACACATTCTGAACTAAAGGAAAAAGATTGTATGGCATGCCTAGAGGTGTTTTCTTGTAAACCATTTAACCGATCAGTGTACTATAGGAAAAGGAACTTGAAAGTGGACCAGCTGCCTATTAGAGTGCTTGAGAAGTTAACTCATTTGTCAGTTGTTTAATTGGTGTGGCACTGAAATCATTTTTAACTACAGTATGTTCTTGATTTTTAGTGCCTGGAGTTGATGGGTTTGTGGAAAAAGACAATGGTATTCGTGTTTCAACCCCTGAACAACTGGCTAAACTGAAGCCAGCTTTTGTAAAGCCACATGGGACTGTGACTGCAGCAAATGCATCTTTCTTGGTGAGATTTTAGGCAACTGATTCCATTTAGTGTTAATATGTTAATTTACAATGTATTATATGAATAGATGATACTTTGTGCAGAAGTAACTCTTATTGTTAATGTTATTTTGCTTGTTGTTTATATTTAATAGTGTTACTCCTTTGCCGGCCGAAGTGGCCGTGCGGTTAAAGGCGCTGCAGTCTGGAACCGCGAGACCGCTACGGTTGCAGGTTCGAATCCTGCCTCGGGCATGGATGTTTGTGATGTCCTTAGGTTAGTTAGGTTTAACTAGTTCTAAGTTCTAGGGGACTAATGACCTCAGCAGTTGAGTCCCATAGTGCTCAGAGCCATTTTGTGTTGACTATAGTATTTTCCAGTAAATGTGGATAGTGTTGCATCATCTAACTAATGCTTGTAGATTACTGGTTTACCAAATTATTTTATGGTGTGTAAATGCTCAGTGTTTTTCTAACTGGGAATGACATTTAATATGTTTAAAAAGTTGTGGATTTGGTGTGTTAGTGCACAGCGGGACTTCCCATTGGCTTTGAGGTCGATGAAATGTGTAGCAGTGGCTTAGGCCACAAAAATATGGATCTTTTCAACACAGAAGAAATGAGTATTCATTTCTTTCTCAAATGGTAACTAAACTAATGAGCTAGTCACAAGTCAACGGTATAGAATTCTTCTTCTTCTTCTTCTTCTTCTTCTTCTTGACTTCTAAGGGACTCTTAAGCTCCCATGCCGATCACACATTGCCTCCTAAATGCTTCTGTCTTGTGCTATTTCCTTCTGATTATTTATGCCTGTTATGTTACATATTATTTTAATTTTATTTGCTCCTGTACTCCTGGATCTCTTCCCTTTCCTCTCCGTGTACATTCTTGAAACCACCTGATCCTCGTTCATTCTCGTCAGATGGCCTGCCCAAAAGTCTTCCAGACTTTTTCTGCATGCTACAGTTGCTTCTTATGACAGCATGTGAATTTCTGTGTTATCTTCTATTCCAGCTTTGAGATTCATCAAAATGCAGCTGTTTGTTGATGATGTTGTGATGCATAGGAAGGTGTCTTGGTTGAGTGAGTGACTATAGTGGAATACAAGATGACTTGGACTAAATATTTCAGTTTGGTGTGATGAATTACAGCTTGCTCCAGATTTAGAAAAATGTAATTTAATACAGATAAGTAGGAAAAACAAACACATAATGTTGGAATAAAGTGTTAATGGTGTGCCGTGTGACATAGTCATCTTAAGTATCCAGGTGTAAAGATGTAAAGCAGTAAGAAACGAAATGAGCATGTAAGGTCTGTGGTAGGGAAGTTGAATGGTAGTCTTCAGTTTATTGGGAGAATTTTAGGAAAGGATAGTTCATTTGTAAAGGAGACTGCATATAGGACATTAGCCTAACCTATTGTTGAGTGCAGTTAGTGCTAAGGGTCTGCACCACGTTGGATTGAAGGAAGACATTAAAGCAGTTTAGAAGTATGCTGCTAGATTTGTTACCAGTAGGTTCGAACAACACGCAAGTACTATCGAGAAGCGTTGGGAACTCAAATGGCAATCACTAGAGGGAAGGAGACATTATTTTTGAGAAACACTATTGAGAAAATTTAGAGAAGTGACGTTTGAGGCTAACTGCTGAAAGATCCTACTGCTGCCAACGATCATGAGGATAAGATTAGAGAGATTATGGTCCATATGGATAGCAGTTTTTCCTTTGCCCTATTTGCGAGTGGAAAATTGTCAGCAATGGTACACGACACCTTCTGCTATACACCATACAGTGGCTTGTGGAGATGTATGTAAATGTAGATAATATGAACAAGAGATTTTCCTGTGAGCTTTGTTTTCAAATATCTGTATTTGGTATTCTATCTTTTTAGTTAAACTTCATGTTTGTGCTCCATAAGTTAGGACTGGTCTGATGAGAGTGTGATGTAGCTTCATTTTAGTTTTCCTTGTCAGTAGTTTAGACCATAGAAGGTTTTGTAGTGGATAGTAGTCTGTTAGCATTTTACAGTGTCATTTTTGTTTCTACTTTTGTCTCAATTTGTTTGCCCAGTGTTGCACCCAGAAATTTGAACTGTTTGTTTGCCTATTATTAG
This sequence comes from Schistocerca nitens, assembly GCF_023898315.1. Classification (NCBI taxonomy): domain Eukaryota; kingdom Metazoa; phylum Arthropoda; class Insecta; order Orthoptera; family Acrididae; genus Schistocerca; species Schistocerca nitens. The sequence continues at coordinate 634,898,208 of NC_064620.1, read as the reverse complement.
ATGTGATTGGTTGTCTCTTTCGTCATGACACATTTGAAGTACTGTGTATTGTTTACTGATCTTCTTCTTTTAGGCCAAATTTGGGTGGTTCTTCTAAAAGCTCCACAAACAACTGCCTTATTTCTTTCACTTTCTCTAATGTGCGCTATATCGTCTGCGTAAGTTCAAACATTAACTTTGTTTGGAGGATACCAGCAGGTACCGTTTCCCCACAGCTCTCTCCAGGTTACATGAAAGGAAGAAGGGATAGAGTATCTCCCTGTCTTGGTATAGTTTTATTTTTAGAAGGTCAGATTTTATTCCTTACAGCAAAACTGTGCTTATATTATAACCTATGCATATTTTACAAAGATTTAAAAGTTTAATTAGAAGTCCTAAGTTAGTCATTATATGCCATAGCCTTTGACAGTGAATGGAGTCATAAGTTTTCATAGACTCAGTGAACAAGTTATGTATTTTTTGTTTACATCCCACACTTTCTGTTCTGATTACAAGTACACTGACAGTAGTGGATCTATTCCTGTGAAAGCCGTTTTGATAATCCCATATTATATTTACTGTTATGATTTCAATTGGTTTAGTAATGAAAATTCAAAATCCTATATTTTTTGTTAACTAGTGAAATTCCCCCAGTAGTTCCTGAAATCTTCCACGTCTCAATTTTTATGTATCTGGGCTATTATTAATTCTGTTCTTTTGGTATAGCTTGTTTTCCGAATTACCCTTATCAGCTGAAAGAAACATTTCTGCAGTGCTTTTACATGTTTTAGCATCTCAGCTATAATTCTTTCACTCTGTTGCCTTGCCATTTTTTTAGGTGTTTGATTCTTCCCAGCTTATGTTCATATGTCAGTTGCGGTATTTGGTCATTATTAGGGCTGCTGATGGAATTTGTAAGTTGTTATTCTGGATCACAACATTCCAGTAGATGTCAAAATATTCCATGATTGGACTGCCCAGATTTTGTATGGTTCAGTAATCATTTGCCATATGTACCCTTCATCAGCCTAGATTTGTAATTAAAACATCTTTTAATTTTGTGTCTGTCTGCCTGTAAATTTTCCGAATATTATGTGGGTGATCGTTCTGAATATTGTGTCTGTGTTAGGTATTGTTTCTTTTTCTATTTGTTTTATTATGTGCCTTTGTTCCTGCTAATAAGATCTTTCAGGATTCTTCTTTGCTTGTAGCCATTTCTTGTCATTTTATAACCTTTTCTTCAGCTTCTCAAATTCATCAGACTACTTCTCCCTGCATTTCTTTCCTCTCTGTATGTTATTACTTGCAGCTGTGTGAATGACTCTTTTTATTCAATTCCCGCATTCATTACTAGTCATTTCATAACTTACTCCGATACTGCTTGCAACCACATATCAATATGAAATCTCAGCATTGTATTTTAGTGTCTCCTCTATCTCGATTACATTTTCCAGATCAAATTTGGCCATGTTTCTAGATCAAATACTTGTGTGTGCTGCCTTCAACCTGATTCTGATTGTTATTACTAGATTGTGGTCTGATCCTTGGAAGGATCATACATCACTCAATTGCCTTTCTGTGTCTGTTAACTATGGCAGTATGGTAAACTTCATTTGCTGCTTCATCGCTTGAATTCCAGGTTTCTTTATGTAAAAGTTCGAGAGAATGTTGTACTGCTAATAATCATGTCCATTATGCAGCAAAATTTCAGTCGAATGGCATTGTCATTACTTTTCTCATGTAAACTTTCGTTTCCAATAGTAGGTTTAAAAACATCTTTTTCTATTTTTGCATTATAATCCCATTAAAGTCTTGCTGTTGTACTTTGGCAATTTGTTCCATAAGTGTACCACATTCGTGTAGAAGTTTGCTTTATTGCGTCGTTGTTTGTTAGTGCATGACAAGTTCAACCATTTGGTTCTGTCTACAATATCATAATCTTTAAAGAACTGCTTCAAAGGATATTGCTGTTGATAGAAATAATTTTATGTGCAGAATGGTGCTCAAAATCAATGAGAAACACATACTTTCTTGCTAAACAGTACAGCTTTTGTTTTTTTGTTCCCCCCCCCCCCCCCAGCAAGATCCAAGAAACTGTTTCCAATAACTTGCAGAAGCCGCTTCTGCAAGTAGAGGAAACTACTGCTTATGCAAGCAACCTCTGGTTTGCCTCCCCTCCCCCCTGTTCCCCCACCTTTGCCACCCCTCCCCCCTGTTCCCCCACCTTTGCCACCCCTCCCCCCTGTTCCCCCACCTTTGCCACCCCTCCCCCCTGTTCCCCCACCTTTGCCTCCCCACCCCAGTCACACCGCCCCCCCCTCCCCCCTCCCAGTCCCCCCGCCCTCACCTCCCACCCAGTCCCCCCGCCCTCGCCTCCCCTCCCTCCCAGTCCCCCCGCTCTCGCCTCCCCTCCCTCCCAGTCCCCCCGCTCTCGCCTCCCCTCCCTCCCAGTCCCCCCGCTCTCGCCTCCCCTCCCTCCCAGTCCCCCCGCCCTCGCCTCCCCTCCCTCCCAGTCCCCCCGCCCTCGCCTCCCCTCCCTCCCAGTCCCCCCGCCCTCGCCTCCCCTCCCTCCCAGTCCCCCCGCCCTCGCCTCCCCTCCCTCCCAGTCCCCCCGCCCTCTCCTCCCCTCCCTCCCAGTCCCCCCGCCCTCTCCTCCCCTCCCTCCCAGTCCCCCCGCCCTCGCCTCCCCTCCCTCCCAGTCCCCCCGCCCTCGCCTCCCCACCCTCCCAGTCCCCCCGCCCTCGCCTCCCCACCCTCCCAGTCCCCCCGCCCTCGCCTCCCCACCCTCCCAGTCCCCCCGCCCTCGCCTCCCCACCCTCCCAGTCCCCCCGCCCTCGCCTCCCCACCCTCCCAGTCCCCCCGCCCTCGCCTCCCCACCCTCCCAGTCCCCCCGCCCTCGCCTCCCCACCCTCCCAGTCCCCCCGCCCTCGCCTCCCCACCCTCCCAGTCCCCCCGCCCTCGCCTCCCCACCCTCCCAGTCCCCCCGCCCTCGCCTCCCCACCCTCCCAGTCCCCCCGCCCTCGCCTCCCCACCCTCCCAGTCCCCCCGCCCTCGCCTCCCCACCCTCCCAGTCCCCCCGCCCTCGCCTCCCCACCCTCCCAGTCCCCCCGCCCTCGCCTCCCCTCCCTCCCAGTCCCCCGCCCTCCCCTCCCTCCCCCACCCTCCCCTCCCTCCCCCACCCTCCCCTCCCTCTCCTTCCCTCCCCTCCCTCTCCTTCCCCTCCCTCTCCTGCCCTCCCCTCCCTCTCCTGCCCTCCCCTCCCTCTCCTGCCCTCCCCTCCCTCTCCTGCCCTCCCCTCCCTCTCCTGCCCTCCCCTCCCTCTCCTGCCCTCCCCTCCCTCTCCTGCCCTCCCCTCCCTCTCCTGCCCTCCCCTCCCTCTCCTGCCCTCCCCTCCCTCTCCTGCCCTCCCCTCCCTCTCCTGCCCTCCCTCTCCCGCCCTCCCCTCCCCCTCCCGACCTCCCCCTCCCGACCTCCCCTCCCTCCCTCCTCCCTCACCTCCCCCCTTCCGACCTAACCCCCCCTCCGCCCTCGCCTCCCCTCCAGTCCCCCCGCCCTCGCCTCCCCTCCAGTCCCCCCCTCCCTCGCCTCCCCTCCAGTCCCCCCCCGCCCTCGCCTCCCCTCCAGCCCTCCCCCCTCGCCCTCGCCTCCCCTCCAGCCCTCCCCCTCGCCCTCGCCTCCCCTCCAGCCCTCCCCCCCGCCCTTGCCTCCCCTCCAGTCCTCCCCCCCGCCCTCGCCTCCCCTCCAGTCCTCCCCCCTGCCCTCGCCTCCCCTCCAGTCCCCCCCCAGTTTCCCCGCCCTCGCCTCCCCTCCCCCCCCCTTGCCTGGCCAGTCCCCTCTGTCTCACCACAGATGTATGCACACATTCTGTCTGGCAGTTAAGCTGTTGTCAGGAAAGGGATGGGTCTGGGTATGCGATATGGTTTAAAAATGAATGAAATTCGCTTTTAATATGTGTGAATTCAATGTTGAATTTTTATTATAAGTGTAGTAAAAACATTGACATTTCTACATCCCCCTTTCTTCCCAACAGACTGATGGTGCCTCAGCATGCCTTATCATGCCTGAAGAAAAGGCAAAATCGCTTGGATTAAAACCAAAGGCTTACTTACGAGACTTTGTTTATGTCTCTCAGGACCCTGTAGATCAGCTGCTTTTAAGGTATATGGATTTAACATTACATATTACGTATAATTCAGTTTGTGATGCTGTTGCATTCACAGTGCTGCACTAATCCTTAACAACTGAAATTCTTCTGTTGTGATTGATTATCCAATTCAGAGGCATAATTTACTTTGGAGAAGTTTCCTGGTCATGTGTAATGAAAGGTGATTGATTGTCTAAATGAGGTGTAAATTAGATGTCACAATTGTTTTAACATTGAAATTATTCAACTGGTGAATGTCTTGTAAGTATTTACCAGCTCTCTGTTCATGTTACGAAGTATCAAGTGTGTGTTCAAATTTTTCAGAAAAGTAAAGGTAAAAATGCTTAAATTCAGTCAGTAAAAAGTTGTTGATAAAAAGTTAAGAGGAGGTCTGGTCTCAAAGCCTCGGATATGCAGCCTGTGCAACCAGGATCACCATAAGTACTGTTACTGATTTCTATTGAAGCCGTTTAAAGTTAACTTCATAGTCAGTAAATACACATATAACATGAATATCTGTTTCACGATGCAGCACATCACTAACAGAACTGTAAGAAATTGTTTCATAAATACAAAAACAATGATCTGAAAGCTACAGATTTTTTGCCTTCGTTTAAAAAAAACTGTTTGAATTTTCGTTTTTGGATATTTCTTTGTGCCTGGTTATCGTCAGTAGGCATGTGAAAATTTCGTGTAAATGATAATGGGAATTAGAATCGAGCAATGTAATACAAAATCCTTGCTTTTGGCGAACACCATGAAAGTTAGCAATTTTGCCATGCCTATTCAAAATTTGTAAAGCTGAGGGTAGCAGTTTACTAATATTAGCTACTGTGTTTATTGTTGAAACTGGATCTTGCCCTTTTTTCCTCAAGGCTCAGGTTCACATATAATCTTAAAATGGCCATTCAGTCCCCACACAAACAACCAATGACTTACATGTGACATTACATGAAAGTACACTATTTTCAACACTAGTCTGATTCCAATATAGTCACCTGTGTCACATATCCTTACACTGGCACAGCAAATTAAACAAAAGGTGACACATTGTAGAGAGAACATCACTGTAATCATGGTTATGACTTATCAGGGAAACTGATAATTAAAATGGAAATTGAACTGACAAGTGTTTTTTGATGGAAAGAAATGTGCTTAGTAATTCTATTAAAAATTTCATTTGCACAAGATAAGGTGGTTTATTTTATTGTGAAAGATAAAAAAACTGATGCATATTTGGACTTGCAGGTTAGCAAGAAATATTCAGGCTTCAGTTAATTTTTACTAAAAGGGTGGTCAGAGAAGTAGTTAGTCTCACTGATACCACCCCCCCCCCCCCAAAAAAAAATAAAAAAATTAAGTCTATGTAAAATTGAAACATTGTATCCAGTAATTGGGTGTAGCCAGTTGTCTGAACAAGGCAGGTACTTGAAGTCTTCTGATTTTTTTAAGATGGCATAAGACTAGCTGAAATTAATTTAAGGTTCATAAATGTGCATGGTAGCTCTCCTTAAATTTCCACTCCGAAGAAATTGCTGTAAACTTTAAATGAAGCTATAAAAGCGGAGACTGTATGAAAAATGCAAACACACCTGAAGTAGTAAAATAAGATCTGGAAAGATCAACATTGAGAGGTTGTGAAATTGCCAAACTGTTGTAATGGTTTCAAAGGAACATGTGCACTACCTTTTCTGTGAAGAATTACATAAGAGAAAGCTTTGCACCTTATGGGTTCTGCACCGGCTCATGGCAGATCAGAAATGAACTTCTCACAAATTGTGAACAGTGTTCTACACAGCAGAATCAAAGCAACAATTCAGTCGATGGAGAACAGCTGGTTCTGCAACTGCGAAAAAGGAAAGCTTATGAGATCGTTCTTTTGGGATGTGAAAAGAATTGTTAAATAACTTCAAAGAGGTTCAGCCTGACCCAAACTTCCATATGTTGTCAACCATGTGTCTGCAATGTAGACAAGATCATTACATTGTAATTTAGAATAACACAGGTGCTGCGGTTGTTGAACAAAAAATACCAAGTGCTCTCATATTGCTTGAGGGAAGTCTGGAATTTCAATTTGGAAAAACTTGTAAATCTTTAGATACAACAGCTATCACCCTGCATAGTGCTGCAATAAAACTGTATACTGGTATATACTTAGTGTTCATGTTTTGATATTACTATTCGGGGAACATTATTAAAATGATTATCATAAGCACATAAAATTTAATTCTATGCATAATCAACCCATCTTCAAAGTGACTGACATCCATGGAACAAGTGTTATCGGGTAGTTTTGAAAACTTGATATATTGTTTTCTACTGAAAAGGATCCAAATCCATGTAAATAAATTGCACATAACTTAAGTGTGACATTGTTGATGGGGTGTTACCAAACTGTCAGTTTAATGAAGCATTATTACAAAAAATTAGCTGCTGCTCATCATATAGCATAGGTGCTGAGTCACAGATAGGCACAACGAAAATGTTTGTCAAACAAGCTCTCGGCCAGCAAGGCCTTTGTCAGAAATAGATGCCACACTCACTCACTCACTCACTCACTCACTCACTCACTCACTCACTCACTCACTCACTCACTCACTCACTCACTCACTCACTCACTCACTCACTCACTCACTCACTCACTCACTCACTCACTCACTCACTCACTCACTCACGCGCGACTACAGTCTCTGGCAGCTGAGACCAGACTGTGAAGTTCATGATAGGAGAGTTAACTGGGTGGGGGTAAGGAAGAAACTGGGGCGAGGAGGGAGACAGTAAAATGTGGAAGCATGCATGGATAAGGTGGAGAGAGGGAGGAGGGAGAGCAGCTAGGTACAGTCGGGAGGTTAGATGGAAGGCAGGGAGGGGGGGGGGGCAGAAATAAAGTGAAGTAAACAGAGTGTGTGTGTTGGTGAAACAGAGGGCTGTGGATTGCTGAAATGGGAACAGAGAAGTGGCTAGATGGTGAAGGACGACTAACAAAGGTTGAGGCCAGGAGGATTATGGAAATGTAGGATATATTTCAGGGAGAGTTCCCATATGCACAATTTCGAAAAGCTGTCGGTGGTGGAAAGGGTCCAGATGGCATTCACTGTGATGCAGTCACTGAAATGAAGAATTTCCTGTTAGGTGGCATGCACAGCAGCAGGGTGGTTTGTCGGGGGCCATTCATAGGGACAAACAGCTTGTTGGTTGTCATGCTCATGTAGAATGCAGCACAGTGGTTCCAGCCTGCATTTCATGGGATAGATGATTGTGACTGGACTGGAGTAGGTGGTGGTGGTGGTGTATGGGACAAGTCTTGCATTATCATCCTCCTCCTCCAGTCCAGTCACAAACATCACAGATCCCATCAAAAGCAGGGCTACCTGTGAAACCAGTCATATGTTCTGCAAGCCAATCTGCAACCACTGTGCTGGATTCTATGTTGGAATGACAACCAACAAGTTGGCTGTCCACATGAATGGCCACCGACAAACTGTGGCCAAAAACCAACTGGACCACTGTGTTGCTGAGCGCGCCACCCAATGCGACGTTCTTCATTTCGGCGACTGCTTCACAGCTTGTGCCATGTGGATCCTTCCCACCAACACCAGCTTTTCTAAATTGTGTAGATGGGAACTCTGCTTGCAATATATCCTAAGTTCCCGTAACACTCCTGTCCTTAACCATCGCTAGTCATTGTTGACCTTGTAGTGCCTTCCTTGTTCCCATTCCAACACTACACAGATCTCTATTCCACCGACACAGCCAGTCTTCTTGCTTCTCTCCTTTTCCAGCTATCCTGCCCCTTTCTACTCTGCCCTCTGTCTAACCTCTCAACTGCACCTAGCTGCCCTATCCTCTCTCCACCTTGTCCCTGCATTCTCCAGCAGCATCAGTTTACTGTCCCCCCACCCTTATTCTGCAATCCATTCCCCTCCCTGCCCCAGCCTCTTCCTTGGGTGGAGAGACAGACAGACAGAGAGGAGCGAGCGAGTGAGTGAGTAGTTTCTTTTTGTTAAGCCTGTCTGTGACACAGTATCTCCGCTTAATGGTGAGTAGCAACTATCCCTCCATAATATTGTTACCTTTTGTCCTGGATTTTCCATTGTTCGATTGTTACAAAATGCATATGCTAAATTGCCCACGTCCAGCTTCCTGAGAGTTAAGTTGTGAGTTGAGGACTTGCATCCATTTCTCCCTTTCCCTACTACCGCCCTTCTTTCAGAAAATTATCTTGATTCCTCCGGTCTTCTCTATTGATTCTCTCAATGTACTTGGCCATCTCTTGTCTTCCATGGTATCTCTCTAGTAAACCTTACAGAAAATACTTTGGCACTCTCTCCGCCCCAATTCTAGTCATATGTCCATACCACGTAAGCTTTTTTTGTTTCTGTTTTGCCCTGAAGTGCCAAGACTCCTGTTACTTTTATGATCTTATGTGGCATTCTTCTCTGTTCCCTCTCTCTTTTTTTTTTTCTGTCATCCCTGCGAAATTGAAACTTTTTGACTATTTCTTAAAAATTTCCGTCCAATTTTCCTTGACCGCTTCCCCTTTTGGCGAATATTCCTGTCTGTCGATTCCACCTGTCTTTGCACTTACATTTTGTCATTGCACCATATCACTGTCATTGCACCATATCACTGTCATTTGCAAACGTAGCTTTTATTGCATTTCTTCCTAATTTCTGTTTAATATTATTAAGATTTTTTTTGTGACTGTGATAAATATTAGGGACAGAAAATTTCCTATCGCAGATCTGTTTCAACTTCCAACCCATTTATTTCTCTTACACTGGCTGCTACTTGACTAACACTCCAGTTTCACTTCACTAACTTGTTTATCCCTTAATGTTTCCCAGACACACTGTATAGACCTTCTCAATATCAATAAATGTCATCACGGTGTCTCTTCCAAATTCCCGTGTTTTCTCTGTCAAATGTCTTAATGTCGAGCAAGATCTAGTGATCTGTCTTTCCTGAAACAATAGTAGTCTCCCATTTCTCCTTTAGTTTGCTCCTCACTGTTGTTCCCAGTACTCTCTCTAAATGGTATGTTGATTTGTGTATAATTATTACATGTTACTGCATTTCTGAAACATGGGGCTAATCTGAACCTTTTCCCCCTATCTTGTGGGATATCTTTCTTCTAAATTATTCTAAATGTAATCTCTAAGGTTTTCTGAGGGACATTTATCTTATAGGGTGCTTTCAGGTATTCTGTCAAGTTGTTTTCGTTTTATGCACAAGATTTTAGCAACTGACCCAGCTGTCTTCTTCAGCTTAAGCGGGTTTTATTGTTGTGTACTTCCTGCCTAGACTCAGATAGTTCAGTCTGGTTGTGGTCCAGGCAATTTGTATACTCAACAAAACTCACAGAACCTGAAGAAGATAGCTGGGTCAGTTGTTGAAATTGTGCAAAAAGAAAAGGACAACTTGGCAGAAACCAGAAGCACCTCCTGCTACCATGATCCCTCTGATCACCTCATCCATTCTTGCCGCTTTACTACTTTTCAAGCTGACGGTATTAAACAGTCGACTTCGGATTAATGCAGAAAATGATCTTGGATCGTTCTGAACACGAAAATCTACATTTTGTAAATGTTAATCCCATATTATATCACAGTGAATTAAGATTATCTCTGACTAGCAAAATTTTGTTAATGGTCAATTGATTGTTAGTTCTCAGCTTAATAACATTATGAAATCTACATCTACATCCATACTCCGCAAGCCACCCGACGGTGTGTGGCGGAGGGTACCCTTACTACCTCTATCGGTTCTCACTTCTATTCCCGTCTTGTATTGTTCGTGGAAAGGAGGATTGTCGGTATGCCTCTGTGTGGGCTCTAATCTCTCCGATTTTTATCCTCACTGTCTCTTCGCGAGATATACGTAGGAGGGAGCAATATACTGCTTGACTCTTCGGTGAAGGTATGTTCTCGAAACTTTAACAAAAGCCCATACTGAGCTACTGAGCGTCTCTCCTGCAGAGTCTTCCACTGGACTTTATCTATCATCTCCGTAATGCTTTTGCGATTACTAAATGATCCCGTAACGAAGCGCGCCGCTCTTCGTTGGATCTTTATCGACCCTATCTGGTACGGATCCCACACTGCTGAGCAGTATTCAAGCAGTGGGCGAACAAGCTTACTGTAACCTACTTCCTTTGTTTTCAGATTGCATTTCCTTAGGATTCTTCCAATGAATCTGTCTGGCATCTGCTTTACCGACGATCAACTTTATATGATCATTCCATTTTAAATCACTCCTAATGCGTACTCCCAGATAATTTGTAGAATTAACTGCTTCCAGTTGCTGACCTGCTATTTTGTAGCTAAATGATAAGGGTTCTATCTTTCTATGTATTCGCAGCACATTACACTTGTCTACATTGAGATTCAATTGCCATTCCCTGCACCATGCGTCAATTCGTTGCAGATCCTCCTGCATTTCAGTACAATTTTCCATTGTTACAACCTCTTGATACACCACAGCATCATCTGCAAAAAGCCTCGGTGAACTTCCGATGTCATCCACAAGGTCATTTATGTATATTGTGAATAGAAACAGTCCTATGACACTCGCCTGCGGCACACCTGAAATCACTCTTACTTCGGAAGACTTCTCTCCATTGAGAATGACATGCTGCGTTCTGTTATCTAGCAACTGTTCAATCCAATCTCACAATTGTTCTGATAGTCCGTATGCTCTTAATTTGTTCATTAGACGACTGTGGGGAACTGTATAGAACGCCTTGCGGAAGTCAAGAAACACGGCATCTACCTGTGAACCCGTGTCTATGGCCCTCTGAGTCTCATGGACGAATAGCGCGAGCTGGGTTTCACACGACCGTCTTTTTCGAAACCCATGCTAATTCCTACAGAGTAGATTTCTAGTCTCCAGAAAAGTGATTATAGTCGAACATAATACATGTTCCAAAATTCTACAACTGATTGACGTTAGAGATATAGGTCTATAGTTCTGCACATCTGTTCGACGTCCCTTCCTGAAAACGGGGATGACCTGTGCCCTCTTCCAATCCTTTGGAATGCTACGCTCTTCTAGAGAACTACGGTACACCGCTGCAAGAAGGGGGGCAAGTTCCTTCGCGTACTCTGTGTAAAATCGAACTGGTATCCCATCAGGTCCAGCGGCCTTTCCTCTTTCGAGCAATTTTAATTGTTTCTCTATCCCTTTGTTGTCTATTTCGATATCTACCATTTTGTCATCTGTACGACAAGCTAGAGAAGGAATTACAGTGCAATCTTCCTCTGTGAAACAGCTTTGGAAAAAGAAATTTAGTATTTCGGCCTTTAGTCTGTCATCCTCTGTTTCAGTACCATTTTGGTCACAGAGTGCCTGGACATTTTGTTTTGATCCACCTACCGCTTTGACATAAGACCAAAATTTCTTAGGATTTTCTGCAAAGTCAGTACATAGAACTTTACTTTAGAGTTCATTGAACGCCTCTCGCATAGCCCTCCTCACACTACATTTCGCTTCGCGTAAATTTTTTTTGTCTGCAAGGCTTTGGCTATGTTTTTGTTTGCTGTGAAGTTCCCTTTGCTTCCGCAGCAGTTTTCTAACTCGGTTGTTGTACCACTGTGGCTCTTTTCCATCTCTTACGATCTTGCTTGGCACGTACTCATCTAACGCATATTGCATGATGGTTTTGATCTTTTTCCACTGTTCCTCAACACTATCTGTACTAGAGACAAAACTTTTGTGTTGAGCCGTCAGGTACTCTGTAATCTGCTTTTTGTCACTTTTGCTAAACAGAAAAATCTTCCTACCTTTTTAATATTTCTATTTAGGCCTGAAATCATCGATCCAGTAACCGCTTTATGATCGCTGATTCCCTGTTCTGCGTTAACTGTTTCAAATAGTTCGGATCTGTTTGTCACCAGAAGGTCTAATATGTTATCGCCACGAGTCGGTTCTCTGTTTAACTGCTCAAGGTAGTTTTCAGATAAAGCACTTTAAAAAATTTCACTGGATTCTTTGTCCCTGCCAACCGTTATGAACGTTTGAGCCTCACAGTCTATATCTGGCAGATTAAAATCTCCACCCAGAACTATAACATGGTGGGGAAATCTACTCAAAATATTTTCCAAATTATCATTCAGGTGCTCAGCCACAACAGCTGCTGAGCCAGGGGGCCTATAGAGACATCCAATTACCATGTCTGAGCTTGCATTAGCTGTGACCTTCACACAAATTATTTCATATTTCGGATCTCCGTCAATTTCCTTCGATACTATTGCATTTCTTATCGCTATAAACACGCCTCCCCATTCACTGTCCAGCCTGTCTCTGCGGTATACATTCCAATCTGAGTTTAGGATTTCATTACTGTTTATGTCTGGTTTCAGCCAACTTTCTGTCCCTAGTACTATTTTGGCGTTGTGACCGTTTATTAATGAGAGCAGTTCTGGGACCTTTCTCTAGACGCTCCTACAGTTTACTATTAGCACATTAATATTGTTATTCCCTGTTGCATTTTGCCTACTCCTACCTTGCCGCATCTCAGGAGGCGTCTTGTCGGGCCTAGGGAGGGAATTCTCTAACCTAAAAAACCCCCATGTGCTCTCCACACGTACTCTGCTACCCTTGTAGCCGCTTCCAGCGTGTAGTGCACGCCTGCCTATTCAGGGGACCCTACATTTCTCCACCCGATAGCGGAGGTCGAGAAATTTGCACCCCAGATTTCCGCAGAATCGTTTGAGCCTCTGGTTTAAGCCTTCCACTCGGCTCTAAACCAGAGGACCTCGATCGGTTCTGGGAACGACACTACAAATAGTTAGCTCTGATTCCACCCCGCAAGCGAGGCTTTCTGCCTTCACCAATTCCGCTAACCGCCTGTACGAACTGAGGATGACCTCTGAACCCAGACGGCAGGAGTCATTGGTTCCGACATGAGCAACAATTTGCAGTCGGGTGCACCCAGTGCTCTCTATCGCCGCCGGCAGGGCCTCCTTCACATCTTGGATGAGACCCCCCGGCAAGCAGACAGAGTGAGCACTGGCGTTCTTCCCCGACCTTTCTGCTATTTCCCTAAGGGGCTCCATCACCTGCCAAAGTTGGAGCTCCCAATAACTAATAAACCCCTCCCCCCAAGTGCCTGCTCGGACCTTGCTGAAGGCGCAGCCACATGTCCACTCACAGGCAGAGCGAGCGATGCCACATGGCCAGCCTCCACATTTACCCTCCGCCTCGTGTGCCGCGAACGCTGCTGAACCCGCCACTCCCCTTGGGGAGAGGGTGGCCCAAACGTGCCCGGTACCCGCGAAGCGGTCTCGACAGCAGGGACAGTGGGTGGAGCATGTAACATCTGGGGTGTACCATGCGACGCACCAGACTCCCCACTGCCGCTACACTCAGAGGCAGCAGCCTGAAGACGGCTGACCGTGGCCATCAACACGCTCAGCTGTTCGCGAACAGTGATCAGCTCCTCCTGCGTCTGTACACAGCAGTCACGCCCTATCCATCCTAAGGAATCAATTTACTATAGAGAGTTAATAAACTTTTAACTAGACTGCTAATTCACTAAAGGCGGCGGCTTGTTAACTAAACTGTGATTGCTAGCCACTTCTTGTAGAAAACAATGAAAATAGCACTACCTGTCTCTGGACTGTATTGATAACAAACACTAGTACTACTGGCACTATGGTTGACTAAAGGGACTCTCTCTGACTGTATTCAAAACAAACACTAAATCTCTGGAACACTATTACTAGCACTCGACAATTAAAGCTTCCTAAAAGCAAAAACACACGAAAGAAGTGACAAGTAAGAAAAATACAGTTAATACTTAAATTAAGGTAGCTCGCTGCACAGCAGACGTGAAGCAGACGGCAGAGCTTTTGAATAATTAAGAGTTAAAAAGAAGTAAATAATAAAGTTATTAATGGTCACATTTTTGAAGCTTGAAATAATTTTTCAATCTGTAAGGTTAAATAGTTGTTGGCTGTGCAAATAACAATTGCAGATAAGTGATATAACAATTAATGGCAGTGTAAGGTAGGGAAATTGGAAATATTTGCAATGAAAAATTGAAGAATGTGGATTTTGACAGTAGCAAATGATGATTGAACGCTGAGCTCTCAAAAGTTCTGTAGGCGTGAACAACAGTAACCACACAATTCGTATTAAAATTTTAAGTGCAAAGAAGTGCTTAAAGTTTTACGATAACTGCAACCGTGTTGATTAGCGGAACTAATATTAACTTATGTGTGTAATTATTAAGTGATGTTTCAGTGATAGTGCGCCCACAAGATCTCGGGTAAGTTTTTGGATTTTTTCCCCCACTTGCCACCTCTTTTGCCTCTGGCAGTTTTAATATATTTTGTATGGGATCTAAAATTTAAAAACCTCTCTCACACCGGCCTGATTTAGCTTCACTGATCAGGATAGTAAAAACATGCGTATATTAAGGGAATTTTCATTGACAAAGCAGGCTTATCACATTCACACAGTTCAATACTGTTCTATCCTGATTAAATTAAGCTTAACTTAAATTCCATAAGGCAGTGAAGCAATTTCGAAGTCTCGGTGCGACGAAAATTGTCAGTCGATCTCCTGGAAACATTTGTAATAATTATTAACGTTCGGTGATCACATGGGGAAGACCGGAGATCTGCTGGTAAGACCGTGTTAGCCTATTTATTTGAAGTAACTGGATATCTTGAGCATACAAAACGGCAGGTTCGTCCAGTGTAAATCAGACGTTCCCCACAGATCCCGTGCAACACAGCGTAGTAAGCAGACACTGTCAATAATAATAATAATCCGTTAAATAATACGCGAAGACACTTACTTTAGTTTAGTTCATGTATTAAATTCCTTCTCATACAGAATCTCATCAAGATGGCGACTAGCTCAGCAATACATACATATACATCCTTCTTTTACGACTAATCGGCAAGAAGTCCCCTATTCTTTTTCCTAAGAGAAAACATAGATAGCAGAGAAGCTATTCCATGGAGTAAATGGACGCTCCAAGGAATAATTGGGCTTGAAACTACTTTGCCTTGATAATCGGTAAGATAAGAAGAGATATTTCGAGATATGTACTGAGTTATATGATTTATAAAATTTCTGTAAATATCGCGGAGAGACCGCTGCAAGAGACATTACACAGTGTTTATGTGCAAAAGCCAAGGTGTTGAAATTTAGGATTCAGAGTAAAACTAAATTGTGTGGCAGTTTGTATAGCTGCAGCATTTGACTTGCGCAGTACGGTATAGTTGTCAGTGCATCAGATGAGGTCTGATGACACTATATTTAGTAGTGGAAGTGTTTATCAAGAAATTTATGTCAATAGAAAATAGAGGTAAGAGGAGTCAAAAATGCGTTCAACGCTGAGTTTACTATCAGTGACTAAATACACGAAAAATTTTCATTGTTAAGATTCTTACTTCATGTTCTGCAAACGTGCACTGTACTTCTTATTTTATACTCACACTTGAGACACACCATTCTGTTTGTAAAATTGGTAGTTTGGTTTGCGTGTTATGTATCAGTTAGTAATTAGAAATTAGATTTAGTTCAAAACATTCCGAATATTGCTGTCACAGTTAATTACACTAACATTCTTATTAAACTGTCATTCGTTTTCATTGATATAAAAAAACAATACTAACAATGTAGGAAAGATGTTTCCCCTTACAGTAAAGAGATATGTTAAGGTGCTGACAGGTACAATTAAGACACTTAAACATAAGCCTTCAGCAACAGCCCTCCCCAGGAAAAGAGAAATACGCACCATTTATTCACACAAGCAAGCACACCTCACGCAGATACGACTGTCCTCTCCAGCATCTCTGGCCAGAATGAATTGCTTATACACTCCTGGAAATTGAAATAAGAACACCGTGAATTCATTGTCCCAGGAAGGGGAAACTTTATTGACACATTCCTGGGGTCAGATACATCACATGATCACACTGACAGAACCAGAGGCACATAGACACAGGCAACAGAGCATGCACAATGTCGGCACTAGTACAGTGTATATCCACCTTTTGCAGCAATGCAGGCTGCTATTCTCCCATGGAGACGATCGTAGAGATGCTGGATGTAGTCCTGTGGAACGGCTTGCCATGCCATTTCCACCTGGCGCCTCAGTTGGACCAGCGTTCGTGCTGGACGTGCAGACCGCGTGAGACGACGCTTCATCCAGTCCCAAACATGCTCAATGGGGGACAGATCCGGAGATCTTGCTGGCCAGGGTAGTAGACTTACACCTTCTAGAGCACGTTGGGTGGCACAGGATACATGCGTGCATTGTCCTGTTGGAACAGCAAGTTCCCTTGCCGGTCTAGGAATGGTAGAACGATGGGTTCGATGACGGTTTGGATGTACCGTGCACTATTCAGTGTCCCCTCGACGATCACCAGTGGTGTACGGCCAGTGTAGGAGATCGCTCCCCACACCATGATGCCGGGTGTTGGCCCTGTGTGCCTCGGTCGTATGCAGTCCTGATTGTGGCGCTCACCTGCACGGCGCCAAACACGCATACGACCATCATTGGCACCAAGGCAGAAGCGACTCTCATCGCTGAAGACGACACGTCTCCATTCGTCCCTCCATTCACGCCTGTCGCGACACCACTGGAGGCGGGCTGCGCGATGTTGGGGCGTGAGCGGAAGACGGCCTAACGGTGTGCGGGACCGTAGCCCAGCTTCATGGAGACGGTTGCGAATGGTCCTCGCCGATACCCCAGGAGCAACAGTGTCCCTAATTTGCTGGGAAGTGGCGGTGCGGTCCCCTACGGCACTGCGTAGGATCCTACGGTCTTGGCGTGCATCCGTGCGTCGCTGCGGTCCGGTCCCAGGTCGACGGGCACGTGCACCTTCCGCCGACCACTGGCGACAACATCGATGTACTGTGGAGACCTCACGCCCCACGTGTTGAGCAATTCGGCGGTACGTCCACCCGGCCTCCCGCATGCCCACTATACGCCCTTGCTCAAAGTCCGTCAACTGCACATACGGTTCACGTCCACGCTGTCGCGGCATGCTACCAGTGTTAAAGACTGCGATGGAGCTCCGTATGCCATGGCAAACTGGCTGACACTGACGGCGGCGGTGCACAAATGCTGCGCAGCTAGCGCCATTCGACGGCCAACACCGCGGTTCCTGGTATGTCCGCTGTGCCGTGCGTGTGATCATTGCTTGTACAGCCCTCTCGCAGTGTCCAGAGCAAGTATGGTGGGTCTGACACACCGGTGTCAATGTGTTCTTTTTTCCATTTCCAGGAGTGTATATGAAGGCTGTGGTTGGAATCTGATGTGTAAGTGTCTTTTAATTGTGCCATTGTGTGCAACTCAACATGTCATAGAAAATAAACAATTTTTTCAGCCTTCAGTTGCAAGGTAATTTTTACTCGTTTACCTAGGTTTCGATTCCAGTAATGGAATCTTCTTCAGATCCTACAAATTAAACCACATACGGACGTATATTACTCACTGAAATGCATCATCAATCTAATGATTGAATAATAAAGAAATCGTGATACTTACAAAAAATTAAATTATATTGAGAGCCAAACACTGGCCATGTCACAGATTAAAAATTAAAACAATAAAGACGCATAAACATAAGATTGTCTGTCAAAATTAAAACCATTAAGGCGAACGTAGATGGAAGCTACGCCGGCCAGAAACAAGGACCACATGTGAGCGGCACGGAAACTAGGCGACGCGACCAGTTTCGTGGCGAGGCTCGGCCGCGACCGAGCGCATGCGTGAGCGCAAGTGCAACCGCAGGCGCGAGAGACAAACTGTCTCAAAATTATTTAGAACAAATATACATATAAACAAAATGTGACTGAAAGCCGTCTTGCAAATTGACAAACCTATCTATTCGTATGGCAACATTAAACAATTTACCTGAGAACAAACTACAAAGCCACGGTATAAAAAAATTTTTACATCTAAATATTATAGTAAGAGGGCGAAGCCCCACTACAGTAACTAAAAAATTAGTGTCGAAACCATGCGTGCTAAGCATAAATGTCTTTAACATAAAAACGCCTTAGCAACTATGTGTCATTACCAAGCATATTACGAAATACAAAGACACACATGTACAATCGCACTATAATAAAGGGACAAAGCAGATAGGGAAACAGCATCGGCCATTCGAAGCGGACTTTGGATCAACTCCACTGGAGTAAAGGTTGAAATCCTTCGAAATAACTTCTAGTTTTTAGTTGCAACTGATCATTAAGTAAGTTCTCTCTATCAATAATAAGATGTTTAAAAATTTGCAATTCTTCGAGGGTGTCTAGCCTGCATCCCTTGACTTCATTATGCAAAAGCTCTGCGTCTTTTAGAGGCTTGGGGGCATGCGCCTTTTGGACCTTCTTTGCAGCAATAGTTTCAACATATGATTTGGTGAATTAAAATATATACAAACCATTGCATATATCTCTGGGATGAAAATCTGCATAGTCATAGGTGCCTGCTTTCCGCAAAAATAGACCTCACAAGATTACCCGAGTTTGACACATTTCAGCCTTAAAAAGTTTTGACACTAGTTTTTGCTCCAGTTTACATAGCACATGTGACTACATAAAGATGTAATGTAACAGTTGTAAAGTATCTTAAAATTACACCTTGTCATGTGCAAATGCTTTCTTTTTCCATTTCATAACAATGTCATAACTCCTTTTCAAACTATTTCAGTGACAATTTTGTCCTTATTTTTCTGTGAATTAGTGAAGAGTGGCTTCTTTCCATACCTTTTCTTTTTTGGCCATAGTAACTTTGTTTGTTTGCCATCTGTTGACCCAGTATGATTTCCACCAATAAATCTTTTTCAACTCGAGCATTTTGACAATGGCACCCTTTCCTGCGTACTTTCCTCCATCTTTGCAACATGACAACTTCAATATTACTGTGTCAACTATGTATGTCCTTCTCATCTCCCAGCTCACTTAGTTAACATTTATCAGTTTTGAGAAGTAATCATGTCGTCATTTTATAGTATATCTGTGTCAATTTGCTCTAAGATTTAACAAATTTCATATCTTCTCCATTTCTTACTCTATTTCTAACCAAATCATACAAAACTTTTTTACACCATTTAATATTCTCCTGCCAAATTTCACTGAAGCTTCCCAATTTATCTTTTCCGTTTCCGATACATTTTTTATATTCATTTTTGGATGCGTAATATTCTTATCAACTTACAGTACTTTTATTGCCCATCCACTTCCTCAGATTAATTTACTTCTCTTTAACTGCATGTTGTTTCACCAAGGAGTCTCCACCTTTTTTCACTGTGATAGTCTTCTGCATGTGTTCCGTGCCTACTTCACAACTCTCAGGGGGCTTAAATGTTTTGCGAGTTCGTGCCATGGGGCCCCAGCCTTTGGAGAAGTACTCCATGTTACAAGCTTCCTCTATCCCTCCTCCTTCTGCCTTCCCATCAGGTTGCCTTCCTGGTGCAGACCTCACTTGGACCTTGTAAATAATTGATTGATTTCTGGCACTATCCACACTGTTTCATTAATATATTCACCCAGAATGAAGTTTTCAGTCTGCAGCGGAGTGTGTGCTGATATTAAACTTCCTGGCAGATTAAAACTGTGTGCTGAACTGAGACTCGAACCTGGGACATTTGCGTTTCACGGGCAAGTGCTCTACAGACTGAGCTTCGCAAGCACAACTCGCAACATGTCCTCACAACTTTTATTCTGCTAGAGGACAAGTTTGGAGAAGCTGCAGCCATCTGCAGAATGAGAAGTGGGACAATTTTGGTTGAAATGGCAACCATTGCCCATTCGCAGGTGTTGCTCGTGTGTGACAAGCTGGGTGACAATACGGTGACTATCACTCCCCATAATAGTCCAAATATGGGTCAAGACTTCGTGTTCCGTCATGTCCTCCCCTTGCAGTATGATGATGATGATCTACACGCCAACTTGGAGCGATGGGTGTACACTTTGTCCATATTAGGCCAAGGGACAATATGGTTACTTTGTCCATATTAGGCCAAGGGACAATATGGTTGCTACCAGTGCCTTCATCTTCGGCTTTGAGGGTGATTCATTGCCTGACAAGGTAAAGGTGATGACATACGGATGTGACGTGAAACTATATTTCCCCCTCCATGTGGTGCTCCAAATGTGTAAAATTCGGGCACATGTCTCCATGTTGCGATGCCAGCCTAGCCTGTAAGGATTGTGAATGACTGTTGCATTCAAATATTACTTGTGCCCCCATCTGCGTTAACTGTGGAGAGTGGAGAGCACTATTCTCCCTGCTAACCAGACTACACCATCGTTCAGAGAGAAGAAAAATTTAGGAATATAAGACTCTGTACAGACAAGAAAAAGTAAAAGTGTCTACATCATGCACATGTGACACTGACGTGTGCTATGCTATGACGACATTGCCCTCTGACGATGATACCCTTGCCTATGATGGCTTCTACAGTGGGGTCCTCAGGGCTGCTCGATTATGCCTGACCTCCTGATGGTTGGAGGCTCTCCTCCTCCTGCTTCCCCCATACCCACTTCAGGAGCAACTCACCAGGGACACCGATCCCCATCCCCCAGCCAGAGATGTAGCATCCTCGTCTGGCTACTCGTGTCAGGAAGGGGTCCTTCAGGGCACTTCCTTCCTAAATTTGTGCCATCTGCAACCAGATACAAGAGAGTGGCTGAAAAAGCCGCAGGCTGCAGGTCATAGGGTTTCATGATTTTTAGTCCTTGAAACTAATTCAGGGATGTTTTCCTAATCATCCAAACCCACTATAGAAAGGAAAGGTGAAAACAAGTCTTCCAAGGTGAAGGAAATTCCATGGCCTCCATGCCACCAGGTGAGATGGCACCACACAATGTGTTTCAGAACCTGTGTTTCTTTATACCATACCCTCTCAACCAGTGGCAGCAGGTGACCCTGGGATATTACCTGCCTACTTGGTATCTTCACAGCCTGACAGTATACCAACAGCACAATTCTGCAGTGATATTGTAGCAATTTTTTTCCACCACCTGGCTGAGCTACGACATCTCTTAAGCTCCTCCCACACTTTCTGTATTGCCCTTCAGGAAACTTGGGTTTCCAGCAATGTGGACCCCTATCCTTCATGGCTAACAGGGATATTTTAAAAATCACACCATTTATGATAGGGCGTCAGGTCGAGTTTGCACATATGTTCTGAACTTCGTATATAGTGAACTTGTGCCTCGTGATACAACTTTGAAGGCTGTAGCTCTTCAGGTAAGGGTGTATCAGGATCTATTTTAACATCTGTAATGTCCATCCCCCTCCTGATGGCGGAGTAGTTTAGAACATATTGCCTGCATCTGTTTCTTAGTTCCCCTCACCATTCCTAATCTTGTGCAACTTCAGTGTCCATAACCCTTTGTTGGGTGATGGAATGCCCATTTTTTAACCGTTCACGTTGAGAGTTACGTTTGCTGTCTGATTTTATCGGCCGTTTTAGCAAATGGCGTGTGAGCCATTGACCACATTTTACTCTTTATCTGCCAAAGCAATATTGTGAAGGCCATTTAACTTTTAGTTTTTGACCTCCATTTCTTTATGGTGTCTTATAGTCATTTTTTCCACATTTCTAACTGTCTTCTGTTCTGTCAGTTGGGACTGACTTATAGTAATTTCTTAACTCCTGTCTTCGTGATCTATAATTGTGACTTACGCGCGTATGGCCCCAGTTGTTTTTTGCGCCCCAAAGCTAAACAAAACCAAACCTTTGTTGGGTGGACACCATCACTGGCCACGTCACAGACATCAAAATCTTACTGCCAGAGCTCGACCTCTGTCTCACTTCAGTGAGGTAAATGAACTTACTTGGCCATTGATCATTCTATTGGTAACTCTAGTGTTCTCCCATCCTTTCACTGGAATGTCCATGATGATGGCCTGTGTGGTAGCAACCACTTCAGAAACTTCTGCCCGTTCCTAAATGTCACTCCCGTAGGTGCCCATCTAGATAAGGTCTATGCAATGCTTTCACTTCCACTGTCGTTCTTAGCTCCCCACCAAATGGAGGCATTGAAGATGCTGTCCAGAATGAAACAGCAGCCATTCTATTGGCAGTCAACTTAGCAATACCCTATTCTTTGGGATATCCCAGTCGGAAGGTAGCACATCGGTGGACCTCGGAAACCACCAAGGCCATTAGAGATCGTAGGTGGGCTCTCCAATGCCATAAGCGGCTTCTATCAATCAAGCACCTCATTCCCTTTAAATGTGTCTGTTCCTGGGTCCACCATTTGCTAAAACGACGGAAGCAAGAATGCTGCAAACAGTACATTTCAAGCATAGGACCACATACGCCACCTTCGCAGGTTTGGTTGACGATCAGACACCTCTATTGATACCAATCCTCTGTAGGTGTACTTTGTGTTTCCTTGAACAGTGGTGCTTTCAGTGACCCAGGCACTGCAATCGAACATTGTGCTCTGCATTATGCTCGAGCCTCTGCATGTGATAACTATCAACCTGCCTTCCATGTGCTCAAATGGTGGGTAGAAACAGTGCACTTACTCTTCACTATCGCCACCTGGAGCCATATAATGTTCCAGTCGGAGAATGTGAATTCTTCAAAGCCCTAGCTGTTGACCAGATGCAGCAGCAGTACCTGACCACATCCAGAAACAAATGCTCAGCTATCAGTGGATTGTCAGCATCGTCTGCTTACCACCTTCTATAGTGGTGGGACTGAGAATGATTTCTTCTATAATGGTGGGATATCATCATCCCGGTACTGAAGCAGGGTAACCATCCCCTATAGATACACAGCTATTGCCCAATTATTTTCAACAGTGTTACCTGTAAGTTGCTTGCAAACACATGGTGAGCCAGCAGCTGTGCTGGCTCCTTTAGTCTCTGGGCCTTCTAGCTCCACCCCAGAGCAGTTTGTCAAGGCCATTCGACTGTTAATAATTTGGTTTGCCCAGAGTGCCTTCAAAAGGCTTATCACACCACATGGTGACACCACATCCTTGCTACCTACCTTCCATATAGGTTGTGTGGGGCACGCTTCAAATGTTTGTCCTAAACTTCTTGTCACACCATTCCTTCTGCGTTAAAGTTAGTGCTTCTATTACCACCCCTCATATCCAAGAGAATGGGGTCCCGCAGGGCTCTTTGAGTATTCCATTCTGCCCTGATCCTGTCCTGCCTTGATTATGGGAGTCTGGCATAAGGTTTGGCATTGCCCTCAGCATTGTGGTTACTGAGCCTAATGCACCACTGTGGGGTCCAACTTGATTCAGGAGTCTTTTGAAGTAGCCCTGTGAACAGCCTTATCATGGAGGTGGGATCCTTCCACTACGGATTAGGCACCAACGGCTACTCAATTATGCTATACACATTTTCAGCTCCCCTAAGCATCCAAAATATCATGTCCTTTTTTCCTAGTAGTGGATTTACTTCCCTTAACAGAGATGTAGAACGGAGGTCACAATTGTAGTTAGACTACAGTGTGGTCACAATTGTAGTTAGACTACAGTGTGTCTGCTCTGAACTCCAACTTCCCCATTGCTTCTTGTCAGGAAGCAATTGTGCCCGCTCCCATGGTGTGCAACCTGACCTCGGATCTGTCTCAATTCATTATTTCAACCAAAAGACTCTGTGACTGTATGGTTTTTTGCCACGTGTTCCTTGCTGCATTCCCAGGTTTGGAAGAGGGATACAGTGTCTTCACTGCTGCACAGTTAGTCATCAAATGAACCCTTAATTGTGCTTGTTCTTGCTCCAGCAAGATGCCTCTAATCTACATTGAATCCTTGCGCAGCCTTCAGGCTATATGCTTGTGCTACCCTCTTCATACATTAGTCAATACTATCCAGAATCATCTATCTGCCCACCATCAAGCTGGATGGCTATTCATCTGTGTGGACCCCTGGACATGTTGAGATCTTAGCGAATGAAAATGCTGGCTGGTTGGCAAAGTTGGCTACTAGGATGCAAATTTTGGAAATGGGGTTCCCAGAACTGTATCTTGTTGGACTCTATGCCTGCCATCAGTTGTTGGAGGCCTGTAACTCTGACTGGTCTGCTCTGGACTCCCTAAGGCAATAAAGGAGACTATGACCATGTGACAGTCTTCCCTTCTTACAGGGAATCGGCTGTCCTTTGACGGTTGTGCATTGGCCACACTTGGTTGACCCATGGCCACTGTACTGTCGATGTGGTGCCTCACTGACAGTGGCCCAAATTCTGCTAGACTGCCCAAATACAGCTGTTTTATGGCAATATATTAAAATTTCTAACATGCTACCTCTGGTTCTAGTGGATGACACCACAATCTTGTTTTAACGTTTTACTGGTGAAGGTGGTTTCTGCTTGTCTTTTAGGTGGCACAATTTGGCTTCATTGATTGCCTGGGGATTCGAAGAGCATTCCTTGCTGCCCAGAATGAAATTTTCACTCTACAGCCGAGTGTGCAGTGATATGAAACTTCCTTGCAAATTAAAACCGGGTGCCGGGCCAAGACTCGAACTTACGGCCTTTGCCTTTCGTGGGCAAATGCTCTTTGGGCTGAGCTGCACAAGCATGATGACTCATGACTTGTACTCACAGCTCTAATTCCGCCAGTATCTCTTCTGTTACCTCCCAAACTTCACAGAAGCTCTCCTGTGAAACTTGCAGGAGAAACTTGTTAGATTAAATCTGTAAGGACGGATCGTGAGTTGTTTGAATAGGTCACTTCGTGGAGCATTTGCCCATGAAAGGCAAAGGTCTGGAGTTTGGGTCTCAGTCTGGCACACAGTTTTAATGTGCCTTGCCTGCTCTGGCCCAGGGACCACTGGCAGTCCTTGCTCGGTGGCCCAGTCTGGCTCCTATTCTCCCCACATATTAATTCTATTCATTCTTTCACATCTGTTGTTTTTAATGTTTTGTCTTTCCTTACATTTTATCATCTTAGCTGTGCTACTTGTTTTCTTGGGGTAATGGAGGGCGAGGTACTGAAATATGCTCACTATTTTTTATTTACTTAAATTTGGCATATTTCATGACTACCTTTTCCGTGAATTGTTTACAAGGCGATATTTGTCTTGGCTTCAGTTGTCTAGTGGAAGTATGATTCCACAATGCAGTTTTGTCGGCTGCAGAAATGACCTGGTTCAAAGAGTTTGCCTCATTTTTGTTGCTTCAAATACCATTTCTTCGAATGTGATTTCTTCTTAAAGTTTATATTAAAAAAAGTAGTAACATAATTCATTTTTTTCTGTTCACTAACAAATATTTATAACGGCGACATTTTACACAACACACAAGCTTCCACTTGTAACCAGTCTCTTTTATATTCTTGGTCACATTTGCTAATAGTAATCAATATGCTTTCACTCTCAAAAATATAATTAAATTAGCATATAATAAGGCAAATTACAATAAAAAAAATTTTGACAAAAATATAAGAAAACATTTACAATTTGGTACCGACAAATCTGGTAAAAAATAACACATCTCCCAGATCCATTACAACTACTCCCCAGGGTTTTTGTTGTTATGAACATATACAACAAAATCCCGACCACACTCAGTAATGGATCTGTATTACACAATTAGTACATTAATGATGCAGTCTGATAACCTCTTCCAAATTTGGACTCTTTGAATCTGTGGACTTGTTACTGGCTGTTGTTGCAATGATCCTTCCCCATCAATCTCATACACAAAAAATTCCAGTAAAGAAATTATTTAACATGACAAATATACATGGTATAAAACATACGTGAGAAATATTCTAACATACAGCATACAGATTGAAAGTAATAGTAAGATAAAACTCCTTTGCTAGAATAAGATATCTACAACCACTTCTTTGGTCACACTGTGTCAACTGGTTCTCATAATTTTTTTTCCATATTAATGTTAATTTCATTTTGCTTACATATTTTACAATAAAAAATGATACTGTACATATATAGAGTGGTGTTTTTTCTATATATTTGCCGTTTATATATAGATATATTTTTACTTCTGATTTTTAATTTTATATTTTTTAGTCATGGTTTTTTCTTATTTTGTATATTTTTTGCTTGTGATTTTCTTTTTAAATTTTATATATATATATATATATATATATATATATATATATATATATATATATATATAATAGAGGGAAACATTCCACGTGGAAAAATATATCTAAAAAGAAAGATGATGAGACTTACCAAACAAAAGCGCTGGCAGGTCGATAGACACACAAACAAACACAAATATACACACAAAATTCAAGCTTTCGCAACAAACTGTTGCCTCATCAGGAAAGAGGGAAGGAGAGGGAAAGACGAAAGGATGTGGGTTTTAAGGGAGAGGGTAAGGAGTCATTCCAATCCCGGGAGCGGAAAGACTTACCTTAGGGGGAAAAAAGGACAGGTATACACTCTTGCGCGCGCGCGCGCGCGCGCGCGCGCGCACACACACATATCCATCCACACATACAGACACAAGCAGACATATTTAAAGACCAATATGTCTGCTTGTGTCTGTATGTGTGGATGGATATGTGTGTGTGTGTGTGTGTGTGCGCGCGAGTGTATACCTGTCCTTTTTTCCCCCTAAGGTAAGTCTTTCCGCTCCCGGGATTGGAATGACTCCTTACCCTCTCCCTTAAAACCCACATCCTTTCGTCTTTCCCTCTCCTTCCCTCTTTCCTGATGAGGCAACAGTTTGTTGCGAAAGCTTGAATTTTGTGTGTATATTTGTGTTTGTTTGTGTGTCTATCGACCTGCCAGCGCTTTTGTTTGGTAAGTCTCATCATCTTTCTTTTTAGATATTGTTTCCACGTGGAACGTTTCCCTCTGTTATAATATATATATATATTGCTTTTCTTTCTTTTAGTACAGCTAAAGATACATCAGTATTACCTAAACTTTTTGCAATTATTTATGTACACTTGACTCTACTACAATGTTACTACAAGTCACATTCTTGTGAAGAGTACTTTTGCTCCCCACAACATCAGTATAAAGAATAATAAATTGCTCATATATCATGAGGCTTTATCTAAAATTGGTTTTGAAACTTATACCTTTGCATGCATGCCTTCACCCACAGGGAAGACTTAGCTTCCAAAAATTAGAAAAATTCAGAAATGCTCACTATGGAGACTTTTTTGTAAAAAAGTAAAAATAAATCTTTCATTCTTTGTTACAACGGTGTTTTTTTCCATCAGTTTCAATTAACATGTGACTTCAAATTATTAATTTATACATGCAAATATACATACTTGGTTGTACAGGTAGTTTTGTTCTAACAAGCATATTCCAGTGGAGGACTTTAATTTTAGATGACAAATAGGTTATTTAAATTTTGAAATTATGATTTCTGTTTATACAGTTTCAAAGAGACAACATTCCTGAGACCAAATAATTTCTTTGACTTAGGGTACACCAAACGATAAGCATTAGGGTGTGGATTTTCTATGACTTCAAAAGGCCCAATATAGATACCAAAGAATTTTTTTAATTTCTGAAGTTAACATTTTTGATTTTTCGTGAGATTTGACCAGAACAAGATCCCCAATTTTGAAAGTGGTTAATTTTACCCGATTGTTATGTCTTTTATTCCTCTTTTCCCCTTGTTTCCTCATAGTTTCCCTGACAATATCTTCTCTCTCTTGCATGGTTAAAGGTGTACATTTAGGAGATTCAATAACAAAATTTGTCTGAATGTATTCCCTTTCACTAGTTTCTACCAAAAGTTTTCTTCCAACCCAATCAAATGCTGTATTTACTTTTACTATCCAATTCATACCCAAAAGAAAATCCTCATTAAATTCCTGAATTACAAAACATCCATGTGTGAACAACTAGCCTTCAATTAAAAATGCCACTAAAGCCTGGCTTTTTACCAATTTACTGCTCTTCCCAGTAGCACCTTTTATCTTTACCCCAACAACTGGCACTTCAACGTAATCTTTCCCCTCTTTCAATTTCTTGCTTAACCTTTCAGATATTCCTGAGATCTCACTTCCTGTATCAATTAAACATTTACCAATCCATGACCCAATTTGAACTTTTATATAAGGACTGCAAAACTGATCACTTTTCTCAGAACCTGTATCCTCATGTAATAAATCACTTTCAATTTCCCCAAACCTATACTTATCAGAATCATATGGTATACCATTATATGTATTATTTGTCACAGTTATAAAATTTGCACAAGATACAAAATTGTCATTAGTACTCGCTATTATCTCAAATAGCCAAGCATTTTCATCCAAATCACATTGTATACTATTGAAGTACTTATCCTTCAGCTTTTCAAAAAGAAAATACCTCATCTTTTTCCACCACTCAGGACATATAGTTTCACGTACATTAATAAGCATCTTCCTAAAGTTCTCGTCAAAAGAAATAGTTTTACTGTTCAGCCATAGATTCATAAGAAATGTGTGTGTGTAATTAGTATCTGTAAATGTTTCACTTAGGCTAGAAGTTATACATGTGTCATCATTATTTTTGTAGTCAGATTCTTTACCAACAACATCAAAATTCACACTTTTACATACACCCTGCTTGCGAGCCTTATTCATCCTGGTAACATCCCTAGGAATTTCTATGATATTCTCACTATTTAAGCCATTTTCAACCATGTGTATACCCAACTCCCTATTTAAACTAATGAAACACCTTTCCTCAACATCATCAATACCATTACCATCATTATCAACTTTATCATCATCATTATACATATTCAGGTCATACACATTCAAATTATCCCCTAAAATGTTATTTCCCCTTTCTAAGGTTACCAGATCCCTTTCACCAATATTTTCATTCTCACAGCATGCATTCTCTCTTTCATTCACACACGTCTCTGAACTACTACAAATTACATCTGACAATGTTGTTCTTTTCTGCCCAAGTGTAAAACTCTGTCAAATTAAATGAATCACAATTACTTTTATCTACTGTATGTTCTCTATTTTGTTGATTATTTCCGCAAAAATCTTGTTCTTGTTTTGGATGAAAATTATGGTCCTTCTTTTGAAAAATGTTATATCCCCCTGAATTTTGACTGACACCATGATAATTGTTTTGTTCCCTTTTTTGAAAATTATCATTTCCCCAATTTTGACCATTACCTTTTTGAGTAAACCCACTGTGTGTTCTCGTTGTTACCCTATCCAACTTTTCAATATAATTGAGAAACTGCTATACATTACTATCAGGACAATGAACTAAACTCAACTGCATTGCTGATGGCAATCTTCTCTTTAAGGTATCAATTTTGATAAAGTCATCCAAAGGTTTTGTTAATGAATAAGTTTTTGAAGTTCACTTTTGCAAAATTTTCATGCTCCCATCTGATTCTCTATAGTTTCTCCCATTCAAAAATTCACTTTTGATTCTAGTTTAAGACCATCCCAAAAATTTTCCAGAAATTTTGATTCAAATTCTGAAAAGGTCATCCCCACAGTTACAATCTGGTTTGCCCAAGTCAAAGCTTCCCCTTCCAATAATTTTTTCACAAATTTAATTTTTATTTCATCTGGTGAGTGAGGTAAAAAACAATCCTTACAATACTGTATAAAATCAATGGGATGTAAGGGTCCATCTACCGAAAAGTGCTTCACTGGAATATTAGATACAAGATTGCATGTGTTGACATTGTGATTTTTTCTTTGAAATTCAATGTCAAAACTTTCAATTTTTTCGCTAAGTTCTTCGACAGATTTTTTGTTTTCTAAATCATTGCATTCTACTTCTTTTTTTTCTAGAGTAACCAAACGATTGTCAGTTTCTTGTTCTACATTTTTTACTAGAACTTTTGTGTTCTCATCCAAATTTTTAATTTCCCCTTTTATCTCATTAAAATCAATTAAATTTCTTTCCGTATCTGCCAGTAACACATTTTTTACAGTATTAATTTCATCACTCAATTTAGCATCAATTTCATTTACTTTTACTTCTACAGATTCAATTTTTTCCTCAACACTGCCAACTCTGTTCGAAAGATCACCCACTTGGGTATTGACTGCTTGGACTTGCAACAAAATATTATCAATTTTTTCATCCCAGTAAGCTTATTGTCGTCAACTGATGGTTTAATTTCTTTCGTGAAATTTACAAGAAAACACTTTAAATCAAATTGATTGTTTCGTTCTGTTTCATTTGACCTGTCCTGATTTTCGAAGTCTATTAAATTACTAATTTCTACTTGAGGCACAATACTCTCAAATCTCATAAGTCAATGTGAAGAAAGAAAATTTATACACAACAATACAAAACAAGATAAAAAGGTTGTTTTAACAAAATACGAGGGTTTCGTGACTTACCTGGAACACTCTTCTACTGTTGCAAATCCACGTTTTCTATCCATGTGATTGTTGACCAAAATTCTTGAAATTTTTTCTTCTATCGAAAATTATATTTTTTGCCGAAACATTTCTTCTCCAAAACTTTTACTTCCCGATGAACACACATACTGTAACACACGTTCTGAAAAAACTGGTATTAACACACACAAATTTTCTTCCTCGTAGCACTGTTGAAGATCTCGTGAACACAATATCCCGGCTACAGTCCCCAGTTGAAATATGCTCACTATTTTTTATTTACTTAAATTTGGCATATTTCATGACTACCTTTTCCGTGAAATGTTTACAAGGCGATATTTGTCTTGGCTTCAGTTGTCTAGTGGAAGTATGATTCCACAATGCAGTTTTGTCGGCTGCAGAAATGACCTGGTTCAAAGAGTTTGCCTCATTTTTGTTGCTTCAAATACCATTTCTTCGAATGTGGTTTCTGCTTAAAGTTTATATAAAAAAAGTAGTAACATAATTCATTTTCTTCTGTTCACTAACAAATATTTATAACGGCGACCTGCACATTGTTTTACTGTCAACACACACCAAGAGTTGACTGCCGACTGATTACAGTCAAAGACGACTCCAGCGTCAAAGACATTTTACACAACACACAAGCTTCCACTTGTAACCAGTCTCTTCGATATTCTTGGTCACATTTACTAATAGTAATCAATATGCTTTCACTCACAAAAATATAAGTAAATTAGCATATAATAAGGCAAATTACAATAAAAGAATTTTGACAAAAATATAAGAAAACATTTACAATTTGGTATCGACAAATCCGGTAGGAAATAACACATCTCCCAGATCCATTACAGTATGTTGGTCGGATGCAGAGGGGTGCATTTCCCATCGGATACCACGCCCTGGGGACCTCAAAATTCCTTCTGGGCATAGTGACTTTCCCTCCCTTCTCTCTCTCTCTCTCTCTCTCTCTCTCTCTCTCTCTCTCTCTCTCTCTCTCTCTCTCCTCTCCCTCCCTCTCTCTCCCCCTCCCTCTCTCTCCCCCTCCCTCTCTCTCTCCCTCCCTCTCTCTCCCTCCCTCTCTCTCCCTCCCTCTCTCCCCCTCCCTCTCTCTCTCCCTCCCTCTCTCTCCCTCCCTCCCTCCCTCTCCCTCCCTCCCTCCCTCTCCCTCCCTCCCTCCCTCCCTCTCTCCCTCCCTCCCTCCCTCCCTCCCTCTCTCCCTCCCTCCCTCCCTCTCTCCCTCCCTCCCTCTCCCCCTCCCTCCCTCTCCCCCTCCCTCTCTCCCCCTCTCACCCCACCCTCCCTCCCCCTCCCTCTCCATTTATCTCTGTCTCCTTAACTTTTCTACAGATGGGCTTCCCAGGATTTGCCTTTTGAATCCTTCCTCTGAGGATTATCGATGGTTCGATACTCTAGGGTGACCTGTTAGATTGGTCCTTTTCAATAAAAAAACCTATTTCATAAAGCCATCTTCGGGAGTTTTTTTCATATCTAGGAAAGGTGCCTTTCTTTTCTTCTGTTTTAACATCAATTTGTTTTTCTTTCATTGTTCTGCTTTGTAAGTATGCTTTTCTCCAAGCCTTAATTTGACTAAAACGGAAAATGTGAATTAATTGGTGGGAGGGAGGGGAGGAGAGGTAATGGATTTGTAGAAGCCTATCTGGGGAAGACTATTTTATTTTCTGGAGAAACACTTGAAGTATTGACCTTAATACTTATCTTGGCATATAGCTTCAAGAAAACCACACCAAAATTTATATCGTACGAGGTCTGTTCAAAAAATTCCAAAACGTTCGTAATTTTGGGCCAGGTGTGTTGGAGTGGACGGCAGTTGGTGTTCCTGCACATACCTGTGTTTAATATGTAGCTGCCAGAATTTTCATTGTTGTATGTCTGTTAGTGTTCAGTTGTGTATTGAGTATAACAGTGGGTTGCAGTGTTTGCGAATTTTGAGATGGCAGGGTTAGAGAAGCAATGTGTCTGCATTAAATATTATGCGAAACTTGAGAAAACCTTTACAGGCGCACATCAAATGATGCAGAAAGCCTATGGTGATGGGTACTTCAGCTGTACTTAGCGTTACGAAAGGTTCGCATGGATAAAAAATGGCTGGACAAAGTTAAAGATGACACGACACTCATTCAGGGCGCCCTTTGGCATCTACCAGTGACACTCAGGTCAGGAACATCGATGAAATTGTGCATGGCAATCGAAGACTGACTGTCAAAGAGATTGCAGAAGAACGTAACATTTCAGTTGGATCACGTCACGAAATTCTGACATAGCATCTTGGAATGCATCGTGATGCTGCCAAGTTCATCCCGTGGCCCATGAGTCAGGACCAGAAAGACCTTTGCTTCGCTATGTGTGAAGAGCTTTTGGATGAGAACAAGCTGTTCCTTAAGAGAATCATGAGTGGTGGTGAGATGTGGGTCTACATTTACGATGTTGAACCAAGGTTCAGTCTTCACAGTGGGTCAAGAAAGGTTCTCAAAGACAGCAAGCTTGTCAGATCAGGTCAGATGCCAAACCCATGCTGATAGTTTTCTTTGACTTTGAAGGATTAGTTAATCATGAATTCATGTGCCACAGGAACATATTGTTAATCGATGGTACTATATGGATGTTTTGAGACATCTGCGAGAAAATGTGAGAAGGAAACAGCCTGAAATATGGAAATACAATTCATAACTCTCTTGTCACTAAAACGCACCAGCAACAGTCATTCCTGTTGGTACGCAACTACTGCACAAAAAATGAAATGACTGTGATACCTCTATTTTCTGTACTCTCCAGACTGCATACTTTTTTATATTTCCAAAGTTGAAGGGATGAAGATTTTCAATGATAGAGAACATAAAAGAAAATTCACATACTGCTTCTGGAAGTGGGAACGGCATTGGGAGCAATATATCAATTGTGGAGAAGATTATTTTGAAGGAAACATGCCCAATAAATAAAAGGTAATAGAAAAATTTAGTGAACAAAGTTCCAGAATTTTTTGACCAGACCTCATATAGGGCTTCAGAAAAACTTTTTAAGACATTAACTGGAATACTCTTGAATTATTTAGGTACCTGGGATAAAATACGAGGAGGAAAGGGCTAACTAACACTTGTACAGAAACCAGACTGCAGTTTCGCATCAAAAACATCGAAAAAAGTAAAAATTTGCAACAAATTGTAATCTAATAAACTGCGTAAGAAATTCAGTCAATATAAAATTAATGTACTCTCAAGAATGTGTGTTTTGAAGCACAGTTAATTGGTGTGGTGTTACGGTGTTCATACCGGTTCATTAAGCCATCATCATCATGGATGCTGCAATTTGGACTTTGTGCACTAGGAGCACTTCTGTCGCATCACATGACGAGGTGGTCTGCGAGCTTAGTATGAGTGTGAATTGGGTCCACAGGTCACCGAAGGTTGTCCATGTGTGGTCTACTTTAAGCAGGTTAAAGTGGTTGTCAGTTGTAATTATACAGATATGAAGAGACTTCAGCAGGATAGACCAATGTGGAGAGCTGGCCAAATAAGTTCCTGGACTGAAGGGAACTGTTCCCTGGTTGTGCACCCAGTGTCCTCCCATGAAGAATAAACTACCAAGGTGTCTTAATAGACTTAACTATAACGACAAAAAGTTAATTTATAACTGTGGGAAAGAGAACTGCCTCATTTAAGCAGCATACTTCATTCTCAATGATTAATAAAACAAGAGAATAGTAATAACTTTTTGTTGTGTTTTGTATTAGTAAAGTGCATGTGTCACATTTTATTAATTTGTTTTTCCAGTCCCTCATACGCAGTTCCAAAGGTTTTGGAGCGAGCAGGACTTCAGGCTAGTGATATTGATGTTTGGGAAGTCCATGAGGCTTTTGCAGTAAGTACCATTAAGCAGTTTTTACCAGGGAAAAGATTGGGGCGTGATGTCAAAAATATTTCTGACGGTTTCTTACTATGAGGGGTGTTCAAAAGAAAAGGTGCAAAGCAGCACTCTGGGTATAATTGAAGTTGTTATTCAAAAGTAATCTCCACAGGCTTGAGCATAACTAAGCTAATGTTTCATGAGCTGAAGGGAGTCCTGTTACCCAAAATTCATGTAGTTGTTATAGAAGACAGTCCTCCATTGCATTCTTCAGTTCATTAGAATTGATGTGCTTCCCTTTGAGATGTTTTTTTAGTGTACTGAACATGTGGAAATTGCAGGACGATATGTCTGGGCTGCTCCCATTTCAACTTGGCCATTACACTTTGTGTGGCATTGGAAATGTGTGGATGTGTGTTATTGTGGAGTAAAATCACTCCCTGTGTAAGCAGCCAAGGCTGTTTGCTTTTGATGGACATGCAGTAAGCTACAGTGTATCTCATAGTAGACGTCACTGTTAATGGGTTTTCCTCGCTCAAGGAATTAAACGAGTATTGGACCTTCGACTTGAAAAAAAAAAAAAAAAATGGCAAGCACCACCTTACTTGCTGAGGATACAGCTTGGAATTTATTTAGGGAGGGGTGACGACACATGCCCCTATAGTGTGCTTAAACTTAGACTTTAGACAGTTCTGTACAGGGCGAGTAGTCGGGAGCATAGTTGCCAGCGTGCACTGAGCACATCAGCAGGTGGCAGTAATGATGCGCCTACCTTAGGTTGCGACAGTTACTGGCCTGTGAAAACTTTGGCGTTCATATCCTTATGGTAGTTGCCATGCTTGCTGAAACAAAAAAGTAATGGAATGAAGCCATGAGCAGAGCCAATGTGGATGACGCTTATCCTGCCACCCTTTCCTATAAGTGTTTCTGTAGTTTCTTGTGCTGTGCGATCAGTCTACACCTTTGTCAATGTGCGAAATGCATTAACCCATGTCTCGCCCAATCGCACAATGTCTTCCACTGTTTGCAGCTACTGGCTTCTCCAGGCCCCTGTCATTTATCTCTATGGTAAATGTCAGAGACAAAAACTTTGCTGGAAGCCAAGCTCGTATAGACAATTTCAAAGTGATGATCTAATGCCATTGAACAGTTCTGCTTCTTTGAGGCTGAAAAGCAGATTATTTGAAGTAGGGTATACCTTGCACTGATAAGGGTATACGAGGGTGGTTCCATAAGTACCTGACCCAACAAAGAAAACACAGATTTTGGAAAAAATTTATTTATTTTGCAACATAATCTCCTTTCAGCTCTATACACTTTTCCTAGCAATGTTTAATAAGTTTGATCCTTTTTTATAATGAGATTTCCTCAAAATAGCCACTAACTACTGACATTACGTCTTCATTTGTTGAAAATATTCAATCACAGAGTTTTTTTTTTTTTTTTCCTCCCCTCCAAGTTTGGGAACAGAAAATAACCCAAGGAGGCTAAATCTTTAATTTTGGCCATTGCAATAACGGACTTGAGTTGGTGTCTTGTCCTGAAGAAACAAAACTTTCTTTTTGGCCAGATGCGGCCATTTTTGCTTGATTTCTTTGCCCGAATGTGGCAATAAGTTTGCGTAATACTCGCTGTTGATAGTTTTACCTCTTTCAAGGTAGTCGATGAAAATTATCCCACACGCACCCCAAAAACTAAAAGTGACTTTGCCTGCAAATGAAACGGTCTTTGCCTTCTTTAGATTTGGTTGTCCAGTTCGTGTCCATTGTTCTGATTGATCTTTTGTCTTGGGAGTGAAGTGGTGGACCCATACTTCGTCCATGGTTATGAAATGGCACAAAAAATAAGCTTTGCTGCTGCGCAACTTCGCTACACACTCAATTGAAACATCTTCACGGCACTGTTTTTGCTTGAGTGTGAGCCAACATGGCACAAACTTTGCACACAGTTTTCTCATGTCCAAATATTCAGATAATATGCGATGTACTGCACTTTTTAAATGCCTTATGTATATCTGCTAGCTCGGACACATTCAGTCGACGATCACCCAGTACCGCTTCGTGGATTTTCTTCACCATTTCTGGAGTCGTCACCTCATTTGCTCGACAACTGCGATGCTCGTCTTTGCAGCATGTATGGCATTTAAACTCGGCTACTCAATATTTTACTGTTGTCAACGAAGGAGCAGACTCTCCCAAAGTAGAATCTAGCTCAGCTTTAATATTGGTTGCGCCGAAGCCTTTTAAAAAAAAATTATCAGATAACAATGACCAGTTTTCTCCATTTTCCCAAGTTCACTCACAATATTCGCTATTAATGTTTGCCAAACAAATACTAAACAATTTGGCGTCTTCAAACTTGTAACCTATGCTTCATAGATCGTGTACTTCCAAATGCAGAGATATTTTTCGGCGACAATTGCCATCTTTCGATGTTCTGTCCACTACTATTGTAACATCTAAAATTGGACCGCTGTCACTGCACTAGAGTTCAAAATCGCTGCTCGTAGAGCACATTCGTTCACGACCTTGGCCACAGACTGGAATTCAGCTTCCAATGCGCGATATCTTTGCAGCCGGTGAATCTGTTCTTAGACGATCTCTTTTTATTGTGAATATAATGTTCAGATCTGGTGCACTGTTGTTATAACACAATGCTAACACACAAACTTTAATTCAGGACACCTGCCTGCTGCAGCTCACATAAATGACAAAAAAATATAACACCTCTCAAAGAGCTGATGAACACAGAAACATCTAATTCACAGCACTGGTGTGGTACTGTTTATCCATGGCTTGGCAACAGGGACACTTTACCAACCGAACTGCTGGGGGTATGGTAGGAAAAGCTCACTTGCCATTGGTGTGAAAAAGGCAACGGGGTCACGACCCCTCTGGTAAGCCAAATGTCAAAAGTGGCAACTAATTTTAAATGCACTGGAGTCCCTAGATGTCTCCCTAATGTTATCCCATAGCAGAATATGCAGATTTCAACTGTTTGGTTGTTACGACGTTTCGTACCTTTTCATTTGAACATTTCAACTTTCCTTGTATTACCATGTCATGTGAGATGTAGTCACATGCAACTCTCTCTCTCTCTCTCTCTCTCTCTCTCTCTCTCTCTCTCTCTCTCTCTGTGTGTGTGTGTGTGTGTGTGTGTGTGTGTGTGTGTGTGTGTGTGTGTGTGTGCGCGCGCGCATCATACAATATAATTGAAATCTAATCGAACATATTATATAACAGGGACAGATTCTTGCCAACTTGAAGGCAATGGATTCAGATTGGTTTGCTCAAACTTACATGGGCCGTTCAAGCAAAGTTGGTGCTCCTCCAATGGATCGTTTCAATTTGTGGGGTGGTTCCTTAAGCATTGGGCATCCATTTGCAGCAACAGGTAAAAACCTCGGATGGAACAGTCTAGTGACATGACATGTACAGTTCGGCAAAGTCATTATATGCTTGAAAATTATCAATTTTGCTCTAGGTGTGCGGTTGACTTCTCATGCTGCAAACCGCTTAATTCGTGAAGATGGTCAGTTTGCCTTGATAACTGCCTGTGCAGCTGGTGGTCAGGTAATTATTATTGTTCCTTGAAGTGTGCTTCATGGGAAAGAAGATAAACATTTTGTGTGTTGCTATAATCATTTGTGTAAAGGGTAAATAACGTAATGCTGAAAAGAGACTTGTTGCTTAAAAGCTACTCCTATTGTCAGACCTTTAATAGTGCCTACGTGCACTTAAAAATTGACCAACGAATGTTATTTTTATTATTTAAATTATTATAAATATTAGTGTTATAAATATTACTTTTATAAATATACGCACACTGTCTGTAACTGGTTACCCAGATGTCTGGAAGGACGGCGTGTAGTCATTCTGTGCATCTCATCAGTTCAAGGGATGCATCCG
Source organism: Schistocerca nitens (assembly GCF_023898315.1). Taxonomy (NCBI): domain Eukaryota; kingdom Metazoa; phylum Arthropoda; class Insecta; order Orthoptera; family Acrididae; genus Schistocerca; species Schistocerca nitens. The sequence goes on along the minus strand of NC_064620.1, from coordinate 634,860,049 downwards.
CGTCGCGCACCCCTCATCCCTCGGCCCAAGATCCTACCTTAACCAACCCTGTCATGGAATGGCTCCAGGCAGTGTGCCAGATTAAATAGAGACAACAGGGCCAGCAGCCTATAAGGATTGGCTGTTTGGTAGTATAAGTCTCTGACATTCTAATTTTATTTTACACAGATTTTTGTCTGCTCTTAATGGAATTTATGTCCAGGAGCAGCCTTTGAATTTTTAACCACTTTTATATAGTTTTCTTTCCATTTTTTGTATTTCCATGCAATACATGACTAATATTGCGCACTGTTCGCAGGGTGTTGGCATGATTGTGGAAAGGCATCCAGATGCACCATCTTTCAAGTGATAAGACTGTGAAACCAAGGAAGATATTTACCACAGTTTTGCCTGAGGTACATTTCCTTGCTGCATCCCCAAAATGATGATTTGGGAAAACTAAACTATGTTTGGTTATAAATTTAGAGAAGTGTGTACATAGCCAAGAAGCTTTTATGATGTTTTCAGAATTGATGTATAATACCACTGTAAAGTTATTTAGATATGTGTGCATATGTGTATATTTTGAGATATGGAACCTGATTTTTCAATGACAAATGCAACTGAGAACTGAACACATGACGACTTGATTACTTGTATTTATTAGTTACTTTTTCATAACAACTTTTTCTCTAGAGTATTTGTATATTTTTCTAAAGGTATTAAATTTTTTATTCAATTATCCTTATGCATATGTTTCTTCTTGTCCCCATAAGTTAACATAAGACTTCCAGGCTCATAACCCCTTACCGCATACTGTGCCAGATATGGCACATACCACTTTTCTCTTTGTCAATCTCATATCTGAGAATATATTTCCAAACTGCATGTTGGGACAGATATGGCACACAGTCAAGAGCAGCTGTACAAGTAGTGTATGCCATCTGTTAGGACAGTAAGGAATTACGTGTTATGAATCTTTGCTTTGTGTTGCTAGCTGTTTACACCCAAGTTTGGAAGGTAGGAGACGAGATACTGGCAGAAGTAAAGCTGTGAGTACCGGGCGTGAGTCGTGCTTCGGTAGCTCAGATGGTAGAGCACTTGCCCGCGAAAGGCGAAGGTCCCGAGTTCGAGTCTCGGTCGGGCACACAGTTTTAATCTGCCAGGAAGTTTCAATTAGTTTTATTATCACATAATTATCAATGTTATGTTTATCTAATGCGTTAAATGACAAATTGTTGCAAACAAATGTTTCTTAACATCACTAGGCAAAATGCCCTTTGTAGAAACTTCCACTGTGATACCAGCACTACATACTAAACATAGTGTTCACGTCTCATGCTCAAAGTGATGCCCATTGGCTTGCATACATAGGGTCACTCTGTGGATGAAGGATGCCCTACTTCGTGCTACTGTTTCGTCTTTGATGGCTGTACAAGCATCAATAATGCGTTGCTTCATGTCCTCTGGGTAAACAGCATCCTTCACTGCTCCCCAAAGAAAATACACTGCTCCCCAAAGAAAATACACTGCTCCCCAAAGAAAATAATCCAGCGGTGTAAGGTCCGGATATCGGGCAGGCCACCTAACTGGGCCACCTTGTCCAATCCACCTACCAGGGAACTTACGGTTCAGAAGTCGTCGTGCTCGTAAGGCGTTAAGTGCAGGGCATCCGTCATGCTGATACCACATGACCATTCTCCGGTTCAGAGATACGGTGTCCAAGAGAACAGGAAGATTGTGTCGTATAAATCTGGAGTATTGTCTGCCTTTTTTGATGCCATTTATAAAGAAAGGTCTGATAATGGTATCTCCAATAATCCCACATCAAGCATTAACTTTCCACAGACGTTGATGCTCTACCTGACGGAGCCATTTTGGTTTGTCTGCAGACCAATAATGCATATTCCTCATATTGACAATTCCTTTGTTGGAGAATGATGCCTCGTCGGTAAAGAGAACATCTGCAAAAAAATTTGGATTAGTCAGAAGTTTTTACTGAGCCCGCCGACAAAATGTTACCCTATTGCAGAAGTCATTTCCATGAAGATCCTGGTGTAAATGAACATGGTAAGGATGAAATTTATGTTGTTTGCATGTGATAGGCAGGTCTAGATGCTTTCATATTATTTGTGTGAAAGGAAGAATCTCCACTAGCATAAACTATTCTTTCATATAATAAGTTGCTACCTTTTAATTCACATTGTGTACAGGAAATAGTTCTGTAGTAAAATGGTATTGTGAGAATGTAGAAGAAAACCCACATTGTACCAAACAGGAACCATTTGGCAAGGGAAAAGCAACTTGTATAGAAGAGATGTAATGTGTGTCCAATGGGAAAAGACTGTCCAGACAACTGTGATTTCTGTTGACAATGACTGAAAACTTTTTGTAATTTCAATGGGAATTCTTAATATTTCCTGTTATTCTTTGCCAAAAGTGCACAGTTTTCCAGTATTTGAATACTATTCTATTAACAACTGTAGGGGCTATCAAGAAGCATCAGAAACAGCATGCAGGCTTCCTTTATACTGTAAGTAAGTTTCCCTACCTAACATACGAAATAATTGCAAAATAAGACATGATTGGTAACACACAAAGATCAATGTCCACTTGTGGTTAAGAAAACAGTTATTAAAGTGACTTAAACTACTATAGGCAAAATTAACAGTTACAAGAGAAAGTCACTTACAGGTATGATGGTACTTGGCGAAAGAGTGACCCAGCAAGAAGAGTGGACACCTAACAAAGTTGCTACCTCGTCCCAGGGTATCCACTGGCATACAACTGTTTTTTTTCTGAAACCAGGTGTGGAATTAATTGTCCCTCATGGGAGAAAGATCCAAATGAAGGCAACACGGGGTACCGGCAGTGAAGGGTGGAACTCGGACAGTACCCAGTATGCTTGCCAGTCAGTGTCTTGTGGGGTAAAACACACATGATAGTGTCCCCACTCGTAACGCCATTTTACGTTGGGTAGAATCATTTCGAACACGAGGAACAGTTATGAACAAAAACCACCATGAGCTCCTCGCCGAGTTCGGACACAAGAAAATGTGGAAAGAGTTCGGCATGCCATACTCGGTAGTCCTGGTCGATCTGCTAGAGGTCACTTGACCGAACTGCGCCCCAGTAATCGCTCAGTAGGGCAGATACTAGCCTAAAATTTCATCCCTACAAAATGGCCATTGTGCAGAAATTAAACGCAAGAGATTATGAACAGTGGCTAAATTTTGCCAAAGAAATGGAGGCCATATTTGAACAAAATTATAAAATTATTTTGCTTATGGGTGATTAAGCTCATTTCCATTTGTTGTTGGACCAGTGAAAACCCAAAAGTATTGCGTAAGAAACCATTGTATAGTCCCAAGGTGACTGTTTGGTGTGCTGTGACAGGTACTCATGTTATTGGTCCATAGTTTTTCCAAGACTAGAATGGGAACACTGTAACTGTAAGCTCTGAACAGTATACAGAGATGATCACTGAATTCTTCCTACCTGAATTAAGAAGAAATGTGGTTTCAGCAGGATGGAGCTACAGCTCACACGGCAAGATTGACTATGGATGCAATTAAGACTGTTTTTGTGGTAGAGTTATTTCCCAGGTTGGGGACATTCATTGGCCGCCTCATTCCCCTGACCTATCCATGTGTGACTACTTTTTGTGGAGTTACCTCAAATCACGTGTGTACATGCATAAACCATGTACACATGAAGAACTGAATGAAGCTGTTTGTGTGGAAATTGCCCAAATAGACAGAGGCATGTTGCAGAGAGTTGAAGCCAACTTCAGAGAGCGCCTTGAAGTGCATAGCTGAAAACGGCAGTCATCTGGGAGATGTTGTTTTCAAGCATTAATTTTATTGAATGGCAACATTATTTGAGTGTTATTCGGTAATTAAAATTTTTTTGAAACACTCATAACGATTCATTGAGCATTTGAAAACTGTTCATCCTTTCTTACCCCGTACTATACATTGGTTATAGAATATTAATTATATGGCAAGAATACATTACTGTCACAAGAAAATGTGATAGAGCAGGCCACATAGATATGTTACAAAAACTAAAAGAACAAATGAACAATTGAGAACTATATTACAACAAAGAAATTTTAGCCACAACTTCCAAAACGGAACACAGCTTCAAAAGCATTAAAAACATATGTTTTAATAGAACACATGTAAAGTTGTGAGATTGTGAAATTGTTGCATTTAATTGTTTCATGTTATGTGACAAACTATTAAATTTTCGTCATTTCTTTGGGAGTGGTCACATTCTCATCCATACAAGCACCTAACTTGGGCAAGGAGGCATCTCTCTCCAGGTGTACAAGAACTTAGGTCATAATTTTGTGAAGGAAAAATATACATACGAGGGCAGTTCAATAAGTAATGCAACACATTTTTTTTCTGAAACAGGGGTTGTTTTATTCAGCATTGAAATACACCAGGTTATTCCCCAATCTTTTAGCTACACAACAATATTTTTCAACGTAATCTCCATTCAATGCTACGGCCTTACGCCACCTTGAAATAAGGGCCTGTATGCCTGCACGGTACCATTCCACTGGTCGATGTCGGAGCCAACGTCGTACTGCATCAATAACTTCTTCATCATCCGCATAGTGCCTCCCACGGATTGCGTCCTTCATTGGGCCAAACATATCCGACGGTGCGAGATCGGGGCTGTAGGGTGCATGAGGAAGAACAGTCCACTGAAGTTTTGTGAGCTCCTCTCGGGTGTGAAGACTTGTGTGAGGTCTTGCGTTGTCATGAAGAAGGAGAAGTTCGTTCAGATTTTTGTGCCTACGAACACGCTGAAGTCGTTTCTTCAATTTCTGAAGAGTAGCACAATACACGTCAGAGTTGATCGTTTGACCATGGGGAAGGACATCGAACAGAATAACCCCTTCAGCGTCCCAGAAGACTGTAACCATGACTTTACCGGCTGAGGGTATGGCTTTAAACTTTTTCTTGGTAGGGGAGTGGGTGTGGCGCCACTCCATTGATTGCCGTTTTGTTTCAGGTTCGAAGTGATGAACCCATGTTTCATCGCCTGTAACAATCTTTGACAAGAAATTGTCACCCTCAGCCACATGACGAGCAAGCAATTCCGCACAGATGGTTCTCCTTTGCTCTTTATGGTGTTCGGTTAGACAACGAGGGACCCAGCGGGAACAAACCTTTGAATATCCCAACTGGTGAACAATTGTGACAGCACTACCAACAGAGATGTCAAGTTGAGCACTGAGTTGTTTGATGGTGATCCGTCAATCATCTCGAACGAGTGTGTTCGCACGCTCCGCCATTGCAGGAGTCACAGCTGTGCACGGCCGGCCCGCATGCGGGAGATCAGACAGTCTTGCTTGACCTTGCGGCGATGATGACACACGCTTTGCCCAACGACTCACCGTGCTTTTGTCCACTGCCAGATCACCGTAGACATTCTGCAAGCGCCTATGAATATCTGAGATGCCCTGGTTTTCTGCCAAAAGAAACTTGATCACTGCCTGTTGTTTGCAACGCACATCCGTTAGACACCATTTTAACAGCTTCGTACAGCGCTGCCACCTGTCGGAAGTCAATGAAACTATACGAGACGAAGCGGGAATGTTTGAAAATATTCCACAAGAAAGTTCCGGTTTTTTCAACCAAAATTGGCCGAGAAAAAAAATGTGTTGCATTACTTATTGAACTGCCCTCGTACATATGGCTTGAGGGAGCTTTCATCAAAGCTTGACTGCTTTGTAGTCCATCACCACTTAACCACAATGCCATGGCTCTTCCACTTTCCTGGATGTTGTTCTTTTTAAGCTTTGGGAGGGAGGGGGGGGGGGGGGCGGTGACTGCAGAGTTCCTGATGCCAGAACAATAGCAGTTGGGTACCCTGTGACATTGTTACATGATTACAGTTATTCATTGAGTGGTGCCAATATCTTCAGTGTACTAGACTATGCAGAAGCATATATGCAGATACTGTGGGGACACTGAATATCTCAGACATCTATGACTACAATTACTCCTTTTGGACTGTTTGGAAGCGTGCCACACAAACCACAGCTCAGAGCTGTTGCAGGACGAATTGATTCACGGATCCACTTATATGTCTCCTTCTGTGTATAGCGATTTTACGACTGTGATGAGTGGGGCCCTGAAGATGGCATCAATATAATGCCGAAACTGGTAGCACATAGAAGTTCATAAAATAAAATAAATTTCTACAATACATTTGGTAAATTACTGCATCAAGGAGGACTACTGGAAAAGGTGGAACTATCCCACACATCACATGGCTGAGTGCTGCCAAGGAATTGGACAGATTTCTGGACGTGTTGAATTTCTACTGTTGCCACCTGCTACATTTGGCTGAGCTACAAGAGCTGTTAACAGCAGCACCTCTGGACTGAAGAGTAAGATCAACTCTCTCATAATGTGGACTGATAATATGAACTTCTCATTTCAAGCTGCTAAAAAGGGCACTGCAGACACTGCATTGCTCGTGCACCATAAACCTAATGCGCCTTTGACACTGCTGGTTGATGCTAATCAATTGGCAGTTGGTAAAGTGCTACAGCAGTGGTGTGATGATGTACGGTGAGCACTAGTATTCTTCTCACAATTTAGCACCAATGTTCAACACATCTCTGGTATTAACATTGTGGTGTCTGATTCTCTCTTGGATTTGCAACACCTCCAGCATGATTGCTTACACTAAGCTTGCCAAAACAGAACAAATAGATGATGAACTACTAATAGCTGTATCAGCAGCATTAGACCTGCAGCTAATTGTAAATCCTATAACTGAAAAACTATATTGTGACATGCCCACCTCAAAGCTGCATCCTTTCCTATGACACGTCCAGAAGAGCTGTATTTGTGACTTTGCATGAACTGAGTCCCCTGGCATAAGATCAGTGACCCGTCTGGGGACACATTGTTATGTGATAGGGGATGTAAAAAGACGGTTGTGAATATGTGAGGAGTTGTGTTAAATGTCAGTGCAGCAAGATTAACTTGACAAGTTCATGTACCTGTAGGGAACTTTCCAAACAAGACCGCCAAGTTCACATTGACGTCAGTGGGTCATTACCACCATCTAATGGCCAATGCTATCTACTCATGATGATACATCGTTTCACACACTGGCCAGAAGCTGCAGTGGTAGACAGCATTTCAGCGGAAACTTTAGCCTTTGCTTCTGTGTCACTCTGGTTATCGCAGTTTGGCTCTCCGCTGCCCATCACAATGGATGATGGGTGGCAGTTTGAGTCCTATCTGTTTGCTCTACTAACTAAATTTTGTGGCACAGTCCACCATAAAACGACGTCCTCCAACCGGTGCAGATGGCACCATTCACTTAAAGCAGTACTGATGTGCCTTGACATTGAGCAGACAAAGGTCCTTCCTATGTTGTTACTGGACCTCTGAAACATGTATTAACTCGACTCAGATACTTCATTGGCTGAAACAGTGTACCACAAGCTGTTGCATCTACCAGGTGAATTTGGGGACACACACCCTACCACTGCTGGATCAAGATCAACTCTACCTTGTCCATCAATTCAGAGACCATGAAGCCCAGCTCTACTCCACCAGGCTTCCAGACACGGAACACCCTCTACACTTTTGCATCAGGACCTAAATACATGTTTCCATGTCATGCTAAATACAGAGGGCATCAAATTGTCTACACCCTCCATACATATGCCTACTTTGTGTACTTGCAAGGGAAGAAAAAATGCTTGACATTCCAATTAATGACAGATTAAATCACCACGTTTACTCATGATCTAAGGGGGCATCCCATGCTGAAGCTTGGTGATCCTGCTCAACTTTTTAGGTACTGCAGCCTAGTTGCTGAACATATGGTCAGTGTACAGGAGAGTTATCACAGTTTGGTGTCAAAGTAGCTCATAAAGATTGTCACGGCAATTTTGGTTCATTTTTTGGCGGCTTGTATCGTGATGCTTATTTTTTCCTCACCTGCAGCCAGCCAGCCAGCCAGCATGTCAAGGCTGTATAAGTAGCATCTTGATTACTCAAATAATTTCTGAGTTGCCTAAGATTAAAATCGATGCAAAAAATTTTTCATTAACTTTGTCAGGTTTAGAAAGGCTAAAAGGGTCATCTCACATTTGATTTCTCTTTGGACCATTGAAAAGAGCTCATTTTGTTTAGGCTGGTTAAGTCCGTTTCATATTTTAAACAAACCAGTTCAGAGGTAATTAAGAAGATCAAAAATATGCTTTGACTGCTATGAAGAGTGAAGACTGCATGGATTTTTTGAATATATACATTTGGAAATTATGTAAATATCTGTGGAAACTGTTAGTACTGCATTTGTTTTTCTTAAAATAAAAATTAGTTTGCTCAGACTTTGATTTTAAAAATGTTTATCTTTTCTTTTAGGTTGTTTCTATTTGCGTTTAACAGTTCAAAGCAAAGTAGTGTACCATTGGTTTTGCAGATAACACTGCATATCACTTGAGTTTTGCATCTCAAAAGGGTTTCAAAGAATAAAATAATTTTCAGCGTGACAGCAACAATTACTGAATCCAAGATGTGAATTAAATCTTGCTGAAAGGCCCAAATATGTTTTTGTCACAATACGAACTTCTGTAGACGTTTTGTTGCAATCCTTTCAGTTTAAATGCCCATTCATGAAAAATGACTTACGAATTGCTTCTTTGGAAACAGCTGGTCAATTGAAAGTTAAGGAAAAGAGGAATATTTAACATGGTCAGGAAATGTGTTCCACATGTCGAAAATAGTTTGCAAGAGGAAAAAAGGCATTGCAATAGAGATCTGCTTCATCAGTCAGAACATGAAGTAGAAGTAATACATTAATCAAAATCACTCAACCCAAGTGTAACTGCTATTGGGAACTCTCCTCTGAAATTTGAGTCGGTTATGCAAAAAGAAAAGTGAAACTCAAGTAACAACTGCACATAACATTGCTGCTGGAGGCTTTGATGCAACAGATTTTCAAACTCTTCCTACAAGCAGGGCATGTCCTGACTGCTTAGATTGTTTGCTGCTGATACAGTAACTGAAAGAAAAGTTTCAATTTTCAAAGCAATCAGAAAAACTCCAGTTTCACCTCAGAGTTGGACTATAACAGAAGTGATGCTGGAGTTTGGTGCTAGAAAGAATGGTCAAAAGTCAGGTGGCATGCTGAATGATCTACAAAACCAATGCTACATGTCATTGAAAAGTTGACCTGAACAAATTGTCAAATTACAGTTTGATTCTTTCTGACTTCCACTTCACTTTGTTTTCAAATGTTAAATGTAAAAATGCTGTGTATTTCCACTTAAGAAATAGCATATTCATAGATGTAACGTGTTGACCATATTCAGTGAAAAGAAAATGTCAGAGTGGAAGTGAGTTGCTACAGAACCAACCACATGTGGGTGAGAACTTTATCCATTGCAAAGGAAAACATAGCCGACTGGCATTGTGAAGTGGTGCCAGCTGGAAGCGGTATAGCAACAACTGACACTGCAATATGTTAGCGGAAGGGTGGAAGCTCTTCCTCATTTTCCATTGTGGAAGTGTTTTAGATACATTCCTTAAACACTAAACAAACATAGTGTGGAATGTATAATTACTCAACCATTCATGTTCTAAATGATTCTGATGTCAGTATCACAGCTTACACCACGAGCCTGTGACACCCGGAGCGACATTATAGAATGCAGCTCGAGGTCTGCTGTTTGATGACATGGCAGGGCTGCCTGCTCTGAGTCATAAGGGAGCCACCCACTCACTGGAGTAAGCTTATAGCCGTCACCAGCTGCACGCCATCTAAGCTGGAGATGTTGCTGACAGCCGGCCGAAGTGGCCGTGCGGTTAAAGGCGCTGCAGTCTGGAACCGCAAGACCGCTACGGTCGCAGGTTCGAATCCTGCCTCGGGCATGGATGTTTGTGATGTCCTTAGGTTAGTTAGGTTTAACTAGTTCTAAGTTCTAGGGGACTAGTGACCTCAGCAGTTGAGTCCCATAGTGCTCAGAGCCATTTTTTTGTTGCTGACAGTGGCATGCGTGTGATGCCACGTTCAGGTTTGCTCTTTGTGCTGTCAGGCTGTCAGCAATGCTAAATGTCTATTGCTTGTCATGAGAGGCAACTGGACACCTCCAGCAAGCTGTTGCTGATGAACTACGGCCGAGGGCCTCAGTAAGGAAATTAATTGAACAAATCTATTGTCCTGATTTCTCATTTTGCTCTCCATGAGTGACAATCCAAGTGTCATTTAACACTGGTGTCAGAGCATAGAAATTTTGTAAAATACATTTTGTTGCAAGTAGGGAATCAACAGATTTTTCTAGTTTTAGATGTAATGGAAGTCGTGATTGGTTAGTGTTAGATGTGCACAGTGTAACCTTGAGGGTGGTCTCAGCACCATGTACGAAAGCAGTTCCAATGAAATGTTATACATGTAATCATTGGGGCATATGGCTAGGCAATGCTGCGAGTTGAGATGACTTGTGATTAGATGTAAACATTAAGTTAATGTATTTTATTGTCTTGTCTTGTGAATGTGGGATCTCAAAATGAGTGTTTTCGAGGACATAGCTTTGACAGAACCAGAGACGCAAGGTGTGTCAGAACCAGAAGCAGTACACATACTGTTAGAAAACAATTACCAGTGAATAATACAGAATATTGTGGGTTGGTAGAATCAGGATTGTCGCAACAGGGTGTAGATTTGTCAGTTGTGAGTTTAATTGCTTCTTTTTCTGTTAAGTTAACTGAGGATGTGGAGGCCTTTGTGAGAGACCTTGGAAATCTGGCTCAGCTGGAAGACTAACAGGGGAAGTGAAAACGTATGTAGGGTATGCAGAAGCTCTTAAGGGAGCCACAACATTTGAAGAATTTAAAGAAGGGTTAATTCAGAGACATGCAAAACTAAATAGTGCCAGACATGACAGGGAACAATTAGGGGTAACAACTAAGAAAAATGTGGAAACTGTGGAATGATAGGATAAAGAAAATAATGGTTTTGTCTATGAATTAGGATGAGATACTGCAGGTAATGAAATTATTTTGCAAAAAGCTGAACAGAGGGCGCTTGATGCCTTTTAAGAGGGTTGGATGCAGAAATGTCAAGACTTGTGGGCAGGGGCCGACAAATTTGAGCAGAACAGTGCGATTAAGTATACAGTGCGAGGAGATTGATTTGTCAACTAGAATGCAGGGTAAACGGACAGTGTTTGCAGCTCATATAAAGTGTTTCAGGTGTGGATGAATGAGGCACTTAAGGAAGCAGTGTCACCAACTTCAGGGTGATGTGAGTGAAGTAAAAGGAAGTAATTGTTATAGAAGTAGAGGAACGGGGAAGAATAAGGTGTCAAACGCGAACGTGAATCCCAGGTCCACTTATGGTCATTTCTAGGAAGATAGGATGCTGCAAAATCAGATGCAGATGTGGATTATGTGATAAGAGCAGTACTAGGAAAAAAGGCGTGCAAGATATTATCGGACACAGGGGCGCATGGGTTGGTTGCCGTTTGTGATATTGTGAAATGTAAGCAATGGGATGCACCAGGGTACATATTGCATTGAGTGGGGGATAAAGATGTCACACCTTTAGGCTCGGTGGACATAGACTTTCTCCTGGACACGGTTCAATTTAAACAATGTATAGAGATTGTGCTGCATGTGAGTGATAGCTATTACATGATTGTGGGATTAGATTTCTTATGTCAGGATTGTGCCATATTCTATTTTTGGCAACAAATGATGGAATTTGATGCAAAAAAGTCTGTTAGGTGTAGGTTGCCAGTGTAGTGGTGTCATGAGGGGAGTCTGTCATGAAATATGAAACGATTAAACCATGAACGACCACTGTAAGACTTGATTTGCTCAGGTGTGTTCCTAAGGGTACTGGGAAGTCATTTTGGGTCAGTGTTGAGTCTAGCTTGCCACTAGGAATTTTGTGTGTAATGGAACCGTTTGAAGAGAATGAAGAATTAGATCAGCTGGTTTACTTAGTTAGGAGGTACTATACACATACAAGAAATAAAGGGTGAAAAGAAGGTACTTGTTTCTATAGATAATTTTAGCGCAGTGGACATAGGATTAACAAACTGATTGTTCCTTGCTGATAAGGATGCTCTGGAGGAAGAAGAATGAAACATGAGGGATGTCGGCCACAAACGATTGCTGGATGCCATTGAAACTGCATTACGAGAAAAAGTGAATCATCTAGAGGCAAGCAACAGGGGACAGATGGAAAAATTACTAGGCTATTACACAGCACCACATACCAACAGGAAACAGGAAACCAGTCTACTGTAAATCATACAAAATACCTAGGTCTTTGGAGCAAATTTTGGAGGAATTTATCGATAAACAGCTGAAAAATGGAATAACTGAAGAAAATAATAGTCCATTGATTGGGGGGGGGGGGACAGGAATTGTCATTGATCCAAAAAATTCAGTGGATAGAAAATGAAAATAAAGATTTTGTTGTGTCTACAGACACCTAAATGTGAAAGCCATTACGGACAACTGGGTGATTTCATCTCAAATCATACAGATTGTGTCAACTCGTGTTCATGAATTTGTCTGGGAAAAGTATATATTAGACTGGTATATCAAAGTGTAAAGAAATTATGCATTTCCTTTTTATCGTAATTTTTGTAAATGATATGACCTTTTGACAAATATATATTTTGTAAATAAGTCCTATGACAGTAGAGCAAAAAAAAAAAAAAAAAAGTACTGGAGACCTGGCACTCTTATAAGCTTCCTTTAACTTTTAAATTTAATGTGAAAGTTAAGTTAATTTTTCTATGTAAAGAATTTTTCTTTCTAATTTGGAAAGTCGTAGAATGTTACCTTTTCTGTCATATTACCAGATTACTGATGAAATTATAAACAGTATCTTACCTGCTCCAGCTATCTGTATTACTTGAATATTTATTACTAAAAATGTAAAAAAAATCCATTTTTACAAGTTTTTGCAAATCATTTACTCCAAAACACCCAACTGATAACTTCTGGGAATTACACAAAATATTGTTTGGTTAATATATTAGTAGTCAGCGCAAACACAGTGGGCAATATTTTTTTGTGCAAAGTGTTAAAAATTTGTGAAAGTTCTGCATATTTTGCATCGCTGAATTTCTAGTGTAAAATATTCATGTTGGCATCACTATTTCCAGTGCTCTTCTGTTTATAACAAACGATTGAGAACTTGCACATAAATCATTGTGCATCGAGTTTTGTGTTTGGTTTTAACGTTTCATTACATACAGTAGTGAAAGGATGAGGTGTATGGACTATGAAAAAGACACAAAAAGGTGGTGTTTATGAAAAGTGAAAAACACTTCACAGTTTTTGGAAATTTGTCAAGAGCTATTGCAGAAATATTTTGGTCCTCGAGTAACTGTATCATCTGCTGCACTCACTACAAGAAGAAATTTAGAGACAACCCACCTGAATGATCACTATCACCCAAATGTGAAACTGAAGAAGGCAGTTGCAGATGTTTATATTCCTGAGTGTGAAGTTGTTGGTGTGTTGAATGTTACCTTTTTTGCTGTACTATATCCCCCCTTAACTGTCCAGGAAAGGCAAGAAGCACTAAAGAAAAGACTGTGTAAAAAGAAAAGTGGAAGAAATTGATAAAGTTTTACACAAGCAAGATCTTCAACATTTTGTGAATTGTATAATATAAATGCACTTTGTGCAGAATGTGAAAATGGTGATATGTGCTCAAATTGTGATGTGTGATTTCAAAATCTAAATACTGCTATCTCACAACCACCTTTACTGGGAAGATACAGTTACAGACACTGATACCTGGTAGCTACTCTAAGCAGCAATACAGAAATAGATATCCACTTCCTCACAATATTTGATTTCTCAAGGTCATACAATAAAGAATGGGAAAGTTACTTGGGCATGCTCAGATTCTTACTGTGGACATCTGTTGCTCTGGAATATTAACTGAGCCTGGCGCAATCTTTGTCATTACGAAGTCCTCTTTACGACCAAAACGGGTAAAATCCCAGCCAATGAAGGAAGGGCGCACAAGTATTTACTGCATTAATTTGAAACATGTCACAGGAAAGTAGTACATAGAGATGGACGAGCTGCTTTTGTATATATGTCAAGAGCCACAAGATAAATGTTGGTTGCAGGAGTTTGCAATGTGTCCTGGTGCTGAAGTGATGACTGTTGAAGCATTACTGACAATGACATAACCTATGGAAGGGAGGAGAGTTGGTGAAGAAGTTTGTTACAGAAATTAGGCATCATATCCAAAAGATTCGGAAACAGGCTATAGCAGAAGAAAAATCAGACACGTCCCAGAATACTGACACATCAGTTCTTCATTTTGACTTTGATGAGAACTGGTCTCTTGCTTTGCAGAACGAAATTCAAATTTACCAAGGGCACACATCACAGGTATCAATATACACATGTGTTGCTCACTTCCTTGGAACAGGACACTGTTCTGCTACTGTCAGTGATGGTTTTATTCATGACAGTGCACATGCATGCTATGCTGTCAGCATGGTAATTGATGACATAGCATCTAGAGGCCATATGTTTCCTAAACGTGTTTGTGACTGATGGTGCAGCACCTCATTTCAAAAAACGCTTTCAGCTTTATGAGCTTGGTCAACGTTGTAGTACAGGAATTAAGACGAAAAAAGGATATTTTCAGCAAAAGGTCATGGAAAAAGTGCATGTGATAGGGTATGAGGTCTCTGTGAACATCTTGCAACAAGATTTAATCTCCAGTATGAAGCTGTAGATGCTATGAGAGATGCTACTGGATTTGTACACACCATATCAACATTAGTAACAAACAAAAAACTCTTCATTCTAAGTGAAAGTGCATTAAGACAATTCCATTTAAAAAAAGAGAGAAGAGTGATCTGCTATGAAGCCTGTGGTAGGAATTCAATCAAGTCACTACATTACAAGAACAGTTCTTGACGAAATGCAGCCTGTTACTGAGTGTGAAATGGAGAGCCCACATTGTATGTTAGAAGACTGTTTAGTAAGTCAGTTCATTTCTTGTGTGTATGACAATCAGTGGTGGTTGGGATAGATAATAAGTGTCTCTCATGAGATGCCAGATATAACCAACTCCTTTATGACACCTCATGGTCCAGCTAATGCTTTCAAATGACCCATCATCAAAAGATCACTGCAGTTCTCATTTCCCAAGTAGTTCTCTTGTTAGATCATCCTTGTCCATGTGGAGATTCAGCACGGCTATACAATTTCAATGAGAAGCAGAAGAAAAAGAAATGAAAATGAGGTCTTTTCAACAGTTACATTGTAGGCAATTTTAATTCATGGAAATTCATGAAGAAGTAAAATCATGACAGAAGACAATAACAATTTGTGAATAATACCATTAAAAGAAAAATGGGGATAAATATTATGTATTTCATTTTTGCTATAAAATGCTTCCAAACAAAACTATGAATTGTTTTCCCACTCACTTATTCTATTGTCAAGTAATTATTTTGATTCATAAACGCCAGTTTTGCATGACATGTACGTAAAATTGGTGATCAATTTAAATATTTAACTGTCCATGATTTTTTGAACTTGAGAGTAGAGCTAGGTGTACCTAAAATTTCCTCACATTTCATACAGACAAGTGTTGCCCACTCTTATTGTACGTTCCCTAAGTACAATGACCAATTAACGTACCATGAAATTTTTAGAAGATTTAGTTCTAATTAACCAAACAATTTCAGATTCTTTCATCTTTGTGTACAAATATTTTGGCAATTAAAGAATTTCATGCATTGATGTCATAGCTGACAGTCATCAGTCCTTCCACTTTATCATTTTTCAAGACAGTTAACACCCTATGACTATTCATATTTTCAAAACATAATTTTGAAATTTATGAAAAGTTTACAAATTTTCATAGTTTATTTTTTCAAGCGCTCAGATGTAGTTCATAGTATTGGGAACAAAGTATTTATAGAAAATAAATGCAGATCTCTATCACTTTTGGTTTCTTTATCACAATTTTTCAATTTTCCCATTTGTTATGACGTTTTCCCAAATACTCTCGTCTATAGAGGTCTGTAGCATTTAACAAATCATCAGAAAGTTAAAATCTTGTAGTTTTGGATGGGTTTCATGTGGAACTTCAACATAATTATTTTTCAGCATACTTTGAAATAATGATGTGTGACATTCATTCTTGACCTGTATGATTTGAGGTGAAATCGCCCACCTACCCTGTGCCAAACACACAGAGACCTTGGATCACATTGCAAATATTTTTCAACAATGGATTTGAAGAGTGGTTATCACCAGGCAGAAGTTGCACTGCAGGACTGACACAAAACAGTGTTTTTGCTACCCTTTGGACACTGTCAATTCAGAAGCATGCAATTTGTATTAAGAATGCATCTGCAGCATTTCAGATATTGTTGGACAGACTACTCAGATGTTTGAAATAACGGCAATGCTTAGTGTATCTCCATGATATAATCATCTATGGGAGTGACATGGAACAGCATATACAGTGATTAAGGAAACTGTTCATAAGGATAAAAGCAGTGAAGTTAACAATGAGTATGGAAAAGTGTAATTTTGTGATGCAAGGCGTAGCATACCTAGGTCATATCATAAGTAAAGAGAGGGTTAAGAAAGACACAAGATTAATTTGAATGCACATGAATTTCCTGTACAATAATCTGTAAAGGAGTTGCAATTGTCCATCTTGCTGGTTTGTAAGAGGATTTGCAGGTGTCAGACTGCTAACATAGCTGTTAAAAAACGTTACTAAATTTGTGTGTTCAGAAGAAATCCGGCATGATTTTGAGGAGTTAAGAGGAACTTTAACATAAAGTTTGGTATTGGTATACGTGATTTATCAAACGATGCACTTGGCTGTGTTTTGTCAGAACAGGTAGAAGGCATAGAACATGCGGTAGCTTACACATCAAGGCAACTAAATTGGAGAAAGAGATTATGTGAGGCTTATTATGGAATCACATACTTTAAATACTATCTGTATGATAAAAAGTGTGGAGTAATAACAGATTATGTGATATTACAATGGTTGTTGTGGTTAAGGAATCCTTCCTGTAGGTTGACAACATGGCCAGTAAGACTAAGTGAATTTGATTTAGATGTTATGCATAAACCTGGGAAGAAGCACAGAAATACGGATGGCTGAAGTAGAAAAATAGCAGTATTACATAATGGGGTAATGAGTGTAAGGAATGGCAAGCTGCACAAAGAGCTGATCTGGAATGTAAGCAGTACTTTATGCAATCACAGTTTTGTAAGGAGAATGGGTCGCTATGCAGAGAAATCAAGTTGGGACTGTTGGTAGTGGTACAAGCAGAGCTAAGGAATAGAGTGCTACAAGCAGCTCATGATCAAATATTAGTGGGTCATGGATGTTGCAGATCTACCAACAAAAGAGTAGCGAAAAGGTATTGGTGGAGGAAAAGGCAGACAGATGTGAACCAGTATGTGTGGAATTGCACACAGTGCGTACAGAGAATGGATTTGTGTCGAACAAGAGTACCATTGCAGAGGTTACCTGAAGCATTAGCACCATTAGAATTTTCGGGGTCATATGTTTTAGGTGTATTCAATAAAACGCCTTCAGGGAATAAGTACATACAATCGTAGGTCATTTTTCATGATACATAGAAACTGTAGCAAATCCGAAACAGCAGGCAGCAACAGTGGCACAAGCACTTGTGACTGATCGAATATTGAAGCTTGGAGAACAGGGAACGGGGCTTCATGTCAGATCTATTCAAGGAATTGTACAAAGCGTGTTCAAAAAGTTTTGCACAGTCGTCTCTAATTTTTTTTATTTTTTGCAGGAGGAGAATGAAATTTTTTGTGAACATACTTGGAACATTTAGCTATACATTGTGCATATTCAGTGTAGCCTCCATCAGCTGTGACACATTTGGCCCAACGTTCTTTCCATGATGTAAATGCACTTTTGTAAAATTCTGGGGATTGACTTTTACACCATCGCTTGACACAGGAAATAAGGTCTTTCTCACTATCAAATGTTTTACTGTGCAAGTGGGCCTTCAGACGACCAAAGAGGTAAATATCAGATAGAGCCAAGTCCTGACTGTAGGCAGGATGAGGAACAATTTTCCAACCCCTTTTACTGATCTCTCCTGCATCGTAAGGGCTGTATGAGGTTTGGCATTGTCATGGTGCAGTCTGATGAGCTGACTCTGAAGCTGTGATCTGTGGGTCTTGATGGCATGTCACAGCATGACCATTGACAAACACTAACAGTCCCGGTTAATTGTGGAGCCAAGTTCCAGAAAGTCAATGAAAATGACACTACACTGATCCCAGAAGAGGGAGGCCATCACCTTTTGGCCTGCTGTTTCTTCTGAGGGGAATCCGAATGACACCACTCCATGGATTGGGCTTCGTTGTCAGGTTCAGACTAAAACTACCATGTACCATTCTGGGTAATGATGCCACCAAAACACTGTTTCCAATATTCAGTAAATGTCTTCATGAGACCCTCACACACATTCTTCCTCATCGTTTTCATTTCTCTTGTCAGTAATAATAATAATAGGCACCCTAAGTGCACAAATGTTCTGTATCCTAGTGACTGTACCAGTGATACCACACTACCCAATGAGAAACGAGTCATTTCAGGAAGCTGTCATGTCGTCATACATCTGTTATTTTGGATGATTTGCTCAATAGTCTCCTTATTCACATCACTCACTGCCATTGATGGTCTACCGCATTATGGATTGTCGAGTAGAGATAAATCACATTCTTTAAACATCTGCAACCACCACTGGATACTGTTGTGATCCACTGTGTCCTCCCCATAAAGAGGGAGCAACTTCCTGTGCATCAATGTGGCAGAGGCATCACTGGTCTTGAAGAGGAACTCCATCACCAACCATAGTCGCCACCTGACATCTAGTTCAAGGTCCATTATGGCTCACCTGTAAATAAAAGAAAATACTTTTATATACCAACTTATAGCTAAATGTTCCAAATATGTCCACAAAAAATTTCGTTCTCCTCCTGCAAAAAATTAAAAATTAGAGACGACTGTGTAAAACTTTTTGAACGCCCTCTGTAAAAGTTATTAAATGTGAAGAAGGAAAGGACGAGTCCTCTCCATCCACAAGCCAATGGAAGAACTGAAAGAAGGTATAAGACAATCGGGAAGATGCTTTGATACTACATTGACTCATATCACACCAACTGAGATGTCTATTTGAAATACGTCGTCTCTGCCTACAGCTCAAAGCAGCATACGAATAGAGGATTATCGCCATACGAAGTAGTATATGGTCGTAAAATGCCATCATCGACATACTGAAAGGGAAGACTGGAGACTCTGCTGAAGAATTTGCCAGAGTAATGAGGGAAATCTTGAGTAGAGAACGGAGGGCAAATACACGAGCACTGGCGAAACAGGTAGAATCAGAGGGCCATACGGCAAGAATGCCGCAGTGTAAAGTTGTCCAGTGGGTGATACTATCAACTTTGTACAAGCCAAAGGGAAAGACAAAGAAGTTTTTTGCGAAGTATCAGGGTCATAGGCACCAAGTTTTGAAAATCTTGGGACATACTCATCATGCTACATTTTAAAACTCATAATTAACTCCTATATAATTATAGTAAATGTAAGTGATACAAAAGTAACTTAAAATACAAGATCACTCACCTAAAGAGAGAGAGAATGGAATGTGCTCCTCCTGACAGCTGATTTGTTTGACTGATGGGGCGGCTAAGTGCTATACCACTTTAATGCACTCCCCTGACTTAAGCCCCCGTGAGTTCAACTCGATTTCTAAACTGAAGGAAACACTTCACGGCATTCACTTCAGAACTGCTACAAATTCATCAGGCAATAGACCGCGCTCCTCGAACTGTCAACACAACTGGCACTGCTAAGAGTATCCTATGACTTCCACATTGCTGGCAACGGGTTATACACAATGCTGGTGAGTACTTTGAACGTCAGTAAAACTTAGAAACACGTATTTATTTTGTACTAGCTGTAAATAAATAGTGGCTACATTTGAAGTTCCAACCCTTGTATATCTCTGTATTTGAATGCACGTGCTTGGCACTTCATTATCATTGTCGGCGCCTATGATCAGGGGCCGCACTAAGTGGTAGAGACTAGGTCGCCAGTAAAATGTCAAGATTCAGTTGCCAATGAGACCGGTAATTGTGTATGTAGGGCGGCTGAAACCTTTTCAAGGTGTTCACTCCAGATGCGGACCAGAAAAGGAGTGAGGAGAAAGGTATCGGAAGATAAACAAGAGGTTTTGAATGAAATAGTAGCGAGGAGCACATTTGGGTTAAGACTTAGGAAATAGTCATCTAATTTTTTTTGTTTTAGGTTGGGTATACAATTAGTGTACTTAGTACAAGCAGTTGCAGAGCAGCAATGAATTTAGGAGGGAAGAAAGTAATATGTATTCCTGCATGTAGGTGAGGTTTAGGGAAGGATGTACTGAATTACACACAACTACTCTGACAGCTGATTGGAGAAGTAATGAGGCATGCCAGGGCTGCAGAAGAGGCAGTTAATCAGAATATCAGGGAACTACAAACTGAAGTCGAAGTCTTGGACAGGGAAGAAGTAATGAAAAATGGTTGCAGTCCATTGGACATAATGTATGGGCAGCATGAGGGAAAGTAAAACTGCAGTTGGTTATGCAGCAGGCTGTAAGAGGTCAGCTAAGGGTAAACTTGCCGTCTCCAGAGCAGTATTTAGTGGGTCTAAGGAAAATACAGAAGGAACTACTCCTGTAGTTCAGATTGGCTTTAGAACCTGAGCACAAAAGCTTACCTTTTTCTTTCAAGGTAGCCAGGATGTTGGTGAGTACTGATGAAGTGGAAGTTTACATTTCCATTCCTATACAAGTAGGAATACAAGCACATTACAAATGCTAAATAGTTCATGTGTGTCCTATCAAGTGGGGGATACTGAAGAAATTTATAGGAGTAAAAATGCAGTGACTGCTGTTAACTGCAAAAGACAAGGGAAGATATGTAGAAATGGAAGAAGCAAAGTTACAAAAACGCCACGGAGGGCAAATCACCAACTGCCCGAATATGGTAATAAGACAAGGGCAGGATTACTGCGCAGTGAAGTTGCTAATGGTATAAAACGAGGTAAGAGAGTGCATTAATTAAGTGATCAAGCTTGAATTGGACTTTCAGAAGGTCGAGATGCATTGGTCGTACTCTGCCTTTGACAGCATGGTAGTAGTGGCTAGTTGTTTTGAGCAACAGAATCTTACATCAGCAAAGAGGCTATAATGTGAGTGATTTGTTATTAAATGCAACAGCGTGCGGGATAATGGGGCCTACTTTTCGTCTGCCTGCCACGGTTTCAGAGATAACTAACCTGAATATTTCGCATCCTCGTTTCCACTGGACAGAGGCGCCAATGCAAGTGCTACCTACCACAAATCTAACCAGCTTAAATCCAGAGTTAATGCAGCCTATAAATACGCTTCTGAACCAACAGAAGGGATGAGTCTCCCTGGAAAACTTATTGCAGCATTTAAATTCATATTGGGAAAACGAAAAATCAATACTGGAAAGAGACAATATTGACTATTGTTATACCAACCCCTGCATCATACTTGTTTTGCTGAGCATAGTCCTTGTTTTTGTACGTAGAAGACAGAGCACAAGACTGTGCTTGGACCCAGGTGATGTTCAGATTCCAATGGTTTGGATAGCTCAAGCATAAAAGCAGAAGATGAAGACGTCATATTCGACCCCACTCTTTGTGCCATCAGCAGTGCTGGACATCTATTGTTTCGCATGAGAGGCAACTGGACGTCTCCACCAAGCTGTTCCTTATGTACTATGACCGAGAGGGCCTGAATAAAGAAATTAATTGAACAAATCTACTGTCATCCTGACGTCTCATTGTGCTTTCCGTGGGTGACAATCGATGGGTCATTTAACAACAGAAACAACATAAATGAATAGATAAACATTTTTAAAAGTCAGAGGCTGAGCAAATTAATTCTTATTTTAAGAAAAACAAAGACAACTAGCAACAGATTTCGCAGATTTTACATCATTTTCAAATGTGCATGTTCAAAAAGTCCACACATTCTTTGCTCATAATAGCAGTCAAGTCATATTTTTTAATTTGTTTTGTTATCTGTGAAATGGTTTGTCTAAAAATGAAAGAAACTTAACCTGATGAAACAAAATTAGCTCTTTCCAATGCTTCAGGGAAAAATCAAATCTCAGATGACCCTTCTGAAAGTCTGACAGACTTGTTGAATAAATTTTTTAAATCGATTTTAATCTGGGATAGCTCAATAATTCTTTGATTGACGATGACGCCATTTTTTCAACCTTATGACATGCTGGCTGGCTGCAGATGAGGAAAAAATGAGCATCAGAAAGTGATTGTACAGTAGAGTCTCGATTATCCGACCTAAACAGGCCGTGGCAAGGTCGGATAAATGGGAAGGTCGGACAACACGGAAAATAATACAAAAAATAAAATAAAATAAAAAACACAAAAATTAAAATAAAGAAGGCCAAATGAGATAAACATTTAATACAATACAAATCAAATTAGACTGAATAGGTATTTACTGTGTGAAGAAGTTAGTAATTGTCTTTTGTTTGCCTGCTGTTTGCCGTTTTTTTTCCGCTAAATCACGTTGTCTCTTCAGAATTAAAACATGGTAGACGATGTTTCCTCCAGATGCTCTACATATTTTAAAGCGGTTTCTAAGGCCTTGTGTACTTCGTTGTGAGAAATCTTGGGCGCACTTTCCTCCGCTATACCCGCTTCTTCGTTATCTTCTTTTTCGTTTACCATGTTGACTGTTCCTTCATCTGTCACTTCAAATTCTTCATCTTGGACAATCCATTCATTTATGTCATCTTCTGTGGCGTCAACACATCCCGGAACTTTCCGTAACAAAGAAAGCTGGGTAGTATTTTCTGGTTCGGTCTGCTGCTGTAGATTTTCATCATCTGGAGAATTTTCTTGATTTTCCTGTAGCAAAATTTTCCAGGATTTTGCAGTTGTATTTCCTCCAACACTCTCCCAAGATTGGGCCACGTCTTAAGCTACGTCTTTCAAATTAATACGGCGCAACTGCTCTAGCATGTCTTCTCTCTTGTCCATGGCATTAATTAAAGAGGAAAGCAAGTTTCTGTGGTAGTTTCTCCTCAGTGCCTCTAAGGTCCCTTGGTCCATAGGCTGACATAAGGATGTGACATTTGGAGACAAAAACATGGCCTTTATGTCTTGATCTTGAAGTTCATCTTCATTAAGATGGCAAGTGGCATTGTCTAGAAGCAACAGTGCTTTGTGGGGCAAGTTGCTGGCTTCCAAAATCTTTTCAGTTTGTGGCACGAACTCGTTAAAAAACCATTCTTTAAAAATGTCTGAGCACATCCAAGCATTTTTTGGTTGTAATATTTCACCGTAAAGCATTTGTAGATACATTTTTAAATGCTCTCGGTTTTTTGGCTTACCGATCATAGACAGTTTCATTTTCAAATTTGCTGTGGCATTATTGCATGCAAGAATTGTCACTCTTTCTTTGCTACGTTTGTAGCCTGGCGCTGCCTTTTCGGCGTTTGACGCTAATTTTTTTTCCGGTAACATTTTGTAATTGAGACCAGTCTTGCCGCATTTAAAAATTTGATCGCCTGTTAAGTTTTCCTTGCCCAATAATTTAACAGCTTCAAAATTCGCTGAAAGCTTTTCACCACAGACATTAAGTTGCCGGATTCCGTATCTTTTCTTCCGTCTATCGAGCCAGCCTACACTAGCTGTGAAATCAGGTTCACCTTCGTTTAGTTCGTTACGAAACTTTAATGCTTTTTCCTGCAATATAGGTCCCGACATGGGTACACCTTTATCTCTATGTTGAGTAAACCATAGGAACAAAGCTTCACTTACTTTTTCATAATCACATTTTTTCATGATTTTCCGATCTTCCAAAACAGCCGAGGTTGCTCGCTGAGAACACCACTTCTCAATTTCATTGCGGTTCCTTTTCCAGTCTCCAACTGTTGTTTACCCAACGTTATAATCTTGCGCCACTTTTAATAAAGTTTCACCATTGTCTATTCTTTTTAAAGCCTTAAGTTTTTCTTCCATTGAAACGACCACCTTTTTCCGTTTTGCAGCCATAACCACAAATTTTTACAATAAACAAAGTGCAACACGTCCATTCCACTACAGATCGAAGTTAGCACTGAGGAGTGAGGAGTAGCAGACGGCGACAATGAACTGAGTATCAACAACACGTTAGTCACTGACCTGTCGTCGGCTGGCGTACGGCCGGCGCGGTGAAAGGGTCGGATAACACACAAGGTCGGATAACCGAAGATCGGATAATCGAGTCTCTACTGAATCATTATACACTCCTGGAAATTGAAATAAGAACACCGTGAATTCATTGTCCCAGGAAGGGGAAACTTTATTGACACATTCCTGGGGTCAGATACATCACATGATCACACTGACAGAACCACAGGCACATAGACACAGGCAACAGAGCATGCACAATGTCAGCACTAGTACAGTGTATATCCACCTTTCGCAGCAATGCAGGCTGCTATTCTCCCATGGAGACGATCGTAGAGATGCTGGATGTAGTCCTGTGGAACGGCTTGCCATGCCATTTCCACCTGGCGCCTCAGTTGGACCAGCGTTCGTGCTGGACGTGCAGACCGCGTGAGACGACGCTTCATCCAGTCCCAAACATGCTCAATGGGGGACAGATCCGGAGATCTTGCTGGCCAGGATAGTTGAGTTACACCTTCTAGAGCACGTTGGGTGGCACGGGATACATGCGGACGTGCATTGTCCTGTTGGAACAGCAAGTTCCCTTGCCGGTCTAGGAATGGTAGAACGATGGGTTCGATGACGGTTTGGATGTACCGTGCACTATTCAGTGTCCCCTCGACGATCACCAGTGGTGTACGGCCAGTGTAGGAGATCGCTCCCCACACCATGATGCCGGGTGTTGGCCCTGTGTGCCTCGGTCGTATGCAGTCCTGATTGTGGCGCTCACCTGCACGGCGCCAAACACGCATACGACCATCATTGGCACCAAGGCAGAAGCGACTCTCATCGCTGAAGACGACACGTCTCCATTCGTCCCTCCATTCACGCCTGTCGCGACACCACTGGAGGCGGGCTGCACGATGTTGGGGCGTGAGCGGAAGACGGCCTAACGGTGTGCGGGACCGTAGCCCAGCTTCATGGAGACGGTTGCGAATGGTCCTCGCCGATACCCCAGGAGCAACAGTGTCCCTAATTTGCTGGGAAGTGGCGGTGCGGTCCCCTACGGCACTGCGTAGGATCCTACGGTCTTGGCGTGCATCCGTGCGTCGCTGCGGTCCGGTCCCAGGTCGACGGGCACGTGCACCTTCCGCCGACCACTGGCGACAACATCGATGTACTGTGGAGACCTCACGCCCCACGTGTTGAGCAATTCGGCGGTACGTCCACCCGGCCTCCCGCATGCCCACTATACGCCCTCGCTCAAAGTCCGTCAACTGCACATACGGTTCACGTCCACGCTGTCGCGGCATGCTACCAGTGTTAAAGACTGCGATGGAGCTCCGTATGCCACGGCAAACTGGCTGACACTGACGGCGGCGGTGCACAAATGCTGCGCAGCTAGCGCCATTCGACGGCCAACACCGCGGTTCCTGGTGTGTCCGCTGTGCCGTGCGTGTGATCATTGCTTGTACAGCCCTCTCGCAGTGTCCGGAGCAAGTATGGTGGGTCTGACACACCGGTGTCAATGTGTTCTTTTTTCCATTTCCAGGAGTGTGTAAGCAGTTCACTAACTTTATCTCCAATACCTCTTATATTTTGATGAAATTCGCTAATTCCTTCCATACTTGGAAACATGACATCCTCTGAAGGTGAGCCCTTGGTTAGAGGGACTTCCTTTAAGCAAGTATACCTATCAGCTGACTTCAATCTAAAAGAGGTGCAGCTCTAATACCAGCTACTTCAGGAATTTTTCCATGAGTGATCCCACCATCACCCACTACACTGTCACCTATAAGCTTTGCCAGCTTCTCCTTCCCATACCTATTGAGGTTCAGGCCATGCCTAGTGAAACCCGATCTACTGATAGACCCACCTGGCACCACTGAAATGTGACCCATGCCCTGTGCCATCAGCACCCCCTCCAGGCCCATGTTAAAGCGCCTAACAGCCGCATCAAGTCGAGGCCGGTCATGACGCTGAAACTGTTGCACGAAATGCACATTAGTGGCACCAGTTTGAATAACTATCTTTACCAGGTCACCACCTATATCATATTCCCTGTACCTATCAAGTCTGTGCCCTGCTCCACCCACCATCACTACCTGATCCTCCATAAAATTCCTAGATGACTCTCCTGTGCTGTCAGTCACCTGAGCCAGCCCTGCACTAGGCTTCACAATGCTCGTGACCTGGTACTCACTCCCCAACACTTCCTGCAACTGCTGGCCTATACCTCTAATGTGCAAACTACCTAGCAGCAGAACCTTCTTCCTTCTGTTAGTTTTGATGTCATATAATATGCACGAAGTAAATTCACATTATTATTCAAAGTTGTAGTAAAGTAGGTTTGATTGTGTGACTTGAGTCGTAATGCAAATGAGTCATCTGTTTGCAACAGCATGATAGAACAGGCAACCGCTTTAAACTATACAGTTACATTAATTTTTTGGTTTATACTGTTCGCATTTGGATTAACACATTGGCTGCGAAGAGGATGCCAATGAACATGGCAGAAGCTCATGCCTGATGCCACGTGACTGTTGGCATCCACAAGCTACACTCTGTGTAGCAGACTATATTTTAAGATGAAATATATATTTTGGATGAATGGGGCCTGTGTATGCGATCTTTGGTTGACAACATATCAGTTTAGCTTTGTCCGCAGTTGTGACTTCTTACAGTTCTACTTGCAGTCCATTGCAACCACCATTACGAGTACAGTCCCTGCCTTCGTCACTGTTTTTGTTATCACTTCTGTTCGCAAACACATCTTTTTCGTCAGAAAACTCTGGTAACAGCGAATAACCGACAGCCCCCCCCCCCCCACACACACACACACACACGCACAGAAATTCGGGAAATCCACAAAAATGTGGCCTTTTATGAATTTACCGAAGTCAGGGCAATATGAAATGAAACTAACAATGAAATTTTTTAGCAGCAGCTGGTGTGGGTCTTGAAAGACCAAATTAAAAACCCCGCCTCTTCAAGGAATTTGAAACAGCAGCAAGAATAAATATTTAACACAGTGATTTACGAACAACCTATACCAGTGTGCACATTACTTTTTTATATTTTTTGTGTTCAGATCATACAGACTGACAAAACAGATATTCATCCCTTACTTTTAGCATGTTTTTAGTTAAAAGGATATGTCCTTCAACAACTAAGGAACAAAATTTCAAAACATTGAGTGCACCCTTGGTCAAACGAATTTGATATAGTTACCATCTATTACTTATATGTTCTTCTACACCATTTGTACTTACTGCTGTGTTATGAAACAAGCTCTGCATCTTTAATCTAATTACAATTTACAGGAGGATGACGGTTCAAACCCGCGTACTGACATCTTCATTTAGGATTTCCGTGATTTACCTAAAATCGCTTCAGGCAAATGCCAGGATGGGTCTTGAACATCCGCACAAAACGATCTGCCTGGCTGTTTGATACAGGATGTTGTGGACAAGGAAAATCCCATTGGCAGCAGAGAATTGCTGAAACTCCGTTGAAGTAAACTGTGAACCGTTATACATAACGATCGTTTTGGAGAGTCCCTCGACAACAAAGAGGCGCTAGAGAATTTTGATAGTCTCAGCAGAAGTGGTGTTCATCATGTGGAAGATGTAAGAGTATTCCGACCCAGAGTCGATCAGGATGAGCCACTGGGAGCCATGAAACAGCCCTGTGAAATCCAAGTGGAGACATTCCCACAGAACAGCTGCACCTGGCCACGAAAAATACTGATTTGGGGGTGATGCTTGGCATGTGGTGCAGGGCAACACGAGGGAGGTAATGTCTTTATCCACTCTGCATCAATAAAGGTGTTGACAGGCCAGCTCTTTGGTGAGGAGACTCCCCAATGGCCAGCTCGGAGGAGGTCGAGGACACGACAGTGCAGTGCATGTGGTATGACCACCAGGGGAGCGTTGGAATCACTATGCAAAAGGATGATGCTACTGCAGAAAAAGAGACTGTGCCGATGATCCCAAAAATGCTAGACTTCCGCATCACGGACGATGTGATGGCTAGCCTGTCAACCTGCAGCGATTTGGTGGAGGAGAGCTCTGGAAGCATGTCCAGAGCTGCATCCACATTCGGCTCCACTTGTGGAGCATCAAACTCACGGTCCACTCTGGCAAGCAGCCGGGAAAGGAAATCGGCGTTTGCGTGCCATTCAGAGGTGCAATAGACAAAATCAATGTTGAACATTGCCAGGAAGAGCGCCTCACGCTGGAGGTGGCGCGCTGTTTGGGTGGGCCCTGCAGCACCCGGGTGAAACAAAGAACCCAATGGTGTGTGGTCGGTCTGCAGAGTGAAATGACGACCGCACAAGAAGCTGTAGAATTTCGTCAGGGCGAAAACCAACGCCTAAGCTTCCTTTTCAATTTGACTACATTTGGTTTGAGCATTGGTCAACTTTATGGGTGCAAAAGCCTATGGCCTCTCAATGCCGTTGCCCACTTGTGAGAGTACCGTAACCAGGCCATAGTCCTGGGCATCAGTAGCGACAATGAGGGGCAGGGAAGGGTCGTAAGTGGCCAGACAAGCAGGGTGGCAGAGAGCTGATTTGAGAATCGTGAAAGCCTGCACACACGCCGCGCCCCAAACCCAACGCACGCCCTTGCGCAACGACTTGGTCACGGGCGCCGAAATCTCGGGGGCGTGGGGTATAAAACGCGGATAAAAGTTAATTTGACCAAGAAGGGATTCCAGTTACTTCACATTGGTGGGAGGAGGCATGTTTTGAATCATCTCGACATACTCCTTAGACGCATGTAGGCTGCGGGCATCAATTGTGAACCCAAGATAACTGACACTGTGTGCAAGAAAATCACACTTTTCTTTCCACCAACGCAGGTTAGCGTTGGAAAAAACCTGAAACAGCCTATCCAGCTTGTCTGTGAGGTCCACCGCAGACGAGCCATCAACAATGATATCATCCAGATAATTTTCTCTACTGGGTACCTGACTTGTGAGGTGTTCCATATTACGTTGGAAAGTAGCGGGGGCGCTGGCAGTGCCGAATGGGAGGCGGTTGTACTGGAAAAGGCCACATTGGATATTGATGACAAGGATCTGCTGCGATTCCTCATCCAACGGCAGCTGCAAATAAGCACTGCGCAAATCAATTTTGGCAAAAACGGTTGAGCCCAAAAGATGTGTGAGTATGTCATCCACTGCTGAGACAGGATATGCATCAATGACAGACTGACAATTTACTGTGACCTTAAAATCTCTACATATGCGTAAAGCACCGTTCAGATTCTCGACTAACATGATAGGCGTCGCCCAGTGACTGTGCATGATGTGAGAAAGGATGCCTTCGTCTTGTTAGCGGTGAAGTTCCACCTGGAGCCTGTCTCAGGGAGCAAAGGGGATTGGGCAGGCCTTAAAAAAAACGAGAGACAGCAGGGGGCAGAAGCCCTGGCGTGGAGGATGAGAACAACGTTTCATATTTGCTCAGCAACGAGATGAGGAGGGTATCCAAGGAGGTGATCAAAACAGCCTGAATCTTGTCCTGCACTGACAAACCCAAACGACCAAAAATGTCCACACGCAGAAGGTGCTGGGGCGGAAGGTGCCAGGGAGCTGACCACCAAAAACTGAGTGGTGAAGGAACGACTGTTGTAGGCGATTTGTGTTTAAAAAACGCCGTCGACTGATATATGCTGATTACTAAAACTATGCAAGGCGCGAGTGTATGGAGACAGAACTGCCGAGCCCTATCTTTGGAATGTGGCACCATTGACAATAGAAATGGAAGATGCCTTGTCCATTTGGAGGACCACAGAAATATGTGCGACCTCCAAGGTAAGGAGGAAACGGGCTCATGACTGGAGAATGATGGAGAATACCTGTCTGTCAATCGAATGCAAGGCTTCCAGGTCCTGCAGTGATGATTCGTGATGTGCCTGTGCGTCTACAGGAAGCATGGCATTGACGCGATGTTTCTGTGAAGCTTGACACACAACAGCGATATGGCCCATTCGGCTGCAAGCCATGCACCTTGCTCGCTGGTGGGGGAACTACGACCATTGGTGAGTCCGGAAACAGTCCCGACATAATGGAAAACATGTGAAAGAGTTTCTGTCAGTGAATGTACCAATGGACCGATGAGACTCACGCTCGGCTGTAGGCAACTGGCAAGCCGTGAAAACAGAGAAATCAAGACGCGGCGGTTGTAGTCGGTGAGACAGTGCAAACACGCAAATGATTGGCAGACAAGTGTCGAGGGACAGGTCCTGTAACTTCAAAATACACAGTGGTCCACTGATAGTGGCCAGGCCAAATGTCTCACGAAATAAGCATCAAACGAAAAAACTACAAAGAACGAAACTCATCTAGCTTCAAGGGGGAAACCAGATGGCGCTATGGCTGACCCGCTAAATGGCGCTGCCATAGGTCAATCGGATATCAAATGGCGTTTTTTAAAATACGAACCCCCATTTTTATTACATATTCGTGTAGTACATAAAGAAATATGAATGTTTTAATTGGACCACTTTTTTCACTTTGTGGTAGACGGCACTGTAATAGTCACAAACGTATAAGTACGTGGTATCGCGTAACATCCCGCCAGTGCGGACGGTATTTGCTTCGTGATACATCACCAGTGTTAAAATGGGCCGTTTACCAATTGGGGAAAAGGTCGATATCGCGTTGATGTATGTCTATTGTGATCAAAATGCCCAACGGGCGTGTACTATGTATGCTGTTCGGTATCCAAGTGTCCGGACTGTTCGCCGGATAGTTACGTTATTTAAGGAAACAAGAAGTGTTCAGCCGCATGTGAAACGTCAACCACGACCTGCAACAAATGATGATGCCCAAGTAGGTGTTTTAGCTGCTGTCGCAGCTAATCCGCACATCAGTAGCAGACAAAATTGCGCGAGAATCGGGAATTTCAAAAACGTCGGTGTTGCGAATGCCACATCAACATCGACTGCTCCGGTACCATATTTCTATGCACCACAAATTGCATGGCGACGACTTTGAACGTCGTGTACAGTTCTGCCACTGGGCACAAGAGAAATTACGGGACGATGACGGATTTTTTGCACACGTTCTATTTAGCGACGAAGCGTCATTCACCAACAGCGGTAACGTAAACCCGCAGAATATGCACCATTGGGCAACGGAAAATCCACGATGGCTGTGACAAGTGGAACATCAGCGACCTTGGCGGGTTAATGTATGGTGCGGCATTATGGGAGGAAGGATAATTGGGCCCCATTTTATCGATGGCAATCTAAATGGTGCAATGTATGCTGATTTCCTACGTAATGTTCTATCGATGTTACTACATATTGTTTCACTGCATGACAGAATGGCAATGTACTTCCAACATGATGGATGTCCGTCACATAGCTCGCGTGCGGTTGAAGCGATATTGAATAGAATATTTCATGACAGGTGGATTGGTCGTCGAAGCACCATACCATGGCCTGCACATTCACCGGATCTGACGTGCCCGGATTTCTTTCTGTGGGGAAAGTTGAAGGATATTTGCTATGATGATCCACCGACAATGCCTGACAAAATGCTTCAGTACATTGTCCATGCACGTGTGAACATTACTGAAGGCGATCTAATCGCTGTTGAGAGGAATGTTGTTACACATATTGTCAAATGCATTGGGGTTGACAGACATCATTTTGAGCATTTATTGCATTAATGTGGTATTTACAGGTAATCACACTGTAATAGCATGCGTTCTCAAAAATGATAAGTTCACAAAGGTACATGTATCACATTGGAACAACCGAAATAAAATGTTCAAATGTACCTACGTTCTGTACTTTTATTTAAAAAACCTACCTATTACCAACTGTTCATCTAAAATTGTGGGCCATATGTTTGTGACTATTACAGCGCCATCTATCACAGAGCGAAGAAAGTAGTCCAACTAAAACAGTCATATTTCTTTATGTACTACACGAATACGAAATAAAAAATTGGGGTTCCTATTTTAAAAAAAACGCAGTTGATATCCGTATGACCTATGGCAGTGCCATCTAGCGGGCGAACCATAGTGCCATCTGGTTTTCCCCTTCAAGCTAGACAAGTTTCGTTATTTGTAGTATTTTCGTTTCACGCTTATTTCGTGAGATATTTGGCCCGGCCACAATCAATGGACGACCCTGTATAAGCCTGAAGACCCTCGACTGGTGAGTGACACACCACCACATTGTGAATCGACGAGGCATAAGACTGCTTGCAGGCAATGTTGGCGTAACGGAATCTGCAGTTGCGGGAGGTACCCTGGAGCGTCGTAATCCATTCCCGATATGTCTAACCTGTGGACTTTCGACAAGGAAAGAATGTCTGATGAGTGGAGGTGATGTCAGTAGTAGGACAAACTGGTCGTCACCCCAAGTACTGTTATCCAAGATGGCGGCGATGAACTCATTCAAGATAATGGCTGTGACGTCATCCAAGATGGTGGATTTTGCCGGGAAGATAGGTCGATTGGGATACCTCCACTAACCTAACGCCCCCCCCCCCACCTACCCCAGAAAATGGTGGGAAGTTCAAATTCCAACAGGACAATGCAACACACCTCTACTAACCTAACAAAATGGAGAGAAAATAGGTCACTTGGGCTAACTCCACTAACCGAAGTATCCGGCCGCCACCTCTTCCTAGGGATTGGCGGGAAGATGACTCAGCTGCACTGGGCTGCTGGAGAGAGGAAGAAGTGTACTTTATTTATTTTGGAACAATTTATTTAGGGATGGATTTTGAGAGATAGTATATTACCAATATAAAACACATGCGCTGACATGCTTGGGATCACACCACACAGACTACAAACCTGTAAACTACTCGTAAATTACCGAAATAATTCACAACAATCAACTTGTAAATTGCCGAAATAATTTCAGTACACAGCATACAGACCTGCAAACAACTCGTAAACCACCCAAATAACCCATGTATAATGCTCTGCAGATATGCTTGCTAATTGTAAACTGCCAAAATAATGTATTGCACAGCCTACAGACATGCAAACCACTCGTAAATAATGAAATACATTTATGTCCAGAGAGCCAAGCAACTCGTAAATCGTCGAAATAATAATCCATCTAAAAGACTCTGCAAACATGCCTTCTAATCATCAACTCGAAATCATGCACCAGTCCTTATTTAAGCAATTTGAGACACTACCGCCATCCAGTGTGTTCGCCACGAGGTCCAGAGTCCAACTTACCTAGCACACAGTACTGCCACCAGAGACCACTGGTGTCCATCCCGTTCTGTGACGCAATCCAAGATGCCGGGGGGAAATGGAGGGAAACACTGTGTTCGCTACAAGATCGGGCCTAGTAGACAGTACTGCCACCAGAGAGCACTGTCATCACTCTCATCTCTTCGACCGCTTTCTCTCTTGCGATTCTGATGGGACATGTGTGACGTGTCTAGCCCACGTGCGTGCATACTGACGTCACAGTGTCTAGTGTGCGTGTGCATACTGATGTCACAGATTGTGCAATAGAAATCTGCTCCAATACTCGCAATTCTAACGGGACACGTGTGACATGTCTAGCCCGTGCACGTGCATACTGATGTTACAGCATCTAGCCTGCAATTGCGTAGTGACATCACAGATCGAGCAATAGATATCTGCTCCTCCACTCGTGATTCTAACAGGACATGTGTGACGTGTAGCTGACATATCGCTATGAAAAGCATGCATCTAACAAGGTTCTCAATGTTATACTAAAGTCACATTCCTGTGCAAAAATAACAACCAAGTCGAACTCTCGGAAATTATATAGTGTCCCACAAAAACTTAATGTTCGCTTTCTTGATGTCTCCATAGAAAAATTCCTGCCCTAACATAAGCTGTTTACCAAAATAGCCCAAAATTTCATCTTTTCCACTGCACACCATCTATAAACACTAAAAAAAGAAATTCACCATTTTATCAAGACTTTCTTAATGATTTGCTTCAGCGTTTATGAAGCCAAGCTAAATGTAAGAAGCACTAATCTTATTACCAGCAAACTAGAATTACCTGTTTATAGCATTCACCTTCAAAAATCTGTAAGTTCACATACTTTGAGCGAGATGCAATAAAAAAAAAATACCCTCCTTGATCAAGAATATATCTAATTGCATTCTTCACAAATGCAGAGGCTGAATTCAGTATCATCCAGCATGCATTCCAAGTAGCATCTTCACTCATAGTATGAACTCTTTCGCTGTAAATCGATTAATTATCATAGACTCCGTTGTCCTCGAGGTATTGTAAGCATCTGGCTAGTTCAGCTTTCAGTCGCTAGGACTGCTAGTGAGCCCCACCCCCAAGACGCTCAACACCCACTGGTTCACACTGAGATCACGTGATGCTACGTCATCACATCTATATAAGGACTCACTCTCCAACAGTCTTTCTCACTCGTCCTTAGTTTCTCTCAGCATTCGTTCGTGTATGTGTATGTGTGTGTGTGTGTGTGTGTGTGTGTGTGTGTGTGTGTGTGTGTGTGTTCACTAGTTCTTTTATCAACACAAGATGAAGAGAGTTAACTCAAGCAACACCTCAGAGAGTCCAGGATTTGGGATTGCCTAATGAGTAAATAATTTCTATTTTCAGAATAAATTTTCATGTTTATTTTAAATTCGCCTTATTAATTCTCTCTCCTTGTTATAGTACAACTCACAGATTTTGCCCTCGTGCGTTAGGAGAGTGGAGCGGGCTGTACCGCAACAGGCTCTGGAAGTCCAGCCTCCTGTGTTCAGTGCACGGTTGGAATTGCCTTGTGAGTATACTTTTCATTATAATTTCTTCTTCTTCTTTATAAACCGTTCAAAATTTTTTCTTATTTCATACTTCTTTTTATTTTTTCTAGATCATCTGAAGCAAATTCGTGTTCAGTTGCAGGCAGAGCTGGGCCCTCTTCCACATAGCGCAGCTGCTGCTGCAGTAGATATTTGTTTTCAGCCCCCAGCTGTAGATAACTGACAACAGCAGCAGCCACGTAAGTATAGAGAAAAATATGCATGTATGGTCTTTCAGTGTAACTCAAAAATTGAAAATAAATTATGTCTCATCCTGTTACAGGAACGGTTCTACAGGACTTGGATTTGCTGAACAGGCAGCTGGAGGCTGTTCATCAGCGGGTGCAGGAACAGCCTCCAGCAAATAATGAGATGGCAAAGCAGCATACTTGTAAGTTAAAAAAAAGGATTATCTATCTCTAATCGTTCTGCTAGTAAAGGTAGTAGTAGTAGTATAGAAAGTTTTTTTCTCTAACAAATCGGTTTATATATTTTTTTTTCTTGTTGTTCTAGGCGAGTACCGACAAAAGCGATCATATCTCTCCCTCCTCTATGATAATTACGTTAATTTTTTAAGGGAGCGGTGGAACCACCTGATGAATTGTTTATTCCCTGGAGCCAGAGCGAAAAAGGTAATTACTCACTCTGCATATAATCATGTGATCATCGGTGTTCATTGTTTCTGTGGTGTCACCGCCAGATACCACACTTGCTAGGTGGTAGCCTTTAAATCGGCCGCGGTCCGTTAGTATACGTCGGACCCGCGTGTCGCCACTGTCAGTGATTGCAGACCGAGTGCCGCCACACGGCAGGTCTAGAGAGACTTCCTAGCACTCGCCCCAGTTGTACAACGGACTTTGCTAGCGATGGTTCACTGACAAAATACGCTCTCATTTGCCGAGACGATAGTTTAACATAGCCTTGAGCTACGTCATTTGCTACGACCTAGCAAGGCGCCATTATCAGTTACTATTGATATTATGAAGCATGAACCGTCAAGACCGATGTTCTTCATTAACAGATTTAAGTTAAGTATTCCACCACCTACGTCCGTTTTTCTAAATTCTAATTTCCTTGCCCTGTTCCAGACCTCACGCCAGCCTGCGTGAGCTAAAATGCGTGCCTTTCGGCCTCCTCCTAGTAACACGGGGTTGGCTCTCCTGCCAACCAAAACATTGCCGACGAGGCACAACCGTGTTCTTATCGATATTGCCCTGATTTACTTATGTAATGGCTTCGCCACAATCTCCAGATGTACTGTCCGAATTTTATCGCTTACAGAATCAGCAGACGCAGGCCTTACTGGATGCCCTTGGACAGCTCGTCCAGGGTCAACGGGCAATGCAAAACGATTCGGCAGCTGCCACTCCACCTAACGCAGCCACAACACGCTGTTGCACCAACTTTTCGACCTTTTGATGCTGCACTGGAAAGCTGGACGGAGTGGTCACGCCAATTTGGATTCCATCTCGCCGCCTACAGAATTCAAGGTAACGAGCGGCTGCCTTTTTTGTTGTCCTCAGTAGGGGTGACCACGTACCGTGTGATAGTCAAATTATTTCCCCGACGTGACGTAGCAACTCTATCCTACGACGAAATTTTGTCTGCATTAGATGCATATTTCAAAGAATCAGTCAATGTAGTTGCAAAAAGGTATACCTTCTTTCTTACAAAACGTACGGCAGGTCAGACTAATCGGGAGTGGGTAGCAACTTTGCAAAGCCTTACTAGGGATTGTGCTTTTGAGTGTCAATGTGGACTCCCTTATTCAGATACTATGGTACGTGATGCAATTGCACAGAACGTTTCTGATGTTCGTATAAGGGAACAGATTTTGAAACTAGTCAATCCCTCCCTTCAACAAGTGATGGACATATTGGATCGGCAAGACACACTTGACTTTGCTCAGGAATCATTTGAAACTTCACCAGCCGTGTGTCAGGTTAACCGGCCCGCCGGGCGAGCTGCACGGAGCAGTAAACAGCCCTCGCGCCCGGCCGCGCCGCTGCCGCCAGGCTCTCAGCCACGTGTACCACGCAGGCAAGCAAATGCAGTGCTAAAATCATGCCCGCGGTGTGCTACTAGACATTCGTGTGAGAATTTCCCGTCACGCCAGGCTATTTGTTTTTTCTGTAATAAAAAAGGACATGTTCAGAGTGTTTGCCAGAAAAATCACAGATCGGAAACTCACAACCATTCCAGGCCCTTTGCTTTGCGCCGAATTCGCACCAAGGATACTCAGGCTCGTGAAACTTCGCCCATGGAAATTCATGTAGTTCATTCCACTCCGCTCAGTGCCACTCTCTCTAACAGTGACTGTGTTCGTCCCACAAATAGTGTGCGTCGACATCGCCGGAAATCCCATCAAGTCGCAAGTGATTATGTGCCAGTGTCAGTTCACGTTGCACGAGACAGTCGCTCTTGTCGTCAGCAGGACAATAAACTTTTTGTAGACTTGGACATTAATGGCAAAGTGATACCATTCCAGCTCGATACCGGAGCTGCAGTTTCAGTGATCAATCAAGACACGTACAAACAGCTGGGCACTCCTCCGTTGCGTGCCGCAAATGTTAAGCTAACTACATATTCAGGTCACGGGCTCCCTGTGTTAGGACAGTGCAGCCTTCTTGCAACATACAAAGGACACACAAAACTAGTGTCATTTTACGTCCTTTGTTCTTCTTCTGCAGTGAACTTGTTTGGTTTCGATTTGTTTCAGTTGTTTAACTTGTCTATAGTAAATCAGGTCCTATCACTGAACCAGACTGTGCCTTCAGACAGTGTTTCTCGTCTATGTGAAGAATTTGCAGACATTTTTGCACCGGGCCTTGGTTGCGCTAAGAACTATAAAGCACATTTGGAACTGAAAGTAAACGCACAACCGAAATTTT
This sequence comes from Schistocerca nitens, assembly GCF_023898315.1. Taxonomy (NCBI): domain Eukaryota; kingdom Metazoa; phylum Arthropoda; class Insecta; order Orthoptera; family Acrididae; genus Schistocerca; species Schistocerca nitens. The sequence goes on along the minus strand of NC_064620.1, from coordinate 634,822,133 downwards.
TCAGAGCGCGCAATGTTCCCCACGTATTGCGTGATGAGGTCGCAAAAACATTACACGATTTGGAATCACAAGGTGTGATTGAACGTGTGCAGGCTTCACTCTGGGCATCACCCTTAGTAATTTTGCCAAAACCTTCGGGAAAATTGAGACTTTGTGTGGACTTCATGGCAACAGTGAATTCGCAACTAGTGATTGTAACTTTTCCTTTACCCCGCCCGGAAGATTTTTTTGACAAACTGTGCCCGGGTAAATATTTTCCGAAGTTGGACCTAGCAGATGCGTACTTGCAAATACCAGTGGACGAAGAATCCCAGCGCGTTTTGATGGTTAACACGCATCTTGGTTTGTATTGATTCAAACGACTGCCATTCAGGTGTGCATCCGCCCCTGCATTGTTTCAGCAATATCTACAAACTGTTTGTGCGTCGGTCCCTACTGCAGCAAACTATCTGGACGATATTGTGATCTCCGGAAAGACGGAAGAAGAACATTTAGCCAATCTCAGAACATTATTTCAGGTCTTGCGACAAAATGGTCTTCGCTTGCGGAAGGACAAATGTGTGTTTTTGCTCGTGACTTGCCCTACCTGGGACATGTACTCAATGCCCAAGGCAGACATCCTAGTCCCGAGCACCTCCGTGCCATACAAGACTTGCCTTCGCCGCAGAATTTGAAGCAGCTACAGAGTGTGCTGGGGAAAATCAACTATTATCATAAATATGTGCCGCATGCCTCTTCCATTTCAGCTCCGCTTCATCGCTTATGCCGTAAAGGTGTTCCGTTCGTCTGGACAATGGAATGCGAACGCGCCTTTCGCCAGTTGAAATCGGCGTCGCTTTCCAATACTTGCCTTATGCCATTGGATCCGCAGAAGCCCCTTTTGTTGATGGTGGATGCATTGGATTTCGGGATCGGTGCTGTGCTTGCGCACAAAGATGGATCGCACGATCGCCCTATTACCTTTGCGTCCAAATTGCTCTCGTCTGCGCAAAGAAATTATTCACAGATCGAGAATGAAGCATTGGCTCTCGTATTTGGTATTACAAAGTTTCATGATTTCTTGTATGGTCGTCACTTTACCATCATCACAGACCACAAACCTTTGACATCGCTTTTTCATCTGAACGAGCCTGTACCTCCACGTACAGCGCAGAAATTCATTCGCTGGTCTATTTTCCTCTCGCAGTACCGCTACGATATTTTGTATCGGTCCACTGCTAAGCACGGAAATGCCGATGCGTTGTCCCGTTTGCCTGTTGCTGAGGATAGGGCATTCGATTCCTCCGAACTTGCTTGCATATTCATTGATTCAGAAACCGATGACGTGGTCGAATCGTTTCCGATTGATTTTCGTCGTGTAGCTACAGCCACAGCTGCCGACCCTGTCCTTGCTGCCATTCTACATTTTGTTGCTACGCAATGGCCCTTGTCAAAGTCACGGATCGGGGATCTATTGGTTCGCCGATTTTTTGCTCACAAGGAGAGACTTTTTGTTCGACGTGGTGTTTTGCTGTTGCGTTCTGATAATGATCAGTCCAGGGTCGTGGTGCCACGTTCATTACAGTCCTCTGTGTTACAGCTTCTCCACCAAGGACATTGGGGTATAGTGAGAACGAAACAACTTGCTCGTCAGCACTGTACTTGGTTCGGAATCGATGCTGCGATTACGCTTCCCCTTGGCAACGCTTGCACATCGATTTTGCTGGTCCATTCTGGAATGCTCGATGGTTGGTTGTGGTTGATTCATTCAGTAATTTTCCTTTTGTTGTCTGGATGTCTTCCACGACGTCATCTGCCACCATCCAAGCGTTATCTGCTATCTTTTGCATTGAAGGTCTTCCACAGACTATTGTTTCCGACAATGGCCCACAATTCATGTCCGCAGAATTTCAGTCATTCTGCAAGGCCAATGGTATTCAACATCTGACGTCCGGGCCGTTTTCGCCACAGTGAAACGGTGCCGCCGAACGATTGGTCAGGACTTTCAAGTCCCAGATGTTGAAGTTGAAAGAGTCGCACTCTCAGGAGGATGCGTTATTGCTCTTTTTGTCCTTGTATCGCTCTCAGCCCGGAGATGGTCGCTCGCCGGCTGAGTTGCTCCACGGTCGTCATCATCGAACCTTGATGTCTTTGCTACATCCGCCGCATCAGGTTCCTGTGCAGCGGCAGACACCTGCTTTTGCTCCAGGCAACGTTGTCTACTATCTTCACTACCGAGGTTCACGGCGTTGGCTCGAAGGGCGCATTCTTCGCTGCCTTGGACGCGCTATGTATCTGGTTTTGGGGGCCTCTGGTGAGATGCGCCGGCATCTCAACCAGCTGCGCCTCTGCCGTCGCATGGGATCTGCCGCTCGCCGTCTGCTTTCAGCGACGGTGCCGTCCGGTCAGCGCCCTGGGGACCCATCTACTGGCTCGCCTCAGCCCCAGGTGTTACCGACACTGCCTTCCATTTTGCCCCATGGCGACGCGCCACCGCCGCTGCCTTTTCTCCCGCCGGCGACGCCCGCAGTGGACGCGTCCCTGGGTCGCGCGCTGCCGATCATTTCCCATGACCAGCTGTCCTCCGACATGGAACTCTTGCCCGCTCCGGACCATATGTCGTCTTCGCCCGTCGGGTGCCCCGGCCCGATGGAGGTCGACCCTTCGGCCCCTCCTGTCTCTCTACGGCCGCATACACCACATGTTGGCGTGCACCCTGGTGCAGGTTTTCAGGCGTTTCCTAGCTCCCCGCGGTCCGAATGGCAGGATGCGGGTGGCACAGCCTCGCCTGTTGTTAGGCTCCCCACCTCGTCGCATACGTCAACATGGGGTCCTCCCCACGGCGGGCGGAAGCCTTATGCCACAACCGTACGCCAATTTGCGGGGGAGGAATGTGGTGTCACCGCCAGACACCACACTTGCTAGGTGGTAGCCTTTAAATCGGCCGCGGTCCGTTAGTATACGTCGGACCCGCGTGTCGCCACTATCAGTGATTGCAGACCGGGCGCCGCCACACGGCAGGTCTAGAGAGACTTCCTAGCACTCGCCCCAGTTGTACAACCGACTTTGCTAGCGATGGTTCACTGACAAAATACGCTCTCATTTGCCGAGACGATAGTTTAACATAGCCTTGAGCTACGTCATTTGCTAAGACCTAGCAAGGCGCCATTATCAGTTACTATTGATATTATGAAGCATGTACCGTCAAGACCGACGTTCTTCATTAACGGATTAAAGTTAAGTATTCCACCAGCTACGTCCGTTTTTCTAAATTATAATTTCCTTGTCCTGTTCCAGACCTCACGCTAGCCTGCGTGAGCTAAAACGCGTGCCTTTCGGCCTCCTTCTAGTAACACGGTGTTGGCTCTCCTGCCAACCAAAACAGTTTCACCGTGCCAGCAGCGGTAAACAATGTACTTAACTATTATTTATTTTATCTGTACTTGTTCTTGTACAGCTGTCGTGTCTCAACATGGTGTGGCGCGCATGCAGGTGGAAGCTAAACCGTCCTCCTTATCGAAGCACGCCTCGCCTATAAGGGCAAGTCGACGGCCATCCCACCTCCCTCGGGCCCGGCCCTGCCCCGGGCTGGGCCACGGCAGCCACCTCCGCCGCCGCCGTCGCTGCATCGTCGCTCTGGCCTCCATGGGCCGCCCTCTCACAGCGGCTCCGTTCAGCAGCGTCTCCTCCTGCGCCACCACGTGAGGTACAGCGGGCACGCCTATCCACCTCACCAACTCCATCGAATAGTTCTAGTTGAAGTATTAGTAACAGAGAAGATCCTGTGGCTAGTGGCAGTTCCTCCCCCTGTCATTTGAGTGAAGGACATCACGTCAGTGATACCGTACCGCAGTTAGAGACTCGCTGATTACCGACGACTTTGAGGAGCAAATCTCGTTCACCAGGATCGAGAACCTGGCAGGAGGGTAGCACAGCCCTGTTGGATTTCTAAGCGCTTGCCTTCCTGTCTTGGAAATTGAGCTCCTCAAGGTAGTCAATGATCTGCAGTATCCCCCCATTAAATACAGTGCTGTGCTTTGCATAGAATTATCCAAAGTTTGGTCTGGTGTTGAAGAAACGAATATTCATTATCTCTGGAGGGAAAATGGCGTGATAACGCGGAGCGTATCAATCGCCCAGTGGTTTCGTAGAACCACCTTGAGTGCTATATTGGGCTGGTTTTCTGATCTGGAAGTGAGAGACTCAGCTAAGGTACTCGGCAGAATTCTACACTTGGACATCCATACACGTCTACGATCCGGTAAATGGAGTGTCTAGCTATATCAAGCTCCCTAAAGATATAGCTAACAAGAGAGCATGCATTAATGTCGAAAATACAAACGATCTTGCTTGTTTTGCATGGTCAATCCTGGCTCGCGAAAGAAAGTATGATCGAAGGGATCATCCTGAGCATCCGAGTACATACGATGTAGGTGATAATATTGGTGGGTGTTATAACTTTCATGGTATAGAGTTGCCCATCTAGATCCAGGACATACCTAAATTTGAGGCGCAGAATACCCGAATATCGGTTCATGTTTATGGCCTGGAGAAGAAAAGCAAGTCATATGAGTAAGACAAGCATATCGTCGTCAGCCCCCTCAATTTCTCAAAATTTGCCAGTGAGCGTGAGCTGCATGTGAACATGCTGCTCTTCTCTAAAGGTGATAATTATCACTACGTTTGGATCAAAGACATGTCCCGACTCCTTTCCTCCCAACTATCAACTAATCAACATCCAAAACATATTTGCTTAACGGGTCTCAATTATTTCTCCTCAGACAAGTTATGAGACGCGCATCTAGTAGACTGCGCTGCCAAGGATCTGGTGTGTGTTATTACGTCTACTGAGCAAAACAAACTCATTAATTTTAAAAATGCTCACCACCAGAGGCAATGCCCGTTTGTAGTGTACGCCGACTTTGAATGCCTTCTCGCTCCTGTGACCCACTGTGGAGATGACCCTACAGCCTCACATACCACCTCTACAGAAAAAAACACGTACCATATGCGGCAGTGTACCTAACTGTATCGTCATATGATTCCAGTCTTAACCGCTACAAATCTTACGTCGGGGACAGCCCTGCCGTTTGGTTGCTCACTGAGCTCGAACAATTTTCATGGGAGGTTGATAAGCTTTACAGCGGAAACGTTCCCATGACCAAATCGAAGGAGAATGAATATTTGTTTAATAACACACTTGAATGTCATATTTGTGGGCTGCCATTAGATAGAAAAGTGGAAACTCCTCTCAGGGACCACTGTCATCTTATGGCGAAGTTCTGTGGTGCAGCTCACAACGCATGCAATTTGAAGTACCAGCTACCTAGACACATACCCATCTTCTTCCACAATTTAAGTGGGTATGATGCTCACCTTCCCCCATGAACCATGGACCTTGCCGTTGGTGGGGAGGCTTGCGTGCCTCAGCGATACAGATGGCCGTACCGTAGGTGCAACCACAACGGAGGGGTATCTGTTGAGAGGCCAGACAAACATGTGGTTCCTGAAGAGGGGCAGCAGCCTTTTCAGTAGTTGCAGGGGCAACAGTCTGGATGATTGACTGATCTGGCCTTGTAACATTAACCAAAACGGCCTTGCTGTGCTGGTACTGCGAACGGCTGAAAGCAAGGGGAAACTACAGCCGTAATTTTTCCCGAGGACATGCAGCTTTACTGTATGATTAAATGATGATGGCGTCCTCTTGGGTAAAATATTCCGGAGGTAAAATAGTCCCCCATTCGGATCTCCGGGCGGGGACTACTCAAGAGGACGTCGTTATCAGGAGAAAGAAAACTGGCATTCTACGGATCGGAGCGTGGAATGTCAGATCCCTTAATCGGGCAGGTAGGTTAGAAAATTTAAAAAGGGAAATGGATAGGTTAAAGTTAGATATAGTGGGAATTAGTGAAGTTCGGTGGCAGGAGGAACAAGACTTTTGGTCAGGTGATTACAGGGTTATAAATACAAAATCAAATAGGGGTAATGCAGGAGTAGGTTTAATAATGAATAAAAACTAGGAGTGCGGGTTAGCTACTACAAACAGCATAGTGAACGCATTATTGTGGCCAAGATAGACACAAAGCCCATGCCTACTACAGTAGTACAAGTTTATATGCCAACTACCTCTGCAGATGATGAAGAAATTGATGAAATGTATGACGAGATAAAAGAAATTATTCAGGTAGTGAAGGGAGATGAAAATTTAATAGTCATGGGTGACTGGAATTCGTCAGTAGGAAAAGGGAGAGAAGGAAACATAGTAGGTGAATATGGATTGGGGGGAAGAAATGAAAGAGGAAGCCGCCTTGTAGAATTTTGCACAGAGCATAACTTAATCATAGCTAACACTTGGTTCAAGAATCATAAAAGAAGGTTGTATACCTGGAGGAATCCTGGAGATACTAATAGGTATCAGATAGATTATATAATGGTAAGACAGAGATTTAGGAACCAGGTTTTAAATTGTAAGACATTTCCAGGGGCAGATGTGGATTCTGACCACAATCTATTGGTTATGACCTGCAGATTGAAACTGAAGAAACTGCAAAAAGGTGGGAATTTAAGGAGATGGGACCTGGATAAACTGAAAGAACCAGAGGTTGTAGAGAGTTTCAGGGAGAGCATAAGGGAACAATTGACAGGAATGGGGGAAAGAAATACAGTAGAAGAAGAATGGGTAGCTCTGAGGGATGAAGTACTGAAGGCAGCAGAGGATCAAGTAGGTAAAAAGACGAGGGCTAATAGAAATCCTTGGGTAACAGAAGAAATATTGAATTTAATTGATGAAAGGAGAAAATATAAAAATGCAGTAAATGAAGCAGGCCAAAGGGAATACAAACGTCTCAAAAACGAGATCGACAGAAAGTGCAAAATGGCTAAGCAGGGATGGCTAGAGGACAAATGTAAGGATGTAGAGGCTTGTCTCACTAGGGGTAAGATAGATACTGCCTACAGGAAAATTAAAGAGACCTTTGGAGAGAAGAGAACCACTTGTATGAATATCAAGAGCTCAGATGGCAACCCAGTTCTAAGCAAAGAAGGGAAGGCAGAAAGGTGGAAGGAGTATATAGAGGGTTTATACAAGGGCGATGTACTTGAGGACAGTATTATGGAAGTGGAAGAGGATGTAGATGAAGATGAAATGGGAGATAAGATACTGCGTGAAGAGTTTAACAGAGCACTGAAAGACCTGAGTCGAAACAAGGCCCCGGGAGTAGACAACATTCCATTAGAACTACTGATGGCCTTGGGAGAGCCAGTCATGACAAAACTCTACCGTCTGGTGAGCAAGATGTATGAGACTGGCGAAATACCCACAGACTTCAAGAAGAATATAATAATTCCAATACCAAAGAAAGCAGGTGTTGACAGATGTGAAAATTACCGAACTATCAGTTTAATAAGTCACAGCTGCAAAATACTAACGCGAATTCTTTACAGACGAATGGAAAAACTGGTAGAAGCCGACCTCGGCGAAGATCAGTTTGGATTCCGTAGAAATGTTGGAACACGTGAGGCAATACTAACCTTACGACTTATCTTAGAAGAAAGATTAAGAAAAGGCAAACCTACGTTTCTAGCATTTGTAGACTTAGAGAAAGCTTTTGACAACGTTAACTGGAATACTCTCTTTCAAATTCTGAAGGTAGCAGGGGTAAAATACAGGGAGCGAAAGGCTATTTACAATTTGTACAGAAACCAGATGGCAGTTATAAGAGTCGAGGGGCATGAAAGGGAAGCAGTGGTTGGGAAAGGAGTGAGACAGGGTTGTAGCCTCTCCCCGATGTTATTCAATCTGTATATTGAGCAAGCAGTAAAGGAAACAAAAGAAAAATTCGGAGTAGGTATTAAAATTCATGGAGAAGAAGTAAAAACTTTGAGGTTCGCCGATGACATTGTAATTCTGTCAGAGACAGCAAAGGACTTGGAAGAGCAGTTGAACGGAATGGACAGTGTCTTGAAAGGAGGATATAAGATGAACATCAACAAAAGCAAAACGAGGATAATGGAATGTAGTCAAATTAAATCGGGTGATGCTGAGGGGATTAGATTAGGAAATGAGACACTTAAAGTAGTAAAGGAGTTTTGCTATTTAGGGAGTAAAATAACTGATGATGGTCGAAGTAGAGAGGATATAAAATGTAGATTGGCAATGGCAAGGAAATCGTTTCTGAAGAAGAGAAATTTGTTAACATCGAGTATAGATTTAAGTGTCAGGAAGTCGTTTCTGAAAGTATTTGTATGGAGTGTAGCCATGTATGGAAGTGAAACATGGACGATAACCAGTTTGGACAAGAAGAGAATAGAAGCTTTCGAAATGTGGTGCTACAGAAGAATGCTGAAGATAAGGTGGGTAGATCACGTAACTAATGAGGAGGTATTGAATAGGATTGGGGAGAAGAGAAGTTTGTGGCACAACTTGACTAGAAGAAGGGATCGGTTGGTAGGACATGTTTTGAGGCATCAAGGGATCACAAATTTAGCATTGGAGGGCAGCGTGGAGGGTAAAAATCGTAGAGGGAGACCAAGAGATCAATACACTAAGCAGATTCAGAAGGATGTAGGTTGCAGTAGGTACTGGGAGATGAAGAAGCTTGCACAGGATAGAGTAGCATGGAGAGCTGCATCAAACCAGTCTCAGGACTGAAGACCACAACAACAACAACATGATGCTCACTTTATAGTTGAGCATGTGGCTGATTTCAGTTTGGAGAAAGATCAGGTCAGTGTCCTACCTGAGAGCGTGGGGAAGTATTTTTTTTTTGGTCATTGGTTTGATGCGACCCGCCACGAATTCCTTTCCTGTGCTAACCTCTTCATCTCAGAGTAGCACTTGCAACCTACGTCCTCAATTATTTGCTTTACGTATTCCAATCTCTGTCTTCCTCTACAGTTTTTGCCCTCTACAGCTCCCTCTTGTACCATGGAAGTCATTCCCTCATGTCTTAGCAGATGTCCTACCATCCTGTCCCTTCTCCTTATCAGTGTTTTCCACATATTCCTTCCCTCTCCGATTCTGCCTAGAACCTCCTCATTCCTTACCTTATCAGTACACCTAATTTTCAACATTCGTCTATAGCACCATATCTCAAATGCTTTGATTCTCTCCTGTTCCGGTTTTCCCACAGTCCATGTTTCACTACCATACAATGCTGTACTCCAGACGTACATCCTCAGAAATTTCTTCCTCAAATTAAGGCCGGTATTTGATATTAGTAGACTTCTCTTGGCCAGAAATGCCTTTTTTGCCATAGCGAGTCTGCTTTGGATGTCCTCCTTGCTCCGTCCGTCATTGGTTATTTTACTGCCTAGGTAGCAGAATTCCTTAACTTCATTGACTTCGTGACCATCAATCCTGATGTTAAGTTTCTCGCTGTTCTCATTTCTACTACTTCTCATTACCTTCGTCTTTCTCCGATTTACTCTCAAACCATACTGTGTACTCATTAGACTGTTCATTCCGTTCAGCAGATCATTTAATTCTTCTTCACTTTCACTCAGGATAGCAACGTCATCAGCGAATCGTATCATTGATATCCTTTCACCTTGTATTTTAATTCCACTCCTGAACCTTTCTTTTATTTCCATCATTGCTTCCTCGATGTACAGATTGAAGAGTAGGGGCGAAAGGCTACAGCCTTGTCTTACACCCTTCTTAATACGAGCACTTCGTTCTTGATCGTCCACTCTTATTATTCCCTGTTGGTTGTACATATTGTACATGACCCGTCTCTCCCTATAGCTTACCCCTACATTTTTCAGAATCTCGAACAGCTTGCACCGTTTTATATTGTCGAACGCTTTTTCCAGGTCGACAAATCCTATGAAAGTGTCTTGATTTTTCTTTAGCCTTGCTTCCATTATTAGCCGTACCGTCAGAATTGCCTCTCTCGTCCCTTTACTTTTCCTAAAGCCAAACTGATCGTCACCTAGCGCATTCTCAATTTTCTTTTCCATTCTTCTGTACATTATTCTTGTAAGCAGCTTCGATGCATGAGCTGTTAAGCTGATTGTGCGATAATTCTCGCACTTGTCAGCTCTTGCCGTCTTCGGAATTGTGTGGATGATGCTTTTCCGAAAGTCAGATGGTATGTCGCCAGACTCATATATTCTACACACCAACATGAATAGTCGTTTTGTTGCCACGTCCCCCAATGATTTTAGAAATTCTTATGGAATGTTATCTATCCCTTCTGCCTTATTTGACCGTAAGTCCTCCAAAGCTCTTTTAAATTCCGATTCTAATACTGGATCCCCTGTCTCTTCTAAATCCTGTTTCTTCTTCTACCACATCAGACAAATCTTCACCCTCGTAGAGGCTTTCAATGTATTCTTTCCACCTATCTGCTCTCTCCTCTGCATTTAACAGTGGAATTCCCGTTGCCCTCTTAATGTTACCACCGTTGCTTATAATGTCACCAAAGGTTGTTTTGACTTTCCTGTATGCTGAGTCTGTCCTTCCGACAATCATATCTTTTTCTATGTCTTCACATTTTTCCTGCAGCCGTTTCGTCTTAGCTTCCCTGCACTTCCTATTTATTTCATTCCTCAGCGACCTGTATTTCTGTATTCCTGATTTTCCCGGAACATGTTTGTACTTCCTCCTTTCATCAATCAACTGAAGTATTTCATCTGTTACCCATGGTTTCTTCGCAGCTACCTTCTTTGTACCTATGTTTTCCTTCCCAAATTCTGTGATGGCCCTTTTTAAAGATGTCCATTCCTCTTCAACTGTACTGCCTACTACGCTATTCCTTATTGCTGTATCTATAGCGTTAGAGAACTTCAAACGTATCTCGTCATTCCTTAGTACTTCCGTATCCCACTTCTTTGCGTATTGATTCTTCCTGACTAATGTCTTGAACTTCAGCCTACTCTTCATCACTTCTATTTTGTGATATGAGTCTATATTTGCTCCTGGGTACGCCTTACAATCCAGTATCTGATTTCGGAATCTCTGTCCGACTATAATGTAATCTAATTGAAATCTTCCCATATCTCCCGGCCTTTTCCAAGTACACCTCCTTCTCTTGTGATTCTTGAACAGGGTATTCGCTATTACTAGCTGAAACTTGTTACAGAACTCAATTAGTCTTTCTCCTCTTTTATTCCTTGTCCCAAGCCCATAATCTCCTGTAACCTTTTCTTCTACTCCTTCCCCTACAACTGCATTCCAGTCGCCCATGACTATTAGATTTTCGTCCCCCTTTACATACTGCATTACCCTTTCAATATCCTCATACACTTTCTCTATCTGTTTATCTTCAGCTTGCGACGTCGGCATGTATACCTGAACTATCGTTGTCGGTGTTGGTCTGCTGTCGATTCTGATTAGAACAACCCGGTCACTGAACTGTTCACAGTAACACACCCTCTGCCCTACCTTCCTATTCATAACGAATCCTACACCTGTTATACCATTTTCTGCTGCTGTTGATATTACCCGATACTCATCTGACCAGAAATCCTTGTCTTCCTTCCACTTCACTTCACTGTCCCCTACTATATCTAGATTGAGCCTTTGCATTTCTCTTTTCAGATTTTCTAGTTTCCCTACCACGTTCAAGCTTCTGACATTCCACGCCCCGACTCGTAGAACGTTATCCTTCTGTTGATTATTCAATCTTTTTCTCATGGTAACCTCCCCCTTGGCAGTCCCCTCCCGGAGATCCGAATGGGGAACTATTCCGGAATCTTTTGCCAATGGAGAGATCATCATGATACTTTTTCAATTACAGGCCACATGTCCTGTGGATACACGTTACGTGTCTTTAATGCAGTGGTTTCCATTGCCTTCTGCATCCTCATGTCGTTGATCATTGCTGATTCTTCCGCCTTTAGGGGCAATTTCCCACCCCTAGGACAAGAGAGTGCCCTGAACCTCTATCCGCTCCTCCGCCCTCTTTGACAAGACCGCAAGACCGTTGACAGAATGAGGCTGACTTCTTATGTCGGAAGTCTTCGGCCGCCAATGCTGATTATTTATCAAAATTTAAGCAGTGGTGGGTATCGAATCCGGGACCAAAGACGTTTTGATTATGAATCAAAGACGCTACCCCTAGACCACGGTACGTTTCATTATCCAAATGAATGACGCCGAAAATTACGCTCCGCTTCCTTGATACCCTACATTTTATGCAGGCACCACTCCAGAAACTCGTTGAAACTCTACCTCGTGGGGATATGCATATCACTCGAGCTGCATTTCCCGATGGGGAAAAGTTTCGAATGGTTCAAATGGCTCTAAGCACTATGGGACTTAACATCTGAGGTCATCAGTCCCCTAGAACTTAGAACTACTTAAACCATACTAACCTAAGGACATCACACACATTCATGCCCGAGGCAGGATTCGAACCTGCGACCGTAGCAGCAGTGCGGTTCCACACTGAAGCACGTAGAACCACTCGTCCACAGTGGCCGGCGGAAAAGTTTCAACCTTGACTAAGCAGCGAGTTTTCCCATATGAGTATGTGGATAGTATGACGAAACTCAACGAAACCAGGCTACCCGACATAACTGCATTCTCCAGCAACCTTACAGGCGGTGTCATAACGGATGCAAAGTATGAGCATGCCATGAATGACTCCCAGGAATTCTATATTTCCACTTTAGGAGAGTATGCCGGGCTTTACATGGACACAGACGTGCACCTGCTTGTGGACGTTTTCGTGAAATTCCGGGGTCTATGTATGACCACATATTCTCTATATCCCACCTTTTATTAAGTGGCACCGGGGTTGTCTTGGGACGCAATTCTCAAGAAAACTAAGTGCAGCATCGAATTATTGACGGATGCTGACATGCTTCTTTTCTTTGAGCGAGGGATCTGTGGGGGACTTTGCCCATTTGAGGGAACGACGTGAAATTTTTACTAGAACCGAATGGGATGAGCGTTATGGTGTAAGAAAATGCATTGCCAGACCAAACTTTAAGCGAGTCATCATATTCAATAAGAAATTCGTTTCTGTGGAGATGGCGAAGACTGCAGTAGAGTTTACGAAACCTATTTATGTGGGGGTGTGCATACTAGACCTATCCAAATTTCACATGTACCGCTTTTGTTATGAGTTTGGGAAAACTCATTTCACAGATCCTAAATGACTTTATATGGATACAGATAGCTTCATCTATTGGATGAAGAACTGCAATCCATATGAAGTAATTAGGTGCCACAGTAATCAGTTCGACACATCTTCTTATGTGGCCGATAATCCTTACAGTGTTGTTCGAGAGAACAAGAAGGCTATCGGTCTTATGCAGGATGAGTCGAATGTATTGCCGATTGTGGAGTTTGTAGGTCTACGCTCGAAAATGTATGCTATCGCACATTGGAAGGTGCCACCCAGAGGCGGGCTAAGGGTGTGCGTTGTATGGCATCACGAGCCCTCTCTATCGAATACTATTTGCAGTGTCTCTGCAGTGGTGTTGGTGGTGCTCCACTGTAAGCACTGCATATGGTATGGCAGACCAGTGTTCGCTCGAGACGACACCAGCTGTACACTGTGCTACAGTCTAAAATCGGTCTGTCGTCTCATCATGATAAAAGGGTCACTTGTGATGACGGGATTGAAACTCGCCCGTACTCACACTACTCACTTGTAGCGAGAGAAGGGGTGGGGAACTATGAGACATAGTGAATGTGTGTGTGTGTGTGTGTGTGTGTGTGAGAGAGAGAGAGAGAGAGAGAGAGAGTCTGCAGAGTAGTAGTGTAATGCTTTTATCATAGTGTAATTAATTTTGTGTGTACTATGGACACGTGTATCATAGAAAGAGAGAGAGAGAGAGAGAGAGAGTGAGAATGTGGATGTGTGTGAAAGAGAGAAGAAAACAAGCAGAAAAAATATTTTAGAATCCCAAAAATAGAAAAAATTATATATTCATTTATTTGTTGACAGACAATGTATGTGTAGGCCGTATATGTATCTACACACCACGTGCGTGTTTTAAATAAAATGGCTTTTAAGTTTTTCACATGCTGCTAGCCATTCAAGCCAGAATAGTTTTGAAGTGTATATATAGCTCACAGTCCATCAGAATTGTTATTGTAAAAACCTTCGCTTTTGTGGACTGTCGAAATTAGATTCAAAGCTTGTGCAGTCCATCAGAATTATTGTAAATACTATGCTACTGCGGCTGTCGAATGTAGTTATAATAGTAAAGAAAGTATCTCTGCATTAGTTTTTAGCATAGATTTATAAAAAAAAAATTTCCTACCAGTGTTACTGTTTTAGCGTGTAAGTTAAAAGTATTTCTGCATTGGAATAGCAGTGTCAGTTTGCACCTCAGGAATACTATGTCATACCTCAAGAATACTATATTGTATCTGAACAATACTATATTGTATTTGTGTGAACTGACTAAAGCAATAAAAAAATAGTTACCATACATCTTTGTTGTTATTTATAAAAATCCTATCCCTATTGCATTATGTATCTATATGTATATAAAAGACTGTGTATGTCTCAAATGACATTAGTTCAAAATGGTTCAAATGGCTCTGAGCACTATGGGACTTAACTGCTGAGGTCATCTGTCCCCTAGAACTTAGAACTACTTAAACCTAAATAACCTAAGGACATCACACACATCCATGCCGGAAGCAGGATTCGAACCTGCGACCGTAGCGGCGTCGCGGTTCCAGACTGTAGCGCCTAGAACTGCTCGGCCACTCCGGCCCGCAAATGACATTAGTTTTGCTGAAGATGAATGCTATTAAGGAGGTGAAGTTTACCAAGGAAGATGGCAAAATATACAGAATGGTTGCGTGGAATCACGCCTGTCACACAACACGAATTGGGTTGTGAGAGCAGGAGGCACGTGACTGTGTCCGCTTCCAAAGCTATGTAGCAGACATGTCTAAAATTATATCTCATGTGCTTGAAGAAAAGCACAGACATAGCATGTGGTTAAAAAAACTGTACATTGTCACAGTGGGAACAGGGTTGAGAAAGAACAACACAGGGGTTGTGAAGAAAAAATTCATTTATTTCTCATCCAACTTAAAAGTAATTTTACATTTGCATAAGCAGATACAGCAACACTTTTTTCATACATGTTTCAATGGAGAGAAGGACACCCGTAGAATTCCAGGTCTTGAATAGCAGCAAACTTGAAGATTCGATGCATCCATGAGATCTGCGCCTTCCCCTTCGTGTAGATGATGGTATCCGTGTGATCGAATAATTTAAGCACAGTCACCATGTCTTTATATGGTATGCCAGGATCATCCCAGTGAAATCCGTGGTAGAAATGTGTGAACCGCTTTTCACTCTTCATTGTCGTGGCACACCTCACATATTTGAAAGACCTTGGTGATGTAATGTTTGCTCAGAATGTCTCTATTATTCCAGCATTTTGGGTGTACGCTACAAACTCTACATCTTTAAATACGAACTGTCTAAGCTCACCATCACAGAAACCCTGAGCGTCCACAATGATGTTCACACCTTGAGACGTCATTGTGAAATGCTCTAGGTATCGTGCAGCACCTGTTCATTTATACAGCTCGTTACACAACACCAGTGAGCAGGCAGTAGTTGATCACACGGTCATGTAGAACTAGAGCATACGCGGCAGTTTGTTCTGGGAAATTTGTTGATGATTCGAATTCAATTCGCACATCTATAGGTCCAGACTTAATTATCTTGTTCTGTTTCAAGCAGTCTGTTATGACGATCGGTGAAAGCTCCTTGAACTTACGCAGACTGAGTAGACACCCTCCTCCCTCTCCTTCGGCAATTTCATAGTAAGAAGCATGAAACCTTGCATACATGTCATACGCTGGACTGTATACATTTTGATACTACTGCAGATGTAAAGTGTCGTATGGGTAGAGTTCTGAATTGAGATAAAATTTTGTATTAGTTAACTTGCAGTAGTCGAACACAGTGGAATCATTTGTTATATTACCTCTTCTATCGGTCTGAAATGCAAATTTGATGAATCTAGGTGTCTATAGATGGGAGGAGGTTTTAATAGCCCGTGTTTGTCTGGTCACAGTTGGTAACATTGGGTACTTGAAAACCTCCCTCGGGCGAAATGTCAGTGACATAAATGTACCAGAATTAGGACTTTTAAAAGCTTCAAACGCACCTCATCTGTTACACTGATGTGAGACATTTTCCATATCATCTTGCTGATTGTGATCTCTTTCTCCTCTTGAGCTCCTCGAGTGTATGAGTTATTGTCTGTCGCATTCCATACCAGAATGAGTTCCTGTTTAGCGTTCATAATAATCTGCCTCACGTCCTCAAAGTACCCCATAAGCATTGTTAGATGTGTGCATGCAGTAAATCGCTTGTACTCTGCAACTGTTCTGTCCTCTGGATCATCTATGAACCATCCCACATTTTCTAAACTATGCAGATCTGCGGGTGATGCAGAGATGTATGTTTTAAGATTGATGTTATGCTGACATTGTGTGTATGGTCGAACTCAGACCCACTGAGTTCATAGCGTATCTCTTGGAACAGGAATGGTTCAAATGGCTCTGAGCACTATGGGACTTAACATCTGTGGTCATCAGTCCCCTAGAACTTAGAACTACTTAAACCTAACTAACCTAAGGACACCACACACATCCATGCCCGAGGCAGGATTCGAACCTGCGACTGTAGCGGTCGCGCAGTTCCAGACTGAAGTGCCTAGAACCGCTCGCCCACACCGGCCGGCTGGAACAGGAATGCTAAAGCGTTACTTGTAAGCTTGGATCCCACTGTATCGCTGCCGTCAGTTTTCTTGAATGACCCCTCTAGATATATGAAACTCTTGCATGGGAGTGTGATTGCGTCTTGGTGCTGGATGACAATCCTAATTTCATCCTTCTTGTTAAATGTGGTTGAAGCATGAGGTTTATGAGAGAAGTATTCTTGGTGTGTAATTCTCTCATCATACTCTACTGGACTGGTTATGTTGAGTGAGGTCATTGCATGGTTTCAGGCCATCTGATTTGAGAAACTCGTAGTTTGCCGGTGTTGTCACTTTCCTGTTCGGTAACGAAGTGACATGCTATGGATTGCGTGTACTTGTTTTATACCGTACGCCCATCCTGCCTTAGATGTAACCGTACAATGATTTCCTCACCACGAAAGTGAACAAGTTGGTTATTCTGGTCCATAATACGCAGATCCAAATAGTCCAATGCCTGAACTGTCACTGGAAGGTATACTGCATTGGCAGGGGTCTCAACAATCTTATACCCCATTGCAATTGAGGGGAAGAATCCGAAAATAGTGTGAATCAGACTATCGTTGATATAGGAGTTCGTTGCAATGTTACACTCGACTTGGATTGTGCTGACAGGACATATGTCCACAGTCTGATCTGACTTGTAAAATTTTTTTGGATCCTTCTTCAAAACCTGCCCTTTTGTGAAACCCAGCAGGCGCCCTATTGAACCTTTCTGGTTAAAGTCAATCGTTGCATTGAAGTGTATTGATGTTTGCATGTAGTTCAATACCTTTTCCTGATTGTTTTAAGACTTCGTTTAAATCGTCGATATCGTATGCAGCCGGTTCTATTTCCACAATATCTTTTCCACCGTTAATATCCAAATGCAGTTTGTTGTTAGTCTCAGTCATATTTGGGATGCTGTTGTATGTCTCCAGTCCACTCAATGCAATACCCCATTCCCCAACGCTCAAATCAATGGCAGGAGGTAATCTGCACACAATATAAATGATCGTTCTTTTAGCGTCAAAGTGTACGACATTGCATCTGAACCTCAACTGATGAAGGAATGTTTAAAGCTCCTCTTTATATAGCAGGCTTCTTCTTCTTTGTAAACGTCAAGAGAAACCTGATGCATAGATGCCCACTGAGATATGTATTGAAGTCCTGATAGCGCTGATAATTGTAGAACACACGTCTTCTGTGAGTGAAGTATAGTTGTAATTCTTCTGGGGGTTGCAGGTCACTAAATGAATCGAGGTAGTAGACGGTATCCGTATTTTTCATAAGATATGATACCCAGAGGGTGCCGGGGCCTTCAGCAACATCTAAATTCAAAATGCCACATTTACCAGTTTTCCACGTAGTCTTTGGTAATGTATACCGCATAAACACACTAAGGAATCTTGGTATGTTGAATTTGTTTCTAACAAACTTAAGTAGATATTTATGAGTGTGTCAGGTGCCAGGAAAATCCAACACCTTCCATGAAAACCCTGACATGATAAGCAAATCCAGTAGTATGTCACATAGCTCCGAATAAATCGTGACATTAAATTAACCAAAGTAATACGAGTAACGAGTGAGCAAATGGAATACCACAGACTAACACAAGAATGCCTAAATGCATGTCATACCTCCCCACCGTGAGACAGACGCAATTCCGAGGGGAGAAACGAGAACAGAAGCCGAGAGCAGAACCGTATTAAGCTAGAAGGTCCTACGATAAGGGACGGACACCCACGTAGCCAGCTAACCGCCAGGACCACCCCCCAGCCCATGTTAAAAGCTAGAGCCCTCCAGAAGAACAGTATAGATCTTGCGATAATACAAAAAGGGTCACACCAGCCGCAAGTTTTAGCGTGAGACTTTTCGCGTCTCTGTTACGTTGCAAACTTTAAAAACATTGCCCCACCACGAAAAGTATAACGTTTCTCATTGGATAGACAGAATTTTTGTAGGCGGAGCTTAAGGTTAACATTGAGACCCTGATTGGTCAGATGAAAACACAGCCAGATAGTTTTTTTTTTAAAACCAACTTCGGTAAATTGTAGTAAGGAGAAGTTAGGAGAGAGTTGCTTCCGAGACGGCGAGATGCGTGGAGTTGTGCCGACCGCCGCTTCCTGACACTGACTAACCACCGACAAGGTAATGAACGCACACGATGCCGCATAAGCGCGCATAAAGCTTCACTCAGAACTGCAGAAGTCTCATCTGTTACATCCCCTTTTTACGTAATACTAGTGTCGATAGTCAATTAAATCTCATGGTATTCACATTTGCTACGTGAAGTTAAGATCTGAAACGCGATGATTTTTCTGTTCTATAATTATTGAGAAGCCACATCAGCCACTGTAATTTACGACAAGTTAGATAAGTAATTAAAGATAATTGAGGGTCACTGTAGACCATTTTGATAGTTTTCTCTTTGGTGAAACTTAATTTAAACCTAGATTATAGATGTGATATGGCATAGGTCATCCTTCGATCCATTGTAGAACTTGGAAACCCATTCAGGGAATATTCGTTCACATTTTTGTTGAACGCAGTTGGTTTTTACCATCCTGTATTAAAACATTTCCTTTTATCAATAGCGCAATTTATAAACAATGTTTTGTGAGTAGAATAAAATTTCCAATGGTAAACTTAACTGATTTTTCGACGTTATTTTACCAGCTAACTAAAAATAGGAAAGCCTTGAATCCCTTCCACTAAATTTAGTTAGTATTAAGATTCTTTTACAGGGAGTGCAGTGGAGCTGACGCTGAAATCATTAAGTATTTGGTTATATCATCGCTAGTCTCACTGAACTCTTCTGAACTCTACATGTCATGTGTGGTCTGGTGTCTCCTTACCAGCAACAGGTCCCAGGTTCAAACTAGTCAATTCCCTGAAAAACACGCTCAGACTGTTGTTGCGCGAAAGTGGTAGGGAGACACGACATAGAACAACAGACACCACGCAGAATGTTAGAAGTGGTCGATCTGGTAGGACCGCTAATTGGCTTTTTTTTTAATTTATGAATAGACCAAGCCCTTTCGTGTGCGGTTTCAAGTATAGTCCTTTTCCGATGGCTGCAGCTTCCATCATGCAGTTATGTCTTCTTGACTCTTCTAACTGCGCTTGGAAGTTTTGTGCGTTCGAGCGATAGCTGCAGCACCACCAGTGAGTTTCCCTATTATTAACTGAATAATTTATAGGTTTTTTGGTTGGTCTTAGGAAAATGAGATTCGTTAAGCCAGGTGTTCTCCCAAACTGCCTATCACCAATCCGTATTGTGACATCAGTCACAGTTATTGGATGCGTTCCCAACATGTACGGTCTTCCCCTGCTAACGCCGAATGTTCTATCTATCTGACCAGGGGCGGATAATGAATTCGTCAATGGTAACACCATCGTTATCTTGTGTTTTTGTTTTTGCTGAGAGCTGTCGAAGAGATTCAGTAACCGGCTTAAAGGTCTCTCTTAGTGTTTGCTGTCGATCCATATGTACTAACCTCAGCAACCGTATATTCTGACGAACTGCTTTCCGCGCTTGAATCACTGTTTGCTTCGTTGACATCTCGGAGTATACTAATCAGGCATCTCCGCAGCGCAAGGCTTTATATACCGGCTCATTTTCTTCTTCTTCTTATTATGTATCTGCTCCCCCTTCTCAACAGCAAGGAACTCTACATCTATTTTCTTACCAACTTCATTAACTAATTAATTTAGCGCATTACCAGTCACAGAAGAGTCTGGTAATACGTTTCTAGTTCCCTGTGCATACCCCCAACTTTATGCACAATAGCCTGAATTTTCGCATCCATGTACAGGCGAATGTTCTGTCTGTGTACACCCATTCTCTCGGGTTGAGAGCTAGACATACGCGCGAATTTGTCCATGGTGCAGCGTATACTGATGTACTAACCTCTCTTACCGTGCTATATATGCAGAAACTCTTGAAAGTTTCGCCTGTACCTACCATCTCTCAGTTTTCTTGTTTGATCAATAACGAGAAACCCATACTGTGAATGATTCCAGCAATCAGTACATATCTTTACAAAATTATTGAACGGCATGTCAGATTCGACATGTGCCTGGTAAATGTGTTTTAAATTCAGATTGTCTTGTATGAAGCTATAATGAGGTTTGCATTATCCCTGACCAACTGTTTCGGGATTCTGAAATATGTTTGTCTTAGATAAAATACATCAGCACCCATATAACGACCGAAACCGAAATATTTTCGAATTTGGTCTTGGTTTTCCACAGCAACATCGTCAAATATGAAGGCAATGTTTCGCTTTGCTTTCTCAGGTGCAGGGATATCACTGCTTTCACTGAATGTCGTGTATGTAACACCATCTACACCGCACAATATCTCCTGCAATAGCTGATACTTGGGTTGAAAGAGTGTTTTTGAGAATACACAAACATGCCCAAATCGAAGTCCATCTACATGTGTTAGCCGCGTCATGAGGACATTAGTCTTCCCACAATTGGATGTACCTACAATTATTGCTTATATTATCAGGAAGGAGAATTCCGTTCTTCTTCTTCTTCTTCTTCTTCTTCAGGTCTTCTTTTGCATCTTCACAGGAGCAGTCATCGACAACAAAGTCCTTGTGATGAGGATGTTTCACCCACCATGCCATGATACAACTACGTCAGGTACTGACAAGTGGTTGACATATACACGGTGAGTCACCTAACGTTACCGCTGGATATATGTCGTAAACCACATCAAATACTGAAGAACCGATTCCACAGACCGAACGTGAGGAGACGGGCTAGTGTAATTGTTTAATATAAACCATACAAAAATGCACGGAAGTATGTTTTTTAACACAAACCTACGTTTTTTTTAAATGGAACCCCGTTAGTTTTGTTAGCACATCTGAACATATAAACAAATACGTAATCAGTGCCGTTTGTTGCATTGTAAAATGTTAATTACATCCGGAGATATTGTAACCTAAAGTTGACGCTTGAAACCTCCGACGTTCAGTTGCGTGTTGTAACAAACACGGGCCACGGTCGGTGAGCAGGAACATGCATTACTGGTCCGTGGACAATCCTCGCTGGCTCAGACAGGCAGAGCGACAGCGACCGTGGACTGTAAATGTATGGTGCGGAATCATTGGCGACCACCTCATTGGTCCTCACTTCATTGCAGGGGCCCAAACAGCTGCAACATACATCGCGTTTCTACAGAATGATCTGCCAACGTTGCTCGAAAATGTCCCACTGGAAACGCGTCGACGTATGTGTTATCAGCATGATGGTGCACCTGCACATTCCGCAATTAACACTAGGCTGACCCTTGACAGGATGTTCGACGGGCGTTTCATAGGACGTGGAGGACGCATAAATTGGCCAGCCTGTTCTCCTGATCTTACACCTCTGGACTTCTTTCTGTGGGGTACGTTAAAGGAGAACGTGTACCGTGATGTGCCTACAATCCCAGAGGATATGAAATAACGTATTGTGGCAGCCTGCGGCGACATTACACCAGATGTACTGCGGCGTGTACGACATTCATTACGCCAGATATCGCAATTGTGTGCAGCAAATGATGGCCACCACATTGAACATCTATTGGCCTGACATGTCGGGACACACTCTATTCCACTCCGTAATTGAAAACGGATACCACGTGTGTACGTGTACCTCACCCCTCATGGTAATGTACATGTGCGTCAGTGAAAAGACCAATAAAAAGGTATTAGCATGTGGACGTAATGTGCTGTTCCAGTCTCTTCTGTACCTAAGGTCCATCACCGTTCCCTTTGGATCCCTACGTAATTCGGTGCTCTCCGATACACACGATCGAACAGCGGAGGAGTGGTACTCAAGTGTCAACTTTAGGTTATAATATCTCCAGATGTAATTAACATTTTACAATGCAACAAACGGCACTGATTATGTATGTGTTTATATGTTCAGATGTGCTAACAAAACTAACGTGGTTCCATTTAAAAAAACCTAGGTTTGTGTTAAAAACATACTTCCGTGCATTTTTTTATGGTTTGTATTAACCAATTACACTAGCCCCTCTCCTCACGTTCGGTCTGTGGGATCGATTCGTCAGTATTTGATGTGGTTTACGAAATATATCCAGCGGTAATGTTAGGTGACTCACCCTGTATAGAAAGATACACTTGAAGGGACAGTAATAGTATGTGTAACCACTATAGCTCCATCACTTAACCGACTGAGCTACACAGAGAAAACAGCTATATATTTCACCCATTAAGAGTAACTTGATCATTCATTATGTCAATAACTGGTATAGCATTGAAAAAAAATTAATAAGTGTGATACTTTGACTATAATGAGAGAGGTATGAAATAAAACACAAACACAGTTTGAGATAATATATACATACATTATTTATTTATTTAAATATCATGCATAGGATGTAGTATTTCAGGAAAATCATTACACTCTTTATGTATCTTCTTCTTTGCACCTCGACAGTATTTCCCAAACAAAGCTTTTTGACATGCAATAAATTCTGCATGTATCTCACTCAGGCCAATGAACGCCTCACAGTACTCAGGTTTTTCACATGCACATTTTATCTGCTTCTCTTTAGATTCAGTGTTCATGTGCGAACAAAGGTGTTGCTTAAGATTGTCAATATGTATACTATGCACACATAGGGAGTTTACAACATCATTGTATGCAGAGTCTGTTATCAGCAACCAAAGATTCAGTCTCTCCAGTGCAAGATGTACTGCACTATCCAGATCGTAATAAGTTCATAACTGAAGTGTGCCTTAGATAAACACAGTTGTCAACCGACTTCACCGAGCGGGGTGGCGCAGTGGTTAAACACTGGACTCGCATTCGGGAGGACGACGGTTCAATCCCGCGTCCGGCCATCCTGATTTAGGTTTTCCGTGATTTCCCTAAATCACTCGAGGCAAATGCCGGGATGGTTCCTCTGAAAGGGCACGGCCGACTTCCTTCCCAATCCTTCCCTAATCCGATGAGACCGATGACCACGCTGTCTGGTCTCCTTCCCCAAAAACCAACCAACCAACCAACCGACTTCACATATAATGCACAGTCATCGTACACTGTTCTTATAGAAAGTGTCACACCAGTAAGGCAAATGTCGGGGGGAAATGAGTTGGATAATACTCTGTAGTCATCTGCTGATTGATGTAGCGCTCAGCATGACATATTTCGTCCCAGTCGAACTTGGAAATTGGCACTTCTAACACCCTTCGATACATTTTCAATTTCCATTCTCGCTTGCAAGCCCCAGACATGATGTGCTTCATACCAACGTTTACACATTTTGTTCCACTGGGAGTTAAATTGTACGTGGAAGTGAAAAGCATGGCTACACTCGATGCCTTCTTACCCACAGCATCTGCACTCTGTGGATGCACTATCACAGGGGTGTTCTGCTGGGATGGGTGGTATGTTGGTGACCAGTACTGTCCTCAGTCTTTATGTTGTTTAGGGCCACTAGCAGCATTTGATGTGTTGGGGGCAGATCGCATGTCTTCATCACACTAATCTATGAGTGGGATGGACAACAGCAGCTCCTTGTCCTGCTCCAGCAAGTGGGCTATGTGTGCTACAGGATACCACATGGTCACTACAGGTTCAGACGTGCTGGAGGTTGTTGCTCTCATAGGTCTAGAGGTCGCTACAGGTCTCGACAAGATGGCAGGCGAGATTGCTAAAGGTCCAGACATGGCAGAGATTGGCATGTTGGCACTCAATCCTGCTGGCTTGGACGCATCGAGGGCTACTGTTGAACAAAGACAAGGAAGTTGTTACAGATTGACCAATACATGGAAACAATGAATAATAATAATAATAATAATGCTAACCACAGAGAAAGTTTTGATATGGGATACTTACTTTTCTGTTCTGCAGGGCCGTGTTGGATTGCGACTGCTGTTGATGCTTCATGGTTCTTCTTCTTCTGCTGCTGCTGACTGACTGAGCAAGACTGAGGTCCCAGTGCTGCTGAGCCAGCCCCTCCAATGATGTTACCAGATACTGCCATCCCACTGGCTGAAATTCAACACATGACTGGATGAAGGGTTCCTATTGGTTCCCACCATTTCCCTCACTGCAGACCGTCATCTCGGATTACGTAATGCGGGAGATAACAGCATGCTCTGGTGACAATACTGTGTACTAGTGCAGACCTCATGGTGAACACACTGTTTCCCGCCAAAGTCCGCCATCTTTAATAACGGTAACTGTGTCATCAGCTGATGGCATGGCCGCCATTTTGGATTACGTAATGAGAGGGATGACAGCGTCCTCTGGTGGCAGTACTGTGTACTAGGTCAGTTGGACTCTGGACCTTGTGGTGAATACACTGGATGTCTGTACTGCATCAAATTGTTTAAATAAAGACTGCACGCAAAATAAAGACTTATGTCCAGCACAGGCCGAGTCCTTTTCCCACCAATCCTTAGGAAGAGGTGGCCATCCAGTGACTTAGTGGAGGTAGCCTAAGTGACCTATTTTCTCGCCATTTTCTTATGTTAGTAGAGGTGTGTTGCAATGTCCTGATGGAATTTGAACTTCGGTCCATTTTCTGGAGGGAGTAGGGTTAGGTTAGTGGAGGTAGCCCAATTGACCTATCTTCCCGCCAAAATTCAAACTTCCCGCCAAAATACATCATCAGAAGACGTTACGGCCGCCATATTGGATAATGGTACTTGGGGTGACGACCGCTTTGTCCCACTACTGATGTGTATTTGTGCATCAAAGTACTCAAAAAAGCAGCACTTAACATGTGTAAACGAGAGATCTCGAGGGGACTGCTCCCAGTGCAATTGTTGAATTAAACGATACACCTGTGGACCAGCTGTTGCTAAAAAAATCTACTTCCATTTTCTTCGTGGATCCCATGTGCCACTAAATGTTATTCCAACCGTGTGACATAATTTGACCCTGGTTCGATAGACCTATCGAAAGCTGGAAACGTTGGTGGAGCTACGTGCAAAATGTTCAATTTACCTGTGATGGAATCAACTCTATGAATTACCTCTTGCAACTCTGGGGGAGTGGGGGTGATGTTCAGATCGTGTGTGTGCTGTCTGAATCTGCTGTAGAGTTTCCATCAAGGAGTGAAGAAATTCCTGTAAGGAGGCCATTTTGTCCGAAAATGAAAATTTTATCCTTGTCGCCAATAACTGTAGTGTCCTTCAGTCGGCAGGAAAGAACCAACGATCAAGTTTGAACACTCTTTAATTAACTAAAAACGCCTTCTTGGTGGGCCCTAATTTCCAAACGCAAGATCGACAAGAAAACACAACGGTTCCTGTGGTGGCAAAAACCAGATAAGAGTACAAGACAATGAAAAGAAATAATAACTAAAATATTACGCTACACAATTATAAAGTGGCGTTACGCCGAACAAGATACAACTTTCTTCTGAAGGCTACAGCGAGTGTCTACTAGGCTAAAGCCTGCGTAGGTGTTGGCCAGAGCTGTCCTAGCTGTTGGTACACACTGCCAGTCTGACTGCTGGCGCGCTTATAACACCGATTCGGTGGAGTGCTACACGTAGTCACATTAGTTCCAATTGGTGGGAGCCGGCCGCGGTGGTCTCGCGGTTCTAGGCGCGCAGTCCGGAACCGTGCGACTGCTACGGTCGCAGGTTCGAATCCTGCCTCGGGCATGGATGTGTGTGATGTCCTTAGGTTAGTTAGGTTTAAGTAGTTCTAAGTTCTAGGGGACTGATGGCCACAGCAGTTGAGTCCCATAGTGCTCAGAGCCATTTGAACCATTTTTGAACCAATTGGTGGGTCTCTGTCGCATGGCTTTTCACGAAGTAATGCCGTGTTTATGCGGAACGGATGTAGATGTTTGCATCCACTGGCGATATTTTGATCTGAGCACTTGAAGGGAGGTCGGCAGCCCACCTTGCTTCTCTGTTGTGCAAGCCCTCTAATTGATAAGGGGCCGCTATGACAGCTCTCAGACAGTAGAACGCAATTTACAAGTGACGAGTGGAAATATTTTCTTCATAACAATGGGATAAGCTAAATTTTGATCACAAAGTAACACCAGGAAGGTAACCTGTGATGGAACTGTTCTGTATTCTGTAGTCTCGTCCTCGGTAACAACAGTCCTGAATCTCGAAGCTGAAAATCTAATTGAGTGAGCGTCTTTACTTGTATCTAAGCAGTGGCCTACTTAGTGTCCTACCAGGTGACGTGTGTGTTCTGCCATCTCAACTTAACAGCACGACAGACCAGCTCAATCTGATTTGTTTCTGACTGATAACAGCAGCTCCTGGTGATTATGTTACGCACGAGTGCTAGAAGCATTTGCTGGAACTGAGCAGCACTTTGAGTGAAAGTCTACATTCCCATTCTGTCAGTTACATGCGTGAGAAACACGACGCTCAAATCTAATGGAAGGTGGCCTAGGCACTGTGTCTGTTGTGAGTATCTACAAAAAATTTGTCAGACTGCCTGAGCCATATGGAGTTCTTTGGAGAGCGTCTTAATGTGTAAACTGTAGTGATGCTATTTGAAGTTTTCTGCTGTGCTGTGCGGTTCTTCTATTGTGTGTTTTACCTTTAGTTAACCCCAGTGTTGTTTAAATGCTTTTACTGGTAGTTACAGTGATAAACTTGGCTTTATGTCAAGCTTATTCCTTCTGTTCCCTTTGTGTTTTCTTGATTATTTATAAGTATTTCAAGTGGTTTCTGCAATGTGTACTCAGCATAAAGGCAAGTCCAATTTTGTTAAAGCTGTGTGGGCATTTTGGTTCAGATTTTATTTTTATACCATTTGCTGGGATCTGAAATAAAACCATGTACATCACTAAAAGTCTCTCTCCACGTTACTAATATTCTTATTTATTTTGTATGAGCCCAGTTTGTAATTTAGGAGTATTTTTTACCATGGCTTCTCATTTTGTTATGAATTTTATGTAAACTTCTTTTACCATTGACCATTTGTTTTACAGTGTCCTTTCATAATGGTTCATTATCCATTCTGAGCTAGTAACTAAATATCCATTCTTGTAACTTTTATTGTTATGTAATATTTGCTAACAGAAATGATTTTCTCTCTGTTTAAGTTCATATGTGCCTGTTTAATCTATGTTAGAAGAGAACTGCTGAAGATGTTGTGATTCTAGAATTGTATTGTCTCATTCTGCCTGTTTTTATTTTAGTTTCTGAGACTTAGTAAAGAAAAGCTAATAGAATCAAAAAATATTTGCATTACCCTTTTTACTTATAAAGAAATTGTCTTTTTTTGTTCAAATGTTATTTTTTCGAACGCAGCACCTTAAAACTCCCATCTCCTCACTAGCAGTAGCATTTCAGTGAGTGGTGGATCGGGTTTTGTTCATTGATGTCCACAACACCATATTTTAGATGACAATAACACTGTGCAAGGATCAGTTGTTGAGCATGCTGACCAGTTTATTTACAACAAAATATTACTAATTCAAATATCTGTATTAAGTACTGTCATGTGCTAATTTATTAGGGAAAATTACGCTGTAGTAGTTCAATCGATTCAGTTCAAAACGAGCATCATCACGTCCAACCATAGCTCACTTTGATGACAATGACATCCCACCTTCTTACTGATCACAAGACAGTCCATCTAAAATGTTCATTAATCTAGTTTACAGAGTTCACTCGCAATTTATTGAATATTTGAGTTCTTGTTGTTGATGGTAATCAGTGTGCAAATTTCACACACTGAGGATGTACTCAAACATAGGCCTTACCCTTCAAGTCTGAAACCATGGACTGGCAATTTTGGGTGCTGTTCGCCTAGTTACTGGCTGTTGTAACAACCTGTACACTACTGCACCTTCACCGTCACCACTGTGGTACGTGTCACACAATTTGAGTAGAATGCCGTTTGGCTGCTCCAGGCCTCCATCAGGGGTAATGACTGCGGTCCAGAACCTCAGTCGCCTGCAGCCGATTGATAGCGGCCCCTGCCAAGCGAGTTTCTTTATATTGCCGTGCATCGACTCAGGCTGGCAGTCTGTACCCGTCACCGAGCAGTCTCTTACTGTCACCAAACAGTTATGAATCTGTTCTGTACCAGTCACTATGCAGTATTGAGTTACTTACGTTTACACTATCACACTGGGACCTAATAAACTGTAGACTTCCTGTAACCGTGTCTTTTTATTCTGTTTGGAGTCACAGCACAAGAGGTGACAAGTAGAACTTTCGTGTTCTCAAATTCAAAACTTTCATGTGCGCAGCTTCAGCGACTGTTTTTCATGTGTTTCTCCGTAGCTGTAGTACTTCCATCAGTTCTACAGCAACAGCAACCTCTTCCGGCCATTTTAGACCATCCTGTGGCTATTTTGACAGCATGTTTTTCACCCACCGTCCGTTGACTGTGCTGCAGACTGGCAAGATTGTGGCCAACAGCTCCGAAGTCACTCGGATGCACGCCAGGTAACTAACACAGACGCTGCACTCGAAAGGCTTTGTTTTTGACACGGATTTCTCCTCACCCATACTAGTTGCCTCATTTGGACCCCTTTTCAGAACTCGGTCTTCCCCTCTAAGTTGTTGTGTCAGTTGGCCCCTTTTGCAGGAATCGGTCTCTCTTTCTCTCTTTCGATGTCATGTGTAGTTTGTTGTCTCGTTATATTCACACATGCACCCAGATCATTGCTCAGTGTTTCAGGATGTAATTCTCTGCCTAGCGCTTGACAAAATAGTTCCTCACTGCACCCTTCCCTTTTAGGATCCGTCCTCGACCCGCACTGTGGTCCACCGTATCAGAGTTGGGGAGGGGGAGGGAATGGTACCGTCGGTGACAGTGAATGGCACCAGACACCAGCACATAGCAACAGACTCGCTGAGTGGAGAGGAAGCCGCTGTTATTCACCCAGGGACACATTACTGCAGCGGACAAGCCAGTCGGCAACAATGACGAGTGCACTGTGCACCACTCCCATCTCGCCTTTTTTGCTTTCTGCAACATGTAACTGTTACCGCTACATGTGGGCATTGGAGCAGTTGTTTCACTCATCAACTCTCAAACGTGTGCACGTCTGTGATTCTCACTCTTGACTTGTACCAAACGCCATCTGGTAAGCTACAATAAACAGCATACTCCTGTTCTTGGTCTATTTACTGCTGCTATGGCTTACAAATCTGTAATCCATCCCAGCACTTTTTGGTTGTTAACGATCATCATACTGAGAATTTGTTTGTGCTTGCTGCTTTCGTTGCTTTTGAATTTTCTTTTATTGCAAACCAAGATATATGCTAATACATTGTCTTGGCTGCCCATGGTACCCAACCTGTTGTTTGCTCCGGATGAATCATTATATTTTCTTATCTTAGAATGATTGAGTGACCGAAATCACGAACAGCCCATCTCCGTCTCGATGACTCCACTATCACAGGTAAACAACACTACAGATCTGCTCTCGCTCCATTGCAGCATATACCTCTTTCTGCAGACTGTCTGATTACATCATTTGGTTGCTTTACAAAAACATTCTGTGATGACTCTCGAGCAGCTAACTTTGACATAACAGTACCAAGGAGAATCAGAATTGATTCACAAAAACCGCTGCTGTCGAGGTCGGGAATGCACACCCACTTTCGGTTAAATGATACGTTCTGGTGAACAGTAATATCGAATCGATAACTCGACACAACAGAGTCGCTGTCTACCAGTCCTGTGAGCCCTCGTGTTGTGTGGCTCATCCGCGAGGCAAAAGTACCATCCGGATGCTGGTAGGGTCGTGCAGGTTGGCGACCTCCATTCGACTATGTGGCGGAAAAAGGATGTCAAATTTCTCCCAGAAACTTAGCGGTGGATTAGGGTGCGTACTGAAGTACATAGGAAATTTTCTCCTTGATGAGTGTATGAGATTGGGACAGAAGGGTAATTGATAATACTGGTGCGATGTACCCTCCACCATTCAATCTACAGCCGCATGCGTTATATTTGTTTTAGATGTGGGATGTTTGTAGGTGATGGAGTTGTCTATAAGCAGGCAGGAGAACTTGTGGTGGAATTGGTAGTCGACCTTCACATTAATAGGACTAGAAATCCCATACACTGTCATCAGAAGTGTTAACCACAGTCAAATGCCTGGCAGTAAGCATCCGTTGTGAGCTGAAGAACAATGCATATGTCAGGTTCAAATTCATTTACATGGATTTTTAGGTGGGTGTAATCCACCCGGCTGCAGTTCCTGTTGGCATGTCACCTGGACACTATGGCACTAAAATTCCGACTGAAGTGTAGGAGGCACTAAGATCATTGCTGTTGCTGGAGGGAATACCGATACTGATTTGGTCTGACTTGTTCTTGTTGGTTAACTGGCTCTTAACGTCCTATAGTCAGTTGGGCGCTTAGTTACCGAATTTACTTCTAAAAAGTAACTACACTATGCATATGTGTACTACCATGGTCATACACTCTGTCCTAGATGGAATACAGTATCATGGAAAGTCCACTCCCGAATAGCGTGTTTTGGAAAAACAAACAATGCTATGATAAAACTCCGGATCTTACCCTACTCTTGCAGTAGCTCCGTATTGCATGTAGAGGTGTGAGTAGTGGAACAAAGAGAGAGAGAGCGCATTTCGTTAGGGTGGGTTGACTACATCATGGGCAGGTATACACTCAGTGGCAAACCTACTGTTCTCCTTTGATTGACAGGTCATTAACCTATTATTCTCCTTTGATTGACAGGTCCTTTCTTTTGATTGACAGGTCCTTAACCTGTTGTAGGAGACGAGGTACTGGCGGAAGTAAAGCTGTGAGGACGGGTCGTGAATCATGCTTGGGTAGCTCAGATGATAGAGCACTTGCCCAAGAAAGGCAAAGGTCCCGAGTTCGAGTCTCGGTCCGGCACACAGTTTTAATCTGCCAGGAAGTTTCATATCAGCGCACACTCCGCTGCAGAGTGAAAATCTCATTCTGGAAACATCCCCCAGGCTGTTGCTAAGCCATGTCTCCGCAATATCCTTTCTTCCAGGAGTGCTAGTTCTGCAAGGTTCGCAGGAGAGCTTCTGTGAAGTTTGGAAAGTAGGAGACGAGGTACTGGCGGAAGTAAAGCTGTGAAGACGGTCGTGAGTCGTGATTGGGTAGCTCAGACGGTAGAGCACTTACCTGCGACAGGCAAAGGTCCCGAGTTCGAGTCTCGGTCCGGCACACAGTTTTAATGTGCCAGGAAGTTTCAGAATTGTTTTCTGTATGTAAATGTAAATGCAAAACTTAATAAAGATTTGGTACTAGAATATTTGCTTGTCTTACGCATTAACCTACCATAAGTCCTAAGACGTTTCCTATATACAGTGATCCATTTGCATATATTTCGGTTGTGGAAAATGTGTAGACTGATGACCTTGAAAAGTAGTTGAAAATAGGTAGCTGAAAGTATAGTGACCGCCTTTTTGTACCTATATGAGAAGCAATGGATCAGAACGTGCTAATGGCAATTCAGAACCTGACATGGACCTCGAAGTCGTGGTGGAAAAACAAAATGAATGGCAGTGTACAAAAGCGTATTACAGCAGAAAAAGCAATGTTTCAAACAACAACACAGTCTCACAGCAAGCGTCTCTTGCGACTTATTGTATAGTTTGTGTGAGAGGTCATCCTCCTACAGTACAGGCGATATATCTTTACACTGGTCTGTGGAATGGATCAATACCTGTATATATAATAGGATCGTCATGTGTGATAGATGCCGGCACACAGACGGTATTTGGTTTCGGTATGTGGGAGGAGAGAGATGCAGTAAAAATCTTGTGGAGTTCTCTATCAGGTGAAGTTAGTGTAGCTTTTATAGTTCGTAATGTTTCTCTGTTGGATGGTACAGAACAACAATGATAGCATGTTAGGGTGATAGACGTGAATGGGACCTGAGGGACACAGATCTGCTTCAGACTGCAGTGTCTATATGAAGTTGGGGACACATCACAATGCAGTAGTTGTAAGAGGCATAGGGACTACCTAAATTTTTAATGTAGGAAATAGCTTCATAAAAGCTGACTTGTTTCGAGATATCAGAGTGCCAGAAATATGATTCACTAGTGGCTGTAATCATTAAAGAACTTCTCCATAGGATAGAATAGAGGTATGTGGTTGGATGGAAAGACTTGATTGCAAATCATAGACATCATTTCTACTGGAAAGCATAGCACTAGAGAGCTGGAAAGCTAGTGTACATTTCTTACGACCTCAATCGGCACGCCATCTACTGTTTGTGATCCTTCCCAATCAACCGTCACCTATAATCCACTCGATATATCACCAAACCTCTGACCTGGCATCAAGACAGACTGCATTACAAATAGTGGAGAAATATCTAATGGCAGAGTGAGGGAGTTGCAAATACCGGTTTCATACCACATTCCTTAACCGAATCACTTTCTAAACTCGTTAATTTTATTACGAGGCTGCAAAGTCGATGAAGTGTAACCGCACTGTTGGTCTGACGATATACACTCTGGCGATCACTGTCTATGTTCGGTGTCACAGTATTTGTCTGGAAAAACCACTTCATTTGGAGGTGATGCTATTCCTCGATTTATAAAGCCAGTATAGCATTTAACATGGATACTCGTGTGCACCCGTAGAACCAAGAGCGCTTGTCACAGTATCGTGCAGTAGTTGTTCTGATCGTGTTTTTTAAGATCTGGCGGTTTGTAAGACGATTAGCCTCTCTTTCTGAGACACAGTGGTACCATTCACAAGAAAAACTTATGAGAAATGTCAACCCATCGCTTATTTTTGGTCAGTATTATTCCGTATCTCCAGCAATCACTTATTGGCAAGTATTATACTTAGTAGTAGTATGGGACGCGTAATAGGTTTGCCTCAAGTATCAGGCTTATAAAGCTACGTGTGTGTGTGTGCGCGTGCGTGCGTGCGTGTGCGTGTGTGTGTGTGTGTGTTTGTGTGTGTTCTGACATGTGCAAAGGAAATGACTATGCCCAGTCATAAGGATGGTGTGGATTTGACGTGGCATACTGTGACAGCAAATGAAGAGTGTGTCAAGTCATAATAATGGTACTGATATTTGTATTTCCAGAGCCACAGCCGTCAGCAGATTATATTTCCACTACGTCACTCACTGTCGACTTCTGTTCAACTGAGACCACAATTGTAGCATTTAATTGTAAGTACAGCGATCAAATATATATGTGACCGATTTCGTAGGACGGTTCTGTCTGTGTGTGCTTGGCATGCAACGCCGGTAGCCTGTGGCAGGAATGATTCACGTTTCTGGCTAACGGTAGAAGCTGTTTGAATGGAGAGGCGTGTTGGGATGCAGGAATGTAGCTGAGTTAACCGTGTTATACTCTAGATGGTTGAATAGCGAACTAATACTTAGTATGTGTTGGACGGTTTTCGTGGTCACGTGGAAATTTGAGAAGACTCAATATGGAGGTGTGTTTGCACTGGACCATTATTCCTCTCATGTAAGCTGTTCGCTTGACTGCTTCTACACATTTTGCAAGCATGCAAGTCGGGGCCAGAAACAGTACCCCCTTTGGGCGGAGGGGAACCGACCCAGCCTTTGTACAACAGTTCAGCAACTCCGAGAAAGCTTCTGGCTTATGACAATTTGGCTCGCCTGGGTGGCTGAATAATGAACTAATACGCAGTTTACGTTGAGTTGCTTGAGGACCTCGTGTGTTGTGTGTATACCCTGCAGAAATTTGAGAAGATTCAACACGACGACCGTTTGTGATGAGAGTATTGATAGCATTCGAACTCCTACCACTTAGGTCCTCCCACGGTGGGCGCTAGTCCACAGCCGGCTTGCCTCTCTCTGACATGCACTTCTGTGGCTGTGGTCGTGGGCTGTGTTCAAGGTGGCAGTCTCCTCCGTTGGTGCTGCACTGCGGCACGGTGAGTACATTGGATGTATCTGACGATCTGTGGACCACTTTTTGCAGGGTTTAATTGTCAGTGCAATATAGCAATCTGTACAAAATAGTTTAATGCCACTGAAAGTGTCGTCTGCAGAAAAGAAAGATGGACAGTGCCCCCCTTCCAGGAAGGGTAACATGTGATGGACGGGGTATCATGTTGGGACCATCAGGGGGATTGCATTCGCCATTATTCTGGGCTATTTTCGTAAACAGGTTCTGTTAGGACAAGGATTTCCATGTGGACAAGCTGAGACATCATGAAAGCTCCTACAAAAGCGAGTGTTAACGATTTCTGCAGCACTATACCAATTTCCGAGAGATCGACTGGGCTCTTATTTACATAGCCACGTGACATCAGTACAACACTCAAAACCTTTTAGAGGGTGAGCCGTCACGCAAACATTTCACGGTGACACATCAGCTGTGCTGAGGAGGTAAACGTGTGCGTGGCCAGACACAGCTCGCATGTCCCGTTAGGATCGCTAGGAACAATGCACCCGTGCTATTCTGGGAAGCATTGCAACAGATTTCTATAGCGCCGGACCCACAGCTCTGCATCATCGTGCCTGCAACGGTGCCTAGGTGAACACACATTTCGACAGGTATTTCTCAGGTGTCACGTATCAAAGAGATACCACTGCCTCATCCTTGCGGGACACGAGCTGACACCTGCGCGTGGTTCGGCAGCTGACGGCTGCGCCGTCACTTGGTGGGTGCCGCTGGTGCCCCCTGGCTGCTGAGAGCGTGTGCGGTAGCATCCTGTGCGGTCCAGTGATCAGGGGACGGCGGGCAGCGCGTGCTTAGATTCGAAAGATTTTAAACTGTGTGTAATTACGTGTCATGTGTGTTTCATAACGATATTCCTTGCGGAATCGGAATAAAAAAAGAAATGCGATCGATGTAATTACTTCTCACAAGACCTGTATCTTTCCAAACAGCAGAGAATGATGAGCAAGTGAAATCCTAGCCCTGCAAACTGATTTTTTTTATAAAAAAACAATATACCCTTGAATTTCCCTTCGTGAGATACTTCCTCTCCACTGCAGAGCCGCCAATTTCCAGGTAGAGGAGGGGAGGGGGGGATGGGGTGGCGGTGGTGGTGATCGATTTCCTAAAAAATTCTTTAAATAGATAAATAAATAAACTATATTCCATAACCTACCTTGAATCCCCTACATTGTTTAAATAAACAATATTCCACACATTGTCTAAATTGTATAAACGATATTCCATACACAGTGATCGATTTCTAGACAAATTCTTTAACTAAATAAATAAACAAACTATAACCTGTACACTGCGATAAATAAATAAACAATATTCTATACATTTTCTATTATGTTTCATACACTATAATCGAATTCCCTCCAAATGACCGATCAACTGAGTCTTTTTTCCGCTAATTTCCGGGAGGGAGCATGGGGGGGATGGGTTGTACAAGAGGGGGATAGGTTAATTAATCCATCAATTTAATTAAGTAGTCAATCAATTTGATAAAAGTGAGATGAGCTATTCCAATAACTCAGACCTGAGTGGTGGTGGAGTTTCCTTAGGGGTGGGGGGAGGGGGAGGGGGCGGGGGAGGGGGCGTGGCGAGGGAACAATAGGTTAAGGACCTGTCAATCAAAATGAAGGATCCTTTTAGCAGAACAATAAGTTAAGGACCTGTCAATCAAAGGAGAGCAATAGGTTAATGACCTGTTAACAAAGGAGAACAATAGGTTTTCTCCTGAGTGCCTACCTGCCACTGATGTAGGCAACCTGCACTAAAATAGTGCTCACTCTCTCTTTGTTCCACTACTGGTGTGAGGCCGTTGCACCAGTATAACGATTCAGTGGATAGCTTGCACTTCAATTGGCTCTGAGCACTATGCGACTTAACTTCTGAGGTCATCAGTCGCCTAGAGCTTAGAACTAATTAAACCTAACTAACCTAAGGACATCACACATATCCATGCCCGAGGCAGGATTCGAACCTGCGACTGTAGCGGTCCCTCGGTTCCAGGCTATAGCGCCTAGAACCGCACGGCCACTCCGGCCGGCTAGCTTGCACTCTGGAGCTCCATCATAGTGTTATAATTGTATTATGCTAGTATATCCCAAATGAAAAACTGGTGATGTATTTCTTGTGAAACACTTTGCTGTCAATGAAGACTCTGATGCCATTATGGTGTTGCATATCTAGTCCAGTGATCACTGGAATGCGCTAAAGGAGATGTAAAGAAACATATTTATAGACAATCATTCAATACAGACGAATTGCAGATTTATCAGTTTTTCTTTATGTAGGCCCTGTACAGTAAAGGTGCAGTGATAAGTCTTCCTTGGCCATCAAAAAACCTATATCTGGCGTAGCGATCATAGAGAAGATTAAGGTACGTGCAGAGGCATATAGATATTAATTTTTACTCATCATTACGCATGTGATTGGAGATGCAACAAAGAGATCGATAATACTGCTAAAACATAGTCCACACCATGCAGTGGTTTGTGGAAACTCAATTGGATGTAATCTCATGTCCATAGCAGGGTTCCGATTTTCAGAGGACTGGGGATTGGCGGCTGTTCCAGATGAATGTCGATAAATGTAATTATTGAATCTATAACAGCCAAAGAAAACTGCTACCGTTCTATTGCATCATTGACTAAAAATCGCTAGAATCAGTTCCAACCGTAAAGAATATCTGGACGCGAACATCTACATTGTGGTGAATTTCTGCTTGAACGTTAGTGTGCTACAGCTCTCAACACGGCCAAGACTAGACAGAGCAGGCTTGTAACTAATGGAACGGTGTGCCGTAGCGCGATGGGATTTCGAGAGAATTAGCTTCGTATCAGAGACTGAGAGATTTGTGGAATATGGGGGACAGGCGATACCCTGACGAAAGGAGGTTGAGAGGTGGTCTCTTTTTTGACTGTAATGAGGAAATTATCTTCTGTACCTCAACTGATCGACGAACTGACTGAGGAAGTTTAAAACCGTTCACGGAAAGTCGGTAATACGGCTATAGAAATACCTTTAGAATGAGATAAATACAAAGCTCAGGGCAGCCACAGTGATATGCCTGCAAGACAAAAATATAACGGGCTATTTTTCTCATTGCGATAGTTCTCTATGTAGGCAGGTGGAGGACTAGACAGCCTTCTAACTAATGGAACAGAGCTGACGGAATGTGGTGGGATTTCGAGAACTCTATACTGCTTCTTCTAAGAGTTGTGGGCAAAAATATTACAGCCTGTCACATACGTCTCGCGTTGTGACTGCTGTGAGAAAATTAGAGGGTAATACGAAGGTTTTTACTGCAAAACAATTGGCAGTAGAAGTTCTGTCTTTTGGTTTCTCGATAAATAAGACACAACATTCTCCCATGAGTTCTTTGTGCCTAGAAATAGATGGACTGACGTCTTAATAGGTAGCCTAAATTTACATGTATGCTTTTTTTTCTCTGCCCTTCAAACTGCGACTCTTCGTTCAACTTTCGATCCAATCTATCTCCAGATGAGCACGTATTAATGGTTAATCTTAACCAGATGTATGTAGATACGACAGTTCCACATCCTGTGAGACCTCACTTTAGTGAAAACTAACACTTATGCAGAGATGGAAGCAGGCCTTTTATGTTGGCCATCATGTCGCTGTGGCCGTTGAGAGTCTCCACATGTAATAATAAAAAAAGCAGTAGTCGAACAACCTGAGCAAACCTAACAATTTTGCATCTATTTGTCTGACATTCTCTCCGCTGATGATGACTCGCATGTTAAATCACTGTTCCACCCCTGCCTCTCAGCTTTCAGTACTTGGACAACATACTGCAAACACAATTAAATTCATGAATGACGGCAAGCAACATAAAATAAACGCTCGACGAAAAACCACCACTTCCCCAGTAGTGTCTGCATTACTTGTCGACACCTCAAAAAATGCAACTCCTCCTTTCTCATCACCCCTGTAAGCCTTTACACTAATATTCTCTAGCCGGCTGGAGTGGCCGTGCGGTTCTAGGCGCTACAGTCTGGAACCGAGCGACCGCTACGGTCGCAGGTTCGAATTCTGCCTCGGGCATGGATGTGTGTGATGTCCTTAGGTTAGTTAGGTTTAATTAGTTCTAAGTTCTAGGCGACTGATGACCTCAGAAGTTAAGTCGCATAGTGCTCAGAGCCATTTGAACCATCCATTTACTATTCTCTCCACAGATAACTATCCTCAACGATGGAAAACATCCAAAATCCTACTTTTGCTCCAATCTCTCCTCCTACTGCTCCAGCTGCCTCAGTTTAGTGTTTAGCAAGGTCTACAAATCCATCCTCTCCCAACACATCCATCAACTCTTGAACCAACACCACCTTCTTCCGATTAAGCAGTGTGGCTTCCATCCGAATTTCTCCTCTGATGAACAGCTTCTGCACCTCACACATCTCCTATCCCATCAACTCAACTGTTGTAAATCCACTACTTTTGTCTCACTCGACCATGTATGGTGTTCTGGTCTCCATTTCATACTCTGGACAGACACACTTCCAATTAACTGTCTCCATCTTATTGCATCCTTCCTATCTAATGGTCCCT
The DNA here is from genome assembly GCF_023898315.1 of Schistocerca nitens. Classification (NCBI taxonomy): domain Eukaryota; kingdom Metazoa; phylum Arthropoda; class Insecta; order Orthoptera; family Acrididae; genus Schistocerca; species Schistocerca nitens. The sequence goes on along the minus strand of NC_064620.1, from coordinate 634,783,042 downwards.
CATTTATCACTATTACCAATAACAATTCCCATACCTTTTGTCCTGTTGCAGATTGCCCCAAGACTCTGTTCTCTTTCCTCTGCTTTATCTCTTTTACACTTCTGATATGCCCAAGCCATCCTCACCAGCCCACCTTCTTCAGTATACTGATGACACCGCTTTCCTCTCCCTCTACCCTACACTCCAGAAATCCCAACGATCCCTCCAAATCCATCTCTATTAGTTTACCTCCTGGTGTAACCAATGGCTCCTTCCAAAACCCAGGTGATAATTGTTGTACAAACCACCCACATCTTCTACCTCCTTGACTTCTACCTTATCATTTACAACTGTCCTATCAGCTAACTAATACAGTTAAATATCTTGGACCAGACCTCAACTGGCAACTAATGTGGAAGAAACTTCAGCACCAGCCATCCAACAGAAAACCCACAATAGACTAAAACTCCTAAAACCACCAACAGGCCAGACTTGGAGATTATACCCCTCCACTATTCTCTACACCCACAAAACCCTGATCTGAACCATCCTCTCTTATGTAAATGTTGCATGGATATCTGCCACACCGAAGTTCTGTAAGTCTCTCCAAATCCTTAAATGCCATCCATTCTGTCTCGCTTTCTGCATCTATTTACATTCCCTCACCTGTATCCTCTACCATCTCATCAAATTCCCACTCCTCCTCACACACATCTAACATCCCTCCATCTTCTGTACTGTCTGCAAACTACACACATCAAAAAAAGTTTTTCATCACCTTGGTTCCCAGAACTCCTGGAGATAGATGTTGACTGTGGATATTGTATCACTGACACAGTCCCTTTGAATATTCAGAGATGTAACTAAACCCATCTAAAGATGTAAATAACCATGCATGAGCTGAACCTATTAAATGGAGGGGGTCCAACAGCCAATCAGTTCCAATCATTCCACCAGGAGGGAGGTACACAGATCTAGTTGTCTGTAGTTTAACCATGCCTAGATGGTCAATACCGCAGCTCGATCGTGTCCACATTGTTACTTTGTGCCAGGAAGGGCGCTCAGCAAGGGAAGTGTCCAGGCATCTCGGAGTGAACCAAAGTGATGTTATTCGGACGTGAAGGAGATACAGAGAGAGAGAAATTGTCGATGACATGCCTCCTCAGGCCACCCAATGGTACTACTGCAGTGGGTGACCGCTACCTATGGATTATGGCTCTCAGCAACCCTGACAGCAACGCCACCATGTTGAATAATGCTTTTCGCGCAGCTATAGGACATCATATTACGGCTCAAACTCGAGCAATAGGCTGCATGATGCGCAACTTCACTCCCAACATCCATAGTGAGGTCCACCTTTGCAACCACAACACCATGCAGAATGGTACAGGTGGGCCCAACAACATGCTGAATGGACCGCTCAGCATTGGCATCACGTTCTCTTCACCGATGAGTGTCGCATATGCCTTCAACCAGACAATCGTCAGAGACCAGAACGAACACAGGCATGCATCAATGCAAGAGGGCGTGCTACTGGGTATTAGAGGTACCAAAGTGCACAGCAGTATGGACCACCACCTCTGAGGGTCTCGCTGTATGGTGGTACAACATGCAATGTGTGTTTTTCATGAGCAATAAAAATTGCAGGAATGTTGTTTATGTTGACCTCTATTCCAATTTTCTCTACAGGTTCCGGAACTCTCGGAACTGAGGTGATGCAAAACTTTTTTTTATGCGTGGATATTCTAATCAACTTATTGTCTCCCCTCTGACCACCAACTCTGGTATGCTGCTGTGCCTTTACAAACACATTCTTCTGTCCCTGCACCTATCCTCTCCCAATGCAACTTCAACCAACTCCCCCTTCCAGACAATGAGATCCACCCTGAATTTTATACCTCCTACCAACTTTAACTCTTCCCCACCTATCCCACTGCATGTCAGAGCTCCTCTTTCCTTTCTCTCTCCACCCATTCCATCCCTTTCCTCTAGCAATCACAGCCCTACCCATAAGAGTCCTATTACCCACCCTCTGCCTTTCCCATTGACTGTATTTCCCACTGTTCACCTCAACTTCTACCTCTCATCTCCATAGTTATCCCATCTCGCAGACCCCTACCTCCCTTTCCACACCCCTCATCCCTACAGAATGTACTTTTTCCTCTGACAACACCTCTCACCATAGTGCAAGTCTTTCAGTTTTTCAAGTGAAAATGCAGTGCTTTGGTGTTTTTATCAGAACTTCACCTACCTGTGATGTGTTTTTTAAATGTATATATTTCTGTTTTTTAAACTCTCACTCTCCGATTTTTAATTCAAAATAGAAAAAAAACAAGTTTTGTTTGTATATCTCATTCCATTTTTTTAAATTTGCTTGGCTGAAGAGAATTGTGCTGCTGACAGCTCACCCCCATCTCTCTGGGGTGAAGGGAATGAAATAACAATAAAGGGAAAAAATCGCAGTACAGGGAAAGTGGGTTGCTGTCCTAATGTTATTACTCAACCTTATGTCTGTCCCAACAGCTATTCACTTGTAGGTCGGCAGGAGGCTACTCCCCTTCACTTCAGTGATAGTTTGCTGCCCTATTGTTAGTAACCTTCTTTCCCAAATAGGGCCTTTGGCTTGACTGCCTAGAGGAACAATACAGGGAGTGTTCCACCGTTTTGCATAAATTAAAACTTTGCCAGAACTCTCTTTACTCCACTACTGTGCACCACTCGTGCAAAGAAGAAACTGACAACTACGTATAAGCAAATTGTAAACCTGATATGCCACTTTTACTGAAAGACGAAGAAATGTGGAGGTGGCGAATGTTTGAAGAGAATCGGGAATAGGTAATTACAAACTTTTTAGTAGAGTAAATTTTCTTTTCCTTGATCAAGAGTTATTGCTTGCTGGGAGACCGTTCTGATGGCTCATTGCCTAATAGAGATGCGTATTTATGGCCTGTCAGAGCTCCTGTGGAGGAAGACTGCTGATGAATGGACGCCTAGCAAACATTCGCCCACAGCTCTTAGCCAATGAGAGTGTGGGAGGATGATCATGCGAGGCTACAGCAGGCTCACTGTCTCTGCAAGCAAAGACAGTTAATACCAAGATGCCCAACCTCTCTACAGTTGGGACAACAAGGAGCCTACATCCGTCAGTAGTATGACCTGTCTACTTTCAATGTCTGTTGTTTGCATCATTTGCAAACACGCATTTCAGATCGCTGTTGCATGAATGGGTGGAAACAGATCCTACTGCTTCCTCTCAGAGTAGCGCAAATCGAGCCGTTTCATGTAAAGAGAACGCGGACGACACATTGAATTCAACGCCAGTTCGTGGATAGATATCATGAACAAATACTTCATCTGAGTGGGCTTCTGCTATCTCTAGTAATACATCGCTAGATGTTTTGATCCTCTCGCAGTCTTTCCTAGAGTGTGGGTTGTTTATCGCGATAATAACTAACTCCTTTTTGATCTGAGAACCACTCTTCTAACCCCGTGCCAAGTTTTCAAACCTTTTGGCGTTCTTTATTGTGTCGGTTGATTCAGTGTAAGTATGCATATCACCGTGTAACATGAAACTGCCATATTCAACGTAAAACCATATAGCCACGAGTAAATGCGACCGACATCACCGACGTTTTGCAATAAAGTGGATATGGTTGGGCAGTTTCAGACCCAAAACATAACATTTGGCATTAAGCTTTTGTCTTTTTTATATGATAAGGGGAGACTCAGGTATGCCAATTTTGATGCGTGTCACTTTGTCATGCTTGAGTAATTTTATATGACATTATTTCATTCAGGATTCTGAAATGTTCCAAAGAGTACAAAAAAGGAAAATAATCAATTGCTCTTTAATAAACAAATAATAAGCTTTGAAAATTTATGTGTTTACAGTTTTACACTTGCAGCAACATTCCATTTTTGTACACCAGAAGATTTGGGTAATCTTATATGTCTGACGTACAAAACTTTGTCGACAGAGACAAAAGAAAATCTTAAAAAAATATATATTGTTTAACGTTAGAGTTTTGCATGTTATGTTATGGTATCAGTCAAAATTTTTCTCAAGTGTGTCACATATGAAATTGTCAATACCATCTTCAGCATCACTTTCTTTACTGCTCATATAGTCCATGCTACTTTTGGTGGCTGTGAACATATTCATACATGTCTATGATGATGTACATTTACAATATATTGTGCAAGATAAATTATAAGATTTGCAAGTGTAGTTACTTCGCTCACATACCATACATCTACATGTTACTAATTTCATTACTTCAGGAGGACCTACAGGACTCATTTGAGATAAGGGCACACGTGAGTCATTTTCCACTTTCCAGCCATAGGAGGCGGCAATTGCTCTGCTCTTCTGATTTCCAGTACTATGTTAAGGCGAGTTAGGTTATGCTATTGTATCACTTTCTGCACCACTTGTAGTGGTGTAGAAGAGAAGAGGTTGTGATTTATTAAGTTCTTGAATGCTAGTTATGAGTTCATGGTGCCTTCAATTCAAATTATCATGCATTAAATATTTTTCATACTAAACATTGGAGATGTACTAGATCTGCTTGTTAAGATGAGGGCGGATTACTTTTCCAGTGATGGCAACATGGCAGTATGAAGTATAATGTAAGTAAGATTTTAACCATGAGTGTGAAAACTCCGGTTTTACTTTTGAGGAACAATGTGCGCATTTTTAACAATAAAAGTCGCTCACTTAATTTTAGACATAGCATTTCCTTTAGGTGTGTACTTCTTAAATGTGCACTACTGGCCATTAAAATTACTACACCATGAATAAATGCAGATGATAAACGGGTATTCATTGGACAAATATATTATACTAGAACTGACATGTGATTACATTTTCACGCAATTTGGGTGCATAGATCCTGAGAAATCAGTACCCAGAACAACCACCTCTGGCCATAATAACGTCCTTGACACGCCTGGGCATTGAGACAAACAGAGCTTGGATGGCGTGTACAGGTACAGCTGCCCATGCAGCTTCAACACGATACCACAGTTCATCAAGAGTAGAGACTGGTGTATTGTGACGAGCGAGTTGCTCGGCCACCATTGACCAGATGTTATCTATTGGTGAGAGATCTGGAGAACGTGCTGGCCAGGGGGGCAGTTGAACATTTTCTGGATCCAGAAAGGCTCGTACAGGACCTGCAACATGCGGTCATGCATTATCCTGCTGAAATATAGGGTTTCGCAGGGATCGAATGAAGGGTAGAGACACGGGTCGTAACACATCTGAAATGTAACGTCCACTGTACCAAGTGCCGTCAATGCGAGCAAGAGGTGACTGAGACGTGTAACCAATGGCACCCCATACCATCAAGCTAGGTGATACCCAAGTATGGCGATGACGAATACACGCGTCTATGTGCGTTCATCGCGATGTCGCCAAAAACGGATGCGACCATCATGATGCTGTAAACAGAATCTTGATTCATCCCAAAAAAATTACGTTTTGCCATTTGTGCATCCAGATTCGTCGTTGATTACACCATTGCAGGCGCTCCTGTCTGTGATGCAGCGTCAAGGGTGACCACAGCCATGGTCTCCGAGCTGATAGTCCATACTGCTGCAAACGTCGTCGAACTGTTCGTGCAGATGGTTGTTGTCTTGCAAACTTCCCCATCTGTTGACTCAGGGATCGAGACGTGACTGCACGATCCGCTACAGCCATGCGGATCAGATGCCTGTCATCTCGACTACTAGTGATACGAGGCTGCTGGGATCCAGCACGGCGTTCCGTATTACCCTCCTGAACCCACCGATTCCATATTCTGCTAACAGTCATTGGATCTCGACCAACGCGAGCAGCAATGTCGCGGTACGATTAACCGCAATCGCGATAGGCTACAATCCGACCTTTATCAAAGTCGGAAACGTGATGGTACGCATTTCTCCTCCTTACACGAGGCATCACAACAACGTTTCACCAGGTAACGCCGGTCAACTGCTGTTTGTGTATGAGAAATCGGTTGGGAACTTTCCTCATGTCAGCACGATGTAGGTGTCGCCACCGGCGCCAGACTTGTGCGAATGCTCTGAAGAGCTAATCATTTGCATATTACAGCATCTTCTTCCTGTTGGTTAAATTTCGCGTCGTCATTTTCGTGGTGTAGCAATTTTAAAGGCCAATAATGCATTACCATCTATTTGCCGATGCGAGGGGTTAGCTGCATAGTGGCTGAAGTGACTGTTATTCAGATGATTAAGTGACACACCTTGAAACAAAAATGGAAACAGATCATTGAATTTAGCACAACCTCTTTTTATCATACTTAGCTTTTTCAGCTCTTGAACAATGTAAGGCAATGTCGGTTGCTGTGCTTGCTCAAAAGGCTGTTACGTATTGGACCCTCTAGAAATTGAGTAGCACCGTGGTGTAGTGGTTATGACGCTAACTTGTTGCATGGAGGATCGTGAGTTCAAAACTCACGTGGACCGTACAATTTTAATTTCTACATTCGGTTCGAGTACATTCTAGAAGTATCCACAAATCTCAAGAATCATTGGGCTGTATGTGTTCTGGCCGGAGGCAGTTTGCTCCGCGCTCTTGTATCTGCAAGACTGAATAAACCTTCGTTAAGTGAAGCTAGTGTTCGTCATTCATCTTCTTCTATCTGACATTATTCTGGTGGAGGCGCTGGGTGTTGGAACATGTGACGGTGCACATTATCGACGACACAGAGGCTCCCATCAGGCCACGACAGAGCCGCCGTTTACGTGGCGAGAAAGCCGAGTTAGAGCCCTATTCAACAGATCACAATCTGTAGTAGACAGAAGAAGTTACGATGACAGCAGCTGTGTGCCACCACATGAGACATCCTTCCGGGTTCTCTGGTGACGGTGACCAAGATCCAAACAAGTGGCTGAAGGTATATGAGCGTATAGCCAAATTTAACAAGTGGGATGACACCGTGTGTTTGGCTAACGTATTTTTGTACTTGGAGGGCACTGCCAAGCAATGGTATGAGAACAACGAGGAGAAGTTAACAAGCTGGGAAGTGTTCCAGGCGGAACTGCGCAAGTATTTCGGCGACAAACAACGACAGAAGTGCAAGGCTGAAGATAAACTAAAGTGCAGGGCACAGCGTCTAGGAAAAAACTAGAGCATCCTACATTTAAGACGCCTTGGAGCTGTGTAAAATAGTGGATCCTAGAATGAAGGAGGAAGATAAGGTAGCACATCTCATGAAGGGCGTTGCTGAGGGCATGTATCAAGCCTTACTTCTGAAGGAGGTTTCGACAGCAGACGACTTCATAAAATGGTGCCGGTATATCGAGACAATTCATCAAAAAAGAATTACTCTCAAGAAGTTTGAACGGCTTCCAAACGTCGTATCGATGTCTGTGATGGAGGAAGCAACTGATTTCACAAGTGCTCTTCGTCAGATAGTGAGAGAGGAAGTTCAGAAGGCACTTGGATTGCATGGCGAGCAAAAAAGCGAGACGCTTCAAGAGGTCATAAGGGAGGAAGTGGAACAGTTATTGAACCCAATCTCTCGTCCTTCATTTCCCTTTAAAACTATGAAAAAGTCGAGACCCAGCCGACGTTCCTACAATGCTGCATGAGAAATTTGTTTGGGCACCAAAGAGAAGACTGACACCTGAAGAGCCCAGGATAACCACCAACATGTTTCCACTGCGGACGACCGGGACAGGTGGTGAACTATTGTCGAAAAAGGTGGCGGATATTTGATGACGTCCGCGCCGGACGACAGCAGACTGATCTTAGACGACGCCATCTCCGGGACGACGAAGATGAACAAGAAGATGTGGGTGCAAGGACGACGTAGGTCACCATCGCCGCAAGCTAGCCGCTGGAGAGGACGCTCCCCAACACGCCGAGCAAGGTCTCCATCGCCGCTGAGAAGCTCCAGCCGATCACCTAGCCGCCGCAACCTGGAAAACTAAAGGGTACGACCTCCTTGGAGGTGAGGCCGCCGAAGAGAAAAATCCTCCGCCGTCGATCACTACAAAAATGATAGGAAACTACGTCGATATCCTCATGGATGACTGACCAGCCCAAGCTCCTGTGGACTCTGGAGCATCATATTCAGTCATTTCGGAGAAGTACCGTCGCCAGTTCCAGAAAACTGTATTCTTCAACAACAAAACATCTCTGCTGAAGGTGGCAAACGGGAAATATGTAAGACTTACAGGGAGATGTACAATTCGTGTGGGTATAAGTGGCCATACACAGCCCTTAGAATTCATCATCTCACAAGAGTGTAGGCATGACTTCATTCTCGGATGGGACTTTTTGGAAGCATCTCAGGAAATTATAGATTGTGGTCGCTCGAAGATTATGCTATACGAGATGAGATTCTGTGGACAGGAAAATGCGCATCCGAGTGTGTGGAGACTATGTGAGCCGGATGAAGTGATCGTTCCTGCAGCCAGCGCTAGAAAAGTAACTGTCACGTGTCATGCCACGCATCAACCCATGGATCTTGTAGTGGAATGTAAGAGAAGCATACCACTGAAGACTAACTTGGTCATCCCAGCCTCTGTCGTCTCGTTTAAGAACAGATTCGGTGAATTGTGGATAGTTAACTGTTGCTGAGAACCGCAGATCATTGCTGGCACATGTGCGTAGCAAACGCTGAACCGTTAATTGAAGAAAAGCTGAGCGTCATAGAAACCTCCCATGCCGAGTCTGTGGGCGAAATTAGCGCTACCACTACGAGACAAGATCTTCTAGCTCGACTAGCACCAGATCTCACTAAGGAACAACAGAAGATGCTACTTGCCATTCTTCAAGAGTTCTCTGAATGCTTCAATCCACAGGTGAAGAGCAAATTAGACAAATCGACGGATTAGCACTGGAGACCATCAATCAATAAGCCAGAGAGCATACAGTGTGTCAGCAACGAAAGTCGAATAATTCGCGATGAGGTAGAGAAAATGATGAAGAATGACATCATTCAGCCTTCGCAGAGCCCACGGTCGTCACCAGTGGTCCTCCGCAGGAAGAAGGATGGCAGTTGGCACTTTTTGTGTTGGTTGCAGGAAGCTTAATAAGATAACTAAAAAAGACGTTTACCCTCTTCGACGAATTGACGATACACTAGATTGTGTGAAGGGGGCTAAGCTTTTCTCAACCGTGGACATGTACTCGGGATACTGGCAAATCGAAGTAGATTAGGGTGATCGTGAGAAAACGGCATTTGTCACCCCTGAAGGCCTGTATGAGTTTAAGGTAATGCCGTTTGGTTTGTGTAATGCACCAGCAACTTTTGAACGGTTGATGGATAATCTTCTAAGGCACCTGAAGTGGACAATGTGTCTTTGTTATTTAGATGACATTATAGTGTTCTCAGAGACTTTTGATGAACATATAAAAAGACTGAGGACCGTTCATAAGTGTCTCCAACAAGGTGGACTGAAATTTAATCCAAGAGTGTCTCTTTGGAGCATAAGAAATCAAAATATTTGAACATCTTGTGTCAAATGAAGGCGTGTTGCCAGATCCAGAAAAGGTGAGATCTATAATGAAATTTCCTAATCCTAAAAGTACACTCCTGGAAATGGAAAAAAGAACACATTGACACCGGTGTGTCAGACCCACCATACTTGCTCCGGACACTGCGAGAGGGCTGTACAAGCAATGATCACACGCACGACACAGCGGACACACCAGGAACCGCGGTGTTGGCCGTCGAATGGCGCTAGCTGCGCAGCATTTGTGCACCGCCGCCGTCAGTGTCAGCCAGTTTGCCGTGGCATACGGAGCTCCATCGCAGTCTTTAACACTGGTAGCATGCCGCGACAGCGTGGACGTGAACCGTATGTGCAGTTGACGGACTTTGAGCGAGGGCGTATAGTGGGCATGCGGGAGGCCGGGTGGACGTACCGCCGAATTGCTCAACACGTGGGGCGTGGGGTCTCCACAGTACATCGATGTTGTCGCCAGTGGTCGGCGGAAGGTGCACGTGCCCGTCGACCTGGGACCGGACCGCAGCGAGGCACGGATGCACGCCAAGACCGTAGGATCCTACGCAGTGCCGTAGGGGACCGCACCGCCACTTCCCAGCAAATTTGGGACACTGTTGCTCCTGGGGTATCGGCGAGGACCATTCGCAACCGTCTCCATGAAGCTGGGCTACGGTCCCGCACACCGTTAGGCCGTCTTCCGCTCACGCCCCAACATCGTGCAGCCCGCCTCCAGTGGTGTCGCGACAGGCGTGAATGGAGGGACGAATGGAGACGTGTCGTCTTCAGCGATGAGAGTCGCTTCTGCCTTGGTGCCAATGATGGTCGTATGCGTGTTTGGCGCCGTGCAGGTGAGCGTCACAATCAGGACTGCATACGACCGAGGCACACAGGGCCAACACCCGGCATCATGGTGTGGGGAGCGATCTCCTACACTGGCCGTACACCACTGGTGATCGTCGAGGGGACACTGAATAGTGCACGGTACATCCAAACCGTCATCGAACCCATCGTTCTACCATTCCTAGACCGGCAAGGGAACTTGCTGTTCCAACAGGACAATGCACGTCCGCATGTATCCCGTGCCACCCAACGTGCTCTAGAAGGTGTAAGTCAACTACCCTGGCCAGCAAGATCTCCGGATCTGTCCCCCATTGAGCATGTTTGGGACTGGATGAAGCGTCGTCTCACGCGGTCTGCACGTCGAGCACGAACGCTGGTCCAACTGAGGCGCCAGGTGGAAATGGCATGGCAAGCCGTTCCACAGGACTACATCCAGCATCTCTACGATCGTCTCCATGGGAGAATAGCAGCCTGCATTGCTGCGAAAGGTGGATATACACTGTACTAGTGCCGACATTGTGCATGCTCTGTTGCCTGTGTCTATGTGCCTGTGGTTCTGTCAGTGTGATCATGTGATGTATCTGACCCCAGGAATGTGTCAATAAAGTTTCCCCTTCCTGGGACAATGAATTCACGGTGTTCTTATTTCAATTTCCAGGAGTGTATTAGAGATGTGAGAAGCTTCCTCGGATTGTGTTCTTATTACCGTCGTTTTATCAAGGGCTTTTGTATCAAAGCCAGGCCGCTCCAAGAGTTGTTAAAAGCTGATGCTAAATTATCTGGGGTGGTGCTCAGCAAGATTCTTTGGATGTGCTGCCAAAAGCTCTGACGACTGACCCTGTACGATGAGACAGCACCTACAGAACTACACACAGATGGCAGTGGGTATGGGATCGGTGCTGTTCTGGTGCAAATTTCGGATGGAAAAGAGAAAGTTATAGCCTATGCTTCTAGGACACTTACAGAAGCCGAGAGGAACTACTCAACTACAGAAACAGAATGTCTTGCTGTGATCTGGGCCATGTGCAAATTTCGACAGTATCTCTATGGAAGGCCATTCACAGTTGTTACAGACCATCATTCACTTTGTTGGTAGACAGGTCTTTATTTAAGGATCCAACAGGACGACTCGCCAGGTGGGCACTGCGTCTTCAAGAGTGTGACATTACCATAGTGTACAAAAGTGGAAGAAATCACCGAGATGCCGTCTGTCTCTCAACAAACCCTGTGCAAGACCAGCACTCCAGGATCTCTCTGCTGAGCATAAGAAGGACGCCAAGATATCTCAAATTATGCTTGCCTTAAATCGGTCAGAGGATGTGAAAGGACAATTTAAGGTAGTTAATGGATTACTTTGCAAGAAAAACTTTGATCCGTTTGGAAAGAGGTGGCTACCAGTGATTCCTAAACACATGCGCTTAGATGTTCTACAGAAATTCCGTGACACCCCTGAGGCCGGACATTTAAGATTTATTAAGACATACGATAGAATCCGCAAGAGATTTTTCTGGCCAGGTTTATTTAGGAGTGTCGCACTGTCGAGAGTGCCAGAGGAGAAAGGCAGTTCCCCAGAAACCACCTGACCGACTCATACCAATTTCACCAACCGAAACGCCTTTCCAGTGTGTTGGGATTGACCTCCTCGAACGATTTCCAACGTCTGCTAGTGGCAATAGATGGATTATTGTTTGCACTGATTATCTGATGCGCTATGCCATTACAAAAGCGTGAAAACAGCCGAAGCATTAGAGGTAGCCAAATTCATCATAGAAGACAAGGTCGTTAATTACGGATCGAGGGAAAGTTTTTCAATAGTGTCTTGGGACAGAGATATACCGTCGGTGCAACATTACTCATCACATGACGACTGCCTTCCATCCGCAAACTAACGGGCTTAATGAACGCCTTAAAAAGACCTTGGCCAACATGCTATCAATGTTCGTCATGTTGAGCAGAGCAACTGGGATGAGGTGCTGCCTTTCGTGACGTTTGCCTACAACACCGCCAAACAAGACACCACAGGATTTACGCCGTTTTTCCTGATGTATGGGCGCGAGGAGACGACGACGATGGACACTGTGTTTCCGTTAGGTCCTGATAACTTGGACGACGACTACATCGGCCAGGTGTTAACCAGAGCTGACGAAGCCCGGCACTTAGCTCGATTCCGCACGCTGCAGGCTCAAGAAAACGATCGCCGAAGGTATGAGGCGAGCTTCCGCTCTGTTGGCTACCAGCCTGGTGACCTCGTCTGGATCTTCACACCAGTTCGGAAGGCTGGTCTCTCTGAGAAGCTCCTCAGTCGCTACTTTGGACTGTATAAGGTTTCATGACAATTGTCTGATGTTACTTATGAAGTTGAAGATTTCGAACCCGACACAAGATGACGAAGATCACCGCCAGGTGGAGAATCAGTCGGACGTAACACCGAGACGCTGTTCTCTTAAGGAGGGAGCAATGTCGCAGATGGGGTTGAGTAGCACCTTGGTGTATTGGTTATGACGCTAAACTGTTGCATGGAAGGTCGTTAATTCAAAACTCACGTGCACTGTTCGATTTTAATTTCTATATTCGGTTCGAGTACATTCTAGAAGTATCCACAAATGTCAAGAATCATGGTACTGGAATGTTATGTAGCTGTATATACACTCCTGGAAATTGAAATAAGAACACCGTGAATTCATTGTCCCAGGAAGGGGAAACTTTATTGACACAGTCCTGGGGTCAGATACATCACATGATCACACTGACAGAACCACAGGCACATAGACACAGGCAACAGAGCATGCACAATGTCGGCACTAGTACAGTGTATATCCACCTTTCGCAGCAATGCAGGCTGCTATTCTCCCATGGAGACGATCGTAGAGATGCTGGATGTAGTCCTGTGGAACGGCTTGCCATGCCATTTCCACCTGGCGCCTCAGTTGGACCAGCGTTCGTGCTCGACGTGCAGACCGCGTGAGACGACGCTTCATCCAGTCCCAAATATGCTCAATGGGGGACAGATCCGGAGATCTTGCTGGCCAGGGTAGTTGACTTACACCTTCTAGAGCACGTTGGGTGGCACGGGATACATGCGGACGTGCATTGTCCTGTTGGAACAGCAAGTTCCCTTGCCGGTCTAGGAATGGTAGAACGATGGGTTCGATGACGGTTTGGATGTACCGTGCACTATTCAGTGTCCCCTCGACGATCACCAGTGGTGTACGGCCAGTGTAGGAGATCGCTCCCCACACCATGATGCCGGGTGTTGGCCCTGTGTGCCTCGGTCGTATGCAGTCCTGATTGTGGCGCTCACCTGCACGGCGCCAAACACGCATACGACCATCATTGGCACCAAGGCAGAAGCGACTCTCATCGCTGAAGACGACACGTCTCCATTCGTCCCTCCATTCACGCCTGTCGCGACACCACTGGAGGCGGGCTGCACGATGTTGGGGCGTGAGCGGAAGACGGCCTAACGGTGTGCGGGACCGTAGCCCAGCTTCATGGAGACGGTTGCGAATGGTCCTCGCCGATACCCCAGGAGCAACAGTGTCCCAAATTTGCTGGGAAGTGGCGGTGCGGTCCCCTACGGCACTGCGTAGGATCCTACGGTCTTGGCGTGCATCCGTGCGTCGCTGCGGTCCGGTCCCAGGTCGACGGGCACGTGCACCTTCCACCGACCACTGGCGACAACATCGGTGTACTGTGGAGACCTCACGCCCCACGTGTTGAGCAATTCGGCGGTACGTCCACCCGGCCTCCCGCATGCCCACTATACGCCCTCGCTCAAAGTCCGTCAACTGCACATACGGTTCACGTCCACGCTGTCGCGGCATGCTACCAGTGTTAAAGACTGCGATGGAGCTCCGTATGCCACGGCAAACTGGCTGACACTGACGGCGGCGGTGCACAAATGCTGCGCAGCTAGCGCCATTCGACGGCCAACACCGCGGTTCCTGGTGTGTCCGCTGTGCCGTGCGTGTGATCATTGCTTGTACAGCCCTCTCGCAGTGTCCGGAGCAAGTATGGTGGGTCTGACACACCGGTGTCAATGTGTTCTTTTTCCATTTCCAGGAGTGTATATTGCATGTGTTCTGGCCAGAGGCAGTTCGCTCCGCGCTCTTGTATCTGCAAGTGCTGAATAAACCTTCGCTAAGTGAAGTTAGAGTTCGTTATTCATCTACAAGGGTCACTCCAAAGGAAATGCACACTATTTTTTTGAAAATCCATCTTTTATTCTACGTGTTTGAAAGTTTTACAGTGTGTAGATACATCCTTTAGGAACAATATTTTCATTTCTCCACACTATTTCCACCCCTCTCAACTGCCTTACGCCTTCTTGGAACCAGCCACGGTAAAATTCTGGACCAACCTGTTGGAGCCACTGTTTGGCAGCGTGCGCAAGGGAGTCATATGTTCAACCCTTGTTCCACAAAGAGAGTCTTCCAGTTTCCCAAGTAGATGATAGTCACATGGAGCCAGGTCAGGACTGTGTTGTCCATCCGAGTTTTGTGATCGCTTCCATGGTTTTTTGGCTGATATGTGGCCGTGCATTGTCGTGCAACAGCAAAACATCCTGCTTTTGTCGATGTGGTCGAACACGACTCAATCGAGCTTGAAGTTTCTTCAGTGTCGTCACATATGCATCAGAATTTATGGTGGTTCCACTTGGCATGACGTCCACAAGAAAGAGTCCTTCGGAATCGTAAAACACCGTAGCCATAGCTTTTCCAGCAGAATGTGTGGTTCTGATTGTTTTTTCTTGGGTGAATTTGTAGTATTCTGCTAACACTTCCTACCCCTCCCCTATCCCAACGTAGCGGAACAATTCGTTCACTGTGATGCATCTGTCCAGCAGTCACCAATTCGTTAACTCTCTGAACATTGTCTGGAGTGTGTGCAGTACGAGGCCTGCCGCTGCGAGGACAATCCTCAATACTGCCGTCCCCGCTTTCATCACGTAACCTGCTTGCCCACGGACTAAATGTACTGCGATAGACGGCAGCATCTCCATACACCTTTTTCAACCTCTTGTGGATGTTTCCCACTGTCTCGTTTTCACAGCACAGGAATTCTAAGACAGCACGTTGCTTCTGGCGAACGTCGAGTTTAGCAGCCATCTTGAAGACATGCTGTGACGGCGCCACTCACGGGAACAGGTTGAACTAAGTTTGAAAACAAGTGGGAAGGATGTATCTACACACTATAAAACTTTCACACATGCAGAATGAAAACTGTATTTTTACAAAAATAGTGTGCATTTCTTTTGGAGTGACCCTGATAATTACACCTTCTTCTACGTGACTTGTTGGAGTTCTATTGAATGTTTCCTATTTACACTGAAGAGCCAAAGAAACTGGTATAGGCACAAATACAGAGATATGTAAACAGACAGAATACGGCGCTGCCGTCGGCAACGCCTATATAAGAAGTGTCCGGCGCTGTTGTTAGATCGGTTACTGCCGCTACAATAGCAGATTATCAATATTTAAGAAAGTTTGAACGTGGTGTTACAGTTGGCGTTCCAGCGATGGTACACAGCCTCTCCAAGGTAGCGATGAAGTGGGGACGAGTGTACCATGAATATCAGGAATCGTAAAACACCAAATCTCCGATATGGCTGCGGCCAAAAAAAGATCCAGCAAGAACGGGACCAACGACGACTGAAGAGAATCGTTCAACATGACAGAAGTGCAACCCTTCCGCAAATTGCTGCAGATTTCAGTGCTGGGCCGTAAATGTCAGCGTGCGAACCATTCAACGAAATATCGTCGATATGGGCTTTAGGAGCGGAAGGATCACTGAAGTACACTTGGTGACTGCACGACACAAAGCTTTACGCCTCGCCTGGGCCTTCAGCACCGACATTGGACTGTTGATAACTGGAAAAATGTTGCCTGGTCGGACGAGGCTCGTTTCAAATTGTATCGAGCGGATGGACGTGTAGGGATAGAGACAACCTCACGAATTCAAGGACCCTGCATGTCAGCAGAGGACTGTTCAAGCTGATGGAGGCCCTGTAACGGTGTAGGGCGTGTACAGTTGGAATGATATGGGACCCCGATACGTCTAGATACGATTCTGACAGGTGACACGTACGAAAGCGTCCTGTCTGATCACCTGCATCCATTCATGTCCATTATACATTCCGACGTACTTGGCGAATTCCAGCAGGACAATGGGACACCCCACACGTCCCGAGTTGCTACAGAGTGGCTCCAGGAACACTCTTCTGAGTTTAAGCACTTCCGCTGGCCACCAAACTCACCAGCCATGAACGTTATTAAGCATATCTGGGATGCCTTGCAATGTGCTGTTCAGAAGAGATTTCCACCCCCCTCGTACTCTTACGGATTTATGGACAGCGCTGCCGGATTCATGGTTTCAATTCCCTCCAGCACTACTTCGGACATTAATCGAATCCATGCTACGTCGGGTTGCGGCACTCCTGCGCGCTCGCAGGGGCCCCACACCATGTTAGGCAGGTGTACCAGTTTCTTGGGCTCTTCAGTGTAGAGTCACTGTGAATAAATCAATACGTACTTCAGGAAACAGTCTCATTTCAATGTGGATCGATACAAGTCAGAAGCTAACACGAATTAGTACGACCTGTTGCTTCCATGCAACTGCTGACTTACACACTCCAGTCTATACTGAGCTATGCAGGCCGTTTTCAACCACTGCGTTACATGAAAGTGTGTGGCCTAAGACTGCTTCAGGTGTATTATTACGAATCAAATCAACATTAGAAATCTCTTCACGTCCATTAAATACTTCATTTGCTTATCGATATAATATCAGGGCTTGCACATCACTGCCTGTGAGCCTCACTGACGATTTCAAGAAAAATAAACATATTTCAATTTAACATACGGTGAGAGCCATTCACCTCAGGCACTACTTGGAGGCTACGGTGATCAGTTGACATTGTGGCTAACCCTACCCTGACTGCGTAGTTTTATTCACAATCAGAAAACCAATGTGCAGAGAGTTGTGTGCTGGTGCAACCGGCCAGTCGCTGCAGGTAAGGATGTGCACCTGGCCTCCCACACAGTGGGACGGCCTGGACGAGGCCGGAAGCAGGAGAGGAGTGGGCGCGACCGCAGACCGCCGCACCACGCAGGCTGTGTGTTAAGAATGCAGTCTACTTCTACCGACTGTCTACTTTGATTCATGGATGTGTGTGATGTCCTTAGGTTAGTTAGGTTTAATTAGTTCTTAAGTTCTAGGCGACTGATGACCTCAGAAGTTAAGTCGCATAGTGTTCAGTGCCATTTGAACCATTTTTCTACTTGGATTCTGAACAGCCTTTCCCCTGCAACGAGTGTGTGCACTCGTCTAGACTGCGTGGCAGCACAGAATTACCGCACTTTTTGCGGCTGCCTATATTTTTATCTCCGAATGCGAATAAAAGTATTCGAAAATGTCTAAGCACTAACATCACGTGCTTTGTATGAAAATAGTAACTGTTCTCGAAAGAACAGATACCATTGATGACCGTGAAGCTTCTCTAGAAGAAATGATTATTAACTGAAACCCTCAGCTGCCGACAGATGTTGTTGATATACCTCGATGGGGACAGCTGGAAATGTGTGCCCCGATCGGGACTCGAACCCGGAATCTCCTGCTTACATGCGTGGATGGGCAAATATCTATTGGGAACATTACGTTTCTAGATTGTGGACAGCTGGAAATGTGGGTGTCACGGGAAGCGCGCAAGGGATAAGTCCCTGCAGTCGCGCTATTCGTCTGCGTCCTCGGTGGCTCAGACGGACAGAGTGTCTGCCATGTAAGCAGGACAGCCCGGGTCTCGCCCCGGTCGGGACACACATTTCCAGCTGTCCCATCGAGCTATATCAACAACAACTGTCCGCAGCTGAGGGTTTCAATGAATTATCATTTATTCACGTGCTTTGAGATGTACGTTGCTGTGGCTATTTGTGTGACTCTTTAAGGTTAGTGTGCGTTGCAATCTTTTCCCATGCATCAACAGCGAAGAAAGTCAGCAACAGAGCACTGTCTTCATCCACGCATCAAATTTTCTATATAAATTGAAAAAGGTGGCAAATTACCTTTTTTTGGATATTCTAGTACACAAAAACTAGCTCTTGCAGCTCTTCTGCGGAGTTCGCAACACTTGCAGCATCATCAGCATACAGGAGTTCACGAGCGACTATCTCGTAGCGCTTTGTCTTACTCTTCAGAAGACTGACATTGAAAAGCCTTCCATCTTTCCCAGTATGCGGATGTACTTCAACACTGCAATTCTCGAAAGCCACTTGTAGCTGACCCGAGAGGAAAATTCCAAAAAGTGTAGGTGCCAACACACAGCCTTGTCTTACGCCACAGTTCATACTGAACGGTTTAGATGTACTGCCATCGAAGATTACAGAGCCACGCATATTGTCGTGAAGAGATCTTATTAAAGACAGGAAGTAGCTAGTATCAAGATTTAGCCACGCATGCCACCTATTCTCGATGAGTGGAAACAGCAGCAAGACCGTAATTATGGTTCAGGGTGCTGACACAAAGCCGAATATCACACTAGATGGAACTATTCTGCAAGTCGTAGATAACTTCTGCTATCTCGGATCTACTATACAGTCAAACATGTCTGTTGACAAGGAAATTGGTGCTCGCATTGGAAGAGCTCCGACAACTTTTGGCAAACTCTCTACATGTATTTGGAAAAACAACGAACTCTCTTTCACCACCAAAATTCTTGTATAGCAAACTTGCGTCCTCAGCATCCTTTTGTACGCATCGGAAACATGGACTACCTATGCCAAACAAGAACGTCGCCTTAATGCTTTCCACATGCGGTGCCTGAGATCCATCCTGGGAGTAACGTGGAAGAACCGAGTGACCAACGAAACAGTGCTATCTAAGACTAACTGCAACAGTATTTCAGCCATCTTGAAGCAGAGACGGCTCCGCTGGCTAGGACACGTCCATCGTATGGATCCTGACAGATTACCACGTGAGGTGATGCTTAGAGAGCTCTCTATAGCCAAAAGACCTGTAGGACGTCCTGTATTGAGGTTCAAGGACCCCTTTAAACGAGATATGGAGAGCTTTGGAATCGACACATACAGATGGGAGGCACGGGCTAGCATGGGACCAGAGTGGCGTGACGATATATCATCTGGAATGTCGAAGCATGATGAAGGCTTGTTAGACAGATTAAGGCAGAGAAAGCTTAGCAATGCTACCACTGCTCCTGCCTCAGCAGGCAAGAGATGCCGCGCTGCCATTGGCTTGACAAGTCATATGAAAAAATGCAACCCATAAACACAGAGACACTACAACAATCATCTACCAAGATGTCGTGGCCAATATAGTACACAAAAAAGAATATGGTACTTTGGGACATGGCGTATACTATAAACCCACACATACGGACCGCTATCTTCATTCTACGAGCTGTCATCCACCACATCAGCGCATATGACTTCTACGTCAAGAGAGCTTATGACATTTCTGATTCCTAAAATTTGACACAGTAACTCGATCATCTTAAGGCTGTCTTCAATTCAACGGTTATGCCGGTTATACCGTTATTCAAATTAATCGTGCTTTTTAGTTCGGATCATCAAGTGAACCAGCACTGGATACTAGTAGCTAAATCAGTTGCTTTTCTACCCTTTGCTAGAAATATTTCTTCAAAAATTTCTAGAATCATCAGAAAAATTCTTTTGCCTTTTGCCTTTAGCCAACACTAGAGCCCTGTTTGGATCTGTTAAAGATGATTTGCGTTTGAGAAAGCCTGGAGTTTATAAAATTCCCTGTCATTGTGGAAAGGCCTACATTGGACAGACTATTCCTACTGTTCGTGACCGATGTGTGGAACATCAGCGTCACATGCGTTTTTGCTCCAGCCTGAAAAATCTGCCGTCTCCGAACATTGTCGTAGTGAAGGGCATAGCATGTCGTTTAAAGAGACACAAATCATTGCACCGGCTTCTCGTTACTGGGATTGTGTGCTCGAGGAATCCATCGAAATAAGATTATCTGATGACATTATTAATAGACATAAATGTTTTCCTTTGTGCAACATACGGAACCCTATTTTATATGATATAAAACAACAACGGTCTGAAACTTCCTGGCAGATTAAAACTGTGTGCCCGACCGAGACTCGAACTCGGGACCTTTGCCATGTCTCCGCAGTATTCTTTCTTTCAGGAGTGCTAGTTCTGCATGGTTCGCAGGAGAGCTTCTGTAAAGTTTGGAAGGTAGGAGACGAGGCACTGGCAGAAGTAAAGCTGTGAGGACCGGTCGTGAGTCGTGCTTCGGTAGCTCAGATGGTAGAGCACTTGCCCGCGAAAGGCAAAGGTCCCGAGTTCGAGTCTCGGTCGGGCACACAGTTTTAATCTGCCAGGAAGTTTCATATCAGCGCACACTCCGCTGCAGAGTGAAAATCTCATTCTGGAAACAACGGTCTGGTTTTCGACCCGCTACATCTTAATTTGCGATTTATCACTTTCGCCTGTTTCTAGCACCGGCGGCGCTGCAATTCTTCGCTTCGCAGGAGGTAGCTCTTCCGCTTCTCGCGCAGCCGCATTGGTTTGGATTCTGCATATAAAGGAGACGCCGTTCCTAATACCGATATAGTTGCAGTGATATTGAGTGCTAAGTGAACCCACCGGTAGATGCAGGGCCAGAGGGCTCACTCCAGTTTCGTGTGGTGAACTCAATCTTAACCGACAGCGTACCCGTGACAGGCATAAACATAGAAGACGCTGGGAGAATCCACGGAATTAGTACAGGGCACGCCAGTACGGCGACAATCGTTTATTTGTAGTTCGGTGACGCTTCGTGTGTCAATATATTTTCATTTGGAGATAACGCAACAAAATGGAGCGCCGAACGGAGAAATCGGTACCTTACCGTCGTATTCGTCTGTTCAGTAGAGGGGTGACAGCAGCGGAGGTAGCCGGAACTATCTGCTCCATGTATGAGGTGGTGGTAAGTTCCTATGGGACCGAACTGTTGAGGGGAACGGTCCCTAGGCTTACACACTACTTAAACTGACTTGCGCTATGGGCAACACACACACACACACCCATGCCCGAGGGAGGAACCTCCGACGGGGAGAGGCGCGCGAACCGTGGCAAGGCGCCCTAGGGCGCAGGCTCTAAATCAAACTGACGAAGATGAGCGGGTCGGCACATGTGTACGGCTGGCAGCCGACCGACCGCTGCTGCGCCGCTT
This sequence comes from Schistocerca nitens, assembly GCF_023898315.1. Taxonomy (NCBI): domain Eukaryota; kingdom Metazoa; phylum Arthropoda; class Insecta; order Orthoptera; family Acrididae; genus Schistocerca; species Schistocerca nitens. The sequence continues at coordinate 634,761,559 of NC_064620.1, read as the reverse complement.
CGTTACTGCTTACTGGCGTCTCGAGGAAGAGAAACGAATGGACGAGTCCAAACAAAGCAGCACTTCCTCGTACATTCGCAAAAGACAGTGTTACGCATCTGGTGGAACGACGACCGTAAGGTGTACTACGAATTGCTTCCCCGACGTGTAACAAGCACTGGTGACATTTAGTGTCAACAACTGATACGCCTTGCAGACGCAGACCGAGAAGAACGACCAGGAAGACTGCGCCAAGTGATGCTACTCCACAATAATGCCCGCTGCCATTCTGCTAGACTCACAAAAAACACTATACGGGAGTTGGGCTGGGAAGTCATTCCGCGCCCACCTTATTCAACCCATCCTGCATCCTCAGATTTTCACATTTTCCGCTCTCTATCGAACAATCTTCAAGGAACTTCCTTTCCGGATGAAAATGCGCTCGCAACATGTATCGACGAGATCTTCGGCTCAAAATCACGTGATTTCTACAGTTGCAGAATCGAAAAGATCCCTAGCCTTAGCAGACTGTTGTAAATAGTGAACGGTAATAATTATCGATGACTGTTACGTGTATCTGTTGTGTTCATTAAACTTATGACAAAACGCTAAGAACCTGTGCGCCAACCCAATAATGAAAGATCGTGTGACGAGTGACTTGGACTCTCCACACTTGTCAACGGCTTTCAGGAACGTTGACATCTCAACAGCATTAGAGCAAGGCAGTCGCTGTCAAACGGAAGTAAGGATAAATTCGACGATGTTCAAACTCGGAGATTAACGCAAGATGCATACTGGGAATCATTTGAAGTTTTTTGGTTCGATGCACAATCAAAGAAAACGACATTACTCCAATCAGGTGTTGTGGTATCTCATTCTGCTAGTTCGTGTACTTCGTGTGAAAATTCATTGGCAGAGTTGTAGAATTCATGCATTTTCCGACATTTTTAAAGCACTAGTTATTAGTAACGAGGCCTTAATTCATATCCAGCGTGTCTGGTGAACCTCATAACCTGCTTGGAAACTTAATGGTTACACAGAGTAACATTAAGATTGCATAGTGTCGCGGATTCCATTGTTAAGGGAGGAAATGCGGCATTACACTGCAGTTGTAGCTAGGAGCTGTCCAGAAAAGAAGGCGGAAGTGTTGGCGCGATCGGTTTTTCAAGCAGCGACAGGCTGCCGTCTGACGGAACATAGACTACACACACTGCGAGGCGGACTGCGGTCAGCCAGCGCGTGACGCAGGTCACGTACAGCAGCGCGTCGCAGTGACACAATCGCATCAGAAGTGGCCCCGAATATGGTAATGTATACTCCCTTGCCGGCGATTCACATCAGAAGGAATGCTCCAGCAACTCGGTGAGCGCTCTAAAGAGGGGACTCTCCACGAATCAAAGGAGAGCACAGTAGGCAGTCACGTGGGACGCTGGCCCTGTTCCGGTCGTGGCCAGACTGAGGAGAGGCTTGTCGGCCACGAGACGGTACTGAGGAGATAGTCTCAGCACCGCGGTATAGCAACCAGCTGGTTGTCAGAGCTCAGTTAGCCGCGTACAGTAGTATCTTGCACTGAACATATGAGTTAAAGTCAGGAGTTCCAGAAGTGAATTGTCTTTGAACTTTGTCATTCGAAGTTTTATTCAACCTCAGATTTACACCGAGTTCTGTGTCTCTGAACACCCCCTTAGCTTGTAGGTTCTTTAGAGGGTGGAGTTATACCAGCTGCCCACGCAAAAGCCGCCCTTCGATGCCACCGATCGGGGTAAGCCCTTGTCCCTCTCTGGACAGGACAATAGGATCTGAGTGTTCAAAGCCACAACAATCCCAAGTTAATTACTGATTTGCACACAAAAGAACTCCTGCATACGGCCAACGTCAAAACTGAATCTGCTAAGGACTTTCGGATGTTCATTAACCAGATAATGAGAAGTATGGACGCGACTGACGTCATGCAAATCGGCATTCCATTGAGTGAAGTATTAATGTCACACATTTTGCTGGATCACACTAGTGTGAATCTGAGGAAACACAGGAAATCTAAAATATTCCTCGTCTGAAATATCTGGTGACTTTTCTCAAAAATGGTTCAAATGGCTCTGAGTACTATGGGACTTAACTTCTGAGGTCATCAGTCCCCTAGAACTTAGACCTACTTAAACCTAACTAACCTAAGGACATCACACACATCCATCCCCGAGGCAGGATTCGAACCTGCGACCGTAGCGGTCGCGCGGTTCCAGACTGTAGCGCCTAGACCCGCTCGGCCACTCCGGCCGGCGGTGACTTTTCTCGAAAGCGGCTGTCAGACGTTAGAGATAATTTATTCAGACAAAATTCTGCTACAGTCCCAGCAGCCGGCTGCGAAGTTGTGCTGCGAAATCTATAATTCAGCGCACAAATTAAGTCGATGTCCAGAGTTGAAAGTGAGTGATACAGCAAGGAGAACGGACTTTGTTAAGAGACGAAAACTACGTTTCAATTGTTTCAGCACAAATTATAGCCGAAAGAATGCATTACTGGCAGCAGCAGCATTAACAAAAAGCACCACAGTACGCTACTGCACAAGCAACAAGCCAGTTATACTGTCGACAGTACACAAGAAACGGGTATACCACAAAAGCAAACATACTGCACAGTGAAAGGAAATAACCAACGTGCAGAAGTAGTTACTGTTATCAACTGCCCTTATAAATATAACCGACAACAATTGGAACCAGGGCACTTCTTGACAGTGCTTACAAATGAAATTCATGTCTAAGAGTTTAACAAACTTGCAGTGTGTACATTTCCTCGGGAGTTGCTAACTATTGCCCACATGCTGTTTGCGCATTACTACCATGCATAACTGGGCCATTCCAAACAGCATCCCTTGAATTCCCCACATAAGCTTCCTAAGCAAATGAGGTTAGCAGACCCATCATTTAATGAAACTGGCGAGCTTGATCTTCTGCTTGGAGTTTCGATATTTTTTGACGTATTGAAACCTGGTCAGCTTAAGAGAGAGAACCAACACTACAGGACACATCGTTCGGTTGGATTCCGTCAGAAAAATACCTCATCACTCAATCAAGTCCGACACGCAAAGAGTATTGTCATTCCTCACACGCAACAACAACCTCAACATTCAGGTTGAACGATTGTGCCAGCAAGAAGAAATGAAGTGCACACAGAAGAAGAGCGATTATGTGAGAAGCGTTTTTCAGAAACCATTCAGAGGAATGCAAATTGTAGAATCGTGGTGAAGCTACCAGTGAAAATTAATCGTGCAGGACTGGGAGATTCCACAAAAACTGCTATGTGCTGCTTACAGCACTTAGAGACAAGACTACCACAACAGCCAGAATTAAGGACACAGAATGTTAGTTTTATGAGAGAGTATGAAGATCTGGGTCATATGAAACTGGCAACCACAAACACGGAGATCTGAACATATTACACGCCACATCACGAATTGTTTAAAGAATCAAGCAATGCTATTAAATTTTGAGCAGTGTTCAATGCCTCAGCGAAGTCACCATTGAATACTTCTCTCAATGACATCTTGACGGCTGGAACAACAGTATAATATTACTTATACTATATTGTGCTGCGGTTTTGCTTACATTAAAAACTGTATAGACAGATCGAGGTCTGAAAGGCAGATCGAGACCTACAAACAATTCTGTGGCTTATAGTTTGACAACAGTCACCTACGGTAAGGCAGCTGCGCCATTTTTAGTTACAAGATGCCCGTTACATCTAGCTGTATATGAAAGAACAGCATATCCGAGGGCTACAAATGTATCAGATACAGACTTTTATGTAGAAGATGTTTTGAGCAGAGCGAATACCTTGGTCTGCAGGAAGAGCTGACGAGATTACTTCAAACTGCAGGATTTCTCCTTCGTAAATGTTGTGCAAACGATTCATGATTGCTGGTAAACGTTGAAAGGGTCCTGTAGCCACCTTTCATTGCCAACTCTCGTAGTGGTCAAGTCGGCAAAGAGGTTTCCGCTACTTGTGAGAAATCCACCTGCGTTAGGTTGGTGGCGGAAATGGCATCCTGGGGTTTTCCGGTCCACGCGGAGCGTGGAAGAGGCTGGAGAAGCGGGAGGCAGTCTGCCGCCCGTACGGGAAGCGTACACAGCTGTGCTCCAGTCGAAGAAGGGTGAGTTGGACTGACCGCGTGGCGCGTTGTCACATAGAGAGGGGAGCTTTTAGCTTTTGGTCTCGAATTTCGTCTTATAAAGATTTATTTGCTGGGTTGCAGCAGGGAATGCAAGGCTTTTGTAGACTTTCAGTTTGATTCCCAATGCAGTCTTGACTTTGATCCGTGAGAGGAACGCAGCACAAAGGAGTTGCATATGTTGAAGTGCCCTCGGTTCAGTGTGAATGTTTATGTGCCTACAACTGTGTGTGTATGCTTCTAATCTTTTCCGGATCTTGGTAATTTTTGTGTATTTGTGAATTTTCTTTGTCTCATGTGATTAAAATTTGGCCACGGTCCATAGAAATTGTCTCCGCGGACCGAGTGGGCACGCGAGTCTGTTATGAAACGTATAGTATTTCACAAGCAATTGTACATAGTTAGCATGCAACAGCAGTCTATAGATGCACTACATCAATGTTTTAAGGAATAAATAATTTTGCCTTCAATCTTATCTTGTATACCGATGTTACGTCGCCGTTACCTTCGCCATTTACCTTGTAGTTTTCCTTGTTGGCCCACCTATAGCGTTTCCATGTGCACAGGTATAGTGATTAGTGTCCCTTTTTTTATCTGAAACAGATGCTCTGGAATAGATCGTGTTTTCACGAATCTTGCTGCAGGCTGCACTTACGCATGGTGTTCACGCCCTCTTTACTTTACTCAATATTTGATTCACGGGAAGAATGCCTGGATCATATTAATAACTACATCCCATTCTTTATCAATGACTTTACAATGAATGTTCTCTTGTGAGTTTTTCTTATTAATAAATTAAGTAATTTTCCGACTCAGTGCTACCTCTTCTTTGTCGTGTGGCTAGAGTTGGTGGTGACCCTATCTTTTATATTGATTTCAGTGTCAAATAGCATTTTCTTATTCAAAGTGCGCGTGGCTCTTTTAGCTATCAGGATACATTCAAAGGGCGCTTCATGCTTCTTGCACATAGCGTCCTTTTATTCACGCTACTTACACATGGCTTACCCTGCTCACGGATTTCGGTAAACCAGAGATCTTCTGGTGCGCAGTGAGGATTAGTTATTTTCGGTAGGATGTGCTAATTGGTATATTGTCTTTCTGTGATACAGAATTTACGTGAATTTATGATATAGGTGTGCATTTTCTTACATGTTTTATCTTGTATATGTATTACTGTATAGATATTGTGATTTAGTATTCAATTGTGTTACAAGTGTGGGTTGACTCTTGTCCTGTGGCGTGTATCGGTGTCATATAGTAAATCTTGGGTGCTTTGTGGGAACTGTGAGTCCATTAGGAGACTTTGGCATTATTCTTGTTGTATTTTGGAGCACGGAGTAACTATCCTTATGATGGAGACGCGTAGCTGTTCAGGGAGCCGCGATCGGAAAAACCTGCCAGACAATAACCCTGAACAAGGACGAGGTCAAAACGTCGAGTCCGACCAAGAACGAAACGCGGAAAACGCAAGTACAAGTGTTGTCCATCCTGAGCCCGCCGTAGTGATTTCGAATCATTCGATAGATGCAAATTCATTACAGGCTATGCTACGACAATTACTAGACAGTAATAGGAGACATATCGAGGAAGTGAATAAAAAACAAGCAGAAGAAAATAGGAGGCATATCGAGGAAGCGAATAAAAGATTGACTAGTGAAATAGTACAGGGTGTTGGGGAGAAACTGGCGATCATTGACCAACGCATCTCCGCCTTAGAAGAGGGGCACCAAGTCATTAGCAAGCAGGTGATGGAGCAAGAAGAAAGGTTCGCTGGGAATATACGTATACTAGCAGAACAATGCCAGAGTGAACAAGCGACTCTTGAGTCCCGAGTAGGACGAAATTCCGCCAGGGATCTCCGCGCGTTAGCAGAACAATGCCAGAGTGACCACGCGGCTCTTGTGTCCCGAATAGAGGACACTGCGGCTAAGTGCCCGGTACACCTTAGCGCGCAGGTAGAAACCTTCAGCCAGGCGATAATAGCTCTCGAGCGAGAGCAAGGGCTTACGCAAACAAAACAAGACACGGCCCACCGAGAGATGCGAGAAGAAATAGCCAGGATCTCAGACGCAGTGGCGCGTAAGTCTGACAATAATAGGGAAACGATTACCTCGTCATCAGCGGATGCAGACGAAATACAGTCGATAACGAAATGTCCGCGTGGACAGTGTGAAATAAAAGTAAAAGAGGTGGTTCCCTGGCCAGTAGAACCCAGGTTACGAAGATCTGCAATTGTGGAGCTTGCCCTGAAAAATATAAAGAGTGCCGCCGAGGCTCGGATAAGAACCTACAAAAAGAAGGTGCGGAATATAACTTTTCACGTGGGCCAGAAAATACTTGTACGCTCGCACAAGCTCTCTAATAAACGGGCTGGGTTGTCAAAGAAGTTCTTCTTCTTATTCAATGGGCCGTACAGAATCAAGCGGATTCCACATCCGAATGCGCTTGAAGTAGAAACACTCCGCTCTCGAAAGTCGAAGGGCCTGCACCAGATCTCCAACGTAAAACCTTACATTGAATAAGAAGCAGAAGATCTTGCCCCTCGGAGGTCGGAATGACGTATTGCCCATATGCTTTTTCGCACTCATTCTTTTGCGAGTAAAATTACAGTGCATATTTTCCAATGTTTTGATTCACACTGGTGTGATTAAAATTAAAGTGTATATTTTCTGTGTATTGTAAAGGGTCCCACAATATGTGTATAGTTATTTCTTCTTGTCAGCAGAAAGGAGTAGTGTTATGCAGTTTCTAAACATCTGAATGTGAATGATTATGAGGCTCATATGAAGCGTTTCCTATTACAGTAAGATCGCTTTCGTTCTTTGATGACTAAAAAGGTATCGGGTGTGTTGGCGTGGCGAGTCAATGGTGGTAAGGTAATTCTTGATGATAAATTACAGTTTTAGTGTTCTTATTCCCCTTAGGTGAGCATGATTCAGTGATATTTTTCAAATGTACTGCGATGTTAATGAAGCAACTTGGTGACTTGTAGGTGAAGGACTTGTGTATGAAGGGAGATTAATAGTGTTTGATTTTCAGAGTTGCCATCTTATAAGATATTTGTAACTTTCATGCTTCTTGCACATAGCGTCCTTTTATTCACGCTACTTACAACGTCTCACCTGAACACCACGAACCGCAAATGCCATGCAGTCTGGGCACTAAACAGAAAGTCCACACTTTGGGTCTGTTTTGGTATTCTCATAACGATACCTTCCAGTTGGTACCGATACAGAGGACAGTACCGCAGAATGGACTAAATGGCGTGTTCTTTCTCGAACTGCCTCTGTATTGGATCCACTGGGACTTCTAGGACCAGTGTTAAGGACTTTCAAGATGTTCTAGGGCCAGTGTTAAGAACTTTCAAGATGTTGTAGGACCAGTGTTAAGGACTTTCAAGATGTTCTAGGACCAGTGTTAAGGACTTTCAAGATGTTCCTGCGAGAACTTTGGCAAAGACAAATACAGGGTGTTTCAAAAAGGACTTTACAACTTTGAAAATCCATATAAATTTGTTCATAGTACCTACGTAGATGATTGTAGAGTCAATTTGTATGGAAATACGTCAAGTTTTCTCTCGCGTAGTTCGATAGTGCTGAATCGCACCGTAAGAGCGCTACCGGCAGTTGCGTTAAAGATGGCTCCTTCACTGGACCTGATCGTACTAGCTGTGTGTTTTGGTTTGAAGAATCGAAGTAGGCGACAACACTTCAGCGTAATTTCCGTATCGAGTACGCTAAAGATCCTCCTTGTAGGACTACAATTTATGGGTGGCATAAAAGTTTTGTGGGCACAGGGTGCTCGGTAAGACATCGGAAATCATCTGAGGACTTCGTTGAGCGAGTGAGACAACGTTTTGTCAACAGCCCTACAAAATCGACCCTGCTTGCATCTCGCGAACTGCAGATCCCACGTACGACTGTTCGGCGTGTGTTGTGAAACAGTTTGAATTTGAAACCGTACAGATTGACGATTGTACAAGCAATAAAAGACACTGATAATATTTGCCGCAAGAACTTCTGTGCGAATATGTTAAACCGGTTACATGAGGATCAATCCACATCAAACATTGCAACATGTTCGTGATAGCCCTAAAGTGAACTTTTTGGTGCATTGAGCAAGAACAAAGTGCACGTCCCCTTTTTTTCCATGAGAGAACCTTCAACAGGATAGTGTACCTGGATATGTTACAACAATTTTTCATACCTCAGATCGATGAGGATGACCAAGAACGAAATGTTTACTTCACGCAAGATGGCGCACCACCTCACTGCCTGGCTGATGTCCGGGATTTTTCCCAGTGACCGCTTTCCAGGTCAATTGACTGGCCGTGATTCGCCAATTGCATGGCCCCACGTTCCCCAGATCTGACACCACTCCATTTGTTTAATGGGGATTCGTCAAGGATATCATGTTTGTATCTCCTGTGCCAGCTTCTCTACCTGAACTTAGAGCAAGAATTTAAGCTGACACTGAGCAAGTTACACCTGAAATGCTACAGCAAGTTGGGATGTGTGCAGGGTAACCAACGGAAGCCACATACTACATCTATAGTTTAAGGTAAAAAAGGTGATGTGTTTCCCTATAAAATAACATTAAACCCAGCTCTATATCTTCTTCCAATAAATTTATGTGAGTTTTTAAAGCTGTAAAGTCCTTTTTGAAACACCCTGCAGAATGGGATAGGCTGCTACCAGACGATGTGAAGAAACAGTGGGAGCAAGTGAAGAATAATCGTCCACCGTCACAGAACAGCATTCAGATCGAACGCAGAGTGATCAGCAGTGGAGTAAAGTGGTTGCAGCGACACGATTTTCAGATGCCTCCGAGCGAGCGAATGGAGCCTGTAGTCATCTTAGAAGTGTCTACGAAAAAAGTAATTTCTCAGTGATGCTTTTTAAGCCCAAAATCCAGAGTCGCACCAATCAAGTAAATGTAACTGGCAAGACCTGAATTGTGTGCAGCCCTATTACTCGCTAGTTTAATGGAGAGGATTAAAACTGAGCTACCCTTAAATTTCGCCAAAACTTAAATCTGAACGGATCCTACTGTTGTCTTAGCACTGTTGGCAAAAGATCCAACGTCATAGAAAACGCTTGTTCAAAATGTTGTCTCTGAAATCGATCAATGCAGTAGACGACTGGAACCAAGAAACGAATAATCCTGCTGACGTTTCAAGAGGAATACCACCGCAATATCTTGGAGACAGTAGGTTGTGGGGACAAGACCTTGCTGGTTTCATCACCCATCAACAGCGTGGTCTCTTAGCACCATGAATTACTCAGATGAATCAGCAGACATACCAGAGAAACGTAATCAACATATCTGCTTAGTCGCCGCGAATTGGATTCTGAATGAAATAGCCCAACATTATTCGTCATGGTCAAAATTGCAAAGAGCGTATGTGTTGAGATAAACAAAGAAATGCAGGCGGCATCCTACCGAGAGACACAGTGGAAACTCGATCGCAGGAGGCTAGAGTAGATTAGATTAGTACTTGTTCCATAGATCGTGAATACGACACTTCGTGATGATGTGGAACGTGTCAGGTTAATAAAAGGTATCTATACAAGATGTTACATTACACAAAATATTACATGACACTTAATATTTTTATTTTTTAAATTTTTTTGTGGGGTTGGGGAAATTACCCACTTACTATACCCAAAAATTCATCTAATGAGTAGAAGGAGTTGCCATTAAGAAATTCTTTTAATTTCCTTTTAAATGCTATATGGCAATCTGTCACACTTTTGATGCTATTAGGTAAGTGACTTTTGTGGCAGCATAATTTACCCCCTTCTGAGCCAACGTTAGATTTAACCATGAGTAGCGAAGATCATTCTTTCTCCTAGTGCTGTAGCCATGTACACTGCTATTACTTTTGAATTTGTTCGGATTGTTAATAACATATTTCATAAGTGAATATATATATATTGTGAGGCTACAGTGAAGATCTCTAGCTCTTTAAATAAGTGTCTGCAGGATGATCTTGGATGAGCTGCAGCAATTATTCTGATTACACGCTTTTGTGCAGTGAACATTCTTTTACTCAATGATGAGTTACCCCAGAATATGGTGCCATACGAAAGCAGAGAATGAAAATAGTCGTGTAAGCTAATTTACTGAGATGTATATCACCAAAATTTGCAATGACCCTAATAGCATAAGTAGCTGAACTCAAACGTTTCAGCAGATCCTCAGCGTGTTTTTTCCAGTTCAACCCCTCATCAATGCATACACCTAGAAATTTTGAATATTCTACCTTAGCTACTGATTTCTGATCGAAGTCTATAATTATTAATGGTGTCCTTCCATTTACTGTGTAGAACTGTGTATACTGTGTTTTTTCAAAGTTTAATGAGAGCCCATTTGCAAAGAACCACTTAATGATTTTCTGAAAAACATCGTTTACAATTTCACCAGTCAATTCTTGTCTGTTGGGTGTGATAACTATACTTGTATCATCGGCAAAAAGTACCAGCTTTGCATCTTCGTGAATATAGAATGGCAAGTCATTAATATGTATTAAGAACAGCAGAGGACCCAAGACCGAAGCTTAAGGCACCCTGTTCTTCATTGTTCCCCAGTTTGAGAAATCACCAGTTTTTTGCGTATTACATGAACTGCTTATTTCAACTTTCTGCACTCTTCCAGTTAGGTATGATTTAAACCATTTGAGCGCTGTCCCATTAAAACCACAGTACTTGAGCTTATCTAGAAGTAGTCCATGATTTACACAATCAAAAGCCTTTGAGAGATCACAAAAGACCCCAGTGGGTGACTTCCGGTTACTCAGAGCATTTAATATTTCATTAGTGAAAGTATATATAGCATTTTCCGTTGAAAAACCTTTGTGGAAATCAAACTGACATTTTGTTAAAACTTTATTTTTACAAAGGTGTGAAGCTACTCTACAATACATTACTTTTTCAAGAATTTTGGATAAGGCAGTCAGAAGGGAGATTGGAACTTCACACAACATCAAAGGCAGTAATTCGCATGGTGCAAGAACAGGACTATTATATGGAGATAAAAGAACTCAGTATGGCTAAACAATGTCCAAGAAAAGCGAACTGAATTACTTCATCCCATTGTGGAGGAGGATCAGTTGTTGAGGGTGTGCGGCAGATTGGAACAGTCTAAGGCTGCTTACAATAAGAAGGAATCCACGAGTCTTCTTCCTAATCATCATGTCACTTAATTGATGGTCATGGGTGGGCATCTTCGTCTGTTGCACGCAGTACCTCAACTCCTGTAAGCAAGCTTTAGACAATGGTCTGAATACCCAAAGGAAGATCTGTAATTATGCAACTAATCCGCATGCGCCTTCCTTGTTATTGCGTGAAGGCAACCAATCCAACCTTGCTCATTGCACAACTTTCTTCAGTCCAAGTAGAACAAATCAAATCTTTCCTTAATTGCAGCGTTGACTGTGGTGGGCCATTGTACGTCAGGAACGGAGGAGGCATAGGTCCACGTCGCCTTGTTCGTTTGCATTGCAAAAAAGGCAGTACACATCAAACTTTTCACTGATCTGACCTCTCAGCCTTTCATTAGTGCTCTTCGTAGATTTATTTCATGACGAGGCGTTTGCAAGTACGTGTACAGTGACAATGGGAAGACATTAGTGGAAGCAGGGAATGAGCTACGTCAACAGGACAAACTGTTCAGCTCTAAGTTCTACGCAAGACAAATCTAGAACTAAGCGCCGCAGAATGGGATGGAATGACATTTTATCTCGCCTCACGCGCCGCATTGGTTGGTCTGTCGGAAGCGGGTGTAAAATCCGTGGAGAGAGAGTCGTGGGAAGCCAAATGTTGACGTTCAAAGTATTAGACACACTTCTAGGTCAGACTGAAGCCTGTTTGAATTCCTGACCCATTACGCAACTCCCTGATGAACGAGGTGAGTTGTTATACTTTAGCCGCGCTGTCTGAGGCGCCTGGCCCCCCGTGTCGGAGGTTCGAGTCCTCCCTCGGGCATGGGTGTGTGTGTTGTCCTTAGCGTAAACTAGTGGGTAAGCCAAGGGGCCGATGACCTCAGCAGTTTGGTCTAATAGTAAATTACCACAAATTTCCAATTTGTTGTACTTTAAAAATTACACTTTACTCCAAGCCATTTCACTGTCGGTGAACCCTTGACAACAGTCCTGGAGCCCGGCTTGCTTTCAGAGCCATTATATAGGTAGACGGCAGCTCACCCAACGGTGCAAGCAGCGTGTGTGCAAGCAATGGTCAAAGGACTACCTGTCGGCACAGCTGCAGCAGAGAACTAAGAAGACGGCCTACAGCCAGGTACACCGGTTCTTCTCTTCTGAAGGAAGAACTTGCCACCCCTCGTGTGGCGCTGTGGGGTCATTGCTTGCACATAGCACGGTCCTGATGGTTTGGCGCGAATTGTTTCACTGAACTCAGCAACAGGAACCTAGGAACCTATAAACGACCGCCGTCGAAGATCTGTGTTTCTCCACAGGAAACACAGACTTCATGACTTCTTCAGCCGTTTTATGTCCTTGTTTGTTTAACCTAAATTGCACTGACTACAATTATTTGTAGTGGTGTAATTTATGTAAATTAGGTGAGCGGAATGTTCGGTATAGGTGCAAGGTGTCCTCAAGACCGGACAGTCGCTGCAGGTAAGGATTTGTATCTGGCCTTCGACACAACATCCGGATGGGATGTTGCAGACTGTGTCTCAAAGTGTAGTGTTAAGAACATAGTCCGCTTTTAACAACAACCGCCTTTGCTTCGTAGCGAGTGTGAACTATGGAAAGAGCGAGGCAGCGCAGAATTACGGCACTTTTGTGTGGTTGCCTACACTGACAGCGCGTGTCGTCTATTCTATCACAAGGAGCTGACAGGGTATATTTTATTTAACCTGTCAGCTACCGGATGTTGTAAGCTGTACTCTAAGACCAGAAGTTGACACTGTAATTTGACAGTGCATGTCACCTACTGGATCTCAGATAGAATTCCAAACATTAAACAAAATTATAACATCCTACGCATCACCATTTCTACACGAAATTGTAACGAATACCCAATACATCACAGCTGTTATATGAGATTGTAAGAAATTATTACGTATACTATCATTGCTAGACATAATTGTAACAAACTGCACCATCTGTCCCTGACTAAGTAGGATGAGATTTGTTGTGGTATACTGTGACTTGTTTCAACAGGCAGAAGCTGACAGCAAGATGAGACTTTTCAATGCCAACAGGGTAAGACTTTTTCCAACAAACAAAACAGTTCGTCACATTCATGAAGTCATGTACGCAGGTCAGTACCCTATGCACGATGTCACAAACCATGTCCTGTCTATAGCTACTGTACTCTGGAAAGATCATTGGGACATGCTTGCAGTTGTAGAAAATGTGGGAATAGTTGTTGTTTATTGTTGTGTAAAATGTAAGATGTTTAGAAACGATGCAGTTAAGTGGATGAAGTTCACCATTGGAGGGTTTCGGTGTCTAGAATAGGAAGAAGAAATATCGACGTGTGTTGCGTTGCTGGTGTAGGAGGCTGACTAGGAGTGTGGACTGATGATAAGTGGAAGGTGCAGTGAGTGATGGAGAGACGAAGATGCTGTACGCGGTGTACGTGGCTGTTTTTGGAGGCGACCGACCATGACCTTACTGAATATTAAGGTAAGGCACATTGGTCAGTAGGAAGAATGGCTTATTGGTCGGTAGGAATAATTCCGCTAGACTTCTTTTTGGCTCGTAAGAAGAGCAGAATTTTTGTGACCTTCCAAGGCCCAGAGTAGACACTGGTATAGTGCATTGTATCACGCTCACGCTGATTAAGAGGTGAAAGGCTGTAAAACTAAAGTCTTAAAAGAGAGTGTGTGGAGAATGTAACTCTTCCATCTGGCTTATATGAACTGATGGTCTGCAAGCCGTTCTGGCACACGTGTTGCGTTTGTCTACAGCAATCTCCCTATTATTTGGGTTAATGCGAACCATAGAGTGGACAGATCGCACCAGGCGTTCTGTGGAGTGGGGTCTCGGCGAATAACGTACAGATAATAAGTTCAAATATGTATTAACTAAACATACAATTGATTTACAAAATAATTTTTCGAAATAAGGTGTAGCTGCCTAAGAACTCAGGCCAAAAATTTGCAATTAAAACATACACTTAATTAATGAAATGATTTTACGAAACCAGGCTCATCTGCTAAAGAAATTAGCACAGAATTTGTACAAATAACAAATACAACAAGCTGCGATGGAAGCTACTTAGATGCAGGACTTAGAGTGCATCTACAGGACACAATCGTCAATGGTAAATTTCCGTACTGCTTGTTGCAAGAGATTACATGAAGACGATAATTTAATCTTTAATTTGATTTAATAGTCATGTACAAAGATTGTGAACGTCAAGAGGCGTGGAGGCACTGCAAAGTTTCAGATTGATTACATTATGGTAACGCAGAGATTCCGAAACTAGATTTTTACCTGCCAATATTTCCAGAAGCAAATGTGGACTCTGACCGTAATTATTTGGTTACGAGCTGTAGACAAAAGCTGAAGAAATTTCCAAAAGATAGGAAATTACGTACATGGGACCTGGATATGCTGGAAGTACCAGAAGTTGCTGAGAGTTTCAAAGGGAGCATTAGGCACCGATTGACTTAAATGGAAAGTAATTCAGTAAAAGTCGAAACGGGTAATTTAGAGAGATAAAGTAGTGAAGACAGCACAGGATCAAGCACGTAGAGAGACAACGCTTGTGGAAATCATTATGTATGACAGGTGATACTGAATTTAATTGACGAAAGGAAAACATATAAAAATGCAACAATTGAAGCAGGCGAAGGGGAATACAAACGTCTTAAAAATGAGATTGACAGTAAGTGCAAAATGGCTAAGCGAGAAAGGTTAAAGGAGAAATTTAAGGATATAGAAGCGTATACAACTAAGCGGAAGAGAGATACCACCGACAGGAAAATTAAACATGTCTTTGTAAGAAACAGAAACAGCTGTATGAAGATAAAAAGTTGAGATGGGAAAGCAGTACTAGGCAAAGAAAGCTGAAAAGAATATATACAGAGGGATTAAACATGGGAAATGGACTTGAAGACAGTATTACAGAAAGGGAAGAGGAAGTAGATGAAGACAGAGCAGTGAAGAACCTAAGTCGACACAAGGCCCCTGGAGCAGACATCATTCTCTAAAAATTATTTACATAATGTGCAAGATATATGGGACAGGCGAAATACCCTCAGACTTGATGAAGAATGTAGTAAACCCTGTTCCAGAGAAAGCTGGTGCTGAGTGGTATGAAGAGTACTGAAGTGTCAGTTTAATAATTAATGGCTGCAAATTACTGATTCGAATTATTTAAAGAGGAATGGGAAAATTGGTAGAAGGTAGCTACTGGGAGCACCAGTTTGTATTCCATAGAAATGTATCTACCCGCCATGAGCCGTAGCACCATTCAGTCAGTAGACTGTTCTGCCTGGCGCCACTGGCTCAGCTGTAGTAGCGACTGTCCCTCTCGTGGCCCCACTGCCAATATCTGTGCCGAAGAGTTGGTATCTGTGAAGATCTTTGCTTGCCGATATATATATATATATATATATATATATATATATATATATATATATATATATATATATATATACGAGGTTCGCTGGCCCGAGACACATTCGAGGGTTGGATTCCCTCACTTCTTCATCGAAGACTTTCACTGCCTGGGCTACTCTCAGGGTGCATCTTCGACGTGGAAGATCCCCATCATTTCCTTGCCGTGTCGTCTGCTCGCCGTCCGGTCCTCCTCGCCACCGGCGCCGCCGCCGCCGCCTGCCGGTGCTCGCCGCCGCCGCCGTTTGGTCGCTGTCTGCCGCCGCCGCCACCGCCGCCGCCGCCGCCTGGTCGCCGCCTGCGGGTGCTCGCCGCCGCCGCAGTTCGGTCGCCGCCGCCGCCGCCGCCGCCGCCGCCGCCTGCCGTTCCTCGCCGCCGCCGCCATCTGGTCGCCGCCGCCGCCCTTCTCGCGCGCCGCCACCATGTCCCAAGCCACCACCACTATCATTTTCACCTCTCCTTCCGCTGCTCCAACCACCATCACATGGAGCTCATCCTCCACCCCACTTCCCGTCCTTCCTTCTCTCCCTGTCCACCCCACCCCTGCGCCACTTTCGGCTGTAACCACCCCCAACTCCTCCTCCCCTATCACTGTCGCCCCATCGACAGCTACTGACTTTCCGCCGCTCCCCGCACCGCCTCCGGCGGGCTCTCTGTGACACCCACGCCCCCTCCGTCTGCGTCATCCGCTGCTGAGGGTGGTCCTGCCCCCCGCCATCTCCCCCTGCAACCCGTACCCCTGCCCCCTCTCCACCCGGTCGTGCCCACGAAACCTTCAAAGCGCCCGAATGTTGACCCTTCCCCCAAAGTCTCCTCCAAAAAATCCCCCAATCCCTGTGACCCACCCACCCCCGTGGACGCGGCCCCGACCCTCGCCCCCACCACGCCTGCCACCCACACCTTTGTCCTCTCCAATCCTGACCCTCAATTCCTTGATGCCCGCTCCCTCACCCTCGCCATCCAAAAATACTGCCCCAATGCCCCATCTCCCAACTGATTCCTCGCAAGGACTCGGTCCTCATAAAATCCCCCAATGCTTCCTTCCACACCGATCTCCTCTCCCGCATCCCCCGTATCCAATTTGGCCAAAGTGCAACCCTCACCCCCTACCACACCCCGTTCTCTCCCCGTCATCCTCAACCTCCCCGACGTCCGCCAACCTTCACCGCTGTGATCACGAAGCTTAGCCCCGTGATCGTGGAGGCTGAGGTGTTGGTGGAACTCAACTCCCGGCCCGACATTGAAATCCGCTCGGCCCGTCGCATCTTCAATGATGCCGGGCCGACTTTTCTCATGGGGATATTCACCGAATCCTCCTCCTCCATTGACCGCCTCCTCACCGAGGGAGCCCTCATCTACAATCGGCGCCATAAGGTGGACTCCTCCCGTTCCCCAGTCCAATCCTACCGCTGCCAACGCTGTCTCACCTACAACGACCACGTTACCTCTGCCTGCAAGAACCCTCCTACTTGTCCCCACTGTAAAGCTTCACACTTCCTCAAGCATTGTCCCAACCTCACCTCTCCCCCCTCCTGCAACACTTGCAACGAACCACATCCTACCTCCTCCTCGAAGTGTAAAGCGAAACCTCCACCAGTAATCCCTGAGCTCACCGTCCCTGTGCGTCCTGTTGATGACCCCATCCACCCCAACAACTCGCTCCGCCCTCCCCCTACTGCCGAGGACATCATCCGTTTCACCACCATTGTGCTCCAAAACATCCACCCCTTCCAGCGCTTACACACTCTTTCCCAAATCGCCCTTACTGCCCGTTCCATCTTCCATCTTACCACCTATGCCACATACTCCCACAACCAGGCCCACTTCACCTTCACCCCCCTCACCACCCTCGTCTAACTCTCCCCTCCCATGGTACAACAACCCTACCATATCCTGTACCACAACATTCGCTCCCTGCCCACCCACAACCTCCTCTTCCTCCACACCCTCTGTCAGCACCACGTGGATGCCTTCGTCCTAAATGAAACCTTCCTTCAACCCCGTATCTCCGTCTCCACGGCTCCTTACACCCTACACCGCACCGATAACCCGTACCCTCTGGCGCGTGGTGGAGTTGCTACAGGCCACCTCAAGCACCTCCCTGTCCGGCCCCAACCTCTCCTTAACAATCCTGCCAAGCATCTCACCCTCAGCCTCTTCTTCCCCACCCTTACCATCACCTGTGCCACCATTTATGTCCGCCCTTGCACCCCCATCCCGTACGATTTCCTGGCCCACATTGACCGCACCTTCTCCACCTACGTGATTGCCGCCAATCTCAATATCCACAGCCGTGATCCTGGCGACCTCCAGCTGTGGCATCAGTTTCTCACCCCTCTCCAGGGAAACCTGGTTCCCCTGCCTCAGCACATCCGACCCGAATCCAACACCACTCCTGATGTGGTCCTTGCCTCTCCCAACCTCCTTGGGCGCATCACCGCAGATGTCCTTGACCTCATTGGCAGTGACCATGCTCCTGTTCTCCTCACTATCTCTAATGGTCGCCATCCCCGCAATGCTCCTCGCCCTAACGTCCCTCCTAAACTTGTCCATGATTACTCCCGTGCCAACTGGGATGCCTACTGGGACTCCATTCACACCCAGGTTGACGGCCACGACCTTACCCTCCATTCTCCTGATGACATCTCTCGCACTGCTGCCTTCCTGCACCAGACCTTGTCTGACGCCGTCGCCACCCATATCCCCACCAAAGCCATCCACCCTCACCGCCCCGCCCTGCCTCCACAGGCCGTCCTTCTCCTTCAAGAGTCCCGCCGCCTCTACCACTCTTTTCTCCACACTCGTGACCGGGATACCCTTACCTGCCACCGGCAATTACAACGACACATCCGCAACCTGCTTGTTGCGAAGAAACGCCATGCCTGGCGCCAGACATGTACACAACTCAACACCACGCTCCCCATAAACTCTTCCAAGTATTGGTCTGCTTTCCACCGCCTTACTGGGAACCGCCCCACCCCCCAGTACCCTCTCCTTCTTAATGACTGTCCCTTTCCTGACAACCTCAGTAAGGCCAACCACTTTGCCTCCCACCTCTCTGATGTTTTTTCCATCCCAGATGATCCCCACTTTCATTATTCCCTCTTCCCTGATGTCATGGACCGTACGAATACCTCTGTTCCTCCCCTTGCTCCTAGCTTCCAGTACTTGGGCCACACCCCACCATCTGCACTTAACACTCCCATCACTGCACAGGACATCGGCCTCACACTCCGCACTAAACGCAACACTGCTCCTGGCCACGACTGCGTTACCTACCGCCACCTCAAACACTGCCCTCCCTCCTTGCCACCCTCTACAATGTCAGCCTTGCCACTGGCTTCTATCCCGACCTGTGGAAAACCTCTCGTTTCCTGATGTTCTCCAAACCCAACAAGCCTCCATCTGATGCCTCTTCCTATCGTCCTATCTGTCTCACATCGGTGTTCAGCAAGCTCTTGGAATCCATCCTTTCCCAGCGCATCCATCTCCACCTCCACCAAAACCACCTCCTCCCAAACACCCAATGTGGCTTTCGACCTTCCTTCTCTGCTGATGACCAACTCCTCCGCCTCACTCACCTCCTCTCCCTCCAGCTTAACTCCCGTCGCTCCACCATTTTTGTCTCACTTGACCTCGAAAAGGCCTATGACCGTGTCTGGCATCCCGGTCTCCTGTTTAAACTCCAAACCTACGCCCTTCCTATCAACTACATCCGTCTGGTGGCCTCCTTCCTGTCCCACCGCCCCTCCTATGTTACCATCCATAATGCCAATTCCCACACCTTCTACCCCTCTGCAGGTGTGCCCCAGGGCTCTGTCCTCTCCCCTCTCCTCTACCTCCTGTACACGGCGGATATGCCCCAACACCCCCCCTCCAGTACACCTCTTGCAATATGCTGATGACACCGCATTCCTCGCCCTCGCTCCTACCCTCCAACGGTCCCAACGCCTTCTCCAGAATCACCTTGACCTTTTTGCTGCATGGTGTAACCAGTGGCTCCTGAAACTCATTCCTTCCAAGACCCAGGCAATCATCGTAGGTCGTACCACTCGCTCCTTCCGGCTCCTGGATTTCTCCCTTACTGTCTGGATCCCTCATCTCCGCTCCATCCAATCCAAAGCCCACAACCGCCTCCGACTCCTCAAACTCCTCTCTGGCCGGGCATTGGGGTTGCACCCCTCTACCATCCTCCACACCTACAAATCCTTAATCCGTCCCATCCTCTGTTATGCCAGTCCTACCTGGATATCTGCCCCCCCCCCCCAAATTCTATAAGTCCCTCCAGATCCTTGAGCATCGTGCCCTCCGCCTCGCCTTCCGTATATGCCTCCCGTCCCCCATGCGGATCCTCTATGATCTCATTCCTTTCCCCCATCTGCTCCTATTTCTCGAACATATCCGCATCCTCTACACCTCCCGCCGTCTTGAACCCCCTCACTCCCTGGTTGCTCCTCTCCTCTCCCATCCCCGCCCCCTGCCACGTCTTCACCGTTGTGTCCCCCGTACCCTCCATCTCTACACCCTACATCTCCTTTCCCAAGGTGGCTTCCATCAACTCCCCCTCCCAGATGATGCCCTCTCTCCCTCCATTTATCCCTCCTATCAACTCTGATCCTCACTCCCCCTCCTTTCCTCTGTCCTTTCCCTGGGCTCCCTCTTCCCCCCTTCCGTCCTGTTTTCCCCCCACTAAACCTCTCCCTACCTCCCTTCTCCCCCCCCCCCCCCAAGTCCTTTTGTCTTCCCCTCCTCTGCCTACCCCTGTCGCGTCTGCCCGTCACCCCTCTTATGGGTCCTCATCCTCCATCAGCTCCTTTCCTGGTTCCCCCCCCCCTTTGCTTTTACTCTCCTTTCCCCCTTTTTTGTTTTCCCATAATCTGTCCAGTTTCCCCCCACCTGCTCTCGGCTGTGGTATGTCACATTTGCCAACTTTTTAGTGCAGTGTTCCAGTGACTATTCAGTGTTGTTCGTCTTTCTCGTGTTGCGAACAGAAACCATGCTGTCGCTAGGTGTGAATTTTATGTCTTTTGCGAACAGAATCCAGACTGTCGCCGTGTTTTTTTAATTGTCTGTTTATTGTTTTACCTGTCTGCTTCGTATGTATTTTATTAGCATCATCTTCCCTATGTACTTTGTTTTAAGTTCCACGATTTCTTTTCGCCATGTTACTCTTTAAGTCTCCGATTTTATCGCCTGTTTTTATTTATTATTTATTCTCTTCATTTTTCTCACAAAGTCTGTAGGCTGAAGAGCGGCATACTAAGCTGCTGCCAGCCCGCCCCCTTCGGGGGGAATTGAAATTCAATAAAGAAAAAAAGAAGAAAAAAAAAGAGCCCGAGAGAGGGAGGCACGAAGTTTGGGGAGTGGCGGCAGCGCCGCGACAACACGTGGTCACGAGGTCCGAGCGGCCGAAGGCACGAGCTGCCTGCGCAGAGCGGGGGTACCGGAGGACTTGACCGGGGGCAGCGTCGACGACAAGCAGCCGGCCGCCACCCCGCCGGGTGGTAGCCAACACTCGTGTCGGACGGCCGCTCGTGGCCTGGCTGCCCCCTTCCGGCCGGCTCTCTTCGGCAGCACTCAGTAAGCGGTGAGACGCACCGCGGATCCACGGAACTGCTTATTGATTAAGTGGAGTGACATTCTGTAATCCTCGTGGTGATTTGTGTCGTTGTCTGTCTGCCCTCCTTATTGTTTCTGGTTTGTACCCGACCATTAATGCTCTAATGAATCAGCCCCTGGTCGTAAATACAGCCGGAACGATTACAGTAAGGCACAGGTTGCCGTTAGACAAAACAGGGACCTCGTGGCTAGTTTCAGATGTTAACCGGTTCAGTTCTCTGACTGTAATTGCATTTCCCAGTCATTAGTTATAATCTGAACAACCTGTTGTACTGAGCTGTTGGTTGCTGTCATTGTTGGTGTATTTTAGCTGGATCTTATGGTTCCGCCGAGTGAGTTCTCTTTTAATAAGTGTTCACAAGTAATGTTTTAAGACGTTCATTCAGGGCGGTCTTAATAACTGACAATCAGTTTCACTTTGAAAATATTAACAGCCAACTGTCACCAGGGCTTTAGTCAAAATTCGATTGTCAGAAGGGACGGGTCGGGACCCAGTGCACCTCGGTTGCCTATTGCAATTAAGAGGTCGGTTGCTTTGAAGTGAGCCTTGTCATTGTCATATTCTTTCCTAATCTGTGTAACCTTTAAGCACAGGTGCGCATTTTAACTTCGAATCTTTCGACATGTAGTTTTCAAATTAAAAGTTACATCATACGTTTTGAGTAACTGAATCACTCGTAGAGATGGAGCCCCTTCACGCCCACATCGGCATCGTGGCCAACTCGAAAGGTCTACTGCCATGTCTGTATAAGGGGTTAGTTTTCACTAGAGTGAGGTGTCGCAGGATGTGGGTACTGCGATGTTTGCGTACGTCTGGTTAAGGTTAACCATTAATACGCGCTCATCTGGACATATATTGGATCGAAAGTCGAACGAAGGGTAGCGGTTTGAAGGACAGAGGAAAAAAAGTGCAAAGGCAAGAGCCAAGGGAAAACAACCTCTGCTATAGTTAGGTCGGGTAGTAAGAGCAGCAGCGGATGTCTTGCTGCCTGCGACAGGCCGTGCAAGGATAGGCTCTGTTAGTAGTGGGTATCATGCATGTCTATACCGCTGACGTTGTGCGGTGCTGTTACTCGGCGGCTTCCGCTGGGTGCCGGTGTCGATCTCTCGGTCAGCGTCAGCAAACGCGTAACAGTTGGGTTCATCATCGTTTTGTGTCCGATGGGTCTTTTATCAGATGCACAGTGTTGGGTGACGTTGGCGATTTGTTTGTGCGTCAGTGGGCGAGCTCGTCGGCTTCCCTGCTGTAGCCAGTTGGTCGGCTGGCATATCCGGACAACGTTGCTGATATGCAGGGGCTTGTCGCTTGTTGGTGACTCACCCTTGTCATCGCTGGTGCTCATACAGTTTTCGTGGGTTGCAGAAGGGCGTTTAATGCGAAGGGCCGTGTGCAGCGCGGCGGCAAACACCGCTGTGTCACCCGATAACGGGCGGGCTGCGGGTCCGGCCGTCTTGTAGTCATTGTCATGTTGTTTGCTGTTTTGATTTCTTTTGCAAAAGCTTATTCAACTTAAGGTTTAAGGCCAAAAGAATTTTGCAAATTTGTTTGTTTTGTTAAAGAAAATTTTGTGGTTATATATCGGTAAATAAACAGGATGCGTGAGAAGGAAGTTATATTGGTGGGTCCTCCCTTCCCCGTTTTCCTTAATTCCAGTAAGAATCGTGTATCACGCTAGGCAATCCTTATCCCAGAGCTTATCTTAGAAGATAGGCTCTATAGCATTGCTACACTTTTACACAGTTTGTAGACTTACAGGCAACTTTTGACAATGTTGACTGGAAGACACTCTTCGAAAATCTCAATGTCACAACATTGGAAGCGAAGATTATTTACAACTTGTACAGTAATCAGTCCACAAATTGTAAAATACAGGGCAACAGTAGTTGAGCGAGAAAGATTTGTAGTCTATCCCCGAAGGTATTCAGTCACTGTACTGAAGAAGCAGTTCGGTAATTTGGTAATTTGTAGTAACTTCCTATGGGACCAAACTGCTCAAGTCATGGTTCCTAGGCTTACAAACTGCTTTAATCTAACTTGAACCAATTTACGCTAAGGACAACACACGCCCATGCCAGAGAGGGAAGTTGAACCTCGGACGGCGGAAGCCACGCAAACCGTGGCAAGGCGCCTCACACCGCGCAATCAGTCAAGTATAATTGAGAAAATTTTGATAGGGAATTGAAGTTCCCACAGAAGAAATAAAACATCTGACGTCTGCCGACGACATTGTAATTCGGTGAAAGACAGCAAAGGATTTGAAAGAAGAGTTGAACTGAATGGACAGTGTCCTGCAAGGAAGGTATAAGGTGAACATCAACAAACGTAAACGTAATGTAGTTAAGTCAGGCGATGCTGAGGGAATTAAATTAGGAAATGAGACACTCAAAGTGGTAGACGAGTTTTGTTATTTGGGCAGTAAAACAACTGATGACGGCCGAAGTAGGGAGGATATAAAATGCAGATTGGTCATAGCAAAAAAGATCACTTCTGAAACAAATGAATTTGTTAATATGTAATATCACTTTAATCTTTATGGCGTCTTTTCTGAATGTATTTGTATGGAGCGTATCCTTGTATAGAACGAAAACGTTGATGATTAGCAGTTCAGGCAAGAAGTGAATAGAAGCGTTTGAAATGCGGCGTTAAAGAAAAATGCTGACGACTAGATGGGTAAATCACGTTTGCAAATCGAATTCAGGAAAAGTAAATATATGGCACAAGTTGATTACAGAGACGGGCAGAGTGACTGGGCGTATGCTGAGGTATCAACGAATCGTAAGATTGGTTACGAAGGAAAGTGTGTGAGGTAAGTGCGGGGGATACGGATTGTAGAAGGAGCCAAAGAGACGAATACAGTAAGCAGGCTCAAATGGATGTAGGTTGTAGTAGTTGTTCGAAGATGGAGAGGCTTGGACTGAGTGGACTAGCGCGTAGAGCCGCGTCAGACCAGTCTCCGGACTGAAGACCATAGCAGCAAGAACTCTGGCATCAAATCTTCTTATTACAGTGCCTCGGAGTGAGTTATAATTGGAAACTCGATCATCTGTCACAGGCATAACTCTGTCAATATAAGTTATCCCCAACTAAAATGTCCTTCTATGTAGCGGTGAATGTGTTTACCGAGAAAAGACGTGGTGGTTTTTCCAGTTGCATACACGGCTACGCAGCAATTTCCCCATTTCTGGAGACTCGTTAACTGTACGATGAATTCCTCCCGATCAGCACGATTCAGGTTCTTCGTGCAGAAAGGGCACATGCTTCACAGATTTGGCTCTGAGCACTATGGGACTCAACTGCTGTGGTCATAAGTCCCCTAGACCTTAGAACTACTTAAACCTAACTAACCTAAGGACATCACACACATCCATGCCCGAGGCAGGATTCGAACCTGCGACCGTAGCGGTCGTGCGGTTCCAGACTGTAGCGCCTTTAACCGCTCGGCCACTCCGGCCGGCTCTTCACAGATTTATCGCACGGCGAGATAGATGTATGGACAGCAGCTGCTCGCACTGTGCACAGTATTCCGGTGGTGTCGGCGTTGTGAGGCGATACGTGTACCAGGTGAGAAGTATGAAACCGGAATTTGGTTGCAATAACTACACGTCTGGTGTTTGCAATTGATAAACAACATTTTATTCAAAAAAATCTCAATTGCTATTTACATATTTCTCCCAACTCCGCAGCAGGCTATGAATGCCACGGCAAAAAAACTGTTCTTCTTTTGAAGCGAACCAGTCAGCGAGCCATTTTCGTACCTTTTCATACGAAATGAAACGTTGTTCAGCGAGAGCGTGTCCCAGTGATGGAAATAGATGATAAACAGATGGAGCCAAGACTGAAGAATAAGCCGCATACCCTAGTGTTTCCCAACAGAAAGTCTCGATCGTTGCCCTGACCCGTTTTGCTGCGTGTGATGGGGCGTCATCATGGACCAATATTGACATTGGGTTGCCTTGTGCTGTAACCACGTGAGTCCAGTGGGCCGCGCCGTATAGCGAGGGGTAGTGGCTTCGCGGCCGATACGAGAGCAACAGGAGTCAGCCCACGAGATCGGTCTGGCCGGTGCGAGCTGCGACGCCGTGAGACGGGAAATCGGCGCGTCTTCCTGCGTCCGTTGAAGCGGCTGGCAGCGGATGGTTCGGGAGAGCGTTTTCGGGGGTGCTGCGCCAGGTCTTCGCCAGAAATCGCAGTTTATTAGAAGTTAAGTGACTGGTGATATGTTGTTTCATTTACTTGTTAAGTTCTACTTGTTTTCTTGGTGAGGTCACCAGCCGCTTTGTTTTGGGATCGTCTCACCATTCTTCTCCGTTTTCCCACCCACTTGAAGGTGGTTATTTATGAATTGGGTGGTCCGTTTTTCCCTTGTGGAGTAGGGGCGGGTTAGAGCATCTGCGGTTCGGGTTGTTAGGTAATCTCCCTACTAATCTGCCGTACGTTAATAACTGCATCTGTCAAGTTTGTCGGATTCGGTGTGTTAACGAATTTATTGCTTGAACTGCAACGGCCTAATTCCTGAAATATGTTTTTATCTTGCCTATCATCTTGAGAGGCGGTATATGTGTACTGTAGAGCATGTTTGGCCAACCTTATATAATTTTTGTAAGATTGCAATTCGTGGACTTTTATTTAAATAGTCATTTCAGAATATAAAGTTGCCACCCTTCCACCGCAAGACTTTTCTTAGAAGTTAATATCAAGTTGTACCTTCGGAGGGAAGTTAATCTTTTAATTTTAGTGTTTTGTACCATTTCCATCCCTCCTACGGGGTGCATAGTTTGTGTGCTTGTGTGAATTGTTAAAACTTTTGCTTTAAGGTAGTCTGGTGTGTTGCAGATTTGCACCTGTGTAGTCTTTCAGAGGTTGTGAGCGGTCGTGACTACGGCCGTGTCAAAAGGGAGTGGCAAGGTTCTCAGCCCGAAAGCTCATACACTCAAAAATTTGTTTATTTCTGCCTCTGAATAAATTGTAACTTGATGTTTAGATGGTGCTTTCTGCTTATAATTTTAAATCTGTTTCTTAAAAAAAATAGACTTTTAGGAACAAATTTCCCATTTGTTAAAAGTGATTTCATTTTGGTTTCATCAGTTACTCCCTGGCAACTACTTCCACGCTCACATAGTGTGATTAAATATGTTAATGTTCTTGATGAATCGCTAGTAAATAAAGTAAATTCTTAAGAAAAAGTTTTGAAAGTAAATTCACGGTTTACCTGCAATGGGCTGGGATGCACATATTCCTGACTTGAATCCTGTAGAACACGTTTGGGATGTTTCGGAACGGCGAGTTCGTGCCAGGCCTCACTGACCGTCATCGATGCCTCTCCTCAGTGCAGCACTCCGTGAAGAATGGGCTGCCGTTGCCCAAGAATCTTTCCAGCGCCTGATTGAACGTATGCCTGCGAGAGTGGAAGCTGTCATCAACGCTAAGGGTGGGCGAACACCGTATTGAATTACAGTATTATCGACGGAGGGCGCCATGAACTTGTAAGTCATATTCAGCCAGGTGTCCGGATACTTTTGATCACATAGTGTATTTGCAACCATCTTGCCTCATTTGCTACTTCATTTATACTTTGGCGTATAGACATGACCCTGTGTATTCTCTTAGATGAGAGGTACGGGAAAGGCAAACCCGCGTTTGTAGCATTTGTAGACTAAGAAAAAACTTTTGTCGATGTTGAGTGGACTTGTCTCTTTGAAATTCTGAAAGTAGCGGGGGTAAAACGCAGGGAGCGAAGGGACGTTTTGAAGTCGTACAGAAGCCACAGAGCAGCTGCAAGACTTGAGGGGCACGAAGGGGAAACAGTGGTTGAGAAAGGAATGAGGCAAGGCTGTAGTCTATCCCTGATGTTATTCCATCTGTATGTTGAGCAAACAATAAAGGAAATCGAGGAAAACTTTGCAGAATGACAAGAAGTTCAGGGTGAAGAACATAAACTTTGCTTTTTGTGAATGACATTATAATTCTGTCAGAGACAGCGAAGGATATGGAAGAGCAGTTGAATGGAATGGAAAGTCTCTTAAAAGGAGAACATCCACAAAAGCCAAAAAAGGGTAATAGAATGTAGTCGAATTGAATCGGGCGATGCAAAGGGACTTAGATTAGGGAACATGATACTACAAGTATCAGATGAGATTTGTTATTTGAGCAGTAAAATAACTGACGATAGCCGAAGGAGTAGGATATAAAATGTAGACTGGCAACGTGTTGTGTCCAGAGGGAAAGTACGAAAGAATGCTGGAAGCGCAACAGAAGAGCTCACATCTTGCTGTGGGATTTGCAGAGGTCAAATGGTCGTGGACCAAGCGGTGATTCCCCGGCCTCGGCTGAGTGGTGCAGAGTACGGAACTCGGTAGGACTGCAGGGAGAAGGGTAGAAGTGGCTACCTACCGATGTGATTCCAGTAAACGGAAGTAACCCTGACACAATTCTCTGTCTACAAGTCCCCAACTACGATGTCCTAATTCGACAGTTCTCCAAGTCCAGTATACGTTCCATTTTAGCCGAGGCTAGCGAAATAAACCACGTGTTAATGAGACTGGGTACGGCGCCACCTGCTCGCAGCTCGTACGGCTCTCTCCAGCAGTGCAGGACCGTCCTATTGATATGGCTCCGTTTGCACTCAGCACTGCTTCTGCTCTGTGCCCTGGGCGTGGCTGACCTCGCGGTTATCACTTGATGCCCTCCGTATTCGGTACACTTGGAACTTTCCTGCGTTACATCTTTGGGCTCTGGAACGGAGAGGCCAGCCACATGCCGTTGTTACGCGTTCCAGGCTGGTTATCGCGGATTCACACATCGGCTCACCTCCTCCGAGTTAGCGCAAACGGGCGGCTGCCTCTCGATCAGCAACTTCTTCTTAAACTGAATTAATGGGTCGGTTGGAATATGTCTTACCTCAGTGACAAATGCGGTGAAAAATGTTTCTGAACAAGAAAAATTTGTTAACCCCGAATATAGATTTCATTGTCAAGAAGTCTTAGGAGACACTTGTCTGGAGTGTAGTATTGCGTGGAAGTGGAATGTGGGCGATAAACCAGTCAAGAGGACAATAGAATCATTCCGACTGTGATGTTACGGATGAATGCTGAAAAGTGGATGGCGTAAATCACGCAACTGATGGGGAGGTACTGAAAGTAACTCGGTTGAAAAGAAACTTGTGGTATAAGTTGACTAAAAGAAGGCGTCGGTTGATAGTACACTTTATGGGACACGAAGCGATCGCAAGTCAGGTAACGGTGGGAAGTGTTTGGGTAAAAGCTGTGGACGCAGGGCGAGGCTCGGGTACATTAGGCAGGTTCAGGTGGGAGCAGTTTGCACTGGTTATGCGGATATGGAGAGGCTCGCACGGGACAGAGTGGTGTGGAGAGCTGCATCGAAGCAATCTTCCGACCGAAGACCGCAACAGCAACATACAGATACGCGTAGCGCGAATATGGAAACATGTTTGGTAGAAGCAAATAAAACATTCAGTTGGAAAAGACGGAATATTTTTGTCTATATCGTGAAGCATAATATAACAAAACCCGTAATTTTTGCTACGTTTACAATTTTGTTCAAAAATCGCCGAACCATTCACGGCTGATCCGCAAGCCGGATAATCCGGGGACTTCGGTGCATTTAAAAACCCAAAGACATTTAATTAACTCAACGAGCCGAACGGGCACGCTACGAGCTGGCATTATGTAATTTCGTGTGAGGTCGCTCGCTGCGCCACGAGAGCGGCTCGGGTTGCAGCGGCGGCTGCTAGATGTCGGGGGCGGCGCTGCCGGCCACCCACCTGCCTGCTGCCGTCGCGTCCTTACGTAAGATCGGCCAGGCGCAGGCGCAGCGGCCTCGTGAGTCACGCCTTATCACCGGCCGGTTATCGCGCATCGCTCACTCGTCCCCCCCCCCCCCCCCCCCCGCCTGCTGTTCGTGGCTGCGGCCCGCTTTTGTGCGTCGCCCCTTTCGTTTCTGGCAGAGACGCGCCACAGCATATAGAAATTCCGTGCCAGAGACGAGAAAGAGAAAGAGCGAGAGAGAAAGAGAGACGGATGACCTTGGGGCGCGAGTTATACCGATGGCGCGGGAGGTGAACAAACGCGGCGAGCGGCCGCGCTCGGCTGAGCTCGGCGGAACTCGGCGGGACTCGGGCGCAGCCGTAATGCAGGCCCCGGGCGGGTCGCGTCCGCGGCCAGAGGAATGCGCGCGTGTGCCGCAGCCGCGGCAGCGCTGCGCTGGGCTGGGAAACTGGCGGGGCCGCAGTCGACCGCGCCGATGCACAGTAGTGCAATTTATTGTACCGTGACTTTGTCGAAGATCTCTCGTAAACGACGTTTCACAAAATATTTGACGGTGTAGAAGGCAGAGCTGTCACGAACTAGATGATTGGTATGGACACTCACGTTGTTTTACTGGGCACGGTCGTATTGGATGGAGGTGCTATCTGCCTGCCTTCCTCCGACTTTTGAACTGACTTATCGCCCAACAACTTACAGTTTCACATGGCCTCCGAACAACGAGTCAGCGAGATATTTTTCACATTAACAAACGTTGCCAGAAATGAATGCAGGGGTAACCTGCATATAAATGTCGTAGGACGCAGCAGGGATCCGGCATTCCATCATCGTGTCGCCGAATCGGGTTCCACTTAGTAAGGGATTCTGTTATTCAAAGTAACTCTTACCTTCTAGCGTAGCCATACCTTAGCTTCGCACAACTTTTACCTAGGCCCCAGGTTCAGATCAGCTACACAAAAAGGACATGTAAGAACTAATTTGTCACAGCTAAAGACTGGCGAAATACTGCAATGGAAAGGCCTAAAACGAAGATCTGTCACGAATTTTACTGCAACTTGCATTTTAAAGAATAGACAATAAAAGAAAATTCAATGCAAATGATTTTGTAAAATCCGTAATATTTGCACATGACAGGTGTCCTAATTTAGACCTGTGGTTGATTTTGGTTGGCAGCCGCAGGACACATACACAATGCAAAATAAAAAATAAAGTCCAAATACAATTTAAATAACAACAAAATCTGATGTATAATATTCCTTAACCTAAAAATAACCTGTAATATGTGTATTCCAGGAAAATAATAAAAATACCACTGACGATGCACAACTGTGGAGAAACATGTTTGAGTGATAAAATAAAACAATAATTTGTGAACTTTCAAGAAGGTAGACCGATCCTTAATTCATTATTATCTTATAAAAGATTCGTGAAAGATCTTTGCGAGTCTAATATGGGCCTTAGATTTCTCTTAAACAGAAGAAATTCGACACAAGGTGACTTGCACTCCCATTCCACCGTGTCACAACTACATTTGTCACATATTCTTCACGCAAATAAAAGCAAAAAGTGAGTAAAAATAAAAATCTAAATGAAATCTCAGACCGTGTCAAGGCAGTGGAACAAGTTACAGCACGCATGACCGATTCCAAAGCACGGAGCGGAAACACGGGAGGCAGTAAGGAAGCAAACGGAGCCGGATGTTCATTCTCGGAGCAGACAGCACGAGTCTGGGCCTAGTCTTAAGTTCCCTGTGGATATCTCTGTAGTGACGGCGAAACTGGCTGGCGCTCTGCGAGCACTTCGGTTCACAGCAAACAGTGCAGGAGGCGAAGGCGAAATTCTTATCCTGACCGACTCTCATTCAACACTTGTGACACTGAAAAACCATTTTGCACCGCGACACAACACCCTCGCCTTTTCTGAAACTATGTAACAAATCAGCGCTCTGAGGAATACACACAGCGAAACCTTATTACTCGAGTCAAAGGTCTGAGCAGCATTCACAGCCACAAAGAGGCCGACCCACTGCACAAGCTGCAGGCATGCCACGGCGCCACAAGGAACGGCGGACTGCAGGCGTGGGTCATTCCGTGTCAATATGAGAAAATGTTCCAGCTGATAGTCTCAGATTTGGCTGAAATTTAGCATACCAATGCTACCAAGTGTGGAACACTCATGTACAAAGTATTAGTTTCCCCTGCCAATTAGTTCCAGAATTATGGCTTGTGAAAGGAGGTGGCGTGACCCGGAAATTGCGACCCGCATCTGGCAATCTATCTTCAGACCCAAATTCAGGTCTTAATAACTTTGGAGCTATTC
Organism: Schistocerca nitens; assembly: GCF_023898315.1. NCBI lineage: Eukaryota > Metazoa > Arthropoda > Insecta > Orthoptera > Acrididae > Schistocerca > Schistocerca nitens. Next base: position 634,730,099 of record NC_064620.1, on the reverse strand, counting down.
TGCACAGTCCAGTGAAATTTTTACAACCCAGTAACATCCACTTAGAGAACACACTCTATGAATCAAAACGCCAACAACTTATTCCTGAGGAAAAATAAAAAATTCCAAAATGTGGTTGAAAAAAAGTAATACGTTAAAAGGTACATATTGTAGGTGCCCTCTATGCCAAATATAATTCTCTCAAAAAGGGTATAAATTTTTTTGTGGTAAGCTTAATGTGGCCTAAACACATACAGAACTCATCTTGCCCATATCAGTCACACAAACAGAGTTACATGCACACGAAAATACAAAAATTTGAAAAATTTACTGAAAAACATGGATTTTCTAAGAGTGGTAGCACAAAAGGGACAAGTGATATCCAAGCCAAATTTCAAACACTGCATGAGTAGACCATAATATAATATGTGGCAAAATTTCAACTTGTTATTGCTAGGTATTTGTGCACAATAAAAGTTGACAGAGATGTATTTGGTTTACGTTTCTTTTAACACGATTTAACAAGTAATAGTGATGATGCAGACAGCTTGTTTCAGAGAAAGCTGCAGCAATTCTTGGGAACCATTCGGCAACAGAAAGTTAAACAATGGTAGTTTTCAGGGACAGAATGAGTCATTGTTAGCCAGGAACAACAAGGGAAACAAGCAACAATTACAGGTTACTCGTGTTTTTAAGGTTCTAGTTCAGACTGGTCACTACTGTTGTGGAAAGTCAGTATGGAGGCAGAAGAGTGTACCAGTGGTGCTTTGGTTCAAACAAGTTGCGGTATTGGTAGAGCACAAGCATCTGAATGTCATAAAACAACAACATATGGAACAAAGTGTGGCAGAACGGGCATCTTTAGCTAATTCTGCCATCAAACAGTGACACATACTGAATGCTTACAGGTAATGCACTTTTTAAACTTCTCTCTGTTCAACACCAGTATCTCGTCAGTTGAACATATTTCCCACCAAAAAGAATAAATATAGTATCTTACACCACTGCCTTTTTCCCGTCAGCTTGGAGGTGTAGGGTAGAGCTTGAATGTGTGTCACTGGTTTCGAGTGGTATTGTGAAATATTTTCACAGAATTATAACACAAGTTGTATGGTATCGTCAGTTTTTGAGTTGTATTGCGCTTTTATCCCATCCTTCTGTAGTGCTATGCATATAGTAGTGTAATTAGGCCAAATCTCCGTGATTAATTATGTAATTAGGGTCAATCTTTGCGTCAGTTTCCCAACCAAAATAAATAAAGTACACTAACCTAACCATTCTCTCCCGCAACTGGAAAGTTTCTTGTGTTAGAGGTTGCAGTTGGGTTTACTGTTCAGTGGAATCAGGGTTCAAGTCCCAGAAACGATACAGCCATATTTAATTTCCCATTAATTCCAAGCACCTCTGTTGGTTTAATTGTTTTAGGGTGGTACACTTGGGCTTTCCGCCCAGGGGGCCAGGGTTCGAATCCCAGAAAGTGTACTGTCAGTTTTAAATTTCCATCAATTCTGGGATGGGGGGAGGGGGGTAGGGTGGGTCAGCACAGCCCTGGGACAAAGAAATTCCTGCCAAAACTCTAAATCCCATCAAAATTCGAAATGCCCGCCAAAATTCAAAATTTTCGCCGATAGGTTAGGTTGGAGGAGGGTCGAGGGAGGGAAGGGGGAGGGGGAGGGGGAGGGACTGGGACACATGTGCAGGCTGAGAAAACATGTGACATCATCTGGGGGCGGGGGTGGGGGTAGACAGACATGGGTGTGGGCAGGAGTGATTAATTGAACAATTTAATTAATTTGCATATGAATTTGATATCAAAATTACACCTGTGCCGCCCTTACCCTAATACTTACAGCCCACATAACATAAATGTCATGCATTGCTTTCTTCGAGACAATTTTCAGCCTCATTCTGCAGGGGCAGCGAAGATGGTCATCCAGCATTTTCGATGGAAAGTGTTTGATCACCTACAATACAGCCCTATAGGACTCCCTCCGTTGTTTACCTCTGCTCACATGAGTCGCTGGCTATGAAGACAACGAAAGGCAGACCAGCGCAGAGAATTGGCGGAAAGCACAGGCGGCTGCTTTCTGTGACGAGGCTACTGAAAAGTTTGTACAAATCCACGATAAATGTGTAAGTTGCAGTGGCAGCTGTTTAGAGATGTAGCTGGATAGTGTGGCTAAGTGTTGCGAATAAAAAAAAATTGATTTTCACTGTGGTTTTCTTCTCGTAATCAAAAAGACCTTACTTTCCGAACAGCCCTCGTGTTTCCGCATGGACAGCGCGAGAATGACTCTTTAAACGCCTCTGTGCATGCTGTAATGAGTTCTCCTGTATATCGCAGGTATGTCCAAACCTCCTCCACCTGCTCACCTCCTCCAATGTGCTGATGACATTGCCTTCCTGGCACTCTACCCTGCCCATCAACGGTCCCAATGTACCGTTCAAACCCGCCTCGACCAGTTCACCACTTGATGCAACCAGTGGCTCCTTCACATCAAGACTTTTTAGACCCAGACAATCATCATAGGTCCTACCAACCTCTCCTTCTGGCTCCACGATTTTTACCTTACCATTTATGTTGTCCTACCCAACTCACTCCTACCATGAAATACCTTGGCGTCACCCTCGACTGTCACCTCACCTGGACTCCCGATCTCCTTAGATCTAACACAAAGCCCAAAATAGGTTCCGCTTCTGATAAACCTGTCTGGTTGGATATGGGGACTGCATCCTCCCACCATCCTTCACACCTACAAATCCTTGATCTATCCTATCCTTTGCTATGGCAGCATCACCAGGGTTTCCGCCCTCCAAATCCTCGAACACCACGCACTCTGCCACTCTTTCTGTACCTGCCTCCAGTCCCTCGCATGGATCCTATATGACCTCATCCCTTTCCCCACATCTTCTCATTTTCCTCGAACGCATTTGAAGCCTGTTCATCATCGACAGACTCGGTCCCCCTCAGCCCCTAGTGTCTCCTGTCCTCTCTACACAAGCTCTGTTGCTGCACTTGTGTTCTACTCTTTCTGTCTCCACACCATCCGCCTCCTTTACCAACGCAACTTCCAGCGCCCACCCCTCCCAGATGATGAGCTTTGCCCTGATGTCTACTGCTCCTACCCTTCCCCCCTCCCTCCACAGGGATCCCTCTCACCTCCTGAGCGGTGTTTCCTCCCTCTTACGCCCCCTACCTCTCCAGCAAACCCCTTTCACGCCGCTGTGCCCTCTCCTGGATTGCTTTCCCTCTCCCACCCCTCCTGGTTCCTGCCTCTTGGTGTGCCACCCGATCCCATTTTTTCGTCCTACCCTCTCCACCCACCCTCCTCGCCTTTCTCTTCCCTCCCTCAGCAGATCCCCCATCACAGTTTTACTCTTTGTCATGTGTGCTTCATCTCCTGCAGTTTCTTTGAAGTGCAGTCTTTCTGGTGTGGATTTTTATTACTGTGGATAACTTTTGTCTTGCGCTAGTGGCTCCGATGTATTTTATATGTTACACGCATCATCAACTGTGATTTTATCTTGATATCGACCTTTTTTAACGGTGTCCCACAAGAACGTCTTCATGTAGGTGTATTTTAACCCCCATTGTCTCCGCCCTTATTATGTTCCCTTTTATCGCCTAATTTTTTGTTTTGTGTAATCTTTTTTAATATCGCTACTATCTCTCGGCTGAGGAGTGGCGGACTGAAACACAGGGAGTTCTTGAGCTTCTTGAAACTTTCGAAGCAGGCTTTCGGGGTATGCTTTGCATCTATCCTCAAGTGTCTGCCAGTTCAGTTTCATCAGCATTTCTGCGGCAGTCTCCGAAGGCTCAGACAAAGCTGTATCATTCAATGTCTACTGTCAGTCAGACCCAGTTGAGCAATTTATTATATTGGGGGAAGAAGCAATGCGAAAGGCGAAAAGACTACTTAGCTGTAGAAAAAATGGTATATGACAGAAAAAGATGCATGCAAGAAAGGAATAACACACAAACAAAAGTTCTTATATACTTCTTGACATAATTCAAATTCTCTTTTCGCACGAATCACCTCGCGTATTCACATCATGGTTACCTAATTCGTTTATGTGCCAGGTCAAAACGAACGGCAATCGTCATTCTACATCCAACGACGCATGGAGGTTCTGGCAACGTTCATTTCTACCAATGCTTCCTTGTCGATTTAGCTGGTGAGCGAAGCAATGTTGCAGTTAAGCCTGCAGTGACTTCATTGTCACACTTCTTGGTTCTGCGTCCTGCATCTGTCACAGACTTAGTTGCAAAGACCTTTACTTCCAGTTTCCGAAGATTAGCCTCGATTGGGCCTTCTTTCTCGGAGTTATTAAAGTTATTAAAAAGTTTTCCCTAATTTCGTGATATGTCTCACCCGTACGTTCCTCTTCATGCAGCCATACGCTAAAAAGACGACATTCTTCAATTGTGAGTCTGCTTGTTTCCGCCATTATAACGCAAATGCTTACAACAGTACCACCTCAGTAGCAAAACAGAACATGATCAGATGTCCTAGCATTTGCCAGAACCACACGTAAGACAACAAGATCACATGCCGTATTTTTATAGCGACGTCGGCATTGTTGTAATTTGATACATAGCGATTATCGCCTGAATTTTTGGTGACCCCTACCAGAAGACAGACGTGCTGCGGGCAGGAAACAGTATTTTCCACGTAGAATACATTTATAGATCCATAGAACCATGAAACTACAAGTTAAGTTACTCGAATACTTTCCAATAGAGACTTCTGGCCCATTCTGTACAACATACTAGCGCACAAAGGAAAATCTCACGGATAGTCTGTGATCTCTCATAAAATACTTATACATTTTTACAATAGTTTTGAATAAAATACACGAAAACCTATCCACATCCGGTGCTGCAACATGTCGATATTCAACAAAAATTACAAATACTTCTTAAATCATGAAACTATGGTTGCTTATATGTTGATGGAAAAATTCCAAACACCAATAAATAATTAATACAGAGTAATGAAATGCCGGGAATACATCCAAATAACATATTTAAGTGATTGACATTACAAGATCACAGGTTGATGCCAGCGCAAGAAAAGTCATTGAAGGTGTGAAATGCTGGTACATTAACAAAAATGGCTCTGAGCACTATGAGACTTAACTTGTAAGGTCATCAGTCCCCTAGAACTTAGAACTACTTAAACTTAACTAACCTAAGGACATCACACACATCCATGCCCGTGGCAGGATTCGAACCTGCGACCGTAGCGGTCGCGCGGTTCCAGACTGTAGCGCCTAGAACCGCTCGGCCAGCACTTTTGGCCTACATTAACAACTTGTGTAAACGCCAGAATGTCGAATGCAAGTATGCAGATGTGCACGGATTGTGTTGTACAGGTGCCGGCTGTCAGCTTGTGGGGTGGCGTTCCACGGCTGTAGCACTTGGTCGGTCAATACGAGGTCAGTCAATGCTGGTTGTAGATGGTGCTGGAGCCGTCCTCCGATGATGTCTCACACATGCTCGAGTGAAGACAGAGCTGATGAGTGAGCAGGCCAAGGCAACACATCGACTCTTTGTAGAGCATGTTGGTTTACAACAGCAGTATGTGGACGAGCGTTATCCTGTTGGAAAACAGCCCCTGGAATGCTGTTCACGAATGGCAGCACAGCAAGTCCACTCACCAGACTGACATACAAATTTGTAGTTAGGTTGTGTGCTCCCCGCTGTCACACAGAATCGCACCTCAACCGTAACTCCAGGTGTAGGTGCAGTGTGTCCAGCACGCAGGCACGTGCAGCCCGTCAACTGGTCTCCTTCTAATCGAAAACGGCTATAACCGGCACTGAGGCAGAACCAGCTTTCATCGGAAAACATAACAGACCTCCACTCTGCCCTCCAACGAGTTCTCGTTTTACACCAGTGAAGTCGCAAATGGCGGTGGTTTAGCGTCAGTGGAATGCACGCTATAGAGCGTGCAGCTCGCAGCTGCCCTTGAACTAAGCGATTTCTGACAGTTCGTTATGTCACTGTGGCGCCAGCTGCTGCTCAGATTGCTGCTACAGATGCAGTAGTATGCGCCTGAGCTATACACCTAACACTAGGGTCTCCCCTCTCGCTAGTGCCAAGTGACTGTCCGGAGACCACTCTTCCTTCTAATGAGCGCCATTGCCAGTGACCATGTACAGTGGCTACATTCCTGCAATATCGCACAAGAGCCGTTCATCTTCCGGCAGTCCTATTACACGACCTCGTTCAAACTCAGCAGATGTTAATGGCGTCTTCGGCCTCTTAAAGGCATTCTTGACTATCGTCAACTCATTAGTCCAATGTCAAACGTAATTAACACTCACGATAGCTACAGCGCGTAAACATGATATGCATCCTCAAGGTGGCTCTATTAGCTCCAATCTTATGCGACTGGCGCGAAATTTTGAGAGACATAATTTTTTAAGTGTAGAAACATACCTACCAACTTTTGCTTATCTCGCACAACTCCTTCACAGTGTTGCGATTTTTTCCGTCAGTACATATCTGGATTTGGTGGATAGTTGTCTGGGATACTGATTTTTACGTCGTGCTACATTTGTATTTGAGGAATTCGTAGAAATGGCACAATTTTCATATAAATAAATTAAATTGTTTATAGCTGTATATAATTGATTGTAAAAGTATCATGTTACAGTTATTACAGGCCTCATCAGCTTTCGCATGACGTATGGTAAGTGTATATTGCATGGTTGGTTCAATTGTTATTAATTATTTTTATGAATGTAAAACTACCTTGTGTGTAATATTACCCTGACCCAGAAAACTTACTAACAGCAGAACACACCTTTAAGTTCTAAGTTACAAATTAGTATGCATAACGTTAATGGATAACACAAAATACTGAAGACCATAGCTATAGAATCTGAAGTGGAGGTGGAAGGTGGCAAGTTCTTCCGGCTCCCCTTTCTCTCACACTCATTGTCCAGTTCATGAAGGCATATGCAATTAGGGTGCTCGTATTGAGTTCTGACGACACTTTGATCGATATGTTTATTAAGGAGGGTTGGTAGGGAATGTGTACTACGTTCTTTAGTAGCTTCTTGTACGGAGTAATTAGAGATGACGGATATGCGTTTATGTTTTGGATGACAGTTACGGCTGCAGCGAGACGAAGGAAAGCTCGCTGCATGTAAATGGCGAAAAATGCCACTTTATTGGTGTCACTTCGTGGAACAAAGAGGGTCGCGGACGCAGGTACGTCGGAAGTGCCTGGGAGTCTCGTCGGCTGTCGCTTTCACGCACTCGGCGCCGCAGAACACGGGCCGAGAACGAGAAATGGGAGTGGGGGTCCCTTGCCGCAGGCAGACAGGTCCGCAGGGCACGGTGCATTGTCCCAGAGACAGAGGCTCTGTGTCGCATTTTTACGACTTAGACGGCCCGGCGGCTTAATAACGTTTCGTGATTGGGCAGAGAGCATTTTTCTGGACCTGGTGTCGGCTGATGTTTCTTGTGGATCTCCCCGCTGAGATCCGTATCTACTGAGGTCGTAAAAATCATTCCGCCACGGTGGCCGAAATGGGCCAGTGCTGAACCACGCCTGTCACAATGTCGTCAGGACAGCGTTTGGGACGTCGACTCAGTTCGGATGCATTGTTACTGGGCGTTTTAGCTTCTTGAGGGTACTTCACGTGGAGTTTTGACGGAAAATCGTAGCATAGAGAGAGAAAAGACAGTCGGGTTGAGACGGTGGTTTGAGTAAGATTCAGGCCTAGGCTACGGATGGTGATGGATCGAGTTGTCGCCCAAGGGACATGATAGGCGTTAGGGCGAGCATTCGGGACTTGATTGTGGAGAACGAGACAGAGGTCCACCGCTCAGGTCGACACAGAGGTGCACTATCGTCGCACATCACTTCACAGAGTCCAGATCATTATATAAGATCTTGGATATATTCGATGTTGTTTATGTCAATTCATCTCCAATATCATTCTCTGGTTGGTATAATAAATTTATAGTTATTTAAAATCTCATCTGTTATTTCAGAAGATATTTTTCCCTTATTCATTTATTCGTTTATGTGGGACTTCATACGAATTACCTTGAAATATTATACGAGGTGCGACAACAAAGTAATGAGACTGATGTGAAAAAAAGTTGCTTACCGTTGTAGTCAAGTTTAGTGTTGTCTGCTTCAAAGTAGTTCCATTCTGGTCTCTCACACTTTTTCCAGGGCTTCTGCCATTGATGGTAACATTTCTGATACTCGTCTTCTGTAATATCCTTCAAGACCCTCATCACAGTTTTTTGGACAACTTGTGTTGTTTGAAAATGGTGTCCCTCGACCGCAGTTTTGACTCTTGAAATAGAGAACAGACGTACGGAGCGATATCTGGTGAATAACTTGGCTGTGGTAGTCCTGAAATTTGTTTTGAGGTTAAAAATTGCTGTACTGACGGAGCAGTATGGGATGGCGCATTATCGTGATGCAGAATCCAATTATCAGCAATGTTGGCACGGACACAAGGAACTCTTTTACGAAGTCTTTCTAAAATTTATTTGTAGTAATATTGGTTAACTTTTTGTCCAGGAGGACCCACTCTTTGTGAACAATTCCCTTGGAGTCAAAGAAGCACACAAGCATGCATTTCGCTTTTGACTTTGACGTGTGAGCTTTTTTTGGTGTGGGTGATCCCTTCGAGCACCATTGCGAACTTTGGAGTTTTGTCTCTGGATCGTACAGAAAAAACCAACTTTCATCACCAGTGATAACACGGCTCAACAATTCTGGAATGATTTCCGTTTTCTCTAACAGATATGCCGCCACATTTTTCGTTGTTTTTCGCTGTTGTGGTGTGAGGTTTCTGGGGACCATTTTTGCACAAATCTTTCTCATACCGAGATCTTCAGTTATTATTAGACGAACCGTTTCTCAATAGATGTTCAGTTATTCTGCAATCATTTTCATGGATAATCTTCGATCAGATCGTACGAGTTCACGCACCCTGGCCAAGTTGACATCCATCCGTGACATTGATGGTCGTCCACTCCGATCTTCATCTTCAACATTCGTTCTGCCTTCACTAAACATTTTATGTCAACGAAAAGCTTGAGCTCGTGACATAACCTCATCTCCAAAAGCCTTCTGAAGCTTACTGCAAGTTGTCGTCCAGTTTGCACCCAATTTAACGCAAAAAGAAATGGCATTCCGTTGCGCAATATTATGCGGTTCCATTTCCGTGACGAGAGACACAAACATGTGTTAACTTTTTGCAGCACAACTCACGACTGAGCTGTTACATCGATCTGACGCTTGGACTAGAAGCAGCTTATAGAACAAGGTCAAAGATATTGTGCCTACGCGAGCCTGCAGGGTTGCCATATCTTGCAATGAAACTCAGTCTCATTACTTTATTATCGCACCTCGTACGTTGTGTCAGCTTCAGCTTCACCGCTAAGGGCCACTGTCAGTTACATGTAAACTTTCTGTTGCATGACATTCTACAGTGGTGTAACTGAAAGGAGGTTCTGTGTCATAGGATCCTCTGGGGCTGCTTCAGCAGAGCTACCCCCATACCTTCCACCAAAAAAGATGTGATGTATAAATTGTTATTCCTTGTCAGGATGCAGAACTTTTGATACCTTTTGTGATGCACTCACACCAATATTGTTGAATTAATATCGTGTGTAAACATGCAACTGTCAGGACAAGGTTTTGCTATGTATTTGCAGTCAGTTATTTCAGTTTAATTATTTGTTAATTTTTTTCATGTAACAGGATTTCAAGTAAAAGGGCAACAGGGGTATTAGGGAGTATTGTTAGTAAGCATATGTTCACGAGAAAATCTGTTCTTCTCTTTTGATTGACAAGTCCTAAACCTATTGTTCTGCTAAGTGGATTATGCGCCTTGGAGGTAATCCATACTTCTGAGAAACCTCTCATGCCTCACCTTCTCCCCCCCCCCTCCTCCCCTGCCCCTTTGGAAACACCCCTCACCGATTCAAGTTCACTTCCAAGCCTGGGTTATTCGAATACCCCACTCATACTCTATAAATGTGATTGACTAATTAATTAAATCAGTCAATTAATTAACCCCTCCCCCTCTGGTAAATCCCTCAGCCCTTCACCTCTCCTACCCCACCTAAAAATTGTCGGAATAAAGACTCAGTTTACTGGTCATTTGGCAGGAAATCGATTACAGAGTATGGAATACAGTTTAAACAATTTCTAGTAGACACAGCATGTGTGGAATATTGTTTACTTAAACTGTTTATGAGATACACAGAAGTCTTTGGAATATAGTTTATTTATCTATCTAAAGAATTTGTTGAGAATCTGACATCAGTGCATGCAATACTCTTTATTTAAACAGTTTGTGGTTGACATGGCACTATGGAATATTCAAAAAATTGCGGCGCTTTTTTAATCTGATCGCGCATGGAAACGCAGAGTGGACTTAGTTTATATTTGCTGTCGGAGTCAGGGATGTTGCAGCACTTACTTTTTCATCTTCCTCACTTTTTGAAGCACACTGGTGTCTAAGCACAGACAAGAAAATGAGAACAATTACGTATCTAAAAGTAGCTGGTATTTTCGGTGAATTTTCGATGTTCTACAAATGTTGATCTCGCAATGTTCCGAAGCCACAACGGCGAGTGGGGAACAGAATCCCACCTGTCTGAACCAGAGGAGGCTGGTCTGTTTGGAGTTGTCTCTGAACACTCGAACAAAGAACACATCACATGAGTGTCAGACGACACGGAACTTTCTGTGGAGACATTGCTCTGTCTCCATTTTATCCGAACCAGTCCGTAGAGACTCATACGCATACCCCACCCACCCGCCCACAAAGGATGTCTTGTGACTCTCCGACGTCTTGGAACTTTCTTACAGAATTTACACGCCAAATTGCTGCTGCCGGTGTGAGAGCACTGTCCCTCATTTCCTGCAAACGAACGATTTACGAGAATTTCAGCGGCAAACTATTTTGTAGATATCGAAAAACATACAGCAGCTATAGCGCTGACAGTTAAACGCTGCCGGCCGCTGTGTTCAAGCGGTTCTAGGCGTTTCAGTCCGGAACCGCGCTGCTGTTACGGTCGCAGGTTCGAATCCTGCCTCGGGCATGGATGTGTGTGATTCCTTAGGTTAGTTAGGTTTGCGTAGTTCTAAGAATAGGGGACTGATGACCTCAGATGTTAAGTCTCATAGCATTTTTGAATTAAAAGCTGCAGATGGTGTCTATTGACAGTGCACGGAATGAGGTGTAATCTGGGGTGTCCCGCATGTGTGTCTATCGTCAGTCACGTCCTGGTTTCAGATCACGTTACTAAATACCACCGACTACGGACAGGATACGGGCCTCCTACCACCTCGCGGGCCCCAAAAAAATCACCCATTGACCGGGAAGTTGCAGGCTCGCTTCCTGCCTCCGTGCCTCTCGAGAGGCCGGCCGCTCTGTGTTTGCCTGTGTGAACCAACGTCTCCAAACACGCAGACGGAGGTTTTCATCTTTCTTCAGGATACTGAGTTCCTATTGGCTAATGGTGAAGACAAAGGGAGAGCTGACACAATGTCGATATCAAAAATACACTGAAATAATCAATTTGCACTAACCTATCAAATTAATTGTTTAACAATTTACAGGGAACAAATAAATCGCTTAAAACACTCATCTCCGCCTTACAATTATCTTTCTTCACAATGAAACATATTTTGGTTTGAGTATCACACGAAGACGTTATGCAAATCAAGGAATGAAATTTCCGTTACAAATAGGTCGCAGCGCTAAATATATCCGATGTTGCCAGCGGTAGAATCCTTCTGCGGTCAGCCTCGAATGTCGGTTGTCAATAGCGTTCTTCGAAAAGAACATCGACTTCCTCCCAGGAATTCCCATTTCAGCTGCCTGGTAAGTGTATTCCGACTGCTGGAAAAAAATTATTCGCCATGAAAAATGACTTTCATGATGAATTTAATGAAGTAGCCTATGCCATTTGGTATGGATTACGTGCCGGCTGGTGGATGGATACAAAGTGAGAGCGCCAATCGAGCCTTCTTCCGTTCCGTTGTGGCGACATCTCTTCACAAACTTCCAGTCCCCCACGTACACAGGGAGAGACGGCCATCGCAATGAAATGAGATGTATTACCGACCCTGGAAAGTGATATGTCGTATAAACCTCATTATTTACGTCTACTCTGTGCTGTTGCCTCAAGAGACTTCGTATGTGGCGAAGCGTCTACTTACTTTAAGGGAGTTGGAAAGTGAGGAGTCATTCTGTGACACAGGTAGATCGTGCTCTTAGCACTCCATTATGAGCCAAAAACGAATTTAATATTCACGTCCTGTGATTCAGGACGCAACAGACATCAAGCTGAGTAGAACGGACTTTTTCTACGCGATGAGAAAATACTTGGAGGAATTGCATCGTATGCCATTGTGTTGTTTAGGATTTTCACACGTGACGATGCTTTAATGATGTGAAAACACGTGTATGCCCCTGTCTTCGGAAATAACTTGCATAAAATGGGAGAAATCTACATTTTGCGTGAGAAATTCGAGGTATATGGTTAGCAACTTCGCTGTCTCGGATTTGGTGAAGTCGATTTTTTAAACGGGCGGGGGGGGGGGGGGGGGGTTGACACACGGGACTATGTCAGGGTGCAAGTCGACATCCGAGGTGTGTGTGCGTGTGATTTGAAGTGGTGCTCCGCAGCTCGCCGCAGGAGTGATCACCGGGCTTCGGCGATCGGAAGGCGAGATTCAGCTCAGCCTGACCCCGCCTGCGGAAACGACAAACGACCAGTGTGACGGCGCGCTGCTCCTGATGACGGCGCGGCGCGGCTCCCGGCGTCCGGCCCACGGCCCGCTCTTCGTGGTCACCAGTCTGTGTGATCGGTAGGAGTATTTTCACCAGATATGTGTAGTGGGAATGTTGTGCTGTAGTAGCGTGTTTGTGCTCATTAGACCTCAGATATATGTAGCGGTACTACTTATTTGTGACGGAAATTTCATTACTCTATTTGCATAACGCCTCCGTGTGATACTCAAACGTTGGAAATGTGTTTTATTACGGAGGAGAATCATCGCAAGGTGGAGGTGAGTGTTTTAAGCGGTCTATTTGGCTCCTGTACATTGTTAAACAATTACTTTGATAGGGTAGTCCAAAAGGGTTATTTCAATTTATTTTTTATATCAAAATTGTGCCAGCTTTCCCATTGTCTGCAGCATTAGCCAATAGAAACTCAGTATCCTGAAGAAAGATGAAAATCTCCGTCTGCGTGTTTGGTGACGTTGGTTCACACAGGCAAACACAGAGCGGCCTCTCGAGAGGCACGGAGGCAGGAAGCGAACCTGCAACTTCCCGGTCAGCGGAATGCCACCACGTGACGATTTTGTTTGGAGCCCCAAGATGGAAGGATGCCCATATCCCGTCGGTGGTCGGTGTTACTTAGTAACGTGATCTACACTTAGGACATGGGCGGCTTTGAGCTTCGTGTCGGTGCCCTGACGACAGACTGACGCGCGGCAGCCACGAAACGGGCACTTCGTTCCGTGCACTACCCGGAGACAACTTCTGCAGCGCTGTGGCTGTCGCTGCTGCTGTGGCTGCTGTTCGTTTCTCGCTGAAATTCTCGTAATTCGTCCGTTTGCAGCAAGTGGTGTACAGTCCTCCCACAACGGCAGCAGCAATTTGGCTGTAAATTCAGTAAGGACCAATCATAATGCTACATTCACAGGAAGTTCCGTCATGTCAGAGAGTCCCAAGACATCCTTTTTTTTGGGGGGGGGGGCACATATGTGTCTCTGCAGACTGGTTCAAATAAAATGGGGAAGAGCAATGTCCTACAGAAAGTTCCGTGACGTCTGAGATTCACATGTGTCTTCTTTGTTCGACTGTTCAGAAACAAAGTCCAAACAGTCCAGTCTCCTCCGCATTCTGTCCACCACTCGCCATCGTGGCTTTAGAACTTGTCCAGACCAGCATTTGTAGGACATCCGAAATTTAGCGAAAATTCCACTCATTTTTCTCGTGACTAGACCAGTGCTTCGATATCTGTTTGCTTTTCTTTTTTTCACGATCTGTTGTGGGTTTCGAAATATGTCATGAACTTTTAGATAACTAAATGTTCTGATTTTCCCGTGTGCTTAGACACCAGTATGCTTCGAAAAGTGAGGAAAATACAAAATAAATGCCATAGCGCTCCTGACTCTAAAAATACACTACTGGCCATTAAAATTGCTACACCAAGAAGAAATGCAGATGATAAACGGGCATTCATTGGACAAATATATTATACTAGAACTGACATGCGATTATATTTTCACGTAATGTGGGTGCATAGATCCTGAGAAATCAGTACCCAGAACAACCACCTCTGGCCGTAATAACGGCCTTGATAACGCCTGGGCATTGAGTCAAACAGAGCTCGAATGGCGTGTACAGCTACAGCTACCCATGCAGCTTCAACACGATACCACAGTTCATTGAGAGTAGTGACTGGCGTATTGTGACGAGCCAGTTGCTCGGCCACCATTGACCAGACCCTTTCAGTTGGTGAGAGATCTGGAGAATGTGCTGGCCAGGGCAGCAGTCGAACATTTTCTGTATCCAGAAAGGAATGTACAGGACCTGCAACATGCGGTCGTGCAATATTCTGCTGAAATGTAGGGTTTCGCAGGGATCGAATGAAGGGTAGGGCCACGGGTCGTAACACATCTGAAATGTAACGTCCACTGTACAAAGTGCCGTCAATGCGAGCAAGAGGTACCATCAAGCCAGGTGATACCCAAGTATGGCGATGACGAATACACGCTTCCAATGTGCGTTCACCGCGATGTCACCAAACGTGGATGCGACCATCACGATGCTGCAAACAGAACCTGGATTTATCCGAAAAAATGAAGTTTTGCCATTCGAGCACCCAGTTTCGTCGTTGAGTACGCCATCGCAGGCGCTCCTGTCTGTGATGTAGCGTCAAGGGTAGCCACAGATATGGTCTCCGAGTTGATAGTCCATTCTGCTGCAAACGTCGTCGAACTGTTCGTGCAGATGGTTGTTGTCTTGAAAACGTCCCCATCTGTTGACTCAGGGATCGAGACGTGACTGCACGATCCGGTACAGCGATGCGGATAAGGTGCCTGTCATCTCGACTGCTAGTGATACGAGGCCGTTGGGATCCAGCACGGCGTTTCATTTTCTGCAAACAGTCATTGGATCTCGACCAACGCGAGCAGCAATGCCGCGATACGATAAACCGCAATCGCGATAGGCTACAATCCGACCTTTATAAAAGTCGGAAACGTGATGGTACGCATTTCTCCTCCTTTCGCGAGGCATCACAACAACGTTTCACCAGCCAACGCCGGTCAACTGCTGTTTGTGTGTGAGAAATCGGTTGAAAACTTTCCTCATGTCAACACATTGTAGGTATCGCCACCGGCGCCAACCTTGTGTGAATGCTCTGAAAAGCTAATCATTTGCATATCACAGCATCTTCTTCCTGTCGGTTAAATTTTACATCTGTAGCACGTCATCTTCATGGTGTAGCAATTTTAATGGCCAGTAGCGTAAATATAAACTAAGCCCACAGAGTGTTTCCATGCACAATTGGAAAAGGATCGCATTTGTTTAAATATTCCATACCGCCTTGTCACCCATAAATTGATTAATAAATAATATTCCATACGCAGATGTCAAATTTCTGACAAATTCTTTGAATAAATAAATTAACTATATTCTAGACACTACCTTATATCCCTTAAACTGTTTAAATATACAATATTCCACACATTTCCTTGTCTACTAGAAATTGTTTAAACGATATTCCATACATTGCAATCGATTTCCTGCGAAATGGTCAATCAACTGAGTCTTTTTCCTACCAATTTTCAGGTGATGAGGGGAAAGTGTATGACTGAGGAATTTGCCTGAGGGGGAGTGGTTAATTAATTGATCCATTTAACTAATTAGTCAATTAAACTGATAGAGTGTGAGTGGGGTATTTGAATAACTCAGTCTTGCAAGTGTATTTATATTGGTGAGGGGAGTTCCCAAAGGGGTGTGAGAAGAGGGGGGCGAGGGTGAACTGTGAGAGGTTTCTTGAAAGTATGAGTTATCCCCAGGGGGTCATAATCCACTTAGCAGAACAATAGTTTACGGACCTGCCAATCGAAAGTTTTCCCCTGAATGTATGTATTGCCCTGATGTAGACAACCCACACTAACAAAACACCATGACACCCCAGCTGACCTACTACTATTGTGAACATTTAGATCTGTGGTAGTTGCAGGCACGAATTTACTGATTATTGTCTAACTTTTGTAGTGGATTTTCGTATGTTTGCTGGTCTGTGGTTTCTGAAATGTAGGTTGTTGTTGTTGTTTACAGTGTCGATAACAGCGTTATTCACTTTTGGAGGGGTTATTCTTTGAGATATATTTGTGCTGAGATACTGCAGGCTTTTGTGTTCTTGTGTAGTCTTTTTGCAAGGCTAGCACTTGTTACCTAACCTTAAATATTTTATCTCTGTCTATAAATTGCAGAACTATTGTGACAGTGGCAATATGTTACATCCAAAACATTGGATAACTCAGTTTGATAGTACGATGACATCTGCTTGGCCTTTAGGATACAGAACGGAATTTGTATGTGGACACATGGGACAATCGATCACAGGGAAAAGCGAGGTATTGCGACCACCTGTAGAATGTACAAAGAATTTTCAGATGCTTTCCTTGCTAGCTACTGATCATCAGAGACTCCGGATAGAATAAAACAGAAGACAATGATGTTTAGGGGCCCTGGATAATTGGGATTCAGAAGCCCTGTGAAATTCTTTGAATCGTTAGTGAAAAAGTGTTGGTTCCTGGACGAACTCTGTAGTGTGAGCGCAATAATGCACTTCGGCTAACTGTTCAACTCCAACAGGTGCTTACAAAAAGATGTGGGGATAACAATGAGTCATTCAAAACCATCCTCAGAAAGCTAGAGTTCACATGGGAAGCACACAACATGTGAGAGAAGAGGGGTAGTCATAAGAGGAACTTCCAAAAGCCCTCAAGTAGAAACTATGATAGGAGGTACAACAGCAGAAATTGATCATAAGGAATGTAAT
Source organism: Schistocerca nitens (assembly GCF_023898315.1). NCBI lineage: Eukaryota > Metazoa > Arthropoda > Insecta > Orthoptera > Acrididae > Schistocerca > Schistocerca nitens. The sequence continues at coordinate 634,713,034 of NC_064620.1, read as the reverse complement.
GTTATGTGAGCCTCATTGCCCTTGTTTTTAACTAATTTGTGCCTGATTTTATTCTGAGAAGCTCAGTAATGTATGTAAATACCGTAAATGTAAGTGTGATTCAAAAAGTACTTGAAGTGAAGTGAAGCGCAGCTGGACAGCAAGAAACTCTTTAGCGCGCAATCCTCGCAACGTTAGTAGTTGTGAATCTTTGAGTATGGACTCTAAAAAAAAGACAATTGATTTATTAAAAAAAAGAGGACTGTTAATCCGTATCTTGTGGAAAGAGGACATGTTGTTAGGCCGTCGCTCAGAACGTATTGTTACACATTATGAAAATTGCTGTTGTAGTGATAAAACTGAGTAAAGTATGTGTAAGAGTTGCCAAATATTTATGTATACAAATTTCCTGGAAGTGGAGAATAGAAATATCTTGTTTTTGGAAAAGGAGTTGAACTTCAATGACATTGTCGTCTATCAATCGACAGAATTGTAAGCCTACTAAGTTCACTAAAATACAGGAAAAGAAATGCATTCTCTATAGTTTTTATTTAATACATAACATCCTCTCATAATTTCTTAATTGCAGTAACTGGATTATGTTCTTGTAAGATAGTATGGTGCTGAACTCCACTGACCAATTTTGATGTAGCAGGATCTGTAGTTTGAAGGAAGTTTGTATGCCAAGCAATCTCCTTTTCTCACAAAAAGCACATCTTATTTACTTATGACAGTGGTCCCTTAGGTATGAAAAGCTACGAAAACTTGGGCTCAAAGCTATCTGCAATACGGCCAAGTAACCAACAGAGTCGTACTTTAAATCTTAAAGAACAATAACTTCCTCCAAATTACAATACATCACCAACTGGTGCAGAAGCTGATCATTTAAGGAGGCAACAACCAAATTTAGATACCAGTTACGACTTAAAGTAAAGTATCAATCAAAATCAATCTCTCTCTCTCCAAACACATATATAAATATTCATATTATTAAGATAAAAGTCATTTTATAGGAGGACACGGATTTGGACTACCACAAGAAGTACCACCTTCTGAGAGAAGAAAGAACTGGAACAAATTTCATGGGGAAATAATAATTTGTATTTTCGGCAGAACTGGAGAGAATTAGACAGTTGACCTCAGCAGTTATAAATCGTAGAGGTGCAGCCACCAAATTGCTTGAACGAGCACCGTAATGGGAACCTATCACAAAATTAACAAAATGCAGACATGTTACACGCTCAAGACACACTTGTGATCGCACTCGGAATAAGCCAAATAAATTTACTGGGATATGAAGACATAGGCCATGTACTGTTAGAAGAGAAAGAGGAAGTAGCAAGACAGGATATGCATCCCGTTATAGAGATTGCCATAGGTAAAGCTAGATTGAAAGGGAGACTGACAGCAACAATCACATCAGAGCAGTATCAGAATCATCATATCAGATGTGTTAGACAGGTGAATAGCTGCTGAGATGAAATGTAAGTATGGGTAATAATGATAGAACACTGTCCCAGTGCGCCTGTAACTACTTCCCTTATACATACGACTCCTGTTGCGATATAATTAGGGAATGAAACATACTTACATCTATTTAAAAGCCTGAGGTCACATCCTAGCCAACAGAAACAGGGGAAATACCTCATTCGATATTCATTACAAATGTAGTGCTGATTATCTTTCCTGAGTATGGCATGTCAAGACAAAAAACTGACCAGTCATCTCCAGTCTAGTCCAGCACGATCTACCAGTTGTATTGTGTACCTGAAGAGCTGGCTAGCCGAGAAACTGCTCCTCGCAACGGCCTTTTAGAGGTTATAAAATTTATTTCATCTTCATTTGTCCTTATCATTGGAATATTTCGGTCATATATTTTGGCAATTCCTCTGGGTTCTTGTCCTAACATTTCAAAGAATTTTTTGTTGCATCTTTACCAGTATATGTTACAGGATTTTTATAATCATTGTTACAATATTTAACATAAGAATTAAATGAAAATGGAATAGGTTTTTTATATTTGTTAACATAAGCTTTTTCAGCATTTGATTGAGATGTGTTTACATCTTTTTGAAGATATTCGAAATCTATATAAATTACAAAAGGTACTCATGATGAATTATTATAATTTCGAAATCCAATTTTCCATCTTCACCTAATTTCATAAGTTATAATTCTCGATTTAAAGCAGAAGCTTTTCTGTTAATTCAGTTAAATTTTTTAAAAAATCGTCATCATATACAAAATTGAAACCTAATAAATTATTCTGATAATTTTTTGTTTACTTTCTTGATATTTTCTACTATAAGCTTTTGAAAATAATTCTTACTATCAATATTATTAATATTACCCTTGTATCTATTGATAAGATCGATTCATTGTTGTTTATTAAATTTAGAATAATTTTTTAATTTTTTCCATTTACAGATCTTACAAAGAGCTTTTGAACATTTTTTATTCAATTTATCTTATTATTAATATTGTCCTTAGCTTTTTGATGATATCTATTAATTGTTTTTTATTAAGTTTGGAATACTTTTTTAAATATTTGTTTTACAGATTTCATGAAGTTCCTTTAAAGATTTTTTACTCAATTTTTTGTAATAATTGTAATGTTGTCAACAGGATTTAAAGTAAGAGCAATTAATTATTCTTCATTAAGTTTAGCATATTTTTTTATTTTATTGTTTTACAAATACCTTAGTTCTCTCTTTTTTATTTCTTTCATTTTAATAAATCTTTCATTTTAATAAATCTTGTTTAGTTACATTTCATTATCCTTTTTCTTTACAATAATTCTCTAAATCAGCATATCTTAATCCACATTTTTCTTTATTCTAAGTTTTGAAATAGCTCAGCTTCAGAGAACATTTTTGTTTTTCTTTTATTTATACAGAAGAAAATTTAGCGTTTTTAAAACTTAAACCATTTAAATAAAAGAAAATTTCGTTTATAGATATAGATAAACACAATCTCAGAGAACCTATATATAAAGAAAAAATTTATTAGATTTTTAATTTTTAATTAAATTAAAATTTCGTTCATGGATATTGATACATTTTTATATGGGGGAATCAGGAAAACTAAAATCTTGACTCTAAATCAGAATTTTTTTTAAAAAATGCCCTTTGCACCAGAATTGGTATAAATATACTGCTCTCTATGTTCTAACTATGTTCTGTCTCTCAGTTGCATTGCCATGCTGGTTAAAGTGAGTTACTTGGAATTCTGGTGTACTGCCCCGAACCAATCCTACTGAACCCTGTCAGTCTATGGGTGGAGGGGATTGGGTGTAGGTTGTTTCACTATCATCCCCACCCCCAAAACGCCTCCTCCACTGGGTCGCAGGTGAACAGCTTAAATTGATTATGAGAGCCACTTTGCATGCCGAGTAATTTTTTCCTGTTGTCGGATTATACTCGCCATTTAAATCAAATGGGAATCCCTGCAGGGAAGGCAACATTCTTTTCGAGGAACACCATTGAGCAAATTTATGGAGAACCGCCATTTGACGCTGACTGCAGAGGGATTCTGTCGCCGCTAATATACATTGCGCAAAGGACCATGAAAACAACATAACATTCTTCACAGAAGAATGTTATCTTCTATCTGTCGAGAAAACAAAAGAAGAAACTTTTCCTGCTGATTGTCTCTTGGTAAAAATCTTCATATTAGCTCCTAATTTTCTCATTGCAGTCACTTTACAAGATGTACATGAGAGGATGTAATATGTTCACTCACAACAATTGGAGAAAGCGGTATAGAGCTCATCTCTATACTACTCTTTCATCAGAATATCGCCTGCCTACCTTATTCTCACGAACCTTCCAGTCTTCGACACATAGCACTTGAAATGCTTCCAATGGCTCTGAGCACTATGGGACTCAACTGCTGAGGTCCCCTAGCACTTAGAACTAGTTAAACCTAACTAACCAAAGGACATCACACACATCCATGCCCGAGGCAGGATTCGAACCTGCTACCGTAGTGGTCTCGCGTTTCCAGACTGCAGTGCCTAGAACCGCATGGCCACTTCGGCCGGCCATAGTTCACGGTTTTACTCAGTTGGATGTTATAAAAATATTAAGGAGAGGGAGAGAGATACTGACCTGTCAAGGAAGCCTCTGAAACCATTACGCAGTCATATTAGTAATGTAGTAATGGTAAGAATACAACAAACGTGATGTACAGACATGTACAGAGTGATATTTATAGACCGTTATTCGATATTTATGAATTTTAGTTGCTATACTTCTGAATTTCTTTGTGCAGTCCATGTATGCTTTACATGATTGTGAATTTCCTCCTGTACCTTAATGTGCTATTTTTCTCGTTGTGATAGGTCTCTATCTAGTCAGAATTCTATCTTGTGCGCAGTGGTTAGCACACTGGACTCGCATTCGGGAGGACGACGGTTCAATCCCGTCTCCGGCCATCCTGATTTAGGTTTTCCGTGATTTCCCTAAATCGCTTCAGGCAAATGCCGGGATGGTTCCTTTGAAAGGGCACGGCCGATTTCCTTCCCCATCCTTCCCTCACCCGAGCTTGCGCTCCGTCTCTAATGACCTCGTTGTCGACGGGACGTTAAACACTAATCTCCTCCTCCTCCTTCTATCTTGTGGAACAGTGCTGTCGAAACAGGATAAGATTAAAGGAGAATTAGCAGGGGTCTGTGACTTGGCGGGGGACGTCTCTTACTTGTGGAAATCATGTGGATTCAAGTGCTATGTGTCGAAGACTAGAAGGTTCGTGAGAATACGGTAGGCAGGCGATATTCTGATGAAAGAGTAGTATAGAGATGAGCTCTATACCGCTTTTTCCAATTGTTGTGAGTGAACATATTGCATCCTCTCATGTACATCTTTGTAAAGTGACTGCAATGAGAAAATTAGGAGCTAATATGCAAGGTAGTCACTTCCTCTCATACCAAAATGGGCAGAAACCGTCGTCAAATAGCTGGAGACATCCAAAGGACCATGAAAATAAGAAACAAGAAATTAGCGTAATTCTTCATGTTTTCCCGGCGATCTGTTGACATCTTGGATATTCGGGAATCCAGCCGGATGTTCGCGTCGTTCTCGCACGATATTTCAAAAGCGTGCCTCGCTGTCTTCTTCAGGTGCTACCTGAGACTGGTCCTTGGGTCGATCGAGTCCAGTATTTATGCCTGGGAGGAGCTGGGCGTTCCCTAATCGGTCCGCGCCGGGTCGAGTGTTCCATCTGTGGTCCGCGCCCGCCAGACTCGGCTTAAATGGACCCCTCCAGTCGCGGATGTTCTGACTGCCGTTGGCGCCCGTTCTGGCCGTCCTCAACGGATGTGGTTGTCATCTGAGGTGTGTCAGATCCGATTTGAGATGTTGGGTACTCTATCTCCTGACTGTTACTATGATTTCCAGTTGTGTTTCGTGCTGGGCGCTCCCTAATCGGTCCGCGCCGCGTCGTGTGTTCCGTCTGAGGTCCGCACCCGCCAGACGCGGCTACATCGTCCCTCTCTGGTCGTCGGTGTTCCCTCCGCCGTCCGGGCCCGGCCTAGCCGTCTTCTGAAGTCGAGTTCGTGATCTGGGGTGTGTCAGATCTGGTCTCTAATGTCCGACACCTTGTCTCACGGCTGTTCTCTCGGTCTCCACTTCTATTTCTTGTAGAATCCCTTCCGTACAGTGCACCACGGGATGTTCAACTGTCGTGACGGAGAACGCTCACTGCCTGACGGTAGGGGAACTACGCGCAGCGTTGTCTGCCATAGCGACAGCGATGTCATCAACCACCTGTGGTGCGTCGGCCTCTTCCCGAAGCGACGCCCAGTTCTCCACTCGATTCGAACTCCTTCATCGTGCCCCGCACAGCAGATGGAGAAAGCGGGCCCTTCCGTAATCCTTGCAGCCGGCGATATTCTCCAAGTGCAGCTGCAGCATTCCTCTTGTTTTTACAACAGAGCTTCACCAGCAACGCCCTGCCCCTGCTGTCCAGGCTCATGTGGACACGTCAACAAGTGCACTGCGACTGGCCGGGTGTGTGAGGCTGTGAGTGACGATGACTGATCACGGCATCTAGTGTCCGTAGTTGGAACTGGACGGTGGCGCTGTGACGCATGGAAATCACGCACCCCACACTCTGGACATTAATGCTACCAAGTCTGGTGCTGGTACGGTAATTAGTTTCCATGTTATTATGTGTTAAATAGAGGAAGTATAATAACCCGGTAGATGTTGAAGAAAGTGGTTCCCGTTAGTGTGGATAATTTTGGTTGTTATGGGGTACGCGGTTTGTTAGCTGCTAATATAGCTGTGCTAGACAGCCCAAGTGTGGATTGTAGTCAGAAGCGAGTTGTCTGTATAGGTCTCATAACAGGAACATTCTGGAAATTAGAGTTAATATATTTTGGAAATTTGTGGTAAGATCCTATGGAACCAAACTGCTGAGGTCGTCAGTCCCTAAGCTTAAATACTACTTAATCTAACTTAAACTACCTTACGCTAAGGAAACACACACACCCCTGCCCGAGGGAGGACTCGAACCTCCGACTGGGTGAGCCGCGCGGACCGTGACAAGGCGCCTAAGGCCCGTTGCACACTAAGGCCGGTTCCCACTAGAGCGCGGCAGCGCGGCATGCGGCAACGGCAGCGGCAAGCGTTTTCTGCTTTGACGCAGCGGGTCGCGGAATTGGCGTTCCCATCTGGAAGCGGCAAACGCTAGCGGTAGCCAATGACGGACAGCCACTGAGGTACGGGGTGGGACCCACCGAAACGACCGGTGTGTTTGAATAACTATATCTTACACCTACGTGAAGGAAAGACGAAGTTGGGTGAAAACATTCCAATTTTTCATTTTCTGTACAATGTACTCTTTCACATATTTCATTATTCGTGTTTTCTCATTTCAGCATAAACAGATTTCATGACTACCGTTCATGATTGTTCACTTTCTCCTAACACATTGAAACAATGTACGATAAAAGAGATTATTCAGATAGTTAAGCGAGACAAAAATTTAAAATGTGATACGGTAGCAGGTACACGAAAACAGTAAGAACACAAAGGCTAGGTGGAAGGGATGAAAGTGGAAGCCACCTGATAGGATTTCCCACAGAGCATAGTAATCATCGCCAGCACCTTGCTTAAGAATCACAAAAGAATAATATATATTTGGAACAGAGTTTTCGAAATCAGATTTTAAATTGTAAGGCATTTCCTGGTGCAGACGCAAACCTAACTGAAGACTGTCAATAGCAAGAAAAGCGTTTTGAAAAAGAAAATTTGTTCACATCGAATATAAATTCTAATGGTTGGATACTATTTTACAAAGGTATTTGTGTGGAGTACAGCCTTGTATGTAAGTGAAACGTGGACGATGAACAGTTCTGTCAAGAAGACAGTGGACACTTTCAAAACGTCGTGATCAATAAGAATGCTGAAGATTAGATAGGAGGATCGTGTGACTAAAGAAGAGTTACGGAATTAAATAGAGGAGGAAGAGGAAATTACGACACAACTTTGACAACAATAGGGGTTAGTTGACAGGACGTATTATGGGGCGTCAAAGAGTGAGGACAAAGGGGTTGGGTGATAGTATTCTGATAATAATCTGTTGAAATACTATTCTACTATTTTATCCATTAATGTAAGCAGTGAATTTACTCTTCCATGCACTCCTCCACAAAACATTTAAACCAAAACTGAAATCAGCTGAACACCAAATCTTTCAACCACTGTCTGACAACTACTGGATTCACTTTCAACTGCCCGCATCTCGTGGTCGTGCGGTAGCGTTCTCTCTTCCCACGCCCGGGTTCCCGGGCTCGATTCCCAGCGGGGTCAGGGATTTTCTCTGCCTCGTGATGGCTGGGTGTTGTGTGATGTCCTTAGGTTAGTTAGGTTTAAGTAGTTCAAAGTTCTAGGGGACTGATGACCATAGCTGTTAAGTCCCATAGTGCTCCGAGCCATTTGAACCATTTTTGAACCAACACTTTCAACTTTCTATAACTATCACTGGCTAGCCACACACACATACAGATATAAGGAGAACAAAAATAAACAAACATTAGTTTTCAGCAATAATTCTGCAGGTTGGCAACATGTACATAAACAAACCAGACAGGAAGGGACATGAGGTGAACACACTGCAGTTACGACTTAAATCAGAGTTTTCGGTAAAACGTCTACTGCTGGTGACAGAAGAAAAAAACAGCGAACATGAAAATGTGCTTATGTTCCATAATCTAAGTTTTAGTTCAACCTCCAGCATGTGACCAGGTGAGGGGAAATGTCTATGTACGCCAAAAACTCGATTCAATGTAAGTAATCAGTCATTCACGTAAAAAAAAGATGTGAACTGTTTTATAATCTGCAAGTATCACACAGCCGGCTGCGGTTCTAGGCGCTCAGTCCGGAACCGCGAGACTGCTACGGTCGCAGGTTCGAATCCTGCCTCGGGCATGGATTTGTGTGACGTCCTTAGGTTAGTTAGGTTTAAGTAGTTCTAAGTTCTAGGGGACTAATGACCACAGATGTTAAGTCCCATTGTGCTCAGAGCCATTTGAACCATTTTTGCAAGTATCACATATCAAAACAAAACTGAATCATTCTAGATGTCTTATAATTTAAAACCTGGTTTCGAAAACTTTGTTCCAAATATGTATTATTCTTTCATGATTCTTAAGCAAAGTGCTGGCGATGATTACATTATGCTCTGTGGGAAATTCTATCAGGTGGCTTCCACTTTCATCCCTTCCTGCTAGCCTTTGTGTTCTTACTGTTTTCCTGTACCTGCTACCGTATCACATTTTAAACTTTTGTCTTGCTTAAGTATCTGAATAATCTCTTTTGTCGTACATTGTTTCAATGTGTTAGGAAATAGTGAACAATCATGAACAGTAGTCATGAACTCTGTTTATGGTGAAATGAGAAACATGAATAATGAAATATGTGAAAGAGTACATTGTACAGAAAATGAAAAATTGGTATGTCTTCACCCAACTTCGTCTTTCCTTCATGTAGGCGTAAGATATAGTCAATCAAACGCACAGGGCGTTTCAGTGGGTCCCGCCCCGTATCTCAGTGGCTGTCCGTCATTGGCTACCGCTAGCGTCTGCCGCTTCCAGATGGGAACGCCAATTCCGCGAGCCGCCGCGTCAAAGCGGAAAACGCTTGCCGCTGCCGTTGCCGCACGACGCGCTGCCGTGCTCTAGTGGGAACCGGCCTTCACGCGGCAGCGGAAGCGGTTCGACATGGGCAAACCGCGATGCAGAGCCCGCCGCGCCGTGTCGCTGACGCCGTTTCCATGGCAACCACGCCGCCGACGCGCGGTTTTGACGCGCGGCTGCCCTAGTGGGAACCGGCCTTTACGCGGATGGTCCGCGCTCCGCGTTCCGCGCGCGGTTGGTAGTCACGTATTCCAATAGGCACCACACAATTACGCGGACGGTCCGCAAGCAGCGGAGCCGTCCGCGCAGCCCTTGCGCGCCGCGGGCCGTCCGCGTCAGTTGAATACACGGAAACAAGTTGGTGCGTGCACAGTCCGGCGGATGCCGCGCGCACAGTAGAAGCAGAGTACCTCATTTCAGCCGTAGCATTCGGCTAATGTAGTAAATACGGGTGTGATTTAAGAAGTTTCCAGAATGTCTTGTGAAATCGATACAGACATGTTAATTGCCGAAGTTGAAGGAAGGCCTCACATATGGGATCCATCGCATGGGGGCTACAAGAACCGTGAAATGCGATTGAAGGCGTGGCTAGACGTCTGTGCAAACATAACACTCGGCTTTGAAGGTCTGAATGAGGCAGATCAGAAAAAGTGTGGTAAGTAGACGCATATTTTCCTTGTGTTTTTATTGTAGTTCTATACAAAATACAATGATTTACAATTATAGAATTATAGACATTCACAAGTTCAGTTTATGCACAATACAAACATTGATTATGTAGAAAAACTGCACACAAGCGCAAATGTCTGTCATTGAGATAAGTGGCCTGTGTTCAGTGAATTTTTGATTCCTGCCAGGGCACAGCTCCTCTATCGACAAAATATTCCGCAAATTTATCTCGTACAGTATTACCCGATTTACTGACAGGTGTAGTTTCTGCCACATCTTCGAAGCCGGTAACATACAGGGTATCTTTAAAGTTGTATCCGTCTCTTACTCGAACAAAATTATGCAAAATGCAGCACGTTTTGACAATAGATACTGCTAGATCAAGATTGACATTCAGGGGCCGGTGAAAAACCCTCCACTTGTGGCTTAATATTCCGAAAGTACATTCAATAAACCTTCGGGCTCGGGTAAGTCGTTAATTGAAAATCTTCTTTTTGTGAGTCATGTTTTTTCGCGCATATGGCCTTACCACATGTTGTGTTAATGCGAAGCCTTCGTCTGCCACAAGAACATATGGCACTGGAGAGTCGTGTGTACCTGGCAGTGGCTTTGGTGGGGGTAACGCTAATGTTCCTTTTTCCATTTTCCTCCAAAAGACGCTGTTTTTAAAAATATTTGAATCACAGTTCCTTCCGTATCCTCCTACATCAATGAACGTGAAACAGTGGTTAGTGTCACAGATGGCCATAAGAATAAAGGAGAAATAATTCTTGTAATTGAAGAAAAGTGACCCACTTTTGATAGGTTTTACTAGACGAATATGTTTTTCATCCAGGGCTCCGATGCAATGAGGAAAATTAGCGACATTTTGGAAACCATGGCTAATTTCGTTCCATTTGTCTGTTGAGGGCTCAGGCATGCATTCTTCTCTTAACGTAGTCCAAATAGTGGCGCTCACCTGCCTTGTAATCTGTCGAATTGTTGATGAACCCATTAAATAAGAGTAATGCAGATCTGTAAATGTGTTTCCGCTTCCAAGATACCTGCAACGTGTAAAGCATATATTTGATACTTATGTACATTCACAGAGGAAAGTAGAATTAATTCTAGGTATTACGTCGGCTACGCTGACATAAAACCTTAGATGTATTCCTTCTTAAAATAATATATGTACGCGTCCTCAGTAATAAAAGACTTATCGACCTTGTTATTTCAGTTGACAAGGTCCACACGAGATGGAAAACTGCACGGGATGCCTATTTTAAAAGTCTCTTTAGAATAAAGCAACCGAGGTCCGGATCAGCAGCAACTAAGAGACCAAAATACATCTACCATGAGCAGTTACACTTTCTTCACCGTCTCCGAGTCGCATCAACAGAGAGTAACTTTGACTCAGTATCGGTCGTGCAAGATAATCTGTATAACAACAATGCACTCGCAGAAAACAGTCGAGACGAACCCTCTGAAGAATAAACCGAAGATGTCCGACTGAATGTCAACACCGAAAAACAATCCTTCAAGAGGAAGATGCCTATCAAGAACACAACATTTGAAGATAATTTACTTACATTATTAAAAGATGGTAAGGAAAAAGAGGAAAACGATGACCGAGCATTCTTTGTTTCGCTGTTGCCCTCTGTGAAGACATTAAATGTTGATCAGAAGCTATTATTTCGTACTTAGGTACTTCAACTGCTTACGTCGATTAAGCAAACGAATCAGCTCCCATCAGCTCTTTCCACTATCCACCGACCTCTTTTACCTACGCCGCACCTTCAATATCCCAACAGCATCCTAACCAATCAATGCAGTACCGGAGGATCCGTCCGTACAGACACAAGTTGCGACTCCCCATCCCTCTCCAGCCCAATCAACGTCATCATCATCTTGGGAGATGTTATAAAAATTATTGGAATTCAGTAATAATACAATACAAATGTAAAATGGTCTATTGCCAAACGAATGTAATACATAACACAGCTGTAGCAAAGCTTTGAATGATTAAATATATTTTTAAATTAATCGTCATCCGTATCCGTATTCATATTCTTACCTTAAGGTTACTGCTACTCGTTCTGTCGGACTAATAGGTATCCTTCTGAGACTTTCAAGTGTCAGGTTGTCTCGTATTTTGCCGACAAGCTCGTCAAAGCAACGAATAGACCTACGAAAATATGTATTACATTTGTCTTCGTCTTTGCGCAATTCGGAATACAATGTGACGAACGCTCCTTTCGTACGTCTTTGTTCCACCATAGGATGCACCCAAAACTGTCTCTCGCGAGTGGAATCTCTCTTTTTGTATATCATATAGGCTGAAATGACTTTTACTTGCAGCGATCTCCTCTCTATAGAAGCGATCAAACAGAACGATGTGTTACACCACAGATGAGATCCAGCACAGTGCAGGGAAGACCGCGTACACTCGGCTGCACAGAACCGCGCGCATCCGCCCGACTGTGTGAACCGTGACGCGGGTCCGCCAACCGCGCGCGGAACGCGGAGCGCGGACCATCCGCGTAGTGTGCAACGGGCCTAAGGCGGCGCGGCTACCTCGCGCAGCAGTTAATATATAGGGTTACCGACAATCACTGTTTATGTGCATTACCGAGTTTTATTTTTAATTTGTGGGCTAATTCTATTTAACGTGCATTTGTTTTGGTAGGGTGGTAAACTATGTGAAAATCTTCAAATAACTTACGGGTTTGCTGCCGGGTGACATCGTCGACCACCGCCGATATTTCGACTGGAGCACACCCTGCCATTCTCAAGGCACAACTGCAAGGAGGAAGCAATGTGCAAGGAAGCCTACTCACACTGACTTGTATCTGCGGGCTGATAGTTGTCACCATCCACCTCAGCGTGAAGGAGTTCTTCGTACCTCGGTTCACAGGGCCCACATTACCACAGACCCTGAAAGTTTGTCAGCTGAGCTATCACATCTCGCAGTCACCTTTCGTCAGAATGGTTATAGTGAGAGGCAGATCAAACGTGCGTTGCGCTATCAGCCTTCTGTGCAACGGGTGAGTGACGATAGCAACGAAGTGGCACCTAAGTCTACGGCCTTTCTGCCTTACGCAGGAAGCATTTCCAACAGGATTGGCCGTGTTTTGCGGAAATATGATGTGATATGTGTTTTTCGACCACCTTCTAAGATTAAGGCCCTGTTGGCGTCCGTAAAAGGTGATCTTGGTTTGCGTAAGGCTGGGGTCTATCGTATTCCTTGCAGTTGTGGCATGTCATATATTGCTCAGACAATCAGGACTGTGGAAGACCGGTGTATTGAACATAAGCGTCACACACGCTGACAACAATCGAGCAAATCCGCTATTGCATAACATTGCCTTGACACCTGTCATCCTACGGAATACAACAACACGGAAATTCTGCCTTGCACGTCCAGCTATTGGGATATTGTTACTAAGGAAGCTGTTGAAATCAAACTATCAAGCAACCTTATAAGCAGAGATGGTGGATTTTGTTTAAATGCTGCTTGGAATCCGGCTCTGTCTCTCATCAAAAAACAGAGGGACAGAATTAGTGCTACCTCACCTGCTGATTAATAGTCGCTATCGATATATCTGATGTTGGTTATCTTTGGTTCTGTGTTGACTCTGCGGTTACTTGTTCTGTCTGTGGTATCTTCCTTGTTTCTCTTCTGTGAACCGAGGTATTAAATTCCCTTGCTCATTGCTTCCTCCTTGCAGTTGTGCCTTGAGAATGGCAGGGTCTGCTCCAGTCGAAATATCGGCAGTGGTCGACGACGGCTCCCGGCAGCAAACCCGTAAGATATTTGAACATTCAATTCGCCGGGAAAAGTTGAGGTCTCGTATGTGAAAATCTATTTGTTCGTCAACCTACTGTCGTCGTGCTGTCTTGCCGATAGAATCAAGATGGGTAAGACACTGATACTGGAAAACATGCTTGTTATTTGTGGTTATGCATTCAAAACTACGGCAGGTGAAGAAGGTTCCACCTTCTCATAGGTTTTTCTTAGTGATACATATAATCGTCATCAAAAAATAAAAAAGGAATTGCAGGTGGAAGGTATTCTGACCATATTGCTACGCTAAAGGCATTCCAAGCATAGGACGATGAATGGAGGAATGGCATACAGAAATTAGTAATGAGCAGTGATTTATAACTATAGTGTTTGTACTTGTACGCAAAGGAAGTATTGAGAGAATCTGAGACATATTGACAGGAGATTCATTGCCTAGAAGAAAAATAGTCGTGACGAAAGTCAAGGATGTGCAACATACAAACCACTTACCAATCAAAAGTGTAATTATTCTTAAGAGGGGTATGCATGAGTTCGTAATTCTCATCATACGATACAAAAAAAGTAAGGCAGAGATCAAGAAGTTTAAGGAAAGGATGGAGATAGAGCTACACATGTATGAAAAACACACACACTAAATCAGAGAAACGTTTTTATGATTACAACAACGTTAAGGATATGGCCAAATCTAATGAAAGTCATTGTGTCCCTGAGAGTAAATCTGAGAATGCGAAGAACTGCTATACATCTCTAAACGCCAAGATATTAATGTATTTGGTTGTCAAGGCGTTTCCACCTCGACTCTCGGCTGTGAATACTAAATCCTTCATGGCAGCGTCGTGGTATAAAAAAACGTTTCAGACGGATGCCTGCAACTATATCTCGAGCCTTACAATGCTTACAATGCACATTGTATTTAGAATGAGTTAAGTGCGTGATCATGACGTCACTTCAGGTTATGATTCCTAAAATCAGAGCACATGTTAACAATACTAGTAAAGTCGCATTAAATGATTGGTTCAGTCCTCCAGGCCTACTGTTATAATGCTACAACAGATAAAAACAAATGTGGAAACATGTTAAAAGTTCCACCACGCTACGCTAATGCCAATCTGCTGTGGTTAGAATGCCCGTCATGGTCAATCTAAATTATAATTACTTTTTACTTGCGTAACACGTTTCAGAAAATGATTCGGATTTTCAGATGCGCTTTTCGTGGTGTGTTAAGTACCAGTTCGTCAGGTTGTGGTGGTGACTCAGCAGCCTCAGACTGTTACACGGTTGGTGTTGTCAGCGTAAGATATACGACAGTGTGTGATACAATTGTGACTACGCAACCCACCTCAACCGCATGTTCCCTAAAAATTATCCTGCACAGTTTTGTTTTCGTTCTTCGATAGCTGCTGCCTATGGATCGCGGGGTCCCGGATTCGATTCCCGGCCGCGTTGGAAACTTTCTCTACCCGGGGACTGGGTGTTTGTGTTGTCCTCATCATTTTATCATCTTCATCATCATTCGTGACAGTGGCTAGATTGGACTGTGAAGGAAATTGGACTGTGTAAAAATTGTGACACTGTTTGGGCGCTCATGGCTGCGCGGTTGAGCGCCCCACAAACCAAACATCATCATCATCAGCGATGGCAGCCTATTTTTCTGCGGAGATGAGAAACCAGTCCACGGTATGTCCGATCCACTATCAGACTGAAACGCGAAACACACACACACACACACACACACACAAACGCTCGCTAAACCTGTATACATGTGACAGGTACTTCGTGTTTCTTTTTTTTTTAATGTCTCTGCTAATATATGTAATTCCGATCCAAACTCTACGTCGCTTATGCTTATGGATTGGTCACACGATTATCATAACTCTTCCAGTTTTGGCTCAGAACGCATAAACTTCGACATTCGTACTCCACAAGCCACCGTATGGTACGTGGTGGAAGGTACCTTGTGCCAGTCTCAAACAGACCGAGGGAAATAAGCCGATGTCTATACAAGCCATAATTTCTCTTACCTTCGTGGTCCTTCGACAAAACTGCGTTAGCATTAGTAGAGTCGTTCTCTAGTGAGCTGAAAATGACAGGTCTCTAAATTTTCTCGAAAGTTTTTTCACGAAAAGAACGCCGTCTTCTCTCCACGATTCCTGTTTGAGTTCACGAATCATCTCCGTAATACTTCCGTCTCGATCGAACCTACTGGTAAATGATCTGTGTGTCAAAGCATTACATAACTTATTTATAGTAAGACTTTTACAAAGTTAGCCGACAATACCTATGGAATATGTTATAAAATATTTACATTTTCGCAGGCAACAAACGATGCACTGCTACCAAATATTTTCCAAAGTGAAGGATACAAACAGCAGAGCAACGTAATTACTTAGAGTTGAAAGCAGCAAGGTTATTACCAACGAGTGGTAACGAAATAAACATCGACGAAATAAAGAGTTTTCAGTCCCAGGAGAGAATATTCGCATTGTTCTCCGAGAATTAGAGAGACCTGTAATAAAATTTACTAATGCTTCGGCTGGTAGTGTCCTGCTCTTGCTTCTGGCAGTCGTGTCTGATACGTGATCACAGGTGCTGCCGGCACGTTGGCGTATTTCTTTCTCTCTCATGGCTTGTGTAATGTCTGGGCACGGGGGCGTGGCGACTGCTGTTATTCTAGCTGTGGGGAGGCAGTTACCACAGGACAGCTTCATAGCGTGGCATTCTCTCTCCAGCCAGCTGTGAAGGTACTCCGCGTCTATCAGTTATGTGTGGAACGTTGCATAAAGCCAGCGTGCACGTGCCGTCCACAAGCGGAGCCCCGCCAGCTGCCTCTGCGCGAGGTACGGACATCGTGCTGCGCGTCTCCCACAGACACGAGCGGCTCTGAGGCACAAGTGCACGCCGCCGCAACGGCGTCATCGTATAGTGACATTCACACAGACTGTGGACACGTAAAATGACTTTGGATTTTCAGTAGTTATTTACGTCTGCCATGGCTATTTTTTAGCGACGTTATTGTCACAGCATCCTAATGCGTCATTATGTTTATTACCGATAGTAGTAACAACAGTTTTCCAGGGTGGTCAGAAACAGACTGAAAAGCATGTAATCGTCTTGAGGGAAGGCTGAGCTGAGAAATAATTGTTAATAAAAAATTGGATAGATTGCGACGTTTCCGAGTTAGTTAGCATTGGAGTTAAGCAATGAGGCCATTGTGCTCGAAATTTCTGGCAGTCCAACAGATACAGTCAGTTGTTCTCATAGCACTTGAGATAGCTCAGTCTTTGGATCGAGTTCGATTCTTACTAACATCCGATGTCCAATTTCTGTATCTCTCTATTGTTTTGTTTTTGGAAACTAAATGAAGAACACATTTGGAAACACCGTCTCTGGCAGGCCCCTCGAACTTGCGCGCACGAATGCCCCGACTGGCTGACTTCCGTGTTAATTAACTCATAAATGCTGCATTGTATCGAATTTCTTTCTTAACAGTTACAATGAAGCGCCAAAGAAACTGTTATAGGCATGGGTATTCAAATAGAGAGATACGTGTATATAAGGCAACAGGCGTCTGGCGCAGGTGTTAGATCGGTTACTGCTACTACAATGGCACGTTATCAAGATTTAAGTGAGTTATAACGTGGTCCTATAGTCGGCGCAAGTGCGATGAGACACAGCATCTCCGAGGTAGCGATGAAGTGGGGATTTCCCCGTACGACCATTTCACGAGTGTACCGTGAATCTGGTAAAACATCAAATCCCCTATATCGCTGCGGCCGGAAAAAGATCCTTCAAGAACGGGACCAACGACACCTGAAGAGAATCATTCGACGTCACAGAAGTGCAACCCTTCCCAAGTTGCAGCAGACTTCAATACTGGCCGTCAACAAGTCTCAGCATGCGAACCATTCGACGAAACATCATCGATATCGGCTTTCGGAGCCGAAGGCCTACTCGAGTACCATTGATGACTGCACGTCACAAAGCTGTACGCCTCGTTTGGGCCCACTGACACCGACATTGAACTGTTCATGACTGGAAACATGTTGCCTGGTCGGACGAGTCTCTTTTCAAATTGTATCGAGCGGATGGACGTGTACGGGTAAGGAGACAAACTCATGAATCCATGGGCCCTGCATCTCAACAGGGGACTGCTCAAGCTGGTGGAGGCTGTGTAATGGTGTGGGGCGTGTGCGAGTGGTATGGGACCCCTGATACGTGTAGATATGACACGCATGTAGCATCATGTCTCATTATCTGCCTCCATTCATGTCCGCTGTGCATTCCTACGGACTTGGGCAATTCCAGCAGGGCAGTGCGACACCTCACACGTCCAGAATTGCTACAGAGTGGCTCCAGGAACACTCTTCTGAGGTAAACAGTTCCGCTGGCCACCAAAGTTCCCATGAACATTACTGAGCATATGTTGGATGCCTTGCAACGTCCTGTTCAGCAGAGATCTCACCCCCTCGTACTCTTACGGATTTATGGACAGCACTGCTGGATTCGTGGTGTCACTTCCCTCCAGTACTACTTGAGACATCAGTCGAGTCCGTGCCACGTCGTGTTGCAGCACTTCTGACTGCTTGCGGCGGGGGTCCTACACGATATCAGGCAGGTGTACCACTTTCTTTGGCTCTTCAGTGTATATTGTAGCTGAATCATACGGCCTGCTCTTTTCTTCCTGCCACACAGTACATGCCCACCAAACTGCTGAAGAAGTACACTCGTCTGACCAGTCGTGTTATTCCTTGTTGCACAAAAGTCATACCCAGAAATCATGTCGCGTTAAAGTGCCAGTGGGTTTTCGATTCGCCATTCTTTCTCAGAAAAGCTAGTGCTTCTGCTCTGTCCTCATGGCATCACATTTTTTTTTTTTTACCGTCACACGTCTTCACTCCTAGGAACTAGCATCGCATCGAAAGTCCTCTGAAAGGAAGAAACTGTGTCCAAGGTCAGGCTCTTACTTTTCCTAAATCGTATTTCTTTAGGAAAACGTTAGATTATTACCTGCTGCAGGCACTCTTCAGAACACGGGAAAGCGTTGGAATCCCGGTGATAAAAGTCCCTTCTCGGTCGCAGGGCTTGTGGGCCACTCACAAAGACGCAGCCGCCGCCACACGCCTCAAGGCCGGTTCCCACTAGAGTGCGGCAGCGCGTCGTGCGGCAACGGCAGCGGCAGCGGCAAGCGTTTTCCGCTTTGACGCGGCGGCTCGCGGAATTGGCGTTCTCATTTGGAAGCAGCAGACGCTAGTGGTAGCAAATGACAGACAGCCACTGAGCTACGGGGTGGGACCCACCGAAACGACCGGTGTGTCTGAATAACTATATCTTACACCTACATGAAGGAAAGACGAAGTTGGTTGAAGACATACCAATTTTTCATTTTCTGTACAATGTACTCTTTCACATATTTCATTATTCATGTTTTCTCATTACAACATAAACAGAATTCATGACTCCCGTTCATGATTGTTCACTATCTCCTAACACATTGAAACAAACTACGATAAAAGAGATTATTCAGATAGTTAAGCGAGACAAAAATTTAAAATGTGATACGGTAGCAGGTACACGAAAACAGTAAGAACACAAAGGCTAGGTGGAAGGGATGAAAGTGGAAACCACCTGATAGGATTTCCCACAGAGCATAGTAATCATCACCAGCACCTTGCTTAAGAATCATGAAAGAATAATATATATTTGGAACAGAGTTTTCGAAATCAGATTTTAAATTGTAAGGCATTTCCTGGTGCAGACGCAAACCTGACTGAAGACAGTCAATAGCAAGAAAAGCGTTCTGAAAAAGAAAATTTGTTCACACCGAATATAAATTCTAAGGGTTGGATACTATTTTACAAAGGTATTTGTGTGGAGTGCAGCTTTGTATGTAAGTGAAACGTGGACGATGAACAGTTCTGTCAAGAAGACAATGGACGCTTTCAAAACGTCGTGATCAATAAGAATGCTGAAGATTAGATAGGAGGATCGTGTGACTAAAGAAGAGTTACGGAATTAAATAGAGGAGGAAGAGGAAATTACGACACAACTTTGACAACAATAGGGGTTAGTTGACAGGACGTATTATGGAGTGTCAAAGAGTGAGGACAAAGGGGTTGGGTGGTAGTATTCTGATAATAATCGTCTGTTGAAATACTATCTATTAATGTAAGCAGTGAATTTACTCTTCCATGCACTCCTCCACAAAACATTTACACCAAAACTGAAATCAGGTGAACACCAAATCTTTCAACCACTGTCTGACAACTACTGGATTCACTTTCAACTTTCTATAACTATCATTGGCTAGCCACACACACGTACAGGTACAAGGAGGACAAAAATAAACGAACATTAGTTTTCAGCATATAATTCTGGAGGTTGGTAACATGTACATAAACAAACCAGACAGGAAGGGACATGAGGTGAACACACTGTAGTTACGACTTCAAATCAGAGTTTTCGGTAAAACGTCTACTGCTAGTGAGAAGAAAAAAGAGCGAACATGAAAATGTGCTTATGTTCCATAATCTAAGTTTTAGTTCAACCTCCAGCATGTGACCAGGTGAGGGGAAACTTATATGTCCGCCAAAAACTCGATTCACTGTAAGTAATCAGTCATTCACGTAAAAAAAGATGTGAACTGTTTTATAATCTGCAAGTATCACATATCAAAACAAAACTGAATCATTCTAGATTCCACCGATGATGCCTTAAAGTAAAAGGTGAAACGCGTCTTGAATCAGTAAAGTACACTGGATAAAGAAAAAAAAGTTTGTTACTTACCAAAGGAAATAATCAATAGCTGTAGATATTTACTAAATTACATCTTATGACGTACCAAAAATCAGTTTCGGTTTAACTTCTCATTCCACATGCTATTAAATGCTGTTTAAAAAAATTCATCTATCCCTTCTGAAAAACTGTAGTTACTTTCATATCTCGGTAGATAAACATATTTGGGATATTTATCATGCGACGAAATACATGACTTTTCACAAGTTATCGTTTGCAAAAAAAACACGTTTCGATTTCTTGAACCGTTTACGGAATTTGCGGTTGATACAACCACATGGTTTACGACGAGCAGGACGAAGAACCGGTCGCGTCGCGAGCAACCCGCGCACGGTCACAGCACAGCCCGTCCGCCGACATATCAAGTCAGTACGTACAGTCACTGCAGTCAATTCGCTTTCTTAAGCGTTGTTATCATATTCCGTCCCATCGTTATGCTATAAGTAGAGTGTTATTCTCGTATTAAGTGGAAAGGGGGTATGCCAGAGGGCTTCTTGTGTTTCTGCAGTGTTCGCATAACGGTGTTAGTAACCTGTACTGTTTTTCTGTCTCGTACTCTTCTTCATCGTCTGGAATCGTTGTTTCTATTAGGGTAGCTGACTGTTCCCGACTTTCTGATACCGTGCCGACATTTCTTTTGAGCGTTGTTGAGATTGTTGGTGGTAGTATTTTCTTGCAGAACATTTTCTATGTGTTCCCCAGCGATCAGTTTCTAAGTTAGTCTTAACGAAGTGTTTCCACTATTCCAGTTTTCTTTTCCATAAAGTAGTTTAATTTGCCTATATGTACGCAGCTTTCGGGTTCTATCTTCTTGGCTCTTGTTGCTCTGGTACAGCTCCCTCGCTTTCCTTGTTTCACATATTAATGTTTGCGGCGCCTCCAAGGTGCTCCTCTAGAAGGATCCCTACTGAAAGGTGTCGACAATTCCGTTGCACTTTTTATGGTCGCTGTCAGTTCTTGCAATCGTTTACATCATCACCCAGCGATGGACTTCCTGGACAATGAAACATTCTTCTGAGTTCTTTTCAGTTAACCTCCTTGATTCTGCATGTGGGTATTATGCGGACGTTTTCTGTGGTGACTTGGGTTTCCCTTCCAGTAATGGTGAAGCGTGTGGTATTGTGATGCCACTCCATTCTCAGGCTTTGTGTTAGTCTGTTGGTCGGTTTTGGAATAACTGTGCTGGGAGGCAGTCCAACAGCTAACACAAAAAGTATGAATTGGGATGAAATTTACGTAATGAGGCATAATTACTACTTGCAGTACTAGAATTAAAGCAATGATCCTTGTCGAAACTAAATTGGTGCCATGAACAGTCTTCCTCGTAGCGCAAGAAAAATACAATGGAACATACAAATGCTGAAGTATATATATATATATATATATATATGAAGATGGTATCTGTTCTTTCGGACATGTTATAGTTAAGGCTCACCGGCCATTTGACTATCTTCTTCTGTGCGGATGCACAAACAGTTCCCGAACTCTTACGGGAATCGGCAGTAAAGCCGAGAGTAATGAGTAAGATTGGCAGGGGCACTATGAACATAGTGCAGAACAATCAGTTGCGAATGTGGGTCTCACAGGAGGCGTGCCAGAGACAAGTCCCTGCAGTCGCACTATCCTCTGTGCCCTCCGTGACTCAGATGGATCGAGCGCGATGAAAGGCTGCGATTTTTTGGTCCTTCTGTGACGATGTCGAGCACACCCATTCCCACCCCAGTACACCTCGAAAATTATACATGTTATCAACAAAAGCCCCTAAACCACGTGAAAGTGCATTAAAATTCCTACAGTCTGTAACATTTAATTTTCTCATAAGACAGGGCGGAATAAAGCGAAAATTACGAAATGTGCTTTCTGCGCCCTACGGCTAAACGACCCCTTCCTCCTATCTACTACTGCTCACTCGCTGTACGCTTTCGGTGTATTAGGCTCTAAAGACATTGTTTTGAAAGAATTTATGTGAAAGTATGTTTGATGAAAATGTTAACAAACACTTGTGATGAGGTCTTCAGTCTAGAGACCGGTTGGTTGCAGCTCTCCATGCTACTCTATCATGTGCACGCTTCTTCATCTCCCAGTACCTACTGCAACCTACATCCTTCTGAATCTGCTTAGCGTATCCATATCTTGGTCTCCCTCTTCGATTTTTACCCTCCACGCTTCCCTCCAGTACTAAATTGATGATCCCTTGATGCCTCAACCCGTGTCCTACCAACCGATCTCTGCTTCTAGTCAATTTGTGCCATAAATTCCTCTTCTCCCCACTTCTATTCACTACCTCCTCATTAGTTATGTGATCTACCCATCTAATCTTCAGCATTCTTCTGTAGCACCACATTTCAAAAGCTTCTATTCTCTTCTTGTCCAAACCATTTATCATCCATGTTTCACTTCCATACATGGCTACACTCCATACAAATACTTTCAGAAAAGACTTTCTGACACTTCAATCTATACTCGATGTTAACAAATTTCTCTTCTCCAGGAACGCTTTCCTTGCCATAGCAAATCTACACATTGTATCCTCTCTATTTCGGCCATCATCAGTAATTTTGCTCCCCAAATAGTGAAACTCATTTACTACTTTAAGTGTCTCATTTCCTAATTTAATTCCCTCAGCATCACCTGATTTACTTTGACTACATTCCGTTATTCTCATTTTACTCTTCTTGATGTTCAACTTATATCCTCCTTTGAAGACATTGTCCATTCCGTTCAACTGCTCTTTCATGTCCTTAACAGTCTCTGACGGAATTTCAATGTCATCGGCAAACCTCGAAGTTTTTACTTCTTCTCCATGGATTTTAATTCCTCCTCCAAATTTTTCTTTTGTTGCCTTTTCTGCTTGTTCCATACACAGATTGAATAACATCTGGGATAGGCTACAACCCTGTCTCACTCCCTTCTGAACCACTGCTTCCCTTTCGTGCTCCTCGACTCTTATGATTGCCATCTGGTTTCTGTCCAATTTGGAAATAGCCTTTCGCTTCCTGTATTTTACCCCAACTACCTTCAGAATTTAGCATTGGAGGGCAGCGTGGAGGGTAAAAATCGTAGAGGGAGACCAAGAGATCAATACACTAAGCAGATTCAGAAGGATGTAGGTTGCAGTAGGTACTGGGAGATGAAGAAGCTTGCACAGGATAGAGTAGCATGGAGAGCTGCATCAAACCAGTGTCAGGACTGAAGACCACAACAACAACAACAACAACCTTCAGAATTTGAAAGAGAGTAATCCAGGCAACATTGCGAAAAGTTTTCTCTAAGTCTAAAAATGCTGTAAACGTGCTATAAACATAGGTTTCCGTTTCCTTAACCCATCTTCTAAGGTAAGTCGTAGGGTCAGTATTGCCTCATGTGTTCCAACATTTCTAAGGAATCCAATACGGTCTTCCTCGACGTCGGCTTCTACCAGTTTTTTCATTCGTCTCTAAAGAATTCGTGTTAATATTTTGCAACTGGGACTTGTTAAGCTGATAATTCGGTAACTTTCACAGCTGTCAACATCTGCTTTCTTTGGGATTTGCCGCGCGGGGTAACCGCGTGGTCAAAGGGCGTCTTGCACGGTCCGCGGAGATCCTCCCGTCGGAGGTTCGAGTTCTCCGTCAAGCATGGGTGTGGGTGTCGTGCTTATCGTTTGTTAGTTTGATTAAATAGTGTGTAAGCTTAGGGACCGATGACCTCAGCAGTTTGGTCCCATAAGACCTTATCATAAACTTCCATTTTCTTTGGGATTTGAATTATTATATTCTTCTTGAAGTCTGAATAGTATTTACGATGTATTAGGTGTGTGGTAATGAATGTAAAGGTGATATGAAATCTGTATGTAATAATGTACGTGAGTCATGAAATGAATGAATGTAGAGCCCAGGAAGGGGACATCACTTCAAGTAGGCTCTCCATATATTGGCACAAAAGACAGAAAAGTTGTGTACTGGAATATCGATGTATAAAGAAATGCCTGTACTGACGTTGTGTCCGCAGTTGTTTTACTCGTCTCCGTCTGACTGCTGGTGCCCCCGCAATGTTTCTCGGGCAGTAGAAAGTCCAGGTGCAGCGTCCTGGGCGGTGGAAGGTCCAGGCAATGCGTCAGTGTTGCAGAAAGTCCAAGTTGTGGCTGTTCTTCAACTGAAAAAACTGTAGTTGAATGGTTAATGACACGATAGAGTAAAATTGATTAGTAAAGGTGCATAACGCTGCAAAATGTTACATGAATTAATACCTCCTGTCGCCTCAGCTGCTTCAGACAGTAGTTCTCGAAGGGGCACTTCCAGGTTGTCTTATATGCCAAAATTGTAGTCGACGTTAGAGCACGACCCTTCAAATTGCTGGCACAGTTTCGTGCAGCACAATCCTAATCGTCTACACTCTACACTGATATCGAATTTGTTTCGCATCGCCGGCCGTTGTGGCCAAGCGGTTCTTCAGTTCGGAGCCGCGCTGCTGCTACTGTCTCAGGTTCGAATCCTACCTCGGGCATGGATGTATGTGATGTCCTTAGTTTAGTTAGGTTTAAGTAGTTTCTAAATCTAGGGGACTGATGACCTCAGATGTTGTCCCATAGTGCTTAGAGCCATTTGAACAATTTTGAACTTCACCCAGCTATGTCTGTATCAAACGTCGGCGTAAACATTGCATTTGCAAGATACACACTATGTGATCAAAACTATCATATTAGATGCATCGTGCTGCCACCTACTGCCAGGTACTCCATATCAGCAACCTCAGTAGTCATTAGACTCATGAGAAATTCAGAATGGGGCGCTCCGCGGAACTCACGGACTTCGAACGTGGTCAGGTGATTGGATGTCACTTGTGTCATACATCTATACGCGAGATTTCCACACTCCTAAACATCCGTAGGTCCGCTATTTCCGATGTGATAGTGAAGTGGAAAAGTGAATGGACACGTACAGCACAAAAGTGTAGAGGCCGAGCTCGTCTGTTCACTGACAGAGACCGCCGACAGTTGAAGAGAGTCGTAATGTGTAATAGGCAGATATCTATCCAGACCATCACACAGAACTTGCAAACTGCATCAGGATCCACTGCAAGTACTATGACAGTTAGGCGAGGGATGAGAAAACTTGGATTTCATGGACGAGCGGCTGCTCATAAGCCACACATGACGTTGGTAAATGCAAAACGACGCCTCGTTTGGTGTAAGGAGCGTAAACAGTGGACGATTGAACAGTGGAAAAACCTTGCGTGGAGTGACGAATCACTGTACACAATGTGGCGATCCGATGGCAGGGTGTGGGTATGGCGAATGCCCGGTGAACGTCATCTGCTAGGGTGTGTAGTGCCAACAGTAAAATTCGGAGGCGGTGGTGTTATGGCGTGGTCGTGTTTTCCAGGCTTGCACCCGTATTGTTTTGCGTGGCACTATCACAGCAGAGGCCTACATTGGTGTTTTAAGCACCTTCTTGAAGAGCAATTCGGGGATAGCGACTGTATCTTTCAACACGATGGAGCACCTGTTGATAATGCACGGCCCGTGGTGGAGTGGTTACTAACAGTAACATTCCTGTAATGGACTGGCATCTGTACCCGTGGTCTAGGGGTGCAGTCTGCTTTCGGCTGCGGTGGGGCGAGGACGTCCGCTGCGCCCCGCCGTGCGCGACCGTGAGCGTTTGCTTGTGTTTACCTTCTCGCGGCGCGAGTTGTATTTGTTCCAAGTTCAGTGCGACTATGGCACACACATGGCGCCACGATACGATCAAAATTACTTTCCAACCAGATCACGCGCGTCCTCGAGCCTATGAAATAGAACAGTTCATACGCGACGATCTACGTTTAGATCCGGCGACTGTCGTCGGAATACATTTTTCTATAACGGCGAGCGTGGTCTATGTTAAAATGACCAGTGTAGAGGTCTGTGCGACAGTGGTTTCTACTCGAACTCTCTCAGATTGAAACATTCTGACGGGCATATCGGTGCAGTGACGGTGGATCATGCAGGCATGGGCATAAGGACTGTAAGGGTTTTTGAGCTCCCCTTCGAGGTCCCAGAGGAAGTTGTCAAGGACGCCTTCCAATCATATGGCAATGTTATCAGCCACGTTGCAGAAAAGTGGCAAACTTTCTCGACGTATAAGGTCTACAATGGTGTGCGCCAAATTAAACTTGAGCTCAAGAAACATGTGCCGTCCTATTTGAACATCGGTGGCTGTCGTACAATGATCATGTACGACGGTCAACCGCTTACCTGTTCCGGATGTGGGCAGGAAGGCCATGTTCGATCGAGCTGCTTACAACGTAGAATTACGCAGATACCAGTGGGAGACTCCTTTTCCCCGACGGGGACGACAATCCTGCCCCTCACGTACGCTCAGACGACGATGCGCACCATAGTTGAGGACGAAACGGGCGATCAGACACATCCATCGACGTCAGAAGTACCAAGGGAGGAAGAGGAAGGACCCTTGGTGCCAACCCATATGTCGCCCCCTTCACAGCAACAACGGCAGCAACAGTCCCACGGACTCCAGGCGTAACGTAACATTCAGAACGTGATGGACGTGGACGCGAACATTGTTCCGACCGCGGCTTTCCTAGCGGAAGGCGATACGACGCTGGATTGCCTCCCACATTCGGATACGGATGTCCACGTTCGAAAGCAACGTTCGCCTCGACGACGCAAGCGACATCGGCGGACCCCTTCTGACGATTGCCTCCTACACACGGCCGGTCAAGAAGGTGACATCTCATCAGACGGCATGGATGCTGCGCCTGCTGAGGATCTAAGTGGTGTAGACGGTTCACTTGCCCATACTACGAGTGCCCAGTTACTTCTTGCACCACAAACGCGGCAGGTCGCGTCGATGGATGGCGCTCCGTCTACCTCTACCAAAGACGACGTGCGTGAGAGAGATTTAGGTGCCGATCAGCTACACAACATCGTGTTGCACCCACTGTGGTCGGACGATGTTGAGGAACTTCCTGAAGAGGGCACGGGTGACAGGGGAGGGGGCAGCATTGGGGATGCCACTCCTAGCGTGAAAGACTCATAATTTGTAACGGGTTTGGTGGGTCCGGCATCTCTTGCGGTTAGCTTTGATTGCCATGGCGTCTACCCTAGGTGAAGAGGTTAGGCAGCACATCTTTCGCCTTGCCACAATCAATATCAACGCGATAAGGGCACCACACAAACTCACAATGCTACAACGCATGCTTGATGCGGCGGACATCGACGTGGCCCTCTTACAGGAAGTATGTGTCGCTAGTTTCCCTGACTTCTACGGAATATACCGCCCACATCTCCCACGCCTCTTCTACCGATTGTGGTGTGGCTGTTCTGCTACGGGACGGTTTGGCGGCTACGGACGTACTGTACTTACCGAGTGCAAGAGCCATGGCAGTAACTGTCAACGGTGTACGACTCATCAATGTATATGCCCCTTCAGGATCAGGGAGACGGAGAGATCGGGCCCACTTTTTTTCGGAAGATATTACGCGTCTATTTGTGGGCCGCATACACGATATGGTGATCGGAGGAGATTTTAACTGTACATTATCTCCGTCTGATCAGCAGCCACATCACGTCCCGTGTGCGGAATTCGAAATGCTAGTGCGTGACCTCCACCTGATTGACACGTGGCGCCACATTCATGGCCCAGCTCCTGGTTACACCCATTATACGAGCCATTCATCAAGTCGGTTGGACAGGATTTACGTCACAAGCACCCTTTCGACGGCGACGAGAGGAGCAGAGCTCTGGCCCACTGCATTCACCGACCACACAGCCTATATTTGCACCATTGCCCTCCAACCTGCACGTGTGTGGCGCAGTAGGCCCCCCTGGAAACTGAACGTCGCCCATCTGGACGAGCCGGCATGTAAAGGTGCTGTCGAAGAGTCGTGGAATGCGCCCTTACAGCGTCGTGGTCGTTACCGATCGACCCTCAGTTGGTGGATTGAATGTGCGAAGCCTGCTCTTAGGCGCACCTTCATGGCTTACGGCCGGGAAGCAGCGGCATGGAGGAGGAGCACGGAAAACTTTTATTACACCGTCCTACGGGAATGTCTTGCTATGGAGCCCTCACCTGACAGGCAGATCATAGTCAATCGCGCGAAAGCGCATCTCGTCTCCTTAGCACGCCATCATTTACAAGGCGCTGTTATACGGTCGCGTGCTCCAGACATGACACAATCAGAAAGGCCATCTATGCACCACGTGCTCCTAGAACGCAGGAGGCGCCGTAGGGCACTGGTAACCGACATGATAACGGACGACGGTCGACACGTGGTAGAACAAGCAGATATAGCAGAAGCCTTCTATGGGCATTACGCTCAACTTTATTCAGCAGTGCTCCCTGATATGGCGACGGTAGACACCTTTTCAGCACATGTCCACGGTACAGTTCCACCAGTCATGGTCCCGACTTTACTGGGAGAAGTGACAGAAGAGGAAGTGCTCGACGCCATTGGTAAAGGTGCTCCCCATACATCACCAGGAATCGATGGATTACCATTAGAGTTCTATCGAGCCTTTAAACAACTGTTGCTACCGTGTTTGATTGAAATATGCCAGGAATTGATGTCCCCGGGTACAACATTGCCTGCACCATTCTTGGAAGGTCTGATTGTCCCCATCCATAAGCCGAAAGGATGGAATCATGTCCGCGATTATCGTCCCTTAACGTTATTGAACAGCGACTTCAAGATCTTTTCGAGGCTGCTATCAGAACGTATTCGCGGCACATTATTGCACGTCTTGTCCGGCGATCAGACGTCCTTGGGGGGACCCAACAACATCAGAACTGCGTTATGTCGTTACAGAGATCTCATCTCCCTTGCACGGATGAGACGTTTGCCGGCAGCCCTCGTGTCTATCGACTTTAGCCAGGCTTTTGACCGTGTGGGACACACTTTCCTCACGGTCGTTCTACGGCGCATGGAATACCCCGACCCCTTTATCACAGTGTTGACACGCCTACTACATGGGGCAACTTCTCGAGTTCTTGTTAATGGAAGACTGACGGCACCCATGCCGATCCGCCGATCAGTACGACAGGGATGTCCATTATGGACATTGTTATTTGCATTGGCCTTAGAACCTTTGTTGTGTGGTCTCCGAGACAGGCTCACTGGGATACAGTTCGGCGGCTCCATCTATCGTTACACCGCATATGCGGATGATTTGATGATCGTCATACGTGGAGCTGACGACATGGCCGCGGCTTTGGACTGGATTGCAACCTACGGTACAGCTTCTGGTAGCCAAATCAACGTTGACAAGTCCGTCGCCTTGAGCATCGGGATTGGGCTACCGCAGGAACACATTGCCCCCTTACGCTTCAGTGATACTGTACGCTGCTTGGGCTTAGATTTCATGAACGACATGCGACGCGCGACGACGCTCAATTATCGACGCCTTCTTAACCAAATTATGGCCGGAATTGCAAATCAGCGCTTGCGATCCCTCAACATCGTTCAGCGGGCGTATTATGACAATGTATACCTTGCGTCCCACATACCGCATGTCGCCCAAACGCTACCCATTCCGAAGCCCTTGGCTCGTAGCATTATGGCAGCGCTGGGATACTTCGTCACCGCTGGTATGTTACTGAAGATCAGATACGTATCTCTTACCCTCCCTAGTTAACGTCCATGATAGGGCCATTGCCCTCTATGTTAGCTCACATTTATGTCTGCTGCGCCGTTGTCCTACGAGCCTCACGATTCTGCTTCTGACGGCGCTACGCCCTGCTTCACTAAGAGCGCCGGTGCCACTACAGGACATCCCAGCGCCCCTCTTTTATATAGGACGTTTCTATTTAGAACAAAGTTACTGCAGAGTCGCGCTCACTACACCACAAATGGCCACAACTCGACGCCTATATCATGACATGCTGCAACGCCGCCCCCTAAATGTGGTCGAACTAAAATATCCTGACGTACGGTGGCGCGTGGTGTGGAAGACTGTACACGATGCCATGCTTGATTCCGATGTTGTTTCCCAATGGTACGTAGTCGTTAATGCGAAGCTGGTGACGCAAGAACGTCTCTACAATATCCACATGGCAGAATCTCCCAATTGTGTGGGTTGTAATACAGTAGATTCTGACGAGCACCGCCTCAGCTGTGGAGAGGCGGAACCGGTTTGGCACCTAGTGCGGCAGATGCTGGCTTATCTCTTGCGAGTTAGGCCTGAGCATGTATCTGCACGCACGTTATTGTTTCCGGATGAGACATTTTACCCCAAGACTCGAACCAATTCTGTCACCTGGATACGTGGACATGCAGTCCATTACCTCTGTCGTGACGGACACAAGAATTTCCTTGACTTCTGGCTCTATTTGCAAGAAAGACATCATGCTATTTCCGGGCATACCAGATATCGACAGTGCTTCGCAAACTACCTATGGAGTGCCTTTCACAGACCGCCGTGCAGCTGGAATGTTCCAGGCAGTGGCAGATGAGGTCAGAACGAACTGCAAACGAGCATATATTGAACAATCTTTATCAGTGGGCGCAGTCGCTGGGAAGCCTCACTACGACGTGGTAGCTTTCTTTTCATGTTATTTATGTTTCATATCTTCTATGGCGTCTTCATTCTGTTTTAGTTTTCCAGGCTTGATTAACTATGACTGTTCGCACATTGATATCTATATAAATAAAAAAAAAAATTTAAAAAAAAGTGGGCAGGAGACCTGCGTTCGAATCCAAATAAATACACAAGAACAAAATAAGAACAAAATGAACAACAAATAAAATATAATAAAGTATTATACCCTTTCCTTTCTCCTTTTATTTTATTTTTTTATACAAAGTTCAGAGGAATATTTAATTTTTGTTCGTTGGCGGAACCTGAAGTGGTGGCGAACGGCCGTCCTAGTTAGCTTTAGGATGAAAGTGGCGGTGGCACTTGCTTTGTTTTTGTTTTTAGGCTACATAGGTTTTTTGGGGTAGTATGGGTGATAGGGCCCAACGCCTGAAGTGGAAGAGGTAATTTTCTTTAATTAAAAAATAAAAAAAATAAGAAAAAAAAAGAAAAAAAAAACAAGTAAAAATTTGGAAAAAAAGAAAAGAAAAAAAAGAAAATAAATAAAAATTAAAAAAACAAAAAAACAAAAAACAAAAAAAGGGGTAGCGTCTTTGATTCATAATCAAAACGTCTTCGGTCCCGGGTTCGATCCCCGCCACTGCCTAAATTTTGATAAATAATCAGCATTGGCGGCCGAAGACTTTCGGCATAAGAAGTCAGCCTCATTCTGCCAACGGCCTTGTCAAAGAGGGCGGAGGAGCGGATAGAGGTTCAGGGCACTCTCTTGTCCTAGGGGTGGGAAATTGCCCCTAAAGGCGGAAGAATCAGCAATGATCAACGACATGAGGACGCAGAAGGCAATGGAAACCACTGCATTAAAGACACGTAACGTGTATCCACAGGACATGTGGCCTGTAATTGAAGAAGTATCATGATGATCTCTCCATTGGCAAAAGATTCCGGAATAGTCCCCCATTCGGATCTCCGGGAGGGGACTGCCAAGGGGGAGGTTAACATGAGAAAAAGATTGAATAATCAACGAAAGGATAACGTTCTACGAGTCGGGGCGTGGAATGCCAGAAGCTTGAACGTGGTAGGGTAACTAGAAAATCTGAAAAGGGAAATGCAAAGGCTCAATCTAGATATAGTAGGGGTCAGTGAAGTGAAGTGGAAGGAAGACAAGGATTTCTGGTCAGATGAGTATCGGGTAATATCAACAGCAGCAGAAAATGGTATAACAGGTGTAGGATTCGTTATGAATAGGAAGGTAGGGCAGAGGGTGTGTTACTGTGAACAGTTCAGTGACCGGGTTGTTCTAATCAGAATCGACAGCAGACCAACACCGACAACGATAGTTCAGGTACACATGCCGACCTCGCAAGCTGAAGATGAACAGATAGAGAAAGTGTATGAGGATATTGAAAGGGTAATGCAGTATGTAAAGGGGGACGAAAATCTAACAGTCATGGGCGACTGGAATGCAGTTGTAGGGGAAGGAGTAGAAGAAAAGGTTACAGGAGAATATGGGCTTGGGACAAGGAATAAAAGAGGAGAAAGACTAATTGAGTTCTGTAACAAGTTGCAGCTAGTAATAGCAACTACTCTGTTCAAGAATCACAAGAGGAGGAGGTATACTTGGAAAAGGCCGGTCAGACAGAGATTCCGAAATCAGATACTGGACTGTAAGGCGTACCCAGGAGCAGATATAGACTCAGATCACAATATAGTAGTGATGAAGAGTAGGCTGAAGTTCAAGACATTAGTCGGGAAGAATCAATACTCAAAGAAGTGGGATACGGAAGTACTAAGGAATGACGAGATACGTTTGAAGTTCTCTAACGCTATAGATACAGCAATAAGGAATAGCGCAGTAGGCAGAACAGTTGAAGAGGAATGGACTTCTCTAAAAAGGGCCATCACAGAAGTTGGGAAGGAAAACATAGGTACAAAGAAGGTAGCTGCGAAGAAACCATGGGTAACAGATGAAATAATTCAGTTGATTGATGAAAGGAGGAAGTACAAACATGTTCCAGGAAAATCAGGAATACAGAAATACAAGTCGCTGAGGATTGAAATGAATAGGAAGTGCAGGGAAGCTAAGACGAAATGGCTGCAGGGAAAATGTGAAGACATAGAAAAAGATATGATTGTCGGAAGGACAGACTCAGCATACAGGAAAGTCAAAACAACCTTTGGTGACATTAAAAGCAACGGTGGTAACATTAAGAGTGCAACGGGAATTCCACTGTTAAATGTAGAGGAGAGAGCAGATAGGTGGAAAGAATACATTGAAAGCCTCTATGAGGGTGAAGATTTGTCTGATGTGATAGAAGAAGAAACAGGAGTCGATTTAGAAGAGATAGGGGATCCAGTAATAGAATCGGAATTTAAAAGAGCTTTGGAGGACTTACGGTCAAATAAGGCAGAAGGGATAGATAACATTCCATCAGAATTTCTAAAATCATTGGGGGAAGTGGCAACAAAACGACTATTCATGTTGGTGTGTAGAATATATGAGTCTGGCGACATACCATCTGACTTTCGGAAAAGCATCATCCACACAATTCCGAAGACGGCAAGGGCTGACAAGTGCGAGAATTATCGCACAATCAGCTTAACAGCTCATGCATCGAAGCTGCTTACAAGAATAATATACAGAAGAATGGAAAAAAAATTGAGAATGCGCTAGGTGACGATCAGTTTGGCTTTAGGAAAAGTAAAGGGACGAGAGAGGCAATTCTGACGTTACGGCTAATAATGGAAGCAAGGCTAAAGAAAAATCAAGACACTTTCATAGGATTTGTCGACCTGTAAAAAGCGTTCGACAATATAAAACGGTGCAAGCTGTTCGAGATTCTGAAAAAAGTAGGGGTAAGCTATAGGGAGAGACGGGTCATATACAATATGTACAACAACCAAGAGGGAATAATAAGAGTGGACGATCAAGAACAAAGTGCTCGTATTAAGAAGGGTGTAAGACAAGGCTGTAGCCTTTCGCCCCTACTCTTCCATCTGTACATCGAGGAAGCAATGATGGAAATAAAAGAAAGGTTCAGGAGTGGAATTAAAATACAAGGTGAAAGGATATCAATGATACGACTGGCCTGCACAGAGCTCCGACCTGAATTCTAGAGAACCTTTTTGATGGTTTGGAATGCCAACTTCGTACCAGACCTCACCGACCGACGTCGATGCCTCTCCTCAATGCAGCACTCCGTGAAAAATGGACTGCTATTGCCCAAGCAACCGCCCAGCACCTGATTGAACGTATGCCTGCGAGAGTGGAAGCTGTCGTCAAGGCTAAGGGTGGACGAAAACCATATTGAATTCCAGCATTACCGATGGAGGGCGCCACGAACTTGTAAGTCATTTTGAGCCAAGTGTCCGGACACTTTTGATCACACAGTGTTAGTTGGAAAAGCCTCTCGAATGCGGGTGGTTTCATTGTGATAATGGAAGGAGTGTTTGCTGTTGCCTTGAAGGTGATGTCAAGTATTGCTTACACCTTAGGTTGTTGAATCTTGTGGTTGTGTGTTACCACCATAAAGTGGACTCATAAATTTCTCAGCAGCGGATGTTACTTCATTTGGATGGTCTGAACGATCAGTGAATTTTGTAATGTAAGTGTTTCGAGATCCGGATTTTTGGGGAGAAATATTTATCCTCGCTTTGGATGACTCACACTGACACAGAGTCGCAACCGCTCATTGTGACTGGGAAGACCACGTCACTGGCGACACTCTCCTCCACTGCACTTCCAGGATGGTAGAGGAGCAGGTGGGCTGTACCTCTCCCTGGCTCCGGGAGTTGCAGAGTGTCTGGAGGTCCACCGTTACGACCAGAAGGTCAACATCTTCCCCCACAACTGCGACTCTGCTGCGACCCGAAGCTAAGGACTCTGTAGTCCGCCCTCCACACTATCAATATGCTCTGCTTGGAGCACGATTCCATTTTCATTCTATTTTGTCATCTGCACGGTGATTAGCTTATCTTTGTTTTTTGCATTTGACAGAAAATTTACTTCTGAAACTGTTTGGTGTCAGGGTGCTGCTAAACTGCAGGCCCATGAACTGGTTTTTGGTCCTCCTTTTCAAGTGCCCCATAGACTTGGTAGTCTTCTGTAAGTCCGAGTACCCGTCGAACAGTATTGTCGCGCTTTGATTGTACTTACGGTGTACATAATGGATATATGACTCACAGATTTGTTCAGAGGTATGCCCAATCCGCGATTCCCATCTGTGCTACATAAAGTTCCCGTGAACCACACATACCGTTCTACTTGGATACAGAACAGTGGGGATGGAAATTGACAAAAAATTGCTTGGCTCTCATTACCACACTGAAGTCCCCGGCATCTGAGAGGCTTCTTCAACTTATATCTTACAAATGCAAGACAAAGTGTCAAGACGGGTGTGGGTGTAGGCGAGCAGGACTGTTCTGCACGAAACTGTGGCAGCAATGTGAAAGGGTCATGCTGTAGCATCGATGTTGAAGATGAAGGCGGTGTGGACGAGCCCCTTGCAGTATCAATGTCTTAAGTAGCCGAGGCGACAGAAGGTATTAATTCATATAATATTTTGCAGCATTGTGAGTCTTTACTAATAAATATTTAATTTATGAGTCATTCAATCACATTTTTTTCAGTTAAAGAACTGCGGCAACTCACTTCTCAGACTGGACATTCCACACCCCGTGACGCTTTGTCTGGACCTTATATGGCCCATAAGCTACCTGCAAGTCCCTACGGAACATTGTCCGGGCCACTAACAGCCAAACTAAAACGAGTAAGCCCGCCCGGCTAGCCGCGCGGTCTAATGCGCTGCTTCCCGAGTGGGAAGGCGTGCCCCGGTGTCCGGCACCAATCCGCCCGGCGGATCAGTGCCGAGGTCCGGTGCGCCGGCCAGCCTGTGGGTGGCTTTTAAGGCGGTTTTCCATCCATCTCGGCGAATGCTGGCTGGTTGCCCTTATTCCGCCTCAGTTACCCTGTGTCGACGATTGCTGCGCAAACACCATTTCCACGTACGCGTACACCATAATTATTCTACGACGCAGACATCTGGGGTTACACTCGTCTGGTATGAGACGTTATCGGGGGGTCCACTGGGGGCCCAACGGCACAATAACCCTGGGTTCGGTGTGGGGCGGCGGTGGGGTGGGTGGACTGCTGTGGCCTGTCGTGGGGTTGTGAATCACTGAGGGCTACGGCGGGACGAAGCCTCTCCGTCGTTTCTAGGTCCCCGGTTCATTACATACATACAAGACGAGTAAACGCAATGTGCACGTGACATCAGTACATGTATTTCTTCGTACATCAATAGTTCACTACACATCTCTTCTTTATCCATATTCTGTCACTAAATGTCTTCTTTCTTTCCCAGATAGAGAATCTGTTCGGAACGATGCTTTAGTCCTGAGTTCGACATTCACTCATTTCATGACGCATGTACATACTGCATACAGATTTCCTGATTGTTTTTCTGTTCGCGCATCTAATGTGCTGTAACTATAATTTGGTAAAGTTTTCATGAAACATGCATTCCCATAAATTCATTCGAAGCAACCTCTTTTAAGCGTTATACATCGGAAGAATAGCGCCAGTGAGAGATAGACAGGAGGGGTGCGGGTGTGGGGGCGTTTGACTGTAGAGCGCAGAAGACATTTTTCGTAATCTTCGCTTTGCTCCCTCCCCGCTTGTGAAAAAAACTGAATGTTATAGATCTCCAATGTGGGAATTTTAATGTGCTTCCACGTGGCGTAGGGTTTTTTTGTTGATAACATGTATATTTTTAAAGATATAGTAGGGTGAGAGTTGGTGCTTTTGACGTTTTCACGTTTTCGCAGAAGAACCAAAATACGCAGAATTTAAGCGCGCTCTAGCTCCGATACCGCTCGTCATAAAATCAAACCTGGCTAGTGGATTTTATAGGCAATATTGGCTAATTGAATTCTATATAGAGTGGTCGTCTGCGGAAAACGCATAGTTTTCGAGATATAAGCGTAAAACAAAAAAGGGTGAAAATTTTGAGTTTTTTGCGTTTTTAGTTATGAAACCGATTCCTACAATGCAGCAAACACGAAATTCGGATTCAGAACCCCAAAAAACGTATAGGACGGTTGAGAAGAAACTTCCGTAAATTTGTTACGCGAAAACTGCCATTTGAATCTGGTAAGAACTAGAAAACGCCTTGAACGATAAGTGGGACAATATCCTTCAAGGACCCCTCATCAGTTTGGTAGACAGCGTGAATAACCGGTGCAAAATGTGCACTGGTGCCCGACGAGGGCATATTCCTTACTGAGAGTCCGATGTCGACCTTTGCGTTGGGAGTCTGGCCTGCATCAAACATGAACGTTATTTATGTCTGTTATCCTACTTTTCCATGTGGCGAAATCTATACAATTTTTCGTTGTAAATGTACTACTCCATCTCTACTGCTTATGTGCTGTGTTCCATGTCGTCCATAATTTCCTGTTATTATTCCCGTCCAACAATGTCTCCGTTCCTTAGCTGTCGTCAGTCAGTGTCTGTTAGAGTTATTCCAACCCTCCCTTCGTGGGTTGGCGGATTGCGAGGTGTATTCAGCAACTGTAGATTGAGTTCCATAATGTCATCAGCCAGGAAGCTATGCTACAACACGAATTTCGCATTTACATCAGTATTTGAAACACTAGAGAATTAACTGGACCTAAGTGTCTAATATCCTGTAGCCTTAGGAGATACTCGTCGATCTCATTGCTAAACTGAAAAAAAAAGCATGAAAAGCAGAATGCATCTCTCCTTTCCGGATAGGTGTTCTAAGCAACACTGTGAATTTATATCACTGTAATGGCCTTGTTAATACTATTCTTGCTGCCGAAGGAATTGGTCGACTCGCTGGCTAGTTATCGACGTACTGGCGACTTTCGCTACTTTAATTTGGCTCTTGGAGAGGCAAAACATTTAATTTCAACTCTTCCGCCGCTTTTCTAGCTTCACGTAATACGATGGCAATTCTCATGGCATTAAGCTGTCCTATTGTTAATTCCATTAGATACCATGGGTGTGCAGGGTGGTTACTTGATGATGAGCGGTTCTAGGCGCTACAGTCTGGAACCGCGCGACCGCTGCGGTCATAGGTTCGAATCGTGCCTCGGGCATGGACGTGTGTGATGTACTTAGGTTAGTTAGGTGTAAGTAGTTGTAAGTTCTAGGGGATTGATGACCTCAGAAGTTGAGTCCCATAGTGCTCAGAGGCATTTGAACCATTTGAACTTGACGATGATGCAAACTTTCAGGAATGATGCAGATGGGTAAATGTAATAGTTTCAAGTAATAGATCTTGGTCCGCAAACGATCGAGTCGAACGTTATAAGCGGAAATCGTTCTAATACCTCTGTTAGCTGTTCTACTGCAAGCTCTTTGCTTCCCGTATTTTGTTAGGCAGTAGTACGGACCACAACAAGAGTAAAATGCCCGTTACACACAGGCGCTAAAGCACGTACTTTGAGATCTGTGAATACCTGTTCGCCTTTGCTAATGTGAAACACATCTCGATCGTAGCTCTTAAGGCATGCACTTTGGAGCCCAGGGTCACCTCATTTTCTCCTGGTCCATACTACGTCCTCGCAAAATATGGAAAGCAAAGAGCTTGCAGCAGAGCAGAAGACATTCACTGTCAGAGGTATCGGAATGATTTTCGTTTACAACTGTCGACTCGGTCGTTCCCCACCGGGGTCCCATACCTCAAACTGGTACGTTTACGCTTCTCTTCTTCCCTCGCAGTTTGTACCATCACCACGCAATTACCCTATATATTGTGCGATATAGCCACTGTTCTCAGTAATCACACGGTATACGATCATGTGCCATCACAATGTGCTTACCTGACTTTCCGATGGAAATACTTCATTTCTTCTGGCAGAATCGTGTTTGAGAAAACTCTCTAGTAATTGGTACTATGGGAAGTACCCTCTCCCATGCACTTCATATAGGTTTACATTATGGACTTAGATATACATATAGATGTAAATATTAAGGTGAACCATGAAATGAATTTTTACATGAGCCAGCGATTTGGATAAAAAACGCCAATTTTTTTCTTGTAGTGTAGTATTAAATTTTCTGTTCTCTTCCGTTTATCGTGTTGTTATTTATGTATGTTTCATTATCAGAGAGCCATTACGCTGAGGCCAAGGTTTGGCAAAGGAATAGACCTAACTAGTCCAAATACTGATTTTAGGAAGAGAAGTTTTTTTAGAAATGTTTGTGTTAGTTTCGTTGTTCAATGCGAAAGTACAGCTGACATTTGTTTTCTTGCAGGTACCAAATGTGAGCAGCTAATGAAGGTACTTGCTTCGTTTCTTAATACCTTGAGGAACATCCCGCTGTTGGTATCACTTATTAAAAGTAATACAATGAGGTGACACAGGTCACGGGATACTTGCTGATGTCCTGCCGGACCTCCTTTTGCCCGGCGTAGTCCTGCAGCTGGACGAGGCACGGAGCACAAATACTCAGCCACGCTGCCTCTGCTGCCGTCCATAATTGCGGAAGTGCAAGCGTTTGTGCACAAATTGCCCGCTCGATGATGCCCCACGAACGTTCGATGGGATTCATGTCAGGCGACCGGCTGGCCTGCAAATGATCCCCAAGTAACTGATCATGATCATTTCCAATCAGTCATCGATTATATAGCCTACACCATTACGGAGCTTACACAGTGCCTTGTCGACAACTTTGGTTCGTGGCTTCGTGGGGTCTATTTTTACCAACTGAAATCGGGACTCGTCTCACGAGGCCAGGATTTTCCAGCCGTCAACGGTCCAGCCGATAAGATCGAGAGCCAGGAGAGCCTTTGCAGGCGACGTCGTGCTGTTTAGCAAAAGCGCTCGCGTCGATCGTCCGCTGCAGTAGCCCATTAACGCCTAATTTCTCCACACTGTCGAAAGGGATACGTTCATCGTACGTCCCACATTCGTTTCTGCGGTTACTTCAGACACTGCTGGTCGCCTGCTAGCGGTGTCAGCTCGACGCAGACCCTACATGCGGTCGTTAAGGATGACCGTCGGCCACTGTGTTGTCCGTGTTGAGAGGCAGTGCCTCAAGTTTGGCGTTCTCCGTGTATTCTCGACTCTGTCTATCTCAGAATATTGAATTCCCTAGCCATTTCTGGAATGGAATGACCCACGCATCTAGCTCCTACAACCATTCCGTGTCCAAAGTCTGTTAATTGCCGTCGTGCGAACATGCGAGTAATAAAGTCGGAAACATTTTCACGTGAATAACCTGAGAAGAAATCAGCTCCGTCATGCACTGCCCATTTATACCTAGCGTATGCGATACTATCGCCATCTCTATACTCTCATATCGCTATTGCCTTTAAGGTGACAAAGGTGCCATTATCAACACCTCACCGAGTTTCAACAAGATCGCGCAGTAGGGCTACGAGAAGCTGGATGTTCCTTATGCGATACTGCAGAAAGATTTGGCAGGAACGTAGCCACTCTATGTCAGTGCTCACGAGAATGTACTGGGCTCCGGACTGCAACATGGCACTACCGAGAGTGAAGACCATCGCGTTCGGAGTCCGCCTCTGGCGTTAAGCACTGCACCTGCAGCGGCACTCTGAGTAGCAGTTGCCACCACAGTGATACAACGAACCGGTACAGGTCGCTTGCTCCAAGAACAGCTCAGAGCCAGAAGCCGTGTAGCGTGCAACCCACTGACCCCAAACCACCGCCATTTGGAACTTCAGTGGTCACAAGCGAGACGTCTGGAGGGCAGGGTGCGATCCCTGATGGAGGGTGATCGCCACGTGTCGGTTAGGAGGAAGCCAGCTGAGAGCCTGCATGCCAGCCAGACACACTGCACCTGCACGTGGGCTCGTATGATAGCAGCAGCACCCTCGTGGTTATCTCACCCACCCTGACTGCGAAACTGTACGTTAGTCTGGTGATTCCACCTCTTGTTCTGGGATGCATGAACATCATACCTGGGGGTGTTTTCCAACAGGATGACGCTCGCCCACATCCCGCTGTTCTAATGCAACATCATCTACAGAGTGTCTAAATCTTGCCTAGGCCTGCTCTATTTGCAGGTCAGTCTTCAATCGAGCAGACATGGGGCATCACGGTACGACAACTCCAGTGTCATCTGTATACAGCCTTAACGGTCCCTGTACTGACCGACCAAGTGCAACAGGCATGCTACTTCATCCCACAAATTGGCATCCTACATCTGTACAACACAATGCAAGCACATTTGCATGCTTGTATTCAGCATTCTGACGATTACACCGGTTATTAATGTATCAGCATTTCATAATAGCTTATCTCGCGCTTACAGCATCCTGTAGTCTTGCAATGTTAGTCACTTAAATACACTATCTGATCAAAAGTAACCGGACACTCCCAAAAACGTACGTTTTTCATATTAGGTGCACTGTGCTGCCACCCACTGCCAGGTACTCCATATCAGCGACCTCAGTAGCCATTAGACATCGTGAGAGAGAAGAATGGGGTGCTCCGCGGAACTGAAGGATTTCGAACATGGGCAGGTGATTTTGGGTGTCACTTGTGTCATACGCCTGTACGCGAGATTTCCTCACTCCTAAACGTCCTAGGTCCACTGTTTCCGATGTGATAGTGAAGTGGAAAAGAGAAAAGAACACGTACAGCACAAAAGCGTAGAGGCCGACCTCGTCTGTTGGCTGACAGAGACTCCCGACGGTTGAAGAGGGTCGTAATGTGTAATAGGCAGACCATCACACACAAATTCCAAACTACATCAGTATCCACTGCAAGTACTATGACAGTTAAGCGGGAGGTGAGAAAACTTGGATTTCATGGTCGAGCGGCTGCTCATAAGCCACACATCACGCCGGTAAATACCTAACGACGCCTTGCTTGGTGTAAGGAGCGTAAACGTTGGAAGATTGATGAGAGGAAAAATGTTTTCTCCACTAATGAATCACAGTACACAATGTCGCGATCCGATGGCAGGGTGTGGGTATGGAGAATGCCCGGTGAACGTCATCTGCTACCTTGTGTAGTGCCAACAGTAAAATTGGGAGGAGATGGTGTTATGGTGTAGTCATGTGTTTCATGGAGGGGGCTTGCACACCTTGTTGTTTTGTGTGGCCCTACCACAGCACAGGCCTACATTGATGTTTTAAGAACCTCCTTGCTTCTCACTGTTGAAGAGCAATTCGGAGATGGCGACTGCATCTTTCAACATGATCGAGCACCTGTTCATAAAGCACGGCCTGTGGTGGAGTGGTTACACAACAGTAACGTCCATGTAATGGACTGACGCGCACAGAGTCTTGACCTCAATCCTATAGAACACGTTTGGGATGTTTCGGAATGCCGACTTTGCGCCAGGCCTCACCGACCGATATCGATACATCTCCTCAGTGTAGCCTTCTCTCAACAATGGGCTGGCATTCCCGAAGATACCACCCAGCACCTGTTTGAACGTATGCCTGCGAGAGTGTAATTAAGGCTAAGGGTGGGCCAACACCATATTGAATTCCCATATTACCGATGGAGGGCGCCACGAACTCCTAAATCATTTTCAGCCAGGTGTCCGGGTACTTTTGATCACATAGTGTATGTTACCTAGACAAAAGTATTCGCGAAATTTCCTTACTCTACATTAATTATTTTTCGGTGTTGCGGTTTTTCTTCCTGTTCGTGCTTCTATAATAGGGAGTAATTTTAGTTCGATATCAGTTGAATGGGAGAGTCACGGATTAAAACTGGTGCTACAAACAGTCATTTCTTATCAATTTTTGGAGCTGTTAGTGGACCACGTTTATAAGGTAAAGTGTTCGACCTCCACATCCAAGGACTGTTAAGAAAGGTAACAAAATATTTTTATTTATCAAAAGTAACAGAAAACGGTTTGCAAAGTACCTGAGCAGTCGGCTTCATTCACCTGTGGATTGAAATGAATGGAACGCAAAGGCGTTGTACAGTACATCACAGACCAGTGAGGGCCGCGCTGTGTTGTGACGGCTGGGGAACACCCACTGTGGTTCAGTGCCCATATTATCGAGGACAGCTTCATCGCAGATCCAGGCGAAGCCGAAGCATTGCTAAGTGAAAACGAGTGTAAGGGGAACAATGGAAGTTTTTCCAAATTGTCCGAACAAAAATCCTAAGAAGACGAGGTCTCACGTAAGGTCAGTTATCATCAATTCAATAGTGACCATTTTGTTGTTGTGGCCTTTCATCTGTAGCTTATTTCGATGCGGCTCTCTACGCTTGTTTAACCAGTGCGGGCCCCTATATTTGTGCTTAACAATCAGACCATACAAGTCATCATTACACTCAGGCCTTGGTCTCTCTCTACACAGACAGAGCCATCACCAAACTAACTGCCCTTTCATGCCGCAGGGTGTGGGGATAACAGGGAAGGTGTACGGAAATCAAATCTGCATTAGCAATACTTTATGTCCAAGGCCATACCATGACGCAAGACATCAGCAGTGGCACATCCAAGCCTATACCAAGAGCATGTATGGGGACACGAGGGAGAGTCTCCCACACCTCAAGTGACCCCACTTGGCTGCCAAACACCACAAAGTATGAGAACTGCCAAAAATTTTGCGAACTACATTGCATAACTGATTTCCAAATTTCGTTTAAGGATTGGCTCATCAGTCACATGGAACCCCATCCCACAAACTGGCATCCTACATCTGTACAACAGAATTCAAGCACATTTGCATGTTTTCATTCAGCATTCTGACGGTTACACGGGTTATTAATGTACCAGCATTTCATAATAGCTTATCTCGCGCTTACACTAATCTGTGGTCTTGCAATGTTAATCACTCAACTACGTTTTTCATATTAGGTGCATCGTGCTGCCACCTACTGCCAGGTACTCCATATCAGCGACCTCAGTAGCCATTAGACATCGTGAGAGAGCAGAATGGGGCGGTCCGAGGAACTCACGGACTTCGAACGTGGTCAGGTGACTGGATGTCACTTGTGCCATACATTTGTACGCGAAATTTCCACACTCCTCAGCATCCCTAGGTCCACTGTTTCCGATGTGATAGTGATGTGGAACCGTGAAGGGACACGTACAGCACAAAAGCGTACAGGCCGACCTCATCTGTTGACTGACAGATACTGCCGACAATTGAAGAGGGTCGTAATGTGTAATAGGTGGACATCTACCCAGACCAAAACACACGAATTCCAAACTGTATCAGGATCCACTGCAAGTACTATGTCAGTTAGGCGGGAGGTCAGGAAACTTGAATTTCATAGTCGAGCGGCTGCTCACAAGCCACACGTCACGCCGGTAAATGCGAAACGACGCCTCGCTTGGTGTAAGGAGCGTAAACATTGGACGATAGAACAAACGAAAAAATTTGTGTGGAGTGACGAATCACGACACACGATGTGGCAATCCGAAGGCAGGGTGTGGGTATGGCGAATGCCCAGTGAACGTCATCTTCTAGCATGTGTAGTGCCAACAGTAAT
Source organism: Schistocerca nitens (assembly GCF_023898315.1). Lineage (NCBI taxonomy): Eukaryota > Metazoa > Arthropoda > Insecta > Orthoptera > Acrididae > Schistocerca > Schistocerca nitens. The sequence goes on along the minus strand of NC_064620.1, from coordinate 634,668,697 downwards.
AGTCGCACAGCACAGGCCTACACTGATGTTTTAAACACCTTCTTGCTTTTCACTGCTGAAGAGCAATTCGGGGATGGCGATTGCATCTTTCAACACGATCGAGCACCTGTTCATAATGCACGTCCTGTGGCGGAGTGGTTACACGACAATAACATCCCTGTAACGGACTGGCCTATAGAACAGCTTTGGGACGTTTTCGGACGCGACTTGGCGCCAGGCCTCCCCGACCGAGACATCGACGCCTCTTCTCAGTGCAGCACTCCCTCAAGAATGGGCTGTCATTCCCCAAGAAACCTTCCAGCGCCTGACTGAACGTATATCAGGGAGAGTGGAAGGTGTCATCAAGGCTAAGGGTGGTCCAACACCATATTGAATTCCCATATTTACCGATGGAGAGCCCCGCGTACTTGTAAGTCATTTTCAGCCAGATCTCCGGTTACTTTTTATCACATACTGTACACACTTAATATCAATCCCTCGACCACGGAAAACAGACCCTGAATAATGTGATTACAGCGGCAAAAGCAGTGAGGAATTAGCAGTAATTGCAGAATTGATGTAATTATATTCAGTAACAGAGAAATTCAAAAGGTAGATACATATCAATGTGTAGATATCTAAACAGTCAAGCACAGCGATCAAAGACACGATCCAGTCTGTGCCGATATCCAGCCTGAGACAGGCACATGCGTTCTGCAGCCAAGGAATATGTAAAACGTTTCCTGTAGTCACATGTCTATATACTTTACAAAATCTGTAAGGTGTTTACCTATAATACTACTCACTCCTGGTCTTGTCACGTGATATAAACAGTGAACTCCAACTGTCTTATCATGTAGTATTACCCTACATGACACGGTATATGGGATATGTCACGTCCAAGCAAACATTACATTCCACCTAGGAAAAGCTTTGTACAACTACCGAAGCAGGCTGGTTCCGTTAATGCAGATTTATAATGTAGGTTATGAAAATAGCATGTGAATCCCATATTTATAAATTAATGATGTCGCTGGATACTCCAAAAAAAATTGGCTGCGGATAATATTATAACTTAACAGGGTAATTTAATGGTGTATTCTGTGATTTGTGTGTGACAGATTGTCAAATCACGATGGGAGTACAATGCCACTGACGGTATTGTGAAAAACAATGTTTCCTCTCGTGTTTTAGTATAGAACTTCCATCGAAGTCAGAGCAGCTTTTTACAGCCGTATGCAGATGAACTATAGATGATCGTCTACCTATACGCCAACAGACAAACAGCCGAAACGTTGTTAAACATTGCACATCGGCTGTTCTGTAGGTTTTTCGTTGATTAACAACACACGGAAGCAGTTGGTACAGAGTGGTGGGACTCCTATCCCCCACAGGGCCCTGTCAAGTTGCAACACAGTACTGCCTGAACTAACACTGCCCAAGGGGCTTTCGATCCAATGCTAGCACACCTGACAGAGTCACAACAAACTTGACTTCAGTGTGTGGTAGCTGCTATAATTAAGTGACAGCCATACAAAGGAGAGCATCGTTATTCACCAACTCACGGCCAGTTCTCATGTGCTGCAAACGATTTGATTGTAGCAGAAAGCTGAAGCCGCAGTGATAGTGGACAAGCTAATACTGCTGCATATATGTACACCGAAGAGCCAAAGAAACTGACTGGCACACCTGCCTAATATCGTATAGAGCCACCACGAGCTATCGGAAGTGCCGCAGCACGATATGGCATAGACTCGACTAATGTCTGAAGTAGTGCTGGAGGCAATTGACACCATGAATCCTGCAGGACTGTCCATAAATCCGTAAGAGTACTAGGGGGTGGAGATTTCATCTGAACAGCATGTTGCAACACATCCCATATATGCTAAATAATGTTCGTGTCTGGGTAGTTTTATGGCCAACGGAAGAGTTTAAACGCAGAAGAGTGTTCCTGGAGCCACTCTGTAGCAGTTCTGGATGTGTGAGATGTCGCATTGTCCTGCTGGAGTTGCCCAAGTCCGTTGGAATGCACAATGGACATGAATGGATGCATGTGGTCAGACAGCATGCTTACTTACGTGTCAGCTTTCAGAGTCGCATCTAGACATATCAGGGGCCCCATATCACTCCAACTGCAGACGTCCCGCACCATTACAGAGCCTTCACCAGTTGGGATTCGTAAGGTTGTCTCCATACCCGTAAACGTCCATCCGCTCTTTACAATTTGAAACGAGACTCTTACGACCAGGTAACATGTTTTTAATCATCAACAGTCCAATGTTGACAGGGCAGGTGAGACGTAAATCTTTGTGTCGTGCAGTCATCAAGGGTACACGAGTGGGCATTCGGCTCCGAAAGCCAATATCGACGATGTTGAAAGGTTCGCTCGCTGACGCTTTTTGATGGCTCAGCATTGAAATCTGCAGCAATTTGCGAAAGGGTTTCATTTCTGTCACGTTGAACGATTCTCTTCAGTCGTCGTTACTCCCGTTATTGCAGAATCTTTTCCGGCCGCAGCGATGTCGAAGATTTGATGTTTTCCCGAATTCCTGATATTCACGGTACACTCGTGAAATGATCGTATGAGAAAACCACTTCATCGCTACCTCGGAGATGCTGTGTCCCATCGCTCGTGCGTCGACTATAAAATCACGTTCATATTCACTTAAATCTTAATAAACTGCCATTGTAGCAGCAGTAACAACTGAGCCAGACACTTGTTTTTTTTTTATTTTTTTTATATTGGCGTTGCCGACCGCAGGGCCTTATTCTGCCTGCTTACATATCTCTATATTTGAATACACATGACTATAGTAGTTTCTTTGGCCCTTCAGTGTATATATAGCATTTCAGCAGGTGTAACGGCTGTTGAGGGCTGTCAGGGGGCCACTATCTCGCGGAAATGCACATGGCCCCATATATGTCACAAGCATACGTACTGGGCTGATTGCTTATGCAACACACCATCACGTAGTCCTCCAATAACTATACATTTTAAAAGAACTTTTCCTGTTTTTCACCTCCGGATTTATAGTCTCCAGGTAAGTATTTAACATACGTCACGTCTTGAAGAACAGGAGCAATAATTTTAGAGACACGCTGTTCATTTTTGGAACACAACCTATGACCAGCTTAGAGACAGAAGTGATGACACTTTCTGCAGGACCTGACCATCATTTTGCAGGACAGTTCTCAAGAACATACAGTGCAAGTTATTACTGATTTGTTTGACTGATGAGGCGGCTATGTGCTATACCACTTACTGCACTCCCCTGACTTAAGCCCTCGTGAGTTCAACTCGATTTCTAAACTGAAGGAAACACTTCAAGGCATTTGCTTCAGAACTGCTACAAATTCGTCGGGCAACAGAGCGCGCCGCTCGAACTGTCAACACAACTGGCACGACTTCAACATCGCTGGTGACTACTTTGGAGGTCAGTAAAACTTTGAAACATTTATCTATTTTGATCGGGCTGTAAGTAAATAGTTGACACTACTAAAGTTCCAACCCTCGTATTTCAGCGGATACTGGCACTACTTCTTTAATTATTTCATCCTCATTTTGCACACAACACACAGCAATATCAGCATCACGATCAACAAAATTATTAAACTCAGTTCTATTTGAAATATGAGCCCCGTCATTGTCTTCTGGTATATCGTAATCTACATCAAAATGTTCAACACTTTCGGGGTCCAACTTGAGTATCATCTTCTGTGATGCCAACCTTTCGAAAGCACTTCCCTATTGTGTTTGGCTTCAATTGTCCCCAAGCACTCCTTATGTACTGCATTGCCTATGCATGAGAAATAAATTAAAAATCTACATGTACGTACAGGGGATGGGCAAAATAGTGTGAACACCTGTGCTTACTTGCGAATGGTTTATTAATAACGGGTTGGACCCCCATTTGTCCGTAATACAGCTGCGATTCTTCTTGGAATACTGGTATATAATGATTGTATATTATCCAGTGGAATGTTAAATCACTTTTCGGTCCTGTAGTGACGAAGGAGACGGAAATCTGCTCCGGAGTCTCCGCTCCAATACCGCCCACAAGGGTTCGATAATGTTGAAGTCCGGGGACTGTGCTGGCCAGGGAAAACGCTTGAGTTCAGTTGCACGCTCCTCATACCATGATTGTACTGTCCTAGCTGTGTGAATAGCTGCATTATCGTCCTGAAATATGGCATCATTGTTGGGGAACAACATTTGAAACATGGGGTGCACCTGACCACCTAAAATGTTTAGATAATCGTTGGCTGCAACACGGTCTTTGAGAGTAATGATGGAACCAGCAGAATACCAAGTAATGGCTGCCCACACCATCACACTTCCACCTCCATGCTTAATCGCTGGAATCAAGCAGTCAGGATTGTAGGCTTCTTTTGACGTTCTCCAGAAGTAAACCCGACCGGATGTTGGAATTAACGAAAAAGTTGACTCGTCGGGCTATATGACATGTTTCCACTGATCAGCCGTCCAGGATTTACGCTCCTGATACCATGTTTTACGCTTCTTGTGGTTGTCGTCACTAATAGTTTCGGTATAGCAGATCGTCCACGAATATTCGCTTTATGGAGTTCTCGGCGGACAGTATCGATAGATATGGGGTCTCGAAGATGGCTATTGAACTCTGCAGTCATTTCGGACTAAGTAGTCTTGTGCTGTTTTGACACAAATCGTATTAGCGTACGACGATCTCCGTCATTTAGCTTTGATTTGCGTCCTATATTACGTGTACACGACGATGTCTTTCAATGTTTTGTGTAGGCTGTGATGACTGTTGAAACAGTTGCTCTTGAATCATTGAGTAAGTTGGCTGTCTTGGTTACAGGTGCTCCAGCTAATCAGGCCCCCACAATCTGCCCTCTTTGAAACTCTGTTAGGTCTTTTATTGCACGTCGACTTCGGCCTCTGAATACGAAGTGTGCACAACTCGTAAACAACCTGCGCTGATGCCTAGTTCACACTAAACACGTGCAGTCCAGTGCGACACGTGCCTTACCTGCGTTGCTGACTGTCAAACACACCCATCCCATAAGTACGATTGTTCACATTATTTTGCCTATCCCCAGTATCTGCGATGATTTTAATTTAATTTATAGATCTATTGTAAAATTTTTAGTGAAGTTCAGGGGGAACTGGCAGGGAATGCTATACATATATAGTGTATGTGTAAAGGTTGTCCTAACCTAGAGCTCAATACTTGCAACACGTCCAGTTTAGGATCTTCCTTCGCACTGTCAAGATGCGCGATGACACGTTGAACCAGCATTTTCCTGTACTTCGCTTTTGTGGCAGCAATGATGCCACAGTCCAGAGATAGAAACATGGCTCGTGCAGTTTTCTGGAAAAAACGTCAGTTCTATGTTGCTGAACAGTAGTGCCGGAGAATGAGCGAACATCTGCCTAGAAACAAAAGTGTTTTCTTCTTCTCATGACGCATGCAGGCGTTAAGCTTATCGAGATGATTCTGGACGAGGTTTGCAGTCATCCATGGCGCCTTCTTTGACTCAGACTCGGTGGGATACGACTTTACGCCCATGAAACATCGAGGATTCGCTGACTTCCCAATCACTAGTGGGGATAGCTTATCAGAGCCACATGCGTTTAATATAAGGAGTGCTGTGAGGTGACGGGCGAGTTGTGGCTCGCTGAAAATATTCTAAGTTGGGAGTTGGCGTGGCCCGGCAGCAACCACGTGGTGCCGAACGTCAGCCACAGCAAGAGGGGCAGCCTCAGTGCGTGGTACAGGCCGACTGCGTGGCCGGGAACTCCATGATGACGCTGTGTCGAGGACTGTGCCAAAGATGGCGCTATTTGTGAAACCATAATGGCAGACATTTCACAGTTCACGTAGAAATTAATAATAGCCAGAGGAATCATGATACCTTAAGAAGAAACATGTACATTACCACTATTTGCACGACGATTCTGATGGTGTAGTCACATTTTCAATATCTTTATTAGCTTAAAGTTTAGTATCTGACTGTAAATTATACAAGTAACACCCAGCAACGAATTTCCAAAACCTAAACGGTTCATCCGATTTTGTTGATCGATGTGTCTTTAGAAAGCTATTAGCGTAAACTTAAATTGGTATGAATTACAGGCATTTAACTTGAATAGTGCATGAGTTATTCGAGGTCGAAGTGGCCAATTACTACTGATCGAGTCAGGCCATAAGTATCCACAGTTAAACGAAAACACGGTAGCAGCATGCTTATAACTATATATTTATTCGTCTGTGTCTTTGTTTATATCCGATATATACTATTCATGAAGAAAATGGTCAAATATTTACTGTGTTTTAGGAAGAACAGAGACATTAGGCTACTGGCCTTCTTTTGTTTCTGTTCCTTTGATATACGTTTATTTGATTTGTTTATGTATTTAATAATGTGTGTTAGAGCGTGTTTATTGTGCAGCCGTAGGAATATTTATTTAATTTTGAGTTATTTAAATGTAAATCCAGTATTTCGTATGTGTTTCAATATGTATGTGAGTGTGCGTTGACTTGGAGACGTGGGGGGAGCGCTCTAGCCACTCCCAGCGCTCGTCAACGGAGAGACTGTATGGAAGCGGGGGAGGAGCATCGGGTGGCGCAGGGCACGAGAGAGCGCTGGACAGGAGGGCGTGACGGCTGGTCTCAGCAGATACTTGGAGAGTGGAGCAGTTCTGCACGTGGTCGCGGGGGATAGAAATATTTCGCAGTGACGACTTGTGCACTTGTGAGATTTCCGTGGCTTCTGCAGTGAAGACGTAGTATGCGTTTAGAAGTGATTATCTCACGATCTATGTTGTTGCTCATAACTAATTACGTGAAGTAGGAATCTATTGTTTCCTTGTTATTCAACTTATACGTTATTTATTTGCCGGATCATCGACACCAAGAAGTCTTTTACAGTAACAAATGGCATTCTTAAAGGTACTTCTGCTATGGTACTCATCATTTAAAGGCGTTAAAATAGTTGCTGCACATTTTATTTAATTGCAATCTTTCATTTATAAATTTCTATGTTACATTCAAAATTCGCAATTGCCGAGTGTTAGAAACCTTCGACCATTCGATTGATGTGTGTGATCATAATGTATGCTGTAGACTCATCAGTATTTGGCCTGTAATGCGGCAACTACGAATCCCAGCTCCTAGACAACGGAACCAGCCAAAACTTTTAATATCAACTCTGAGTCGGAGGGTGCGCAGTTAAGGGCCACATTTCTTTGTTTTGTTTTTTGAAAGTCCGCAATTATCGTTCTTTGCTTGCTTCTCTTTCCACAGAAGCAGGGATCACCTTTAAATGACAATGTTTTGTCTGGCAACAAGTTACAAAAAGGCCTGTTTGTGTGAGCTGTAAATATCTTTCAGAATGTATTTTGCAGTTATACTTGGGACAGCACTCCCTTTTTAAAATTCTACAGTGACGTCATCCATCCTTTTAGCCTCCCCACAAACTCTGCGCCAGTGATGCCCCATCTTACTTTCAAGCCATGTAACCAACCAGAAGAGGCACGAAAGTTTTCCACATCTAACGTTTTTGCCAATTTTTAGAATTTTCTTACAGTATTGCCTCTGAAATAGATGCATTAGCTGCACGCGGCTGTTGAAACCATGTCTGTAGGCAGTTTTCGACCCTGGACACGCGTGCTCTTCTCACCACTTGGCCCAGCTTCTCAAGCACTACATCTTATCTGCGTTCCATTAGCCAATGCGATGGTTGATGCAGGACGTAGGATTCTGAGACGCTTTGCGAGGCTCATTTTAGTTTCACTAGGACTTCTTTGCACTTTTTCGATTATGTTTACTTTCTCCTGATTGGAAAGAAACCTTCTTATATTTTTTGACGAAGTCTTCATTTTCGCATGCACGAAAATTCGAAACTACACTAAAAAAATTGAGTTCACCCCTCTGAAAAACATCCATAGTTTAACTGAGTGTGCTCTCCATCTGCTTACAATACGGTGAGGTGCCCCTGGTACGTACCGCGGGCCGTCACCCCTCCCCCCCCACCCTTAGGGCCCCATCACAGCCCCACCGCCACCGAGGAGCACTGCTTTGCAGCCCTCACGTCGTGCCGCCCCTGAGGACAGGTGGAGCTGCTGCTGTGAGCAGCTTTGATGCTGCCGCTGCTGCTGCTGTTTCCGCTGACTTCTCGTGCCGACTGACTGTTCGTAAGCGGCTACTCGCCGCTTGGCCGGTCAACAGCAGCCTCGAGTGGCGTCGTGTGGAGGCCGCTGTTGGGAGCCATGTTTCGCCAAGTTATAGGATTTGAAACTACCACGAGGTGAACTACAACAACACGTGTTCTTGAATAATGCTCGAGTGTCTGGGATCCGTACCAGGTCCTTTCCAAGGAAGGCATCGAAGCAGTTGAGAGGTGGGCTGCTACATATGTTACTGGTAGGTTCGGACAACACATAAGTGTTACGGAGGTGCTTCGCGAGCCCAAATAGGAATCCCTGAAGGCAAGGCGACGTTCTTTTCGAGAAACGCTATTAAGAAAATTACAGAACCGACATTTGAAACTGACTGCCGAACGATTCTACTGCCGGCAACTTTCATTGCGCGTAAGAATCACGAAGATAAGATACGAGAATTTAGGACTCACACGGCGGCATATAGATAGTCGTTTTCACCTCTCTCTATTTGCGAGTGAAACAGGAAACGAAATGACTAGTAGTGGTACAGGTACCCTCCGCCAGGCACCGTAAGGTAGCTTGCGGTGTATTTATGTAGATGTAGGTCAATGTCGTCAAGTTCACTGTAGCTAGGGCCCGCAATAATAACTGCAACTTTGCATGCAGACAGCAAACCAACGATCACTGGCCACATCATATACGAAGCGTTTCGAGACGATTCCTTGGTCTTTATAATGTACAAGTGCGACAAAAATGACTCTGGGGGAGTAAAAATAACAGCGTGAAAATGCGAAAACGTATAAATGGAAAACGTAAAAGTGGTGTAACTTTGCGTGCAAAATCGAAAAACTGCACAGTATACAACGCACAAGTGCGAAAAACGTAGAGCTGAGAAACGTATAAATGCAATTTCACTGTATATGCAATTTATAACCTCACGCATGAACTTTATGATCTGATATATAAATCTGTTAAACGTGCTACATTGATGGATAAAATCCCAGCACCAATAACTAATCAGTGCAGAATAATGAAATTCCATACATTTGTCAGGTAACATATGTAAGTGGTTAACGTTGCAAGATCGCAGGTTAATGCAAGTGTGACAAAAATCATTGTAAATGTGAAATGCAGGCACATTATTAACCGGTATAAGTTCCAGTATGTTAAATACAAGCATCCAGTGTCCCGTACAGTTATCAGATGTAGTTTAGTGGGATGGAGTTCCATGCCTCCTGCATTTAGTCAGGAAGTGCTGCTTGTGGATGACACTAGAGTTGTTGTCCGGTGATGTCCCACGAGTGCTCAGCTACTGACATATCTGCCGATAGAGCAGGAAAAGGCCACACGTCGACCTTATGTAGAGTATGTTGGGTTACAATAGCGGTATGTGGACGACACACCCTAGAATTATGTTCATGAGCGGCAGCACAACAGGTCGAATCTCCAGACTATGTACAGATTTACAGTCAGGTTGCATGGGATAAACGCGAGAGTGCTCCTGCTGTCATAGGAAACCACACTCTGGTCCATAACTCCAGGTGTAGGTCCAGTGCGTGTAGGCCAAAGACAGGCTGGTTGCAGACGCTCACCTGGGCCTTCTCTAAGGCCATCACTGGCACCGAGGCAGAAAACACAACAGACCTCCGATCCACCCTCCAATCTACTTTCAGCTGGCTCAAGTGAAGTCGCAAATGGCGGTGGGTTTTGGATAGGTGGAATGCACATTACGTAGCATCTGGATCGAAGCTGTCTTTAAAGTGACTGATTTCTACCTGTTCGTTGTGTGACTGTGGTGCCAACCACTGCACGATGCGATGTGCCACAGCTATACGCCAAACATGACAGTCTTCCCTGTCTGCAGCCCCGTCTTCTTGTCACCATACCTTCCCGTGACCACTGTGGAATTTACTCTGCTCTGGGACGACGTTTATGCCCTGCAGGCTGCCGCTTGTTACTCTCAAAGGCGCTCCCTCCTTCTGATGAATCCCTCCAGTACTTCCTGTGTTTATATTTGGTGTTGACTGTAAACATTCCGTTTCCGGGTTTGGCGCTCACAAGCACCTCCGTCACCCACAGGCATTATGTGTAGCAGCAGCAGCGGCACTGCTATCACAATCTTGAGTCTGCCTCGCCTTCTTCCTGCCCTTAATCCGGAAATGGACCCTTCTGTCCTCTCGTGTGCTTAGCTGCTCGACCAGCTCACTGTTCGTTCGTGGATCCCATGCTCCTATATTCTCTCCGCCTTCCAGGGCTTGTTCTCCATCCTCTCGCTGGCCCCAGCTCAACCCTCATGCTAGTTCCGCCTATCTGTCTATTTGTCTGCTGAGCATAGTATTAGTCCGGTGAGCTTACTTTTAAAACATCCAATTATTAGATCTAACTTCTAAATTGTCAACTGTTATTAGACTTGCAAATCTAGCATTGGGATACATATCTTAAAATTTTGAGCGCTAACATCTTCAACTTTTGTAGTCCTATATTCCTCAGTTGCGTGTAATACTAGGTCTATTGTTAATTTTTACTTCTTCACTGTCTAACTACAACTGATTGAAACACAATTTTCGTACCATACGTGTTTCGCCTCTATTTTCTGCAAGTCATCTTCAGTGGAATATGTACGTATTTTCACTATTTGGTTTACATTTTGGGACAATGTATATATAGCTTACAAACAGTTCTGGTGGTTGGTTTTTCTATGGCGTAGTAACACTTTAAATTCTACTTACAGGCCCTGTGGATGATTTCCTACATGTTATGCTTTAGTTCCATATTTGACACTGTTCATCTTCTTATAAGTGCCATCTGGGTTTTTGTTTTCCACACTTCACAGCACTAGGAACTGAACACTTGTTTTGATGCAATGTTTTGGTTTGTGTTGCCGAGTGCCGGATGTTATTGCCAAAGATCAAATGTTGTTGCCAACTTTCGAGTGTAATTGTGTGCCTGGGAGGGGGGAATCAGAAGGTGGGAGGGAGAGAGAGAGAGAGAGAGAGAGAGAGAGAGAAAGGTATGTATTCGTTTTAATGTGGCTGAATATGCAAGAGGAATAGTTTTCATCGTATCATTTCTTTCATGAAATGTAGTAGGGAGCTTGTAGTGATGTGTGTTTGCTCATTTATCACATGTTTGTTTTTAGCAATGGCTTTCTGGATGTGGGAGTTTTCTTGCATTTGTATATTTGTCATGGTTTTTTATTCTCATTATTTTCATACCTTGTTCCATGTTTGTAGGATAATGGTTACGTTCCTTTAAGTGCTCTGCAAGTGTGGAATGATTTGTTTTGTACTTCCAACTCGGTATGTGTTCTTTGTATTGTGTTTTAAAGTTCTGTGTGTATTGCATCACAACTTTGACAAGTTTGCAAGTTTTTATATTCCTGAATCCTGAAATTTATCCCTCTTGGTTATTGGTCGGCTTAAGTTTGATTAATTGGTTTGCACAGTTTTATATGTTATTTGGAAACCCTGTTCCTTCACTATGTTTGCCATTCTGTGTGTTAATGTATGTGTGTATGTCATAGTGCACCACCTGCTTCTTTTCTGTATGATGTTGTCATTGTCTGTATGTGTGTGTGTGTGTGTGTTGAGTCTGTTTATGAGTTTGCAGTTTGTGGGTTATCTTGTATTCTGAAAATGTTGTGTTTATTTTTATTTGTGTTGTTTTATTTTTTATTGAGTCTGTGTACTTCATGCAAGCCACATGCGTTGTTCCTAACTATGTACGAGAGTTCTCGTACCTTTTTCATAGTTTCTCTTCTTCAGTGAGATCCTGTTTAATCTAACATATGCTTTAGTGCATCAAGCTTCTGGTTGTGTGGATGATTTGATGTGGAATATGTTATTGTGTCTGTCGCTGTTGGTTCTAAGAAGGTGTTAAATCCGTGTTTGCCATTTTCTTTTATTATTGTTATATCAACAAAATTTATTTGATTTTCTTTTTCAAGTGTGAATTTTATGTTTCAGAGTGGAGTTCATCTGTTTTTTCGTTTGGCTTATCTACCAGACAAATAATGTCATCCACATATCTGTACATGATTTTAAATCTTTCATTAGTGGTTATTTTTACAAATGTCTGATTTTCTAGATGACTGATAAAAGTGTTTGCTAATGCTCTTGATTATTGGGAATCTCATGGGCAATCCATCTCTTTGCAGGTAATATTCATTTTCAAATTGGAAATAGTTTTGTTTGTCTGAGAAAATTTGTTATTTCTGTCATTGCTTCTATAGTGAGGTTGCTGGGGTGTGAGACTTTGTACTACGATTTCTATTGTTTCTGTTTTAGGGGCAGAGGTGTACATGTTTTCTATATCGAATGAAATCAGTGGTGCTGTGTGACGTACCTGTATGTTCTGGGTGCATTCTATTAGGTTTAATCTGCCAGGAAGTTTCAGGTTTCCTGTGTTCATCAGTGTTCTGTTGTTTTCTGTTTTATATTGCTTTGTGATTAAGTTTTGCAGTTGTTTGGTAATGTGGTATACCATCTTTATGCATCTTTGGTTGCTTGCAGAGTGTTGATGCATGTGTGTTTTTCTGTTTTATGTAATACCTCTGTTTATCTGTGATAGCATGTGCAATGGTTTTCAGTGTTCATTTCAGGTTTGCCTGAAATCGTGTAGTTGTGTCTGACTTCAGTTTTCGTATGGTGTTGGTATTTGTGTATTCATTTGTTTCTGTGAAGCAATGTTCTTTATCCGTAAGTACCTACAAACATTGAAGAAGATATGAAAATAATGAGAATAAACAACTATGACAAATACCTTACACAAATGTAGATAACTTCCACATCTAGAAAACCATTGCTAAAACAAACATGTGATAAATGAGCAAACACACATCAGTACAGACTCCCTACTACACTTTATAAAAGAAATGATAAGATAACAATTATCCCTCTTGCACATCAGCCACATTAAAACAAATACATACCTTCCTCTCTCTCTCTCTCTCTTCTACTTCCTCTCACGTCTTCTGGTCACCCTCACACCAACACCCACCCACCCACCCGCCCACCCACACCTACCCACCCACACACCGACACACACATACATAATTACACTTGAAAGTTGGCAACAACATTTGATCTTTGGCAATAACATCCGGCAGTCGGCAACACAAACCAAAACATTGCATCAAAACAAGTGTTCAGTTCCTAGTGCTGTGAAGTGTGGAAAACAAAAACCCAGATGGCAATTATAAGAAGATGAACAGTGTCAAATATGGAACTAAAGCACAACATGTAGGAAATCATCCACAGGGCCTGTAAGTAGAATTTAAAGTGTTACTACGCCATAGAAAAACCAACCACCAGAACTGTTTATATGCTATATATACATTGTCCCAAAATGTAAACTAAATAGTATAAATACGTACATGTTCCAAGCCACTGAAGATGCTTTGCAGAAAATAGAGGTGAAACGCGTATGGCACGAAAATTGTGTTTCATTCAGTTGTAGTTAGACGATCAACAAGTAAAAATTAACAATTTACCGTAATTTTGAGCTCTAATTTGTGTATATGTGGAAATTAACTCACGCTTTCTTTTACATTGTGGACGTATGTGACATAACATTAACTGATTCCAGTCTTACAGTGGTCTTTTTTCATGTATTAACCTCAATTAGGATACTTGGTATAAAAATCGTATGGCTACTCTGCCACTGCATTTTTAGATTTTTTTCAACATCTTAGAGGTGGGAAATAATTTACAAATCTGTTGTGATTTACCACCATAGGTCTGACTGCAAACTGCTGTTATTTATTGTATACAGCCTTCAGTAGACCTGCGTCATTTATAATAATATCAATAATAGGCAATCAGTAGCATTGTTTACATGTTTTCTAATGAATAACATGATGTGTTAGATCTGTCACTCGTAAAATGGTGCCTGAGAACAATTTAAATGTGGGAATACATACTCTGAATGTGTGCTGAGTCTTATATCAAGAGTAGGCCTAATTAGTTACATTCAGGCTGTTTATTTGCACGCTTAGTATAGTATTTCCAGGTAATATGTATTTTTTCTGTCGCCATAAGGTTGGTCAGTTCAATTTTACAGCATCTAATTTTTAGGCAGTGACTTCTAAAATGTCTTTTTATTAGCGTTAGAATACATAATTTAAAATTTGTGACATTAACTTTGCAAATAGGTGTATTTGTAGACGTTCACTCGCGTATTTTCGCAGTACTGTGACATAACATTAATTGAGTTGAGCCCTAGATAGTTTTTTCATCTATTAATCTAAATAAGTAATGTAAACATCGCGCATTTCGCATAGCCGACGTATTTTGCAGCCATTTTAGAATTCTTTCAACATATTAGATATGGAAAATAATATATTTTCGATTCTGTTGCGTTTTTTTACTGTGCAGCAATCTATTGACAGTAGAAAGAAATCGTGGTACAAAGATCGAACATCCCTCGAATTTACAATGCAGCTATCAGCTGCTGGCTGTAAGCTTTCGTTTTTTTACAGTGCAGCCACCTACTGGTGACAGGAGCAAGCAGAATGAGAAACAAGAGTTGCTGTTATTCACGTTTTAGGCTGTGTGGAATAGTGTTTAACGTAAAACTCATTTTCAACAAATATGAATTCCTAATTCATTAAAAATGGTTCAAATGACTCTGACCACTATGGGACTTAACTTCTGAGGTCATCAGTCCCCTAGAAGTTAGAACTACTTAAACCTAACTAACCTAAGGACATCACACACATCCATGGCCGAGGCATGATTCGAACCTGCGACCGTAGCGGTCGCGCGGTTCCAAACTGTAGCGCCTAGAACCGCTCGGCCAGACCGGTCGGCACCTAATTCATTATTTGTGTTTTATAAGCTAATGTGGCTTTAAATCGTTTGTACAGAAATTCGCTATCTATTCATTCCAATATTCCATGGCGAAAGACTTATAGCTTCAATTGAAATTTACCAGTGTCCTTCCCCAGCTCCAACCAGCTAGGCTACTGTCTCATACTCGTTTGCTTGTTGCTGGTTTCTGTGTTGAATAGACTGGTAGGGTCTACTACCCTATACTTTGTTTGCATACTTGTTCATATGTGTAGTCTGCTTCTGCTGTCGTGATTTTCTTCTGCGTGTCACTTGTGGTAACGCAACTGTCATCTGTGTTCGATTTGTGCCATTGAGCCTTTCTTCCACGTGATATTGCATCATTGAGTCTTTCTTCCATGTGTTATTTGTGTCATCAACACTTTTTCTGTGTGTGTGCATCGTCACCATCTCGACAGCACCACTTCCATCACTAGCGCCACCTCCATCTGTTTGTCACCACCACCGCACAATTCCACCATCGTCCCAGCACTGCTTCAGTGACCAGCCACCCCAATCAAAGCCGCTCATCACTTGTCCACCATCACTGATCTTCCCACAACTACCATCTATACCTCTCCTTCTGTTCCCACTGTCACCACATAGAGAACGTCCCCCCCCCCCACCCACAACCCCTACAGCTATCCTCTCATACCTAGGTTATCCTCTGCCATTACAGCAGTAACAATCATCTTTCTTCATCCCCACCTCCCTGTATCTATTCTCTTTCAGCCACTACTCATAAGACCCAACATCCACAAAAGCTGTACTTGTAAAAGTCCTTTGAGTGACAGTTGCCTTAGACAATGTCATAAGCATCACTTCGTGAAGCCTCAGAGCACCGACTGATGCATGCTGTGCTGTAGGACCAGTATAACTCTCAGGTAAGCCTCAGAAATGTCACATCCCACAATCATACTTCCCACCAACAGCCTTTGTCAAAACATTTACATCAGCTCACTCCTACACCAAAAAAATCACAAACTAATCTTGACATCATCCAGAATATGGACACAACTCCTCCCCTGCCAACATCTTCATCTACTGTCAACACCTTCATGCTGTCCAAAGATATCTGAAATTCCTCAGACCAAAGCTTTCACCTCAAATCAAAAAATACATTCCAAGCCTCCACATCCAAGAAATCAACCCTAGAAAAGACTTAGTATTACTTAAGTCCCTCAACCTCACCTTTCACAGTGACTGTTCCTCCAAAATTCCTTGCATTACCTTTAGACCCCAAAGCCTGCTTCCTTACCACAATACTCTACTCAACCCCACCCTCGCTGTCGTCCTCCCACCCTCATCAGAGAAATTACCAAAGTCAACTCTGATATCATGGAAGAGGAATTCTAACTGAACAAAAACCTAAATTTAGAAGCTCCAAAATGCCTTCAGATCAACAATGATTGTGGTTCCCCTCACCTCATCCGTGTCTTTACTCAAGCTGCCTCCACCATAGAAATTTTCCTTCAAGAGGTAGCCATGATATACCACCACTGCCATAAAGTCGAATCTTCAATATCTCATCCTCAGTCCTGTCATTCTCAAAAGATTCTTCACTACAATGATCAACTAACCGCAGACTGTGAGAACCTACCCACTTATTCACACAGCAAAGAGTCCCTTTTCCTCAAACAGTGCCCTAACCTTGCTTCCCCTTGTATCTGCAGCACCTGCAGTGACCCCACCCCAACTATTCTATGAAATGTGAAGTCAAGCATCAACCAACCAAACACAAACTCACTGTCCCAATCCATATCACTGATAGCCCCATTCATCGCAATAATTCCCTTTGCTCAACCCCCACTGCTAAAGACATCATCAAATACATGACAGTTGTCCCACAAAACATTCATCCATTCCAACTTCCACACGTCCTTCAACAAGTTTCACTTGCTGCTTCCTATGTCTTCCATCTCAACACCCAAGTTGCCTATTCCCACAACCAGGTCTACTTCCTCTTCACTCACCTTGGCAGCCTAGACTAAGCTCCATCTAGTCCTCACCCACACGTACCACTCTTATTGCTTATAACAGCGCAACAGCACTACAAAATTCTTTACCACAACATCAATTCTTACCAATAAAATTTTTTTAATTCATACCCCCTCTCAATACAATGTCCATAGGTCAATGAAACGTTCTTCCAACTATATCACATCATCCAATCCTCTCCCTACATCTTCCACCACATATGTAACCCCCTTCCCCTTGTCAGAACTGGAGTTGCAATTAGCCATCACAAGTACATCCCTGTTTGTCCACAACCCTTGCACAATACTCCTACTGATCACCTTATCTTTATCCCTTTTCTGAACCTTAATCATTACCTAAGCCACCATCTACATCTGACCTTAGCACCTCATCCCATATGACTTCCTCACCCAAATAGACCATACATTTTCGACTTATATTTTTGCCACTGATATCAACATCCACAGTAGATGGCCTGCATAACTCCAACAATGGCGTCAATTTAACGACTCCTTGAAAGGTGATATTGTTTCCACCCCACACCGCACCTGTTCTGGAAGTAACATTACCCCATATGTCATCCTAACACCTCCCAACCACCTTGGATGCAGAAGTCCTCAATCCAGTTGTAAGTGACTATCTACCTGTACTCCTCATCATTTCCTACACTCAACCTCATCCTCATGCATCTCCACCCGAGTTATCCAAGACTACTCCCATGTCACCAGGAATGCTTACCAGGAATCCTTAGAAACCCATACTGTAAGTCATTGCCAGACCTTCCAACAACCTGATGATATTCCTCATGCCACATCCTTCCTGCAGGATACCTTTCCACACGCTGTGTCCCCCCACATTCCTACCAGGACCATATATGCTGACTGTCCCACCCAAGCCCTGCTCCTCCTTTGAGAATCACGTCACATGTACTGCTGCTTCCTGTGAACTCAGGACTGAGATATACTCACACTCCACCGACAAATACTATAGAGATACATCAGAAATTTATTTAAATGCAAAGAAACGTCAGGACTCTTGCCAGACATGCACTAGACTTCCCACTCCCCATAAACTCTTCCAGACATGCACTAGACTCCCCACTCCCCATAAACTCTTCCAAGTACTGGAAAGCATTCCAACAATTCACTGGCAGTAACCCCATAAATGGCTACCCACTCCTTCACAACAACCATCCCTTACCTTGCAACTGAAGAAAAGCTGACCTCTTTGTATCCTCTGTCTCTGATATCTTCTTCATCCCTGGTGACCCTCATTTTAATTACTCCATGTTCACTACTATCCATGAACGGACTAAACATTGCTGTCTTACTACTGTCTTCCAGCTTACAGTACATGGGCAGCATCCCACAAACTACAAACAGAATTAAATACGCCAATGATTGCACATGACAAAAAACAAGCACTTCACAGAAAACACAACATATCCCCTAGTCACAACCGCATCACCTACCAATACCTTAAAAATGGTCCTCTCCTTGCAACTCTTTATACCACAATTCTCTCCATAAGTTTCTATCCTGAGCTGTGGAATACATCCAAAACACTACTTTACCTGAAAGCGCTTATAACCCCTACTGATATCTCCTCCTACCACCCCATCTGTCTCAGTATTCAGCAAGGTCTACAGATCCATCGTCTCCCAATGCATCCATCACACCTGAAGCAACACCATCTTCTTACCATTAACCAGTGTGGTTTCTGTCTCAATTTCTCCTATAATGACGAGCTTCTGTGCATCAACCATCTCCTATCCCACCAATTCAACTCCTTTAAATCCACAATTTTTGTCTCCCTAGACTTAAGGAGAGCCTATTGTAGTGGCACCATCGTTTAGGATAGGGAAAGTTAGTTTTGTGTGATATTTGGAGCATGAGTTACAGTCAGATGTGCGCCGGACTGCAGCAAGTTACGCATACCAGCAGTAGCGAAGGCAAATAGAGACCACAGGGGCGTAGAACTGCCAGAGAAAGCCCACACAGCAGTTTCCATGGCGCAAGTCACAGGCAGAAGCAGGCCACTGGCCAACTTAAGTGTTATGCACACGTGACGCAAACCGGTGCGCTTGGCAAAACAGAGGCACACAGCCAAGCATAAATGGTGCTGTTTTCTAACAAGATTCATTCAAGTGTGGTAGCTCTCCTGGACGGCGAGGTGTTTCACACTGCAGGGCTACGTGCAGCAAGAGGAGGGGCGACAGTGTCCCAGTCCACGGTGGGTCACTGGCTCGACCTTCTGAGGCCAACATGGGGCATTCAAGTGTTGGCAGCTCTCCTGGATGGTGAGGTGCATCGCACCACTGGGCTACATGCAGCAACAGATGGGGCGCCAGCATCCCAGTCCATGGTGGGTCGTCGGTTCGACCCTCTGCAGCCAGCCAGGGCGGGCAACTCCTAGGCTCACTACTGTTGTCTCGGCTCCTGACACATGCTGGAGACTTCCGAGGCGAGGACCCCGGATAGCGGGCACTTGTCGGCCGCCATGCCAGCGAGGAGAGGGATGCAGCTGGCCACCCACAGCTGACACAAAGCAGCACTGAGTTGGCTGCTGGAGCAGCCATCCTGATGTGATCGGAACTCTGCAGCTGGTTTACAAAGCCAGCACGACACAAAATTGTGTTGCGCAGGCCACAGGGGTGCTTCCTCAGCATTGCGGGGCCCGGTGACACAGACTGAGGTGAACGGAGCACTGTAGTGGAGGCAAATAAATCGTTTGGAAAGTTCTTGCTGAGTTTAAATACAGCACCTCTTGGCACCTCACCCACTACATTTGGTGTCAATACGCCACATTTGGCGACTGATACAACACTATGAAGATATATGGCATTCTGTTTTTTTTTCTCAAACTCCACACAGATGCACTACCAATTAACTATGTCTGTCTTGTTGCACCCTTCCTATATAGTCGCCCATTCTTTTTCATCATTAATAATGCCAATTTCCATACCTCAGATTCCACTGTATGAGTGCCCCAAGGCTCCATCCTCTCCCCTTTCCTTAATCTTCTCTACACTACTGATAACCACATTAGACCACCTCCTTCAACACTTCCTACACCCTACACCCCACACTTCAGATCCACCTCCAAATCCACTTCCAGTTTACTTCATGGTGTAACCATTAGCTCCCCAATATCAACCCTTCCAAAACCAAGCCAGTAATTACAGGATGAACCCTATGCACCTTCCTTCTCATTGACTTCTATCTTACCATTTACACTAAAATATCAAGGACTAATACTCAATTGGCTAGCCGGGGCTAGTAGTGTATTTAACACTAAATTGTTCTAGAATCTTCATATATAAATGATGCTCTAAGTCCCCCCTATTCTAACTCCGACTTTTGCTGTTGCACATGGATTAAAAAGAAATGCGAACTGACTGTAATCGACCCTGCAAGTGGAGTAGAAAAGAGTTTGGCACCTGCACTAATTTAATTTGATAAATAAGTTAAATAAAGGAAAGTTTCATTAACATAGTGAGAAATGAAAGGGTTGCTCTACCGATTAACAGAATGAAAGTTCGGTCTAAAATAACAATATGATTTATTATGTCTAAACTCAAAATAATAAACAAAACACATGAAACATTTACAGTACATCAAATTGGCTCAAATTGGATACTCAAATAAATGCTGTGAAGGTGAAGTTGTCCCTAAACTAGATTGTGACATTTATGACGAAGTGGTATGTGGAGCCAATTCCTTGCAACTCAAATCTTAAGAGAAACACACAGCCAACACATCATTAATTGCTGCTACAGTAGTGAGAACTCAAACAGTGAACACCCAAGACAGAACAAAGTTAGAAAAAAGACGAGCAGGCGTGCTCTGCTGAGCTCTGATTATCACCTAGGAAAATCCCTAATCTGCTGGTGCTACGGACATACATTACCAAGCTGTCTTCTTAACTGCAAGAACACGATCTGGCGTACCAGAGGCAATGGCTGGTTGCTTCGACGTGCCATTGTGGTGATGATAATGTCGCGAGTATAGCCCGAAACAAATTATCCTGGTCTGGTTGTTCCAGACTAAAGACTTCCTAGCAATACAAATGCGCCTCTGAGGGAGACGAAGAAGGCTCGCCACACAATCACTGATGGTACAGTGATTGATTTTAACAAGCGAAATCACACAGTAACTCCGATACAGTCAACTTTAGCCAAAACTGCTCAAGACAGACAACATAGGCCGCTTGTACACAGAACGCTCAATTGCCAACTGTACTCGGAAAGTTACGTTAAAGTCGAAATTTCAGCAACTTTGTCAAACAGTTACAATTAAATAAAAGTATATTAGACAGCCAACGGAAGGCAGGCGGTCCAAAGCAGCGAGAGCTCAGTCTTGTAACCTACTCCGACCGAAAGGCGAGAGCTGACCCTCTCCAGGGCATCCGTACAAAACGAACACAGAACATTCCTGCCCCCACGACAGTGGCCGTGGTTAAACTTCCAATCAGCAACACGAAAACCGGCAGAAAATTCCATTCTATTGCCGAAGCATTACCTTTCCACCAATGGAGATTCTTGGCGCCAATTTCTGCGCCGATTTTGTTACGTCACGGAGCTATGCCCTGAGCAAGCCAATCACAGTTACGATATTGCAGAAAATGTGGGACTTTGCCTGCCAAGACTGCCTGGGAACACAAGTCATTCTCATGCCTCGCTGGTAGCCCGCCAGAAACGGTTTTCACTAAGTTTCTACTAAGCCGCCCCTTCCGGCCCATCTGGGCGTGTCGCTCCTGCTCTTATGACAATGTCGGCATCTGGAAAGCACCCACTCGACTCCCTCACACCCGTCGGCTTAACCCTTTCAAGCTCAGCAGAACTCGCCTGTCACCGGACCACCTGGCTGACGAGAGACGCTGCGTGGGAAGTCCGCATGTGAAGGAATAGCAACTTTTCACCGTATGCAATCAGAGAGGAAAATCGAATTACTCAAAGTAAGATAGAAATATGAAAGGGGGCTCATGCCACCTCTCAAGCCTGCAATGAACTAAAACTAGTAACAGGCCAAACTTTAGGATTACACTTCTCCACCATTCTCCACACCTACAGAACACCGATCTGACTTATCTTCCGCTATGCAAATGTTGCACTGAAGTTCTGCAAGTCCCTCCAACACCTTGAATGTCATGCTCTGCATCTTGGTTTCCACATCTGTTCACCTTCCCCTCATGGATCTCCTACCATCTCATCAAATTCCCACTCCTCATCACCCATATCGGAAACCGCCACATCTCCTATACTATCTGCAAACAAGATTCCAATAACCTCATTGTCTCCCCTCTGATCACTAACCGTGATGTGCTACTACAACTTCACACACACATCCCTCCATACCTATTCCTACACACACTCCACATCCTATCTGAACCAGTGCTGATGCTGCTGTCAGCGAAATGTGTCATGTGCAACTGTCTCAGCCTAATATGACATCCCAGATAAGAAAGTGCTGATTCTGAAGTCATCACCGTTTGGGCCAGAATGAACACTGCTACCTTACTACCATCCACATTTCACTCCCATTAAAAGCTATGTTTTGGACAAGAGCTTCCAGAAGAGATAGTATTTCACGTTGACCTGATTTTACTCCTTTGCATTACAGTGGTTTTAGTTTTGTTGATGTTCATCTTATACACTCTTTTGAAGATACTGTCCATTCTGTTTATTTTATCTTTCAGGTCCTTCGCCGTCTCTGGCAGAAGCATTATTTAATAGGCAAAACTGTTTTATTCTTACGATCGACCACCAGCGTTACTTTCCTGTGTGTGTTAACATCGACAGCGAACGACCTCCTAGTCCTGTTGATACTGTCTGATAAACCGTTTGCGCTTACTGAAAAAGTCCTATTACACTTCCCTGTGGCACACCCAATGTCAATTTTGTTTCTGTGGCTGTATTATCGAAACAGTCCCCGCCACAGTCAGGTACACGGGGTCAGAACACTTGCACGGTGTGACACCTGGGCGGAACCTGGAGCTGCGGCTCCTCACAGGTGCAGGCGCGCCAACAAGTGCCGCAGGTGAGCACAGCTGTTCGTGCGAGCTGGGTGGAGTTCACACCACAGCAGTGGGCAACCAGTGTCGCTTAAGGGTCGCTCGTTAACAAGTGTCATGGCAAATTTATTTTCAAGACTGTTGTAATAATGAGAGCTGACAATGAAATTCAAAATTCATAGTAATGAGAACTGGAATGACATTCAAAACATATTTTAATAGTGTGACGATGCAAAGAACTGGCGGAAGTTAAGTAAGAACATGGAATTTCGTGCCACAGTTGCGGCCTGATGATTACTTTTAAACTGACAGATTTATATTTCGTTGCCATTTTATTTAAACGTTGAACATAAAAACAAGAATATTAATACCTACTTTGATTTTCAGCGAACGGTCAATATTTGGAACCACTTTTCGAGTAACGCTAATTCGAAGAAAAGCTCTTCAGCTGAAATCTGCCATTGAGCTTCTGTAGGTCGTCTAAACATCGATATAATCGTAGCTACAGACTTGTGAAAATTTACATTGAGGGAACACAAGTCCACGAGACTAATCTTGCTATGAGACAAATCGGGCAAACGTCACACTGTAAGCTGTGCCGACTTTTCACACTGTGAACAAAACCCGTACATCAGTGGCTGGTTGGCTGGCTGGTTTTGGGGGAGGGCACCAAACAGCGACGTCATCGGTCCCATCGGGTTAGGGAAGGCTGGAGAAGGAAGTCGGCGCGCCCTTTCAAAGGAACCATCGCGGCATTTGCCTGAAGCGATTTAGGAAAATCACGGAAAACCTAAGTCAGGATGGCCGGACGCGGGATTGAACCGTCGTCCTCCCGAATGCGAGTCCAGTGTGCTAATCGCTGCGCCACCTCGCTCGGTTTTCAAGGTGGAAAGCAGTATGGTAACTTGAGCTAACTGCAGATTCATTCGCTGAGTGTTCCTCCTGAAAACAAAAATGTATTTTCATAGCAAATTGTTGGGAAAATTATTGAGGCGTTTATTTCTCTGCTCCCATATGATGAGTGCTTTCTCCAGTTGCATCTCTTAAAGGCGACCTTTTATTTTTTCTTTTTTTTCACATCGTCTTCTCAGTTTTCGCCTTCCAAAACTGCATAATCTTTTCCGTGGAATGTATTGTAATGTTGTTTCAAACTGAATTTTTTCGTTATGTTTAGAGTTTTGAAGCACATTAGTAGAACACTAGGCGTATCAAGACACCATCGAGCACAATAAACATATACACTAGGAATCCTGCACTGATACGTTTGTTGATGAGTGTGACAGCTTTTAAGTTCCTGAACCGACTATCATGCTACTTTTCATCCCTATAGAAACAGCTGCTCTCCTTTTTACTGGGAGACTCCACCCTAAAACTTCAATTTTTTTTCGTAAACAAAAAAAGACTATTTCAGATCTTTGGAGTGTGTACCAATAGATCCCAAAACTGTCTGGCTGTATTCGAATCACAAGTGACCCTAAGAAATGTTTCAAGTACGGGCTGTGTAAGGGGCTGAGGCACAGCAAAATATGTCAAACAATTTCTGATTTCTATTACCATCAAACAGAACCATCTTTACTCCGGACTTGACATAAATTCAAACTGGGAAAAAGAAATTGCAAGATTTCCTGGAAAACTGAAGCGAAGCAATTTGCAGCCAATCGTTGGAAATCGATTACTGGACTGTGTAAATATGAATGTAGGGAATGTACTGAAGTCTTGTTCAGTACAATCAACAAGCTCCAAGGGAACAGGCATTGGCTTACAATCACATGTCCCTATCACTGGACCTCCTCGCGAAGACTGTGAAAATTCAAGTAAAAGCGAGGCTACCCTGATTTCGAAATTACAAGAAGAAGCCACATGTAGACTGGAAGCGCAAACGTCATTGTGCCAGTGGATTTTAATAGGTATGTGTCTTGTAGCAACATTCATTTTTTGATAAAATATTAAAATCCATTTTACCATAAGTTTGTTTTTCAAAGCTCAGAGCCAACTTTTTTTATCATAGATACTAAAAAATCTGAACGAAATTTTTTGCTGGAAGTAGTTTTGATGTGTTTGCATACTTTCATGCATTAATATTGTCAAGAAGGTAATTTGTTTACTTTATCTTCAAATTTAAGTACCGTTAATTTAAAAAAATTAAGGCTGAAGTTGGAAATAAACACTGAAAACAAATTATTAATATTTCTCATATAATGAACGCAGAGAACAGTTGAAGTGTGTCTTGCGAATGTACCTACAAAATCTGGCATGTGAAAATTACGGAAAGAGTACCAAATGTTGGTTTTCAAGAATACGATTAAAATCTTATTAAAAATTCGAAACTCGAAAACCTTTGAACATATGGATTTTAAAACCTGGTTATTGCTGCATCTTTAAAATTGGATTGTCATCGGCAAAGTGGGCGGAGTCTCCCAAAAATGGTTCAAATGGCTCTGAGCACTATGGGACTTAACATCTATGGTCATCAGTCCCCTAGAACTTAGAACTACTTAAACCTAACTAACCTAAGGACATCTCACAACACCCAGCCATCACGAGGCAGAGAAAATCCCCGACCCCGCCGGGAATCGAACCCGGGAACCCGGGCGTGGGAAGCGAGAACGCTACCGCACGACCATGAGATGCGGGCGAGTCTCCCATAAAGCACTGCCCCGCACCTAATGTATGTTTGTATCTAAGGCTGGGTCGAACGTAATTATGGTAGTTGGTGTGATGGCGGTAGGTGGCCGCCCTTGTCGGCCCTACTGCGCTGCGCCCGGCCGCCCCACCTCGACGCCGACGCCGACAACCCAGGCGGCGGGTGCTGTTGCTCTCCTGACCGCACCCACAACTGTCCTACTGTCTACATGTGTGACAGAAATTAGTTTTAACATACGTTGCAAGGTTGGAAAACTGCGACCAGTCACTTTTCATCATAATTTATTTTGTTTCATGCCACTTTGCTCATCTTCCAACGGACTATGTAATCGCATGTCACTTGCCTTCGATTCCGCTGCAAAGATTTTATACTCTCAAGGTTAACGTTGCGATTGTTGCCTAGAAAAGGTTTCGCCTTTCAGATAATCTTATCTGCCTTCAATAGGAAATATTTTACAAATTTCAAAAGACATTTAGGTGACTTTGTATCGTTTCCAACGAAGACCACGAGGAGGTAGTCTCTCTATTCGTCCCACATTAAATTTCTTTACAATGTTGCTAATGATTATATTATACTAGCTTTCAATATCTACAAATTTTTCAATGATTCTAACGTTTTCTACGTCACTGTAACTTCTATGAATAGGCCATACAAGTCGGAAGTGATTTTAAGTTCCCATCACTTTGGAGTTTCCTTAAAACCTTTTCAATCGTTTCGCGAGTCTTCGCTGCTGACTTTTTTTTTTCATCAAAGTTTAAAATTAGTGGCCAAACTGGTGACCTTGGCGCTCTGCACCTTCTCGAAGAAGTTTCTCTAATTTGATGTTAGTGTATTTATTCTTCGATTTCATCCTTCTGCGACGTTATTTATTGCGATAGCGTCTTCCACAACAGTGCCTCACCTCTCTTGGCATTTGTTCATTATCGACCACTGGTCCACAAAAAAGTCATAAAAATCCTGAAGCTTTTACTTTGCAGGAGTGCTCTCCTGAATACACAGCCTACCACCAACCAACATCTCCAGGGGAAGATGTACTAGAGCAGAACACATTCTTGTGTCACAGTGTATGTTTGCACAAACATTGACTGAAATGATAATTGCAACCAGTAATCTCTTTTCCAGGAAACAAACTTTTAACTACTTTGACGATAGCAATTTCGAAGTAAATAGTCAGAGGTGCAGGGTTCATCCAGGCACGTTAGTTTTAATAGCTTATAAAAAGTTCACAATTTCTCGCTTTTTATTTGGCAGCAAAGCATAAACAACTGGAAAGATGTTTGTTTCCTCCCGAGAACTAATAAGGTCGGCATGGGAAATAAACAACTGTCCAAATAGCTTGCTCGAACTCTTGAATGTTCCATCCACGAAGAATGATTCGAGGTCTGGTAATGCCCGCATCTCGTGGTCGTGCGGTAGCGTTCTCGCTTCCCACGCCCGGGTTCCCGGGTTCGATTCCCGGCGGGGTCAGAGATTTTCTCTGCCTCGTGATGGCTGGGTGTTGTGTGCTGTCTTTAGGTTAGTTAGGTATAAGTAGTTCTAAGTTCTAGGGGACTGATGACCATAGCTGTTAAGTCCCATAGTGCTCAGAGCCATTTTTTGAGGTCTGGTAAACACGCTTTTCCGTTTCCGCTGGCAAACACCAGTATTCAGTTGTTCGGCCCCCAAAAATGTTCAAATGTGTGTGAAATCTTATGGACTTAACTGCTAAGGTTATCAGTCCCTAAGCTTACACACTACTTAACCTAAATTATCCTAAGGACAAACACACACACCCATGCCCGAGGGAGGACTCGAACCTCCGCCGGTACCAGCCGCACAGTCCATGAATCCAGCGCCTGAGACCGCTCGGCTAAACCCGCGCGGCTGTTCGGTCCCTTCTTATCACTTGCAAGTCAAAAATTACTGCCACCAATCATCAGCTAATTATTTTCTTGGAAGAATATTCCTCCAGAATCGGTGGGATCTTGTGTAGTTCGCATATATTTTCGCCTAGTACTGTGCAACGACTGTTTCGCACTTCTATGTGATGGTAACGGTGTTGCTAACTGTATGTCGTAGCACGGACTGAAGAGCTCGCCAACTTCTTCAACATAAAGTAATGAAACAGTAGCGTCTCTTTCTTTCCCACTTTTTAGCGCTGACAAAATGTTTTCGCACTCTATTTGCTGCTTCATCTGGAATACAAAACTGCGTTATTTTTTGAGGATAGCCTTTCTTCGCGTTAATTCTTCTTAAAGTTTACGTGACGCCAGTGATTCAAATCTTGTTTCAAATGGTTCAAATGGCTCTGAGCACTATGGGACTTAACATCTGTGGTCATCAGTCCCCTAGAGCTTAGAACAACTTAAACCTAACTAACCTAAGGACATCACACACATCCGTGGCCGAGGCAGGATTCGTACCTGCGACCGTAGCAGTCTGGCGGTTCCGGACTGCGCGCCTAATCTTTTTTTGTTTCGTCCAGTATACAGTGACGCCCGTAGTGAGTCGGTGACAGCTTCCCTTTGGTAGTCTCGGTAAACTCCATTGTTTCAGCTCTAAAACACATGACACTACTTGCCTGACAGAGGTCAACCAACTGCAGTACTGAACTCTGGGAGGGAACCACCCACTACGAACTGGTGCGGAGGCAGCCAACTCTTGGGCACTGGCCTTAATCAGAATACGTTTCAGGTAGTTACGACTTCTGGACTTCCCTCTCCAGTACCTACGAGACCATGTCCCTGTATTCAGCGCTAAGTGGCACTTGAGATGCTGAGAGAGCGACGCCTCTGGAGAGTGGGTGACTGGAAACGAGTGATCTGAAGTGACGATTCACAATACACTACGTGATCAAAAGTATCCGGACACCTCGCTGAAAATATAAGTTCGTGGCGCCCTACATCGGTAATGCTGGATTTCAGTACGGTGTTGGCCCACCCTTAGCTTTGATAACAGCTTCCACTCTCTCAGGCATACGTTCAACCAGGTGTTGGAAGGTTTCTTCGGGAATGGCAGCCCATGGTTGAGGGACTTTTCGACTCTGTATGTGCAGAACAGGGAATCAGTGATCATAAGGCCGTTGCAGCATCCCTGAATATGGAAGTTAATAGGAATACAAAAAAAGGGAGGAAGGTTTATCTGTTTAGCAAGAGTAATAGAAGGCAGATTTCAGACTACCTAACAGATCAAAACGAAAATTTCTGTTCCGACACTGACAATGTTGAGTGTTTATGGAAAAAGTTCAAGGCAATCGTAAAATGCGTTTTAGACAGGTACGTGCCGAGTAAAACTGTGAGGGACGGGAAAAACCCACCGTGGTACAACAACAAAGTTAGGAAACTACTGCGAAAGCAAAGAGAGCTTCACTCCAAGTTTAAACGCAACCAAAACCTCTCAGACAAACAGAAGCTAAACGATGTCAAAGTTAGCGTAAGGAGGGCTATGCGTGAAGGGTTCAGTGAATTCGAAAGTAAAATTCTATGTACCGACTTGACAGAAAATCCTAGGAAGTTCTGGTCTTACGTTAAATCAGTAAGTGTCTCGAAACAGCATATCCAGACACTCCGGGATGATGATGGCATTGAAACAGAGGATGACACGCGTAAAGCTGAAATACTAAACACCTTTTTCCAAAGCTGTTTCACAGAGGAAGACCGCACTGCAGTTCCTTCTCTAAATCCTCGCACAAACGAAAAAATGGCTGACATCGAAATAAGTGTCCAAGGAATAGAAAAGCAACTGGAATCACTCAACAGAGGAAAGTCCACTGGACCCGACGGGATACCAATTCGATTCTACACAGAGTACGTGAAAGAACTTGCCCCCCTTCTAACAGCCGTGTACCGCAAGTCTCTAGAGGAACGGAGGGTTCCAAATGATTGGAAAAGAGCACAGGTAGTCCCAGTCTTCAAGAAGGGTCGTCGAGCAGATGCGCAAAACTATAGACCTATATCTCTGTCGTTTTTGGAAACCCAGAATCTACTATGTAGGAATCAACATGGATTCCGGAAACAGCGATCGTGTGAGACCCAACTCGCTTTATTTGTTCATGAGACCCAGAAAATATTAGATACAGGCTCCCAGGTAGATGCTATTTTTCTTGACTTCCGGAAGGCGTTCGATACAGTTCCACACTGTCGCCTGATAAACAAAGTAAGAGCCTACGGAATATCAGACCAGCTGTGTGGCTGGATTGAAGAGTTTTTAGCAAACAGAACACAGCATGTTGTTATCAATGGAGAGACGTCTACAGTCGTTAAAGTAACCTCTGGCGTGCCACAGGGGAGTGTTATGGGACCATTGCTTTTCACAATATATACAAATGACCTAGTAGATAGCGTTGGAAGTTCCATGCAGCTTTTCGCGGATGATGCTGTAGTATACAGAGAAGTTGCAGCATTAGAAAATTGTAGCGAAATGCAGGAAGATCTGCAGTGGATAGGCGCTTGGTGCAGGGAGTGGCAACTGTCCCTTAACATAGACAAATGTATTGCGAATACATAGAAAGAAGGATCCTTTATTGTATGATTATATGATAGCGGAACGAACACTGGTAGTAGTTACTTCTGTAAAATATCTGGGAGTATGCGTGCGGAACGATTTGAAGTGGAATGATCATATAAAATTAATTGTTGGTAAGGCGGGTACCAGGTTGAGATTCATTGGGAGAGTGCTTAGAAAATGTAGTCCATCAACAAAGGAGGTGGCTTACAAAATACTCATTCGACCTATACTTGAGTATTGCTCATCAGTGTGGGATCCGTACCAGATCGGGTTGACGGAGGAGATAGAGAAGATCCAAAGAAGAGCGGCGCGTTTCGTCACAGGGTTATTTGGTAACCGTGATAGCATTACGGAGATGTTTAATAAACTCAAGTGGCAGACTCTGCAAGAGAGGCGCTCTGCATTGCGGTGTAGCTTGCTGTCCAGGTTTCGAGAGGGTGCGTTTCTGGATGAGGTATCGAATATATTGCTTCCCCCTACTTATATCTCCCGAGGAGATCACGAATGTAAAATTAGAGAGATTAGAGCGCGCACGGAGGCTTTCAGACAGTCGTTCTTCCCGCGAACCATACGCGACTGGAACAGGAAAGGGAGGTAATGACAGTGGCACGTAAAGTGCCCTCCGCCACACACCGTTGGGTGGCTTGCGGAGTATAAATGTAGATGTAGATGTAGAGTGATGCACTGAGGAGAGGTATCGACGTCGGTCGGAGAGGCCTGGCACGAAGTCGGCGTTCCAAAACATCGCAAAGGTGTTCTATAGGATTCAGGTCAGGACTCTGTTTAGGCCAGTCCATTACAGGGATGTTATTGTCGTGTAACCACTCCACCACATGCTGTGCATTATGAACAGGTGCTCGATCGTGTTCAAAGTTGCAATCACCATCCCCGAATTGCTTTTCAACAGTGGGAAGCAAGAAGGTGCTTGAAACATCAATGTAGGCCTGTGCCGTGATAGTGTCACGCAAAACTACAAGGGGTGGAAGCCCCCTCCATGCAAAACACGACCACGCCATAACGCCACCGCTTCCGAATTTTACTGTTGGCACTACACACGCTGGCAGGTGATTTTCATCGGGCATTCGTCATACCCACACCCTGCCATCGGATCGCCACATTGTGTACCGTGATTCGTCACTCCACACAACTTTTTTCCACTGTTCAATCGTCCAATGTTTACGCTGCTTACACCAAGCGAGGCGTCGTTTGGCATTTTCTGGTGTGACGTGTGGCTTTTGAGCAGCCGCTCGACCATGAAATCCAAGTTTTCTCACCTCCCACCTAACTGTCATAGTAATTGCAGTGGATCCTGATGCAGTTTGGAATTCGTGTGTTTTGGTCTCTGTCAGTCAGCAGGCGAGGTCGACCTGTACGCTTTTGTGCTGTACGTGTCCCTTCACGTTTCCACTTCACAATGACATCGGAAACAGTAGACCTATGGATGTTTAGGAGTGTGGAAATTTCGCGTACAGACGTATGACACAAGTGACACCCAAACACCTGACAACATTCGAAGTCCGTGAGTTCCGCAGAGCGCCGCATTCTGCTCTCTCACGATGTCTAATGACTACTGAGGTCGCTGATAGGGAGTACCTGGAAGTAGGTGGCAGCACAATGCACCTAATATGAAAAACGTATGTTTTTGGGGTGTTCGGATACTTTTGATCACATAGTATATATCCTGTGGCAATGCGACGGACGGTCTGGGTTTGGGAAATGCTTGGAGATTGTTACCTGTTATCAAGTACAGTGGCAGCAGTGAAACACGGAAACGGTGGTACTCTGGTACGGCAATGTTTTCGTGGTTGAGTAGCGGTCCGGTTATTGTGGTCGGGGAAACGCGAATACGAACAAGTTTTTACAGTACGCTAGAGGAACAGAGACCCG
The DNA here is from genome assembly GCF_023898315.1 of Schistocerca nitens. NCBI lineage: Eukaryota > Metazoa > Arthropoda > Insecta > Orthoptera > Acrididae > Schistocerca > Schistocerca nitens. The sequence continues at coordinate 634,636,743 of NC_064620.1, read as the reverse complement.
GTTCGGAGAGAAATATCGTTTGTACCAGCATGACAATGCACCCTATTCTATAGCAGTATGTATGGGGGACTGGGTTTTAGTCGATAACATTCCCGAAAGGACTGGCTTGCCCAGAGTTCCGACCTGCAGCCAGCAGAACATAGTGCAAATGAGTTAGAACTTGGACTTGGCTTCACTTCCCAGCGTCCGACATCATTAACTGGTCCGGGTTCGCTGTCGAGGAAGAATGGGCTGTACATCTACATCTACATCTACATCTACATGGATACTCTGCAAACCACATTTAAGTGCCTGGCTGAGGGTTCATCGCACCATCTTGACAATGCTCTATTATTCCAGTTTCGTATAGCTCCCAGAAACAACGAACACGTACATCTTTCCGTGTGAGCTCTGATTTCCCTTATTTTGTCACGGTGATCGTTTGTCCCTATGTAGGCCGGCGTCAACAAAACAATTTCGCATTCGGAGGAGAACGATGGTGATTGGAATTTCGTGAGAAGATTCCGCCGCAACGAAAAACGCCTTTGTTGTAACGATGTCCACCCCAAACCATGTATCATTTCAGTGTCACTCTTCCCCTATTTCGCGATAATACAAAACGTGCTGACCTTCTTTGAACTTTTTCGATGTGCTCCGTCACTTCTATTCGATAATGATCCCAAACCGTGCAACAGTATTCTAAAAGAGGGCGGACGATCGTAGTGTAGGCAGTCTCCTTAGTAGATTTGTTACATTTCCAGGGTGTCCTGGCAATAAAACGCAGTCTTTGGTTAGCCTTCCCCACAACATTTTCTATGTGTTCCTTCAAATTTAAGTTGTCCGTAACTGTAATTCCTAGGTATTTAGTTGAATTTACGTCCTTTACATTTGACTGATTTATCATGTGGCCGAAGTCTAATGGATTCCTTTTAGCAATCTTGTGGATGACCTCACACTTTTCGTTATTTAGGGTCAAGTGCCAATTTTCGCACCACACAGATATCTTTTCTAAATCGTTTTGCAATTTTTTGATCTTCCAATGACTTTATTAGCCAATGAGCGACAGCATCATCTGGAAACAACCTAAGACGGCTGCTCAGATTGTCTCCCAAATCGTTTATATAGATAAGGTACAGGAAAGGGACTGTAACTACCTTGGGGAACGACGGAGGTCGCCTCTGTTGTAGTCGACGACTTTCCGTCATTTACTACGAACTCTGACCTCTCTGGCAGGAAATTACGAATCCAGTCGCATAACTGAGTCGATATTCCGTAAGCGCGCAATTTCACTGCAAGCCGCTTGTGTGGTACAGCTTCAAAAGCCTTCCGGAAATCCAGAGACGCGTAATGAATTTGAAATGCGCTGTCAATAGTACTCAACACTTCGCGCGAGTAAAGAGCTAGTTGTGTTTCACAAGAACGATGTCTTTGAAGTCTGTGTTGATTGTGTGTCAATAGACTGTTCTGTTCGAGGTAATTAATGATGTTTGAACACAGTGTATTTTCCAAAACCCTGCTGCATATCGACGTTAATGATATGGGCCTGTAATTTCGTTTCTCGAATATTGGTGTAACATATGCACCTTTGCAGTCTCTGGGTATGGGTTTTTCGTCTAGCGTGCAGTTGTAAATGGGGCGTTTAAAAAAAAAAAAAAAAAGAAAGAAAACAGCCGGGGACATAATTACAGAAACCAGTACCTGTATGTTAGAGGTATTGACCCTGGCTGTTGAGACACTTGTGCGATTGTGGCACAAGGCGGTGAATGGCTGTCTCATGAAATTCCCGGGGCTGCGATGTTAACCAGTTCCGCACGTACAGCTGGACGACGTGGTCCGAGGAACGCCGGTATGCTGACGTTCTTCTTTGACCGAGATGCCCCCGTTCTGATTCACTTCCTGCAGCACGGGACAACAGTGAACGCGCAGCGTTACTCGCAAACCTAGACCAGCCTTCGCCGAGCGATCAAATTAAAACGAGCAGGCAGTCTCAGCCGTGGTGTCATTGTGCTCCGCGACGGTGCACAAAGCCTCATAAGGGCAACACGGTCGCCACGCTGCTGCAGCACCTCCCGTACAGTGCGGACCTCTCTCCCTGTGATCGCGCCATTTTTGGCCCCCTTAGAGAGGCCCTGAGGGGCAAACGATTCACCTCGGACGTCGACGACGTGGGAAACTGGTTGACATCGCAGCCCCGGGAATTTTATGAGAGCGCCATTGACGACCTCGTGTCACAGTGGGACAATGTCTCAACAGCCAGGGTCTGTAATTATGCCTCAGGCGCATTTCTTTTTGAACGCCCCTTATATGCGATTGTTAGGTATAGAGCTATTCTGAGACAAAAGTGACTGGTATACAATCTGGACCAGAAGACTCGGTTTTATTAAGTGATTAAGTTGGTTCTCTACTCCACGGATATCTACTTCTACTTTACTCGTGTTAGCAGCTGTTCTCGATTCGAGTTCTGGAATATCTCATCTATACACAATCAGACGGCTTCCTCAAAGTGTCAGCACCAGAAGTCGAGCTGTCTTAAAGGCAAGGCAAAGTCGTTATCCGCATACTTTTGATCAGATTTTGTATTCGCGGAAATATAAGGGGTAGTTTAATGAAAAGGAGTGCACCGTCGGCTTGACTGTACCTCATACATCGTAGCGGATAGTGCCGAACGTTTGCTAGAAATGTAGGGAGACGGAATGTACGTGTCGAGGTGCACGTATTGCTCGCAAATCACGAGAGCTGAGCTGGAGCCGCGGCTCAGCTGTCGGTGGCGACGTGCGGACGACTGCGGAAATGTGTTACGGTGGCAGGCGGCGCGCAGGTGGAGGCTGGCGGCTGGTGCTGGCGGCCGCTGCCTCCCCCGCAGCTCGAGCGCCGGGCCAGGCCCAGGGCCGGCAGCAGGAGGCGAGGCGAGCTGGCAACGCCGGCATGCCTGCCGCCCGCCGCCCATTGGCCGCCGCAAGAATGCCCCCCCGCCGCCCCGCCGCAGCCCGGGCCCGCGGCAGGCAGCGGCCGCCAGCACGCAGTCGCTTCTCGCGCAACGCTGCGGACCCAGGGCACCGCGCGGCACGGCACTCCACGACCACGACACGACCGCGCCACGACCACTGCAGGACCGCTACCGCCTCCGCTACGACGACCGCGCGCCGCCCGCTCCGTGCGCAAGAGTTCCGCGACGGCGCCGCGCAGCCGCGTCTTCCGCGCTGTCCACGGCCAGCAGGCAGCAGCTCCGCGTGGCGCCGCGCCGCCGCGCCGGCCACCGCCGAGGACAAGATTGCGAGGGGAACGGTGCCCGTGCAGGTGTGTACCGACCGGACCACGACCAGCCAGTGCTGCGGACCCGAGTCTTCCCTCTCTCCAGTTCGCGTCTCTCTCACTCTACACTGTGGTCGCTACCCTTCTTCTTACATTGCGGACATTTTTGCCAATAAGAGCGAGATAAGATGCAGTGAGCACGCCCAGGCGAGTGCGTCGTTTCCCTTCTACGTTACATCGCCAGTGTGGGGGAGGGCCGGCAAAGAGCAGCCTCGCCTCGCGAATCGTCCCCTCAGTGCTGCGTCGCGCCTGCCGACAGCAGCTGTGTGCGCCGAGACTCGGGGACAGCGGCAGAGGCGAGCGGCCAGCTGCCCCCACGTCTTTTACTGCACCGTCCAGCCTACTTTTATTTCACCCTCCAACGGCGATCTCGGAGCGCAGCACGTGTTTTCGCGTTCCGCAGCAGCAGACGGGGCGTGGTGGGAGCGGTGCCGCGCCGGCAGATTCGCTCGGATCGTCATTCTGCCGACGGAGGCTTTACGGCCGTGCTACGCTTTGAGCGACGTTTCTTCGTAAGAAGCCCTTCCGTAAAATCTTTCATAGTGTACACTTCACATTTGCGTGAAATGCTACAGTGCGTACTCGGTGAGTTGCTGCTTCCGGTACGATCTTTTCCGATTACGAACAGAGTGACACGTTGCGCAATCCCACTTTGGCGGAATGCGTAAAAATACCGACGAGCGGCCATAAACAGTGAGGGAAGTACCGGTAGTGCAGTTGCGTTAGAAGGTGCCGCCGACGACGACGCGAGAGAAATGAAATGAAATCGAATGTCGTGTGGCTAGGGCCTCCCGTCGGGTAGACCGGTCGCCTGGTGAAAGTCTTTCGATTTGACGCCACTTGGACGACTTCCGCGTCGATGGGGATGAGACGATCGTTATGAAGACAACAAAACATCCAGTCCCTGAACGGAGAAAATCTCGGACCCAGCCGGGAATCGAACCCGGGCCCTTAGCATGCCATTCGGTCGCAATGACCACTCAGTTATCGGGGCGGACGCGAGAGTAAATTAAATGGCAGACAAATAGAAAGAGCGACAGTCTATTTTATGACTGTATCTATAGCCTTTGTAAATTTCTCGAGAGAAGTCATTTCTCTTCGTGACCTGTTCCCTTTATTTGAAACAAATAATTTATATTAGTATTAGTGTTACTATCAACGATTAGCGTTCGATTGTCGCCGAAAAAAAAAACTGTCGTATTCAAATATGCTCAAAAATATCATAAACACAAACTGTATTGCTCGTTCGTTCAATATGAATTCGTTTTCGTAGCGTTTTGTGTTATCCCTCTGTTCTTCACGATTGCAATTTTGGTGAACACTCTCCCGGAAGTCACGGTTTCACCGACAATAGTTCCTATCGCCCTGTCTTTTCGGGCAAATGTGTGCTCCGACAGCATTAAGACAGCGTCCACTTTGACGGTCGACTAACTGCTGTCTATCTCCGTCCGTGCTGCGCAAGGCGCCTTAACGGTGTGGGACCGGCGCGAGTACCACTGCCACTGTGGCAGTCTCGAACGGGCTCGGGAAAGAACAGTTACTAGTAAATCTGCTTCTGCTCTGAAATAGTTGATGGCTTTTTCAGAAGATTACTTAGGAGGCAGCAGTACGCTCATTAATTCGGAAACAGACGTCACCGGAACAGGAAACCACTCCGTGGCTTAATGATCGAAACTGCGTTGAAACGCGCTGTTGTGTGTCTCCCCAGTCGATGCTGTATAACAGCGGGAGCAGACCGACAAGCAGCACTCGTGTGTCGATCCAGGGACGGTTTCCCAAGTCGCCTTACAGTCAGTCTCACTCTCGCAGCTGCGTTTCCTGCGATTAGTTTTATGTGGTCGTTCCACGGTAAATCGGGGATCTCTCGCCCTATGTATGCATCTGTCTTCTTACTTTAGTGAAAGAAGTATCGTAAAATCTTTGACGAAGGTCTCCGACAATGTTGGCCAAACAGCACTGCTCGCGAAGGAGACGTTCCACACCTCTGTCCAGCATTGTCTGCTCTGCGCGGACATGGATTTTCGGCAGAGCGGTGTACAGCGCACGGCACAGCGGTATGTTCCAGTTCTACCGCTCGGGCTCTTTCTCCTTCAGTTCTCTCTGTGCGAGCTGTAGCTAGCCTAAACGTGTCTTAGAGCTGGCAAGGGGCTTTAATATATTCCTAGATTCGTCAGTTATTACCCTTTCTCGGAACTTTGTGAGTAAACTTTGACGGGGGTACTTTACGTCTTCCTTCGATCGTCTGACAGTTGAGTATTTTAGGAATTTTTGTGACACTCTCCCATCGACCACACAGTTCTGTGACGATTCGTGCTGCTCTTATATGCTTAGCTTCAACGTCACCTGTAAGTCCTATCTGGTACTGTTGCCACACACTCGATTAGCACTGTAGGATGATCCGCACAGGTGTTCTGTAAGTACTCTCCTGCCAGCATTCTACGGATGAACCGGAGTCTGCCGCCTGCTCTACCTGTGACTGAGCCTGTGTGATCGTTCCATCTGATATCACTACAAACAGTTACAGTGAGGAATGCGCGTTATTTGGTCGATTACAACTGTGACTTATTGATGTTGCAGTCACAGGGTACAGCACCCTTTGGTCTGGTGAAGTGCACAATTTTACATGTGCGGCTGATGTCGAGATGGACCAAAGATGTTTGCAGTGGCACCTGCAGTGAGCTGGCTACGCGCTGCTCCCTCCCTGGCCTGCAGCTGCCCCCTCACCGGCGCCGCACGCCCGCCCTCTGAGCTGGCCGCGGCGGCCGCGCAGAACTCCCCTCCCTGCCGTCCATTCACTACTCTGTCCCAACTGTATCTACGCGATTGGTATACATTTCGGGAGCGACGGATAATTACATTGCAACTTCCATGTCACTCGTAACAGCTTCGATTAAAAAAAAAAAAAAAAGAGACACAATTGTGGGAGAAGCTGTGACACATCCGACAGGCTGTCAGTAGCATTGCATTTTCTCGCTACGTGGAGGGGCTGCGAAGACATCAAATACGCATACGCAGGCAGAACCGAAACTCCACCGACAAAATATCGGAGACTGTCCGGAGGTATTTTTTGGGTATAATCGAGTCTGGGCCCTCGCTGACTCGTTACAGAGTAAGTAACAATGTAATCACGATTCGTCCCGCTTTTTACGTTAACTGCCTTTTTTTCTGTGAAGTTAGTTTCGTAACAGTGAAAACGCTCGTAGTATGTAGTTACCGTAACAGGGAAGGATCCGGTTTCTCATATGTATTGTGTCTCACCGTTTAGAGGCACAAAGCGCGTGGGTGTTTTCAGCTCGTTACTAAATGGAAGTAAGTAGGAGGCCGAGTTGATAGGAGCTGAAGGAGTCCAGGTTGCAATAATATGCGGCACGGCACACTGTCAGAGAGGAGGATTATTATTCGAGAAACAGACAGTGCAATGAAAATTACTTATCTTCAGTAGTTTGTAGGACTGCAGCTACGGCTATAACTAACACAACATATTCTGAGGGACTAAGACTAATGGGCCCTCCTCAGAGAACCAACACAAACAGAACTGGCTGAGGGCCGATTATTAAAGTGCGTCTGCCCAGGTTGAAATCTAGCCGAGAAGTGAGCGAGGCACACTCCAGTTCCGTCGAGCTTCACAGCCTGCTAGAGTGCGCTGTGCTCGACAGACGACGGGCTGCCAACCTTGCGTTGCCGCGGCGTTGTAGTAGTATCTGTGGCAATGACACTACAATATGTGCCGATGTACAAGTGCTGTGATGTGGTTGCACCGTGACGTCGTCGTGCTCGTGTTCAGCTTCATTCACTTGACACGTAAAGAACGTGCGTTTGAGTGACGTTCGCCACCAGTGGAGCAGTCCAGGCCGCTGCGCGCTTCGCTGCAGAAACAAACCCGCGACAGAATCGAGCAGCAGTGGAAGCCAGCTGGGGGCCGAACAGTCAGCTCGGTCTTACTATCGTCAGCTACAGGCAGCGTGAGTGCAAGGAACAAATTTGTTCCGAAATAAGTGGCACAACGTATAACGTCGTCATTTGTACCGTTCTTCCGCTATTTCGGTTGCAATACAGGTGCGGAGCTAAGTGAGGGTAAGACACTGAACGAAATGCAATTAATCTGTAACGAGGTACCCGAGACCACAACGTCACCTGTACCAAAACATTTGTAAAAGTCCCCGAATAACCTCGAGAATTTTGTCTCTGGAGTTCGAATACACCATGTTAATGCGCGAGTGTTGAGACTTATGCAGACCAGTAAACATCTCCTCCCCCCCCCCCCCCTCTCTCTCTCTCTGCCTTATGTAAAACCGACTCCGGGAGTGTCGTTCTTCCTAACAACGACACATTTTCAGTGACATAATCGATTGTTTCGTGTCTTGCCAAAAGTATAACGTAGGCAACAATGCCCTTTGTCTTACCGCGAGAGCGCTCCGACTTACAGCTCCCTCAGACGACCCCGACTTCTATACGCGCGAGTAAATTTTCCAGCAATCTGCGATTGATTTGCTTCATGTAGCTAGTGATTGTGCTCTCACAATTGGCGTCTGCTTGCACGTGTGCTTGCGTGATTCGGAACGGACCGAGTCTCAGGGAGCAACGGCACTTCCAGTTTGTCCGGAGCGCCGCCCTGCGGACGGTGCGTGCAGTTCCGTGAGACGCCACTGGAGGCGTGGCAGGCGAGGCGCCTCCGCCTCCGCCCGCTGTGCCAGCTCGCAACGCAGCGCACACCGAGCGTTCCGAACGTTCTCACGCTCACAAAGGCACAGCAGGTTTTGACACGTTTTTTCCTTCCATCATTTTGCAACTCAGTTTACTTAGTCAGAGTTGGTAACAATTTCCTAATCAGTCCTGCTAAATTACGATCGGTACAGTTACGCGAACTTCATCGTTTCGTCAATCGTTCCATCAACTCTGGGAAAGGAGGGTAATCGCTGGAATCCGATAGGGCGGACTCGAAAGCACTCTGAACCGAAGGCCTGCAACGACGACCAGAATGGTGGTGTGGGAGGTGTTTCTCCTTCCCGAGATGTGGAAGTTCAGCCCGGATGGCATCGCTCACTTGCGTGTCGTAGTGGACTCCGATGCACCCCGGTGCCTGCTGTACCCGTGTGGAGACGCTGCGTCCTGTGAGCAGCGCACACTGAAAACTCCACGAAACGTAGCCGTGACCTTTCCCACATACCGAACCGGTTGTGTTCCACTCCGCGGTCTTTCGGTTCTGTCACACACCGCTGCCGACTGACCTTCCGGCTCTGGTGGTAAATTACAGATGCTCGCTTCACTGAGTGCTACAAAACGTTGCGAAAAGTGAGTGGATTTAGGTTTAAACGAGCCTATAAAGCTCAGAGCGCAGACGGTGTGACCGCGTGTTGGGCCGCCGGCTACCGGGCTGAACGCGGCCCCCACTGCCGCGCTCAGTCAAACTCGCGGGGTCGTGCCTTCCGAGGCAGTGGACAAGTCAGTAGGGGGAGCGGGCGACGAGGCGCGGCGCTGTGGCGTTCCGATCGCAGCCTCGTAAGCCGACTTCCTCAGTCGCCGGAGCTGGCCGTTCCCCTTGTCTTAAGGTTCGAAAATGCTGTTGAATAATTCTTCAATTTCGATTCGAATTTTCTACATTGTTCGGGATTAATTCGTCTAAAGCTGGGCACGCGTGAAGGATTTTTAGTTGGCCGATCACAGTATCGTTTCTTTACGACAGTTATTACGTAGAGAAGTTCGTGCGTCGACGATACAAAAACCGACAGTAAAAATCTGTAGCAGGACACACAACTATCCGCAAATCGTCAGTGGCCGAGTGGGTAGCAGTTACTGTTTTGAAAGACATCCCCCGCTTGCGTTGATTTTAGTCGGGCAACAACTCAGGAGAACAATAATGCACTGACTTGGTCCATCTTTGTTCCAAATTTCGGACAGATACTATCTAACTTCCTGGCATGGACATTTTATTGTCACGTATGTACTTTCGTCAAGGCGACTAAAATGTTGCAGTACTTGACGTATCATCACGAACGGCATTTTGATTCGTGAGTAACACGAGACTAATTAATGGCGAGTGACGTATCAAACCCGCTGATCGATGTTTTTAACAAATTCCATAATTTCGGTGGTGTGCTCTCAATTCCTCATGAAACCTGCCTATACTTCTCTACCTTATCGTGTGTTTCACTTGCCTCTGTGCTGTAAATAGAGCCCAGGCACATGTCACGACTCGATGATCGGTGACGCTCACCAGACGCCCCCTTGCAATTCAGCCCAAGTGCTGAGACCCTCAACATCGCCGACGTGCCGCATCTAAGACGGAACCTGCGACCCTCCTCGTGACATTCTCCTGGCTTCTGCTGCTGCTGCTGCTGCTGCTCTTTACTCGGCCCGACACGCCCTCGCCGCCTGTTGCTCGGCTTGTTCGTTCCTTACTCGAGCACTCGAGCTCATCCTGTAAGGCCACGTGTGAGCGTCCCCGTTTTAGCCAGTGCCCACACTCCTGCTTCGCCGCCACCCAGTGAATAAATTACATACGCATCGACAGTGCTTGCCCGACGCACTAAAGTTCAGTACTTGGCAGTTTCCATTATCTGTCGGGTCAAGTCGGCGACGCGCTTCTTGCCTTGTACAGAGTCCAGCAAGCCCGCGGTTATCTGGCTTGCGAGTAGCCCATACACTTTTCGGCGCTTTTTGAATTAAAAAATGAAACCGAGCCAGAAGTGAGCAGTTATAATTAGCACGAATATTTTTTTTAGAATACACTGTCAATAACTAGAGTTATGTTTTATCACACAGGAAGAGCCACTAGGATGCGTGCATCTGTTATTAGCGTCTGTAAGACAGACTCTTATTGGCTATACCGATGTTTTGATTTTCCGCCAGGAAAAAAAAGGAGATGAAAAGAAAAACAGAAAGTGTTGCACGGTGCTTTTGTGAAATTATACTAGAAGCAAGTCGTACGAAATACCGTATTTTTTAGTACATCTTTGTAAATAAGTCATGTTTCCGGCGAGTAGCGCGTTGGTGAAGGAGAGGGTTTTGAATTATGACATACAGTATACAGCGTGAACCCGAGACGATGTTACAACATTCAGGGATGATGGACAAGGTAAATGAATCAATTTGAGGTAGGGTACCTTGCTCCTGAAACGACCCAGTCGAAAGTTATAAGTGAAAATCGGTCTGATAACTCCGATTGTGGAATAACGTACCGGTACTCTTGTTGTAGAGTAGGCAAGTTTCGGCTGTGGTAGCACGAAGCAAAACGAGAAAAAAAGTCCGGTAAATACGGGCTCTAGAATGCAAACCATAAAGAGCTGAACACATGCTCATTGACTTTAAAGTGACACACGTGTATTCTGCTGTTAAAGTGTGCCCTTCAGAGACGGCTGAAGGATGCACTTGAAGTTCATTTTTGCAAGACATTCAGCAGCAACATTGGCAGTATGCGGCCGCGGAGTATCGTCGTGGAGCATTCAGCCTGCTTCACGGAAATGTGGTCTTTTGCTCCTAATGTGGACTTGCAATGGTTTTGGGACATCCCTGTAGTATTGTGCAGTTAGTTACTGATGTGTGTGTGCAGGTACAACATGCTGATAAACCATTCCGCGAATATCAAAGAATGAAATGACCATAACTTTCCCAACAGAAACAACCACTTTTGCGTTTTTAGAAGTTGGTGATGAAGGAGATTTCCACACTGAGCTTTTCTGTTTGCTCTCAGGATCAAAATGATGTAGCCAAGTTTCATCAGCAGTGATTACATTTTAAAGAAACTCCGGACCTTCCTCTAACATGAACTTTAACTGCATGCAGACTTGCACGTGAATGTCCTTTTGTTTGTCTCGGAACTCATCGCGGACAAAGTAGCCGGCCGAAGTGGCCGTGCGGTTAAAGGCGCTGCAGTCTGGAACCGCAAGACCGCTACGGTCGCAGGTTCGAATCCTGCCTCGGGCATGGATGTTTGTGATGTCCTTAGGTTAGTTAGGTTTAACTAGTTCTAAGTTCTAGGGGACTAATGACCTCAGCAGTTGAGTCCCATAGTGCTCAGAGCCATTTGAACCATCATCGCGGACAAACACGTGTCGTGTGTAATTTTTCTGTCACCAAAGTGTGGGTGGCACGGAATGAAATGCTGAGTATTTCTGAAAGTGATGTTAATGTAAATCTTCGATGCTCTCTCACAGTGACAGCAGCAGTACTGATGTTTTCTTCCGTGTTAGCAGTAAGTGGAGCACCGCGTCCGCCTTCCTTTGAAATTGATTCTCTGCCCTCTTTGAACATTTTAAACCACCTTCGAGATGTTTGCTGTGGGGAAGAACAGACTCTCCATAGGCCTCCCGTAGCATTGTGTAGGCCTCAGCTGAAGGTTTGTTGAGACGAAAGCAGAATTTCAAAGCCGTGTATTGTTCCTCGCGTGTTAACTCCATTGCAGCGGTAGACGATACCGAACGTGTCTGACCTTGCCTGCCTCTCGTAGGCTACTACGGCGTATTTGTAGCACATTAAGCTAAAAGAATAGCATAAGATTAAATTTTCGCGCGAGAAATTATGACCGTAAAAAACTACGATCGTTCGTTATTGAACAGCCCTCTTCGCAATGTGCCAGTTTTCGGTATAAAACACGTGTAGTTTGGACTGTGCGTGCTTTTAGGTTCTCCGTCTCGGATCGGCGCTGACCCGGACACCGTGCTGTTTACGACAGGTCGCACTGCCTCAGACGTGTGCAGTTTTTGTAACTGACGTTAATGTCGACTGTTTACACAAAGGAGGAACGCGGCGACCGCGGAAACTGGCGGGGCGCGTGGCGGGCGGAGGGTGTTTATTTTGAGAGGTGGCGCCCTCGGTGTGGTTTGAATGGCGCAGCACGGGAGGCAGGGCGCTGCGCAGTGTGTGCTGTGTGCTGTGTGCTGTGTGCTGTGCGCTGGCAGCCGCCGCGCCGCGCCGCAGCGCATCGCATATTCATGAGGCAGGGCGAGCGTGCGGTCAGCCAGGCAGCCAGCCAGCCAGCCAGCCAGGCAGGGAGGCGGCGGCGGCGCGCGGGCCCCCGGCGCGGCCGGCCGGCCGGCGTCCCGGTGCTCGCCGCCGGGCCCGTGCGTGCTCTACCCGCTCCCCGACTCTGCACGCTGTGCTTATTAGTGAAAGCACCGCTGCACAGTGTCAAGGAAGGTGCACGCACACGGAAAAGGTTGCCAGATATGTGAGACGCTCGAAGACTTGTTAACGAATACCACGCTATTCCAATAATGACTTTTAAACATTAATATACGTAGACAAACGTCCTTGTTGGTGCTTCACATTTGATGTTCGTTCTGTGCGCCGGTCAAGTTTCGAATCGTTGTGGCAGATGGCAGAGCAGTATTACAGCGTCAAAATAGCGTCTGCATACGACTCGCGTTACAAGCGGCGTGCTGTTATTGAATTCTTGCGTGCAGAGAAAGCGGTTCTGAACATCCACAAACGTTTGTGTGCAGTGTATGGCGATGCTGCAGTCCATAGGAGTGCAGTTGGGCGGTGGGTAAAGAAAGTGACAGCCCCAGGAAATGCAGAAACAGGGCTCCACGGGCAGCCGCGCTCGGGACGTCCTGCCACAGCCACTGCTGCAGACGTGCCGAAGCGTGAGGATGCCGTTATTTGTGCCGACCGGCGCATCACAACTCGATTCTTTACGGGGAACCCGCTTTCGAGATGACGAGACTGTCAGTCGTGTAGTGAGAACAGGACAAGAGCTTTCACCAGCAGGGCAGGCAATACGTGCTCCCCCACAACACTCGAGTGCGGCCATAGAACGTACAAACATGGGACATCAACAAGACTGTCGATGGGCGTTGATAGCAAATTCTCACTCTTACCAATAAATATGTCCTGACAAAAAAAAAAAAAAAAAAAAAATGTCGGGCACGCTAAGGACAACACACACACACACACACACACACACACACACACACACACACACACACCCATGCCCGAGGGAGTACTCGGAGCTCCGACGGGGGGAGCCGCGAGAACCGTGACGAGGCGCCTGAGACCGCGCGGCTAGCTCAACATGTACGTAGGTGCAAGTTAATGCAAACGAGTAGGAAACACACTCCCGTAATTTTCGAGCACACAGCCGGGTCGAATATCTGGAGCTAAGCTGCAAAGCGATACGAAGTGGAACGAGCACGTGGGGGCGGTAGTGGGGAAGGCGAATGGCCGACTAACTTTATTGGCAGAATTTTGGCGATTTGTGGAGCAGCTGTAAAGCAGGCCGCACACGGGACACTGGTGCGACCCATTCCTGAGTGCTGCTCCAGTGTTTCGGAGTCCACTACATCGCTTTAAACGAAGATATCCCGCCAGTTCAGAGGCGGCCTGTTACATTTGTCACCGCAAGTTTCGAACATGCGAGTATTACGGAGCTGCTCTGGAGGGAATGCCTGGAGGGAAGGGGACCTTATTCTCGGGGAACTCTATCTGGAAAATTTTGAGAACCAGCATTTGAAGCCGACTGCTGGACGATCCTACTGGAGCCAAGGCACACTCCGCGTAAAGACCACGAAAATGACAGAAATTAAGACTCACGCGTTGGCATATAGTCAGTACATTTTTCCTGGCTCTATTTGCGTGTCGAACAGAAAAGGAAAATTCTAGTACTGATACAAGGTACCTTCCGCCACGCACCGTGCAGCGGCTTGCAGACTGTGTACGCAGATATTGTTGATATCTGTAGCCGTTCTTCCTCATTTGCTACTTCAATTGCCTTTGTTATGCTTATAGGAATAAATTTATCTGTCTTTTGCAACTGAACGTTTATCTCCTTTTCAATCACACATGTTTATCTCTTCATATTTGGCACCACCTGTGGCTGGAATTGTCCAACTATACACACGTACTTTTAAAAACATATAGAGTACGTGCTACCACACTTAGGTTATCTTACTGTTTACAGTTATAGAACTGCGGTTTTCACTTAGTCTCTTTGCTATTCTTTTCTTGTGCCCACATCGCCTTGTGATACGAGATGTATACGATAGAGGTTTCCAGTTCGTTGGACTTCACTGTATAGGATCTGTACATAACAGTTCTTTCTGCCACTGCTCCTGACCTTGCTGTAAGGTTGGCTGACGGATCATGGGAGTTGAAGAGGGTGATAGTGGCGTGGGGTGTTGGTGAAACGGGAACAGTGGATGCTCCTGTGGTAATGGAGGCACTGTCGCTCTCTGACTCTCTCTCTCTCTCTCTCTCTCCCTCCCTCTTAGTGTGTGTGTGTGTGTGTGTGTATGTCTTTTTTTTAAAAAAAATTATTAATCATTATTCGTCAGTCAACCCTACAGCAAGGTTATGTGCAACAAGAAATTCCAAGTGGATTGTATAATTGTGAAATGCAATAAAATTGAAACCTATGTTGTGTTCATCTAGTGCCTTCGCAAAAAACAGTCGACAGACGAAAGGAATAGAAAACGTTAAAGTAACTGACAAATCACAATCCTGTAACCGTAAATAGTAAATTTAGCTGATTTTACTACCAAGAAACAGTATGTATTTTACATATAGTGAAACAATTGTAGACCATTGGTGATGCCTAATATCAAGAGGTGAAACATATTTGGTTGTAAGCAAAATAAACATACAGCTGTAGAAGGCGGATAATTTTTATTCGTATATACATGTTAAAGATAAATTTACCATCTTTTGCGTATCAAACGAAATGGTTGAAGACGTTTTGGTTGGGTGGAAGGAACGTATAATCCTGGATGCAGAGTCATTGAAAGATGTAGAAATGACAGTAAGTATGCCCAAGAGCAGTGTGTTGGGACCCTCGCTATTCATGTTGTGTCTTAATGAACTGGCAGACATTATTAAGAGTAATTAAAGACTTGATGCAATTACCTGTAAGTACTGCCTGAAAAAACTGTATCCAGTCAGAGCTAGACAACATTTGAAAGTGAACTAAGATTGGCAACTTGTTTAAATGTACAGAAATGTAAAACTGTGCAATTTAAAAATTCAAAAACTCTCTGTATATTGGTGAGCCGCCACCGGAATCAGTGGACTCATATAATAACCTCAGTGTAGCAACGAGTAACGATATCAAATGGAATGATCACGCACTCTCAGACGTAGGTAAGCAAGCTGCAGAATTGGGTTGATCCGTTCCAGAAGCGACGCTCCGTGTGCCGCTCCCACGGAGACAGAGAGGGCGAGATGAGGCCAGTTACAGCGGCATTCAGACACTCGTCCTTCTCGCGCTCCACACGGAAAAGGAACTGCAGAGCGTCACAGTGACCGGTGCAGTGGGACGTGTCCTCTGCCAAGGGACAGCACAGATGTAGCTGTAGATTGGTAGGATACAGGGCGAAATACAGTTGGCGTACAGAAGAGTTTGCTGAGAAAACGTTCGTCCATAGAATACTGCTCAAGTGTGTTGGACCCAAATGAAATACTAGTAACAGTGGATGTTGCACGTTTACAAAGAAGGGCAGTTTGTTTCGCTCACGAAGGAGCGGTAAGGAAATATTCAACGTCGCAGACTGACAGACTGTTCCACTAAAGTCAATTTACAAAGTTTCAAGAACCCGTTTTAAGTGAAGCATTGAAGGACATACTACAATCACGATTTCAATAATGAAAAATTGCACTAGTTTAGCATTTTTTCCTACTTAACTCAGAGCATTTCGAGAATTTATTCTCATTTTCAAGTGCTTTTGTTCACATAAATACTTTTTTGTGATGTTTGGTATGTGTGATTTTCTACCACTGTTGCAGTGTAGTTTTCTTTTTGCGATTATAATCCAATCGAATATCGGACAAAATAAATCTTGAGATGTTTTTATATGCTAATGCTATAAATAATAGTTTTGTCTGTCTACGTACAAGTATTGTGTCTCGTCCATTACACAGAATATTACACACAGGCAAATCATCACTTACATGTTTTTGTAATCAAAACATGTTACACACATATTACGATACGATGATTTCACAAGGAGATTGTGTACAGTCGGAGGAGAGACACTTTTTGTGAATTACATTACGTACATACAGCTGTCAATTATAAAATTTATTTTAGCGTTGTTGATTATCGAATTAGCGATTGTGTTTCGTCATAGATGTTGAGTAGATAATTTAATATTCAATAATGATAAATTATAACTAACAACTTAATGTAGATAATGTTATACACAAAAGTGTAACACCTCTGCCTGAATCCAAACACTTTGCAAAACTATCCTGTCGTAATATATGTGTACCATATTGTGACTTCAAACACAAACAGCGTAAGTGATGATTTGCTTATACGTAATATTCGTTGTAATGGAGGAGGCTCAATGCTTGCAAAAAAAATGTTCAAATGTGCATGAAATCTTATGGGACTTAATTGCTAAGGTCATCAGTCCCAAAGGTTACACACTACGTAAGCTAAATTATCCTAAGGACAAACACACACACACACACACACACACACACACACACACACACACACACACACACACACCCATGCCCGAGGGGGGACTCGAACCTCCGCCGGGACCAGCCGCACAGTCCATGACTGCAGCGCCTGAGACCGCTCGGCTAACCGCGCGCGGCAATACTTGCAAATAGACAGACAAAACTACTGTTTCTAACGTTATCATATAGAAAACATCCCAGAATTTATCCTCCGCTTCGTACTGTAACCTCAAAAAGTCAACTATAGCGCAAGAGAGGCAAAAAAACACACATCCAAACATCACAAAAAGTATTTACACAAACACGTGCACTTGAAAATGAGAATAAATTCTCGAAACGCATTGTGGTAAACACGAAAAAATACGTAACTGATGCAGTATTTTATTATGTAAATCATGAATGAGAAAGTTGTAGGCTTTCCAGGAATGTCGATTGTGATGAAGGAAGTCAAGGATGCCGCCTTATCCCATACCATAGCGGCAGGCAAGACGAGATCTGATGAATTACGGGCGGGCCGGAAGCATTTAAACAGTCGTTCTTGCCGCTGACCTTAGGTGAAGAAAATTTAATGGGAAATACCCTCTGTCGGACACTTGGCGGTAGTTGTGAAGTAGATACGAAATTGTGCCAAAAGTGCTTTTCCAGAGAAGACATGAGCATCATTTCTAGTATGCTATCAAACTCGTGTGCAGCTGTACCCAGTTCCTCGTATTTGCAGAAAGCGCGACTAACGAGAGCAAAAATTAGAGCGTTGAGTAAAGTGGTAGGCTCACGTTTAAGTACCGAACAAACGACTCGCGCCCCTGCAGCTCAACGTATGGCAGAACTCAGAACTGCCCCGTCTAGTTGTCGGTGTTAGCTGTCAGTGGACGCAGCGCACTTTGGCCCGAATTCCCACCGCTCGGGAAAGGGGAAAATAATGTGAAACGCAAATTACAACTGAAGACGATGGTTCACGGCATGACACAGTAAACCAGCGATATTTCAGACTGGAGGTGGTGTTAATCGTACTTGCTAGTTGCTTGTTTCCAAAAGATGTTGAGCTTGTGTTCCGTACCACACACTGTATAATGATGACCCAGGTATCCAGAATACTTCCATGAACAGAACTGGGTGCGTTTTTGTGTATTCGTCCAAAGACAACCTGGTAGGAAAGCTAATGTTACCGGTATTGCGGAAACTGGTTATCGCATAGCTTTACCTTGTTTGTTGGCGGCATTGTCGCCCACGGAGAAGTGGGCCCACTGAGGAGTTCCTGGTCCTCTGTCTGTCACACGGGGCGTGTGGCAGTTGGTAGGCACGCGGGATCCCAGCCTATTAGCCCTGGACGAGGTCGTGTAGTAACCAATACCCCAACAATATTCAACTCCTAACCAAATTTATTACTAGAAATAGGAAAGCTATATTTTTTCTTTCAACTTGACGGATGTTATGTGGCATTTAGTGGACACTCGAGCAAATATAACTCGAATTTAATCCTTCATTTGTGTGACCATAGTGTCCTGAGTTGCTTTACAGTTCTTGAGGGAATTTTTGTTCTGTCGTTGCAACTACAAAAATGCGTGACTTTTTCACCAGACGCGTTTCGTTTTATTGAGGTAAAGCACCATCAGTGGTCTGTAATTAAGTATTTACATTTTGATTTGATTTTAGATCGAAAAACAGTTCGTTAAAGACATGTTGATTTCTCACTTACGTCGGGAAATGCCATCTGCGTTAGACGGTCTAATTTTTAGTTGTTCTGCGGCACTATGCATTTCTCATTTGTTTCACAACACACTTTTATGCACACCACTGTACCCTGCTTTTGTACTTCTAAGTATGTGTTGTGGTTTGTGTTTTGTAGTGATGCCAAAAAACCCTTCCCATACTTTGTTTTTGACCCATAACCATTTTTGTTAAGATTATTGTATATGTGCAATTTTATTTAATTATTTGTCTGTATATTTATATATTGTATAAGGGTCGGGAAGGAACAGTGATGGAGGGATTTTTTTTTTTCGGTGTAGGGGAGGGAGAAACCATGATGGGTAGACAGCCCGAGAAGAAGGATGTGTACCGCTGAGTACCGTAATGCATTGGAAAGTCTGTAAATGTCAAATGGTTGGTGATGACGATGATGATGCTGCTATAAGGAATATTATAATAATTAAAAATGACTAGCGATTTTTTAAGAATATTTTAGAGGTGGTGATAAGCCGTAATCGAAATCTATTTGATTTTTCTATGAAATAATTTTTACTGTTTCAATCACTTTTTGCCAATTTTTACTAGCACAGCACGTTTTGGCAGCTTACTGCTATCATCAGGTGCATTACAGCTACATTTACATTACGTAAATTTGAGGTTTATTTTCTGACTTTTATGTGCTCAAATTTCACCCTGTTCCGAAAGATTGATTAATTACAGTGTAAGTGAGTGCTACGTTTAAATCATCTTACTGATGTCCTTAGTTATATTTTTGCGGGATATGTATATGTCTGGCACACGAAGCACAACAATAAACACAACACCATAACTTAATACTTGTCGGTTCAGTTGTTTACACTTCAAAGACTCTTGACTGCTAAGATAACTTGTTTCAGTTGCTAAGATTATTATTTATTTATTTACAAGTGGCAAGGGCCTTATCGACCATACGCCTGCTCTACAAGCCTCTTCCATTTCCATCTGTTGAGTGCACTGTTTGTCCATTCAGAGTTCGTGTTAATCCTAGTTGTGTCCTCCCGGATGTTATGTCTCCACCTGCTTCTGAGTCTTCCTTCCGAATGCTATTTTAGGTAGTCTGTCTTTTGTCATTCTTGCTATATGGCCTGCCCGGTTCAACCTTCTCCTCTTTAACACATCTACGATGATAAGGTGTTTGTACAGCTCTCTTAATTCTTCATTTTTTCTTATCCTCCATTCCATGTTATGTTCATCATATACTGGACCAAAAGTTTTTCTTAGTATTTTTCTTTCAAATATTAACAGTTTCTCTTCATCTTTCTTTCTAAATATTAATGCTTGACATCTGCATAATGTTACTGGTATAATAGTCGACTGATACAAGTACTAAGTGATCTTTTCTGTAAGATTTTGCTAAAACTAAACAGTGTTTTGTTCGCTGTTGCTAGACGGGCATCTACTTCTATACCCAATCCATTATTGTTCCTAAGCAGACGCCCTAAGTACTAGAAGCGGTTAACTGTTTTGAAAGTGAATCCATCTACAGCCAAAGGTGCATCACTTTGGTTTTTCTTGCTTATGACCAGATATTCTGTCTTTTCTTCATTAACATGTAATCCTGCTTTCTCAGCAATTTTGTAATAGTATTTCATCATTTTGATTAATTCTGTTTTGGAACTTCTTATTAATGCTACATCCTGCATTTGGATCCCTTGTGGATTAGTTTTACTAAATTCTCTATCGATCGTCTCTAAGACAAGGTTAAATAAAATAGGCGCTAAGGTAGTGCAATAAAAATACAATGTTTTTTATATATTATCACACTCATCTCATATTTAATCCTAAAAAATTAGCCCGATTGGAGAACGACTTGTATAGGTGCACACGAAAATGTGAGAGAAATGCGTGAAGAAGTTTAATGGGGAATCGTTGGAGGAAAGGTGACACTGGTCTCGCGAGAGTGTGTTGTGTAAATGTTAGAATACTGGTTCTCGAGGATCACGTGACTGCAGTCGTGCTGGCTGCTCGGGGGACGCGGCGACGACGGCAGGGCACGGCCGGACGGGACGGCAGACTCGCACCGTGAACGAAACTGTGGAACAGAACAACTACTATCAGTGACTTCTTTGTCTGGTATTTATAGTTTTGAAAAACCTCAGTATTATGATAATCTTAAGTGCATCAAGCACTGATTCAGCTTGTGCACCGTTTGTTCTTCTAACCTCTTTCATTGGTTTCTTGCATAGTTTTATTGCAGCCAAGCTGGAAATGATGTACTTAAATTTTAGGGCATGTAAGATTTCGCTTTCTTGCTCGGTTGGCAAATAATTTTGCTGAGAGGTCGATCCGGCGCCTGTTTAAAGTTTACATTTCCACGTGGCGGTAGACATCAGGTATCGAGATAAGGCTCAGTTCACACACCGGCTTAAGACCTCACCCTCTCCCTGTGTGATCCGCCTTGGATTGCCCTTATGAAACACCAGCTTGTGTGTGGTCGATCGTCGTCGCTATGGACGCTTCACAGCATAATTATTTATTTTTTTCTTTTAATTTCACTTTATAATTTCGTCCACATCTTGTAGCCATTTTATAGATGTATCCATCCTAAAAGAGAATTACGAGAATCTCATCTTGTCCTCCGGCTCAGTTATTTGGCTTTGCTTCATTTGCCTTTAGAAATGTTCGGAATAAACTGCAAGCAGCCCGTATTTGACCGCAGCTCTTGTAGTCCGCCCACAAGGGCGACGTCGGAAGGCCACAGCGGACTTCTACAGTTCCCTTACGGCGATTTCCAGAGCAGATGGCACCTTTTCATTCGTATTCGCGAGTTTCTGCGTTAAAGAACTACCAAAGTGCACTCACTGCTAGTCGCGGGTGATAACAACACACGCATAGAAAATTGAATATATGAGCCAGTATCGTGTTGTAAACAAGTGGTAAATTCGTTACCTGTCACTGTTTATTTTCATTCCACGCTCATGGTGCTTCACGCGCCCATTATGGGTAAAATATTCATATATTTTTAGGTTTCGGTTCCTGACGAAATTTCCACGTTGGAAGATAGATGCGTTTTTGGTCGTGTGCGATTATCTTGAGTCGTTTCAGCCAAGGCTCCAAGTGTCTTATGAACTCTTGCTAAAAATTCTTAACCTCTGACACTGTGTCATCCGCTACAGCTGTTTATTTACAACTGACATGTAGATCACTTCAGCCGTGCCCGCAGGTTTTTTCCGTATTTTCTCAGCAAGGCGCCAGTAAAGAATGAGGTGTTGCTGCTATTCCACCGTCAACAGTGGGTATTTTTAACTTTTGAAAGGAGAATAGCGCGTTTTACACTACGCACAAGCATATTTATACAATATTCACTATACTCAAATTGCACAATGTAACTTTTCCCAACAAAAAATATGTTACATTAAAAACTACAATCAACAACGCACTTGGCACTGATTTGCAAGCTACTCATTTACTTTTGTGTCTAATGGGAAACACATATAGAGAGATACAGTGCAGTTAACTGAAACTCTATGATATTTATCGCTGATCATGAACTGGAGCTCTTTTTTTTATACTACCATATCTTTTTATCGTCTAATATGTCAGCAAACTGTTACAACTAGTGTTTCGTAACAAAACATGCTGTCAACAACATGAGCTCTGTTACAACGTCAAATGTTATTGACGTTGGTCAACTTTACAATCACGAAATTACAAATGTGTTGGGACATTTAGGTTTAAACTTGAGGCAACATTATCCGTTACAAACGTACTTTGTTTCCGTAGTTTGTTTTATATTTTCCATGTTGTGCAACTTAGAACAAAGCATTCATTGTTTGTTTTGATTGACTGTGGCCTGGGTATCAGAGGTGCAAAATGAGACCAAAGCCTCAATAATGTGGGCATGCAGCATATAGAAATAGGGACAGGATGCATGTACAAGTGTCCAGTATATTTGTTATTCATAAAATTAATCAACATCGACAGTAACACATCGCCTAAAAATTGGGGGACATGATGGGAAACAAAAAGAGATACTGAAAAACTGCAAGATATAATTATTGGTAACGAATAACAACGAATACCTGTTATTTTCATAGTGATTAGTGTTTAGCAAATTTTTCAGAATTGAAAATCCGTTAAAGGTGACGAAATCTTGTTGAAACTAGTCTGAGTGTAACATACTAAACTTTACTCTTCAAAGGAGACCCACATATTGTGCAGCAGTTTTTATATTGCACCACTCATGCTTCCCTTTTTCTGTCTAGACTTCACGTGTCACATCTTGTATTGCTGTAATATCTCATTTCAGACTGCTAAATGCGAGAGAAAAACACAATTTATTACATCATACAGATGTAATACTAGTTACATTATCATATTTATCGCATCTGGTACAGCTCTTAAAATTTTCTTACACAAGAAATGATGGTATTCGTTCTGTCCGTTAAAAATGATTAGATGTACTTTCCTTTTGCCCAAGCAGTTGGAGTGACACAGCTACCGTAATCTCTCTCTTTTCCTTCGTTTAATTATGTGCCTGTGGTTAGTTTGAAGGGCTATCACTCATTCAAATTCTTCTTTAATTTGTGTCTCGTTTGTTTCTACATTTATTCTCTGCAGGTCTGTTTTAGCCCTTAAAACTTTCCACTGTATTTTGTTTTTGATTATTCTTCAATGTAGTTGCTCTATTAGGGATTTGTATCCTCTAAATATGTCGTACGTTTCTCATTTTCTCGTATCAAGTCTATTTTGTTATTTACCTCGCTATAATTATTTTCAACATCGTTTCGGTATCTAATTGCAACTGTTTCTGGCTTTTTGTACCTCCCAACGTGGAGATACTTGATTCGGTATACAGGTGTTTAGTTCCCATGAGGTGTTGTGCAGCAGTACTCCTAATACAGTTCATTTGTCTAACTTCAGTCCTAATCTCCAGCTATCTGCCGAAACAGAGATTTTGCACTTCGAGCCAACTTGTTTCGTTTTTCCTGCTCATCACCATAAAATGTTTGCTATGAGTCTAAGGTCTCCTTTTACTATTGTGAGAAGTATCGCAGCACTAATAACTAAAACAAACAAAAAATGATTGGAAAATGAGGGAAGTGCCTGTTTATTCTGGCACCAATCATCACCTCGAAAAACAGTGTTTATATACACTGCATGTTGTTCATTTACCTCGAAAAACTGTATTTATGTACAATTCATGTTATAGGTTTAACGGATTCAATACAGATGCTCAAGCTGCCTAAGAAGCAATACCGTGTAACTACATACATAACTACGAGATTCTCATTACGGTCATATTTCGCAAGACAGAAGTTGCTGTGTTGTCGTACGCTCTTCCCTCATTTGTCATCGAAGTTCAAATGTAGAGTCTCAGTTATGTGATTAACATAAAGCGGAGTGGAACAATGTGGTAATTGATAAGGAGGGTACGTCGTTTTCGATGTATCCGTGACCAAAAGTCACATAGGTCATATTAGCAAAAGATGCAACAGCAAGATCGCCTTAGTCACAAGAGTTTTGACACGCTCGTGTTAACATGCCTCTATATCTCGGAGAATGATGTTGTTTGTAGATAACAAAGACGACGAAATATCGACCGGGCAATGATACCTGTGATTTGCCACATTTCTCTTTTCTGTATTACAAAATCAACAAGATGTCAACAAAAAGTAGTTGCTGTTTAAAGAAAAAATCACGCTAGAGTTTTGAAATGATACAACGGAACCGTAGAAAGTCTACGTGGTATGGTATCTGGCGTCTTCATCGTCATACAGCGATTTCGATGGATCTTCTACAAAACATTTGCAATTACGTACTACGAACACAGGAATAGAAGTACAATTGTTTTCATGGGTCAGCTTTTAAAGAAGCCTTTTTCACGTCATGGGCGTGAATTCTTTCGTACCACTGCATCTGCTAGATTCCAAACCTATTTTCTGTGTACTCTCCCCTAATGATCCCAAAGAAATTATTTGCAAAGTACGTTGTTAGCCCTGCTGGTGACGTAAGGCCCTAACGGGCTGTAATGTATCTGAACGTGCCAAGAATAGTAGTTGGTATTAACCAATGGGACCATTGAGGGAGAGTACAAAGTAAACAGGTTTGGAATCTAGCAGATACAGTGGTGCGAAACAATTCGCGTCCGCTACGTGCAAAAGGCTTCTTTAAAAGCTGACCAATGAAAACGATTGTACTTCCATTTCTATGTTCGTAGTACGTGCAAATAAAAACAAATAATCCACGACCCAGAATCGAACCCTCGACCTCCGAGTTCCCAAAACGTTAGCCATTCACGAGCTGCACAGCACTACTGCCGCATTCTGACAGACGTAGTTACCGCACACTTGATTACAGTGTTGCCAGGCCGCCAGTCTTTAACGTCGATTTACTGCCCAAAATATGCGCAGGACGAAATCTTGTGAGAGACATTTTTGTATAACCAGTGTGTGAATTTTTCTTCACCCTATACAAGAATATTGGAGTGTTGGTTGTGTTCAGAGTGTCTTGACTAAGTTCGCTTTCCAGGTCCTGTTGTTCGGTTTTTTGAGTGTAGGAGAATTGTGTGGAGTATTTCAGGTCGTGTTGTGCTTGTTGCAGCAGACGGACGCGGCTCCTTTCGAAAACCGATTTGTAATAAGTGTGTCTACCTCTTTTAGTACGCGGGAGGGCACGGATTGTTGTTTCAAGGCTCAGCCCCTTGAGCAGCTGGTTCATTTTCAATCAACTCCCCAACCACGACTATATCGGAGAGCATTTCCAATTCTGTGATTTTCTTTAAGAACACGGGAAACCTCCCGAAAACCCTTGCTGTAAAGTGATTATTGGAGAAATTTTCTATATATGTTTGGGAAAAGATGTTCCAAACAAAAATATGAGCATCCAGTGTATGTGTGTACGTCTGTTACAGTGTAAGATGGCTTGTTCGACGTGTATAGGTGGTAATGTAATCTTTTAGTAGGCCGAATTCTAAGGACCAAGGCTAAATGATCTGCTGCTCTGTTTCACCACAACCATTTCGCAGTTCTTCGTTTAATTCTCTGTGTTCCCAAAAACAATAATTATTACGCTAAACATAAATACACTAAGAAAACGAAAGTATGGGGAAGCGCCTCGTAGTGCTGGTTACATCTTTCCAGTTGGGCGTTCACGTCTTCACACGCAAGAAGGCGTCTAATATTCTGAACGATCTCTCTTGCCGAGTGAGAGACAGAGAAGACAGAGAGAGAGAGAGATCGATGGTCGCATTTACGCCAGGAAAGAGGAAAGTATTTGTACTTTTTTATGGAATCATACGCCAGGTCAACACTGTGTAGGGCTATGTTCGTGTTCTGCCCCTGCATCGATGTCACCACACACGACTTCCAGTGCTGTTCAACAGAACGTTTTGTGTGTGTGTGTAAGAGAGAGAGAGAGAGAGAGAGAGAGAGAGAGAGAGATAGGGACAGTTGCTGTGGCATTCCAAGTCGATTTACAGGAATATTTAAACGAATCAAAGGCCGAAAATAGTCGTCTGCACACTGTTGGGCGTTCGTCTCTTGTCTACATCGCATTGAGCAACACTGCACGGAGTATCATGAACAGGCGTCAGCCTCATGCGAAACAATTGTCTTTTCTTTATCCGGTGTATTTATATTCTTATTTGTTCGGCTTCTTTGTACCACAATCAGTGGTTTTTATCGTTTAAAGTTTACTTAAAATTGCTGTGCTGACAGTAACAGATGATACGTTTCTTTACATCGTTATACTCAAGTGTAGAGAGCGATTATATTTGTTTAGCTCAGCAGTTTTCCCTTTCACTTTTTCTTCTGTCCATTTTCTGTTGTTTTCTCTGGCCATCTCATCGTGATGACCTGTTGGAGTATTCCTGGAAATGTGACCGTAAAATTTCAATCTCTGTTCCTGAAAGTGTCAGACGTCAGTGTGTTGATATAATTCCCGAGATCTTCTTTTCATTCCTGTGATCTGAATTAGGGATCTGTTCCAGTTATCGAGATCTGCGACACGTATAATTATTTCGGTGTGATTACTGTGCTGTCGCTGCTTCGTTTCACGTTCCAGGATTATTAAAGTATGATACAGCGAATGTACAAAGCTACGAGACGAAGGAAATTTCACCCTTTTCCAGGAGTTTGGGACCAATAACAGCACTGAATTTATTTTTGTACACAAGGATCCTAAAATTAATGTGCCTTACAACCTATACATTTTGTGTGTGTGTGTGTGTGTGAGAGAGAGAGAATCTGTTCGCTATATTGAGGTGTTCTTCATTCTGTAGAATCTAAGTTCTTCTGACGAGCCAAGTATAAGAGTATTTTCTCGTGGTATTAACGTAGAAATTCTGCACTACTTGAATATTCCACTATTATGCGTAGGACAGGCATCGAGAGAATGGAAAACGGGGCGTCGCTAGTGCTGCATGAATTAATGCACTCAACATTGAAATAGTATCGCAGATTCAGTTTAGAACGACTGTACGGAAAAACAAAATTATTGCTGTAGGAGACGACAAACTCTCAAAAAAGTAAACACACAATTATTTTCAGTGTAACATAATTTTCTAGATTTACTTAGTGTAACACATTCGAAATAATATGCCATTGTAGTCTTTGCAATTTTCACACAACAATTCAAATGAAAAGATCCGTTCAAGATGGGACAAATGTGCCGAACTGTGTTCCAGTAAGCTGATATTCAAAAGTAAAGATGTCTTTAAAATGAAGCGCAACCCAAAACTCAACACTGTAACTCAGAAGTAGGGGAGACACAGTTCTCGCCATTTCCATACATGAATGGGTGGGAACGATGGCGAGGAGGGGGGGGGGGGGAGGCGCTCAAGAACTTATCCCTTCCCCCTACCCTTTGGCGATGCCAAGTTTTTAATAAAACTACGAGACAAAAGCAAAAATAAACCTCATACATGTATATGTCGATGCTGCACTTCGCTTGAACCCACCACAGGGAAATATGCACACATGGTCAGCCAGCCACTCTGGCCAAGCATTTCACCTTTGAGAGACGCGCCATCCGAACTACCAGAAGAACAACATAAAATCTTATTTTTAAATGCATTTGAGGGAATAGAAATCAAAATTACAACAATGTCTGCTGAGCAAACTCATCATTTCAACATTCCTGTGACTGTTCGACTTAATTAGCTCCTTTTTTTAGCTTTCTTGGATTCTAGTGATTTGGTCACTTGAGCCAAGGCTTACATGAAATATAGAGACGTCTTTCAAAGCAGTTTTCACCGTCCAGACGTTATGAAAAATATGAATAATTCTATTATTCCATCATCTTTCGGCGTGCATCCGGGTCGACAATATTTCTTCTTCCGAGGGACAACAGTATTTTTTCTTCCGAAGTTTTGGCTGTTAGCCGGTCACTGAATTAAAGAAATGAAGTTTTACGGTCGAGGACGATGCCACAAAAGACGGGGCACAAATTCGGTACGTTTTGTTAAGGTTGGGGAAGGAACCGTCTCGGCATTCGCCTGGAGCGATTCAGGTAAATTGCAGAAAACCAAAATCGGGCTCTAAACAGTCGTACTCCCAAATGTGAGACGTGTGCTAACTACTGCGGCACCGCGGTCGGTGCTGAATTAAAACTACCTGACACAACGATACACGGTGTGCGTCAGTGATTAGAAACACACAAATACTAGAAGTATTTCTATCAAAATGATGAAGAAGTTATTTGTGTTTTGTGGCACTAAAATCTTGAAGCAGAAAGCAGAGATTGGGAGACTTTAAGGAGCAGCAACATATGTGAGGTCTCAATTCTTTTCGGAAATTACAATGTTTTTCACTTCAGTTAAGATGGCGTCGCCGAATGACGGAACAACGTGACCTGCTGACAGCTTAGTTGGCACGTGACGAGAGCACCAGGTTAAAATCGTCTTCCAGATCTGTGTTTGCGAAGTCCTGGCAGAGAAATTAATTTGGAAAACTTGGCTACAGATGAGATTTCTAAAAACGAGTGAAGTCTTAAGTTTGTATTTTGTAACAAGTACTAAATGCTTTGGGCGATTTATCATTTGCTCAAATGGTTCAAATGGCTCTAAGCACTGTGGTACTTAGCATCTGAGATCATCAGTCTCCTAGACTTAGAACTACTTAATCTTAACTAACCCAAGGACATAACACACAGCCATGCCCGAGGCAAGATTCGAACCTACTACTGTAGCAGCAGCGCGGTTCCGGACTGAGGCGCCTAGAACCGCTCGGTCACATTTTATCATTTGCCATCACAGCGTTCTCAAGAGGTTCATCTGCATCTACATCATACTATGCAAGCCACCTAAATGGTGTGTGGCGGACGGTACTTTCGGTACCACTATCTAATCCCTCCAACCCTGCTCCACCCGCTAATAGAGCGTGGGAAGAATGATTGTCGGTAAGCCTCTGTGTTGGCTCTAATTTCTCGAATTTTCTCCTCGTGGTCAATATGCGAGATGTATGTGGGGGGAAGTAATATGTTGTCCGACTCTTCCTGAAAAGTGCTCTCCCGAAATTTCAGTAGTAAATCTCTCCGTGATGCCCAACGCCTCTCTTGTAACGCCTGCCAGTGGATGTTGTCTAGCATCTCCGTAACGCTCTCTCGCCAGCTAAACGATCCCGTGACGAAATACGCCGCTCTTTGTCAGATCTTCTCTATCTACTCTGTCAGTCCTACCTAATAGGGATCCCAGATAGGTGAACAATACTCAAGAATCGGGCGAACAAGTGCCTTATAAGCCACTTCTTTCGTGGACGAGTTACATTCCCTTAAGATTCTTCCGATGAACCTGAGTCTGGTATCTCCTTTTCCCACTATCTGTTCTATGTGCTCTTCCACTTAGGTCGCTCTGGATAGTTACGCCTAGATATTTTACGGCAGACACTGTCTCCAGCTGTTTGACATCAATAGTGTAGCTGTACAGTAGCGGATTTCTTTTCCTATGTATGCGCAATATGTTACATTAATTTAGTTCAGGGTCAACTGCCAGAGCCTGCACCATTCTCTGCAGATCGTTCTGCCAATTGTTACTACCTTCTGGCGTTGCTACTTCATTATCTGCGAATAGCCTCAAAGAGCAACCGAAAGCTTTCTAGTAGATCATTTATATATACTGTAAACAGCAATGGTCCTATCACACTGCCTGTCGTACTCGGGATATTGCCTTTACATCTGTCGATTTTGCTCCGTTAAGATCGACGTGTTGAGTTCTATCTGCAAGGAAGTCCTGAATCCAATCGCAAGTCTGCTAAGTCATTTCCGGTACTCGGTAAGCTCGTATTTTTTCATCAGACGGCAATGTGGGACGGTGTCAGAGGCCTCACTGAAATCAAGCAGCACGGCATCAGCCTGAGCGCCGTGGTCCACTGCGCTGTGGGTTCCGTGGAGGAAAGGAACAGAGCGAGAGCGAGCCGAGTTACGCAGGATCTCTGTTTGCGAAATCCATGTTGATCTGTATAGAGGAGATGTTCATTTTCCAAAAAGTCATAATTCTTGAGCATAAAACATGTTCCATAATTCTACAACAGACTGACGTCATCAATGTAGGTCTATAATTGTGTGTATCTGTCTCACGGCCTTTCTTAAAAACGGGAATGACCTGCGCTTTTCTCCAGTCGTTAGGTACCTTTCGTTGTTCAAGCGAACTACGATAAATTACTACTAGAAGGGGAGCAAGTTCTTTCGCATAATCTTTACAGACTCGTACAGGTAACTCACTTGGTCCTGACGCCTTTCCACTACTAAGTGATTGTAGCTGCTTTTCATTTCCGCGATCGGTTACCTCAGTATCTGCCATTTCGACGTTCGTACGACGATTGAAAGGAGGGACAGTGTTAAGATCTCCCGCGGTGAAACAACTTCGGAAGATCGAATTCAGTATTTCGGCCACCTCTCTGTTATCTTCCGTTTCGGCGCCGGTGTGGTCGCTGAGAGAAAGAATATCTTTAATTTTGCAGTTCATACGTAACTTCCATCATTGCCAAAGAAAACTGACGCAAAATTTTAATCAGTTCCAAATTTAGTTCTTAGGTACTTTCTAACATTTGATTCCAAATTCCAGGTTTTGTTTGACAGTTACAGCATTTGGTCTTTATTGTATTTCTCTGAATGAATGTGGCGAGTAGAACAAAAGTTAAACATGTTATAACATGTAGCAGTAGCTACTTTATTACTAATACTCAAGCAACAGGCATTATATTTTGCCTGTTTTTTAAGACAGTGTGGATTACAGATTTGAACGAGTGAAAGTTTTTTTCTACCCCCATCCCCTTAACAGTAGTTATGTAGCCGGTCATTTAGACGAACTTACTTGAACAGATGGTGTCACAAGGAAGTGCACACACACGTGAGAAAGCGCCTCCTCCTCGCCTGTCATAATCTCAAACCCTTCGATTTCGCATCTATGTAGCTGTTGCAGACGGCTAGAACGAACGTACAACACTGCGATTCCGTTAGCTGTAAACGCCTACGTTTTCTTTTACGTGGTGTACGTTTAGTACGGGGCGAAGCGGCGCGGCCGTGACGACGCGCTCCCCCCCTCCCCCCCGTCCAATTAATGACGGCGCCATAATGAATTGGGTAATGAAGGGTTCTAATACGGGAGCGGTGATATTTAGGATCACGAACGCTATTTTCTTTGTTCGTTTGTCGTCCAGCCTCCTCAGTAGTTCACAAGAAGCGCACTACACTGCGTGCTGCGAGTCACCACAAAAACTGTCCGCCCTCGGCTTTTAGACTGCCCGGCCATTCCCTCATGGATGCTGGACTCATTCTGCAATCCGGTTCTCTCGCACCCTCTTCAAATACTAGTCGAATCATCAGAATCAACTCTTTCTCACGACTGCACTGCATCACGGCTCACAGCCGAGTACAGAAAACACGTCACTGTTCGGTTTAATGGGGATTCGAGACGTCACGGATAACCGGAAAACGCGGACAATCCGAAGAACGCGTATTTTTTACCGGAAACTGCTGTTTCAATACGTTTACAAAACATTACACGTGTCACGTCTGAAAGCCCGCTGCGCTACTTACGAGTTACTAGCGGGGCACTGATAACGAATTTACAAAATTACACTTAAGCACAATTTATTTCGAATCACTTACTTTCACTTCACTGACGGGAAGTAACAATCCACATTTTGCTCTGTCTCTAGTATTCATTTACGTTTATCCCGACAAAGATTCTCATGAGTTTAGAAAACATCGTTCCTGTGAAACACAACTACCTCTTTATTCACATGAAGTGTTGAGTGCTACTGACAAAGGATTGCAGATCGATTCCGTATTTCTGGATTTCCGGAAGGCTTTTGACACTGTACCACACAAGCGGCTCGTAGTGAAATTGCGTGCTTGTGGAATATCGTCTGAGTTATGTCACTGGATTTGTGATTTCCTGTCACAGACGTCACAGTTCGTAGTAATTGACGGAAAGTCATCGAGTAAAACAGAAGTGATTTCTGGCGTTCCACAAGGTAGTGTTATAGGCCCTTTGCTATTCCTTATCTATATAAACGATTTGGAAGACACAATCTGAGCAGCCGTCTTCGGTTGTTTGCAGATGACGCAGTCGTTTGTCGACTAATAAAGTCATCAGAAGATCAAAACAAACTGCAAAACGATTTAGGAAAGATATCTGAATGGTGCGAAAAGTGGCAGTTGACCCTAAATAACGAAAAGTGTGAGGTCATTCACATGAGTGCTAAAAGGAACTCGTTAAACGTCGGTTACATGACAAATCAGTCAAATCTAAAAGCCGTAAATTCAGCTAAATACCTAAATATTACAATTACGAACAACTTAAACTGGAAGGAACACACAGAAAATGTTGTGGGGAAGGCTAACCAAAGACTGCGTTTTATTGGCAGGACACTTAGAAAATGTAACAGACCTACTAAGGAGACTGCATATACTACGCTTGTCCGTCCTCTTTTAGAATACTGCTGCGCGGTGTGGGATCCTTACCAGATAGTACTGACGTAGTACATCGAAAAAGTTCAAAGAAGGTCAGCAAGTTTTGTATTATCGCGAAATATGGGAGAGAGTGTCACAGAAATGATACAGGATTCGGGCTGGACGCCATTACAAGAAAGGCGTTTTTCGTTGCGACGGAATCTTCTTACGAAATTCCAGTCACCAACTTTCTCCTTCGAATGCGAAAATGCTTTGTTGACACCGACCTACATAGGAAGGAACGATCACCACGATAAAATAAGGGAAATCAGAACTCGTACGGAAAAATATAGGTGTTCATTCTTTCCGCGGTCTATACGACATTCGAATAATAGAGAATTGCGAAGGTGGTTCGATGAACCCTCTGCCAGGCACTTAAATGTGATTTGCAGAGTAGCCATGTAGATGTAGATGACGACGTAGATTTTCCGTACAGTTGAAACATCGGTACAGTACAACTACGGCATACTGCATTAAGAGATCGATGCACTTCAGAGGCACCGATCTTTAAACACTCGCAGTAGAAAGAATTATCAAGCAGAAATGATTTCAGAATGTTTTTAAAAGTTTCAGTATGTTAACTAAACAAAAACTGTTCTTTGCTTTGTTTCACAATTTTATGATTCATATATCTGCACAACCTAGCTTTCGGGTTATAAACCCATTTTCAAGTACATTACTGATTCCCAAAGATAAAAATACACAGATAAACATGATGACAAGGCAAAGATAATCATCTCAACTCCTTAAGGTATCGGTCCATAGCTTAATGTACAATTACGTCAATGACAATTTTTAACAAATTACGTACATTATTACACAATTCAGCAATTACGCTAAAATGAGAGTTATGCCTCAGCCAACAACTTTTTAACCACGATGGATTGGGGCCCAAATTTTTGTTTCTGTTCTTCTTGGGAATCAGTAATGCACTTGAAAATGGGCTTATACACGGAACATAGGTTGTGCGGTAACATTAGTAATGAAATTGTGAAACAACGCAAAAAACAGTGTTTGTTTAGTTAATTTACAATGTTTCACCAAGAACCCACAGCTGATTCAATTAAAATCGTTTCATTATGTGCCAAAGCGTTTAATCCACAAGATATGTGGTCATTCATTTTCATGACTGCACACTTTGCTCCTTTCCACGGAAGGATAAGATTTAAGTCGTGGGCGGTAGAGGCTACTTTCTACACAGTTTTATATTTCCGAGTGCTACTGTTCTCTTCAAGTTGTGCGTCATTCTGCACAACAAATGTATAAGAAAGTAGCTCTATTGTGACTCTATCGTTACTATGGCAGACTTTTTATACAGTTTGTAGCAGAAAACTGTTGCACTGTTCGATTCAACTTTCCGGTACAGCTTGTCCCAATTTTCGTGGCCTACATTGGGTAGCTATGTATAGTCAAAACGTTACTCTCCCTTTTATAAGTCACTATACAGTATCCTATTCTCAAGCCTACACAATATTTACCAGCCCTAATTACATCACACAAAAATCAATGATTTTGTATAAAAATAGTAAGCTACAATTACACACACGTGTTCATGGAGACACAAAAAATAATATGTTGTAGCCCATTTGCTACAACAATTGTAGGTTCATTAAAAAAAATCCTCAGACTTGATCTCTTGAATAGGACCAAACTATCCTGTTAATAATCTCATTATTAGAAGCCACTAATTGAGACTGTATGAGAATTTAAATCTTGTTAGTAGGCAGAATTCGTTTTGAACTGCCACCATTAGCACGTGCTGTGGAAATATTATTTATTTGATATCTGTTCATCTTTTCCGCCGAGAGCCTGCAAAGAACACACGGATTAATGAGCAGGAAAATTATAGCCTCACTTGCTGCGATTATTGTTGCATACCGTAGATTCAGGATGATAAATGCTTTTCGATGTTCCACTTAAAAGAAAGCTGTGATGCCAGCAGTTAGTGGAAGACCACGAACTATGAATTATACCGCGATTGTTTCTGTGGAATGTAGGATACTGAAAGTTTATCGTGCATTACGAAATGTAAATTAAGGCTCACTCAACCGTTAGTATGATTCTAAAAATTTATTCAACAGCAAAAATATTTATCTCGATTGTTGTTTCGTATACTAAATCTGAACCAGTCACTACTGTACTGGTCCTTTCAGTTTTAATGAATCACTTCGCAGTCGCTGCGGACGATCAGTTCATCAGCCGACCGCAGGACCGACAGGAAAAAAGACCACTGTAACAGCGTCGCTTACTGTTAACGACAGCCACTGCTTTCTCCAGTCTCCAACCAAACGTGTACCGATATCTGCACCGTTCCATTCTCTACTATCGATAACTTTTCACCACCGATTCATCGGTTCAGGGGCGTAGATCTATCGCATCATAGCTGACAAAACGTTGCGTTTCAAGTTGCCCACACGAGTTACTGTTACGCAATTAACTGTAGCCTTCAGTTATTACCCTATTCAAGTGCGTGTAGGTGTGAGTAGAAGTTGGTTTGGCTTTGCAATTTAGTTTTCTGATGTTTTACTATTCCCCTATTTTTGAACAGATCATCTGACGCGGTTTGAAGAAGCTAAAACCGATCACGATACTCGAGACTAAAAAGTACAATAAAAAGATTTCGTCCTAGTGTAGGTCAAGTGTCTGCGACAGATTTGGATGCTTCGTAGTATAGGTGAGTATTAAAAATATCGTTTCGGAGGTAAGCCAGTTCGAGTTCCGGTGGTGAAAAGTGTTCACTGCCAGTATTTGGCTGGTAAGGGGAAGAGTGTAAGTTGTGTAAAATTACTGACTACTAGACTTTGCGCCGGTGCAAGCTCTTCGCAGTGCCTCATGATGGTTGGGGGGGGGTCGTGTTGTCCTGTGGACGGTGACGTCAGAGCCGGCCGCTCTCTCGGTGCGGGCCACGTGCCGACGCCGGGTTTCACCCCCCACCCCTCCCTTCCCTAAGTCCACACACTCGCCACATTCGGCCACACGACACGCGGACACAGACCGGGCGCTTCGGAACAGAAAGAGACCAGTGTGAGGCAGCGGCAGACCGCCTCCACCGCTACCTCGGCCTCGGCAGCGATGCACAACTCCTGCGTCTTTATTTCCCAAATAGGCATCCACTTGAACTGTTTGGGTTATGTATCGTTACTACGTTGAACGTTAGATAACTTAGAGTGCAAGTACAGACGGCTAACATGTCGAATGATTCCAACATGTTCAAGGGAACCGGGGCTATAGTTTACAAATTGATGAATTTTACTATTATACTCCCCCCCCCCCCCCCCCCCCCCCCATGAACCATGGACCTTGCCGTTGGTGGGGAGGCTTGCGTGCCTCAGCGATACAGATGGCCGTACCGTAGGTGCAACCACAACGGAGGGGTATCTGTTGAGAGGCCAGACAAACATGTGGTTCCTGAAGAGGGGCAGCAGCCTTTTCAGTAGTTGCAGGGGCAACAGTCTGGATGATTGACTGATCTGGCCTTGTAACATTAACCA
The DNA here is from genome assembly GCF_023898315.1 of Schistocerca nitens. Lineage (NCBI taxonomy): Eukaryota > Metazoa > Arthropoda > Insecta > Orthoptera > Acrididae > Schistocerca > Schistocerca nitens. Next base: position 634,600,942 of record NC_064620.1, on the reverse strand, counting down.
AAACGGCCTTGCTGTGCTGGTACTGCGAACGGCTGAAAGCAAGGGGAAACTACAGCCGTAATTTTTCCCGAGGACATGCAGCTCTACTGTATGATTAAATGATGATGGCGTCCTCTTGGGTAAAATATTCCGGAGGTAAAATAGTCCCCCATTCGGATCTCCGGGCGGGGACTACTCAAGAGGACGTCGTTATCAGGAGAAAGAAAACTGGCGTTATGCGGATCGGAGCGTGGAATGTCAGATCACTTAATCGGGCAGGTAGGTTAGAAAATTTGAAAAGGGAAATGGATAGGTTAAAGTTAGATATAGTGGGAATTAGTGAAGTTCGGTGGCAGGAGGAACAAGACTTTTGGTCAGGTGATTACAGGGTTATAAATACAAAATCAAATAGGGGTAATGCAGGAGTAGGTTTAATAATGAATAAAAAAATAGGAGTGCGGGTTAGCTATTACAAACAGCATAGTGAACGCATTATTGTGGCCAAGATAGACACAAAGCCCATGCCTACTACAGTAGTACAAGTTTATATGCCAACTAGCTCTGCAGATGATGAAGAAATAGATGAAATGTATGACGAGATAAAAGAAATTATTCAGGTAGTGAAGGGAGACGAAAATTTAATAGTCATGGGTGACTGGAATTCATCAGTAGGAAAAGGGAGAGAAGGAAACATAGTAGGTGAATATGGATTGGGGGGAAGGAATGAAAGAGGAAGCCGCCTTGTAGAATTTTGCACAGAGCATAGCTTAATCATAGCTAACACTTGGTTCAAGAATCATGAAAGGAGGCTGTATACATGGAAGAAGCCTGGAGATACTGACAGGTTTCAGATCGATTATATAATGGTAAGACAGAGATTTAGGAACCAGGTTTTAAATTGTAAGACATTTCCTGGGGCAGATGTGGATTCTGACCACAATCTATTGGTTATGAACTGCAGATTGAAACTGAAGAAACTGCAAAAAGGTGGGAATTTAAGGAGATGGGACCTGGATAAACTGAAAGAACCAGAGGTTGTAGAGAGTTTCAGGGAGAGCATAAGGGAACAATTGACAGGAATGGGGGAAAGAAATACAGTAGAAGAAGAATGGGTAGCTTTGAGGGATGAAGTAGTGAAGGCAGCAGAGGATCAAGCAGGTAAAAAGACGAGGGCTAATAGAAATCCTTGGTTAACAGAAGAAATATTGAATTTAATTGATGAAAGGAGAAAATATAAAAATGCAGTAAATGAAGCAGGCAAAAAGGAATACAAACGTCTCAAAAATGAAATCGACAGGAAGTGCAAAATGGCTAAGCAGGGATGGCTAGAGGACAAATGTAGGGATGTAGAGGCTTGTCTCACTAGGGGTAAGATAGATACTGCCTACAGGAAAATTAAAGAGACATTTGGAGAGAAGAGAACCACTTGTATGAATATCAAGAGCTCAGATGGCAACCCAGTTCTAAGCAAAGAAGGGAAGGCAGAAAGGTGGAAGGAGTATATAGAGGGTTTATACAAGGGCGATGTACTTGAGGACAATATTATGGAAATGGAAGAGGATGTAGATGAAGACGAAATGGGAGATACGATACTGCGTGAAGAGTTTGACAGAGCACTGAAAGACCTGAGTCGAAACAAGGCCCCGGGAGTAGACAACATTCCATTAGAACTACTGATAGCCTCGGGAGAGCCAGTCATGACAAAACTCTACCATCTGGTGAGCACGATGTATGAGACAGGCGAAATACTCTCAGACTTCAAGAAGAATATAATAATTCCAATCCCAAAGAAAGCAGGTGTTGACAGATGTGAAAATTACCGAACTATCAGTTTAATAAGTCACAGCTGCAAAATACTAACGCGAATTCTTTACAGACGAATGGAAAAACTGGTAGAAGCCGACCTCGGGGAAGATCAGTTTGGATTCCGTAGAAATGTTGGAACACGTGAGGCAATACTGACCTTACGACTTATCTTGGAAGAAAGATTAAGAAAAGGCAAACCTACGTTTCTAGCATTTGTAGACTTAGAGAAAGCTTTTGACAATGTCGACTGGTATACTCTCTTTCAAATTCTGAAGGTGGCAGGGGTAAAATACAGGGAGCGAAAGGCTATTTACAATTTGTACAGAAACCAGAAGGCAATTATAAGAGTCGAGGGACATGAAAGGGAAGCAGTGGTTGGGAAGGGAGTGAGACAGGGTTGTAGCCTCTCCCCGATGTTATTCAATCTGTATATTGAGCAAGCAGTAAAGGAAACAAAAGAAAAATTCGGAGTAGGTATTAAAATTCATGGAGAAGAAGTAAAAACTTTGAGGTTCGCCGATGACATTGTAATTCTGTCAGAGACAGCAAAGGACTTGGAAGAGCAGTTGAACGGAATGGACAGTGTCTTGAAAGGAGGATATAAGATGAACATCAACAAAAGCAAAACAAGGATAATGGAATGTGGTCGAATTAAGTCGGGTGATGCTGAGGGAATTAGATTAGGAAATGAGACACTTAAAGTAGTAAAGGAGTTTTGCTATTTAGGGAGTAAAATAACCGACGATGGTCGAAGTAGAGAGGATATAAAATGTAGACTGGCAATGGCAAGGAAAGCGTTTCTCAAGAAGAGAAATTTGTTAACATCGAGTATAGATTTAGGTGTCAGGAAGTCGTTTCTGAAAGTATTTGTATGGAGTGTAGCCATGTATGGAAGTGAGACATGGACGATAACTAGTTTGGACAAGAAGAGAATAGAAGCTTTCGAAATGTGGTGCTACAGAAGAATGCTGAAGATAAGGTGGGTAGATCACGTAACTAATGAGGAGGTATTGAATAGGATTGGGGAGAAGAGAAGTTTGTGGCACAACTTGACTAGAAGAAGGGATCGGTTGGTAGGACATATTTTGAGGCATCAAGGCATCACAAATTTAGCATTGGAGGGCAGCGTGGAGGGTAAAAATCGTAGAGGGAGACCAAGAGATCAATACACTAAGCAGATTCAGAAGGATGTAGGTTGCAGTAGGTACTGGGAGATGAAGAAGCTTGCACAGGATAGAGTAGCATGGAGAGCTGCATCAAACCAGTCTCAGGACTGAAGACCACAACAACAACAACACTATTATACTGGTAGCTGAGTGGATCTAAATCTTTACGGAGTTTTTTGCAGTGCTGTAGAGGAAATTTCAACGAAAGTTGGGACGAGCTGTATCGGTAAGTTGAATCGAACAGTGCAACAGTTTTCTGCTACAAACTGTATAAAAAATTAGCCACAGTAACGATGGCGTTCTGTTACTTATGCCACATGTTAGCCTCATTCCATATCACTTTGCATTATTCCTATTGGTATATAAAACCGAGAAACAGACTCCAGACTACAGGAGAAGGTCACGTGCTACTGACCATACCTGGAAATTGTTTATCGTATTTCGAACATTAGCAGACCTGTTCGCTGTTTTGCAGCACAGATGGCATTACCGTCGTTCCTGGTGAACTCCGCCGTCCAGTAGACCGTGCTGGGATCAAACAGCCGTCAAATTCTGCCAGCAAGTGACTTGTTGGTGAAGGAAGCCCGTGTCCCGGCTATCAGCGGACTGCGTGAATGAGCCGCCGTTACTCCTCACAAACTGACGCCCCGTCCAGCAGCTCAGGCTTTCGTATCCCACGATTCCCCTAAATCGCTCGAGGCGAATACTTGACGACTTCCTTCCGCAATCCAAGCTTGTGCTTCGGCTTTCTGAACACTTTTTCTTCTTTCTTTTTCATTAAACATCTCATACTTATCTGAACTTGCTACTCCTATCTTCGGGATTGTGTGGATGATATTTATCCGAGAATCGCACCAATACTCGGGACAGGAAACAGGACTAACGCCGTCAAGTACAGACTCGTATCACTAACGTCGATTTGCTCGTAGCATTTTCGAACATATATTGCCTTCCAACGTTATGAATTACCTCGACGGAAACTATCTAATGACAAATAACACGGATTCAACAATTATCCTTCTTTTGAGGCACCACCAACTTTATTCGCACGGAGTAATGAGTGCTATCGACAGGGGACCTCGAATAGATTTCATATCTGTAGATTTCTAATCAAACTGCGTCTCTGCAGAGTGCCGTCTCAGTTGTGCTACTGGATTCGTATTTTCCTGTCACAAAGGCTACAGTTCGCAGTAAATGATGGAAAGTCGTCGAGTAAAACAGAAGTGGTATCTGGCGTTTCCCAAGGAAGTGTTATAGATGCTCTGGTGTTTGTAAATGATTTAGGAGGCGATTTGAGCAGCCCTCTTAGATTGTTTGCAAATGACGTTGTCATTTACCGTCTCGTAAAGACTTGGTGGGGAAAACTGATCAAAGACTACATTCTATTCGCAGAATACTTAGAAGGAGCGACAGGTCAACTAAAGAGACTGCCCACACTACGCTTGTCCGCCCTCCACTGGACCATTACTGTGCCGTATGGTCTTCTTACCAGATAGGATCTACGAGAGACACAGAAAAAGTTCAAAGAAGAGGAACTACTTTTATGTTATCGCGATATAGGGGAGAGGTAAGCGGGAATGATGAGAGAGTTTGGGTGGAAATAATTAAATCGAAGGCGTTTATCGCTGCTGCGAGATCTTTTCACGACCAACGTTCTCGTCTGAATGCAGAAATATTTTATTGACGCCAACGTACACAGGGAGAAATGGTCATCGTAATAAAATAAAAGCAATCAGAGTTTGCACGGAAAGATTTAAGTGTATGTTTTTCACGCGCGCTGTCCGAGAGTGGAACGGTAGGGAAACAGCTCGAATGTGAATCGATGAACTCCCTCCTAGGCACGTAATTGTGAATTGCAAAATAGTCATCTAGATGTGGAAGTAGATGTAGTAGAGTCCGTTTGCCCAGTGTCATACATTCTACATGCCAACTTGAATGGTCGTGTGGTTACCTTTTCTTCCAACTTAGAAACGCCTCAGTTTATCAGAAATCTACGATACGCAATCTATTTGTTCGCATGCGTCAGTTAGTCGCATGACGAGGGGAAGGCTTCCTGGTTCTCGAGCACGCAGACTGGTTTTGGTGCAGCCCTCGCCGCTCGCCGCCCGCCTGTCCCTTGCGCGCATTTGAAGTGAACGCGTTTGGCACAGGTGACCACCGCACCGGCTGGCGCCGCGCCCCGGACTCTGCCGTGGCAGCCTAGCAGCCGGGCTCCTCTGGTAAAGCGTTTGCTACGTAGCGCTCTCTCCTCGCCGAGTCGGTTCAGTAGCTGCCAGCACCACATTTAAAAGATTCTGTCTGATTTTGTTCGTCGTCAGCATTTCACTTCCGTACGAGGCTATACTTCCTATAAATAATTTCAGAAAAGACTTCTTAACAGATAAATTTATATTTTAAAATATTTCTTGTTTTTCAGGATCATTTTTCTTGCTTCTCCTAGTTTGAATTTTATATCCTTCCTGAGTATATCATCGTCACTTACTTAGCTCCCAAAATAGCAAATTTTCAGTGTCTTATTTCTTAATCTAATTCCCTCAGCACCAGCTGAATTAATTCTACTACATTTCACTCATCTTGACACTACCCATTCCGTTCGACTGACCTTCCCAGTGAGTTGTCTCTGACAGAATTACAATGTCGTCGGCATACACTAAAAGTTTTTATTTCTTTTGGATGAATTTTAATTCCCATTCTGAATTCCTCTCTATTTTCCTTTACTGCTTGCTCAATGTACAGATTGAATAACACGAGGGAATAGGCTGCAACCCTGTCTGACTCCCTTGTTAGCCACTGCCTCCCTTCCTTGTAGTTAGAGTCTTATAACTGCAGTCTGCTCGCTACAAATGGCGTAGCTAACGTTCTGATCATCGTATTTTTATCCCTGCTTGCTTCAGAATTTTAAAAACAGCATTCCTTTCAGTTAGAGGGTATTGCTTTGTATTACTGTGCCTCCGTTGTCGTATCCTTCAGTGAACAGCAGTCTTTCCTAGAGCGGGCGAGAGAGAGACATACAATCGGTTCTTCCGCGATGCTGCTGCTGCAGTAAAGTACTTCGGTCTCGACATTCAGCCAGGTAAAGGTGATGTACCAACCACAACCATTCCTCCAAATCGTGGAAAGTTTCTCGATAAATTTCTTTCTCGTGTCGATACTAGAGTGGTTATTAGTTTGTTAATTGCTTTTAATACTAAAGTCTTGTTCCATCATTACCTATCTTCATGTAATCTACATTGCATTGGCATCAGATACTGCACCATCCAAATGTCAAAGTTTGTTTGGTTTGACATTAATTCTTAGAAGAGGTAAAAAAATCCACTAGCCGCTATTAATGATGCGATGTTGTTCTTTCATTCCATTACGACGTGAATGTGGACAGCCATCTAGCAACGTGCATATTCGGAAGATAGTTTTTTTCTCAGTTGCGTGAGACTATTGGCCTGATCAAAGGACAGGTATGAATCGCCACTGCAAAGAAAAAAATGGTTCAAATGGCTCTGAACACTATGGGACTCAACTGCTGTGGTCATTAGTCCCCTAGAACTTAGAACTACTTAAACCTAACCAACCTAAGGACATCACACACATCCATGCCCGGGGCAGGATTCGAACCTGCGACCGTAGCAGTCGCACGGTTCCTGACTGCGCGCCTAGAACCGCGAGACCACAGCGGTCGGCGCACTGTAAAGAAGAGCAAGGCACGAGTACATTTTAGCATCAGGATAATGGGATATCAAACTGTAAGGTGAGCCACTGGCGACAGTTTCATATTCGACGTCGAAGGAGACGCGTGCAGAGCTGCGGCTACCGGCTCGCCGTGCTGTGAGTGCGAGCGTGCCGCACTCCGCCGCGGTGTATGTAGGCTACGAACGCAGGGGCGCGCATACGCAGGCAGTCTGTGGCCAGCCACGACGTTCCTCGTTGGCTCACAGCTCAGGACGCCACGTTCGTACCAGTCGATACTACAGTGCATGTAGTACTGTTGTAGATACTTTTAACGCTCTGCATACCCATTCCGCGGAGTATTATTTGTATACGGAAAAATCTCCGTGAATTTTGTAATTTCATTTCATGTGATTGCATTCTAAGTGGTGCTTGTTTACTGTTAATATTTTCGGAGCAGTTTTCGTGGGCCAAACATTAATGGAAGATTATGTACTGATTGTAACTGGTATGGCTTGCATAGTTTTGAACAACAATCTACAACCACTCCAAGATATTCCGCTGCTGGCTGTGAGATGATTTTCCAGCAAATAAACCTGAAAACAGAGAACAGTGGTAATTAACAGCGAAAATGAAAATCGTAAAACTAACTTTTTGAATTCTTCAAGCAAATGCTTTCTGTACGAAGAAAAGATCTTCGTCTTTTCCCTTTTTTCTTTTATTCGCCAACAGAAAAACAAGAAATTCTATATTTTTACTGCCAAGCAGTCGTCATACGGGAAACTTAGCAGTACAAAGATCGTTAAACTAAGAAATCAAAAACACTAGTTTGCTTTTGCTCTACAGTATGACTTTTATTGTGTAAACCGGTTATCTGCTTACAAGGTCATCAACAGACATTTACTGAATATTCTCACCAAAGAAGTTACAATGTTTGTAAACAACAATGGAAGAGAAGTTACACCTCAACATAAAAGCAGAAACATACAGTAAGTAACATCTTTGACAGTGTGGTGGTAATGCAATGTAAAAAGAAAAAAAGTTTTTTTTTGAACAGTAAATAAATAAAAATAAAAACGGCATAGACAGGAAAAAACTTTAACATAAAACAGGAAAAGCGTGCCTACATAAAAATTTCTATTAATAAACAAAACAGAGATGCTAAATAGTCGCCGTGTTTCATTACTTCCCACACTGTCTGTTCCTATATATTCCCATTTTCTTGTATTCATTAAATTATTTTGTTTTATCGAAATTGTGTATGTAATCCATATAAACTGTAGTTTCAATTGTTAAGGCTTTCTTCTAACTGGTACTTATCATATCTTCCATGTTTAATACCACTTGTAGTTGTTCACATCAAATATTCTTTTTATTTTACTTGATTCATTTATTTAACGCAAACTGTTACATAGTCGCAGTTTTGAGTACAACGTTGATGTTTTTCCTGTTTGCTCCTTTTGTATTTGTATACCGTTCAGCCTTTTTTACCTTTTAAATTTAGTATCTCCACACTCTCAAAGATTGCATCTACAGTATGTGCCCTCACACTCCTCCATTTATTCATTTCTGTCTGTTTTACTGATTTTGCTCACGTTCCTCACATATTCCGTAGTTACATTAATAGCCGGCCGAAGTGGCCGTGCGGTTAAAGGCGCTGCAGTCTGGAACCGCAAGACCGCTACGGTCGCAGGTTCGAATCCTGCCTCGGGCATGGATGTTTGTGATGTCCTTAGGTTAGGTAGGTTTAACTAGTTCTAAGTTCTAGGGGACTAATGACCTCAGCAGTTGAGTCCCATAGTGCTCAGAGCCATTTGAACCATTTGAGTTACATTAATAATTGTTTCTTGTTTTAATTGGTTTGTGTATCACTCTCCATGTGTTATACCTCCTGAAATAGCCTTGTCAAGTACTAATTTTATTAGTTTTGTTTATTAATACAAACTGTTATGTAGGCATGCTGTCCGTATTTTCTGTTAAACTTTTCTCCTGTCTACTCAGTTTCTATTTTTATTTATTTTTTTACTTTTTACATTGCATTACCACCACACCGACAAAAATGTTGCTTACTGTATGTTTCTGCTTCAATGTAGACGTGTAACTTCTCTTCCTATGTTGTTTACAAACATTGTATCTTCTTTGGTGACAATACTCAGTAAATGTCGGACGATGGCCTTGTAAGCCGAAAACCGGTTAGCACAATAAAAGTAATACTGTAGAACAAAAGCAAACTAGTGCTTTTCATTTATTATAATGTTGTTCCACCAAGAATTGACGGAAGATTCAGTTAACATCGTTAAAATACTTTTTCATACACTTCAGTTCACATATCACTAACCCTATGTCATGGGATAATTTTTATCAGACCTCACTACCTTCCTCGGTGTTTCAGTGGACGTAGCGACAAAGCTGAATACATTTGTGACTCTTGTATGTTACCGTTCGTTACTTCTTATCGCCTTTGTCGGTAGATGAATATACCACAGAATCACATCAAAATTATAATGTTTTAGTTATCCGAAATACAAAAATACGATAACGTTTTCTGGATTCTGCCACGGACACGCGAGAAAATTTTCGAGGCTTAGTGGCTATAATCTTCAACGATGAGCATCCCAGCTGGTAAAACTGAAATCGTTTCGCTCACTTTGAAATTAGCTGCTTCGCAGGCAGCCTTTTCGATTATTCACGATTTAAAAACGTGGTCACATATGAATGACGTCTGCTTTAATCTGTTATCAAATAAAAGATTAGAATTACTGCTTTGGTGGCAGTTATGAAATCCACGTGTTGTTATAGTCGTCAGATCAGACGCCCACAGCCCCTGCTGGGACATAATAACGCCTAGACACCGTCACACCGCCCGCGTGTATTCGCCGCGCGTCCCGTCCACGGTCGGTGCACCCCATTCCTTAAAGGTCTCACGTGTCCTTAGGTCGTGGCGGCTGCAAACCACTCAATTTGTGAAATATTCTGGCCTGGTCGCTTTATTATTTACTGCCATAGATGTTTTCAGTGGTACAATGATCTGCACTATGAAAACAATCTTGAATGCCTAAGATTCGAGCCGGCCGAAGTGGCCGTGCGGTTAACGGCGCTGCAGTCTGGAACCGCAAGACCGCTACGGTCGCAGGTTCGAATCCTGCCTCGGGCATGGATGTTTGTGATATCCTTAGGTTAGTTACGTTTAACTAGTTCTAAGTTCTAGGGGACTAATGACCTCAGCAGTTGAGTCCCATAGTGCTCAGAACCATTTGAACCATTTTGAACCTAAGATTCGAGGCGAAACGTAGCTAATTTCTGATCGCATGTACGTGTCATGTACTCACAGTAGCCGGCCGGAGTGGCCAAGCGGTTCTAGGCGGTACAGTCCGGAACCGCGCGACCGCTACGGTCGCGGGTTCGAATCCTGCCTCGGGCATGGATGTGTGTGATGTCCTTAGTTAGGTTTAAGTAGTTCTAAGTTCTAGGGGACTTATGACCTCAGCAGTTGAGTCCCATAGTGCTCAGAGCCATTTGAACCATTTTTTTTTACTCACAGTAAAAGGTTTCCTGTTGTTACAGGGTGGGCCTAAAGTCTTTGCACAATTATTAGTATATATTCATAACTTATGAATTTGCAGTTCGTGACAAATGAAAGAATAAATCACCAAGCTTTTGTTACGACTCCAATAAACTTCGACATGTGCGCTGTTTGTTGCTCCAAGAATGTCTCATCGATATTCGGTTGTACGTCGTACGTTTGACAACATTCTCATGTAATACCAGCTACAACATGTTTTATCCTCCTTAATGTTCTCGTATCCGGATCAGGCATTTGTGTACCGTAAACCTTGGCCTTTACGTAGCCCCACAAAAAGAAAGCTAAAGGCGCTATGTCTTGTGATCTCGCAGGCCAGGCGGTGGGGCTATCATGCCGAATCCAACTGTCAGGAAATGTTTCATTAAGAACATTTCTAAATCGCAGTCCCAATGCGGTGGTGACCACCTTAATGGAAAATCGTATCAAGGCGAAAGTCTTTCAAATGCGTTTCCGCAAATTGTTCTAGCATACCCAGATAGCTGTTACTGATTTTTCGACAAAAAAAAAAAAAAAAAAAAAAAAAAGAAAAAAAGAAAGAAAGAAACCGAAGAGCCGATGGCTGTTGTGCATTAAACCGCACCACACATTCATTTTACGGGAATCCCTGACGTGATCTAAGACAACGTGTCGTCTTTCCGAATCCCATATCCTCACATCGTGCTTGTTTACGTTACGTGATATGGGAAAAACTGCCTTATCTAAAAAAAATGAAATTATTTGAAGATCTCTTTGCTGGTATCGATTCGTGCCAACATGTCAGTCGCAAAAAATGCTCGACAAGTTCCATCACCTGGTTGTAATGCGTGACTTATCTGGACCTCATATGTGTGCAGGTATCTGCGCATGCAGATGCGATTTGTTGCGTAGGATTTTTCGCAGTGTGGTCCTAGGAATCCCTAACGGCTCCGTAAGAGCGCCTGTCGCACAGCCCCGATAAGTTGTTCACTGACCGAAGGCCGGCCTGTTTGCGGAAAATCCAACACACTGCACGTCAGTTTAAACTTCGTGAACCACGCAGCAATAGTCCGTCTATCAGGAGTTCCTCTTCCGTATTGTCTTCAGAAATTTCTCTGCGCAGTAGCTGGAGATTTTGTTTCGTGCTGCTACAGAACACACTGCCATTTTACAGCAACAGGCTTGTTATAGCGCTCTCTGCTTAGCGTCCACCTACAACAAAGATACGCCGACAAACTTGATGATTTATTTTTTCATTTGGCACAAACCACAAATTTGTAAGTTCATCAGTCTTTGTGAAATAAGTATTAATAATTGCACAAAGGTTTTAGGACTGCCCTGTATTTTTCCTGCGTCCTCCCAATGCACACCTCGAGGCCGTTAGCGTTGCAAAGTCTGGTTTCGGCAGCATATTCACAAATTTTTTCAGCTAAAATGTGAAATTAGTCACCAGTTACAAACGAAAAATGAGAAACTCCAGTTCATAGCGTGTTTGAGTATGAAGTGTTAATTATTTAGCTGGCGCCACACATTCAACTCATACAATACACAATTCAAAGTGTATTAGCCATGAACAATAATAATCTTATCTGTATACAGTAATCTTTACAGTTACATTTTTAATGTTACGCCTAGATGTACAACTGAATGGTTTTTCAGTATCAAAAGAACATCGCTATACTGGCATTACATTGGTTTCAGTGAAAGAAACAAGGGAAGAAGAAAAGGTGTTCATTAATGGAATAAGACATATTACAAAAGCAACCTCAAAATTTCTATGTCGAAACTCCAAGTAAAATTAAGGTTCATAAGAGGGATGTTGATAAAATATCGCTATACCGATAACATTTACAAAAGTATCGATATATGACGGCGACATTTTTCCACCGACTGCCATCTTCTGCTGTCCTCAAATTATCAGTCGCAATTTGCACTCATAATTCACTGCGAATTCTTCGGACAAGGGGGCAGTGACTTATTCAACTTTGAAGTATCGTAATAAACATGACCTATAATGAAAACATAACCACCGCATCATCAGGCTCTGACGTGAGCTTTACAACTTGAAATTAATCGAACATTTTTATCCATGAGTTTCCCTACAATCGTTTGAGAACACCTGCATAAAGAAAAAAAACGTGCAAATACATAATATGTGGTATTTATTTTTTTATGCTGCAAGCAAAACGTTTTCTGGAAAACTGCTTCAGCAACTTTGCTTCGTTTACATGCAGAGCGTCCCTCCAGGTGCGCAGCAGCTGACTCAACCTTGAGGGTTCTGCTTTCGTTCTCGCTTCCCACGCCCGGATTCCCGGGTTCGATTCTCGGCGGGGTCAGGGATTTTCTCTGCCTCGTGATGACTGGGTGTTGTGTGATGTCCTTAGGTTAGTTAGGTTTAAGTAGTTCTAAGTTCTAGGCGACTGATGACCATAGATGTTAAGTCCCATATTGCTCAGAGCCATTTGAACCATATTTGGTTCTGCTTTCCTAGAGTAAAATGTGAATGTGGAAACGATTCGCTGCGTCTCATGGCGAAGAAGTATGTCAGAAAGCGTCCACTACAAAGAGTTGCGCCAGTGAGTCTCAAAGCTGCATCACAATGCTTATTATGCTTCGCAAGATGAATACTGCAATACGAGCCAAAACATTTGCTTCATGAGAATTTTTCGTATTTTTTTCTTTTATTTGTGTCGCCTCAGCCAGCTTCCGATACATTTTGGATCACTCACACACACAAACATACACCTTTGATATGCATACAATATTTACACTGGTTGTAAACCTACTTACATCACGATGTGCTTCCATCACTGCCAAGAGATATCATGCCAAACGCCATTGCAGTATGGAACACATAACATTCATGCCTCCAGACAACTTTCCTGGCACGCGCTGCTTACATTGCAAAAGTTACATGAAAGTGACATTATTCAAGTACTTAAAAAAACTGTTCTGTGAATTTTATTGGTGGCCTCCAAACAAAATACGCTACGACACACAAGTCGTCTGGCCGTGCAAAGCCGGACATGGTCGCTTGTGAACGTACAATTTGCAACGAAATATGCAAACACACATGTTAAAGTGAATACGTTTGCAAATATTTCTGAAAACATCGGCACACACCTGAAAAGTACAATTCTGAAATACACACATTTAATTTTCTGCTGATCCAAGTTTTTTGTTTGCTATTCGTGTTTCACTTCCATATATTCTCTCTACTTCGACCATCATCAGTCATTCTGCTGCCCAAATAGCAAAACTCATCTAATACTTAAGTATCTCGTATGCTAATCTAATTCCCTCAGCATTACCTAATTTAATTCGACTAAGTTCCTTTATCTTCGTTTTGCTTTTGTTGATGCTCATCTTATATCCATGTTTCAAGACACTGTCCATTGCGTTGAAATGCTCTTCCAGGTCCTTTGCTGTCTGTGATAGAATTACAATGTCATCGGCAAACCTGAAACTTTTTATTTCTTCTCCATGGATTTTAGTTCCTACTCCAAATTTTCTTTTGTTTCCTTTACTGCTTGCTTAATATAGAGACTGAATAACATCGGGGGTAGGCTAACACTCTGTGTAACTCGCTTCTCAACCACTGCTTCCCTTTCATGCTCCTCGTCTCTTATACCTGCCATCTGGTTTCTGTACAAGTTGTAAATATACCTTCGCTCCCTGCATTTTACCCCTGCCGCCTTCAGAATTTGACAGAGAGTATTCCAGTCAACACTGTCACAAGCTGCTCCAAGTCTACAAACGCTATGAACGTAAGTTCGCCTTTCCTTAATCTATCTTCTAAGATAAGTCGTAGGGTCAGTACTACCTCGCGTGTTCAACATTTCTACGAAATCGAAACTGATGTTGCCCGAGGTCGGCTTCAACCAGTTTTTCTATTCGTTTGTAAAGATTCATGTTAGTATTTTGCAGCCGTGACCTATTAAACTGATAGTTCGGTAATTTTCACACCTGTGAACACCTGCCTTCTTTGGGATTGGAATTATTATATTCTTCTTGAAGTCTGAGGGTTTTTCACCTGTCTCATACATCTTGCTCACCAGATGGTAGAGTTTTGTTAGGCCTGGCTCTCCCAGCGCTATCAGTAGGTCTAATGGAATGTTGTCTACTCCCAGGGTCTGTCAAATTCTTCACGCAGTATCATATCTCTCATTTCATCTTCATCTACGTCCTCTTCAATGTCCACAATATTGCCCTCACGTACATCGCCTTGTATAAGCTCTCTATATACTTCTTACACCTTTCTGCTTTCCCTTCTTTGCTCAGGACTGGTTTTCCATCTGAGTTCTTGATATTCGTGCAAGTCAGAAAGATAAGTAATCCTTTTTAACTCATTTCTGTGACTTTGCAGAACCTTCGTTCTGCTATCCTGTTACCTGACCCCGGGACATAGCTGTGTAACAGTGGCTGGGAGAAATCGTCTTAGCGGTGTACTGCACCAGAAGCCGATTCACGGACTCGGCCTACCGTAACAACAGTGGCACCTCGGCCTCCACAGCAGTGGCGGCGAAGCCTTAACAAATCTGGCGGCGAGGGTTTACAGGAGTTTTCGAGCGGACTTGTCGGTGGACCCAGCGCTCAGTCCGTGCCTCCGGTACTGGCGGCGTAACGCAGCTGTCGGTTGGTGAGCCGCTCTCCCGCCAGCGCCGCCGCATTCCGCCTCCTCACACGACACACGGCTAGCTCTCCAGCCCTACACTGTCCTGCTTAGCGCTGACCCCCCACTGCACACAGATAGCCCAAAGTACGTGTATTTGTTTACTGGAAACTGCCAAGTGTCACATCCAAAAGCGCACTGCATTATTTACGCCGAAAACTCCCAACTCGTCTACAAAAATAGATTTAAAACGCACGGTATTTTTGGTATCACTTGCTTTCTCTTCACTTTCCGAATTTAATCGTACCTTCCTGTTTTTGATTCACTTTTTCCCTGCGAACGGTTTTCATTTTTCAGAGTCTCAAAACATTGTTGTACTCAAGCCAGTATTGTCCTTACTCTGATAACAGATCAACGCAATTCAGTGCTCCGGCGTAACTTCTTTATATTTCCCCTCGTCTTCGTCTTGTAACACATTTTGTTCACCACGTCCGCGTCACGTAGCTGTTTAAATCCAAGTTCCCAGCTGTCGATGATTAAATCACGCGCGGATGTTTTCGTTACAAATAATTTCTTTTCGAGCGCTAGAACAAACTGTTTGCGTCTTTCTGTCATCTTAGCACACGCGAAACTTCCGTAACTTCGGCGAAACCAGGAAATGAAATATGGCTTAACAAAAGTTTGGTATCGATCCATTTTAGAAGCTAATAAGGAATTTTGATGAGTCTTCGGATTCACCACGGACTCAGAAAATATCGTTCTTGTGAAACACAACTAGCTCTTTATACTCATGAAGTAATGAGTATTATCGGCAGGAGATGGATGACAAATTGATTCCAAATTTTTAGATTTCCAGAAGGCTTTCGACACCATTCCCCATAAGTGTCTTCTAACCGAAATGAGTGCCTACGGAATATCGCCTCAGTTGTGCGACTGGATTTGTGATTTCCTGCCAGAAAGGTCACAGATCGTAGTAATAGACGGAAAGTCATCGAGTAAAATAGAAGTAATATCCGGCGTTCCCCAAGGAAATATTATAGGCCCTCTATCGTTCCTGATCTATATTAACGATATAGGAGGCAATCTGAGGAGCGCTCTTAGATTGTTTGCAGATGCTGTTGTCATTTACCGTTTTCTAAAGTCATCAGATTACCAAAAAAATTGCAAAATGATTTAGATACGATATCTGTATGGTGCGAAAAGTTGTCATTGACCCTGAAAAAAGAAAAGTGTAATGTTATTCATATGAGTACCAAAACAAATCCACTAAATTTCGATCACGCGGTAAGTCACACAAATGGCTCTGAGCACTATGGGACTCAACTGCTGAGGTCATTAGTCCCCTAGAACTTAGAACTACTTAAACCTAACTAACCTAAGGACATCACAAACATCCATGCCCGAGGCAGGATTCGAACCTGCGACCGTAGCGGTCTTGCGGTTCCAGACTGCAGCGCCTTTAACCGCACGGCCACTTCGCCTGGCAGTCACACAAATCTGAAGGCTGTAAATTAAACTAAATACTTAGGAATTACAATTACAAATAACCTAAACAGGAACGATCACATAAATAATGTTGTGGGTAGAGCAAACCAAAGTCTCTGATTCATTGACAGAACATTTAGAAGGTGCAACAGGGCTACTAAAGAGCTTGCTTACACCACTCTTGTCCGCCATATTCTGGAGTACTGCTGTGTGGGGTGGGATCCGCATCAGGTGGGACTGACGGACGACATCGAAAAAGTTCAAAGATGGGCAGCTCGTTTTGTATTATCGCGAAATAGGGGAGGTAGTGCCACAGGCACGATTCTTGAATTGGAGTGGCAATCGTTAGAGAAAGGCGTTTTTCGTTGCGACGGGATCTTCTCATGAAATTCCAATCACGAGTTTTCTCCTCCGATTACGAAAATACGACATACGGAGAAATGATCATCACGATAAAATAAGAGAAATCAGGTCTCGCACATAAAAATTTATGTGCTCGTTTTTCCCGCGCGCCGATCGATAGAGGAACGATAAAGAGGCAGCTTGGAGATAGTTCATTGAACCCTCTGCCAGGCACTTTATTGTGAATAGCAGAGTAATCACATAGGTGTAGATGTAGATGTTGTAGAAGGTACCGCACCTAGCTAGCGGTGTTACATTCGACTACCCCTGGCTTCCGGAAACATCGATGTTGAAGTTTTACGCTTACCTTCTTAATGTAAGACGCGTTCCAACAATCGATAGCAGCGCAGCGCCTAAGATTCATGTTTACCACTCTGGCGGTACGTGTTTTTTTCCATCGTGCAGAATATTATTAAGCTGTATATGTCACGCGAAATTGTTCCAGGATAACAATATAGAAGAGAGGGTGAGTCGTCAACAGGCACAACCAAAATACTGCTACACCTTGTAACTTTCGGCCAAAAGACCTTCTGACGCACAAAGCACAACTCGTACAAGCACGACCATGTCTCTCATCGCGGATCCAGTATATCGACATTTATAAAATTTTTCTGCTCTCGAGCTATCGAAGGAAGATATCGATATATCCTCGCCATGACAAGCAGCAAATCATTTCCACATCTAGATTTCACTCTAGGAAAGCAGAACGCTCAAGATTGAGTCGTTTGCTGCGCAACTGAATGGACGTTCTGTATGCAAACGAAGGAGAGTTACTGAAGTAGTTTTCCAGAGAAGTTTTTCGTGCAGCATAAAAAAGTAAAATACCACATATTATGGATTTCCACGTTTTTTCTTTATGTAGGTGTTCTTAAACTACTGCAGGGCTACTCTTGGTTAAAAGTGTCTGATTACTTTCAAATTGTAAAGCTCACATCATAGCCTGATGATGCGGTGGATATCTTTTCGTTATAGGTCATATTTATTACGATACTTTATAGCTGAATAATGCACTGCCCGTTGGCCGAAGAATTTGTAGTCAATTAACAAGCGAATTGCGGCTGACAATCTGAGGGAAGTAGAAGTTGGCAGTCTGAAACCGTTACCATATTTCGAAATGCGTACCTCAATCATCTGTAGATACATTTCAAAATCTTGCATATTCAGGCGCAAAAAATTTATGAATCTCACTTTTCTGTATATTTTGAAAGTGTCCAAACAGATATATTCCTGCCCCCACCCAAAGAATCGTGTTTGCATCTTTGTTTGACTCAAGGAAAGCAGAAAGCTGAGAAGACAGAGAAAGAGATATCTTAGAGAAGAGAAGTAGGCATCACAATCAAGATATTTAAAGTGTTTGACTGTTCTGTTACTTTGTTGTGAACTAAGGATGTAGATATTTTTAAAAATATGTGGAATCCGATACATCGATATTTAAAAAATCTGCAACGGCACTCGATATATCGATAAAAAGTATCGACATATCATCGCTCCTGACCTTAAAAATATCGGCGCACATTGTAAATATACTGCCAGTTTTAGAAGTTTTAGAGCTATATATTTTAATATAGATTTATTATTAGATATTCTATAAATCAACAAGCTTGCAGCCAGCCCACCGCCCTTAGAGCAAGAACTGAAATGGTAAATGTGCCCGTTCACCCTTGACGATAACTGCTTTGCTGACAGGGGTGACTGTACGTAAGAGATATAGAGAGAGGTGTCTCGCGGGTCCATCGTTCGGTTCCGTCACACATCTGATTTGTCCGGAACACTTCATGTCGACTTCCCTGTTTTTTTATTTCTGAAAACGCCAGCGATGTAGCAGGTGGACTGTCAAAACTGAGCGGTGAAGCTAAACGTTGCACTTTCTACTGGTAGCGCCGAACGCCTATTGCTACAGTATTTCCCCTCACACGTCTCCACCCACTACTACGGTCGGGTCGGTCTTGCCATTTAGATTTTTGTTCATCATTTACAACAACTGTTTTTGAAGAATGTCGATGTGAAGAAACAGTACATCAGTTGCATTAAAAACAATTTTTAACGCGACTAGTGTACCGTTCTTTTCACATTTCTTATTAATCCATTCACGCAATCGGTGTTATTCTTTTGTGTCACATATACGTGCTTCATACAATCAAAGAGAAAGATTGGACGTGATGAAAGCTCAACAGGTAGCAAGACTCCTTCACACAGTGAAAGTAAAACGTACGTCCTACTACAATTTCAAAAGAAGAACTTGAAAAAATTCCCAAAAATTGTAAATGAAATATAATATAAACTAAAAAGAGAAGAAATAGCCCACAAAGCAGGTTTAAGAATTTCTGTAGAAAAAAACAAAATTTCTGACAAATATAAAAAAATGCTCGAGAAACCCTAGCAAGAGATATTGGCCAGATAAAGAGGGTAAATAAATTTAAATATTTGGGAGAAATTATCCAAGAAAATAGCTTAGATAAATTCGCTATAGAAGAAAGAGTACATAAAATGGAGAGAGCTTATGGAATAACTAGGAATATCTACAACAAAAGGTGTCAAATTTGAAGATACAGCACTACAACACAGTAGTAAAACCAGAATGTCTTTATGCAAATGAATGTTTAGTACTGAACAACTTGAAGTCATAGATAGAAAAATCATTGGAAAAATACTTGGACCACCAAAAAATACAGAGGTATGGATATTAAGAAGCAATGAAAAGTTTATCGCAACATAGAAAACATAAATGAAACACTGCGAAAGAGGCGACTGCTATTTTTTGGACACTTATACAGAATGAACAGCAACAGGTTAACCAAACATATTTTTAATTATCTTTGGGACAAGAAGTCAACAATAGCCTGAGGTTAGGAAAGATCTGCAAAGAAACAAAATAAGTGAAAAAGATGCAACAGAAAGAGAGGGTTTCAACTGGAAACTTAAAAATGGAAGGATTCCAAGGCAGGAGGGTGAAGAAGACAGGGTCAAAATGGTCCCGGGGGAGAAAAAGGATACATAGTGTAAAGATGAAATAATAATGGAGGAAAAAGAAAGAACAACAATGAAGGAAACATTGAAATTGGTGCGTGGTCCTTAGATGACTCAAACGAAGAAAGAAAAATATCGGCGCTCGATATTGCAGTTTTTATACCGGTATATCGCTGGACAAATGCCATACATATGGATATTTTTGTGGATAATATCGAAATATTGATATATCGATATTTTATCAGCAGCCCCGCTTTCCTTTTCGGTAGATGGCCTTTTGGCCGAAAGCTAAAATGTGTAGTAGTCTTTTGTTGTACCTGTCTGCAACTGAGCATTTCCTCTATACGGTGAGTACCTGTCTATCTTTTTCATAGTACTCTGGTTTGACTTCCCATTATTCAAAAATAGTCATTTTCTCCTCGCAGTAATTTCGTTAATATGTACAGCACACTTCCTTCATAAGTGTATTCCGTTTCTGACAGAATTAAATTACAAAACTGCCTCAGTGGCTATCGCTTCCATCGCTTTTTGTGCTAGAACACAGTTCCGGATGGTACTTGTAGAAATAACCAAACTTCACAAATTCGTGTAGCACCACGCACATTTTTTGAGAGCAACTGCCTTGGAGCCACACGAATTTTGCAGAAGCGATACAAGAAAATACAGTTCGTTTACATTCAAAATATTTGGCATTTTTTCGGGTTAACTTTGATGCGAACCGCGCGTATTTCACCATTCTTGTGAGAAACAGTCTACTGGTTTGATGCAGGATTAAAGAATGTATTTTTATGGAATCGTCCGTCGATTTCTCTACTATTCTTTAGTTGGTAACATATTGAATTTTTTTTCGTGAGAATATTAGTCTGCCTGTAAAAATAAACATTATAGGGATTCTAAAGTGGAGTGCATTTGGGTGGGATAATTTTTAGCTTGCAGGTGGATGCATTTCTTTCATCTACAGAGATATGTAAAGTATCTGATCAAACTACTTTCCCTAAGAATCTATAATGTGATGATATTTTTCCTGTCCCACGTACGGAAGAACGACAATTTTAAAAACTCTTCGAAGAGCATTTTCGTAAACTTTCCTGATTTCTTGCAGATCACAGTTACGTTTTTTAATATGAATCAACTCGTCAACTGCTTTTTGAACACTCTGACTACATTTTCCGCATGCTTCTCGTGTAGATAAAGAAACTTACGGGAATACCTTTCGTGACGCTAATATAGTATACCGTGCTCTGAAGGAATACCCTTGTTCAAAAAATGGCTCTGAGCACTATGGGACTTCGGAGGTCATCAGTCCCCTAGAACTTAGAACTACTTAAACCTAACTAACCTAAGGACAACACACACATCCATGCCCGAGGCAGGATTCGAACCTGCGACCGTAGCGGTTGCGCGGTTCCAGACTGTAGCGGCTAGAACCGCTCGGCCACTCAGGCCGGCGAATACACTTCTTCAAATTTCTTTTTCTGCATAGGGACGGTTTTTGTTCCTTGTTTCGCAATGGATCTGTTGTACGTCGGTCAGTAATGACAGCCGGTTTGATCGGTATTAAGCGCAAAATGGAGGTCAAAATTAGGAAGAGTTCTTTTGTGTCTATCTGGAATCCTTTCGCAGCTGCTAACACTTCGTCCATTGTTGCGAATTCTTTGGAACAGTCCGAATATTTGGAATTTGAATTACGAACAAGAAACGGAATACACAATTGAACAATGTGTGCTGTAAAACTGATTTATTAATGAATTCTCTACGACGAAAATGACTATTTTTGAATAATTTTGCATGGCATATGCTGTTTAATGATATTCTGTGCGATGAAATTAAAAAAAAATACGGGCATCATGTGAACCCGTACCGCCAGTGTGGTAGGCTCTATAAAACGAACCAAGCCCAACGTTGCGGATAGAGAAGGCGCTCCTGAAGCTTCAGCGTCGATTTTCGCAGGAAAGTGGGCTGCGTCGCGGCTGCTGAAGACAGGTCCCTCTGCAACATGCAGAAGAACGATCAAAAGCCGCGCGGTTTGCGGCACCACGTCACGGATTGCGCGGCCCCTCCAGCCGGAGGTTCGAGTCCTCCCTCGGGCACGGGTGTGTGTGTTGTTCTTAGCATAAATTACTTTAAGTACTGTGTAAGTCTAGAGACCGATGATCTCAGACGTTTGGTCCCTTAGGAATTCACACACACACTGATCAAAATCCGTGACTAACAGTCTGATTGTTTCCTTGTAAGATTATTTGCGGCCAGCTGTGCGCCCTTACAGACGATGTTTAACAGTATGCTATAATTTCGGATCAACACAGAGCAAGAAGTCTGAAGGAATCCGTTCCAGAAGAAAACGTAAATCATTTTATTTCATTTTCGGCTTTATGTGGGTTGGAAATATCGACCATTAGCTCCAAGGGAGACGGCTAGACGAACGTATAAACAGGAAATCGGCCGCGGATATTTTACATGCGTGGCGTCTCCTTGCTGTTTGTCACGACTGATTACTGGGGCAACCGCATTTGCTCTGCTAAACGATATTCGTCCCGGCCTCACAGGAGGCGTCAATTTTGTAACTGGTGAAAACATTGAGGTGTAACGAAACAATGGTATTAATATGTAGGATGCGTTGTCAAATGAAAAGCACAATATTGTGTATGTTCTACAGTGTTATACTGTAGAGCACGCACAGTATTGTGCTTTTCATATGGAATTTTGAAGTTATTCTACCAAGAAGCGATGAAAGAGTCATTTAAAATGTGGCTATCTCTTTCTGACAAGGTATATACCTTGTGTCTGAATACAATCTGTGTAGATTAACGATTATAAAGAGCAAAGAAGGACAAGTGACGGAATAAACGATACATGTAACAGTACCTCCGTGCCGTGAAATAATTTTTACTCGATTTTAGCCCTTGGAGCTGCATTGCTTCCTTGTAAGATTCTTGTGTAAATCTCTCCCGTTCCATTCGGAACTTCCTGCGTTCTTCATGCTATCTGTCCCTGTCGTTTCCCGTATTTGCTTCTCTCTGTTCGGCAGTCGAGGTCGGCTGCGTGGTAACCGTCTTCACGACGAAACGGACGGTCGCTGGCTTTTTATCTTCGGAGGTGGCAAGAGTGCGAGGCGAGTGTGTTCTGCCCGCGTGTGCTGCGTCACGTTTGCGTCACCAGACAGTCACTTCTGTGGCAGGAAGGGTTCGGCTCGGCCATGATTTCCTCCCACGGTCCGTGTGATCAGCCAGTAAGTAGGTGCACTATTGCTCCTGAGTGCAAGTCTTCGTTAAGGGAGTGACATCAGTACAAGCGGAAGTAATATCTTCAAAATAGCCGCATAATTTCTAACTCAGGCGCCGTTTCATCGTGACGAGTCCCAACACGAACCTCCATCCATATGAAATGTAGATTTTTGCAGATATGAGCAGTACGTACTTCATTCGTAAAAAGTTATGCGCTCTTATTTGCCTGCGGCTGTCGCCACGGCGCATTTTTTGGTACACACTCATATCGCACGATCTGTTCCTCCATTTCTACAGCGTTCTGCGGCCAGTAGCAAGCGAGCGGTGCTGCCTCAGACGACTGCAGTGGTGACTCGCTTGGAGGCCAAAAACTGCGCTGTTCCTCTTACAAGTTTTGCTCTTTGTCTTCCCTTCGTTTTGGCAAACGAGGCGTAATTGAGAGGAACGGTATTTAAATCATCCCCTGCTCATCCTCATGTCAGTGTTCCTTGGTTTTCCAAAATCCTCCATACGGGTTCTTAAACAAGCCTCCCGGAAATGAGTTTGTGCTGTGACTCTGACGGACTTCAAACTCTACCCTACCTATTGCCTCATTCCTACGCCTCTGTTCACATTCTTAAGATTTTTCCACCGTACCTTCTCAATCTGCAACTGAAATTTCTACATTGAGCTATTTCCATGCACGTTATTTTATAGTTTACCTTCGTTCCACAAAATTTTTCACCCAATCCTCTTAATCTTCTGTGGAAGTCTGTACATTCTTCTTTCTCTGCTTGATGTCTTTCAGCTTATCTTCTCGTTCACTGACACATCACTAGCTTCATTTCCCAGTCCTTGTCGCTCAGATTTGTTACGAAGACGTCAACCCTGTTCCGTGTTTTCGTCTCTCCCTGTATTTCCCGTACTTGTTTCTCTCTCTTCTACTCCACCATGTCTTTTTGGGCTGTTTCTTAATTGCATTACTCTCTTCACGTTTTACGGTAGTATTTAGAGAACAATGGCTCACAGACAATCCCTGCAGTTGCAGCTTTGGAGGCGGTTTACGTCAGCAGCCCCTTCCTCGTTTATCCGAAATTGTTCCACAAGATGACGAGATCATTTATTTAGAGACATCCGCATCAGTGGTGCCAATATTTATTAAAACCGCGACCGGTTTCCGAATTTTAAAATTCGGCGTAGGAAATTATCGTGTCTGGTAACAAACAATAATGGTTGACGTTCTTACATTGCGGCAGGCAGTTTCCGCCAACATGCAATCTCTTGCAGTGATTGGCCCGATCGCATGTTGTGTGTTACCAAACACAATAATTTCATACACCTGAAGACGAGATGTTAAAATCCCGAAACCGGTTGTGGATTGAATAAATATTAGTACAACTGAAGCGGATCTTCCTAAATTAATTATCGTGCGTCTCAGTTGCGGATGTTTTACATCCCAAAATCTTGTGCAAGATGAAGAGACGTTAATTTTATTTGTTTCGTTCGTCTGATGGATTTAAAATTCATTGCATTCCTTTTTTGGGGTCGTTGGGTTTCATTCAGTCACACTTCTACTCTTTTGACTAAGGTTTCAACGAATCCCTTTCCCTTCTCTGACATCTCCCATGTACTTCAGTTTTGAATACCTTTTCCGGGTTCCTGCCTTTCTGTCAATGTATTTGATGTGTTAGGGACTTGAATACTTGAAAGTTATATCACGCTTGTGGTGGATACGTTCGTGTTTTAATTTCACTAGCGTTGGTCAATATTTCTAAATTTTATGATGCACAGTCACAATTCTCAAACAAGACGTATTCTTGCTCGTATTGTATTTTTATCACCTAATTTACCTGATATTTCTTTAATTGCTTCTCGCAGTGTTTGAATTTTGAGTGGCAGGTAGATATTTCCGCTCCTGGTAAAAACTTGGATGTTGAAACCCGTCATAAATGTTTTTTTGTTTCTCACTTCTTGGAGATTTTTGGCCCAGTGAACGCTTAGTCGCCAGGAGGATATGTGCCGCAAGGCGTAACTGATTGGTAGTATACTCGATCTGTAAAGTTAGACTTTACCTTAAATTCTTAACTCTTTGTAAATAATTATGCACATAGCCATCATTCCAATGCCACTGTACGAAGCCCAAAAAAGTTAACTTACAATAGAAGATCACGAAAACGTGTTTCATCATTTTAGACAGTCCCATGTAGCCTGTTGGTCTCTGTATCCTGTTATCTTTTACAATTTTATTTGTATTTTATTAGGCCTACACTATTTCTCTATTTCATTTAGCGTTGACTATTGTTTTCATAATTTACCGCAAGTTGCCTCCCACTTTTGGGGAACGTATGTCATCAAGGAGCCGCACTAAGACTACAGTGTCGTTATGTTGATATCGCAGACGTAAATGCGGGCTGTGGTGGTGTTCACGTAAGAAGGTGGGTGGCGGAGCGATGCGAACTGGGAAGGGGCTGTGCACCACGTGGTGCTCCAGTTAGCGCCTTCGGATTGCTATGCTTTTGTACCTCCTTAAGCCACTGAGAGGGGCCCAAGTAGACCCCACCCAGAAAACTCGAATTAACGCAATATAACTGTCGTGTATTTTACTTACAACAAATAAAGTATTTAAAGAACAACGATTCTGATACCTCAATTTTTTTTATTAATAATATACCTCAAAACTAGCACTGTCAAACAAACAACCGAATCCTTTATTTCACTATAATTTTTCACTGGGAGTCACAACTGCATTTTAACGTTTTTAAAAATACCAGTATCATTTACAAGGAGTTTTACATTCATGTTCACTAAGTATAGCACCCAAACCACACCACTCCCTGAATTTACATGCGGTGGGTATCGCAAATGAATTTCTTTCCACTCACACTCTGTTCTAGTGTTTCTGCTATTTTTATTGGAAATAGTAGACATAACCCTTTTAGGTTCGGCGGTCCTGCCTCAAGTGGCTCTGAGCACTGTGGGACTTAACATCTATGGTCATCAGTCCCCTAGAACTTAGAACTACTTAAACCTAACTAACCTAAGGACATCACACACATCCATGCCCGAGGGAGGATTCGAACCTGCGACCGTAGCGGTCGCGCGGTTCCAGACTGAAGCGCCTAGAACCGCTCGGCCACAACGGCCGGCTTGGTAGTCGTCCTGCAACCTCTGCATTCTTCGCTTTGCGGCATCAGAGTTCAAATGACACCTGTAATACCAGTAACTTTGTACAGATCGACTCTTCTTCACATGTGAAATTACCAAGTCCTATCCTAGTTCTAGAAGAAACATCTTCTACGGTCTGAAGAATTTGCTTTCCACATAGGGTTTTTCGTCTTCCGTAATATGAAGGTATTTAAGGATCCTATGTCAATCAAGTTCATGAACAGAACATACGGCCATCTTCTTCTTGTGCGATTTGTGAAATACTCACCGATAATTTTATCCTTTGTATCCACACTGCCTTTCGTTTGGTTATAATGGAGATTTATATCTGGTTTATGGTTTCGTTTTTCGTTTTCAATTCTATGGTGGTTAGTACTTATCAAAATTGCAGCCTGCTTCTTTTTGGGTACAGTAGGAAGTGTAACTTTACGAATATCAGTCTTGTTCATTCCGAGGGTACCACAGAGGCGCAGGTTCTTCTTATAAACTTCTTGTGGAAGAGGAACATAGGTAAAGAAATTATCCGTAGTGACACCTTTATCCCCCTGAACACAGTTTGTTAGGTCTTTGGTTCTTTTCACTTGAATTTCCCACTTTTAAATTATAAACTTGAAAGTTTATACAATATGTTGAGTTCACATCAGCCACGACCCAGATCTTTTACTTCGTATTTTGCCGGCTTCGACTTCATACACACACTAAAGGTAGACCGTTCTGTGAGGGAAGCAAGCTACCCGCCCACAGTCACGTGTGGATCAGGATTGTTGTCTAATCTGCAATAGGTAGCAAAAAGCTTAAAAAACTGTAATTGGTACTAATTCATCAGTTAATTTCCGTTCGACCCTTGTAATTGTATCATCAAATGTAATGATTTTACCTTCCTCAGCACCTAAAAAATTTTTGGCATGCCTAACACATTAGCACTATTTTTAACATGCAACTCACCTCAAACTCCCACAAGCTGACCTAACTGTAGCTCACTCACACCCACAAGCGCATCGCTGCAAGTCGCTCATACACTTGCACTCCCGGTTCCGTATTCTCACTCACTCATTCAGCCCAACTCGTTGTCACTAGCTCTTCGTGTCTGCTGCCTCCCCTCACTGTAACTTGTCGTGCTCCTGCTCTCTCTTCCTGCTGCTGTCTCACTCCTTCTGTCTTTTTCTCACTGCCACTGTCCCTCTCGTCCTCCCTGTCATCGTCATCTACTCCGTCTCTGTCTCTCATTATCACTCGCTCGCAACCGCTTCCACTTTCTCTTTCTCTCTGTTCCTCGCCTCACTGGCACAGTCTCCTAGCACTGTTCTGTCACAGTCAATTGTGTTCCACTGCCTCTATGCCCCTCTCTTTCTCTAACACTGCCATTATCTCCTTCGCCTTTCTATGCCACAGCCACTAGCTACTATCTTTCAGTATACATCACTTTTCCATCTCTTTGCCATTGCGACTGTATTTTTCTACCTCAGCATAAAAAAAACCGAATATGTTCGTATGCCAAAATTTTTGAAATTTTTTTTAATGGTGCTGAGGATGACAGAACGAGGCAGCTAGTACCCCACTTCTCAGTGAGTCTTTTGAACAAAGAGGGACATATTCGAATTTTTGTGGTCCCTTAGGAGCATTTTTCCGTTGATTCCCTTCTTTTCGCTACTGTAGCAGGATATGTAATTCACGTGAAGAGAAATGTATTGGTCAGTAAAATTTAGATAGTTTAGTTGTATGAAACTGATATAATGCAAAACTAATTTTGTATCTCAGACCGGATTTTATGAACAAACAATTTGCATGTGTTTCAGTACATGGGGTTTCCAGATGATAACGGAGAGACATTAAATGATATTTTTACGTACTACGTCAATTTATAAACTACATTTCCGCCTCACGCTGCATTTTACGAGTAAATGTAGGGTAACTTTGAACGACTGCAGCTCGGAAACGGGTGAAGATACGAAGAAAATTTTCAAGGCTGTTCGACTTATCGGCATCTCGAATAGATCGTGAAAATTACAGCCATTTGCTGTACACAAAGGTCTCGGAATTCGCGGTTGGGTTTTGGTACCCAGTTTTGATATGTTTGTCGAAAAAGATTTTTGAAAACAAGGAGGTGGCTTTTCTAGATAAATGCCTAGAGAATATACTGTCAAATTTGAACAATTTGCTGCGGCTATATATTATTTAGATTTTGCCTCGTATCGGATTTTATGTGTAGAAGTAGGGTAACTTTTAATCCCTGTATCTTGGAAACCGATAAAGTTATAAAGAAAATTTTCGAAGCTGTTCGAGATTGCGGTCTTAGGAATACATTGTAAAAATTTCATCCGCTTGCTGAGCACAGTCGTCGTGGTATTCTCGGATGGGTTTGTTCTGCTGGTGACGGCGAAAATATAATAAAAATACTTTTTTTTTTTTTTGAGGTACCGTCGATCAAGTAATGGTGCCTTCATATATCTCATCAAGGCCACACGAGATTGCATCAAACACAAAGAGAACCAACCGATTTGCTCAATTTGCTTAAGCAGGAGGAACTGTGTGATCCTGCGCTGCAGGCTAGTGACGCTAAGACGATCCTTATGCTGAGTGCACAAATGATCCCTAGCGCAAGAGCTGTACAAGCAACTCGGCCTTACCTTTTTATGACCAACAGAACCCGAGAAATCAGCACTGGAAAATCGCGTTTCTATGTGCGGCGTTTTGGAAGCTAGGTACGCCAGCACGCTGTCTCGTGCGTAGCCCCGCGTGGCTCTTGCCCCAGCGTTGCGGGTTACGGGGCAGGGCGTGCCACGGGGGAGGGCGTGGCGTGGCGTGGCGTGGGCCGCGGCCGGCCGGCCCCGCGCTCCCCTGTCCGCCCTCTCACTCGCACGCCACTGTGCTGTTTGAGAAGCGACTCACCCCTGGAGGATGCCAGCTCGGTTTCACGCCTCTTTTCCTCCATTCTGACTGCACGTCTGCTGTCGAGGGCTAGCGTAACTTAGTACTCTGGTACTGTCGTATTCAGCATTGCAAGATGTTGCAGCCACGAATCGTAAATAGACGGAGACCGCCGCCGCGGCGGACTTGACCGAGCAGGAATCTCACGTCTGTCTGAGGTTCTCGCGGTTCCGGTTTAGACATTACTGCAGTTTCGGCTATATTGCCACGTTCAAGTGATTCATTATTCTCCTTCAATAGTGACGTCGCTGTCCATAGTTACAGCCGGACGCAGTATTACCTGGGAGTGTGAGTGATTCGGTGAGCTCTTGCTGAGTCGGCGTGTAATCGGGGTTGATAGCGTACGAACAACTGACGCGGAACGACAGTGCGATGCGATGCATTTACCTCAAGTCACCGCTGCAGTTGCTTACTGCTTTGTCGACGCGTGTTCTCGTTAAAAGGCGACGGTAGTGATACTGTGGGTGAGTAGCACATGTCGGGAACGTCATGTACAGCGTCTGACAACGCAGCCACCACCGTGCTAACATCACTGTTGTATTAAAGCACCATTTACTCTCTTTTCAAAGTCGCTTTAATT
Source organism: Schistocerca nitens (assembly GCF_023898315.1). Classification (NCBI taxonomy): domain Eukaryota; kingdom Metazoa; phylum Arthropoda; class Insecta; order Orthoptera; family Acrididae; genus Schistocerca; species Schistocerca nitens. The sequence goes on along the minus strand of NC_064620.1, from coordinate 634,571,451 downwards.
AACAACGCAACACTAAGCACTCACAGCTGGCGAAGTGAGAAATCTTAGCAATATGTTCAGCCAGTTCAGTTAGTAGCGTCGACCTGCTGCTATCCCTTAGCGCGCTGTGGGGTAGCTTGTGAGTCAGGGAGGTGGGCCACACCCAGATCGTATTCGCATGGCGGATTGACGACAATTGCTCTGGTTCAACGTCCTGCGCGATTCTGGTTTTACAAACAAAATGTATAAACTTTGTATCCCGAGTCTGTAATGTCACTGAATCGGAGCTGAACTAGTTGATTGGTACAAATTTGGCCACGTAATAACCTGAAGGCATGGGGAAACGGGCTGATGCACGTCAGCTCATTCGTAGGTAGCAGATTTTCGGTTCATTGGTAGAATCCTGCGAAACAGAGACATCCTTCAAAGGAAAGTGCTGATAAGACTCTCGTGTTGCACATCCTAGAGTAACGCTCAAGTGCGAGGGGCGAGTACCAGTTAGGGCTAACACGGAATGTTGGACGTGTACAGCGAAGGGCAGTGCGAATGGTCCAGGATTGTTTGAGTGAGAGGCGAACGTCATTGGACTGCCTAAACACGTGACCTGGTAGTACCAGACGCTCGCCAGCTATCCCGTGAAGGCCTGCTTTACAAACTTTCGACGACCGGTATTAAACGAGATGAGTCGACACTCGTAAGCGTCGCCCGTATAGACCAGGGGACACAATGTTAACTAATTATGGCGCACAGAGGGGCCACTGAGCAGCCTTTCTTCTCGTGTCACTCACACATCTGCAACGGTAAATTACTGCAGTACTTGGTAAAACGAGAAATTCATTACCCTACGCCAACAGTTAACAGTGGTTTCCAGAGTAGCACATTTACAGCGTTTGAAGATCTGCTATTAAGTAAGGAGTGTAAGAGTATATCGCAGGCCCCTACATATCTTTTCTGTACGGCCTGCGAGGAGAAGGTTAGACTAATTAGAGGGTGCACAAAGGCGTCTGTGTATATGTTGTCTCATGACATAAGGACATGACTGAGTGGTATGGCTGCAACAAAGAACGTTTAGTAAACGTGGGCTCTAAGAAGCATAATTTAAAAGCTATGAGCACTTCTTCAGTAGAGGAGAAGTGTTTTACAATAGAGAGGATGAACAAATAGTTGTGGCTCTTAGAGCTTACGTTAACTGGAGATTATTTCTTGTTTTGGTCCACACTACCTCCTATCAGAGTAAGGAAGTAAGGAAGTTGTACTGCAGTGCGCGCAAAATGCCGTGGCCGCTAGACGGGCAGTCGGCTGGGGAAGCTTGTGTGGAGAGCGGCAGTGGTGGGGGGTCGCTCAGAGCGCTGCAGGGGAAGTGCCGAGCGGTGTAGGGGAAGAGCCGTTCTAAACTGAAGCCTGTGCTCACATTTTTTATAATATTAAGTGGGACCCATCCGTGCCCAAACTTGCATGGTGACCATTCGAAAACATCTGCTGTTACCTCAGTTTTCGTTAACATCGAAAAAGAACTCCGCCGAAATTGCACTGATTTATTTTTGCCTGTCTTATTAACCATTTCTAACTTTCAGAGAACCGTCACGAGTGTCGAATTTTGAGTAAAACCAACACATCTCTCTAGTTGTCAGGTCAAAATTTGCTTCTTTTGCAAAAGACAGCAGAGTTTACATTATCTCACCTCACTAACATTTGTGGAGACACAACTGCGAGAGAATTCTGAAAAAGCGGTTAATTAAGTTCAGTAACAGAGCAACTGCGGAAAAGTAGTTCATGAAAAAGCATATTCACGGTACAGTAAAACGGTAGATCATGGGAGCAACATGAGCAAATAATTCAAAAAATGGTCCAAATGCCTCTAAGCACTATGGGACTTAACATCGTAGGTCAACAGTCCCCTAGACTTAGAACTACTTAAACCTAACTAACCTAAGGACAACACACACATCCATGCCCGAGGCAGGATTCAAACCTGCGACCGTAGCAGCAGCGCTGTTCCGGACTGAAGCGCCTATAACCGCTCGGCCACATCGGCCGGCCAGCAAATAATTATTTACAACATAAGGGAAGATATAGATGCAACACAACAACACAATAGCCTTCTTAATAGTTAAAGTTAAATTAACACGATCAAATAAGTAGATATAAGATTATTGGAGAATAAATTGAAAAGGTGATGCAGAAACAGAATAAAGGATATTGATAGTTACAAAAGGAAATACCGAAACTTACATAGTATGTTGTGAAGTATGAAGAATCACAGTTACTGCGTGAAAGACATGGAATAATAAAACAAAAGAATATATAACAATTTCGAATACACTGACAAGCGCAATAAAATAAATAAATCAATGAAAAACTGAGATGTGAAACACTGTTGAAAGAAATGGACAAATGTGAAGCTTAAATGAGGTGTAGCAGAGGTCAAGTGTTGAGCTGTTTTTGGTCATTTAATATTAAACGAGGGCTGGTGCGGCACACATTTACCGATCTCCGCAGCGTCCAGGCAGCTCGGTTTTCACCCTTCGCTGGCTAATTGGACGACACGGGACTCGAGCTCACTGTTGCGTGCGACCTTCACTGAACACATGTACAGTCAGAAGTGTCCTCAGGCCTCTTCTTGATTGCCCAGGATAAAACTTATCCAGTCAAGCAATTTTATGTGCACCACTGTCGGTTAGTAGTTGGGCCTTTACTATTGAAAATATTCTGGGCTGTGGTGTTCCTCACATTGTATGACATTTTATAGCTATAGGCTTTCCGTGACTTGATAGCCGAGTGTTTATGTTTTTCCTTATTACAAGAGCAGTTACAAGTAAAAGTAGTGTAATGTCCGTGACAGACAATGTGCAATTCAGACCCCGTAATCCGAGCCAGCAATAAACTGATTTCATTAAAATGTTCGTACAAAGATAACTGCACAAGTGAACACGGTTTTTGTGAGTCGACTTCCCCCGCCTTTATTCCCGTCCCTTTTGTCCTTAAACGAAAGGCAGTCCGTGGTAAAACATCGTTTATTTTCTTTCGTTTACGACATTTCTCTCTGTGTTTCCTACTTTTGTTACTCGATGCTGGTGACGATGATGACAAATGAAAGTTCTCTACATGTGGGAGTGCAAGGGGGCACCACAGCAACTGTCAAAGAAACGTGAACCAGCTTATTAAGCCAAATTGCTTTCTATCCCTTCCCCACCCCGCCGCCCCAAACCGTCCATCCCGACAGACACACACACACACAAACACACACACACACACACACACACACACACACACACACACACACACACGTACTTATACACTACAGTAAAACAGGAATTAACGTCTAAAATTCCTTGCTATTGACAGTTACTGATGCATTAGCGTGTCACATATACGAAATTTAGAAATGTGGTAAGTGAATTTGCGCACATGTGGGCCTCTTTCAGACACTATTAATGATGAGTATTTCTCTCTCTCTTTCTCTTATTTTATTTATTTTTATTTTATTTTATTGAAAGGCTACCGACGTGAGTGTGTAAAAGCTGAATCTCTTTTCCTGAAAAGTCGAGGTGTTTATTTCATTCGAATTGCGCAACTGAACTTCTCTTTTGGTCCTCCTATTTTCCTTTCCTTTTTCCTTTCGAGTCCATACACAGGGTGTTCAAAGAAGTGTTCCATATTGTTACACAACATAGTACTGAAAAAAATAGGAAATAAGTCCTATAAAGATATATTCCCAGAAACAAATCGTCGTTGAGGTATGGGCCACTTTAGTTGCACTCGGCGGCCTGCTGACAGACACTGCTGCTTCCTTCTCGGTTCTCTGTGTCTATGTACTCCGTCCTCTCACTGTTACGGCGTTATCAGACACAACAGTTGAAACTGTCTGCTACTTCAGCCGATCCGGACGTCTAGTTTTGAGGTTTCGCTGGCGTCGGAGCAAGATTTCGTGGAGCGTAAATAACCTGTACACTTGAGTCCGATTGTTCCACACAGGAAACAGTAGACGTGGCATTCCCTTGTGGTTTAGGAAATGGGTTCCATCGACAGGTGTAAGTTACCGATGTCGGAAGACATTCCGTCAGACATGCAGAGAAAGGCACCGTGCGTACCATTCGCAAACGCGGCCCGGACGTCGCAGCAGACGTGTTAAGCCGTCGGCGCACGGACCGTACACCCAAGCGTTGAGCGTTCCAATTTTCGGACGTTATAGCGTAAAACAGCACGTTGGTAAGTCTTTCCGAACACGCAGAGCAATATCTACCTTGTCACATATTCTGAACGTGTGGCTGAACGTTGACCAATGACATGTCAGAACGCCATCTATATCACGTGCACGCCAACTCCCTGCAGAATTGTGAGGCACCGTACGTATATATTCCGTTTGTGAGCACCAGAAAACTGGGGAACTCTCGAAAACCCTCCGTTAATTGTATGATTCGTTGTAATATAATTACAAGAAACGTCGTATTCGTGGTAAAAGAATTATTTTAGGAGTAACTTGCGTATTATTGATCTCATTTGAAATCAACAATATGTTAAGGACCCATTAAAACGCATTGTTCTTGGTACAATTTGTTATAATTAAATTTCAGTTAGTAATACAGCTACAGTTAAAGCTTTCAGGCCATGGTAAGAAGCTAGATATGCTCTCTCCCCATTTTTGGTTGCGGTAATGCAATGACTAGCCTCACAATTTATAGCGAAATTTTGAAGTATTTGTGTTTCGGATCCCACTACACCCAAAAAATTTTTCTTCTAACCTTCGGTTTTTTAATAGGGTCTAATACTTTCTTATTAGTCTAATATAAGTGTATACTATAATATTCGATTTTATGTAAATATAAGGGCGCTCTTTTTGAGGGGTGAGTTTCTTCGACTGGCTTAATCTAATTGCAGTAAGATATTTTGCCCTTTTTTCTTTTGAGTTTTGTAGCTCACCTGTGGAGATTCTGCTGCTGAGTAGGAACAGTGATCCAGTAAAAATGGCCGTAAGATTTTACTGGAAAGTGAGAATGGTGGAATAATTTTTACCTAATGTGGAGAACTATTGCAAATTTGTATCGCACTATTTGTAATGGAAGTTTTATAAGCCAATGTCGTTACTGACTGGGCAGGGTACTTTTCCTTTTTGCCTTATAATATTTTCACTGAGGTTACTGTTTTTATTTATGTATACCACAGACACAACAATCCGACTAGCATATGGACAAAGGAGAAAAACATGTTTTAGTAGAGATAATACGGGAATTTTACGCACGTCCGCCGGCCGCGGTGGTCTCGCGGTTCTAGGCGCTCAGTCCGGAACCGTGCGACTGCTACGGTCGCAGGTTCGAATCCTGCCTCGGGATTGGATGTGTGTGATGTCCTTAGGGTAGTTAGGTTTAAGTAGTTCTAAGTTCTAGGGGACTGATGACCACAGCAGTTGAGTCCCATAGTGCTCAGAGCCATTTGAACCATTTTTTTTTTTTCGCACGTCCATTTGTAAACGGTGTGATTTACGAGCCAGATACAGCCGACAACTGCCGCAGGAGCGCGTTGCGATCGCGTATACCACGTTGGGCGCCCACGTGCCGTGTGCACGAGTCGCATCGTCCCTGAGCGTCCAGCAGCACGTGGAAGTCGGCACGCTCAGCGTTGACGCTCGGCGGCACGGTCCGCGCCATGAACGAGGAGGACAGCGGACAGCGGACAGCGCGTTGCGACGAGCAGCAGGCGGCCCTCAAACAAGCGCTTTTGCAGCATCTGCGGCTACCGGAGGCTTGCAGCGCGTTCCTGCGTGGTCAGTCGTGCACGAGCAACTGCTTACATGCCACCGAGCCCGATCACAGCTGTGCCAGTGGATTCCGAGACGGGGCTCTGGACACCCGCATTTCATAGCCTGCGCATCACTCACGGATGAGTCAGGATTCACACAGTAGTCAGCGGGTGCTGTTTACCAGCAGGCTTGGTACGACTTTATCATCCGCGATGAGCGAGAACGTTTTCTTTGCGAAAGGGCAACATCTGTGATCTATGTTTCTACACCTGGGACGACAGTACCGAACAGATACGTTTAATAAACGATCGCTTCCTCGTTCATCTAATCTTAACTCTTCTGATTTCTGACTACGGGGACACTTGAAGACGCTTGTGTGTTGCGCAGACATGTCGCAGAAGCGAGTGTCGTGCGTGTCTCCAAATCAGGCGCGGTAATTTGTTTTCACGCTTACCAGCGTTTGTTTGACGAAGAGCGCTGAAGAGTATGTAAGAATAAGTACCTGCTGCAGTGTCGACAGATGGCAATCATAGAACAGAATGATCCACAATTCGACAAGTATTTCTTTGGCGACGTATGTTTATATGACTACTTTTTAGTTTTGACTATTATTATGTTTCCTGAAGGAATATGGGACAATTTACACGGTGATTTTAATCAAACTTTCGCTACTTGATAGAGCTTCCATGAAAAACGAGTGACTCTAAGACAATGAGACTTCCTGAAAAGTAAGAACATGCGGAAGAGGAAAAACCGAATAAACCACCGGAAAAAATTTTTAATTTCCACATGAGAGAGTTGACATGTTAACTGCTTACCGTATTTACGTTCCAGGTTACAAACGTTGCTTAGTGTGACGACAATTTACATTCACGACAGCGTGGAACCGCGCTAGAGATTGCTCTACTGCTGCCTCAAACATCTCAGGTGGAACGCTGGCCGCACCCGTCGCTACGCGCACCTTCAACCCCAACGTGTATTAGTGTCCTGTTGATAAACTCTGCCCTCTATGTAAACCCACTACCAGAAATCGCACGAGCTCAAATCTGGTGATCTTGGTGGCAACGCAGTTTGGGACGATCGGTCAGTAATTCGGTTTTCTCCAAATGTGTACGGAGTAACCAAATGACGTCACGAGCAATGCTCCATCGTACATCAAATTAGTTGAGTCCAAAGCACCTACTGCTGTTGATTTGATAAAACAGCTTCGTGAGCAAAGCCCTGCTCACCTCGTCCAGACCCATGTCGACTGTCTGCAACTCTAATGCACACTGACGGTAGTCCTTCGACACTTACTTCGCCGCACCAGTACCGACGCCTAATGGCAAGTCATGACATTGACACAGAAAGTCCTGCAGCGTGCAGTCGGAACATCATTGCTATGAGGTTGGGTGCCCATGCGGTAAACAGTGGCTCAAATAGCGAAATTTTAATTACAGCCATCCTGTATGTGCTTATGCAGGGTGATTCCATGATATTGCTACGAACTAAAAAAAATGGCTCTGAGCACTATGGGACTTGACATCTGCGGTCATCAATCCCCTAAAACGTAGAACTACTTAAACATAATTAACCTAAGGACATCACATACATCCATGCCCAATGCAGGATTCGAACCTGCGACCGTAGCAGTTGCGCGGTTCCGGACTGAAGCGCCTAGAACAGCTCGGCCACCGCTGTCGGCTATTGCTACGAACTTTCGGGGATGATGGAGAAGAGTATGTGAATCAATATCAGGTAACGGGCCCTGCTCCAGAAACGACGGACTCAAAAGCTATAGGCGAAAATAGTTCTTTTGCGTCTGACAATGGGCACCTTCAACTGCAAGCTCTTTGCTTTCCATATTTTGGAAAGAGGTAGTGTGGACCAAAACAGGCAAAAACGTGCAGTAAACAGGGGCCCTGAAGTGCATACCTGAAGAGCTACGGGTACTTGCCCATCTTTGGCACTGCGAAACGCATCTCTTGTACTGAACAAGTGGTCGTAGCTCATAACGTATGCATTTTAGATCGCATGTATACTAGACAATTCTTTTCTTGTTTTAGTACATACTACCTTCTCCCAAAATAGGGAAAGTAAAGAGCTTGTTGTAGAAGAGGCTCACTGTCATAGATATCACAGACCATATTTTCGCTTATGATGTTCAACTCGCTCGTTTCCGGACCACGCTGTCTTCGTTCAAACTGATACATTTACTCTTCTCCATTATCCATGAAAATCTGTAACAACAAGACGGATTCACCCAATATTACGACATGAATAGGCGCATGTAACCCGAATGTTACTAAAAGCCTTCGCATACGTTGGTTTAAAGATTTGTGCAATAAGCTATGAAGATAAAGACGAGCAGTTATTTTTAAGCAAAATGCTGGCTTCGTCCGGAAACTGCGAATATGCCCTAGTTACATTAGATGAGAAGCTGGCTATTAAAGCCTACTTTTCCCATTCATTAACATTTTAAGATAGCACAAGGGTCTTCTGTCAATGGTAAAGCCCATTTTTTTAGTAAGACACTGTCATTCTCTCCTATAAATATCATAGATAAAAATTTACTTTTTTTTATCTTGTTACATCTGTATAATGGCTCTGTAGCGTAGCGGGCTTTTATGCGGCATCACGGGCTGCAAACTTTGGGTAAGAAAAAAGCAAAAGAAACCGGACTAGTGTCACTGGAACTCGTAATCGAAGTGTATATGTACAGAATTAGTTAACCTAAAGGTTTTTATGAATGATTTTGCGAGTACCGAAATATGTGAAGTGGTCGTATCTCCTAATTGCATCGACTTAGAAGCTTAAAGGACCATAGATATTAGCATTTGACATTAATTTCAACTTGACATCTCTGCCCGTCCCTAAGAAAAAGGGGTCTTACCAGAAAATTGAGGATGTGTTAGCTGATAATAAGTTTGGCTTCAGGAAAAGTAAAGACATCCGAGGGGCAGTCTTGACGTTGCGGTTGCTAATGGAAGCAAGACTGAAGAAGAATGAAGATACTTTCAGAGGATTTGTTGGCCTGGAAAAAGGTCCAACAATGTAAAATGTATGAGGTTCGGAATTTTGAGAAAAATGGGGACATACCGTAGGGAAAGACGAGTAATATACACTCCTGGAAATGGAAAAAAGAACACATTGACACCGGTGTGTCAGACCCACCATATTTGCTCCGGACACTGCGAGAGGGCTGTACAAGCAATGATCACACGCACGGCACAGCGGACACACCAGGAACCGCGGTGTTGGCCGTCGAATGGCGCTAGCTGCGCAGCATTTGTGCACCGCCGCCGTCAGTGTCAGCCAGTTTGCCGTGGCATACGGAGCTCCATCGCAGTCTTTAACACTGGTAGCATGCCGCGACAGCGTGGACGTGAACCGTATGTGCAGTTGACGGACTTTGAGCGAGGGCGTATAGTGGGCATGCGGGAGGCCGGGTGGACGTACCGCCGAATTGCTCAACACGTGGGGCGTGAGGTCTCCACAGTACATCGATGTTGTCGCCAGTGGTCGGCGGAAGGTGCACGTGCCCGTCGACCTGGGACCGGACCGCAGCGACGCACGGATGCACGCCAAGACCGTAGGATCCTACGCAGTGCCGTAGGGGACCACACCGCCACTTCCCAGCAAATTAGGGACACTGTTGCTCCTGGGGTATCGGCGAGGACCATTCGCAACCGTCTCCATGAAGCTGGGCTACGGTCCCGCACACCGTTAGGCCGTCTTCCGTTCACGCCCCAACATCGTGCAGCCCGCCTCCAGTGGTGTCGCGACAGGCGTGGATGGAGGGACGAATGGAGACGTGTCGTCTTCAGCGATGAGAGTCGCTTCTGCCTTGGTGCCAATGATGGTCGTATGCGTGTTTGGCGCCGTGCAGGTGAGCGCCACAATCAGGACTGCATACGACCGAGGCACACAGGGCCAACACCCGGCATCATGGTGTGGGGAGCGATCTCCTACACTGGCCGTACACCACTGGTGATCGTCGAGGGGACACTGAATAGTGCACGGTACATCCAAACCGTCATCGAACCCATCGTTCTACCATTCCTAGACCGGCAAGGGAACTTGCTGTTCCAACAGGACAATGCACGTCCGCATGTATCCCGTGCCACCCAACGTGCTCTAGAAGGTGTAAGTCAACTACCCTGGCCAGCAAGATCTCCAGATCTGTCCCCCATTGAGCATGTTTGGGACTGGATGAAGCGTCGTCTCACGCGGTCTGCACGTCCAGCACGAACGCTGGTCCAACTGAGGCGCCAGGTGGAAATGGCATGGCAAGCCGTTCCACAGGACTACGTCCAGCATCTCTACGATCGTCTCCATGGGAGAATAGCAGCCTGCATTGCTGCGAAAGGTGGATATACACTGTACCAGTGCCGACATTGTGCATGCTCTGTTGCCTGTGTCTATGTGCCTGTGGTTCTGTCAGTGTGATCATGTGATGTATCTGACCCCAGGAATGTCTCAATAAAGTTTCCCCTTCCTGGGACAATGAATTCACGGTGTTCTTATTTCAATTTCCAGGAGTGTACAATATATATAAGAACCACAGGGGAACAATAAGACTGGAAGATGAAAAACGAAGATCTCGGGTTAAAAACGGTATAAGACAGGGGTGTAGTTCAATCTATACATCGAAGAAGCAATGACGGAAATAAAAGAAAGTCTCAAGAGTGGGATTTAAATTAAAAATAAAGATGATAAGATTAGCTGATGTAATTGCAATCCTCAGTGGAAGTAAAGAAGAATTATGGGGTGTGCCTAATGGAATGAACAGTCTAACGAGTGCAGACTATGGATCGAGAGAAAACCGGAAAAAGGCAAAAGTAATGAGAAGTAGTAGAAATGAGAGCAGTGACATATTTAGTATGAGAATTGGAGATCATCATGTTGAGTTAAGGAATTAAGATACGTTGGGAGCAAAACAAAACTGGATCGGGCAGTCACTTTTTTTTCTTTTTTTAAAAGTCTTTATTCAAAATACAATCATCATACAACGTAACCCACTACCTAAACTAATTAGTGGGTCTTAGATTTCTACATTTACAACTGCAGGTAGATATGGCTAATGCAATGGACAAGGTTAATGTTAGTGCTACTAATATACTGTACAAGTTGGCATGTGTGCCAGCAGACCTATAAACCAACAGTGTGCGCCTGCCCACGGGGCGCGCCCCAGGCACTGGCCTACCCCCAATACTTCACATCGCTGCAGTCCCAAACAAGCTCAAGTTTGCTAGTTGATATCTAAGTTCTACTCTAAATCTATTAGAACCTAAGACACTTCTGTTGTCAATCCGGGCTTATGACACACTACCCCCCTCACCCAGAGGGCCGCGGATCTCGACCGTAACGGCGATCGACCATTCCGCGCCTGGCGTCAGTCTTTAGTCGTTCTTATTCATTTACATATCATTGTTTCCAGAATGAGATTTTCACTCTGCAGCTGAGTGTGCGCTGATATGAAAATTCCTGGCAGATTAAAACTGTGTGCCGGACCGAGACTCGAACTCGGGACCTTTGCCTTTCGCGGGCAAGTGCTCTACCATCTGAGCTACCCGACCACGACTCATGCCCCGTCCCCACAACTTTACTTCTGCCAATACCTTCCAAAGACTTGCCCGCGGAAGGCAAAGGTCCCGAGTTCGAGTCTCGGTCCGGCACACAGTTTTAATCTGCGAGGAAGTTCCATATCATTGTCGTCTGTTATTAAGTACCTCAGAATCTTTAGTGATACCTCGTTTGCCAGTGTGTTGACTATCTGGAAAGTATCGCAATGTCGCAGTAGGGAAAAGGTTTCATTATTAGGTAGTTGCCGTCTTAGTTCAGTTGCCATATCACTATATATTGGGCATCTAATGCCTTATAATGCGCCACAGTGACATGCGGTTGTCGCCCGCTTCCCAAATCGACATAGATCTGTGGGATACGGCCATGCCCTGTAAGGAAGTGCAGCAGACCACCTCTACTTGGCTCGAAATACCCCATCTGTAGTCTCTCTCTAACATCAGGCAGCAATTGGAAAACCCTTGGCTCTGTTTCCTCGTTTTCCCACGACTCCTGCCACAACTCTTCCCCTCATCTTCTAATTGCAAACTTGTCTACCACCTGAACCCCCATAATTTCCAAAGTCTTTTCTATTTTTCCCTTTGTTATCCAGCACCACGCTGCCTAGGGATCACAGACCCGTCAGCACCGGCAGAGCCCCTCCGCAGGAGTTGTCTGTACAGCCCGGTAGAGCGTGACGCCACACTGCGCTGCGCCCTCCCACCCTCCTCACAGCCGTGGCGGGCATCAGCCTCGTGAGCCTATGCGCCGACTCTCCCGCCCCCTATCCTGCTACCGAAGTCAATATAGAGCTGTGATACAGTTTGATTAAGTGCGAGGCTTCAGTCTCAGTAAGGGGGCACTGGCCTCGCATTCACCGGCCACGAGTCGCAGCTTCTCCAACTTGTTTCCGAGGCCGGCCCTGCACGCCGCTACAGCCGACAGCCCACCTACTGGAGTCCGAAGTGACGGCCGGAGCTCTCCCCACGCAACACCGGCCTGCCGAGTTAGACTTACAGCTCCGGAGACTAACTCTACAGGTGGAGGCAGCTCGGAGGCAGCGCTCTGCTGCGTTCGTTCTAGTCGGGCAGTAGTGTCGTAGTCACAAGCTGGAACACGCTCCGTGGCGCTCCAGGCGGGCGACTTTGCGCGGCGTTCACGTATTGGCAGCTCGTCCTCGGCGGTAACACACAGGGAGGCACACGCGGTCAGCTCGGCGCCTCGCCACTCACTGCCTTAGCAGGAACTAGTAGCTCGTCGTCACATAGCCTGCAATCCTCTGAAAAATGAAACAAGTTACGACGTCGGTAATGGGGACAACAATAGGAAATCAATGCCCTAGAAGAGACTCTCAGAACTGAAGTTTTGTCCAGATTTCTTTCCAATACGTTTCAGCGTTTCGACGGAATCTTCAAACTTTCATCCTGGTGCTGATGGCTTCGACAAATTAGAAAAAGAGGAATGTCATACCTGACGACTGAGCTCCTTGCAGCGTAGCAAGACAAATTACGGCACTGTAAGTACAGTTCTAAAACATGTCTTTTAAATGCAGGAACTTTTCCAACTCTTTAAAAGCAATTTGCGCACGTGTCGATCGGTAGTGCATACCTTTTTCCTAAGTTATTACGCATCTGAAGCTAGGTCTACGTTGTCACAAACACGCTGTACATCGCAGAGACGTTTGCAGCATTATCTGCGTATGAGTTTCTGGCCCTGCCTGCCGTACTGTCAAATTCTGGACGCAGAAGTAGCTGTCATCAACAGTTGCCCCACTGCTTCGCCGCACAGTCTCCCACCGCACGGTACAATGCGGAGTTTTCAGTCGTGATTAGTAATTTTTTTTTACGTCCCAGAGTTTTTTAGAGGAAATAATACGAGTAGGTGGTGTTTTAGACTTTCCAGGTGTAATACCTGCCAGAGTGTTTCTCGGGTGTTGTATCGGATAGGCGTACATTCGTGGGAACGGCGCCATATCTGAACGAGGCAGCGGCTCGTCGGCTTGTGGTGCGGCTTTCTGTATGTGTGTGTGTGTGTGTGTGTGTGTGAGTGACCTCCCCTCTGGCGCCAGCGCTCTTGTAGCGAGCCGCGCCGCAGCCGCACCTGTCTCCTTGCGTTTTTACGACAGCTTCTCAACCAACGCCGAGAACCATTCAAACACAATGCAAATTAAATATAACCAGAACCGATACTTCAGTTCTCGTGAGTTGGTTGTCCGATATGAATTACGGAATTTTAAGCGTTACCAAGCCGTGTTTAAGGTTCCGTCCCTCAGTTGGTAAAACCGGAACCCTTACAGCAGGACTGTACAGCCTTGCTAGAACCGCGGGCCGCAAACCCCTTATTGTGACAGCGTGAGGGGGCGCAGGTTAAAAAATATCGTGCCGTGAGACGAGTTATTGCTCGGAACTGAGATGCCCCTCCACAAATGGCAACTGCACTGGGCTCGAAACAAGTAAGTTCCACAAACCCCTGCTCTCTCTGTTTCGAGATTCAATGAAATAAGAGTAAAAAAAAGAGAGAAAAGGTTACAGGAAAGACCGGTGAGGAGCGGGAGGTGGGTGTGCGCGTCAACACCTTGTAGCATCACTTCCTTGTCCGTCTGTCAAGACCCTTTTCTTTCTCAGGACTGACCTGAAATTTATGTCAAATAGTGACGGCTAAAAATTTACGCTTCTACACTGAAGAGCCAAAGAAACTGGTACGCCTGCCTAATATCGTGTAGGGTCCCCGCGAGCACGCAGAAGTACCGCAACACGACATGCCATGGACTCGACTAATGTCTGAAGTAGTGCTGGAGGGAACTGACACCATGAGTCCTGCCGGGCTGTCCGTAAATCCGTGAGAGGACGAGGGGTGGAGGTCTCTTCTGACCAGCACGTTGCAAAGGGATCTCAGACATGATCAATAATGTTCATGTATTGGGCGTTTGGTGGTCAGCGGAAGACTTCAAACTCAGAAGAGTGTTCCTGGAGGCACTCTGTAGCAATTCTGGGCGTGAGGAGTGTCACATTGTCCAGCTGGAATTGCCCAATTATGTCGGAATGCACAATGGAAATGAATGGATGCAGATGATTAGACAAAATGCTTACGTACGCGTCACCTATCAGAGTTGTATCTAGACGTATCAGGGGCCCAACATCACTCCAACTGGACTCGCCCCACACCATTACAGAGCCTCCACCACCTTGAATAATCCCCTGCTGACATTCGAGGCCCACGGATTCGTGAGGTTGTATCCATACCCGTACACGTCCAACCGCTCCATAAAATTTTAAACGAGACTCGTCCGTCCAGGCAACTTGTTACCAGTCATCAACAGTCCAGTGTCGGTATTGATGGGCCCAGGTGAGGCGTAAAGCTTTGTGTTACGCAGTCATCGAGGTACACCAGTGAGCCTTCGCCTCTGAAAGTCCGTATCGATGATGTTTCGTTGAGTGGTTCGCACGCTGACACTTGTTAAAGATCCAGCATTGAAACGTGCAGCACAAGGGTTGTACTTGTGTCACACTGAACGATTCTATTCAGTCGTCGTCGGTCCCGTTCTTGCAGGATCTTTTTCGGGCAGCAGCGATGTCGAAGATATGATGTTTTACTGGTTACACTCGCGAAATGATCGTACGGGAAAATCCCCTTCATCGCTATCTCGGAGACGCTGTGTCCCATCGCTCTTGCGCCGACTATAACACCATGTTCAAACTCACTTAAATCTTGATAACCTGCCATAGTAGCAGCAGTAACCGATCATACAACTGCACCAGACATTTGTTGTCTTATATAGACGTAGCGCCGTAGCGCCGTATTCTGCCTGTGTACATTGTATTTGAATACTCGTGCCTATACCACTTTCTTGGCGCTTCAGTGTATGTCAATGCTGTCAAAAGATATGGCCATTTGTATGACGTATCTTAACACTCGTAAACTCACTCATCAGAACCTATAGATGGTGTACTTATGTAGGTAATTAAGCTTGTTCGGAACCGGCAGGTCTCTTGTCTGGGTGACATTTAAGTTTACCTCAGTAACAAGTGGCGAAATAAGGGGAGATGTAAGCAGAGCCATCTTTAAGTTCTAAATGGATCAAATGGCTCTGAGCACTATGAGACTTAACATCTTAGGTCATCAGTCCCCTAGAACTTAGAACTACTTAAACCTAACTAACCTAAAGACATCACACACATCCATGCCCGAGGCAGGATTCGAACCTGCGACCGTAGCAGTCCCGCGGTTCTGGACTGCAGCACCTACAACCGCACGGCCACCGCGGCCGGCATCTTTAAGTAAAGATGAAGCACCCACAGAGTGCGTTTATTTGTTAGACACGATGCATTCGGCTTAGCGGGTAAAGGAGTGCAGTGCGCAACATGCAGTCACAAAACTGAGTCATTGGGGAGGCGTGTCGCTACGTGACGCGGCTTCCCCCCCTGCTGCGGCCCCAAGGCTCAGCGCGCGCTGCGTGTCGCCCACCAAAGGCAGTGGGTGGGGGTGAGGCGCCTCCAGGCTGTTAGTAAGCCCTTGCGTGCCTTGGTGCGCTTAGTTCTTCTCCGCTTCGTGGACTGAGCTCCACAGTCGTCTGCAGTGTGTTCTGGGTCGTCCTCCATCTCGTCTTCTCCTCGGGCTGTAAGCTAACGCTGTCGTGACAAGTCTCGTATTTTTTTTTTATTTTTTTATTTTTTTTTAATTTTTTGCAAGTGATCGATCCAGTTCCGTCTGTAGTTTAATATCTTGCTATTATAGATAACATTCCATCAGAATTTCTAAAATCATTGGGGGAAGTGGCAGCAAAACGACTATTCACGTTGGTGTGTAGAATTTACGAGTCTGGCGACATACCATCTGACTTTCGGAAAAGCATCATCCACACAATTCCGAAGACGGCAAGAGCTGACAAGTGCGAGAATTATCGCACAATCAGCTTAACAGCTCATGCATCGAAGCTGCTTACAAGAATAATATACAGAAGAATGGAAAAAAAATTGAGAATGCGCTAGGTGACGATCAGTTTGGCTTTAGGAAAAGTAAAGGGACGAGCGAGGCAATTCTGACGTTACGGCTAATAATGGAAGCAAGGCTAAAGAAAAATCAAGACACTTTCATAGGATTTGTCGACCTGGAAAAAGCGTTCGACAATATAAAATGGTGCAAGCTGTTCGAGATTCTGAAAAAAGTAGGGGTAAGCTATAGGGAGAGACGAGTCATATACAATATGTACAACAACCAACAGGGAATAATAAGAGTGTACGATCAAGAACGAAGTGCTCGTATTAAGAAGGGTGTAAGACAAGGCTGTAGCCTTTCGCCCCTACTCTTCCATCTGTACATCGAGGAAGCGATGATGGAAATCAAAGAAAGGTTCAGGAGTGGAATTAAAATACAAGGTGAAAGGATATCAATGGTACGATTCGCTGAGGCATTGCTATCCTGAGTGAAAGTGAAGAAGAATTAAATGATATGCTGAACGGAATGAACAGTCTAATGAGTACACAGTATGGTTTGAGAGTAAATCGGAGAAAGATGAAGGTAATGAGAAGTAGTAGAAATGAGAACAGCGAGAAACTTAACATCAGGATTGATGGTCACGAAGTCAATGAAGTTAAGTAATTCTGCTACCTAGGCAGTAAAATAACCAATGACGGACGGAGCAAGGAGGACATCAAAAGCAGACTCGCTATGGCAAAAAAGGCATTTCTGGCCAAGAGAAGTCTACTAATATCAAATACCGGCCTTAATTTGAGGAAGAAATTTCTGAGGATGTACGTCTGGAGTACAGCATCGTATGTTAGTGAAACATGGACTGTGGGAAAACCGGAACAGAAGAGAATCGAAGCATTTGAGATATGGTGCTATAGACGAATGTTAAAAATTAGGTGGACTGATAAGGTAAGGAATGAGGAGGTTCTACGCAGAATCGGAGAGTAAAGGAATATGTGAAAACACTGATAAGGAGATGGGACAGGATGATAGGACATCTGCTAAGACATGAGGGAATGACTTCCATGGTAGTAGAGGGAGCTGTAGAGGGCAAAAACTGTAGAGGAAGACAGAGATTGGAATACGTCAAGCAAATAATTGAGGACGTAGGTTGCAAGTGCTACTCTGAGATGAACAGGTTAGCACAGGAAAGGAATTCGTGGCGGGCCGTATCAAACCAGTCAGTAGACTGATGAAAAAAAAAAGTACTAATTCTATATAATACCTCTATTCCGTAACGACATTCGTTGCCATTAAGCGATATGCGTAAAGTCATCATTTAATAAAATTTCATTTCTGGTTTTTTTCCTAATTTTATTTTTAAAACTTCTTTGAATTATTCCACACACAAATTCAATTTTAGAACTTTTTCCACAACGTTATCGTTATTATAAACACGTCACAGACAATATATTTAAGATTCCATGTCGTTGTTGTTGTGGTCTTCAGTCCAGAGACTGGTTTGATGCAGCTCTCCATGCCATTGCAAGCCGCTACATCTCCGAATAACTACTGCAACGTACATCCTTCATAATCTGCATGGTGTATTCAATCATTTGGTCTCTCTCTGCGATTTTTACCCTCCACGCATTCCTCCAATACTAAATTAGCGATCCCTTGATGCCGCAGACATGGTCCTACCAACCGAACCCTTCTTCAAGTTGTGCCATAAATTCCTCTTCTCCCCGATTCCTCCTCATTAGTTACATGATCTACCCATCAAATCTTCAACAGTCTTCTGTAGCACCTCATTTCGAAAGCTTCTATTCTCTTCTTGTCTAAACTCGTTATCGTCCGTGTTTCACTTCCATACGTGGCTACACTCCACACAAATACTTTCAGAAAGGACTTCCTGACACTTAATCCTATATTTGATGTTAACAAATTGCTCTTCTTCAGAAACGCTTTCCTTGCCATCGCCAGTCTACATTTTATATCCTCCCTACTTCGACAGTCATCAGTTTTTTGATTCCCAAATAGCAAAACTCATTTATTAAACTGTCTCATTTCCTAAACTAATTCCCTCAGCATCGCCTGATTTAATTCGACTGCATTCCATTATCCTCGTTTTGCTTTTGCTGATGTTCATCTTATGTCCTCCTTTCAAGACATTGCCCATTCCGTTCAGCTGCTCTTCCAGGTAATTTGCTGTCTCTCGCAGAATTACAATGTCGTCGGCAAACGTCAAAGTTTTTATTTCTTCTCTATGGATTTTAATTCATACTCCAAAATTTTCTATTGTTTCCTTTGCTGCTTGCTCAATATACAGATTGAATAACATTGGGGATACGCTAGAATCCAGTCTCGCTCCCTTCCCAACCACTGCTTCCGTTTCATGCCCCTCGACTCTTATAACTGTCATCTGGTTTCTGTACAAATTATTCATAGTCTTTCCCTACCTGCATTCTACCCCTGCCACCTTCAGAATTTTAAATTGAGTGCTTGTTCTAAAATGTTTTCTAGCACATTTTTTGATCTGACCGTATTATTTCCTCTTTAAACAGTAATTTTTGTTTCATTAACTTATATTTGAAAGTTATAAGGTTTACATACTACATTATTTAAAAGATACATGGATTTTTGCAATTGCTTCTCATGTACGTCAATCATTATTTGATCCTTTAATCCCTGCATCAACTAACAACTTCCATTTCCTTAAAATGATGTCTTCACATAAAGGGTGTTAAATAAAAACTTTTCCTCTTTTAGAGAGGTGCTCTGTCTTTCAGCTCTATCAATATGGGAAACAGCCTGAGATTGTCCTACGAAAGGCACCTAGCTTACACCGAGATTTTGACTAAAATCGCCCGTCCGGATATGAAGATCCTTATGGTGTTGCATTTACAAAATGTAAACCTGACGTTTGAATAAATTTTACCTAAAAGTTCTGAATTTTAACATAATATTTATTTTATTTTTTTATTTTTTATTTTTGCTAGTCTCTACTTACAACGAAACTGCAGTTCTTCTCAGGTTTATGGTAATATTGAATTTTAAACGTAATTCGATTTTGATCGTCGTTTACAAAAGTCTTTTTTTTTCATTACCAACACATGGAAATTTCAATTCATAATGGGTGGCTGGTTGAATGGGGAAGGTGACCAAACAACGAAGTCATCGGTCGCATCGGATTAGGGAAGGATGGGGAAGGAAGTCGGTCGTGCCCTTTCAAAGGAACCATCTCGGCATTTGCCAGAAGCGCTTTAGGGAAATCGCGGAAAACGTAAATCAGGATGGCCGGCGGCGAATTAACAATGATTTTAGCGAAATAGCCTATTAAGCCAGTGACACAACAGACCGAAAAGAAAAACTTCGCCCGGGACGCAATCGCTGCAGATCACATGGCTCTAATACACACATCAAAAACGTTTTGCATGACTTCGGTTCCGAGAGTTCCGGAAACAGTGCAGAAAATTGGAATAGAGATCAAGATAAACATGATTTCCGCCCTTTTTATTGCTCATGAGAACCACACATTGCAAGTTGTACCACAATACAGTGAAACCTTCAGAGGTGTTGGTCCAGACTGATGTACACAACACCGGTACCTCTAATACCCAGTGGCACGTCCTCTTGCATTGATGCATGCCTGTATTCGTCGTGGCATACTATCCACATGTCCATCAAGGCACTGTTGGTTCAGATTGTCCCACTCCTCAATGCGATTCGGTGCACATCGCTCAGCGTGACTGGAGGGTCACGTCGTCCATAAACAGCCCTTTTCAATCCATCCCAGGCATGTTCGATAGGGTTCATATTTGGAGAACATGCTGACCACTCTAGTCGAGCGAAGTCGTAATCCTCAAGGAAGTCATTCACAAGACGTGCACGATGGGGGCGCAAATTGTCGTCCTTGAAGACGAATGCCTCGCCAGTATGCTGCCGATACGGTTGCACTATGGAATTCACGTATCGTACAGCCGTTACGGGGCCTTCCATGACCACCAGCGGCGTACGTCAGCCACGCATAATGACACTCCAAAACATCAGGGAACCTCCAGCTTGCTGAACTCGCTGGACAGCGTGTCTAAGGCGTTCAGCCTGACCGGGTTGCCTCCAAACACGTCTACGACTATTGCATATGCGACGCTCATCGGTGAAGAGAACGTGATGCCAATCGTGAGCGGTCCATTCGGCATGTTGTTGCGCCTATCTGTACCGCGCTGCATGGTGTCGTGGTTGCAAAGATGGACCCCGCCATGGATGTCGGAAGTTAAGTTGCGTATCATGCCGCCTATTGCGCACAGTTTGAGTCATAACGCGACGTCCTGTCGCTGCACGAAAAGCATTACTCAACATGGTGGCGTTGCTGCCAGGGTTTCTCCGAGCCATAATCCGTAGGTAGCGGTCATCCACTGCAGTAGTAGCCCTTGGCCGGCCTGGGCGAGGCATGTCATCGACAGCTCCTGTCTCTCTATATCTCCTCCATGTCCGAACAACGTCGCTTTGGTTCACTCCGAGACGCCTGGTTACTTCCCCTGTTGAGAGCCCTTCCTGGCACAAAGTAACAATGCGAACGCGATCGAACCGCGGTTTGACCGTCTAGGCACGGTTGAACTACAGACAACACGAGCCGTGTACCTCCGTCCTGATGGAATGACTGGAACTGATCGGCTGTCGGACCCCCTCCGTCTAATACTGTGAAACGACTGAGTGAGATTTGTTTTAGGTTGGAGAGACACCAGCACTCCGAACAAACACTTCGTGTTGCGAATTGTTCGTTCGACGTCGGTTTTTTTTTTTATGCGTTGACTTAATATTTTCTTGACTGAGAAATGCACGTACTTTATACGATGATGCCAGCCAGCTAATGTAGGTTCTTATAGATTTCAGTATTTTATAAGGCAATTGTTTAAAATGGATTTTGATGACGTCGCCTGCGAAGTCATGGGCTGCAGTCTGTATAAACATAGACAGATATACTTACCCCTAGCTATGGTTTCATATTTTTGTGTGGGACGTAATTTTTTCAAAGATAATTCCGCACTGGCTGTATGAATGATTTTTATTAAAACTGCGACCGGTTTCGCACCACTTATCCGTGCATCCTCAGACAATATACGCTATTTATAACATAGTAACGCGGAACATTGCCCTGTAGGCACTCCCCACCATACCGTCGTCTGGTGAAGGCGGCGTCCGCAGCCGCGCGCCTCCTCTCAACTTGCACGGTCATTGTCGCTCCCATCATTTAAAAAAATTTTTTAAAAAAGATTTTAAAATTTTAACTACGGCTTTCAACAGATGACGGTATATTGGACGTGAATGGTGGGGTAGTGGCTACAGGGCAATGTTCAGCGTTACTATGTTATAAGTAGCGTATATTGTCTGAGGATGCACGGATAAGTGGTGCGAAACCGGTCGCAGATTTAATAAAAATCACTCATACAGCCAGTGCGGAATTTTCTTTGGAAAAAATGTCGAAGTTTGACTGTGGTTGACCGCCGTACAAAACAACATGGGACGTGATTTTAAGCGCCAGAATTACATTACAAATAGATGACAACCACGCGGTTCTGACCACGATTTCCAGCAGGAGTTTTCCCTTGGTTGTAAGGCAAATGCTGGAACTAGAAGTTAGATCTCAGACGTTCGGGATTGGAATCCATTCTGTCCCACTAAGAGGGAGGCTGCTGTTTAAGTGAAGGAAGACTCGGTGATTAAGTGTCCTGCTACCGAGCGAAAGGTGTCGGGCTCGATCCCCAGTCAGCGGTAAGATTTTTATCTGCCACTTATCACTTCACTCGTTTGTCCGTAGTTCGGAGAAGACGTCGAAGCTGAGTCCCCCCTGTAACTGAGTGTGTGGGTGAGCTCAAAGGCCGGAGTGAGGCGGCGCTGTCGGCGCGCTGGCGTGGCTGGCGGGCACTCCACCAGGAGGAGCTGCGGCTGCGGCCGGCCACACACAGGCCGCTTTTCGCACAGGCTTGTGGGCCGGCCCTTACACAGCGCGTCCTTTAAATCAGTACCAACGCAGTGCGCAGACACGCTTCGCGAATGTTTATTTTCCACAAACTACTTAAACACAATATGGACCAAAAAAGTTAGTAACTCGTGTAAGTATCGCAAGGAGCACTCGTGAGTACAACTACGCTGCACTCATTCAACGTATGGTAGGTTTGCGTTATTCCAGGGAAACCAGTTCCCTCACTAGAAACGCTGCTCGCTCTCCGTTTCACAGACGGACGACAGGTGTTTCTGTGGTCCTTCATAAAGCTCTGTGCTATTAAACGCCAATCAGGGATGATTACAGCTTCACCTCTTCAAAAGCGAGCCAGCCGATGGGTGTTAGGTTCCATTAGCGTAACTGGAACGTCGTCACCTATGCAAACTGCGCAATTCCGAAACAATAAAGATCAGTATGCAATATGAAGGTTGCCAGGGAATTTATAAAAAAATCTAACATAAAAATCTAACGCCATGAATAGTAATTTTTGTTCTAGTACGCGTAGAAAATACTAAATGATACAACTGTGACACTCCTTTATCTCGACTCTCAAGCATAAAGTACTTTTTTCTGCGGCAGGCTGAAGATATTGTTTTCTCGGCATTAATTCTCTCCCAATAAATTTGGTCTGAATTAGTTTCACTTCGAGCGCTATCCACTCGGATCCAAAGAAGCAGCATTCAAAAGGCGTGGAAAAGTGTACGAGCTCCACAAAGACTGCTGGACAGTCCGCAGCTCGTGGTCGTGCGGTAGCGTTCTCGCTTCCCACGCTCGGGTTCCCGGGTTCGATTCCCGGCGGGGTCAGGGATTTTCTCTGCCTCGTGATGACTGGGTGTTGTGTCCTGTCCTTAGGTTAGTTAGATTTAAGTAGTTCTAAGTTCTAGGGGGCTGATGACCATAGATGTTAAGTCCCATAGTGCTCAGCGCCATTTTGACTGCTGGACACACACAAATAATTCACTCGTTTCGCCGCAACCGCTAAAAATAATCAACATTATCACTTGTAGTCTGACAACTCAACTTTGTAGCCACAATACTTTGCCAGAATCTGGAGACAACTCTCTTAGCCACGTGTTTTCTTCAGTGTGCCTAAAACTCGCATCCAACAGTTCAAAATTCAATCTACTTTACGAATCAGCAACTCAACTGACATGTCTAATGTAACAATGAAAAACAAACATCTTAAATAGACTGATGACCTTAGATTAAATTCAGAACGAATCTAGTCGGTGTGCAGTTCGCAATTCTGGCATACATGATAGCAGTACTACTTGAACTCAAAACAAAAAAGAAAACATAAAGCACGGTAAACAACATATATCTTTCAGTTCACTATTGCATAGCTGAGCTTCTATCTTTACATTAATAACACTTAAGCATCAAGTTATGAATCAGTTCGCATTAATCTTGTAACACATAATTAGAGTAATTAATTATACAGAATCTATCATCCGAATTATCGTTTCAGTTAATGTAATAATTAAATTATGAGAGAAGCAGCGATGAAAGTTACCTCTAAGGGCAATAACAAGAGACAGAGCTGACGACGCTGTTTTTTATCTTGCTTATATCTGCTTTTTGGTAGATAAAATTATTCAGCATGAAAATTTCGATACATCTCTGATTTGAGCACGAAATTTGTTCACCCTGCATGCTCAGTTACAGACGCAAGATTTCTCCGTTTTACCACATCACCGCTGATTTTGTCCGCGGTGTAGAGGTATCGTGGGTGCTGACTCTCGCCTGTTCATGAAATGCAAAAACACCCTCATTTAATTAAAAATAAAATTATATAATTTGTAACCTGCGTTAATACCGTTCTTTTGTGCTGAAAACATATGCATGAAAGACTAAAACGCGTAAAAACGACAGAAAAATATTTTGAAATGCAGTTTCCAGACGGGGCCGTATTTGGGACCTAGGCTGAATGTGCGGGCTCTTAACCAAATCATACAAATAGCGGTTTAGAGCAGTTTTCTAATCAGAAGTCTATAATGCAACGCTTAGGAATTATTATTTAGTTGCGCAAACTTTTACTATACAATGTATGACGTAGTTGATACGTTTAACAAAGAGAAAAGAATTCAAATTGGTAAAGTATTCTGCACGATTTATTACGATCGCCATGAACAGTTACACTTTTTTTTTTAAAAAAAAGAGAAGAACTTTAGAAAATAAGTTGACACTTACGTACTTGCTAGAATCAGTACTTCAGAGAACAACACGCTATAAGCAAGTACACTGGTCGCCCCGAGATGCTCAACGACCTCCAGGGGCCGACGTTGCGTGCGTGCGGTGCAGTACTGGAATCTCGAGAGAGCAATTTCCACGAAGAGTCGGACAGCACATTTTTTTCTCCCAAGAACATCTCGAGAAATGACCACGGCTAGAAATTCGAGAAATTGGAGCTAATAGAGAGACTTCCGACAACCATTCTTCTCAGCCGCCATTGGCGAAGTGAACGAGGAAGGGGGGATCAATTAGTTACATCAGACTTGGCCTTAGCCACACGCCATTAGGTGGGTTACGGAGTACTATGTAGATGTAAATGCAAATAATCTCACTAGCAAATCATTTCGTGTCCACACTTCATAGAAGTGCTGGTACTTGTAACATCTTCGTAACTTAGCTGTATAAAAAAATCACTTTCGGTACTGGGCTAAGACAAATGTGGAGCCTATAATCAGACGTGGAGGTTGGAAGCGCATTTTTGATCAATTGTTATTCTAAAACTCTTTTTGCAGTGCTCTTCGTGTTCATAAGTGACACATAAATTCTTAGAGCAACTTAGATATTTGAAAAACAATTCAGCTTTCCAAGAAATCGAACTCGTTTTAAAGTGCGATAATTCCGTTAACCTTTGTTAGCCACGTGCCACTGCGAATTATACGCGGAGGAATGCGGGGTTTGAGACGTGACTTTGAACTTAATTCAAAATAAGTTCGTATAAAATAATTAGACGTACGTCTTTTACTGTTATCAGCCATACCACAGCATTAAAATAAAGACTTTGTTTATATTTGTGTGTTGTGGACCACTTGCTCTGTAGCCTGCACATAAACACAACCCTGTTTCCAAATACGTCCCGCTAAGGAAAGAAAAAATAAATCCTGCTACGGGTCGAATCTGTGACAGCCCACTGTTCCCTTTGCGGTGGAGTGGGTAGTGTGTGTGTGTGTGTGTGTGTGTGTTTGTGTGTGTGTGTCTGTGTGGCGGACAAACAAGACATCAAATGAGAAAAACACAGGGGTGTCAAAATAAGACTAGCGCGAAAATTATTTCGTGCACCCTTAAGATAAACAACCTTACGTTATCTGCACCTGAGGCGAAAATTTGGGCTGCCTATTTTAACGCGCACGACATATTTTCCAGGCCCGTCTTATTTTGCCCACCCGAATCACACGATGTAAGTTAAAGGGTATACGTAAATGTTGTGTTTAGGAGTCCTGCATACTCGGTTCGCTAGACAAACAATCAAACAAATCGTATTAATGAGGTTTATTACAAGACAAGTACAAATATTTAACTCTGATCTGAGAATTCTTGTAGTTCGATACACACGATCATCCACAACTACAGAGATAATCGGTCAGGTTAGCCGAGGGCACTAACGCGCTGCTTCCCGGAGTCGGGTAGGTGCGCCGACCCCAGATCGAATCCGCCGACGAGGGCCGGTGTGCTGATCAGCCCGGATGCGGCTTTTAGCCGGTTTTCCACATTCCACTACGTGAATACCAGCCTGGTCCCCACGTTCCGCCTCAGTTAGACGCTCCGCAGACATTTGAAAACGTTCGCACTATGTCACGGTTTACACTAGACGCAGACAGCCGGGGTACACTAGTTCCGTCCGGGGGCAAACGGGGTGGCGACACGAAGAGCGTCTGCCCAGCTTCAGTCGGTAACACCGCCAAGTAAGTTGTAACGAGGCCGACCCTGCATTGAAGTGGTGCAAAGGCCTTAGCAAATGATGACGATCCGCAGTTACACAAATGTGTCGTAAGCGAAGGGGGACGTACAAAATAACTAGTCTTTCTTCAGAAATGACAACACAAGTAACACTTCTGGACCTAGCGAACACTACTAACGAAAATCTGTCAACTGAACTGCAGTGACTGTTGACCTCTAACTGTGCAACGTCAGAATTGCTAACGACAGAGGCTGCAATGTGTAAGGTAATGAAGTGCCAAACGTCGAAGATGCTATCGCAGTCGGCTGGCAGCAGGCGGCGACGGCGCTCGTGCGGCCTTCCGCTACGGGCCGCTGCCGTCGCGTTGTCCTCCCGGAGAGAAAACACTCAGCTGCCGTCGGTCGGTCTCTTCCTCAGCCCTCTCTTCTCTGTCGTCCCCGACTGGCGTGCCGGCGCCGACTTTACGGCGTAACCAGTGGAGGTGGTCAGCTCGTGTGTCGGTCTGTTCGCAGGAGGCGCACGCTGGGAGGGCGGCAGATGGGGGCGGTCGGCGGCGGCGGCGGCGGCTGACACGGAGTGAGGCGGCGGCCGCTGGGGCAGCCATGCCGACGCCGGCGCCGCCGCTGCCGCTGCTGCTGCTGCCGCTGCTGCTGCTGCTGGCGCCGGCGTCGGCGGGGGCGGCGGCGCCGGTGGCGGG
Source organism: Schistocerca nitens (assembly GCF_023898315.1). NCBI lineage: Eukaryota > Metazoa > Arthropoda > Insecta > Orthoptera > Acrididae > Schistocerca > Schistocerca nitens. The sequence continues at coordinate 634,544,678 of NC_064620.1, read as the reverse complement.
CGACGCGATGCAGTCGCGCGCCGTGGACACGCGCGTCACGCTGCAGGTGGCGGAGGGCGTGCCCGTGGGCACGCTGGTGGGCGCCATCCCCACGCAGCCGGGCTTCACCTACCGCTTCAACGAGGCTCCGCGCGAGTTCTCGCTGGACGCGCGCTCCGGTGCCATCCGCACTGCCGCCGAGCTGGACCGCGAGGCGCTCCGCTCCGACCGCTACGACCTGGTCGTGCTCTCCAGCCAGCCCACCTACCCGATCGAGGTGCGCATCGGCGTGCTGGACGTGAACGACAACGCGCCCGCCTTCCCCGAGCCCAGCATCGCCGTGTCGTTCAGCGAGAGCGCGGCGCCGGGCACGCGCCTGCTGCTGGACGCCGCTTCGGACGCGGACGCGGGCGCCAACGGCGTCTCCGACGACTACCGCATCGTGGCCGGCAACCGCGACGACAAGTTCCGGCTGGTGGTGACCGAGAGCCCGGCGGCCGCCGGCGAGCTCCCCTACACCTACCTGCACCTGGAGACGACTGCGCGCCTCGACCGCGAGCAGGTCGCCTGCTACCAGCTGAACGTGTCGGCGCGCGACGGCGGGGAGCCGCCGCGCTTCGGCTTCCTGCTCGTCAACGTCACCGTGCTCGACGTCAACGACAACCCGCCCATCTTCGACCACAGCGACTACACCGTCTCGCTCAACGAGAGCGCGCCGCCCGGCACGCACGTCCTGCAGGTAGCCAGCCGGGGTGGCAGTGGAACGCAGAGAAGCGACTTACCTCACTGCCGTCGTTGTGCCCCTCAGTCTCATTTCGTACAGCTCTCCCTGCTACTCTGTCCTCATATACATCTACGTCGATACTCCGCAAATCACATTCGAGTGCCTGGCAGAGGGTTCGTCGAACCACCTTCACAATTATATATTATTCCAATCCCGCACAGCGCGTGGAAAGAACGAGCACCTATATACCATTCCGTACGAGCTCTGAGTTCCCTTATTTTATAGTGGTCATCATTTCTCCCTATGTAGGTCTCATTCGGAAGAGAAAGTTGGTGATTGGTGATTCGTGGAAAGATTCCTCACCAAATCCTGCATCATTTCTGTGACACCCTCTCTCCTATTTCGCGGTAACACAGAACGTGCTCCCCTTCTTTGAACATTTTCGATGTACTCCGTCAGTCCTACCTGGTAAGGCTCCCACACCGCGCAGCAGTATTCTAAAAGAATTCGGACAAGCGTAGTGTAGGCAGTGTCCTTAGTAGATCTCTTGTTACATTTCCTAAGGGTCCTGCCAATAAAACGCACTCTTTGTTAGCCTTCCCCACAACATTTCCCAAGTCTTCCATACACTTTAAGTTGTTCGTAGCTGTAATTCCCACTATTTAGTTGAATTTACGGCCTCTACATTTGACTGATTTATCGTGTTACACAAGTTTAACGGATTCCTTTCAGCACTCTTGTGGATGACCTCACACTTTTCATTATTTAGGGTCAATTGTCAATTTTCGCACCATACATACATCTTTTCTAAATCGTTTTGCAATTTCGTTTCCTCTTCTCATGATCTCACTAGTCGATAAACGACAGCGTCATCTGCAAACAGCATAAGACGGCTGCTCAGATTATCTCCCCAATCGTTTATATCGAGAAGCAACAGTAAAGGGCCTATAACATTACCTTGGAGAAAGCCAGAAATCACTTCTGTTTTACCCGATGACTTTCTGTCAATTACTACGAACTGTGACCTCTAGCCGGCCTCGGTGGCCGAGCGGTTCTAGGCGCTTCAGTCGGGAACCACGCGGCTGCTACGGTCGCAGGTTCGACTCCTGCATCGGACACGGATGTGTGTGATGTCCTTACGTTAGTTAGGTTTACGTAGCTCTAAGTCTGCGGGACTGGTGACCTCAGATGTTAAGTCCCATAGTACTCAGAGCCATTTGAACCATTTGTACTCCGGCCTCTCTGGCAGGAAATCACGAATCCAGTCACATGACTCAGACCATAAGTACTCAATTTCACTACAAGCCGCTTGTGTGGTACAGTGTCAAAAGCCTTCTGGAAATCCAGAAATACAGAATCAATTTGAAATCCCTTGTCAATAGTACTCAACACTTCGTGCGAGTAAAGAGCTAGTTGTGTTTCATAGGAACGATATTTTCTAAATCCGTGTTGACTGTGTGGTCAATACACAGATTTCTTCGAGCCTCTGCTAGCCTCTTCATCTCCGAGTAACTACTGCAACCTACACCCTTCTGAATCTGCCTGCTGTATTCTTCCCTCGGTCTCCCTCTACGGTTTTTCCCCGCCACGCTTCCCTCACGCTACCTCACTGAAACTTCTTTATTTCTCAATGTAGTCTCCCTCTAGACCGATGCAACCTTGTTACACCGCCTCGATCCGGCTCTCATTTCTTCGTTTCGACAGATTCTCCGTCCACAGAGGAAAATTTTGAGCTAGGGGAAGATGTGCCAGTCTCGTGGAGCTCCTATCTTAGTTCTTGTATTTTTGTGAAGGCAACGACACCTGTGTGTGGACGCGCATTGTCTCCTTGCCAGACTCGGCCTTTTTATCGCTTATTTGTTGCAGTTGTTGAGCCGAGAGGTTAGTGTAGTATTGTCCCGTAACTGTTTGACTAGTGGCAAGATAATCTATGGGCGAAATCCGTTTCACATCCCAGAAAAGAGACACCACGGTCCCGAATCGACGTGTTTTCACTGTTCTGGATGTTATTTTGTGTCAGGGTATAGTAGTGTGCTCAACTTCTATATCTGCATCCATACTCAACAAGTCACCTGTCGTTGTGTACCTTGAGTACCTCCATCGGTTCTCCCTTCTATTCCACTCTCGTATTGTTCGTGGAAAGAAGGATTGTCGGTATACCTCTGTGTGGGCTCTAATCTCTCTGATTTTATCCTCATGGTCTCTTTGCGAGTTATACGTAAGAGGGAGCAATATACTGCTTGACTCCTCAGTAAAGGTATGTTCTCGAAACATCAACAATAGCCCGTACCGATCTACTGCAGAGTCTTCCACTTCAATTTATCAATTATATCCGTAACGCTTTCGCGATTACTAAATGATCCTGTAACGAAGCGCGCTGCTCTCCGTTGGATCTTCTCTATCTCTTCTATCAACCCTATCTGGTACGGATCCCACACTGTTGAGCAGTTTCAAGCAGTGGGCGAACAAGTGTACTGTAACCTACTTCCTTTGTTTTCGGACTACATTTCCTTAGGATTCTTCCAATGAATCGCCGTCTGGCATCTGCTTTACCGACGATTAATTTTATGTGGTCATTCCATTTTAAATCACTGGTAATGCCTACTCCCAGATAATTTGTGGAATTAACTGCTTCCAGTTGCTGACGTGCTATATTGTAGCTAAATGATAAAGGATCTTTCTTTCTATGTATTCGCAGCACATTATACTAGTCTACATTCAGATTCAATTGCCATTCCCTGCACCATGCGTCAACTTCCATCTGTGGTCAGAAATCTTGTCGGTTACTCTGAAAACGGGCCAAATATTGTTCGTACACTTTCATTCTATTGCGTTTCTGATCCTTTGTTAAGAGTCGCAACACCATATCTAAAGGATAATTTTCTCATGTCCAGTTCCATTGTTAAAATGCGGTACGCTCGTTCGTATTATTTCCTTGCAGGATCAACAGTTTCTCGTAATTTCAGTCGACGATTGTCAGTGACCATTTTATGCACTTTGCATATGATTTCTGGGGTAGTGGCATATCTTGGCTGTACACTACGCAGATCGTCATACAAACTGTCCCGGCCAAACTGAAACTCTTTTGTCCACTTGGAAATAATTGAATATCAGTCTTGCACTGTGTTTTGGAAATGGACTGAATTTGCTTCGCTTTCATACTGTCTTTACGAAGTATATAACCACTGCTCGGATCTCGGTTTTTTCCACCTTCACAGGTAACTGCACGATAACAACAGATCTCTACGCAGAGCACCAGCGCGTTTCGTGTGTTTACAAACAAAGGACGGCACATTATTATTATGCGGGAACCTCGTTGCCCTAGCGCCGTCATCTAGTGATGATTATGCGAACTTTCCGAACTACGCTCGTTATATAGAATTTACATAATTTTAAAAACTGTCTATTATCACTGTTTCCCTACTCTAATAAGTACATTGTATAACGAATTAGTCACCTCAGGAGACACAGATGCGTATTAGGAGAATTAGAACGCGTAACGAATTTACTAGACTGCCTGCAATACGCTCTCTGTCCTCTTCTGGAGTATTTGCTGTGCGGCATAGAATTATTACCTGATAGGATTCATGACAAACATTGAAAAAGTCCGCACAAGTGCAGCTCGTTTTGTGTTATTAAGAAATGGGGAAAGGAGTGCCGCTGATAAGCAAATAATGGTGTCTATCATTAAAACGAAGGTGTTGTCCGTTGCAACGAGATTTTTTCACTAAATTACAATAACCTTTTTTGGCCAATGAATATCTAAACAGTTTCTTGACGCCCCTGTGTTTGGAATAGGGGATGGGGTGTCACTGATGTGATAAGCTAATAAGGGTGGTAATCAGTAAAACAAAGCTGTTGCCCGCTGCAGAATAAGAGAAATAAGAGCTCGCGTAAAAAGTCGGGCAACTTCATTCGTGACGTTTTCGTTGTCACATCCAGACACTGTGGCTCACTCGTGACACTTTGACACGACTCCAGGTCGATCCACCTTACTGAGATGATCCCATACGACCGACTGGTACTTCACTGCCACCATTTCATTCGCTGATGGAGGGTCGTATCACTGCCTCACAGCACTACCTGTGGCGCTGCAAGCGATCAGTGTTCCCTTTTAAGAGAGATACTCAAACTTTGTTCGGTTAGCATATTCCTTAGAACATCATTATCATCAATTTTTAGGTGCCCACTGCTGTATAAAATCCTCCTGCACACTTTCTAGGCACCATATATGCTTACGCCTTGTCGTTATCTCTCGGACCACAGCAGAGGACTTACAAGGCGACCTACAGTCTCTTCTCAAAACTACAAGTCCCGTCGGCATTTATTTCATTTCCCTCACACTCGCAGTTAGGTATCGTACTTCATTCCGTTTCCTGATCCATTTATTACTTTCCCTGCCTTTTCTGCTCATAATAATTCTCCTGTGTTGCTTAACCACCCGCCAGTCTTCGTGTCGCTCCCACGTCTAGAGTCTGTGTCTCCCTGCCCTTTGTCAACATCTGTAGTACGCTTCAACGACAATAACTAACTGAAAACCTACCTGCGTCCCACTAAAGACTCCACAGACAAACTTGACACACTAAGTGTATACGAGCTTGGCTGTGATCGTGGACTGGTCTTACACTCCACTCCTTTTCACTCTCGTCAGACATCAGCAAAAACAGCCCGTGAGTGCGTTAGCGCCTGTACAACAGATGACTGGGGTTAGGAGTGGACAGAGCTCATCAGTATTTAGCTGTACACAATTTGTTTGATTTCAGAATTATTGTCAAAGAGGTAGACGAATTTACATCGATTGTGACAAGACACTTACAGGACAGTTGACAATATAACGCATTATGTCATGTTTAGTAGAAATAACCCTGAACACAACAATATCAAATTTAAATAGCAGGTTCTCTACATGATTATTCTTTCTATTACACCGTGATGTCGGCAAATATTACGAAAAATCGTCCTATTCCGGTTCTAAGTTCGGTACTATTTAGGATGACAATCAAGTCTACAGAGGATGGTTAGTTGTTGTAACAAGATGAGCAAAAGATTACTCGAGGTTGCTCAAGTTCACAGTGCATGCAAGCTGGTGAACCAACAAGTTTACGCATCTGCGAGCGGAAATTACCTTCTAGCTGCGATGTGCTGTCAGCTGCATGGCTGCTCTCGCCCTCTGAAAATCCTATAGATATCTAATCAAAATCTTTACTGATTTTATCAGCAGAAACTGTCCTCTGTTTCTCATGAGGCGAAATAACATGCACTCATCCTTAGTCTGGAAAATATGGCGATATACAGATGTATAGATGGTGCAGCATGTATACTTCAGTGCCCTCTCAGTTCTTGCAACAACAGTTAACTAAGTGGCTGCTTTGTTCCTCCACTATCGAAGCTCAGCGACTCTTCAGTTAATTTCCAGCTGAATGTCAGCCAAAGTGAACGCACTGTTCACACACAACTGCTCTTTTGGCGTCGTACAGAGCGTGATGCGCCCTGCCCTGTCCTAAACCTGACGCTGGTTCAGAGGAGAGTTCTCGAAGTTTTCGGCCTTGTGTCTCTCGTAGCAAACTGTCCTCCACCCGTGTCCTTTCTTGCTTCGCATCATGGCTTTTTCAGACCAATGGTAGCATTTCTTTCACCTTTTGGAAACTACCTCTCCAATCGCAAAGCGCCTACCTTTAAACTGCATCGAAATATCACCCCTTTCTACTCCTTCTGAGTTTATTTCAGCCAATCAAACATTTTGTGCTCGCTCCTGACACCTAAAGTTAGACGCGTACATCACGAGTGTACCACAAGCATTTCACATGATCAACTGCGTCGCTGGTCTGTTTGTATCCACCTGGAAATTCCCCAACACAGTTTTCTAAAGAATTTCCCTGTCACAAGCACCACTGGCCCCCTACGTGCTACCCTCGCTGTATCGCCTGGCACGTTTGTTGTACCTCTAGCTGCAGGTCACCGACCTCTTTTTAGAAGCATTCCATCGTACTCAGGCCGCGATGGGGCAACTTGCGTCTGCCTCCACACTAAAACATTTCCTCCAGCAGCTTTTTTCACCTTTTGCTCATTGACATGCAGGATTTGGGTTCGGTGTGTTAATACCGTCGAATTGATTGTCATCCCTTTGCATTACATACTGTACATTTTGACAGGAAAATATACTGATTATCGCCAAAGTATGTCAGGTGATGTATTCATCTCCTTGTTAAGACGTATAAGCTCTCATGTAAGGTGCGAAATTGACGTTCATTCGAGGTGGTACCTTACACTGCTCTACACTGGGTAGACGATACGTCCTGTATATGCAGACACACTTACTGTATGGCACGAGTGATACACACAGCTTCGTCAGTGTAGTAATCGGCGGTGACGGAACACGAAGACAAGTGTCGCAGATGCACACAATTCAGACAAGGCCGTGTTTTATTTAGTGAGTGACTCACCACAGGGGCCGAGGAGGCAGCAGACCGACTGTCCAGACGGACCGTGCAGAGCGCTGCAGGCTGCCGGGCTAGCTGTGCTAGCGGTGTCGTCACTGTGTACGCTGCACACTCTGCTGACCCAGCAGCCCGTGGCCGGGGCTCACCAGCCACTGCGTGAGCAGCGATGCGTCACAACTGCTGCTTCCGGCACATTTGCAAATGACACTTCATAAAAAAATAAAACCAAATCTTTCTACCAATGAGCACCTATAATCCTCTGCCTCGAAGGTGCAATACAGTCTAAATATACACTGAAGAGCCAAAGAAACTGGTACATTTGCCTAAAATCGTGTAGAGCCCCCACGAACACGCAGGAGTGCCACAGCACGACGTGGCAATGACTCGGCTAATTTCGGAAGTAGTGCTGGAGGGAACTAACACCGTGAATCCTCCACAGCTGTCCATAAATTCCTAAGAGTGCTAGGGAGTGGAGATCCCTTCTGAGCAGCACGGTGCAAGGCATCCCAGATAAGCTCAATAATATGCATGTCTGAGGAATTTGGTGATCAGTTGTAGTGTTTAAACTCAGAAGAGTGTTCCTGGAGTCGCTCTCTAGCAATTCTGGACGTTTGGGATGTCGCATTGTCCTGCTGGAATAGACCAAGTCAGTCGAAATGCACAATAGACACGAATGGATGCAGGTCATGCATGAGACAGGGTTCTTACGTATGTGTCCCTTGTTAGGGTCGTAGCTAGGCGTGTCAGCAGTCCCATACCACTCCAGCTGCACACGCTCCACACCATTACAAAGCCTCCGCCAGCTTGAACTGTCCCCTGTTGACATGCGAGGTCCACAGATTCTTGAGGTTGTCTCCATAGCTGTACACGTCCATCCGCTCGATACAATTAGAAACCAGACTCGTCCGACCAGGCAACATGTTTTCAGTCATCAACAGCCCAACGCCAATGTTGACAGGATCAGGCGAGGCATAAAGCTTTGTTTCGTGCAATCATCAAGGGTACACAAGTGGGCCTTCGGCTCCGAAACCCCGTACTGATGATGTTTCGTTGAATTGTTCACACGCTGACACTTGGTGTTGGTCCAGCGTTGAAATCAGCAGCAATTTGCGGAAGGGTTCCACTTATGTCACGTTGAACGATTCTCTTCAGTCGTCGTTGGTCCCATTCTTGCAGGATCTTTTTCCAACCACAGCGACGTAGGAGATTTGACGTTTTACCGGATTCCCGATATTCACGGGGCACTCGTGAAATGGTCGTACGGGAAAACCCCCACTTCATCGCTACCTCTGAGATGCTCTGTCCCATCGCTCGTGCGCCGACTAATAACACCATGTTCAAACTGAATTAAATCTTGATAACCTGCCGTTGTAGGCCAGGCACTTATTGCCTTATATAGGCGTTGCCGACAGCAGCGCCGAATTACGTATCTCTGTATTTAAATACGCATGCCTATACCGGTTCAGTATAGTATGTTAGACCCAGCCACTCTCATAGACTCAATCTCACTAAAAGACGAACAAAATAAATCCGAAATTAAAGTCAGAAACTGCATCTTAAGGCGGTGTTACCCGCAGCATACAAATTAGCCAGACTATATTCGTGTGATATCTGAGAATGTGGGCACTGAACAACTTCCAGCAAACTTGACGCATCATTTCAAACCTTTGCGAAACTTTTTCTCGCTGATACCACCACAAAGTAATGAAAGAAAAAAGTTGATTGCATTCTACATTTCCGCTGCTCATACAGTGAAACTTCAACACTGTCTTGACGTTTTATTACTTCCTTACTACCAACTCCATTAGTAACACATTTGCAGACAGTATCCACATACACCACTGAATGTACCTACAAAATTATATCATTGTATGGCACATAGCTGAGAAGATACGCCGCCATAAACATCGCGTGAAATACTACCTTTTTTTTTAAATAAAGCGCAAATTACACTACACTCATTCAGTGTTTGTTAATGAGAGCACTCTGACTTTCAAGGTGTTGTATACATGAGAGTTCGCCCCGTAAGGAATCGGGGGCAGAGGTTTCACGTATATAGGGTGTTTCAAAAAGGACTCTACAGTTTTAAAAATTCATATAAATTTACTGAGAGATGATGTCGAGCTGAATTCAGCGTTATTTTGTAGGGAAACACATCAAGCTTTTTACCTTAAACTAAAGATGTTGCATGTGACTACCGTTGGTTATCGTGCACACATCCCATCGGAAGTCAATTTCTTCCCAAACTCGTTGTTAAGTGGCGGCGTATATTCTTGCTCTAAGTTCAGGTAGAGAAGCCGGATCACGGGGTACAAACACGATATACTTGATGACTCCCCTAAAATGCTATTCAGAATTTCAAACCCACCTCACGTTATCCGCTGCTGGGTACTAGCGTCAGGCTGCCTTCCGCTCGGTCGTCCTCTCGGTGTTTTCTTAATGCAGCTCATTCGACACAGAGCCCGTTAGTACACCTTACACCTCTCCTCATTTCATCTCACAGTATGGCCAGCCCATCTCCATTTCAGTTTGGTAACACTCGCTGTCTCGTCTTCAACTTCCGCATTATCTCTTACTCATTTGCTTATTTTTCTTCCACTTCTTATTATGGCCAATACGTAACTTTCCATAGCTTGTTGGGCAAACCTCCATTTGTGACCTGTTTTAGCATTTAACTTCCGCGTTCTCTTTCCCTAAGCCAGTACTGTAGGCTTTAACACACTCTCGTAATTTACATACGGATGCACCATTGATTTTCCCAAATACAGCACTTATTTCTGTGAGTGTCCATCCAGTTGAGCTATATTGCTATTAGTTTTCTGATAGTAGATTATTTTTATGAATCTTCAGGCCTACTGTCGTACTTGCGTTGTTCAGTTCGTCCTTCAGTAGTTTGATGTAGGTGGACTCTATTCGTTGGTTTTCAAGTATCAGACCTAATCGTGACAGCGTCGAACTATTTTTCGTGGTCCATAAACACTGTAGAAATTGGTAACTGATATTCGTTGCCTCTTTTTTGGGGGTGGCGGTGGGGGGAGGGGGGGCTACGTCCTCTTCTAAACCCAGCTTCTTCTTTTCCACGGCTCTTCCCCTTTAACGTTTCTCACAAACGGATGGTAGAGGTGTTTGAGAAAATCTTGCGTACCACTGACAAAACGCACATGGGTCTGTAGTTACTCACTTCTTCGCTGCTCCTTGCTTTGTGAATTTCAACAGTAACAGTGTTTTCCAGTTGCCTCCTACCGTCCTCTTAGGAAAACATTTTGTGAACAGCTGTACGAGTTCTTCCAGTCAGCATCTGCCTGCCTGCTTTCATCATTCCTACTGTTACCCCGGCATCCCCTGAGCTACAACCCGGCCGCTTGCTCTCTCTACTGGCTGCGGTACTACTTACGGATTTCACTTGTTCTCACAGCCTGAGTGCTCCTTCCCTTACATACACTGTACACTCTGTTTGCAAAACTTTCCTCGACTCACAGCAGAAGACGTGACGACGTGGACTGCCTGTAACAGATAGAGCCGCCGGGGGCGTCGTAGGTGGGCACGCGCGCTTCGGGCTCTCGTCTCGAATGTTATGCCCGCTCAGGCTGCGTCTCTCATAGTCGTGTCGCCTTTGCACAGAGTTTTGCACACTCGTACGTGTGTCGGTTGCTGTCACCTGGACAGCTGTGAGGAGCAGTGAACAACTGTGTTACTTTATTGTAACATTTTCTTTAATGGCATTGTGTAATCTCTACCACATTTCATCGCCAGCGCTATCAACTAACGACAAAGCTGGAAAAGTATAAAACACACTCCCGCACTATGTACACTACTGGCCATTAAAATTGCTACACCAAGAAGAAATTCAGATGATAAACGGGTATTCTACATCTACATCTACATCTACATCTACATGACTACTCTGCAATTCACATTTAAGTGCTTGGCAGAGGGTTCATCGAACCACAATCATACTATCTCTCTACCATTCCACTCCCGAACAGCACGCGGGAGAAACGAACACCTAAACCTTTCTGTTCGAGCTCTGATTTCTCTTATTTTATTTTGATGATCATTCCTACCTATTTAGGTTGGGCTCAACAAAATATTTTCGCATTCGGAAGAGAAAGTTGGTGACTGAAATTTCGTAAATAGATCTCGCCGCGACGAAAAATGTCTTTGCTTTAATGACTTCCATCCCAACTCGCGTATCATATCTGCCACACTCTCTCACCTATTACGTGATAATACAAAACGAGCTGCCCTTTTTTGCACCCTTTCGATGTCCTCCGTCCATCCCACCTGGTAAGGATCCCACACCGCGCAGCAATATTCTAACAGAGGACGAACGAGTGTAGTGTAAGCTGTCTCTTTAGAGGACTTGTTGCATCTTCTAAGTGTCCTGCCAATGAAACGCAACCTCTGGCTCGCCTTCCCCACAATATAATTTATGTGGTCTTTCGAACTGAAGTTGTTCGTAATTTTAACACCCAGGTACTTAGTTGAATTGACAGCCTTGAGAATTGTACTATTTATCGAGTAATCGAATTCCAACGGATTTCTTTTGGAACTCATGTGGATCACCTCACACTTTTCGTTATTTAGCGTCAACTGCCACCTGCCACACCATACAGCAAAGTTTTCTAAATCGCTTTGCAACTGATACTGGTCTTCGGATGACCTAGACGGTAAATTACAGCATCATCTGCGAACAACCTAAGAGAATTGCTCAGATTTGTCACCCAGGTCATTTATATAGATCAGGAACAGCAGAGGTCCCAGGACGCTTCCCTGGGGAACACCTGACATGTGATTACATTTTTACACAATTTGGGTGCATAGATCCTGAAAAATCAGTACCCAGAACAACCACCTCTGGCCGTAATAACGGCCTTGATACGCCTGGGCATTGAGTCAAACAGAGCTTGGATGGCGTGTACAGGTACAGCTGCCCATGCAGCTTCAACACGATACCACAGTTCATCAAGAGTAGTGACTGGCGTATTGTGACGAGCCAGTTGCTCGGCCACCATTGACCAGACGTTTTCAATTGGTGAGAGATCTGGAGAATGTGCTGGCCAGGGCGGCAGTCGAACATTTTCTGTATCCAGGAAGGCCCGTACAGGACCTGCAACATGCGGTCGTGCAATATTCTGCTGAAATGTAGGGTTTCGCAGGGATCGAATGAAGGGTAGAGCCACGGGTCGTAACACATATGAAATGTAACGTCCACTGTTCAAAGTGCCGTCAATGCGAACAAGAGGTGACCGAGACGTGTAACCCATACCATCACGCCGGGTGACACGTCAGTATTATGGCGATGACGAATACACGCTTCCAATGTGCGTTCACCGCGATGTCGGCAAACACGGATGCGAGCGTCATGATGCTGTAAACAGAACCTGGATTCATCCAAAAAAAAATGACGTTTTGCCATTCGTGCACCCAGGTTCGTCGTTGAATGCACCATCGCAGGCGCTCCTGTCTGTGATGCAGCGTCAAGGGTAACCGCAGCCATGGTCTCCGAGCTGATAGTCCATGCTGCTGTGAACGTCGTCGAACTGTTCGGGCAGATGGTTGTCGTCTTGAAATGTCCCCATCTGTTGACTCAGGGATCGAGACGTGGCTGCACGATCCGTTACAGCCATTCGGATAAGATGCCTGTCATCTCGACTGTTAGTGATACGAGGCCGTTGGGATCCAGCAAGGCGTTCCGTATTACCCTCCTGAACCCACCGATTCCATATTCTGCTAAGAGTCATTGGATCTCGACCAATGCGAGCAGCAATGTCGCGATACGATTAACCGCAATCGCGACAGGCTACAACCCGACCGTTATCAAAGTCGGAAACGTGATGGTACGCATTTCTCCTCCTTACACGAGGCATCACAACAACGTTTCACCAGGCAACGCCGGTCAACTGCTGTTTGTGTATGAGAAATCGGTTGGAAACTTTCCTCATGTCAGCACGTTGTAGTGAATGCTCTGAGAAGCTAATCATTTGCATATCACAGAATCTTCTTCCTGTCCGTTAAATTTCGCGTCTGTAGCACGTCATCTTCGTGGTGTAGCAATTTTAATGGCCAGTAGTGTATATCTTTCCCCGTATATCATGACCGTCAGATGGATAGTGATGCTATCTCTGGATCACGGAGTCCCGGGTTAGATTCCCGTCCGTGTAGGGTATTTTGTCTGTTCGGGGACTGGGTGTTTGTGTTATCCTCATCATTCCACCATCATTCGTGAAAGTTGATAGATTGGACTGTGTACAGACTGGAGATTTGTACGGGAGCTGCTGACTGCGCAGCTGGGCGCCCCACAAACCAACCATCCTCATCATCATCATGACCGTCAGATCGCGCGCAGATTAAGATGTATAACTGCAGCTGTTAGGCCGCATCACTCCACGTGTTTCACTGGACGTCGCCACCGTCAGTGTGACGCCAATCCTTAGCGTCAGTCTGTTCCTGAGTCTTTTCGCAAATGTCAGCCAGAGGCGAGGACAGGGGACGCTTCCTTATAAGGGCGTTCTGCGGAAAGCCAGCCACGCGCCAGAAACGTAGTTAGGCGTTGTTTCACGTTGTCGGCCACACGCGCAGTGCGTAACCAGTATGCGGTGCACGTCGCCCAGTTGAGCTCAGCCTACATTGCGCAACACTACAGCAGACCTCAGCTTAGCACCGATTAGCCAAAAAATTATGTATTCGACAGTTTCCTTAAACAAATATAAAATTCGAAGGTAATCCCGAAAGTAAGGTCTCCTACTTTTCTATAAGTACACAGACCTGTTTATTTCTAGAATGGTTTACATCAGTTTACAGCTTGAGCATTTAGCTATATTTCGACATAATTACCATTTCTGTCGACGCATTTTTTAGACGCTGTGGCAGTTTTTGTGTGCCTATGTCATACCAGCTCGCCGCCATGCTGTTCAGAAAGTTATGAACCTCTTCTTTCACCTCATCGTCGGAGCTGAATCGCTTTCCGGCCAAATGTTCTTTTAACCTAGGGAACAGGTGATAGTCACTGGCCGCCAAGTCAGGACTATAGGGTGGGTGGGTGGGTGGGTGGGTGATTATGTTCCACTCAAATGTTGCAGGAGAGCAACGGTTTGCCGAGCGATGTGTGGGGCGAACGTTGCCATGGAGAATGTGTACGTTCTTGCTCAGTATTCCTCTTCTCCGGTTCTGAATTGCCCGTCTGAGTTTTTTCAGAGTCTCACAGTACCTGTCAGCGTTAATTGTCGTCCCAGTGGGCATAAAGTCGACCAACAATACCCCTTTCCGATCCCAAAAAACGGTTGCCATGACTTTACCGGCAGACTGTGTTTGTTTGAATTTCGCGGCTTTAGCGAAGAAGGATGCCGCCTGTGGCGTGATCGTTGCTCGGTCTCAGGTGTAAAGTGGTCTGCGCAGGTTTCGTCACCCGTGACGATTGAGTCCAGAAAGTTGTCCTGTTCGGCTGCAAGGCGGTGAAGAAATGCGCGGGAACCATCAACTCGTTGCCGCATGTGGTCCTCAGTCAGCATGCGTGGCACCCATCTTGCGCACACCTTCTGGTAGTCCAAGATTTCCGTTAAAATTCTGTGAGCGGTGCTTCGGGAAACCTCAGGAACCAACGTGCACAGATCATCCAGGGTGATCCGCCTATCTTCACGCGTGCTTTGCTCAACATCCAACACTGTCTCCTCAGAAATGGACGGTCTCTCGCTCCTTTTTTCGTCGTGAATTTCGGTCTGACCAGCTGCAAACTCTCTGCACCACTCACGAACATTTTTGACATCCGTGCACGACTCACCATACACTTCCGTCAATTGGCGATGGATTTCAATCGGCGCAGTGCCCTTCGCGTTCAAAAACTGAATAACTGCACGCAATTCGCACATGGCGGTAACATCCAACAGGAGCTCCATTCTCAACGGCTGCCAAGCCAAGACTAAGCGCCTCAGCGCGGCGTGCGCATGTTTACACACAGCGCGTGAAGCATTCTTCATAACAGTGTGACCAACTGGCACACAAACAGTTCTGTACTTATAAAAAAATAGAAGACCGTACTTTTGGGATTACCCTCGTACGTCGTACTTCGATGTAGCGTATATTTCGTTAAATAGTAGCTAGCAAAAGCAAAAAGATGCAGTGTTTTGGGGACGTAAATTGTCAAATAATGTTTTTAATGGAGCCAGAAGGGGCGTACTTGGGGCTGGCGGTTGCCGCTGCAGGCAGACACACGTCCGTGCCGCCGTGCCAGCCGCTCCTCCTCGGTTAGGGAGGCCGCAGCGGACTCGTCCGGCGAAGGTCGCTGTGCGCCGCTCCGCGCCGCGCCGATGCGGCGTGGCGTCGCGTGTTGGCCCACGGAGGACCGCGCCGCTGTGCTGCCACTACCCGTTAGCTGGTAACGTGTGAAAAATGTGCGCTAATGACAGCATCCGTCTGGGATGATAAGATTAACAAATTTTGCAATTTGTTTCCACTTCAGTGAATATCGAATGTAAACAGAAGTTTGAAAGCGCGATAAAGTATAAATACGTATCTTTTCTTCATGAAATAGTTTTCAAACTTGATTATTCTTCCGAAAAATTAAAGAAATTAAATATTAGTGTTTCCAATGAGATAATTTGTTAAGTTGGCGTGTTTTCTGAGATACTTTGATGTACAGTGAAGTACAGAAAAAATTTCAAATTTTCTGCCAAATTTTACATGTTTTCATGGAGCTCTGTAAGTAGCTGGGTTTATCACATTTCTTATAAGCCGTCATTCTCTTCAGTGCATAGGTAAAGTAAAGGCAGTTTCTTTTCTCTTATCTAGCGCGTCATCTTTTTCTCTTTTTGTTGGATCGCCATCTCGCTGCTGTTCTTCTGTTTAAGCTCATTCGCATGCTCTCCATGAACGCAGATCTTGGCACTGTACCCTTATGTAAATACATAACATTAGCGTTTGCGCAGCTCGCTGACATTAGAAAGTAAAATATTGCCAGTGGCCACCTCCTCCTTCGGCGGCTCGCTGAATAGTTGCCGTACTTGATGTATGGAGCGTCTACGCCAGATTTCATGGCATTACACAAATTAATAATTTCTGGTTTGTTGTTTTTTTCATCGGTATAAGTACAGTGGTACATTGAAGAAAGCATTATAACTCCCTTCGATTTTTTTGTTTCAACAGAAAGCAGTAGTACGAGATCTTTATTGAAAGTATAAATACTGGGGCCCACTTCCTTCTTTACGCCGGAAAGAAACTCTTTTGGAACTTCTCTTTTGTTCGATTTTAATTCCAACATATGTCAACTTGTTTTACAGCACCTCCTTACACAATTTAATGGAGGAAAACCAGTTGTCTGGTGTGATACTCCTGTGTGTTCCATATATCAAAGACTGTGTTGGCTTTTGGAACTTTTTCTCTTCTTCTGATAGTGATGCTACATCGCAATCTTTCCCCACATAAATATAAGTATTACATAAATACGATGAATGTGCATCTGTGAGACATACGACCTTTATGCCACATTTACCAGGTTTCTTGGGCAAATACCTTCTGAATCGGCATCTGATTAAATGGGATTAGCCTCTCGTCAACACAAACATGTGCTCCTTTGGAGTATATCTTCTGACAGAAATAAAGGTGGTGAAACTGTTGGACACAGCTACTAGAGGATCATCTCTTCTCCTTTGTTCGAGAGTAGATTCATCATCAAATCTGAGAGCCACCAGCAAAACTTCACATTGTTTTAGAGACATATGTTGTTGTCGTTGTTGTTGTGGTCTTCAGTCCAGAGACTGGTTTGATGCAGCTCTCCATGCCATTGCAAGCCGCTACATCTCCGAATAACTACTGCAACGTACATCCTTCTTAATCTCCATGGTGTATTCAATCATTTGGTCTCCCTCTGCGATTTTTACCCTCCACGCTTTCCTCCAATACTAAATTAGCGATCCCTTGATGCCGCAGACCTTGTCCTACCAACCGATCCGTGCTTCAAGTTGTGCCATAAATTCCTCTTCTCCCCAGTTATATGCAGTACCTCCTCATTAGTTATCTGATCTACCCATCTAATCTTCAGCATTCTTCTGTAGCACCACATTTCGAAAGCTTCTATTCTCTTCTTGTCTAAACTATTTATTGCCCACGTTTCACTTCCATACATGGCTACACTCCATACAAATACTTTCAGAAACGACTTCCTGACATTTAAATCTATACTCGATGTTAACAAATTTCTCTTCTTCACAAACGCTTTCCTTGCCATTGCTAGTCTACATTTTATATCCTCCCTACTTCGACCATCATCAGCTATTTTGCTCCCCAAATAGCAAAACTCCATTACTACTTTAAGGGTCTCATTTCCTAATCTAATTCCCTCAGCATCACCCAATTTAATACGACTACGTTCCATTATCCTCGTTTTCCTTTTGTTGATGTTCATCTTATATCCTCATTTCAAGACACTGTCCATTCCGTTCAGCTGCTCTTCCAGGTCCTTTGCTGTCTCTGACAGAATTACAATGTCATCGGCGAACTTCAAAGTTTTTATCTCTTCTCCATGGATTTTAATTTCTACTCCGAATTTTTCTTTTCTTTGCTTTACTGCTTGCTCAATATGCAGACTGAATAACATCGGGGATAGGCTACAACCATGTCTCACTCCCTTTCCAACCACTGTTTTCCTTTTATGCCCCTCAACACTTATAACTGGTTTCTGTACAAATTGTAAATAGCCTTTCGCTTCCTGTATTTTACCCCTAACACCTTCAGAATTTGAAAGAGAGTATTCCCATCAACACTGTAAAAAGCTTTCTCTAAGTCTACAAATGCTAGAAACGTAGGTTCAAAAACATGCCTCTGAGCACTATGGGACTTAACTTCTGAGGTCATCAGTCCCCTAGAACTTAGAACTACTTAAACCTAACTAATCTAAGGACATTACACACATCCATGCCCGAGGCAGGATTCGAACCTGCGACCGTAGCGGTCGCGCGGTTCCTGACAGTAGTGCCTAGAACCGCTCGGCCATCCCGGCCAGCTAGAAACGTAGGCTTCCTTTCCTTAATCTATTGTCTAAGATAAGTCGTAGGGTCAGTATTGCCTCACGTATTCCATCATTTCTACGGAATCCAAACTGATCTTCTCCGAGGTCGGCTTCTACCAGTTTTTTCCATTCGTGTGTAAAGAATTCGTGTTAGTATTTTGCAGCCGTGGCTTATTAAACTGATAGTTCGGTAATTTTCACATCTGTCAGCACGTGCTTTCTTTGGGATTGAGGGTGTTTCGCCTGTCTCATACATATTGCTCACCAGATGGTAGAGTTTTGTCAGGGCTGGCTCTCCCAAGGCTATCAGTAGTTCTAACAGAATGTTGTCTACTCCCGGGGCCTTGTTTCGACTTAGGTCTCTCAGTGCTCTGTCAAACTCTTCGCGCATTATCATATCTCCCATTTCATATTCTTCTACGGCCTCTTCCGTTTCCATAATATTGTCCTCAAGAACATCGCCCTTGTATAGACTCTGTATATACTCCCTTCCACCCTTCTGCTTCCATTCTTTGCTTAGAACTGGGTTTCCATCCGACCTCTTGATATTCATGCAAGTGGTTCATTTTTCTCCAAAGGCCTCTTTACTTTTCCTGTAGGCGGTACCTATCTTAACCCTATTGATACATGCTTCTACATCCTTACATTTGTCCTCTAGCCAACCCTGCTTAGTCATTTTGCACTTCCTGTCGATCTCATTTTTGAGACGTTTGTATTCCTATATGCCTGCTTCATTTACTGCATTTTTGTATTTTCTCCTTTCATCAATTAAATTCAATATCTCTTCTGTTACCCAAAGATTTCTATTAGCCCTCGTCTTCTTACCTACTTGATCCTCTGCTGCTTTCACTATTTCATCTCTCAAAACTACCCATTCTTCTTCTACTGTATTTCTTTCCCCCATTCTTGTCAGTCGTTCCCTAATGCGCTCTCTGAAACTCTCTACAACCTCTGGTTCTTTCAATTTATACAGGTCCCATCTCCTTAAATTCCCACCTTTTTGCAGTTTCTTCAGTTATAATCTACAGTTCATAACCAATAGATTGTGGTCAGATTCCACATCTGCCCCTGGAAAAGACTTAGAATTTAAAATCTGGTTCCTAAATCTCTGTCTTACCATTATATAATCTATGTGAAACCTGTCGGTAACTCCAGGCTTCTTCCATGTATACAACCTTCTTTTATGATTCTTGAACCAAGTGTTAGCTATGATTAAGTTATGCTCTGTGCAAAATTCTACCAGGCGGCTTCCTCTTTCATTCCTTAACCGCATTCCATATTCACCTACTACGTTTCCTTCTCTTCCTTTTCCTACTATCGAATTCCAGTCACCCATTACAATTAAATTTTCGTATCCCTTCACTATCTGAATAATTTCTTTTATCTCATCATACCTTTCATCAATCTCTTCGTCATCTGCGTTGCTAGTTGGCATATAAACTTGTATTACTGTGGTAGGTATGGGCTTCGTATCTATCCTGGCCACAATAATGCGTTCACTATGCTGTTTGTAGTAGCTTACCCGCATTCCTACTTTTTTATTCATTATTGAACTTACTCCTGCATTACCCCTATTTGATTTTGTATTTACAACCTTGTATTCAGCTGACCAGAAGTCATGTTCCTCCTGCCACCGAACTTCACTAATTCCCACTATATCTAACTTTAACCTATCCATTTCCCTTTTTAAATTTTCTAATCTACCTGCCCGTTTAAGGGATCTGACATTTCCCGCTCCGACCCGTAGAACGCCAGTTTTCTTTCTCCTGATAACGTCCTCCTGAGTAGTCCCCGCGCGGAGATCCGAATGGGGGACTATTTTACATCCGGAATATTTTACCCAAGAGGACGCCATCATCATTTAACCATACAGTAAAGCTGCATGCCCTCGGGAAAAATTACGGCTGTAGTTTCCCCCTGCTTTCAGCCGTTCGCAGTACCAGCACAGCAAGGCCGTTTTGGTTAATGTTGCAAGGCCAGATCAGTCAATCATCCAGACTGTTGCCCCTGCAACTACTGAAAAGGCTGCTGCCCTCTTCAGGAACCACACGTTTGTCTGGCCTCTCAACAGATACCCCTCTGTTGTGGTTGCACCTATGGTACGGCTATCTGTATCGCTGAGGCACGCAAGCCTCCCCACCAACGACAAGGCAAGGTCCATGGTTCATGGGGGGGGGGGGGGGGGGGTTTAGAGGCATAATTGCACGAAAAATGGGGCGTCCGGTACAGCCTTTTGCAAAAAGAGATGCCAGTTTTTCACGTCCAGACTTGAAATGGAACATAGAACCATGTAACCAATCAACGCCTCAATTTCAGTTTTGTGTGCATCTTTATAACTGGAGGGGGAAGGACTCTTTAATTTATCCTTAAGACTAGCAGTTCTGAGTTAGTATGTACTAAAATCTCATCCAAAGTCTGTGTTGAAAAACAAACACCATATTTCCTCTGGGTCTGGATCGTTACCTAACTGTTTGGCAGGGCCTAACCTGACGACAGTCTAATTTTTATTATATTCTTATGTGGTGTCTTAGTGCCACAAATGGGCGCTCTGTAACTCCAAGTGAAGCAGTTCAACTTGCCACGGTAAGCTGGGTCAGTCCCGGTGTCATCATTTCCCCTCTTCTGAACAAAGTCACCACTACCCTGTTCTCTGTCTGCCTCAGAATCACTGCCGTGGTCTGAACCTGACAGGCGATCTTCATCAAGAACATAAGAGTCGTCTGAATGATAATCATCATCGCTCTCCTCGAACTCTCTAAACCCATCTGCACCATTATTTTGTTTCTTTGTGCCACGTCAGGCATCCGTCCACCAATAGCCATCTATAAATAAGGAAATATTTGGAAATTAGGGAATATAATATAAGAAAAACGTACTCGTTTAAAGTAATATTCGGCCATCAGACGGAGGAAAATTCTTGCCTTTTACAGTAATATCCGGCTTTGAGACGGTGTGGCGGACGTATGTGCGCTAGTAAAACGATACTATCGTGGAAATGAAACAGTGAATAACTCCAACTCGCGACTTAAGCACGGTCGAAATCTCAGATCAAAATAACAGTCAACGTGTGCCAACAATGCGCTGAGAAATTTTATATCCGCCTATGAGACGGGCGTTACCAAGGGTTACGGTGTTGAAAGTCGCTTCGGGTTTGCTGCCGGATGCTAAAATCGATTCGATTCAATATTTCGGCTATACAAGTGGTCGTCATCTTCAGGAGAACGCTGCTGGTTCTGAATCCCGCTGAGAACGCTTTGCCAGCCAAAGCGAACTGTGCACCCAGCCGTATTGGCAACTAAGTCGTTCTCGTGTCCAACCGCGGCCACGTACCACTAAAAGTAGCGCTAGCCGCGTCGCAAGAAGAGTGCGGAAAGTCAGTCACCTCGGAAAACAATGTCCTGGGAAAGCGCGATGGCTCGCCGCTGACGTGATCAAACGTGCTGACGGTGAGCAGCAGAGCGCTGTGACAGCGCCTGCAGAGGAGCAGGTGTCGTCAGGAATGGAGTGGGGGATTCGAGTGCCTGCCCCAAAGGAGAACAAGCAAAAGTCACACAGTCCAGTCCCAATGACGATTTGCATAAATGTGTTCCCAGGCTGCAATTTCATCGAACAACGCAACGGGACAAAAATTTCGCAGCTTTTGTTACACAGATCTGGAGTAACTAGGGAATCTGCACTGTCTGATATTTGGGTTAAAATGTTACCAAATAAACAGGTCATCGAGTGCCAATTATATGTGGTAGTTTCAAAGAAGATATGACACATTGAATTTTGATAAAGAAGCGTCGGAAGTAAAGTGCGAAAGCAGATCCATAACATTTGCAGTGAGCTTAGCCCAGCTACTTTGCTCACTTACCTCGAGCAATCAGGTAACGCGGTTTCGTCTGTGTCTCTGACGTAGCGCCTCGGTGTTGTCGCAGCTCTATAAACCTCAGTTGTTTTCGTCTAGCAGCCGTTTGCGCTTCGCAGTTGAAAGCTGGGGACAATACTGCCAGCTGCCAGGGAACTATAGTGGTTTATTCGAAGGAAATTTTCAAGAATGTTTGCCTATCGAAGCCGCGGGCCCGAAACGGTAGATATCGAATGCGCGATTCTAAATCGACCACTTACGTGGGGACTGTGGTGGCTAGAGTTATGGGCAGTGTTTACAATGGTCACTACAGCGACGACAAAAGAAGAACGTTACCGGCTGCTGTGGCCGAGCGGTTCTAGGCGCCCCGTCACTGCCCCAACGTGATACGCACACCTGTCGAGCAGGTCTTGCTGTTTGTCTCCACCTCAAGTCAGAGGCATTCACACGTAAGAGGCCAATCGGAGCGCGTGGTGCCAAGTTTCGGTAGTTAAAAAATTGTGCGTACACAACATTAGTAATTTTGGTTTCTACTGGCATCAGCTATCCAGGGTTAAAATTTCATGACGCAATTTTTCTCCAGCTAGCATATATATATTGAAAGAAGTCTCAATCTAGCAAATGAACAATAAAGTTCGACACATACCACTGATCAATTATGTGCAGTAGGAATTCCGCACACTTCCTCTCATCTTCAGTTATTTCGGTTGTTGTGAGTACACAACAGTCGCTATGTAACATCACGAGTGGTGTCTGTTCTGTTGCACATGTTCGACGGAACATGACACCTATCCACACAAATGTACTCTACAGTTTTGCTACTTCTAACTAACGAAGTGAAGGCAAACCTCCAAAAGAACATTTCTACAAACTGCAAGAAGTCTTTTTACATGTTAGGAGAATGTTCTCCCATATAACAGTTTCATGCCTAAAAAGGTAAAATTACCGTAAGTGGGATTCGAATCTAGGACCCCACGTACGTTGATGTGACGCTCTACCAACTCACCCACGGCAGCCAAGGTGAACAGCTGTTCACAGAAACCCTTTCCTACCATGTAGTACTTCTGGCGTGTTTTTAATTACCGCTTACACTCGATCTGCTGGACGACAGGACGTAATACGAACTAAAACGGAGTTTTGGTTGACACTCTATCGACACACAACGTTTGGTACCAGTCTGAGTGAATGACACCTGGAGGTTTGGGTGTCAGCTGCTTCAAGTTGGAGTGTACTCAGTCGTCCCAGGACGCGTGACAGTGCACCTGCCAATGCCCAAAGCCTTCCCGAGACAGCCAACGTGCCTTTGGACGTGTCGGAATCATTATACGTGAGTATTATGTTCACCTGAATCTACGTGTTTACTCTGCTGTTCACAATAAAGTGCCTGGTAGAGGAGACCCCTTCTGAGCAGCACGGTGCAAGGCATCCCAGATAAGCTCAATAATATGCATGTCTGAGGAATTTGGTGATCAGTTGAAGTGTTTAAACTCAGAAGAGTGTTCCTGGAGTCGCTCTCTAGCAATTCTGGACGTTTGGGATGTCGCATTGTCCTGCTGGAATAGACCAAGTCAGTCGAAATGCACAATAGACACGAATGGATGCAGGTCATGCATGAGACAGGGTTCTTACGTATGTGTCCCTTGTTAGAGTCGTAGCTAGGCGTGTCAGCAGTCCCATACCACTCCAGCTGCACACGCTCCACACCATTACAAAGCCTCCGCCAGCTTGAACTGTCCCCTGTTGACATGCGAGGTCCACAGATTCTTGAGGTTGTCTCCATAGCTGTACACGTCCATCCGCTCGATACAATTAGAAACCAGACTCGTCCGACCAGGCAACATGTTTTCAGTCATCAACAGCCCAACGCCAATGTTGACAGGATCAGGCGAGGCACCCCCACCCCCCCGCACTTCGCGATAATACAAAACGAGCCGGCCTTCTTTGAACTTTTTCGATGTCATCCGTCAGTCCCATCTGATGCGGATCCCACCCCGCACAGCAGTACTCCAGAATAGGGCGGACAAGCGTGGTGTAAGCAGTCTCTTTATTAGACCTGTTGCACCTTCTAAGTGTTCTGCCAGTGAATTGCAGTCTTTGGTTTGCTCTACCCACAACATTATCTATGTGGTCGTTCCAGTTTAAGTTATTTGTAATTGTAAACCATAAGTAATTAGTTGAATTTACAGCCTTCAGGTTTGAGTGGCTTATCGCGTAATCGAAATTTAGCGGATTTCTATTAGTACTCACGTGAATAATTTCACACTTTCCTTCGTTCAGGGTCAATGGTCACTTTTCGCACCATACAGATATCGTATCTAAATCATTTTGCCATTTATTTTGGTCATCTGATGACTTAAAAAGACGGTAAATGACAGCACCATCTGCCAAAAATGTAAGAGGGCTACTCTCATTGTCTCCTATGTTCTTAATATAGATCAGGAACAATAGAGGGCCTATAACACTTCCTGGGGGAACGCCGAATATTACTTCTGTTTTACTCGATGACTTTCAGTCTATTACTACGAACTGTGACCTTTCTGACAGCAAATCACGAATCGCGCAGCTGGGGCGATATTTCATAGGCACGCAGTTTGGTTCGAAGACGCTTGTGAGGGACGGTGTCGAAAGCCTTCTGGAAATCCAAATATATGGAACCAATTTCACATCCCCTGTCGATAGCACTCATTGCTTCATGAGTAAAAAGAGCTAGTTGTGTTTCACAAGAACAGTATTTTCTGAATCCGTGCTGACTATGTGTCAATAAATCGTTTTCTTCGAGGTAATTCATAATGTTCGAACACAGTATATGTTCTAGAATCCTACTGCAAATCGACGTTAGTGATATGGGCCTGTAATTCAGCGGATTAGTCCTACTTCCCATTTTGGGTACTGGTGTGACTTTTTTTGCAGTCTTTAGGTGCAGATCTTTCTGTGAGCGAGCGGTTGAATATAATTGCTAAATATGGAGCTATTGTATCAGCATACTTTGAAAGGAACCGGACTGGTATACAATCTGGACCGGAGGACTTATCTTTATTAAGTCATTTAAGCTGCTTTGCTACATCGAAGATACCTACTTCTATGTTTCTCATCTCGGCAGTTGTTCATAATTGGAATTCAGGAATATTTACTTCCTCGGTGAAGGAGTTTCGGAAACCCGTGTTTAATGACTTTGCTTTTGTGACAGTGTCATCAATAACTTCACCGTTGTTATCGCGCAGTGAAGGTATTGATTGCGTCTTGGCACTGGTGTGCTTTATGTATGACCAGAATCTCTTTGGGTTTTCTGCCAGATTGCGAGACAGAGTTTCATTGTGGAAATTATTATAAGCATCTCACACTGAAGTACGAGCAATCTTTCGAACTTGTGCAAAACTTTGCCAATCTTGGAGATTTTCCGTTCTTTTAAGTTTGGCAAGCTTTTGTTGTTGCTTCTACATCAACGATCTAACCCATTTTTTGTACCACGGGGGATCAGAACCATCACTTATTAATTGATGTGGTATACATTTTTCAATTGCCGTCGATGCTACCTCTTTGAAATCATACCACATCTTTTGTACGCTTACACGATCAGAACGGAAGGAGGGGAGACTGTCTCTTAAAAGTGCTTTTTTTAAGTAGATGCGCTTTTCGTTTCTTTTTGATGCTCGAGGGTGTTACGGTATTCAGCCTTGCAGCAACTGCCTCGTGGTCGCTAATTCCTGTAACCGTCACGATACTTCAAATGGTTCAAATGGCTCTGAGCACTATGGGACTCAACTGCTGAGGTCATTAGTCCCCTAGAACTTAGAACTAGTTAAACCTAACTAACCTAAGGACATCACAAACATCCATGCCCGAGGCAGGATTCGAACCTGCGACCGTAGCGGTCTTGCGGTTCCAGACTGCAGCGCCTTTAACCGCACGGCCACTTCGGCCGGCCACGATACTTCCTATTTGTCCAGGATTATTTGTTGCTAAGAGGTCTAGTATGCATTCGCTCCGAGTGGGCTCACCTATTAATGTTAAACAAAACAAATTTATGACTGCAGTTTGTACAACTTCGGGCTGTGCTGTAACACGGCTGTGTTAAAAGATCAGCAGTACAGGCTGAGAGGGCATCAAGATGGAACGAAGTTAGTAAATAAACAGGTAGTTGCGCGGAGCGGCGCCTTGTCTCACGCAGTGTCTGCTTTCTGTCGCCCCCCTCCCCCCCAATTCCCCTCGGGCTCGCTGTCGCGGGCGTGAAAATGCGAGAAGCACAAACTTGTCGCCGTTGTTGGGCCCGGCGCGCTACCGGACACGGTCCGAGTCGGTCGGTCGGTCGGTCGGTCGGTCGGTCGGCCAGCCGCCAGACGACGGCCGCGCACGCCGCGGGAACGGCGGTGAGGCGCCGGAGTCGCGCACGGACGGCGCCAGGGGAAGTGCCTCGGCGCCTGCACCTGCCACGCAAACGTGCAGCGCCGTGCTCTGTGATTCTGTTTCCACCCAAAATAATTATGCAAAAGTCCACACTGCCCGCATCTCGTGGTCGTGCGGTAGCGTTCTCGCTTCCCACGCCCGGGTTCCCGGGTTCGATTCCCGGCGGGGTCAGGGATTTTCTCTGCCTCGTGATGACTGGGTGTTGTGTCCTGTCCTTAGGTTAGTTAGGTTTAAGTAGTTCTAAGTTCTAGGGGACTGATGACCATAGATGTTAAGTCCCATAGTGCTCAGAGCCATTTGAACCAAAAGTCGACACTCTTCGCAGCGCTATTAATTACAGGGATATGTGTATCAACTTGGCTTTTTCTAATGGAGCTACAGTAATTTCTGCTGATGGTAGCGTAATTCTTAAAGAGACGAATTGGACGATGTTTTTCTCTTCAAAGTGCGATTATTAGTTTGGTAGGAATTAGAATCTTTATGACATACGATACCCTTGTTTCGAACGTAAAACCGATTTGGCGATTTGATACGCAACGTGCGCTGATCGCCGCCCTCGACTGCAGTCTGCACGTGTTCGATAAACATCGCTCGTCCGAAATTCGACTCGCGCCTTTTCACTTGAGATCGCGAGGCTGCGCATCGAGGCAGTCTGCTGGATGCAACACTTCTTGAATTCCGAACAATGTTTGCCACTGTGTCGACGCACTCAGTTGGATGTACTACTTATTGAATTAGGAACAAAGTTTGTCGCTGTACCGTGCCAAACCAAAGTTCAAAATGGTTCAAATGGCTCTGAGCACTATGCGACTTAACTTCTGAGGTCATCAGTCCCCTAGAACTTGGAACTACTCAAACCTAACTAACCTAAGGACATCACACACATCCGTGATCGAGGCAGGATTCGAACCTGCGACCGTAGCGGTCGCGCGGTTCCAGACTGTAGCGCCTAGAACCGCTCGGCGACTCCGGCCGGCCCAAACGAAAGTACGAGCTTACGAGGAATCAGTGGAAACTTAGGGAAGACGCACCACAAACATTGAGTCAGATTTCGCAAATGTTTCAAATTAGTGCAGTTACTTGCAACTTTCTTCAAATATTTAGAAATCTGAAATTGTACTGTCTCAAGTCACTGACGCATGAAATAAATAGCAAGTGCAGGGAAGCTAAGACGAAATGGCTACATGAAAAATGTGAAGACATCGAAAAGGAAGTGATTGTGGGAAGGACAGACTCAGCATATAGGAAAGTCAAATTGATCTTCGGTGAAATTAACTGCAAGGGTGCTAACATTAAGAGTCAACCGGAATTCCTTTCTTAAATGCAAAGGAGAGAGCGGATAGGTGGAAACATTACATTGAAAGCCCCTATGAGGGGGAAGATTTGTTTGACGTGATAGAAAACAGAATTTAAGAGAGCTTTAGAGGACTTAAGATCAAATAAGGGAGAAGGGATCGATAACCTTTCATCGGAATTTCTAAAATCATTGGGGGAAGTGGCAACAAAACGACTATTCACGTTGGCGTGTAGAACGTATGATCCTGGTAACATACCGTCTAGCTTTCGGAAAAATATCATCCACACAATTACGAAGACTGCAAGAGCTGACAAGTGCGAGAATTGTCGCACAATCAGGTTAACAGCTCATGCATCCAAGTTTCTGACAAGAATAATATACAGAAGAATGGAAAAGAAAATTGAGGATGTGTTACATGACGACCAGTTTGGCTTTAGGAAAGGGAAAGGCGCGAGAGAGGCAATTCTGACGTTGCGGTTGATAATGGAAGTACAGTAAGACTAAAGAAAAATCAAGACACGTTGGTAGGATTTGTCGACCTAGAAAAAGCTTTCGACAGTGTAAAATGATGCAAGATGCTCGAAATTCTGAGAAAAGTAGGGGTAACTAATAGAGAGAGACGGGTAACATACAACATACAAGAACCAAGAGGGATTAATAAGAGTGGACGATCGAGAACGAAACGGATTAAAAAGGGTGTAAGACAAGGACGTCGCCTTTCGCCCCTACTCTTCAATCTGTACATCGAGGAAGCAATGATGGAAATAAAAGAAGGGTTCCGGAGTGTAATTGGAATTCAAGTTGAAAGGGTATCAATGATACTATTCGCTGATGACATTGCTATTCTGAATGAAAATGAAGAAGAATTACACGATCTGCTGAATGGAATCAGTAGTCCAATGAGTACAGAATATGGATTGAGAGTATATGGAAGAAAGACGAAAGTAATGAGAAGTAGCAGAAATGAGAAGTGGAATAGATCCAGCGGACAATTGAGGACGTGGGTTGCAAGTACTACTCTGAGATGAAGAGGTTGGCACACAAGAGAGAAATTCGTGGCGGGCGGCACCATCAAACCACTTAGAAGACTGATGACTCGAAAAGCAGTAATAAGGTAGTATCCTGCCATATAATAAGAATGTTTGAAGTTATTATGCCAGTAGGTAGGTGTAACAGTATTTGGGGATTAGGAGCAGAATGACGACGTCGGCTCAATCGTAGGCTTGGCTTCATTGGCTGGATACTGGAAAAATGCAGTAAGTCTGCAAAGGTGACGGCTCACAAAACTGTCGTGCTTACCGTGTTAGAATACTTGTCAAATCAGTAAGACACATACGATGTAGGACTAACGATAGAGATCCAAATAACGGCAGCAGAAATGGTCGCAGGTGTGTTTAACTCTCGAGTGGGCGACACGAAAATGTTCAAAACCCTAATTGGGAGATGCTCTAAGATGGATGCCAACTCTACTGCGAAAGCTCGGGTAGAGAGTTGGAAGAGGCGGTATTAGGTGAGGAATGTGAGCTGCCGGCAGCGGCCACGGAGGCCGCGCCGGGCTCGTTACGCGCGGCCGGAGGCGCGTGGACGGTCGTTCTTCGCGCGCACCGTCCCTCTGCCGTGGAGCGCCGGCAAGCCGCGGGCAACCAGCGCTGCCAGCGCGTAGCAGCGGAGCGTTGCGGCTCTTGTGACACGACGGCTTCCTCCTGGGGAAGATGATGATGGTGTTTGGTTTGAGGGATGCTCAACTGCGCGCTCATCAGAGCACGCTCCAATCTAGCAACTGTCACGAATGATAATGATGATGATGATGAAATGATGGGGACAACACAAACAGCCAGTCCCCGGCCGGGGCTCGTACCCGGACCCCGTGGTACAGAGGTGGTGACGCCAGCCACTGGACCACGAGCTGCATACCGTCCTTGGGACGGCGCTCGAGCACCGGCCCTTTTACAGCTTCTTTTTGCTTGGCGTGACGTGCAATGTCCGCGTTTCATCCTCACTCCGCTATTACGCGATTCCACAACATTACGGAGTTGTCCTCAGAGCATAATTCACAACATATCCGCACAGATTCCATCAAAAAGTGTTAATTAAACAGTTCATCCCAGAGAAAGTAGGTGTTGACAAATGTGGAAATTATCGAACTATCAGTTAATAACACGCTGTTGCAAAGTACTAACACAAATTCTTTACAGACAAATGGAAAAACTGGTAGAAGACGACCTCGGGGAAGATCAGTCTGGATTCAGTAGAAATGGAACACGCGAGACAATATTGACACTACGACGCATCTTAGAAGATAGGTTAAGTAAATTCAGAGCTACGTTTCAACGTTTATAGACTTAGAGAAAACTTTCGACACAGTTGACTAGAATACTCTCTTCAAATTCTGAAGGTGGCCGGGCTAAAAAGCAGAGAGCGAAAGGGTATTTTCAGTTTGTACAGAGACCAGATGGCAGTTATAAGAGTCGAGGGGCACGAATGAGAAGCAGTGGTTAAGAAGGGAGTGAGGTAGTGTTGCCGCCTACCCCGACGATATTCAATCTGTATATTGAACAAGCAGTAGAAGAAACAAAACAAAAATTTGGAGTAGGAATTAAAATCATTAGGGAAGAAATAAAAACTTTCAGGTTTGCCGACGACGTCGTAATTCTGTCAGAGACATCAAAGCACCTGGAAGAGCAGTTCATCGGAATGGACAGTGTCTTGAAAGGAGGATATATGATGAAGATCAACTAAAGCAAAACGATGATAACAGAATCTAGTCGAATTAAATCAGGTGATGCTGAGGGAATTGGGTTAGGAAATGAGACACTTAAAGTAGTAAATGAGTTTTCCTATTTGAGAACCAAAGTAACTGATGACGGTCGAAGTAGAGACGATATAAAATGTAGACTCCCTATGGCAAGGAAAGCGTTTCTGAAGAAGAGACATTTTGAACTTCGAATATAGAATTAAGTGTCAGGAAGTCTTTTCTGAAAGTATATGTGTGAAGTGTAGGTATGTATGGAAGTGAAACACGGACGATAACTAGTTTAGATAAGAAGAGAATTCGAAATGTTGTGGTACAGAAGAATGCTGAAGATTAGATGGGTAGTCCACATAACTAAAGAGGACATACTGAACAGAATTGGAGAAGAAGAATTTGTGGCACAACTTGACTAGAAGAAAGGTTCGGTTGGTAGGAAACATTCTGAGGCATCAAGGGATCACCAATTTAGTACGGGAGAGGGGGGGGGGGGAGCGTGAAGGGTAAAAATCGTAGAGGGAGACCAAGAGACCAAGAGATAAATACACTAAGCAGATTCAGAAGGATGTAGGTTGCAGTAGTTACTCGGAGATGAAGAAGCTTGCACAGGATAGGGTAGCACGGAGAGATGCATCAAACCAGTCTCTGGACTGAGCACAACAACAACAACAATTAGTTCCTGCTGATTAGAAACGTCCGTATTAAAATGCTGAAAATGCTATTTTCACTAAAGTTCAGTTGAGGTTTCTTTCACTTTCAAAGAGTATCTGTGATAACCGACGAAATAATTTTGGTACCGGTTATTCGCAATGCACCGATTCATCGTTTAGTAGCTTTTCTAAACCTTAATTGGTTGAAACCATCAATTTGAGTTAATTATTAATCCAGGATACAAATATATTTCGGATGAATCAATTCTGTCTTGGACAGCCTACGCACTTGCACTCTTTTTTGCAAGTCTTGTTACTTGATGAAAACTGTACTATACTATTATACTCTCGTAGTGTAGAGACACTTCCAGTCTTTTCTCAGAGTTCCAGTGTATAATATGAATATACTCGTACTATGAAAATTCACTTTTACTGAGACAAGTTACAGCTACAGTAATGTTGTATTGTTATTTTAATTACAACATGACGAAGGTAAAACTGTGACTAACTACCCATATCAAATACATGGCAGCAACTGATCTCGAATTCAGATCAAATAATACCTGAAACTTCCTGGCAGATTAAAACTGTATGCCGGACCGAGACTCGAACTCGGGACCTTTGCCTTTCGCGGGCAAGGTTCACAGAGCTTCTGTAAAGTTTGGAAGGTAGGAGACGAGGTACTGGCAGAAGTAAAGCTGTGAGGAGGGGGCGTGAGTCGTGCTGGGGTAGCTCAGTTGGCTGCTGGCACGGTAGCTCAGCGTGTTCGGTTAGAGGGTTAGCAGCCCTCTGTAAT
Source organism: Schistocerca nitens (assembly GCF_023898315.1). Taxonomy (NCBI): domain Eukaryota; kingdom Metazoa; phylum Arthropoda; class Insecta; order Orthoptera; family Acrididae; genus Schistocerca; species Schistocerca nitens. Next base: position 634,512,787 of record NC_064620.1, on the reverse strand, counting down.
AAAAAAGAACTGAGTTAATGGATAAACGACGAACTGAAACGGGTGTCTTGCGACGTCCGCCACGAGCAGATGCAACGAACTAAAACGAACAAAATGAGATTAAAAAAAAAAAGTTGGTAGAGCACTTGCCCGCGAAAGGCAAAGGTCCCGAGTTCGAGTCTCGGTCCGGCACACAGTTTTAATTTGCCAGGAAGTTTCATTCCAGCGCACACTTCGCTGCAGAGTGAAAATCTCATTCTGCAAATAATACTTTTTTTTTACAATTAATGAGTAACATGTAGCCATACCGCAAATTCGACTTCCTTGCGATTCCAGACTCACACTCACAGGCACCTTAGACTCGTCGGATCGTCTGTACTTTAGACCGGATGGACGTCGCTCGGCTGTGTCGCTCGGTGAACCGTGAAACAGAAAAACACAAAGCGACAACATTAGCGTGCTCCAGAAACGCTAAAAACACGAGTGTTGTTGTTCACTATTATGACGCTACGCCGTGGACAAGGTGAACTCAAGTTAATCGTCGGATGTTTTTACTGGTCACCTGGTTCCCCCATAACAGTTGTGCAGGCATTCAAAGAAACTCTACGGCCAGTAGCGTGGAAAAGACCCGAAGTAGTTCCGAACACGTTTTCCGATACCTGTCTTGAACAGCTAGTTCAACAATGCACACACAATTGAACGTTTTAGACCTTGCTGCTACAGATAGGCCTCGCCTTACCGACACTCTCAGTACAGGCACAGCGATTAGTGATCATGATGTCTTCGCAGCGATGATGGTTACCAAAGTTAATAAATTGTTGTTACTGCGTGCTCTGGGGCTAGCGTCCTTGGTTAGTTCAAATGGTTCAAATGGCTCTGAGCACTATGGGACTCAACATCTTAGGTCATAAGTCCCCTAGAACTTAGAACTACTTAAACCTAACTAACCTAAGGACATCACACACACCCATGCCCGAGGCAGGATTCGAACCTGCGACCGTAGCAGTCGCGCGGTTCCGGACTGCGCGCCTAGAACCACGAGACCACCGCGGCCGGCTCCTTGGTTAGTAACCAAAACATTCTGCGTCCCGATGTAGAAAACCACAGCTTAAATTTTAAGTAAACATCATCAGCAATGGTGACCGACGACTTCCGACGTAAGGAGTCACCCTCGTTCTGCCAATGCCATTGTTAAAAAGGTCGGAGGAATGGACTGAGGTTCAGCCCACTTCCTTGCCCCTGGGGTGGGAAAATGCCTCGAAAAGGAGCAAGAATCAGCAATGATGACGACACGAGGAAGCAGGAGGTAATGTAAATCACTGCATTAAGCACACGTACTGTTTATCCACAGAACACGTGGCCTGTCAGTGAAAAATTGTCGTGGGGACCCCTCCATTCGTAAAGGACTCCGGATTAATTTCCCATTGAGATCTCCAGGAGGGGACTGCCAATGGGGAGGTGACCACGAGAAAGGATCGAATAATCAATGAAGGGATAACATTCTACGTGTCGGAGATTGGAATGTCAGATGTCTGAACGTAGGAGGAAAACAAGAATATCTCAAAAGAGAAATGCAAACGCTCAGTCTCTAGATATGGTGGAGGTCAGTCAAGTGAAATCGAAAGGAGACAAGGATTTCTGGTCAGAGGAATATAGGGTAAGATCAGCAGCAGCTATAGGGTAAGATCAGCAGCAGCAGAAAATGGTGTAATGGGAGTGCGATTTGATGAGAATGGGGAGGTAGGGCAGAGTGAACAGTTCAGTGATAGGGCTGTTCTCATCAGGTCCGGCGGCAAATCAACGCCGACAACGGTAGTTCAGGTATGCATGCGGACGTCGCAAGCAGACGAAGCAGAGACGGAGAAATCATAAGAGGACCCTGAACGGCTAATTCAGTACGTAAAGGAAGATGAAAATAAATAGTCATGGGGAACACAGTAGTAGGGAAAGGAATAAAAGTATGGGTTACAGGAGAGTATTGGCTTGGTGCTTTGAGTAAGAGAGGAGAACGACGAATTGAGTTCTGCAATAAATTTCAGGTGATAATAGCGAATACTCTTCAACAATCACAAGAGATGAGGTATACTTGGAAACGACCCGTACAGACGAGTAGAGTCCAGCTTGTCTACATCATGTCAGATTCCGAAAGTACATATTGGAATGTGAGGCATACCCATGTGCAGATATAGGCCCAGATGACAATTTAGTAATGGTGAAGAGAAAACTGAAGTTTAATTGAGTCGTCTGAAAGAATCACTGTGGAAGGAAACGTGATACTGAAGTACTGAGGTATGAGGCACTGGCACGTTGCGGATATTAAGTGAGGAAATGCTGCAGTAGGCAGTTCAATTTAAGAAGAGTGGACGTCTCTGAAAAGAGCAATCACAGATGTTGCACAGACAAATATAGATATCCTGCTAAGAAACCTTGGATAACAGAAGCTATGTTTCAATTGATCGACGACAGAAGGATGTACCAAAATGTTCAGAGAAGGCCGGCCGGAGTGGCCGTGCGATTCTAGGCGCTACAGTCTGGAGCCGAGCGACCTCTCCGGTCGCAGGTTCGAATCCTGCCTCGGGCATGGATGTGTGTGATGTCCTTAGGTTAGTTAGGTTTAATTAGGCGACTGATGACCTCAGAAGTTAAGTCGCATAGTGTTCAGAGCCATTTGAACTTTTTTTTTTGTTCAGAGAAAGACAGTAGCAGAACAGTATAAAACACCTAGGAATGAAATAAACAGTTAATGCAGGACAGATATGGCGAAATGGTTCCAGGAAAAATATGAACAAATAGAAAAAGAAATGATCGTCGGAATAATTGAACCAGTATACAGAAAAGCGAAAACAACTTTTCGTGAAATTAAAAACAATGGCGGTAACATTGAGAGACAGGAGTTCCACTGTTAAATGCAGATGTGGCAACATATGAAAATGTGTTTCACATACCGCTACTAGTCACAAAATTTGTTGAATACTAAAGTATATATTTAGTGACATGTTTCGCGAAATTTAGCTGCAGGGCAGTTTCAAAATGGCGTCTATAGGTGATGTACGTTACAAGCCAAGTGCCGTCATTGAATTTCTCACTGCAGAGAAAGAACCGGTGGGGAACATTCACAAAGGCTGGTGCATAGTCTATGGAGCATCTGCTGTCGACAGAAGTACAGTTAGTCGCTGGGCACGGAGGGTGAAGTAAGCAGAAGACGGTTCGGCGGAGCTCCACGATTTGCAGCGGTCGGGGAGACCTCTACGGCTGTCACACCCCACGTGTTGCAGCGAGCTGATGTTGTCTTTCGCGAGGACAGATTAAAGGATGCCATTCTTGGAAGATATTTTGAGGACGATGAAGAGGAGATTCACACAGTGAAATACTGGCACCACCATCAGGACAAGGATTGGTACCGACAGGGCGTACACGCCCTTGTTCCGCGCTGGAGGAAGACTATAGAACGGAATGAAGATTACATGGAAAAATATGACGTGTAGATAAAACACCATTCTTTCGTGTGTATAATTCTCATTATATTCAACTAGGAATTGTTGAAGAAAAAATGCGTTGCATTACTTTCTGGGCAGCCCTTGTAGTATGAGGCGATGTCACTTTGTTTATTGGTCTGCTGTTCACATGAAAATTTTTGTAAAACACACACTTTTCGTGGCGTGGCGTTCTCATGTGCTGAGGCATGGCTATATCCACGGCTGTCTCGGATTTCTTCGCCACTGTTCGGAAACTTCACAAGGGTCAGTTTATAACACTATAACACAAAACAAAATCAACAACGTAGGCAAGAAAATGACGGTCAAAACAAGGTCAGTTTCGATTTGAGTATCGATATGTCGATCCTGGTATTGTCAGGAGCACTGTCTTCTGCACCTCTTGCAGTCGTATTACTCATGTTCGTTGGCGTAATATGAGCGACTGTGACAATTTTGTAATACAAATGACACTATAAAAGCTTTTTATTTTAGGAATTACAAAGATATTTCCGGGGTCTACACTCATGTATAACCTTAATGTCATGTATTTACTATTTTCAGGATACTGAATTGAAATTCATGAAGTAGTGTGAATTTTTGAGCTCTATCATTTCATTTTGCCACTTCTGACGCACAAGATATTGTACCTTGTATTTCTTAAGTAAGAAACTTTTACAGACCCGAAAATTTCACCAACATGAATTACAAACATAGCTCTTGGCCTAATTAAAATCAAGTGCAGACATTTGACATACTTATCATTTCATTTTGCCATTTCTGACGCACAAGATATTGTACCTTGTATTTCTTAAGTAAGAAACTTTTACAGACCCGAAAATTTCACCAACATGAATTACAAACATAGCTCTTGACCTAATTAAAATTAAGTGCAGACATTTGACATACTTATTGGCGCTAAAGAGATCTATAGCGGGCGAGAATATGAGGCATTTACGTGATTCTTCTAGAAGATACGGAGTTTAAAGAGATTTTCTGTGGTCGCCCAGAGCAGTGCCGGCACACGGTACTCATCGTATTTCCTCACCTTAAACGTCAGTTCACAACTAGTTTAGACCACAGGAAATATCTGTATATTATACTCCTCTTGGCAAGAACTTTTGAACACTGTTCGAATAATTACCTGATTAGAAATTAAAAAAAAAGTTACTATCGCATTTTGGGAGTTAGAAACCGCGTGGAATATTAATACTACAGTAAATACCCACCACTTGTATCTAGAAATATCCACAAGGTCTTCCGCTCGTCATCACAGCCGTCATTCTCGCTTCTGTTTCACTTCTCGGCTGGGCGGCTTCGGCGCTGCCACGGGCATCTGTCTTGTCTGCCTTTGGACCGCGCCTAGCTGCCCCCTCCCCGTTCTATCGCGACGCAGCCCTGCGAGAGGCGCAGTACATCCAAAGCGAGCCAATGTGTCGAGGTGCACTTTTTGCACACGGTGTGGCGAAATTTCTTAGGTACGAAAGAATTTTATAGCTCTCGAATTATGACACCGTCATTTGTTATGCAACCATATCCTTTTTTCTGTGACACTGAAAAGAGCGTTCAAAGGGGCCTGCATAGCTTGTGTAGAACTTGATCCAGTAACAGTGAAACAGCAACACCGCAAACCACTGACTCGCCGGCAGAACTTTTTCGTAAACCTTTGCCCTAGCGTACTAGATGTAATCGACACTCAACTCAGGTTTGTCCTATGCGTTCTGCTACTGTAGCAGCGTATTCTAAACAATCTTGGCAACATCTGGCCGGACAGTGTTCTGCAACAGAATGTTGCTAATGTTGGTTCGAGAACGCTGCACGACGTTTCTTCTTCTTAAGCTCCGATGAAAGAAATTCGTGGCCGTAGATTTATTTCGGGTGAAAGATGCACGCCTGAGTACAGTCATGAAATAATAAAGGCTTTACTTGATGTTTTACATCAGTCTCGTTTTAATTTAGCTGCCCCTAATAATTATTTAAATACAAATCATGTTTTAATATGCTTCATTTCTAAATCGGACTGAAAAGTTTAAAATAATTTTTCCCAACACAATATGGATAATCATGAAAATTTGTGGTTGTGAATTTTTAATAGCTATGGAAAAAACTGTAAGATTTCAAACGAAAAACGGGGGCGAATGCAACAGACAATATTAAGGATGTCCACTATCCATCATCGATTACGTATTGTATACACCCTACGTTTTTAGTTATAATTTTACAAGTATTTTTATAGTTATAAAAAATACACAGTCACAAATTCCCTGGACTATCTGTATGGGGCAAACAAATTATTTTATAGTGCTTAGTCCGATTTAAAGACCTGGCACATTAAAAATTAATTTTTATTTAAATAGTTCTTTTCTGATTTTGTCTTGTGTGCGTCAAATTTTTCAATCGATATCAAACATTTTGATGAGATCACACCAGAAGAGACATGTGGTAAACTCTAGATTTACTTCAGTTTCTTTACACCTCAGTCAACCAACGCAAGGAAGCAATTCCTCTCGCGCGAATCTCGCTAAAATACCTTGACACTGATTTTTTGCGATTTGTTTGTCACTGATTTTTTGGGTGGGAAGAATTAATTAGAACTTAATCAAATTTAGACATCATTCATATTTGTAACAGTTTTTGTGAATTTCGTTGAATAATTTCAGCCATAAATAAAAGACTTACTCTGTGATGTCTACTGAAGGTTGTGAGTATAGTTCTCCAACGGCGTGCAGTGTAGCCATTCCGATTTTCATCTGAAAACCAAAAGGGTTTGATTTTACATTAATAACTTATTTTCTGAGAATATGAACCTCAATGCTGGTGAAAATAGTGAAAATTAGAAATTTTGCAGGCGTTGGAAGAATTTACTTCGACCCTCACCATTTTTTCTCTAATTATGCAAAGAAAAATAGCCTTAAAATCATGATATCGTCTCACAAGATGGTTCAAATAATTCGTAATTTTATAAAGAATCATACTATCAATTTTCATAATGATCGGTTCTATACTTTTTGAATTAGACTGCAAGCAACTGTGAAAAAAGTGATTTCGAGATAAACGCGTTTGAAAAATAAATTCTCGGAAACTTGAAATTCTAGGAAGTTAACAATAATGTAAAATGTTTACCGGTTAATATGTGATTCCAGCACCATATAGTAATCCTTCTTCTTGCTCATAGGCTTAGTTTTACGCTTGCAGCAGTAATTTCCGAGCTTTCTTCGATTCTAATGAACTACGCCGATTCTGTCAGCTCATGCGCTGGTTGTCCATTTGTTCGGTATAATTGAAGCTTTGCCTGCCTACTGCAATTCCTGCCTCGTTCATGGCCATCAGAAGGGATGAATTTCCTTCATTGAGTAAGCCCGTTGCTAAATACGGTGCCATTTCATCGACTTTTAGTCCACAGTGCAAGTGTTTAGGAGCTCATCGCCAAATAGTGGAATTAAAACTTTCATTTGCATTTCGTGTGCGGCCACCTAAACATATGTCCAGTAACTCATCCCTTTAGAAATCTTCATATATTAGAAGAATTTCCTTTGGTACGTCAGGGTTCAATGAAGTAGGGTGCGGTTCGTGCCCCATTCCAAGGGTTGTTCATTTCTGCCCCTCGCACCAGCTGTCTTCTCCCTCTGGGCAATACTCGTGTCGAGGTTTTTCATCCGTGGAAATCATATGATAGTATGTCGCCATAATTGCTTTTTTTCATGTCTTGCACACTATCTATATGCCTTCGAATCGCTGAGCCTTTTCACTAATGACTCTGTGGGTTTGCCTTTTGCCCCAAGCTTTTTAATTTTTCGAATGTTTCGTAGTCGAATCCCCATTCTCTTCTGGACGTGAGTTATACATTCACTTTTTAAAACTTGATGATTCTATGCTCATAAAATATAAACGAATGCGAATTTTTCTATGAAATTTTGACAGCGTGTTCTTGGATAGTTAAGCTAACGATTTATTCAATAAAAAAATCGGATTTTTTGAACCTTATAATGTCCCCCCCCCCTTGAATATGCGAGTGCGATCAACCCATTAACACTTTCATGGCAATGAGTTTTAAAGTCTATTACATTTGTCTAAAAAGTGTCTACGAAAACTGAAAAGTCATGCTGCATTTGTATGAAAGCTTTTTTCCACACTTCTGACGTATTGCTTATAAAATGTGGGCAAATCAGTGTTCGCAGCATGCACTGCTAGTTACTCTAAAATCCAAGTTCTCTGAGAGAAGTGGGTAAAAACTTGGTCTGTCGACATGTAATGAACGCACTTCCATCACCTCATCGTTGGCCCATACGTTATTAACGAGTCTCTAAATAACCATTGCTAACTACAGCTGTCAACACATTTGCTACCTCAGTTATTGGAAGACCTCCCACCGGAGTTAGGGCTATCCGTGTGGTAGCAACACACGGATAGTCCTCCCATTCGGTACAGATAATTACAGATCACATTAAGAGAACATCTCTCGATGGTTGAGTGGTAAACGCGAGAGTGCTACGCAGACCCGCAACAGAGTTCCGTAGCAGACGCAACAAGAGAGGCGTTCCGCATCACGGAGAGCCAGCAAGAGTCGGGCAACATATGGCCACGGCCGCGGCCACGGCCAGTCCAATGAAAACGAGACAGGTGGGAAGAAATTAAGGAAACTGCTTGTTATTTTAGAAGTAATCGCCATAACTGTTAACACATTTATCCCACTGTGAGACGAGACGCTTAATGCCTTCAATGAAAAAACGTTTGCGGTTGCCTATGGAATCACGATTGTGGCCAGGCGCGAACCTCTTCGTCCACAGCAAATCGACGGTCACAAATGTCTTTCTTCGGGGGTGCAAAAATATGAAAAGCGCGTGGGGTAGTGATGGCGAATGCCTGTGTAAGGGCGTAGGCGAAACGGCCTTGCCACCATATGGGCGGCCATTATCCTGCAACGGAATGACGCGGTCCATCAATATTTCTGCGTGTTGAAACGTGACAGCGTGCTTCAATTAACGCACGGTGGTATACGGACACTGCGAAAATTGAAGCACGCCATCAATTTCCAGCGCCCAGGAATGTTGGTGGACTGCGTCAGTCTGTTGCAGGATAATGCCTGCCTATATCTTGCCAAAGTTATTTAGAGTAAGCTGCACAAGTTTCACCGGGAAGCTCTCACACATCCCCCGCTACGTTCCCTATCTCTCTCCGTGCGATTTCCGTATTTTTGGAGTCCCGAAGAAAGACATTTTTCGCCGTCGATTTGTTTGGACAAAGAGGTACTGTCATGATACAGTAGGTAACCGCAAATATTATTCCATGAAGGAATTGCCTCACAGTGCAATGAATGTACCACGGCCTTCTGAAACGTAATGTCTACGAATTTTTTTTTTTTTTATCTCAGAACTCTTATAGCTTTTCTAGATAAGACAAACTTAACATTCTATAAGTTTATTCTTCATGCCCACATACTTATTTCTCAATGGAGTAACCCTGGCCACCAACACATTTCTCCCAACGATAGACCACTTTGTCGACACATTCGCCGCAGAATGCTTGACTTGGTTGACGGAGTCGCAACCTCTCCTCTGTTTGCACTCCTTCATCACTATGGATGTGAAGTCCTCGAAGATGTTCTTAAAGTCTTGGAAACAGATGAAAATCGGACTGGGCGAAATCGGAACTGTATGGAGGATGATCGATGGCAGTGAACAAAAGGCGGCGGTTCGCTGCAGATGCCGCAGGGGTCCTGCGTGGCCTGGCGTTGTCGTCTGTGGACCAACCCTTCCATCACGAAACACAATCTGGCCTGTAGCGCGCTCTTTCTCAAGCACCGACGTACCTATTCTACTCACCGAATGTTGCATGTTACACGCTACATTTCGGAGGTGTTGGCGGCAGAGGGCTACAAATACGTAGACGTGAAGAATAAAGATGTAGTGTCATAGTCTTCTTCTTCGGTTATCAACCCACAGGTTGGTTGGCAGCAGCACGCCATTCCGTTCTTTTGTCAACTTTCTTCTTCATATCTGCATAGGTCTGGCACCCGATGTCATTTATTACTTGTTGAATGTAGCTTAATCTAGGTCGTCCTCGGCGAGTTCTTCCTTCAATGATTCCTTCTAATATTCTCTTAATGAAATTGTTATGCCGTAAAATGTGACCTATGAAGGTTATTCTTCTTTTCTGTATATTTCGCCAAAGAGATCTGTTTTCTTTCACTCTTCTGAGGACATCTTCGTTTGTAGCCTTGTCTCGCCAGCTGATTTTTTCCATTCTCCGGTAGCACCACATTTCGAATGCCTCTAATCTTCTCTTTTCTTCTTTTCCACTAGTCCAAGTTTCACATCCGTAAAGGGCTGTACTCCACACATAGGTTTTCATGACTCTCTTTCTTACGTCTAAACTAACATTTCTACTCGTCAGTAAGTTTCTTTTTCCATTGAATGCTATTTTGGCAAGTTGTATTCTGTTTTTAATGTCACTTTTGCTCCTTCCATCTGCTGTTATTTTGCTACCTAAGTAGTTAAATTCTGTAACCTGCCCTAGTTTCTCTCCCTTTATTGTTATTCGTATGGGTTCATTGTAGTTCAGGGCGCCACTCACCATCACTTTAGTCTTTTTCTTATTTATTTTCATTCCATACTGTTCTTTTAAGGTGTTTTCCATTTCATTGAGTGCGGCTTCTAAATCTTCTTTCCTTTCTGTAATTATGGCGATATCATCTGCATATCGCAACATATCTATTTTCATTCCGTTAAGTTTTATTCCTACTTCAATATTCTCTCTTATTTTATCTATTGCTTCTTGGATATATGCGTTGAAAATTACTGGAGATAGTGGGCATCCCTGTCTCACTCCTTTCCTTATTCTTGCTGTTTCTTCTTTGTTTTCCTTCTTAACTAAGGCTGTTTCATTTTGGTATATTTTAAAGATTATCCTTCTATCATTATATTTCAGACCAGCCTTCTTCAGAATTCTAAACATTTCTGGCCATACAACATTGTCAAATGCCTTTTCGAGGTCTACGAAGGCTATAAATACTTGTTTGTTTTTGGAAATTTGTTTCTCAATTATTAGTCTTAAAGATAAGATTGCTTCCCTCGTCCCTACACCGCTTCTAAAACCGAATTGGTCTTCACTTAGAGTGCTATTCAATTGGTTTTCAACTCTTTTCAAAATTATTCTTATTAGAATTTTTGATGCGTGTGAAAGAAGACTGAGTGTTCGATGGTTTTCACAGTCCATAGTAGATGCTTTCTTAGGTATGGGGAATATGATGCATTTCTGATAGTCTTCAGGAACTTCACCTGTTTTGTATATTTTCTGTATGAGTTGCAGTAATGTAGCTTTCATTTTGTCTCCTGATTTCTTAATTAGTTCAGAAGGTATATCATCAACACCTGCCGCTTTCTTATCTGGTAGTTCTTTTAGTGCTTTTTCAAATTCATCTTTCAGAATTGTGTCCCCTAGTTCTTCTTTCTCTACTTCTTCGCTTAATTCTATCATATTATCTGTTAGAGGGTCTCCTTGATATAGCTCTTCAATGTATTCTTGCCATCTCTTCAGCGTGTCATATCCAAATAGTACCTTGCCCTCTTTGTTCTTTATAGTTCCTGAAGATTTTACTTTCCGTTTAGCAAAGTTTTGTTTTATTGTTCTGTAGGCCAAGTCAGTTTTTCCTTTAACCATGTTTTCCTCCACCTCTTTACAAATGCTGTTGAGGTAATTTTCTTTTGCTTTCCTAGATTCTCTGTTTATTTGGTTTCTAAGCTTTCTATATTTGTTTTCGCTTTGCTCGTCAGAGGCATTTTTGTATAGTCTTCTTTCTTCCATTAGACAAATTATTTCAGGTGTTATCCACTCTTTCCTGTTTACAGGTTTGGCTTTCCCAATAAATTCTTCTGCTGCTTTATGTATGCCTTCTTTGATTTGTTTCCACTCCTCGTTAGTACTCCCGGGAATAATGTTTGATGCCATCTCATCAGTTTTCCGTGCATAAGGGATCACTAGTTCTTCAGACTTTAGGTTATCTCTGTTCCATACTTTGTTCGTTTTTCTCTCTAATCGCTTGAGTTTGAGTAAGCATTTCATCATTACAAGGTTGTGATCACTATTGATATCCGCAGACGGGTAGCTTCTGCAATCCTTGATTTGGTTTTTAAAACGCGATTTTACTAATATATAGTCGATTTGGTGTCTTCTAGTATCTCCTGGGGCTTTCCACGTGTACCTTCTTCTTTTATGGTGGTTGAAAAGGGAGTTCGCTATGACCAACTTGTTTTTGGCACAAAATTCAATTAGCCGGCTTCCTCTTTCGTTCCTATCTCCTAGACCATATTTCCCTACAATTCCGTCAACTTTCTCTTCTCCAACACTAGCATTCCAATCTCCCATTATAATTAAGTTCTCTTCACCTTTAACATAATTTATAACTTTGTTGATGTCTTCATACACTGTTTCTATTACATCGTCTTCTTCTGCCGATGTCGGCATATAGACTTGTACTATTACCGTGTTCTTTGGTTTGGTTCCAATTTTGACTAGTATTATCCTAGAGTTAAATTGCACATATCCTGTGACTAGATTCCCGAGTTTTCCTTTTAGAATTATTCCAACTCCACCGATTCCAGTTGTTCCTTGGTTAGTACCTGTATGAATGATACGATAATTTCCTGATCTGAAGTCTCCTGGTTCAGGCCATCGCATCTCAGATATTCCTATTATGTCTGTTCCCATTCTGTCCATCTCTAGTTTGAGGTTCTCTAATTTCCCGCATTGGAGGAGTGTTCTTACATTCCATGTTGCTATTTTTAGTGTATTCTTCAACTTTGCCTGACCTTCCATTGTCCCCACCCGGAGATCCGATTGGGGGACTATTACTCCGGATTTATGTTTAACAGAAGATTCTGGCATGGTGCGCTACTGATTCTTGGGATATCTTGAGTGATCTTTAATGGAGTGGTTTCCCGTTGCCTTCTCCATCCTATGCCGTTGACTGTGAAGTTCTTCCGCCTTTAGGAGCAATTTCTCACTCCAAGGACAAGAGAGTGCCCTGCCTCTATCCGCTCATCCGCTCTCTTTGAGACCGTTGGCACTTGATAGGGGGGGTTTCCTTATCCCGGGAAACATTCGGTCGTCAGAGCCTCGTTAGCAATAACAGGGTGTACCGTGCAGCAATCCTTAGCTGCAACTCGGGTAGGTGAGGTTGACATTTGTACAGGAGAGGCTGTTAGAGTCGCTTCACTGTACCTTACGCCCCAGTTTTATATTAATAACATCATAGTATGATGTTATTAATATAAAACTAACTTTATATTAAGTTAACTTAAGTATTCATTAACTAAATAATCTATTCATTGATAATTAAGTTTTTTGTTTCTTTCATTTGCGGAACATTAATCTTCGCTTTTTCTGTATATTTTGGTACATATCATCATTATTTCTCATTTTTCAACCATCTCTGTTTCTTATCGCAGTCGTTATTTTTCTAGAAGTCCATCTTTGAAGTATCTGTATTTTTTGCTGCTTATAGTTCAACGTTCCATGGATATAACAACTACTCTGGTCTTACCGTTGTGGTGCCTGATAGTGTTTTACTTTTGCATCTCTGGAGTTTCATTTTTACTAATATACGTGTACTGCACAGTTTTCTCGTCCATTCTACATCTACATCTACATTTACATATACATTTATACTCCGCAAGCCACCCAACGGTGTGTGGTGGAAGGCACTTTACATCTCACTGTCATTACCTCGCCGGCCGGGGTGACCGATCGGTTCTAGGCGCTACAGTCTGGAACAGCGCGACCGCTACGGTTGCAGGTTCGGATCCTGCCTCGGGCATGGATGTGTGTGATGTCCTTAGGTTAGTTAGGTTTAAGTAGTTCTAAGTCCTAGGGGACTGATGACCTCAGACGTGAAGTCCCATAGTGCTCAGAGCTCTACCTCCTCCGTCAACCCGATCTGGTACGGATCCCACACTGATGAGCAATACTCAAGTATAGGTCGAACGAGTGTTTTGTAAGCGACCTCCTTTGTTGATGGACTACATTTTCTAAGCACTCTCCCAATCAATCTGAACCTGGCACCCGCCTTACCAACAATTAATTTTATATGATCATTCCACTTCAAATCGTTCCGCACGCATACTCCAAGCTATTTTACAGAAGTAACTGCTAGCAGTGTTTGTTCCGCTATCATATAATCATACAATAAAGGATTCTTCTTTCTATGTATTCGAAATATATTACAGTTGTCTATGTTAAGGGTCAGTTGGCACTCCCTGCACCAAGTGCCTATCCGCTGCGGATCTTCCTGCATTTCGCTGCAATTTTCTAATGCTGCAACTTGTGGTTTGTGCAAGATATTTATATTTACTAATTCGCTGTAGTTTACCTATTTGTGTTTCTATGTATTTTGGTGGATGTTTTATATTTGTCATGGATTTTGTCTTTTAGCTAGAAGCTACGAAAGTATTTCTACTGGCTGTTCTTTCCAGAAGGTTTATTTTTGTAACTACGTTTCTCATATTTTCTAAAGTTATTGGAAAATCGTTTATAGACGCCAGGGACTAACTGTACATTAATTCCATTTGATCTCCTTCCAAGAATTTAAGTTTTGTGATTTTTTTTATCTAAGTATTCCTGATTCTAACCTCCGTTTTTTTCTTAAAAAATCATGGTTAACCATCGCAATACCAAAGGGGGGGAGGGGGGGGGTTGGAATACTTTATGCCCGCCTCTTGAAAATATTTAATGTAGCCAGGGAGTGCATATTTTTAAATTTTGAAAAAAATATTTATTATTCTTAATGAAGTCTTCTTCCAGATTCCAAAAGTGTTTCAAATTTTTCAGTTAAATTTAATCCAAAAAGTTAAGTCGTAGTACTAGATGTGAATTTTCACACTGAACATCATATTAATTATTTTTAGTCTCAGGAGCCCACTTACACATGAGTATACATGTAAAAAGGATGTTGTGAGTAAAAGTAAACAATTTTTAACGAAATTTGTATTTTTTTTACAATTTTTCTGTGCTGGTCTTAAGGTACCTCTCCTTGCAGGTATGTGTTAATGAAAGTGTGTTCGTATTATTAACAGTGTGCTAAGAGATATTTTCAGGCCCTGGACCTTAGTTATACATCGGTGCCTCTTTAAAAATTACACTGTTAATACAATTCACCAACGATTAACAAATTTTGTGTTACCTAATTTTTTAGAGTGGGCATAGAGTACCCCCTCCCTCGGTATTGCGAGTGTTAAACAGTAAATATGATAAGCCATCTGCTTGTTTAACATCAGTTGTTACCAGGTATACAAGTATGAAACCGGAATTTCCCTGTAGGTGGTGCTGGCCGTCAGTGTAGGGTCCGTGAGACGGCGTCTGCAGCGCCATCTGCTTCCTGTGACGGCTGACGACGAATGTCAGCACACAGTAACCCAAGTTCCGTTCATCGGTATCTGTTTCAAAGCCGTAAACATGTCGAGGTTTGTGTCTACGAACTACGATTTGCGAACAGCACTGGTTTTCTATTATCAATCGAAGAAAACTGCTGCAGAATCGCATGGAATGGCTGTCGAAGCTTTCGGCGAACATGCTCTTGGGAAAACACAGAGTTTCGAGTGGATTTTGACGTGAGAAACGACGAGCGCGACAAACGACCGAAAACGTTCGAAGACAAATAATTGCAGGCCTTATTAGATGAATATGATGCTCAGCCTCAATTGGAACTCGCAGAACAATTGAATCTGACTCAGAAAGCCGTTCCTCTTCGGTCGAAAGCTGTGGCAAAGGTGTAAAAAGTGAGAAATGGGTTCCGTACGAACTGAATTAAAGACAGCAAGCAAACGGAAAGACGACTTGTGAAATGCTGCTCGCCAGATACAAATAGAAGTTTCTCCATGGAATAGCGACAGGTGATGAGAAATGGGCACACTTTGAGAATCCTAAGCGTCGCAAATCGTGGGTGATTCCAGGCAAACCGTCGACATCCAAATCGGTAGGGAAAGAAGACAATGCTGTGTGTTTGGTGGCATAAGAAAGGCATAATCTAATATGAGCTGCCAAAACGTGGTGAAACTGTTAACACTGATCGCTACCGACAGCAAATGATCGACTTAAATCGAGCGTTACGTGAAAAACGACCGGAATATCGAAAAAGGCACGATAACGCTCCATCGCACACAGCAAAATGGCTCGCTGACTGGTTCGCTTCAAAAGAAGAACTGCTTTTAGGCGTAGCATTCGTAGCGTGCCAGAGAGGTGGGAGAAATGTATAAATAGCAATGGAGATTGTTTCGAGTAAAATATTGTTTATCAGTTTCAAACAATAGGCGTGTAATTATTGCGAGCAGATTCCGGTTTCATACTTGTGCACCTGGATCTTGCGGCGCGACTTAAGCCGTGTGTACGTGTGTGCGTGCGTGCTCGTGCAGGTGACGGCGACGGACAGCGACGTGGGCGACAACGCGCGCATCGCCTACTACCTGTCGGACGGCGAGCGGCAGTTCGCGGTGGACGCGGAGACGGGCGACATCACGACGGCAGAGCGGCTCGACTGCCCGCAGCAGTCGTGCGCCAGCGCGCGCCCCGGCGGGCTCGGCGGCTGCCCCAAGAGCTGCGTGTTCACGGTGTTGGCCCGCGACCACGGCAGCCCGCGCCAGGACGGCCGCACCTACGTCACCGTCAACCTGCTCGACGCCAACGACCACGACCCGGTCATCAAGTTCCGCTACTTCCCGTCCACGTCGGGCTTCGCGACCGTCGACGAGAACGCGGCCAACGGCTCGGTGGTGGCCGCCGTGTCGGTCGTGGACCAGGACGAGGGCCCCAACGGCGAGACGACGGTGGAGATCCGCGCCGGCAACGAGCTGGGCCACTTCCGGCTCGACTGCACGCCCAGCTTCGACATCGTGCGCGTGCACGGCGTGCTGGACCGCGAGCAGGTGAACAAGTACAACCTGACGGTGGTGGCGGCCGACCGCGGCTCGCCGCCGCGCACCGCCACCGCCTTCCTCATCGTGCACGTGAACGATGTCAACGACCACGAGCCGGTGTTCGCCAAGAGCGAGTACTCGGCCGTGCTGAGCGAGCTGGCGCCCGCGGGCAGCTACGTGGCCAGCATCGCCGCCGCCGACGAGGACTCGGGCGTGAACGCGCGCATCTACTACGCGCTCGTGTCGGGCAACGAGCGCGGCTGGTTCGCCATCGACGAGGACTCGGGCCTGGTGACGACGCGCGCGCCGCTCGACCGCGAGGCGCAGGACACGGCCGAGCTGCGCGTGTCGGCGCGCGACGGCGGGCCCAACCCCAAGTGGGCCTACACCCAGCTCAAGGTGGCCATCCTCGACGAGAACGACGAGCGGCCGCGATTCTCGCAGGAGCGCATCGAGGCGAGTACAGCGCACCGCTCTCTCCCCCTCTGTCCACACTGACCACACTCCCGCGGTTCACTGTCACTTTAAAAAAAGCCACTGAGACGTCGCGATTTCCTCGTATTTTTAGAGTACACCGTCGCTGTCAGTATTGCCCTTAGAACGATTTTACCCTTCCTCGATGTCTTACCGTACGTCCAGATTATCGCTGTACATGTACGGTGACAGATGGCATGCCTACGAGCAAAACTCTCAAAGTCACCGTACTCACTTGTGCCTCCCCGTCTCGCAACCGCAACGCTTAACCGACCATTACGGTTACGAGGCGGAGTAACACCGGCCACACTTAAAACAGAATCGAGCCTACAACCTAAAACCACACGCGGTCCGTCAATAACGGCACGAGAAGCGATGCCTTCACTCTTCTCTGTGTAATAGCAGTGTTCAGCTCCACGTTCTCTACAGCCTTATACTCGGTCGCGCGGGAGCGACGACGACAACGATAACGACGCCCCACTGGAAGGAAACACCACCATCGGGACCTGATATTTTAAAGATAAAAAAGCACATTTGCACGATATCGGCCCCTGCAGTCGCCTCCGCGCGAAAATTTTGGCCGTAATCGTGACAGTACATAGTTACCTCGTTTTGACAGCACAGCTTTTGAACTTTGGCGCACTCGGGTTGTTTGTCACTCGCTGTTGTTTGTCATCCGCAGCCCCCTGGCGCCCGGCCACCGAGTTATGCACCGCGGAGTCGCAACCGGATCCCACTTCCTTGCGGGACGTTGCAGGCGAGGCAGCAGGAGCGGAGGAGCGGAGGAGCGGAGGAGCGGGCAGGCGGCCACTTCTCCCCGACGTGTCTCGAGGCCTTGTTCCAAAGCACGTGCCACTCTACCTCAAAAGTAGAGTGTAATATGAGCACGTAATATCTCGACCTCAGACATATGTCTTCGTTCATCCATATTTAAATTGGATCACGGTGGAACATCAGCTGGTATAATTTTGATTAAAAATGGAACTCCTCCAGCTGTACTTAAGATTTCATATTTACTTGGCTACTAGTTTCGACGTTGCGTCAACGACATCTTCAGGCCCTATACAACACACCGTACATAAACCAAACAATGTGAGACATCAGTAGTCCCTGAGCTATTGTACAAAATAAATATATTACAAATATTATATTAAGGATGATTTCATTAAAACTACTTACATTTCGTTCATTTTCATTAAGATGCAATTTACAATGACATTACATGGTACAAACAAGTACAAATGAGGTTATATATACACGGTTATTTCCATTACAGATCAATACCAGACATTTGAATAAAATCGGGGTGTATATATAAGTCTAGGTGGCAAACCGTTGCTCTTAGAGATAATAATATAGGCATGAAACAGTACTAAAATTGTGTTAAAAGCGAATAATAATACTCTAAACCCTTCTTTGTGTGCACAATTTAACTAACGGGAAGGAAAATATGCATTCGCAATCAGACATATGTAAGGTATGATTCCATTGTTTATAAAGTGTGAAAGGTGGAAAGGAGTTACGTTTGGATAACACTGTATCGTCATCACTATAAAGTAACAAAGTGAAACAGGTTACTTAAACAACATCATTCATAACGATACGAAACACAAGTGAGTAGGAAGTGAAAGAATAGCATGGAACACAGTTAATATATTAAAAGGTAGTCACTGGTGTACAATAAATACACATGAGTCAATTCATGAATCTACTCATTCCAACAAAAATTTAAGCTAATATGCCACTAAAATGTACCAGTTCAGTGTCGGTGCCTGATTTATGGCCGTGGCCCAGGTCTAAAATAATCTAATTCTAATAGGTCTGCATTAGTAAAAGAACGATCAAGTACATAACAGTGCTCCAAATAGGGGTAAACAGGGTGTTGTCAGTCAAAACAGTTAGTCACATATGTAAAATACTTGTAGTTTCTGTAATAATTAATTACCGAAGAACAGTACACAGTAAGACATACAAAGTATAACTGTCGTGTTGTTATGGGCCTACGTAATCTAGTCAAGGGTTGACCTAAGTCAACAACAATCACTGAAACGCCCAATCACCCACTTACTTGCACGACTTAAGTCAAACATTTACATCACTACGCCACAAGTTGTCACTCAGCCATATGTGTTCGGTATGACCTAAACAATATTCTCTTATTTATATTCTGTGGCTACATACACGTCTCAAAATCAGATTAATAAAACCCAAGCGACTGAAGAGTTATTATGAAATGAAGATAACGATTTTCCACTTGCAACTTAGTCTGGCGAATCACTTTCGAGAATTACGTATCTCCAGCAAATGTGCTTCACTTTTACAAAGAAAACCCAAAGGAAATAACGCACAACAGGGAGTTGATAATTAAAGAGCGTTTCGCTATTTCCTTAATGGCACATTGCTTCGAGTCATACATTTACGCTGCGTTTGTGAATCGCAACATAAAAAAAATGTGTAAAGCAGAGAGTGTCGAGCAGCAGTTTCAGGCCAGGAAACGCGCACTTTCACACAGTGGACAAAGCACGCTGCAGAGTCACTGAAATATTTCAAGTCCACTCCGCAGTACTCTGCCTGGCTCCTACCCGGTAAGTTGTCTCTGGACTTGACAACGAATTGTTTTGCAACACACGCGCACGCAGATGCCATTACACTTTTACTAGTAATGGTGCCCGTTGAGCAGCGCAGTCTGAATCTGTCCAGGTACAGGTCTGTGACACCCGCCGCCCCTTCGCCATCTCTGTTTTGATTGCCCTGCGACCACGGCGACATCACGGAAGGACTACACTGGCTTCCTACCCTAAGCGGCGCACTAATACATTTTGTTTCAAGTTTTCTTAATGTAAGACAGTTCCTTATTTCTTTCCAAGCTAGATTTAAGACGGATGGAAGAAACTGATTTTTAGATGGGATTCAAATTTAAAACTAGTGTTTTGGCAGCAGACAGTTCGGGGAATCGAGTTCGTCCACGTCCTGCATCCTGCAGCAGCCGTTTGCATCAGCACACATCGGCACGAAAACGTCGTCGAAATTTCGTGTTAGTGGTGACGCAGGACTGCTCCGTATTGCTTTTGCCTTCTTTTCTAAGCCACCAGCTATACAGACTTACAATTTCCCCCATTGTTATTCGAATTATAGCAGTCTTTCTTTAGTACTGAATTTCTTTCAGTTCATTTCCAGTAAATAATTTCTTCGACCGCATAGCCTCTTTCTGCTTAGGGACTAGGAATGCTGCAAAAAGTTAATTTGGTACAGGATAGAGGTCTGGGGACAAAAGGCTTCACACTGAAGAGCCAAAGAAACCGGTACACATGAGGGGCCCCCGTAAGCACGCAGAAGTGCCGCAGCCCGATGTGGCACGGACTCGACTGATGTCTGAAGTAATGTTGGAGCGGACTGACACCGTGAATCCTGCAGGGCTGTTTATAAATCCGTAAGAGTACGAGAGGGTGGAGATGTCTTCTGAACAGCACGTTGCAAGGCATCCCAGATACGCTCAATAATGTTCTTGTCTGGGGGCTCTGGTGGCCAGCGGAACTAACTCAGAAGACGGCTCCTGGAGCTACTCTGTATCAATTCTGAACGTGTGGGATGTCGCATTGTCCTCCTGGAATTTCCCAAGTCCGTCGGAATGAACAAAGTATATGAATGGATGCAGGTTATCAGACAGGATGCTTGTGTACGTGTCAGCTATCACAGTCGTATCTAGACGTATCAGCGGTCTTATATCACTCCAACTGCACACGCTCCACACCGTTACAGAGCCTCCACCAGCTTGAACAGTCCCCTGATGACATGCAAGGTCCACGGATTCGTGAGGTTGTCTCCGTACCCGTACACGCCCATCGGTTCGATGCAATTAGAAACGAGACTCGTCCGACCAGGCAACATGTCCCAAGTCATCAAGAGTCCAACGTCAGTGTTGACAGGACCAGGCGTGTCGTACAGACATCAACGATACACGAGTGGGCCTCCGGCGCCAAAAGCCCATATCGATGATGTTTCGTCGAATGGTTCGCACGCTGACGCTTGTTGATGGCCCAGCAATGAAATCTGCAGCAATTTGCGAAAGGGCTGCACTTGTGTCACCTCGAGCGATTCGCTTCAACCGTCGCCGGTTCTCTTCTTGCAGGATACTCTTCCGGATGTAGCGATGTCGGAAATTTGACGTTTTACCGGATTACTCGCATTCACGGTACACTCGTGAAATGGTCGTACGAGAAAATCCCCACGCCGACTATAATACCAGATTCAAACGCACTTAAATACTGATAACCCGCCATTGTAGCAACAGTAACCGATGTAACAACTGCGCCAGACTCTCGGTGTCCTACACGGGCGTTGCCGACCGCAGTGCCGTATTCTGCCCGTTTGGATATCTTTGTGCTTGTATATGCACGCCTTTACCAGTTTCTTTGGCGCTTCAGTGTATTTTGTGCAGTAAAATGTACAAAAGGGTGGCAACAGCTCGACATTTCCCTTCTTTTTATCGTAGATGTAATTTTGTCTCAACGATCCAGTGGCGTGGACTTGAAAATGTATTTCTCTGTGATATCTGTGTCAGTATTGCTCGTGCTACCGTATCCGTAGCCCCGGACGCAACGGCGCACATAGCCCGCTACGCGTCGGCATACGAGTGCGGGAGGGGAGGTAAGGTGAGCGCGCCCTCTGGCCGCAGGTGAGCCTGCCGGAGAGCGCGCCCGCGGGCACGCTGGTGGCCATGCTGACGGCCGAGGACGCCGACCAGGGCACCAACGGCTCGGTGGCGTACGAGCTGCCGCGGCCCGCCGACTACCCGGGCGCCTTCTCGCTGGACGCGCTCACCGGCCAGCTGATGACGCGGCGCGCGCTCGACCGCGAGCAGCGCGCGCGCTACGAGGTGCGCGTGGTGGCGCGCGACCGCGGCGTCGCGGCGCCCGCGCTCTCCGCCAGCGCCACCGTCGTCCTCACCGTGCTCGACGAGAACGACAACAGCCCCGCCTTCTACCCCGCCCACTACTTCGCCGCCGTGCCGCAACACCTGCCCGCCGGCGCCACCGTCCTGCAGGTACGCCGCCGCCGTCTCCTCTCCCCCTCCTCGAATCCCACTGTCTCTCTCTCTCTCTCTCTCTCTCTCTCTCTCTCACCGACACCGGGCCGGGTCGCGGGCCCTATTCTGTATCTTTTGGCAGCTCTGCCGATCTGTTCGCTAAGCGAGCGCATCGAACGGTCTCGTTTTCGAAGGAGAACTCCGACGTTATTCTGTAAGGATTTCGGAATTGATGCCGAACGGTTCTAGCCAACCGAAACGCTGTCGTCTGTTCTCCTCGCACCGACCGACGGAAAGCAATCTGTCGCAGATCCGCAAGTGCGCAGTGCAGCGCCCTCAGTGGCACGAACCCGAAGCGGCTAGCAGCCGACACCAGCACGCTATTCTTCGCAGTACCGAAAATTGTGTTTGGAGTACGTACTACTGTCCAAATTTCGCCGACGACGTGCTTCCGTGCATTTATAATAACGATAGCATATTTGATTGTGTTATTCTCATTCACATCTACGTCTTGTTTTGGACTTAACATTTCGAAATATGAGCTAGGAATGGAGTGTAGTACCACATTGTACAAATACATATATAAAAACATCCGAAAAATTCGTCCTTTTTCTGTTTTCCGTCGTTCCTTAGTTGCTTCAAAATTCGTGGAGGTACGTATCGTTTATGCAAGTATCTGAAGGCAGTTTGTTTATTGCCATACGCGTTTCGCTTCTTTTACTTGTGAAGATGTTTCGTAAATTTAAAAAACTGAAATGGGTATAGCAATAAACAAACTGCCTTCAATTAGTTGCATAACCGGACCGTACCTCCGCGAACCCGAAAAATTGTTTAAGAGAGTGCCAAAGAGTTAGAAGATGCATAGACTGTCGCTGTAAATCGCTCCTAGAGATCCAAATGATGAACTAGCCTACTTCCCTGTATGATACATGGACGATCTGGTTCTTTAAAAAATGCCTTTTCGGGAGGGTGTGGCGAGTGCAGATATCCAAGTTCGTCGTAATTTATAACATCCATCTGGTGAATCAAAATGTTTTATATATGGTGGTATAGTCTATAATATTATGGCGGAGATCTTTCATTTATGCCTACTATTGCTAATTATTAGATAGCAGGTAAATACTTGTGACGAGCAAGAGGATTGCTGCTAGTTTCACTCGCAGTAATTTAAGTTGTCCTCTTAGATTCCTGTCTGTCCACACACTCGGAAATCGCTACGTATTCACAAAAAAATGGTGAATTATTTGTGACAAGAAAAAATATAAATGTCATTGTCAGTTGTTTCAAGCGCGGCAATTTTATCTTTCATTTCTTAAACATATGGAAGTCACGAAATCGAAGGTACTCATTACTGACAAAGCGCGGTCTTACGTGTAAATAACAACAAATATTTCAGAAAAATACTTAAGTTTGACGATTAACGATGTCTCAGAACGTGTTACGAGCACGAAGAGGACAAAAATGTTTCCCTGCCCAGCAGTATGCGAACCTACTATCTTTTGGCACCGCAGTTAGTCACCTTTCCCACTTTTTTCCTGATCTCATCTTTTTCGTTAATTTTCGTTGCGTTTTTCCGGGGCGGACGTCCCATGACACCTGTTCAACTTTATCGTTCATTCTTTCGCTCTTTTCTTTTTTTTATTACAGAGGGGAGCTAACTCTGTAATCTAACACGCTGGAGCTACCGTGCCGGCGCCCATTTGGGTACAACAACTCGCATCCACTCAGCACTTTATTCCACATAATGCCAATCGAGAGAGACGCAGGCTGACTTCGTTGCCGAATGATGAGGGCGAAAGCCGTAATGCATGAAACTTAGGAAGGTTTCCTATGTCAGGCTTCAAGAAATTCCTTTCCATTGTCACTTAAAAGTTTTCAACCTGTTTCGATAGTTAAGTAAACCATTTGCGGAAAAACGCAAGCTAAGTCTCCAGTAATTTCAGCTAACACTCATATGGTATACGTAAGCAGAGCTGACCTTTTGAAAGTCAATGATTTTTTAAACGCTTAATTACGTAAAGATAACAGGTATTTTGTGAGGATATTGACCGAAACTGTTTTTCTAAGTTATAATCATTCACAGAAACAACAATACAAACCACATTTCTAACAAAGGAAAAGGGAGTTTACATTTGGATGCGTTCTGGTGAGTCTTCAGTAAAACACAACCACTAAATCCTAAACTAAAACCACACCGAACCGAACGAGTGGCCATATTGAAACGTAACCACCTGTCAGTGCAGTTGTCGAAGAATCGGCGTCAGGACCGGTCGGTAACAGGTCTCAGAAGCTTACAGAATAGCACCTCCGAATGAAGAACCGAAAATGACGTCAGTACGGAGGCGAACCTACCGCCCCAGTCTGTATGAACGATAAGGAATAGGGCCCCCAGCAGCGTGCACATTCTCTGATTCCAGTGCTGAGCCCCTTTCGCGAGTCGACTCATTCTTGCCAGTGCTTACTTGTTCAGTGCAACAGCCGATTCGTACTAGCGAACGGCCCCACACGAAAACGGATTTAAAGAGAAACAGCCAGTTACCGTCGACAAAATGTTCTCTGATCTGCATGATCACAAACTCACAAACCAGAAAAAGATGGCGCATCTCACAGGACTCGGGAAGCACGGGGGGTGGCGGTTATCCGAAAGGCACGAAAAGTGGGAAATGTCGTGTGTCGGTGCTGACGTCACAGGTGGGCAGGAGTGGTTCCGCAATCACAGCAGCGTAGTCGACCTAAAGGTGTGATAACGTCAAGTAACCACTGGTAGGCAAAGCAGTGCTTCCCAGCGAGGCTGTCACCTTCCATGGGGTCAGCTCTCAGGCAATATCAGCATTGCACCTATCTGACTCTTTCTACACTACTATTTTGAAAAATTTCCAAACACGATATTTGGGTAACTCTAAAACAAGTGATATTCTCAAATATCGTAAACAACAAATAATGAGTCAATGACGCTGTTGGTACTGAGTATTTCTTACTATCTTTCTCGTATTAGCAACAGCAAGTCGCGCTCAAAGGTAGTTTGATTCCTCAATTCTGTTTTCATTGTTGTCATAGCTAAACATCCATTTTCCTACCTCTGGTTTGTGGATGGATCAATGTTCTTAAGGCTTGTTCCTACAATAGTGCGTAAAAACCTTCCAGCGAAATATTGCAAGTTTTACCAAATCCAATTTGTGTGTGTTGGTTTTGTCAAGTCGTAAAAGTTTACCTTTGGCTCTAATTTCATAACGCGAAGATATTCCTTTAGTCACTAAAAATTGTCTCAAAACTCAGACATTTACTCCAAGACTTTCCAAATAAGGAAAAACGTCGCTAACGGAATATATTGCTTACTAGCTATACGCCCGTGCTTCGCAAAGGAACTGAAAGAAGGGCCTTTGCATACTATCGCTCTTTACGGTTCCGTCCCTTAGTCCGTAAAAACAGAATCCTTATACGATGATCGTCTCAATAAATTTGTTTCTCCTAGCCAAGAAGTAAAATATAAATGAAATGTATCGAAAGTAGCAAAGTAATTTCATTAAACTGTCAATGCGCAAAGCGAAATCAGTAAATCCATACACCCTAGCCAAGTGAACTCGAGTTATTTTGGATTCCCAAAGATAAGATTAGTTTGCTGTACTTAATTCTGCCATTGACATAAACTTCCGATAGTACATTTGTCACAGAAGTACAAATAAATAAATGAACAAAAATGAAAAAGCTAACAGCGCCATCTACTGGTTCTTTGGTGTTCTACGATACTAATACCGTCATCTATTCGTTCTTTGGTCCACTGCACATCCGAACTACTGAGCTGAGCAAACTCCTAAAACTTTAAATTACTATATTTTTTTTTACTGCGATCGGATTTTCATGAAATAAAGCCTGCACGTTGCTCCAAGCTAAGCTGAAGTTAACTCTGAAAACCCCATGAAAATTCATTTAGTAGTTTTGGAGATCAGCATGTTGAAACAAACAGATACGACGGTCTTACTGTCTTATTATTCAAAAATGGTTCAAATGGCTCTGAGCACTATGGGACTTAACTGCTGTGGTCATCAGTCCCCTAGAACTTAGAACTACTTAAACCTAACTAACCTAAGGACATCACACACATCCATGCCCGAGGCAGGATTCGAACCTGCGACCGTAGCGGTCGCGCGGTTCCAGACTGCAGCGCCTAGAACCGCTCGGCCACTCCGGCCGGCTCTTATTATTAGTGTACGCGTAGAAGATATAAATGATAAGTGCAGAGATAATTACTCTGTGAATCAGTATTTTTCATTGCTTGCGGTGATAACTGTCAACTCTGGGAATATCGAACCATCCATATTTCAGCCCTAACGTTATGATACTCCTGTTTTCGAAGACCTTAGGTTGTGCTTTCAGAATATCCACTATATTTCCTTGGAAGCAGAGGTTAAGAGGATGTAATTCTCCAATGGAATCCACGAGGCATACCAGTTTCCAATTGCATACTTTTTTTGGCTCGATTAGCTAGCGAATGCCTATCTAACGAAACAATGAGTGGCGAGCTTTGTCGGACAATTGGATGCGCCTCGTCAACAGTAGTTTGAACGTCACATTGCATAACAGCTTGCGTATATTTTTTAAAAAATATGATACCGTCTATTTTTCCTTTGAAACTAGGGCGCCAGCTGAAGCTACAGGCAAACTATCCCCATTGCCTTCATCGAGTGCTGAGTGCGACGGCAGATTCCACGGAGTGCAAAGCGTGGCGCTTGTCCCTGCGTAGCACCAAACAACTCATATTTTTTTCAGTAGGGACTTCCATCGAGCTGAAGTGGCATTCCGTTACAGCTAAGGAACGACACATCCTAACCAGTTCTGCAGCCTAACCGGAATAAATATTTCACCGGCTCTGATTTTGCTGTCCTGTTACTCTGCTCCGTCACTCTAGTCTTTTGCTTTTATGATCGCGTTCTAGTATTTTTTTAGCAATCGTAGAACTGTAGGATGTAATTTTTCTGGCAACAACGACTACAAAGGACGATAGGAAATGCCAGGTTATATCAAACTGTGCGGACAAATGTGCTGCCACATACGTGACAGACTAGAATGGCGTGCTGCAGGCACAGGCCACACGTCTGATACGGGGCAGCCACTGGTACGGTGCCAGTAACCCTGTTACTCACGTAGATTGTAATGATGGTACCACAGCAAGTATTTGGTACGTTACAGATCATACTCCAGATGTCGGGATAGTGACAGGGCACAGCCTTGGCCTCGACTGGCCCTCAGGCTTAGACCAGAAATGTTAACTTTTTACCGCTGTTCCGGTATCATGGCAGGACTGTACGGCAAGACCGTGTGGAGCTTAAGACGAAGCTGGCGGCGCCAGTACGTCTCTCTGCACTGGGCTACAGGTTAATGAGACTCGGGAGAGGCACATGGATAAGTTTATAAGCAATTAACGTACTTCCAATGGGTTGGTCTGAATTCAAGTTACAGTGATGTGATACAAAGTATACTCTCGCAATCGGACCTGCGATTTATTCAAATTATTAATGAGAGGGGCGCATACCCTGTGTCCAGTATGAAGAAAATACTGGACGAAATATTTGTAGCAGCACTAAAATTTTATTTATTGTCAGATATATTACGACGTCTCCTTGCTTAATCACAATAGTATGATAAAAAATCCAGAGAAGGCTTCTCAAAACATGGGGCAGTTAGAAGCAAAGAGGGTGAACTGCTGATACATATACGTAGCTTCTCAGAGCATGATTATCTGAGAATAAACTCCAAAGAATCCTTTATATGGATATGTCTCATTTAACTGAACTAGCTATCTGTGCCAAGCGTGATGATTCATTTAGTAGTCTTGGCTTTCGTATCTCTTTACGGAGCGCTGGGTAACTTTCTTTCAAATATCACATTCAAGATCTTTTTCAAAAACTGAACTGCTGCCGGTTTTCGCTATGAGAATATTCTCAGTTGTTACTTGCACGAAAACGTGGTAGCTTGTTTATTTTGCTTACTTTGGATCTATTATGGCCTACGTTATCATATTTTGGGACAACTTAAAGCATTTGGAAAAACTGTTTTTAGTCAAGGAATCAGTGATGAGAAATATCTACGTCGCTCCATAATCCTCATATAGGCCGTAATTTGCGCGTGCTGGAAGTTTTGCTACGCTTTCTGTGTTCATATACTCGTGTTATCTGCTAAGAACGGTGTGTGACGGTATAGTCTGATTCAAAAGGATCTGGAGCATTCACTTGGTGCACACTGGTCGGAAAAGGATTTACTCACTGTGCGCACAGTTCATCTCCGAATAACTTCTGCAACCTACAGCAATTTGAACCTTCGTACTGTATTCATCCCTTGGTCTTCCTCTGCAATTTTAGCCACCCACTCTTCCCTCCGTTACAAAATTTACTATCGTTGATGCTCAGTAAATGTACTAACAACGGATTGCTTCTTTTGGCGAAGTAGTGCCACTAATTTCTTTTCTTCCCAATTCTGTTCAGTACCTCCTCATTAGCTTGGTGATCAAGCCACCTAATCTTCAGCATTCTTCTGTAGCACCGCATTTCCTAAGCTTTTATTCCCTTCTTGTCTAAACTTTGTATCCTCCAGGTTTCCTCTCCGTAACAGGTTACACTCCAGAGAAATGACTTCAGAAAAGATTTCTTGACTCTTAAATTTATAATCGAGGTTAACAAATTTCCCCTATCAGAAACTATTTTCCTGCAACTGACATTCTACATTTTATATCCTCTCTACTTTGGCTTAATCGGTTACTTTAATGTCCAAATAGCAAAACTCACTTGTTACTTTCAGTGTCTTCCTAATCTAAACCTCTCAGCATCGCCTGATGTAATTCGATTACATTCCATACCTTTGTTCTGCTTTTCTTTTGACGTTCATCTTATAGCCTCCTTTCAGTGGGACAACGTGGTTGACAAAATCCTATTTTATCAGGTGTAAAATGAAATGCAGTCTCGCGGCATCGTCTTTTTGTCTGCACATGACCTCGGCGAAGTAGTTCAGAGCCTTTCGCTGTGAGATACCTCGTTTTGATGTTTTTTATTTTCTATAATCACTACCGATCTGTGTGTTAAATCGTGTTTTGTTTGACGACGCAGTAGCGATGGTGCATACGGAGACATCAACGCGAGGTCGGAGCAGCAACAGTCAGGGAAGAAGCCGTATTCTGCAATGTTACAGAGATCTCAATGCGATTTCACACATCGAAATATCTATCCTAAATATTAAAATAAATACATTTTTTTCACTTCATACATAAAAAGCAGAGCTTTCAATGTGTTTTTACTCCTCAGAAACTACTATTTTTGGAATTGGCAATAATTCTCAGCACACATTTAGTTTGTCTTCTCTTACGTCTTATTTATCGCCTTACTAGATTAGCGCCCGTCCGCTGCGTCGCTCGCGTAGACTGTACGGTCTATATAGATTCTTTTGTTTTTTTAATCCAAAATCTGTGTTCTTTACAAATTGTAACATGTTCTAAAATTTTTACGCTAATTGAGGCCACAGAAGCATGGTCTTTTCCGATGTAGTTCTAACCAAAAAGCGATTCAAGCAGCCAAAGTTTACGTCCATCATTTCTTTTGAGTTCTTGTGGATATATTTCCATTGAAACTTACATCCCATAACATATATTTCTTTATATATTACCGAGAATTGAAATACTAATTTTCATATATTTAGCTTTTATTTTCTTTTAATGTAAATAAATATTTTCTTAAAAATTTTCATCCCGTATTTCACCTCCTTAGTGGTTGAATTTCCAAAAACAATGAAACGCATTTTTTTTTTTTTTACTTCCAACAGAAAAGACAAATACAAATTTTCACAGACTTACCTTTGAAAGTCCTTTCATAATGAAATAAGTTCGTAAAACTTTTCATCCCTATTTCACCTCCTTAGGAGTGGAATTTTGAAGAACCCCCTCTTAAACGATGCCTACAGTATAAAATCCGTGCCCTCTCCAAATTTCAAGTTTCCGTTCGTAGCGGTTTGGGCAGGTCGATGATGAGTCTGTGAGTGAATGAGCGAGGGAGGGAGGAGGGAGGCTGGACATTGTCCTTTATACATAGCGGTTTGCACTAAAATCCTGTGTAAACCACATTCATAAACTGCAGGATGTACAGAAAGTGCCTGTATGTTGGTGTCGAGCATATCGTGTCACTTCCTTCATTGTTCCTTACGACTGAGTCTCCGATTCTCTCAAAAAACCACAGTTGCTTACGTCGCCCTACGTGTCGAGCTGTCAAGGTAGCACCAAAACGTACTTAGGAGAGATGAATATGGCCTTCAGGCCAAAAGTCACAATAAATAAATAAATGAAATAAAAACAGGCTGCGTACTTCGTGCCTGCGTGTACGTCCTTCTCTACAGTGTTACTCTCTTAAGGCTCTTACATTTTTCACAGACGTTAATGTATATCAATTTTTCTTCCGTATTTTGGTAGACTTTCTCCTTATGGTTTTGCTATTCAGTGGGCAGTGGGAAGCAGCGTTGTGCGGCGCCCCGAGCTCATTTAAATCTCACAACTGACTTTTATCCTACTGCGGGTAGCAGTCTAATGCTGTGTATAACATTTTGTTTAGACACATGTGTCTTGCACTAGCTTAATCAGTTATAATTTTATTGCTGGTATATTTATCCAATTTTTTAACCTTTTGTGGGAAAGAAAATTCAGATATCGTTTAAATTACTTAAATGATCGAGTGTAGGTTCGCCTCTAGAGCCTGTTCTTCCCAGAATAATTATCTTCGAGTGTTGTTGTTGTTGTTGTTGTTGTTGTGGCCTTAAGTCCAGAGACTTGTTTGATGCAGCTCTCCATGCATCTTCGACTGATACATTCATGTTTCGCAATGAGCAGAAATACGTGGTGGCTTTGAAATTTCAGAAAAAAGGGATTCTGTCCGGAGTGTTCTAGCACATAGTACGTGATGCGTTTTTTTCTCTTCCTAAAAGAAATATTTCACGGCTACCGCGTCCATAGGGAGAACACTGCTTTCAGGTGAAAGTTAATTGTGCTCCAGTTCGTTAAGGATGTTGCTATCTCTGAGATGTCAACATGCAGTACGGACACGAGTAGCCGATTAAGAAAGCGTGTTCTACAGTCTTGATATATCAACACGCTGCAGCAACGGGAGCAACTAGGAAAGAAAGTGTTCTACATCGTCGGAGATACCAACGTGTGATAGAATCAGGACCAGCCGGGAATGATGGCGTGTTATTCTGTTTGCTCTGAGAAATTAGCGTACAGGGTGACCAGCAGCAGTCCGGTAATCTGTTCCCGCCTCAGCTGTTCCGGTGCTAAGCCAAGGCGGTCTGTTCAGACGGTAATTGTTTAGTTAGCATTACTGACTGTTACCTTACACGGAAGACACTGGTTTGTGGCTACCTACCGTCTCATGGGGTGCTTGCTGCTGCTTGGGAAAATATTCGTCAATCGCTGTTCCAATACTAACCAAATGGTGGAACGCTTTCGCTAATGAAATGGGAAACGGCAGATGTTAACGTGCCATTGATCACTGGAACAACATTGACTAGAAAACTCGTTGGATACTTGATAGTCCATTCTAGAAAATCGTCATTGTCCAACGTACTTTGTTATAGCGGTGTAGTAATTTTACTTAAGCAACATCAAGCTAAGAACAGTTTAATCCTGATATATGTTTCGAAAAGTCTGTCCCTAACAAGGATACTTGAAGTAGACACAGGAGCATTATACGAAATTTCGAACTGCGGAGGATATCTCTTTCCTTATTTCATCCCTGTAGATCAAACAGTTTTAAACCAATATCATAATTATATTAATTAAAGGGGACAAAGTAAGTATTCTGTTTTCTTAAGCGTAAGGTGTAAGTGCTTCGTGTAGATTAAGTGGTAAGTTTTCATCTTTTTTATTAACATTGAATCATTTAAATCCATTAGACAACCTTCGAGAAGTAATTATCTTTATCGCAGGAACGGGACGGGCAGTCTGTGCGAGATCTCCTGTCGTCGTCGGCATGTTAAACCTCCTAACTTCCTTCAGTACGGGATGTGAGCTAGAAAGTGCATCAGTGTCATTGCGTTTGTTATGTAGAAGGGAGATAGTTTTACCAAACAATTAGGACTGAAAGATTCCACATTTAGAAATATTGATCCCTATTGAATAGTCGTTTGCTCATGTCCACCTGTATATGCAGGCTTATGAAATATAGGGATTTTGACCCAAGTTTGACCAATAGACACATTGATTCACAGGGATTAATTTATAAATATTTCGTACAAATTCTCGGACTTGTGATGAGCTTAAGCTGTATAAAACAATGTCATTGCTACCTAGCAAACAGCCGCCATAACTCGAGAGAGCAGCTGAGTTTAGGGAACACAGCAAGTGGACTGCAGTCTGCGATTGGTGTGGTGCTCTTAACAATAGAGCGGCTTTATCGACACCAACAGGTCGTGGGATCGTATTCCAGCAGCGTCACTATTTTTCACTCTGCCTTTAAAACTAGCATTCACCTCTCAATGATGTGGAAATACGCATTGCGAAATATGACGACAATTCCAGACTGCCAGTTTTTGCTTCCCTCAGATCATCAATCGTAATTCCACACTTTATTCACTGCAAATTCTTCGAACAGCAGGACCAACTCATCATCGGGCTGTGATGCGTGGTTTAGAATTTGAAAGAACCAATAGTTTCCTTGCAAACGCTTAAGAACAGTTACATAGCGAAAAAAATGCGAATCTAAAATATGCGGTGTTTTTTTTTTTTTTGCTATAACTAAAACGTCTTCCGAAAAAGCAATTTCAGCAATTTTACCTACACCACAATCTTTCAGCAGCGCAGCAGATGACTCAGCTATTAGCTTTCTGTCTTCCCTGAGTAAAACATATATGTGGACACGACTGTTGCGTGCCACAGCGATAAAGAGTCCACGAAAAAAGAATTTCGGCAATGACGCTCAACAATGCATCACAGTGCGTACTAAGCTTCACAACAGGACTGCTATAACACGAGTTAAATATGTACATCAAGCGTGATTTCTCTTTTATTTGTGCCACGTAGCCAGTCTCTGATATAGTCTGTCTGTAAACTCAAGAGCGAGCAGCGCTTTTGGTGGGGGAAGCGGCCTTTCCCGGAAGAACCCTGCCACCGGCCCACAGAGGCACCCAAAGTCAGTTGCCCTCTCCTTACCTGTCTAGCGGCGTAGGTCGGCGTGCTGCCACTGTCAGTCACTGATATACTTCGCTATCCAGAAGTGATGGATAATCGCCCAGCATTGCAAGAATATGTGCAGAATACGAAGAAGAGGAGGTATCTGCGCAGTAACGAGCTTTCGTTCGTCTCTAAAGTTATTACAATGTGTGTTAAAGAGGCGACACAAAAAGAACTGTTTGCTAATATTGCCAGTCCAAATCAAACGGCTGCAATTTTATGCAAGGGTCAGCCTCGCCACAATAGGACGCATAAGGAAGGAACGCGAAAATAAGCTGCGTCGTTTACAGGAATCGTCGCAAAAGAAAACTAATAATTTTGGGAGGAAACCCATCGTTATAGACAGTTTCACAATCACGTAAAACCTTTGATGCTCGTGGAACAGCAGCATTTGAACGTATTCTGTCACTAAATCTCTATCTCGGTTACTACTCACCACATTCTAAGACATATTGCTTATAACATGTGCGCATTAGCTGCCTTAAATACTGCTGAAATTTCCTTCGAAACATGTTCACCGATTCAGGACATCTAATACGAGGTTTGACATACGAGGTGCGTTCACACATTAATTTTTTTTTTTTTAGAACATTGTTTGTTAATCTACAGCAATCTTGTCCCCTTCAAAATATTCCCCATTACATACTATACAATTATTCCAGTGCTTCTTCTAATTCCCGAAACACTTTGGGAACTGTTTCCTCGGGATAGTTTATAGGTCTGTTAACTGTGCATTTTTAATCTCATCCACGCTTGTAAAACCGCTGTCCTTTAAGGCCTACTTTGAAATGTTTATGCCACTTGTATGCCTTTGGTTTACTCATAACAGACTCACCAAAAGTAATACTTAACATTTCCAAAAATTTTCATACACTTTATTCCATTCTTATAAAAAAATTTAGTACAGATTCTCTAATCTGTTTTTTTACAGGACAAATAATCGTCGATGCTACCAAAACACATGTAACCTTTTTGACAGCTGACAAAAGAGTAAATACCCAATATGCATAACATTGTACACATACTTTTCAGACATGTTTTCGAAGACATTGACAAAAAGTAGTGCGAATCGGACTAATATAACAAACAAAATTATAAATTCTTGGAACTTTTTTACAATCTTCGTGTTGTAAGAAGTGTTAAAGTTTCAATGCAGCCCTTCAAAGAAAACTTCTGCCTTTTAGTAGAAACACAAAGTAAGAATAATCCTTAAATTCTACAGATTGCTTGCATTTATGGGGTTCGTCTTACGAATAGCAATAGAGGAACATACATTCACATGAACAGACAGTCGATTCTATGTTTGTAGTAGATTCCTGACTTCCGTTCTTATGTTAATATTATTTACTCTTTAATGTTGTGTTTCGGAAGAAGCTATCGTCTTTTGTGTTCCTTATGATCTTAACGTATTTGTCTAAAAATAAACGCAACCGGTACGTATCAGTACACGGCGTCGCCACAGATTTAAAGTGCGCGCCGCGGCAGGGCCGGTACTACGCTGTGAAACGGCCTGTAGAAGCGCCTTGTGACGTAGCTGGCTGGGTCGGCAGCTCTTTAGTTCACCGACACACTTAACAATATTTATATTGGTCGTAAACATCTCTCTTATTTACATCAGGATGTGTTCCCGTTATTGCCATGAGATGTCACTCCAGACACCCATTCCATATGGAACGCATAACATTCATGCTTGCAGACAACTTTCCTGCCGGACGCTGCTTACACTGCGTAAGTGATGATGTTCACTTACTTAAAGTTGTTTTTTCAAATTTATTCATAACTCTACGCAGTGACGCGCAAACAGAATACGCTACACCTAACAAGTCGTCTGGCCAAAGATACTTTATGCTACCCGTGTGAAGATGGGCCAGTAACTAATATAAAGTAACCTCATGGAACATGTATTGACTTCAAAATAATTAGTCTCCTCTATAAATTGCAGATATGCGATATGCTAAGAGACACATAACGTCTTACGGGATTACGTCTGATCATTTTAAAAAGGGACATGCACATTTTATTACAGATTAGACGTTTGTTACGTTTGAGAAGGCGTATTAAGTGAAATACGAAACATTTTGCAAAGGTACTCAGGTTAAGACAGCTTTGGTGAGACGGGCTGTTGTAGAACGCTTCACTCCTGAGCGAAGCACCTGTATCTTGGCTCAGTAATTAAACTGTAAATCTACCACCAAACCAGAGGTTACTCTGAACTACTGTTCTTTATTAGACAGCATTCGTTGCCTTCGCACGTCCTTAAATCCAGTTACTGGGAGACCTGGTGGACTCGGGACTATGATGCTCTTCGACAGTTTTAAAATGTACGAATCAAAGTTTTGAGGCAGAGTGAGGATTGCACCTTTCGATATGCAGTCTGACGCCTAACGACCAAGCTACATTTAATAAGATGCGTTATTTAGACATAAATGGAGCTAGTAACTGTTTAAAAGATTAAAGGAGATGTCTGTTCCAACTCACAACTAAATTATGCTGAAATTGACGCTTGGTGCAAGAGTGGAAATACAATTCATAATCAATTAAATACTGGTTTAAACTGAATGGTTGTTAAGACTGGGAAGTAAGTTGCGTATCGTACTACTTCCATCTCCTTGCGCTTCCAAATGCGGGAACGGAAATACGGGATGCAACGAGTGGGCTTTGGCCAATCACGTCATAGGTTACTCATAGATATTAATTTCTTTACTTTCCAGCCATAGATAATAAATCGGTTGTCTGTTGTGAATAAGCGGCATCATTGTAAATTGACATAAATGAATGTGCTTTTAAAAGACAGAGCTAGACATTGCGGAAGATTTTTTCGTTTGCATTGATTTAAATAATTGGTTCTTTCCAATTCATTCAGTACTTAATTTCATTCTTAGTGACTCTGAGATAATTTGGAAGAATAGTTTTTCATTTAGAAGAATTTTGAGTTTTTCGTTTTCGTATATATGTATGGATTCCCATGAATTCCCATGAATATGGAAGACTTAAAGCACGATTTGGGCGCAGATATGATGGCAACAATTCGATTTTTGCAAATGTCTGGTCTGCTTGCTGATTACGTTCGTCGTCGTGAGTGCGGCGAACATATGCGCCTGATATGTGTTCTGTTCGTCGTACTCACGATTTATTCGCATGGAGTGTAGCAAGGATCGACTATGGCTCTCAATTAGACGAGGAACATGGTTTGAGAAATCGAAGCTGGCCTTGAGGGATATAATAGGAATTACATATTGTTGGTGTTCGAGGTATCCTGTGTGGCTGTGTGTGCATGCATGTGAGTGAGAATACCGTTTTATAGTGTTGTCCGTTTTGTAGGGAAGTTTGTGAGGAATATATTAAGTGTTGGCGGCCTTTGGGGGGGGGGGGGGGATGGGAGGCGGGTGTTATAGTTGAAGTCGTTGAGTCTCATTTTGGCGAAAGAAAGTACAACAGGGTGGAACCTGCGGTGGGATTACAGGTCTGAGGAGTTCTAACTTCAGGTCCAGAATGTGATGATGTAGTTTTAAAGTAGTTTTAAAGTGTTGGTGAAATTATTGTAGATCATGTTGCAGAGGGTTCTGTAGTTATTTCTCATGGTTTTTCTTCATACAGGGATTTGGGGAATAGGGATTTTCAGCAGCTTGTCGTCAATCATAATGTTGCGTTTAGATCTCCATCAACTGGGTTTTGTACTATTAGTATAGAAGGTTATAGGTCAGCCATAAAATCTGTTTTAGGCAGGGAGAAACGATGCATTTTGATACTGCAGAGCGATTTAGACGAATATTCATGGAGGCTTAGTCTTCCCGATACATACTGCCTGATCAAGTGTTTCCTTTAAAGTGTTAGGCAAATGTATAGTCCAAAATTTGTTTGTTGATTTCAGGTTGATGTGGCGGGTGGGGTGCGTAACTGATGATTAAGGGCAAAAGTAGGTTTGATCGGGATGGTTAAATATTGATTTGGATTTTTTGTGGTTGATCCATCGTTGTTCATTTTTCTTATTTTAGGTAATTTTCTTCTGTGGATTTTTTTATTATTTCTCTTCATTTCGTTGATGTGAACTTCTTGGTTTATATTTTTGTATGTATGTGTTGTTTTTTCGTGAATTTGTGTTCCTTGTGTATGTGATTTTTCTTGGCGTCCTTTAAGCCAAGCTTTTGGTTTTTTACGGAGGAGTTTGCGTATGCTAAGTTTAGTTTTTTATTTTTATGGTGTACTGAATTTGTCAATTTTGAAGTATTTCTTTGTCATATTACCGTATATTGTTCTGCGTTAGATATGGGTTCGGCTGCAGTACGGAAAACAAATTTTGCAGTTATTGCTCTTTTTCCCATTCCTAGTACTAGTATCACTACGATTTTTTCCTGTCTATATCAGCACTACTGACAGCGAAAGGACCGACATACGTAAAATTTGCATCCCTTAGTTCAGTTGATGTATACAGGTCAGCTGAAGAATAGGATACTAATGCTAATGACAACGAAGAAATTGACGTACGATAATTTGTATCCCATACTGCAGTTAACCTATACAGATCTACTGAAGGTCGAGATATATATACAGGGTGATCCATTGATAGTGACCAGGCCAAATATCTCACGAAATAAGCATGCCGGCCGCGGTGGTCTCGCGGTTCTTGGCGCGCAGTCCGGAACCGTGCGACTGATACGGTCGCAGGTTCGAATCCTGCCTCGGGCATGGATGTGTGTGATGTCCTTAGGTTAGTTAGTTTTAAGTAGTTCTAAGTTCTAGGGGACTGATGACCACGGCAGTTGAGTCCCATAGTGCTCAGAGCCATTTGAACCATTTGAAATAAGCATCAAACGAAAAAACTACAAAGAACGAAATTCGTCTAGCTTGAAGGGAGAAACGAGATGGCGCTATAGTTGGCCCGGTAGATGGCGCTGCCATAGGTCAAGCGGATATCAACTGCGGTTTTTTTTAAAAACAGGAACCCCCATTTTTTATTACACATTCGTGTAGTAAGTAAAGAAATATGAATGTTTTAGTTGGACCACTTTTTTCGCTTTGTGATAGAGGGCGCTGTAATAGTCACAAACGTATAAGTACATGGTGTCACGTAACATTCCGCCAGTGTGGACGGTTTTTGCTTCGTTATACATTACCTCTGTTAAAATGGACCGTTTACCAATTGCGGAAAAGGTCGATATCGTGTTGATGTATGGCTATTGTGATCAAAATGTCCAACGGGCGTGTGCTACGTATGCTGCTCGGTATCCTGGACGACAACATCCAAGTGTCCGGACCGTTCGCCGGATAGTTACGTTATTTAAAAAAAAAATGTGTGTGAAATCTTATGGGACTTAACTGCTCAGTCATCAGTCCCTAAGCTTACACACTGATTAACCTAAATTATCCTAAGGACATACACATACACACCCATGCCCAAGGGAGGACTCGAACCTCCGCCGGGATCAGCCGCAAAGGCCATGACTGCAGTTCCTCTGACCGCTCGACTAATCCCGCGCGGCTACGTTATTTAAGGAAACAGTAAATGTTCAGCCACATGTGAAACGTCAACTACGACCTGCAAAAAATGATGATGCCCAAGTAGGTGTTTTAGCTGCTGTCGCGGCTAATCCGTACATCAGTAGCAGACAAACTGCGCGAGAATCGGGAATCTCAAATACGTCGGCGTTGAGAATGCTACATCAACATCGATTGCACCCGTACCATATTTCTATGCACCAGGATTTGCATGGCGACGACTTTGTACGTCATGTACAGTTCTTCCACTGGGCACAAGAGAAATTACGTGACGATGACAGATTTTTTGCACACGTTCTGTTTAGCGACGAAGCGTCATTCACCAACAGCAGTGACGTAAACCGGCATAATATGCACTATTGAGCAACGGAAAATCCACGATGGCTGCGACAAGTGGCACATCAGCGACCTTGGTGGGTTAATGTATGGTGCGGCATTATGGGAGGAAGGATAATTGGCCCCCATTTTATCGATGGCAATCTAAATAGTGCAATGTATGCTGATTTCCAACGTAATGTTCTACCGATGTTACTACAAGATGTTTCACTGCATGACAGAATGGTGATGTACTTCCAACATGATGGATGTCCGGCACATAGCTCGCGTGCGGTTGAAGCGGTATTGAATAGCATATTTCATGACAGGTGGATTGGTCGTCGAAGCACGTTCACCGGATCTGACGTCCCCGGATTTCTTTCTGTGGGGAAAGTTGAAGGATATTTGCTATCGTGATCCACCGACAACGTCTGACAACATGCGTCAGCGCATTTGCAATGCATGTGCAAACATTACGGAAGGCGAACCACTCGCTGTTGAGAGGAATGCCGTTACACGTATTGCCAAATGCACTGAGGTTGACGGACATCATTTTGAGCATTTATTGCATTAATGTGGTATTTACAGGTAATCACGCTGTAACAGCATTCGTTCTCAGAAATGATAAGTTCACAAAGGTGTATGTATCACATTGGAACAACCGAAATAAAATGTTCAAAAGTACCTACGTTCTGTATTTTAATTTAAAAAAACCTACCTGTTACCAACTGTTCGTCTAAAATTGAGAGTCATATGTTTGTGACTATTACAGCGCCATCTATCACAAAGCGAAAGAAGTGGTCCAACTAAAACATTCATATTTCTTTACGTACTATATCAACTGAGGTATTCCATGCTACCGTTATTTCTATCCCCCCTTTTTTTCTTTATTGTTTTACAGAAGTCCTAGGACTCAAACAAGGGATATCCTTAACATTATGTTCGAAATATTAATGGACGTTATATGCGTTTACCATTTGTTTTCTCTCTCGCATTCCTTTGTTTATGAACACTTGTCTTTGCTGTCAAATCAGTGTAATAAATCATCTCTGACAAATTTTGTCGTCATTGGTCAAAGCCGACCGGGTTTTATCCCGTTCTTCAGTAGTCCTCATTTTTTTATTTGTCTATAAGTTACTGATCTGAGTGTGTATGTTGAGTATTGTCATAGGATTTTCGTACATTGATATGTGGATGTTCACTGGTTACTCTACAAGCACGTCACTTCATCGGGAGAATTAATAACCCGTTGGATTGCTGTGGAAATCTACGTATCTCGTTAGGACATACATGAGTCGACGAGTGCTGTAATTGCACTAATAGTGTACAGGCTCCGAAGATTCTCTGTGTGAGAGTAAATGCAATATACAGGTTCAGGAGATCATATATCATTTAGCAGAGTTGCAGCTAACCGGCGAGACCTTCAGAGACAAGTGCAGTGATTTCCGCAAATTCTCTTAAATTTTGTGGGTTCTTCAAAATCAAATTGAGTCACGGTATTATCATTTAATTGTGATATACATGTGTGTATATCATTTAATTAAATGAACAATAGCTGAATACCAAGAGAACTAAATGAAGTAGTACTTGTACATGACGAACGAAAAGTAATAAGTAAGATAATGGTAATCAAACAAAAGCATTTCAATAATAAACTTACAATCAGTTTATTACATAAAACTCAGTGAGGTGACATGGTTCATATAATTTACTGTATGTGGTTGTGATAAGAAAGGGATCAACCTTCACTTGATAACGAGGCCATTATGGACCGAGCGCGAATTCCGACAGAACAACCATGTGTCCTTTCCCAAAAGCAGCTAGGCTTTCGTCTAAAGCAGTGGTCGCCAAACTCTCTTTATGTGAGAGCCAATATTTACGAAGTCGGGCGGCACCTCGAGACGCATGGGGGGGGGGGGGGGAGGTGGTTGGGGAGGGATTGTGGGGGGGAGGGCGGGGGGAGGCAGTGCTGTGGCGGCCCGTAGAGAAATTCTACACTCCTGGAAATTGAAATAAGAACACCGTGAATTCATTATCCCAGGAAGGGGAAACTTTATTGACACATTCCTGGGGTCAGATACATCGCATGATCACACTGACAGAACCACAGGCATATAGACACAGGCAACAGAGCATGCACAATGTCGGCACTAGTACAGTGTATATCCACCTTTCGCAGCAATGCAGGCTGCTATTCTCCCATGGAGACGATCGTAGAGATGCTGGATGTAGTCCTGTGGAACGGCTTGCCATGCCATTTCCACCTGGCGCCTCAGTTGGACCAGCGTTCGTGCTGGACGTGCAGACCGCGTGAGACGACGCTTCATCCAGTCCCAAACATGCTCAATGGGGGACAGATCCGGAGATCTTGCTGGCCAGGGTAGTTGACTTACACCTTCTAGAGCACGTTGGGTGGCACGGGATACATGCGGACGTGCATTGTCCTGTTGGAACAGCAAGTTCCCTTGCCGGTCTAGGAATGGTAGAACGATGGGTTCGATGACGGTTTGGATGTACCGTGCACTATTCAGTGTCCCCTCGACGATCACCAGTGGTGTACGGCCAGTGTAGGAGATCGCTCCCCACACCATGATGCCGGGTGTTGGCCCTGTGTGCCTCGGTCGTATGCAGTCCTGATTGTGGCGCTCACCTGCACGGCGCCAAACACGCATCCGACCATCATTGGCACCAAGGCAGAAGCGACTCTCATCGCTGAAGACGACACGTCTCCATTCGTCCCTCCATTCACGCCTGTCGCGACACCACTGGAGGCGGGCTGCACGATGTTGGGGCGTGAGCGGAAGACGGCCTAACGGTGTGCGGGACCGTAGCCCAGCTTCATGGAGACGGTTGCGAATGGTCCTCGCCGATACCCCAGGAGCAACAGCGTCCCTAATTTGCTGGGAAGTGGCGGTGCGGTCCCCTACGGCACTGCGTAGGATCCTACGGTCTTGGCGTGCATCCGTGCGTCGCTGCGGTCCGGTCCCAGGTCGACGGGCACGTGCACCTTCCGCCGACCACTGGCGACAACATCGATGTACTGTGGAGACCTCACGCCCCACGTGTTGAGCAATTCGGCGGTACGTCCACCCGGCCTCCCGCATGCCCACTATACGCCCTCGCTCAAAGTCCGTCAACTGCACATACGGTTCACGTCCACGCTGTCGCGGCATGCTACCAGTGTTAAAGACTGCGATGGAGCTCCGTATGCCACGGCAAACTGGCTGACACTGACGGCGGCGGTGCACAAATGCTGCGCAGCTAGCGCCATTCGACGGCCAACACCGCGGTTCCTGGTGTGTCCGCTGTGCCGTGCGTGTGATCATTGCTTATACAGCCCTCTCGCAGTGTCCGGAGCAAGTATGGTGGGTCTGACACACCGGTGTCAATGTGTTCTTTTTTCCATTTCCAGGAGTGTATTTCCACCAAACCGTGGTTAGTTATAGTAGCTCACCACTAACATGTTTTGTACCTGCATATGATAAGGTATTACACCAAATATTTTAAAGTAAAAAAATAAAATTATGTATTGGAACTACATGTATCATTTCTGAAGACTTACATAGTGATCAACTTTGCGTACCTAATGTGAGCACTGTGGCCAAAGCCATTGCAGCAGTACCCCTTTCTTGTTTTTTTTCTGATTTCCTGTCACATTTTCTAGGTATCTTCAGCCATATTATCTGAAACAATACGAAGCGCCTGCAGAAGACCGTTTTCTATCGGACTTTTGTATCAGACCAAATATAGCACAACCGAGACGTCTTTCAGTAATGTATCCTTATTAATTGAAAATTGTCACGAAGAGATAAAATGGCATACGATAGCTTGGTATATAAATGTGTTTGGAAGTCAGTTTTATCTGTTGTATTCTGTATGTTTTTTGAAAGTAATTCATTCTTATTCGAGTGACACCTGGGCCACTTCTCCCGACGAATGTGTGTGTGGTCACTTTTTCCTGTTCGGACGCCGTGTCAGCATAAGTGACCCTAAGAAGGAACTATCCAAATGAAAGACCTACATTTCTAGGCCAAAGGACGTTGTTTCAACACTGATACTGTAAAAAGTTATTACTCTTCGTACAAGTGAGGTTACAAGAACAATATGAGCGGCTTGTCTCACATCAAACGACTCAAAAACAAACAAGTTTTTACTAAAAAATATCGAAAAAGCTTCGTCTGTCTCACTGGCGACAACAGCGCTGTGTGTTGGAACTAATGCGGTCACTTCTCGGCAGGCACCAGCGCAGTTCAGGCCAAAAAATAAGTAACTGTTATTTTACCGCACGTACTATTGATTGGTAACCTACACAAATTATTATGTTATATGAGTTCATAGCAGTATTGCAAAATGAGGCACGTTCACAAATGGTTACTGAATATTTTGAATGTCATTTTTATTTTCTCAATGCATCGTGTTATAACGATCTTAATTTGATTTCATATTTCTTGCTACAGTCTTGTACCGCGTTTGAAGCCGAGCGTCTTTATAATGTGCATTCACGAACCCGTGTTGCTTCCGTTTGACATTTATATCACGGCGAATGATCCGTGCTAGTTGCGCGCGCTCGTAAGTTGTCACTGGAAGACAAACAATACAGTACAGTGCAGTACTGCCCCTCTCCCTTCACTTAACACGTCAGTGGCCGCACTGCGTACCTCGCTGGCCTTGACGTAAGCGGTAAACATTGTTCAGCTCGTGGCCGAATTCATCAACGTCAATTGATATTAAGCACGTCTCAAAATGGTAGTGTCTCTGCAAGTATTTTTGTTTGTTACTGAGCAAGAAAAATACACTCTTAAGACAGTGTTAACGTTAATGGATGTTTTTTGGATTGTGTTGTTAGTTGCTAGAAGCATATTACACGTGTTATAAAGTACGGCTGAGAACCGCGGGCCGCGGGAATAGCTGAGCCGAGCCGCATGCGGTCTGGGGGCCGCTGTTTGACCATCACTGCTCTGAAGCGAATGAGGCAAAGTACGAACACCTCAAATCTGGATAGCTGAACATGCTTTCTTGCTACCGTGAGTCCAGAGCTTCGATCGCTGCGCCACCAACCTAGATGGCCAATAGGAACAGGAGCACCTGGGAGGGAGGGAGGGAGTAGTCTTTCAATCCCAGGCCTCGTCTCCTACCTTCCAAACTTCACAGAAGCTAGAAGAGACGAGGTACTGGCGGAATTAGAGCTGTGAGGACGAGGCGCGAGTCGTGCTTGGGTAGCTCAGTT
Source organism: Schistocerca nitens (assembly GCF_023898315.1). Classification (NCBI taxonomy): domain Eukaryota; kingdom Metazoa; phylum Arthropoda; class Insecta; order Orthoptera; family Acrididae; genus Schistocerca; species Schistocerca nitens. The sequence continues at coordinate 634,468,695 of NC_064620.1, read as the reverse complement.
GGTAGAGCACTTGTCCGCGAAAGGCAAAGGTCCCGAGTTGGAGTCTCGGTCCGGTACACAATTTTAATCTGCCAGGAAGTTTCAATAAACAGCTCTCCCGTCGGACTTGTTCAAAAGACGCGCACTGATCTCACAGGTCCTTTACGTTGACTTTTACGTAGCGTTATGGCTGGCTTGCGACAGACGAGGCAAATAAGCTGCTCTGATGTATATTTATAACTCGGGGAAGGCGGAAGATCCATTGAAAAATGTTTGAGATTGTTCACGGTATTTTTTTGAGTTATTTCAGTCATTTGATTTCGTTATCCTCAATCGTGTTTGTATCTGTACTGCACAGAAAATATCTACTGAACACTGCAAATGTCGACGATATGCACTGTGTCCCTTTTTTTAGTAACAAACTTGTTTTATGTTGAATCCTGCCTTGATGTCAAATATTTGGTGTCTCGTCAAAAATACTAAAGAAATTATGGTCTGCAGATTCGAGTTGATCATTAAGCAATAAGTTAGGGTATATTTTTTTGTTTCAATAAATTTGAATGTTTTCTAGAATGTCAAGCTTGTGTGTGATGAAGACACGTAATATTTATAATGTCATCTCTCTTGGACGCCTATGTGCTACTTACGACAATTTTGTAAGGTCTGCGTGTTATAGGCAACTGTTAATATCACAATTGTTTGCCTTGATGTTGTGACCTGTATGTGTCCTAAGGGATGTACAAAAATTTATATGTTATATATATATATATATATATATATATATATATATATATATATATATATATATATATATATATATATATATACATGTTATATAAGCGGATTCCGAGCCCATTTTTATTAGTGTTTTCTGTCCTCCCTAGATCCGATCATGGCGGCTTTAGTTTCGCCGAAACCGGTAATCATGGAATAAAAAGAATTCCTGCGATCTTGGCTACAAGTTTATTGTTTTACAACCATCTAGATCGCCCCCACATGAGCATAATGTGCTCCCTACAGAACTATTTTGGACCTCTTTGCCTATTTCTATGTAATACGTTACAGTTCCAGGATGAAATTTCCACACTGTAGCGGAGTGTACGCTGATATGAAACTTCGTGACAGATTAAAAATGTGTGCCAGACCGAGAAGATGAGGGGTCTTTTGACTTCCTCGGTGAAGTGAGCTACCGAACCACAACTCACGACCTCTCCTCATAGCATCTCCTACCTTCCAAACTTCACAGAAGCTCTAATGCAAAACTTGAAAGACTAGGACTCCCGAAAGAAGGGATATTGCAGAGACATGGCTTAGTCCCAGCCTAGGGGATGTCTCGAGATTGAAATTTTCACTGTGCAGCAGCGAGACTCCAGTCTAGGTCCGGCACACAGTTTAAATGAGCCAGGATGTTTCACACGCTGCAGTTGTTTACGTTCAGTGTGAGCTGCCAATGACCAGTCCACTGCTGATGTCGGTGCATTTCGCTAGTTTTGTGGCGTTGTTACCTTGTTACATAGAGCACGTCGTCTGCGAACAATCTCATGGAATTTGCGGCGATATCCGCGTTGTTAAACAGTAAAACCCTGCCACACCCCCTTAGGATAGTCCTGCATTACGTGTATGTCTGTCGATTCTGTTTTGTGGTTTCTGTATCCAAGTGAGACCTGCATGCTATCAGATATGCCCCGACTCTAGGTAAGCTCATATTTTGTTCACTAAACTACAGTGCGGACCGTTGTTAATGGCTCTCTGAAATCAAAAACATGCCATCAACCTGTTCGGCGATGGTCGCGGGAACCTGAATTTCATGGACGAACAGAGCACAGAGTATGCTCGATAAATCTAGAACAGATGGACGTGAGAAATGCAGGAGTATAGTTGGACGCACGCATTCAGATGCATGTATCTGTCGACCATTCTTGAAAACTGGAATGACCTGGGCATTTTTGCTGTCGATTGTTACCCTTCGTTGGTCCAGCGACCGAGTAAATTTACGTAAGACCAAAACTTGTTTGGTTTTTTACTCAGATCCGAAGGCAAATTTTATTTTCAAATTCATTGAACGTTCCTCGCATTGACCATTTCCGACATAGTGACGGTAGTAACCCACAGAAGTCCAGGAAAGGTGTCTCAAGTTTATTTCAGTTACGGGCTAGAATATTTTACAACGGGTAATTAATTTAGGTCTATGACGACCATGTTCAGAGCAGAAAACAATAAGCCAGATGTATCTTGCCACAGAAAGCGCACCAAACATACAGAGAAAGAGAACCGGAAGTCAATTTATGCGTAAAAGCCACATCGACATACTCGAGTAGAACTGGTTTTTAGCGACATCGAGCCACCATTTGTAAATACGGTACAGTCACTGTAATAAGTCAAACATGCTTCGCTGTTTTTGCGCAAAAACGTAAGCACATCGTACACTGCTTTAACATCTTATAACTAAATCTTCCACGAGAAATTTAAGTCTAATGTTTATCTACGATAATGATGGAAGCAGAAGAAATGAATAAAAATTTGCGACAATAGGCTGAAGATATGAATTGAAGTTTGTGTTGGAGGAGTGCACTCGACTTGGGTAGATCGTGCAGCAGTACCGACTATAGTGCTGCGATGGTGTAATGATTACCATTTCGAGTCCCGGCCATAGTGGACATTGTAGTTCATTATCGTACTGTTGTAACTCGTTGACACTATACGAGACGTAACACACTACACAGAACTGACGTCCAGTGACGGCTGCTAAGATGAATGTGTAAAAAGAAGCAGCTCTCCCTCGATCAGTTTCACTTCGTTCACCTCACTTTTGTCAAGCAGGTTTCGACTCGACTTAAATCTGTGGTGAAGGCTCTCTTGGCTTCCGTAGCTGCTTTGTTGCAGTGCTATCGACTGTCGAGGAGAAGAGTGCTGTCGCTTGCACGTGAACAGGCCGATCGGGCTGCAAAGGAGACCTGCGTAGGGTAGGAGGTAGCGCACGTCCTACTCCCATGCACTCTGTCGTTTCAGTCGCACACGGGAAGTGCGTGCAGTTGAGGGAGCAGGAATGGCTGGTGAAGCCAAGAATCCGGCCGTGGCGCTCCTCCTACCAGGTGCTCAGGCGGGATGAAGTGGCACTCACTCTTGTTAGAACTGGGCACTGTCCTCCCACACATAGCTTTGTATTACGGCGGGAGGGTCACCCGTTTTGTGACGCTTGTGCTGTACACGTCTCTATCCGTCACATTTTAAAAGAGTGAATCTTACACCGTGATGCAAGGGCAGCAGCAAAAATTGGTGGGATCTGCCCTCTATTTAGCCGATGACGAGATGAGTGTTACTAGGGTTTTAAAGTTTTGCGACGTCTCTGGACTCTGGTGTAAAGTTATAGGCTGGAGCTTTTAGTGTGTTTCAGAGTGGCTGGCTCCTCCTTTTTCTGCTTGCGGCCAACCGGCCACTTCCATTTGCTCTATTGTTTTAGCTCCTTCTACCACTTCCTTCCTGTGTCGTTAATGTTTTACTACTGACGCCACGCTTCATTCCCTGCTCCGGTGTGGGTCTGCGCACAGTCTTCCACCCTTTGTTACAGGTATATTACTTGCCGCTTTATCTTTCTCTACGGGGAATTTTAGTCGTCCTAATCTGTTTTTGCACTGGCGCTAAGGACCTTACCGCCGTGCGCCCGTACCACCATGTCCATCCGTCCGTCCGCTTACACGTCTTTTTGAGGAGTTGACGGTGTAGCGCCTTCTGTATGTGTCAACTGTTTTCCGAAGTCGCAGTGGCGCGCGGACGCTGCATCGGCCGTGGGGTTGCAGGTGTCGGCGAGCGACCGCGACGAGGGCGCCAACGCCGAACTGCGCTTCGCGCTGGAGGCGGGCGACGCCGCGCTGTTCGCCGTCGAGCCGCGCTCTGGAGCCGTCACGCTGCGCGCGCCGCTGCCGGCGCCGGAGGACGCCGGGGGTGGCGACGACGCCGGGGGCGGCGGCCCGGTGTGGCGGCTGCGCGTGTCGGCGCGCGACGGCGGCGGCCGGCGCGCAGACCCGGACGCCACGGTGGAGCTGGTGTCGCTCGCACGCCTCGCCGCCCTCGAGTTCGACTCGGCCGCCGGCTACCACTTCGAGGTCGCCGAGGACGACGGCTCGGAGGCGGCGGCGCCGGCGGCGGGCGGCCGCGTCGTGGGCCGCGTGCGCGTGGCGCGCGCCCACCAGGCCGGCGCCGCCGCCGTGACGTACGCCGTCGTGGCGGGCGACCCCGAGGGCAGCTTCGCCGTGGACGCGGCGTCGGGCGTGCTGAGCACGCGCGGCCCGCTGGACCGCGAACGCGTGGCGCGCTACAGCCTGCGCGTGCTGGCGCGCGCCGGGCTCGCCGCCGCGGAGGCCGTCGTCAACGTCACGGTCAGTACTCACAGCTGTCCCTGCCGAACGTATCTACCCGCTACGGCAGTCCGCAGTGAAACGGCCTCAGTCCGGCTGGGTGACTTTCCAATAAATAAAACAGTTTACGTCCCTCAGAATGTCTCACAAGTTCGTAACAAGTATCCACTACTACAGCACCTACAATGAAGAGCCTAAGAAACTGGTACACCGGCCTTATAACGTGTAGGGCCCCCGACAGTACACACGAGTGCCGCGACACGACGAGGCACGAACTCGACTAATGTCTCAAGCCCTGCTGACACACGAATCCTGCAGGGCTGTCGGTTAATCCGTAAGAGGGGGTGGAGATCTCTTCTGAACAGCACGTTGCGAGGCGTCCCAGAGATTTCTAGGGGCTCTGGTGGTCAGCGGAACTAACTCAGAAGAGGGTTCCTGGAGCCACTCTGTAGCAATTCTCTACGTGTGGGGTGTCGCATTGTCCTGCTGAAATTTCCCAATCCGTCGGAATACACAAAGTATATGAATGGATGCGGGTGATTAGATAAGATGCTTACGTACGTGTCACCTGTCAGAGTCGCTATCTAGACGTACAACGGGTGCCATATCACTCCAGTTGCGTACGACACACACCGTTATAGAGCCTCCACCAGCTTGAGAAGCCCCTGCTGACATGCACCGTCCGTGGCTTCGTGACGTTGACTCCGTACCCGTACACGTCCATCCGCTCTATACAATTTCAAGTGAGACTCGTACAACCAGGCAACATGTTTCTAGTCATCAACAGTCCAATGTCGGGGCCGGCCGGAGTGGCCGACCGGTTCTAGGCGCTTTAGTCTGGAACCGCGCGACCGCTACGGCCGCAGGTTCGAATCCAGCCTCTGGCATGGATGTGTGTCGTGTCCTTAGGTTAGTTAGGTTTAACTAGTTCTGAGTTTTAGGGGACTGATGACCTCAGAAGTTACGTCCCATAGTGCTCAGAGCCATTTGAACCATTAAGACCATCCAATGTCGGTGTCGACGGGCCCATGGGAGGCGTAAAGCTTTTTGTCGTGCTGTCACCAAGGGTACACGACTGGACCTTCGGCTCCATAAGCCCATATCGACGATGTTTCTTTGAATCGTTTGCACGCAGACACTTGTTGATGGCCCAGCGTTTAAATCTACAGCAATTTGGGGAGGGGTTGCACTTCTGGCAAGTTGAAGAATTCTCTTCAGTCGTCGTTGGTCCCGTTCTTGCAGGATCTTTTTCCGGCCGCAGCGATGCCGGGAGATTTGATGGTTTACCGGATTTCTTTATTCACAGTGCGCGAAAATCCTCACTTCTTCGGTACTTCTGAATGCAGTGACCCATCGCTCGTTCGCCTACAATAACACGACGTTCAGACTCACTTAAATCTTGGTAACCTGTCGTTCTAGCAGCAGTAACCGATCCAACTGCGGCAGACACTTGTCTTATATAGGCGTTGCCGACCACAGCGGTGTATTCCGCCTCTTTACATACCTCAGTGTGCATATTTCAATGCGCATGCGTCTAGCAGTTTCTTTGGCGCTTCAGTGTAGTACGACAAGTATTATTTCGCAACATTACTCGATATTTAAACGTTAGCCCAGGCCAGGACTGAGACCGTTTCTGCACACCATATATGTTGATTAATTTTTTTAAATTTTTGATTCTATTTCTAGGAAAACCACCGAGATCCACACGTCCACTATTAGTACGTGTATTTTCAAATATTGCAGTCGAATACGGACTTCGTCCAAGAACATTGTCACTTACCCCTGGAATGGAACCTGGGCGTTTTTGGTATGGCGACGGTGGTCCATTGCCTGTGTGGTATCTGTAATTCTCTGAAATATGATATCATGATATCTGTAGCTTTCCCGATCTTTGCCGAGGTGGACCTGCTAATTAGCATCTCGATCAGTCTTCACACAACTCGGTTCCTTTGCGCGTGGGTGGTTGCTGAAAGCGTCAATTGCCCTCGAAGCCACTTGAGTGACGCCAAGTCACCTCTTTATGTGAACCTTTTTTGTAAAGGCCTCGTCGCTATTGCTGTGGACGCCGAGTTGCCACTGTTGTCTCGGTAGGATGAGTTTGTGAGTTGGTGAAACGGCTTCTGGTGCACTACACCTCTAACGCGGATTCTCCCTTCCACCACTACGCAGCTATGCCCCAGGGTCAGGTAAAAAGAAAGGAGAGCGAAGGTTCTACAATACTCTAGTAAATTAGTAAAAAGTCAACACAAATGAGTTAAAAAGGTTTACTCATCTTAGTGACTTGTAGAATAATGGAGTCTGCAACACTGCATGTAATATAACAGAAAAAAGGCCCTCAATGGGGCGAACCATTCTAGCGACGATAAGTAGGGAGCCGGCCGCGGTGGTCTCGCGGTTCTAGGCGCGCAGTCCGGAACCGTGCGACTGCTACGGTCGCAGGTTCGAATCCTGCCTCGGGCATGGCTGTGTGTGATGTCCTTAGGTTAGTTAGGTTTAAGTAGTTCTAAGTTCTAGGGGACTGATGACCACAGCAGTTGAGTCCCATAGTGCTCAGAGCCATTTGAACCATTGATAAGTAGGAAAATCCTCCCTTCCCGCTGATTCTTACCTTGTGGGTAACCAGGGAACGGACTACTGGTATTCGCCAAGCGTCGTCTAGCAGTGAAAGACAGTGATGTACAAAGTTGAAAAGGATCCTGAGGAACGGCAGAGGGCTCCTCATTCTGACTGTCAGAAATCGCTCTCAAAAGACAAAACGCCAATACAGTTCGCTAATTAAGCACGACCGAATCTACAGTATAATACATCACAATTTAGAGATAATAAACAGCAGCAAGTTTCTGGTTACAGAAGTGTTGACATCACTTGTCTTTTTATTTCAAATGTTTTGGCAAAGCTTGTGGAAAAAGATAAACGCACATATCAATCTCGAAATTAAAAAATATAATTCAACATGAGCAGCTCGAAGCATTTCATCTGTAATTACAGCTTGCGTGATGGCACCGCTCCCAGATACTTGGTTGCCAGTATGATCACTCATCAGCCTAGCGTGTGGAAGAGGATGGGTCGTAATGAAGTCTGCAAGGGTACTGGTATACGGACACTGCTTCGTTATATAAGCGAAGAGTAAAAGCAATTTTATGACGAACTTTGTGCAGGACTAGTAGATGAAAAACTCCAAACGATTGCAGTTGAAGGGTGCGGCAAACTGCCGATCCGATTGAAAAAAATAAGACACACAAGAATATTTTTAAAAAGTTAAGAAACGAAGAGGAGTTCGTTAGAGACAGGACACTAGTTGGTAGAAACAGGGATAGCCAGTGAGGAAAGTGTTCCGCAACCAAGAAAGAAGGTGTATTCTGTAGTGTCAGAGATATCGATGCTCTGTAGGAACAGGAGAAGTTGGGGACGAAAGCGTGTTCTGCTACCTCGGAGATATCAACGCTCGGTAGGAACAGGAGCAGCCAGCGGTTCCTCTTCCTATCGCGCGTTGATGTCTCCTAGACTACAGAATACATTTTGTTCTCCAGCAGCTCCTGTACATACAGAGCACTGATGGGGCTGTATACCGACCATAGTCTCTCTGAACAGTTGCAACGACAGCATGGAATGCTTAAATCTGACCTGGCGGGAATCTGAATCATGCTGCTCACGAAAGAGTGCATTACATCTCGCTGGGTGAGGAAAACAATTATTAGACAAGTGATGGCGAATTACAACTACCGTAGGACCAAAGGGCTCTCAGAACCGAAATATAAGGGAAAGTCAGAAGTATTCCGGGAGACGACATGCCAAGATATTCAAGATCTTGCAAAAGAAAATAAACTGAAGGCTACATATGTTCAGCGAAAAAGTGAAAACACTACAGTTATATGTAATGGTTTAAATTAGTAAAGATAGAAAGATAGATAGATAGTGACAGTAAGAAAACTACGTATTTGACACTTCGTCTACTTTATGACATTAGGTTACTATTAACATCACCTATATTTCTGAAAGTTCATATGTTGTCACTACAAAGGAAAAGTCAGGAGACCTGAAGAATTAGACTGAGCTTTGATAGTTCTAATACTACAGAGCACGTCTTCTTCCTTAGCTGTTCCTCTTCCTATCGCGCGTTGATGTCTCCTAGACTACAGAATACATTTTGTTCTCCGGCAGCTCCTGTTCGTACAGAGCGCTGATATCTCTGAGACTGCAGAGCGTACCGTCTTCCTGGCTGCTCCTGTTCCTACCGAGCGTTAATATCTCTGAGACAGCAGATCACGCTTTCGTCCCCAACTTCTCCTGTTCCTACGGAGCACTGATCTGATATCTCTGGCACTGCAGAACACACATTCTTTCCTGGTTCCGGAACACTTTCCTGACTGACTATCCTCGCCTCTTGTTTGCGTTCATATACCCGAGGCTGTAGTACACATTTTCTTTCCAGGCTGCTCCCTGCTCTTACCTCGTTGTGACATCTGTGAACTGTAGAACACATATTTTTTACCGGATGGTCCTGTCGGTACTGAATGTTCGTATCTTCGAGATTGAAACATATGCTGTATCACAATTAACTTCTGGTGTGCAAAGCTGTATTATTTTTAAAACACATCAGAGGTGAATTGTTTTCATTGGGGACTGAAAAAAATCTCGTTTGGGACATGCGGGGGGCCGTGTCCTCGTAGTAGGAACCAGCCTGAAGTGGTTAAGGGAGATCGCGAGAAACCTAAATCAGGATGGTCGCGTGAAAATCGGAGGCTTTACTCTGCTGAATACAAGGCCAGCCTTTTTAAAGTGTGCCATCTCATCCGGTTTATCCCTAGGGCAATATTGTGTAGGAAATAAGTTGTTTAATAATGTAAAAAGCTTGTGCTATACTTTTCATTCATTTCTCACTTTGTCACTGCACACACTACATACAAGGTAGACACTACACACACTATCAGCTGATATGAAGACGATAGTGACGATGTTTGGTCAGTTTCCTGTACTGCAATTTCATATTTGTTCGACGTAAAAACTGAATCAGCATCCATCTGTAATGAGTGAGATGTTGTGCTCAGAAAGAGGATAAGGTTTTAACACATTCCATAGTTCTGTTAGTGTGTTTTTACACAGAAAAGGAAAGCAAAAAATAAGATGAAAGTGTTATATGAAATGATAGACGTTTTGTTATTGTCATTATTATTTTTCTTTGTGTTACATTTTTTTTTACCAAGGCTGTACTCAGTGTTATCAAAATAATCGTTCACTGTATAGAATATATTGCTTAACAGCCACTTCTTAATTGCCTTTTTGAACAAGTTTGTTTTAGTGATCTCTTTAATCTTCTTGGATAATTTATTTTAGAGTTTTCTTTCTTGCCAGTAGATGCTGTTTGAGTTTTATGTTTATTCTGTCTCTGTAAATGTAAGTTCATTTAGATCTTGATCCATGGGCAGTGCTGTTTGTGCAGTAATTATCAGTGTTATTTTTGGTATGCGCAACTGATTGGTAAATGAATGAGTAGAAATTTTGTGTTCGTTAGGAAACCTATGAAGGTGCCGTCTACATTTAAGTGAACAGTATAATTTTCCTTCTTCAAAATGAAATTCATAGCGTTTGTTTTCTTTACGTTCTAAGTTACTTTTATACTGACTTATTGTAAACTTCCTTGTGGGTTTCATTTTCTTTTCTCTGCAAGCAGTTGTGTTTTTTTTTTAGTGCCAATGACACTGCTGCCATCAGCAAAGAGAACTTTTCCGCTGTGACTAAGAACGTTAGGAAAGTCATAGATTTATATACTGAATCGCCAAAGAAACTGGTATAGGAATGCCGATTCAGATAGTGGTATATGTAAAGAGGCAGAATACGGCACGGCGGTCGGCAAGGCAGATATAAGAAAACAAGTGTCTGGTGCTGTTGTTAGAACAGTTACTGCTGCTACAATTGCAGGTTATCGAGATTTAAGTGAGTTTGAAAGAGATCTTGTAGTCGGCCCACGAGCGATGGGACACAGCGTCTTCGAGGTGGCGATGAAGTGCGGATTTTCCCGTACGACCATTTCATCGGTGTACCGTGAATATCAGGAATGCGGCAAAATATCTAATGTCCGACATCGCTGCGGTCGGAGAAAGATCCTGCAAGAACGGGACCAACTACGACTTACGAGAGTCGTTCAACGTAACAGAAGTGCAACCCTTCCGCAATTTGCAGCATATTTCAATGCTGGCCATCAAGAAATGTGAGCGTGCGAACCATTCAACGGAACATCATCGATGTGGGCTTTCGGAGTCTAAGGTCCTCTCGTATTCCCTTGATGACTGCACGACACAAAGCTTTACGCCTCGCCTGGGCCCGTCGACACCGACACTGGAGTGTTGATGGCTGGAAACATGTTGCCCGGTCGGACGAGTCCCGTTTGAAATTGTATGGAGCGAATGGACATGTACGGGTATGGAGACAACCTCACGAATCCGTGGGCGCTGCATGTCAGCAGTGGAGTCTCTGAAATGGTGTGGGGCGCGTGCAGTTGGAGTATGGGACTCTCGATAGCTCTAGGTACGACTCTGACAGGTCACACGTACGTAAGCATCCTGTCTGATCACCTGCTTCCGTTCATGTGCATGGTGCATTCCGACGACTTGGTCAATTCCAGGAGGACAATGCGACACCGCACACGTCCAGAACTGCTACAGAGTGACTTCAGGAACACTGTTCTTAGTTTAACACTTCCGCTGGGTTGCAAACTCCCCAGACACGAAAATTATTGAGCATGCCTGGGATGCCTCGGAAGGTGCTGTTCAGAAGAGATGTCCGCCCCACGTACACACTTCCGCTGGGTTGCAAACTCCCCAGACACGAAAATTATTGAGCATGCCTGGGATGCCTCGGAAGGTGCTGTTCAGAAGAGATGTCCGCCCCACGTACTCTTATCGGATTGCCCGCATCTCGTGGTCGTGCGGTAGCGTTCTCGCTTCCCACGCCCGGGTTCCCGGGTTCGATTCCCGGCGGGGTCAGGGATTTTCTCTGCCTCGTGATGGCTGGGTGTTGTGTGCTGTCCTTAGGTTAGTTAGGTTTAAGTAGTTCTAAGTTCTAGGGGACTTATGACCACAGCAGTTGAGTCCCATAGTGCTCAGAGCCATTTGAACCATTTTCTTATCGGATTGTGGACAGACCTGTAGGATTCACGGTGTCAGTTCCCTCGAGCACTACTTCAGACATGTTAGGCAGGTATGCCAGTTTCTTTGGCTCTTTAGTGTATAAGGGACCTTATTGGCCCTAATGTGCTTCTCTGTGGACGTCATAGATTATTGTATTTGGTTCCGGCGAGTCTTCTGTTAGAAGGTTAGGCTCGCTTGAGGTATACGTTATCTCTCGCCTTCTGGCCCTACTTGGAACATTCCGCGTGTCACGGTGTGTGTGACGGTGTGTGTCGGCAGGTGCTGGACCTGAACGACAACGCGCCCGAGTTCCCGGGCGCGCCGGCCGAGGTGCGGCTGGCGGAGAACGCGGCCGTGGGCCAGGAGGTGTGCGTGTGCCGCGCGCGCGACCGCGACGCTGCCGCCAACAGCCGGCTCGCCTACAGCCTGGCGCGCGACCCGGACGGCCAGTTCGGCGTGGGCGCCGCCAGCGGCGTCGTCTACCTGCGGCGGCCGGTGCGCGCGCCGCCCGGCACCTCGCTCTCCGTCGAGGTGGCCGCCACCGACGGCGGGCAGCCGCCGCGCACCGCGCGCCACGCCCTCTCCGTGCTCGTCGTCGACGTCAACGACCACACGCCCGTCTTCGACCACACGTCGTACGAGACGTCGCTGCTCGAGTCGACGCCCGTCAACGAGCGCTTCTTCGCGCTGGCCGCGTCCGACGCCGACCTGGGCGCCAACGGGCAGGTGCGCTACGCCATCAGCGATGGCGACGCGGCGGGCCGCTTCGGCGTCTTCCCCGACGGCTGGCTGTACGTGCGCAGCGCGCTCGACCGCGAGCAGCGCGACTACTACTCGCTGTTGGTGACGGCGTCCGACGGCGGCAACCCCCCGCGCTCGTCGCAGGTGCCCGTCACCGTGCACGTCGTCGACGAGAACGACAACGCGCCGCAGTTCGCCAACGCCACGTTCGAGTTCCGCGTGCGCGAGAACGAGCCGCCCGACTCGTTCGTGGGCAAGCTGTCGGCGTCGGACCGCGACGTGGGCCGCAACGCCGAGCTGACGTTCGCGCTGTCGGGCGGCGCCGACCAGCGTCACTTCACCGTCGACCCCAAGAACGGCTTCGTCAAGACGCTGCACGTGTTCGACCGCGAGCAGCTGGTGCGCGACACGGGCCAGAGCTACGTGGTGCTGGAGGCCACAGTCACCGACAACGGCGCGCCGCCGCTCGGCGACCGCGTCAAGGTGTACGTGCACGTCGCCGACGAGAACGACAACGCGCCGCGATTCCTGCGCACGCCCTACCGCGTCCAGGTCTCCGAGGCCGCCGGCGTCGGCACCCAGGTGCGTGCTCACTCGCCTACTCTTACTTTAGGCAAATCTGCCCGTTAGCAGGTTGTGCTACTTCGTGGTTATTCCAGATGATGGAACCGTTTTCAAAACTCGGTATTTGTTCGAGTACAAATCCAAATAGAACGAGCTTTATACCAGTGAAAATATCAAGTTTCAAAGTTTTTTTTTCATAACGTTTGATATCAATTTAATAAATTTAATAATTTGTAATTAAATTGTTTTTAATAATTAATTAATAACTATAAATGTGATAAATGATCAGTGTGGCCAGTGTTGGCTGTATGGCAAACATCTACACGGTACCCAAACATGTACACGGTACCCAAACATCTACACGGTACCCAAACATCTACACGGTACCCAAACATGGTACCCAAACATCTACACGGTGCCCAAACTCGTCCCACACACACGAAAGCATACCTGCTGTTGCCGGCCTGGGCGGCCGAGCGGTCCTAGGCGCTACAGTCTGGAACCGCGCGACCGCTACGGTCACAGGTTCGAGTTCTCCCTCGGGCACGGATGTCTCTCATGTCCTTAGGTTAGTTGGGTTTAAGTACTTCTAAGTTCTAGGCGACTGATGACCTCAGAAGTTAAGTCTCATAGTGCTCAGAGCCATTTGAACCATTTCAACCGTATCTGCTGTTACTGAGTGCACGACAGCAGATCGTTCAGAGTGGTTGGTAGAGGCGCCACGTAAACACCGTCCTTCACATAACCCCATGAGAAACAGTCGCGTGCTGTGAGATCAGGAGATCTCGGTGGCCGGAAGTGCAGAGCCAGGTCCTCAAGTCACTCGCGACCGATCCAGCGCTGAGGGAGGGAGTCATTCAAAAAGCCTCGTACAGCACGGTGACAATGGGGCGGAGCTCCATCCTGTTGGAAAATAAAGTCTGGGGAATCTTCCATAACTTGAGGGAACAGCCATTCTTCTAACATGTCCAGGTACGTCATTCTCGTTACACTTCTTTCCGCTAAGAAAAATGGACCGTAAGCCTTTGTACGGGATATGGCACAGAACATGTTGATCTTCGGTGAGTCTCTTTGTTGTTGCAGTAGTGAATGTGGATTTTCCAAACCCCGTAAGCGAACACTGTGTCTGTTGTCTTTTCCACTAAGATGGAACGTCGCTTCATGGCTAAAAATTATATGCTGTAGAAATGCGTCATCCTCCATCTTTGCTAGCACATAACCGCAAAATGCGAGACGCTTCTCGCTGTCATTGGGGTTGAGAGCCTGCACAAGTTGTAATCGGTAGGGCTTGTACAACAAACGCCGTCTCAGAACTTTCCATGCAGTTGGTTGGTAGACTTACTGGGACTGTGCACAAAACTTTCTTGAACCAGTCGGACATCATCCTCAGACACATGCGGTCGGCCAGTGCCTTTTCCTTTGCACACACTCCGCCTATATAAATTGCTTAAACCAACTTCTAATGCTTTTGCGAGTTGGTGATCCAATATCGAATTTGGTTCGAAGTGCCCGCTGCATCGTAATTTCCGACTCACTTTTCGCGAACTCAAAAACGCAGAAAACCCTGTGCTCCACAGTCGCCATCTCACCCACAACTGACAATGAAACGGAATGACGGCCCTATTGCTGCGTGAACTCTACCGGCCGCTTCTGGAACCATCGCCGCCGGCCCGCCCCCGCCCGGCAAACTCTTTGAAACTTCCTCTTGTCATTCGTACTTCCTCTTGTTCATTCTGGATTTGTACTTGAATAGACACGAATTTTTGAAAATTGTTCCATCATTTACAATAACCCTGTATATTACGACTGATTATCGTTATAATTCAACCGTAAGTTATTCACAGCAAAACAAAGAGTTTAACATGTTAACATAATGAGTACGTCTAAATGCTGGTCTTGAATCCGAAGACTGGTTCGATGCAGTTCTCGACCTCAGTCTGTCCAATGCCAGCCTGTTCGTCTCTGCGACCGACATCCGTTTCATCCCCATTACTGTATCCGAGCCTGGGTCTTCCTCTATGGCTTTTACCCCCATACTTTTGACTCTTACTCGACACACGATTCCTTGATGCCTTAGCGTAGGTCCTGTCAACTGTCATAAAATTCGATTCACTACCACAGTGGTTATTCAGTTCACCCAGCTCATCTTAAGTGTTGCTCTCTAAAACCAGTTTTCAAAATCACCTATACTCTCTTTGTCTAAAGTGTTTACATTTCATTTCCATAGAAAGCTGCACTCCAGACAATACCTTGAAGAGTAACTTGTTCAACCAAAACCGAGATTGGTAGCGCAGTGTTTAGCATTCGCGAGAACGACGGTTCAAACCCGTCTCCGGCCATCCTGATTTACGTTTTCCTCGATTTCCCTAACTCGCTTGAGGCAGATGCCAGGATGGTTCCTTTGAAAGGGCGCGTCGGCTTTCCTTCCCCTTACTTCCCTAATCCGAGCTTGTGCTCCGCCTCTAATGACATCGTTGTCGACGGGACGTTAAACACTAATCTCCTTCTCCTCCCAAGTATCAAAACTCATCTACCATATTCGGTGTGTTCCCTCACTATCACCAGATTTAATTCCACAACATTCCATTACCCTTGTTTTACGTTTGTTTATTTTACATCCGCTTTTCAAGACACTATCCACTACATTCACCTGCTCTTCCAAGTCCTTTGCTGTCCTAACAAAACGGCAATTTCTTTCAAAAACCTTATATTTTTACACTTCTCTCAGAAATTTAATTTCCTTTCCAAATTTCTCCTTGTTATCCTTCACTATTTGCTCAGTGTGCAGACTGAATAACATTGGTGTGAGGCAACAACCCTGTCTCACTAGCTTCTCAACTAATGCTTCCCTTTCATGTCTGTCGAAACTTGTCACTATAAAGTGGTTTCTGTTTGAGTTGCAGATACCTTTCTGCCCCCTGTATTTTTTCCATGTTGCCTGCAAAATTTCCATTCGATTCGAGGCAAAACGAAATCAAATCCACCTTACGTTTATCTTGTAGCAAGCGGCAAAGTGGTCAACATCTGTTCACCAGGGGTGCGGCTGAAATTTGCAATCTGGAACTAACTGTTCCAGTCTTAACACTCTGAGTTCAATCGACGAGTCCAATCGACCCCACCTGATTCCAGGCACAATCGTTTTTATAATTACAATATTATTCGAGGTGGTCAATCCACTGGCAGTATTACTTACACAACGGATCTTTGGGATTATGGTGTGGACAGGTCGAAATGCAATGTAATTCGGCATAGGAAGTTGGAGTCCCCTAGCTAACTTAAAAAGTAAACAAACAGATTTTTTGCAACCCAGTAAACTCCGTAAGAGGAAGTCCGTATAGCCGGCCCCGTGCAGAGGGTCGGCGGGTGGGCGGAGGAGCGGAGCCCGGAGTGAGCGGAGCCGCTCGTGTCGTTGCAGGTGTTCCGCGTGTTCACGGCGGACGCGGACGAGGGCGCCAACGGGCAGGTGTGGTACTCGCTGGCCGGCGGCAACGAGGAGGGCCGGTTCGCGGTGGACGCGGCCACGGGCGTGGTGACGGTGGCGGCGCCGCTGGACCGCGAGCGCGCACCCGCCTACCGGCTGCTGGTGGAGGCGCGCGACGCCGCCCCCGACGCGGCGCGCCGCCTCAGCGCCACCGCCGAGCTGGCCGTCGACGTGCTCGACGAGAACGACAACGCGCCTCGCTTCACGGCGCCGCTGCTGCCGCGCGTCTCCGTCGCCGAGACGACGCCAGTCGGCACCGAGCTGGCGCGCTTCGCCGCCGCCGACGCCGACGCGGGCGTCAACGCCGACGTGAGCTTCTCGCTGGCGGGCGGCAACCGGCGCGACGCGTTCGGCGTGGACGCGGCCACGGGCGCGCTCTACCTGCACCGGCCGCTCGACTACGAGGAGCTGGCGGCGTACGCGCTCAACGTGACCGCGGCCGACGGCGGCAACCCGCGGCTCGCCACCACGCTGCTCTTCCGCGTCGACGTCGAGGACAGCAACGACAACCCGCCCGCCTTTCCCAACACGGCCATCGTGCGCCAGATCCGCGAGGGCATCCCGCAGCGCACGCCCATCGTCACGGTCGCCGCCGAGGACCCCGACTCGGGCGCCAACGGCGAGGTGGAGTACCGCATCGGCGCGCAGGAGCCGCCGGGGCCGGCGCACTTCGGCATCGACCCGGCCACCGGCGTCATCCACACGCTGCTGCCCGTCGACCGCGAGGCCGTCGACACCTTCCGGCTGACCGTGGTCGCCACGGACCGCGCGCGGCCCGAGTCGGCGCGCCTCTCGGCCGAGAAGCTCGTCACCGTCATCGTCGAAGACGTCAACGACAACGCGCCGCAGTTCGTGTCGATGAACGCGGCCGTGCTGCCGGCGGCGGCGCGCCTGCCGCCCGGCGACGACGTGTTGGTGGCGGTGGTGCGCGCGCGAGACCTCGACTCGGCCACCAACGGGCTCGTCACGTACGACCTGGTGAGCGCCGAGCCGGCCGCCGGCGGCGACCACTTCCGGCTGGACCGCAACTCGGGCGCGCTGACGGTGCGCCGCGGCGCCGCGCTGCCCGAGCCGCGCTACCACCTGGCCGTCAAGGCGAGCGACGAGGCGGTGCAGGCGGAGCGCAAGTCCAGCGACGCCTACCTCACCGTGCTGGCCGCGCCGCCCGCAGGGCCTGGCGCGGGCGCGCCGCGCTTCGAGCCGGCGGCCGACGCGGGCGGCAGCGTGTACGAGAACGAGCCGGCGGGCACCAGCGTGCTGCGCGTGCGCGCCGCCGTGCCGGGCGCGCCCGCCGCCGCCCTCGAGTACTACGTCACCAACGTGACGTGGGCGGGCGCCGCGCGCCGCCAGGCGGACCGCCTCTTCGCCGTGGACGCGCGCCTCGGCGTGCTGAGCACGGCCGCGCCGCTGGACCGCGAGGCGGGCCCGCCGCACTACCTCGTCACCGTCGTCGCCGTCGTCGTGGCCGGCGCGCCGCCCGCCCTCGCCACCGCCACGGTGAGTGCCGCCTCCGGCTCCGGCCGCAGCTCCGGCTGCTCGCGTCCTACTCGAGGCCTCGCCTCACCGCTCTCTCTCTCTCTCTCTCTCTCTCTCTCTCTCTCTCTCCCTCTCTCTCGTCTCAGTGCGGTCCGTGCGGCAAGTGAGTCTCCCGCAGGCGCCCTCACGTAGGTTATTAACCTACTCAGCCTGTATTCACAGTCCCTCGCCTCCAGTGATAACTTTTAGCCCACTACGCAGACAGACAAGTGTTACGTAAGTTTAACGTGTGTATCTGTCTGTGGCGTCGTAGGTCCTAAACAGAGGGTCCCATTTTAGTGCAGCTTTTATTTTATTTTATTTATTTATCTTTTTTGGGGATGGGGCAGGAAGCTTGTCGAATCGGATGTTTCTTCGCCACGTTCCGCAATTTTCTATTCGGACGTTTAAATCTCATCAGCTACATTAAGTAAGAAAGTTTTCCCCCACCGCGCTCTCTCGATTTACGCCGGATTGTAGAGCTAAAATATATCTCAATAAAAGCCGGCGAGAACGAATCTTTATGGTTGACCGACAATGATGATTTCTGCCTTGCCTAGTCGCCCGTTTCAGCACCTACAAAGCAGAAAAAGAGTGATTGTGACTCAAATGGAAAAGATGAACATATGCTCTCGCAGACTTTTTTGTACGTCTTTTTTGAGGTTTAGCATTTAGTACTAAATCAAATGATTTTGCCCTAACAGTTTAAGCAGCCTATTGCCGCAGCGGCAGCCCACTTTCTTCCGACTCCATTTAGAATTATCGCCACTGCTTACTGCTTACGACACCTCAGTTAACTAGATATATGTGCTAAAACATAGTCAATGAATAGAGGGTGACACAGAATAACATGAATGTTCAAAATGAGTAGTGGCAGCCATGGGCAGGTGGCAGCACTGCGGGTTCGTGACAGTTAGCGAGTAAACAGTCCGCCATTTCAGTACTCGTGGATAAGTGGAACGGACGACAGCGTGCGTTACCCACAATTGTTTTATTTTTATTTATTTATTTATTTATTTTTGTGAAAACATCAGTAGTTTGGTAGCGGCGCACAGGGAGTTTCGACGTCTTTATGCCGTTCCGTCAAAACACGCCATAAAATGTTGGATTAATGACTTTGAAGAGACTGGATCTGCCCTCAAGAAGAACCCAGCACGACGACCAAGAAGTGTGCGTTCTCCAGAGAACGTTCGTCCTGTACGGCAGTCTCTCTTACGGACCCCACGGCGTTCAATTGGTAAGGAAGCAGCAGTGGTTGGAATGTCCAAGGGCAGTGTGTTCGCAGCAGTCTTCATTTTGATTTAAAATATCATCCGAACAGACTGCAGATGATGCAACAATTGAAGGACAAAAATTACCGGCTACGATTAGGATTCTGTCAACAACTGATAACAAAAATATCGCGATGAATTGCTAAACAAGTTGTGGGTGTCAGATGATGCACATTTTCATCTCACTGATGTGAATAAACAAAACTACAGTCACAGGCCAGATCCTAACCACATTGGTGAGCGCCCTTTACACGCTAGTAAAGTGACAGTATGGTGTACAGAAAGCAGGTGGCAGTTATAAGAGTCGAGGGGTATGAAAGGGAAGCAGTGGTTGAGAAGGGAGTGAGACAGGGTTGTAGCCTATCCCCGATGTTATTCAATCTGTATATTGAGCAAGCAATAAAAGAAACAAAAGAAAAGTTCAGAGTAGGTATTACAATCCATGGAGAAGAAATAAAAACTTTGAGGTTCGCCGATGACATTGTAATTCTGTCAGAGACAGCAAAGGACTTGGAAGAGCAGTTGAACGGAATGGACAGTGTCTTGAAAGGAGGATATAAGATGAACATCAACAAAAGCAAAACGAGGATAATGGAATGTAGTCGAATTACGTCGGGTGATGCTGAGGGCATTAGATTAGGAAATGAGACACTGAAAGTAGTAAAGGAGTTTTGCTATTTGGGGAGCAAAATAACTGATGATGGTCGAAGTAGAGAGGATATATAAAATGTAGACTGGCAATAGCAAGGAAAGTGTTTCTGAAGAAGAGGAATTTGTTAACGTCGAGTATAGATTTAAATGTCAGGAAGTCGTTTCTGAATGTATTTGTATGGAGTGTAGCCATGTATGGAAGTGAAACGTGGACGATAAATAGTTTAGACAAAAAGAGAATAGAAGCTTTCGATATGTGGTGCTACAGAAGAATGCTGAAGATTAGATGGGTAGATCACATAACTAATGAG
The DNA here is from genome assembly GCF_023898315.1 of Schistocerca nitens. Lineage (NCBI taxonomy): Eukaryota > Metazoa > Arthropoda > Insecta > Orthoptera > Acrididae > Schistocerca > Schistocerca nitens. The sequence goes on along the minus strand of NC_064620.1, from coordinate 634,448,700 downwards.
GAGGTATTGAATAGAATTGGGGATAAGAGGAGCTTGTCGCACAACTTGACTAGAAGAAGGGACCGGTTGGTAGGACATGTTCTGAGACATCGAGGGATCACCAATTTAGTATTGGAGGGCAGCGTGGAGGGTAAAAATCGTAGAGGGAGACCAAGAGATGAATACACAATGCAACCTCCCCACAGTAAAATAATATAAATAATATTCACATTTGGTGTAACGTTAAAACAGAAAAATTCCTAAACCTACCAACAGGAAAAGTGCATAACCTACCAATAATAAAATGTGACTAATCTCTCAATAATAAAAAATGTGACTCACTTATAACCTTTCAATAATGACTGTGAATTTAAACTGGTAAATTTAGGACGTCAGCAGTGCTGCGTCATGGCCCTGAAAATTCATTCTGAATAAATTGAAAAATCTTACCTCAATTAGGTCGCCCGTTAACGCGTATATATCTGCTCCCATAAGAAATTTTTTGGCGCAGCTCCGTGCAATGCTGCCCGATGGATTTGTCATATATAAAAAGAAACAACTGATTTTTCTTTACAATAATCGGGATGACCATGGATTGGAGAAATTAGTAAGTTCTTTAAATTGAGATGAATGATTATCAAAAGTTAATTTTTTATAAGAAAGATTATTATTAAGAGCTTTTTTTTTTTAAAAAAAAGCATTTACATGGGGCTTGACATAACAATAGTACATATGCGCGAGGCTGCTTTTACCTTATATTATATCGCTCAGGCTCCGCCATCGCTCCCCACGACCGGCCCAGCCAACACGATACACCAGACTGCTCGCTAGCAACTAGTTACTGCTACTACCACACAGTTCCTACTGCATACAACACTGCTCTTTGGTCTGAGATTCTCTTATAGCTTACATATCGTAGGCAGTGCATGAGCAATCCATCGAGTATATACAATATTGATAAGTGCAGAACATATTAAGAAAGACAAAATGTATACGCAATGAGTACAAAATATATTCACAAATATCATAAAGTGTACACGTACTGTATAACTTTTTAGCATTTTTACATGAATTAGACATATGAAGGAGTGAAATAAAGTGCACACGCACTGAGTACAAAATATATTAAGAAGTTACATAAAGTGCACACGCACTGTAAACTCTTTAGCATTTTTACATGAATTAAACACATCAAGGAGTGAAATAAAAAGTCTTTACCATTTTACAAGAACTGGGAAAGGAATGGGAAGGATTGCATCATGGTTGTAGCACAGTAGGTTGCACGTAGCTGCACTGAAAGTGCCTATCTTTCTACAGAAGCACAACACCAAGTGAGACAATCTGAATTTCTCTTCCCTGAAGTATTTATCAGTGTAGCCAAGACACTGAAATGTATTAATATTGTACGTTATCATTTTGGTAGTACATTAGGTACACCAAACAGTAGGACCATAATGACATCTCCATCGTTCAAGGTGGTGGACAGTTTGGTATGTCAACACCACATTCTTGTAAAATCCATACTCTTATATCAACGTAGAATTAGTGCAAAAACCAAATATAGTGCTCCATGATCATGAGGATGGACAGGACATACGGATATTGCAGTAATTGCTGGTGATAGGATCAGAAGGTGAAGGATACATTACGTCCTATGCTAGTCATCATAGAATGACACGAGTGTAACAACCGATCTGAATAATTATTGGCATTCATTGGCTATTTACACAGCATTTAAGTAGTATGTATGGAGTATTACAGAACATTATTCATAAGTCATCTCAATACAGTAATTATTACAGAACAGTATTCATAAGTCATCTAATTACAGTAATTAGTGGCATCATCAGTCTTTTCATTACAGTAATCATTAGCATCATAAGAGATCTCATTACAGTAATCAGCGGCATTCATTGGCCAGTTACTAAACATGTAGCAAGTACTGAGTATTACAAAACACTATTCATAACTCATCTGATTGCAGTAATTATTGGCACTCATTTATACAGTATAACAAAATATTATTAAGAACTCATGTCATTGCAGTAATTATTGGCACTCATTGGCCAGTTACAAAGTATTCATATAATTTTACAAAACATTATTCAGTATTATTCACAAGTCATCATTCGAAACAGGAGTTATTGAGTGTAGCATCTAAGCACAAGTCATCATATTACAGTAATCATTGGTATAGCATTTATGCAGTGTTACAAAACATCATTCATAATACATCTCATTACAGTAATCATTGGCATAGCATTTATGCAGTGTTACAAAACATCATTCAGTATTACTCAGAACTCATCATTCAAGTGACATAGGACATATTTAAAATGTAACACACTGTAACTATTACTCAAGGTCTGTAGTCCAATAATACATAGATATAATGGGTTCAATACATCTGAGAAATATGCATTATATTTAGGACTAGAAATATATCTTCAACTGGTAGCATTACTTAGTTGTATACCGGTAATAGTTGGGGCTGGTAATAAGCTTTTTTTTTCTACCAATGCATTGCGTTGGGACCGATAATTAATTGCTGGGGCATGAAAATTATTTGCTTCTGACTTATTGCTGGAAATAAGGATTAATAATGTCATGAGTCAGCTGTAGCAAGGTTATGAAACAAGTAGAGTATATGTGATCACATTCATGAATGATACACACAAATGGGTAAAAAACAAATGCAAGTATTAGAACAGGTTTCATAACTAAGTGTTTATAGCATATTAATATCATGAAAAGCTTCTCCTGGAAAAAATACAAAATGGATTATTGAGCTGAAAAAAAAATGTATATTATGCTGAAAAGGAGTAAGCTTCAAATTAACAGGTAATGAAACATGTACTTAATATGTATGTATTCTAGCTGTCTTTCCCAAAACGCTCAGTCATTATACTATGCGACATGAGACATACTGTCAAAAGGAACTGCAACAAATACTTAAATAACTAAATAACTAATAGAAAATATATAAACTTCATCATTATCCTCATCTGCAAAGAAAAAACGTCACTATTCATATTACCATAAATTCATCATTATCATCATCTGCAAAGAAAAACTTCATTATTCATATTACCATAACTTCATCACTATCATCACCTGCAAAGAAAAACTTCATTATTCATATTAGCATATTCTTCATATAACTATTCATCATCATTTATTATCATCTGCAAGAAATAGACACTTCATTATTCACATTCATATTACCATTTACTTCATACAACTATTCATAGTATAGAGTTTCTTATTTCTAGCATATTTCGTCACTAAAATTAACATGTGTAGTTCTGTCTGACAGCTTGCATCTATCGCCTCATATTCTGAAAGAAAAATAATTAGTTAAGACTGTTGCTATACAGTGTGTATAGTATTTTCTTGTTAATGCTTGTTAATTCTGATCCATTTACTCTTCATGATACAGTACTGCATTTTCTTTCGTTCATTCCGATGGTGAAATTTCCATTCCATAGTAAACCACTGTGTTTTGTTTAATTTATTTCTTTTACACGTTATTGCTTTCTGAAAATGATGAAAATGGATTAATATCTTGCATTTAAATCATATACCCATCAAATAAAAACTTGTTTCCAGTGATATAACTAAGCATACAGCATAGCATGACAGGAAACGTATTATGTCAAAAACATAGACAGTTTTCAAGTGCAAAAAATGTACACACAGTATCATAATGTAGTAGCAAAAAATGTAGACTAGTCAAGATGTTGAGATATCATGAGGCAAAATGTCAATGTCAACTGGTGTTTGTTACGTCTTAAACATTTCATAGTGGATACAGACAAAAATTCTACTTTCGATAGGGAAACAATCATACATACACAAAAAAAGGGAAAATGCGAATGGTCTGATTTGTAACGACAAGAAAAGCGTCCTGCTAACCTTTCCTTGCCGGGCACTTGCTAAGAAAAAACATAATCATCATCAGTAAGTAGTCACATAGATATAATTGCTTAAGTGGTCATATAAATATCAGGAAATGGCATTACAGTGTGATAAATCGTAAAGTATGTTCATTCAATAAAGGTTTTAATATTGGAGACATGGTGATTGCCTTTGCTTTTTCTGGTTCTCAAAGTTTCAACATGTAATAAATTGGGGTGGGGAATGCTGCGAATTCTATATGGACCTGCGTATAGAAGCTCAAATTTACTGCATCTACTCTTTCCTCTGTTGGATAAATAATGTGTGCGTACTAATATCTTCTGTCCAACGTGAAAGTCACGGCGTGTACAAACCCGTTTTTGCTGTCTTCTCCGGCGCTCTGCGGCACGTTTGATGTTGTTGAGTGCAATGTCAATTATTTCATGGTGGCGTAGTCGACGAGATGTAGGAAAGGATACTAATTCTTTAATTTTGTTAGGTGGTTCAACATTTTTCAATATAACAGTCGGAGATAGCATAGTAGATTCATTTGGTATGGAGTTAATTACATCCTGGAATGAGAGTATGTGTGTGTCCCAATCAATATGTTTTTTATAGCAGTATATTCTACATAGTTTACCAATTTCTTTCATTAGTCGTTCACAAGGATTCGAAGAAGCGTGGTACCTGGATATATAGATCGGAGAAATGTTTCTTGCTCGTAACATACGTGTCCATATAGCAGATCGAAACTGTGGTCCATTGTCGGAAATTACTTTCAATACATGCCCTACATGAAATAAAAAATGTTTTACAAATGCATTCGAAATAGATTTAGCAGTAGCTTTGCGTAACGGACTGAAGGTTACAAATTTCGAAGTGAGTTCAACAGTGACAAAGATGTAGCAAAAACCTCTATTAGTTCTGGGAATCGGTCCAAAAATGTCTACAGCGGCCATGTGTCTCAATTTAACGGGTACAATGGGATGTAACGAGGGAATATGTGAAGTCGTGTCTGATTTAGCTTTCTGGCAGATTTTACATGACGTTAAAACTCGCCGAATACGTTTCTCCGTGTTCGCAAAATAACAGTTCTGTCTCAGTATGAGAACACATTTTCTGGCTCCATAATGTGCGTAACTTAAATGAGTATACCAAATAAATTTGTTAACAAGCTCGTCAGGAATACATAATAACCAACTATTGCTGTCAGGGTGAGGCCGGCGAAACAGAATATTATTGCGTACAGTATAATGGTTTCTAATGGTAACATTATTCTTATCTTGCCAAAGGCGTTTAATTTCTTTCCGCACGTTGTCTTTGCTCTGCTCTTGTGCTACGTCTCGTAATGACGATGAAATGAAGTTTTCAAATGCGACTTGTTGAATATACATGACGCTAGAATTTGCTTGGCAGAAGTTGGTTGCGATGTCTTGCTGATTGTTGCTGAGAGAGCGGAAGTCTGCTACAATATCTTGTGTACCGGGAATGTGAATAATTGTAAAATTAAATTCCTGTAAATAAAGTTTCCATCTGCTTAACCTGTCGTGTGTAAATTTTGCGGAAAGTAAAAACTGTATAGCTCTATGATCTGTGTAAACGGTGGTATGTCTTCCATAAAGAAAATGCCTAAATCTGGTAAATGCCCATACAACACATAATGTTTCAAGTTCTGTGACAGAATAATTGCGTTCAGCAGGTGACAGAATGCGACTTGCAAAGGCGATGTTTTTAATTACTGTAGTACCGTCTTCTTGAATTTCCTGAAAAATATGTACGCCTAAAGCGGTGTTAGAACTGTCGGTGGCAATGGAAAAATTTCTAGTAAGATCTGGGTGTGATAAAAGAGGTGCGCTCAAGAAAGCTTGTTTTAGATTGACAAATTCAGACTGTGCTGGGCTATCCCAGGACCAAATAGCGTTTTTACCCGTCAATTGACATAATCTAGGGGTGTCTAAAGCAGAGTAATGAATAAATTTACGGAAAAAGTTAATTAAACCCAAAAAGCTGCGTAGTTGTTTCTTCGTCGTAGGAACAGTAATGTCTTCTGCTGAAATTACATGTCCAAGAAATTTTATAGAAGTTTTGCCAAAGTGTGATTTGCTAAGATTAACTGTGAGTCCTTGTGCACGAAAAGTTTGCAACAGTTGTTCCAGAATCAGATTATGTTCAGACCAGTTAGCTTCTGCAATAAGAATGTCGTCTACATACGTTGTGATTCTGTCTTTAAGTTCTGTCGGAAGTATACTATTCAAACCGCGAATAAACGCTGATGGAGAATTTTTAAACCGAATGGTAATTTACAAAATTGATAACAGTCATCAAAACAGAGAAATGCTGTGTACTTTCTGCAGTTCGGATGGAGTTGAATTTGTCAAAATCCCGATTTCAAATCTAATGTGGAATAAACAGCAGTACCATGAAATTTCTGTAGAAGTTCTTCTAGTGTTTGAGGGCGATCTGTTTCATTAATAATAATGTCATTGATGTGACGCGAATCAAGTACGAGCCGAAGTGAGCCATCGTTTTTCTTAACAATATGGAGCGGGTTTATGTACGGACTAACTGCCGGTTCAATAATTCCTTGGTCAAGCATAGCTTGCAATTCTTTCTTAACTTGTTCTCTGTGAATATATGGAATGGGATAATGTTTGGCTTTAAACGTGTCGTGCTGTTTAACTTGAAACTCATACATAAAACCGGACATAGTACCAGGGACGTTGTCAAAAACTGGAGCTTGCTGTAAACGAATTTTGCGTAGCTCTGTACGTTCGTCGTCTGTATTTGCACTGCTCTGTTTAACTTTATCAGAAATCATTTGCATAACGTCATAGTCGGCTTCGTCCGGTGTATTGTTGTTGTGAACATACGTATTTGTGAACAATGTGGAATGACAGTTTATGTTACGTGATGCAGAAATGACCTCTGTCCGATTAATTGTTTGTTCTTCTGTAGATAAAGAGTGCTGAAATTCTAATGCCAGTTGTACATTTTCATCACGTAACTAATGAGGAGGTATTGAATAGGATTGGGGAGAAGAGAAGTTTGTGGCACAACTTGACTAGAAGAAGGGATCGGTTGGTAGGACATGTTTTAAGGCATCAAGGGATCACAAATTTAGCATTGGAGGGCAGCGTGGAGGGTAAAAATCGTAGAGGGAGACCAAGAGATCAATACACTAAGCAGATTCAGAAGGATGTAGGTTGCAGTAGGTACTGGGAGATGAAGAAGCTTGCACAGGATAGAGTAACATGGAGAGCTGCATCAAACCAGTCTCAGGACTGAAGACCACAACACAACACAACAACATTAAATAGGAATTTTGAAAGTCAATAATTGCGTCGTGTTGTTCCAGAAAATTCGTACCTAAAATAACGTCTGTTGTCAATAAGGGAACAATCCAAAAATTTGAGTGAAACGTATGACCTGCAACACAAAATGATAAGTCTGTCTGTAACTTTACATCTACTCCTTTACTGGATACTGCTCCTTTTACTTTAGTTTTGCCTAATGGTAACGTAGGATAAATATTCTCTTTGTTACATTCGTTGAAGGTTTCTTCATTTATAACTGACATAGGTGATCCAGAATCGATTACTGCTGAAAATTTGGATGATCCAATCTTTACTTCAATGACAGGGTGGGAATTGGTTTTTTGAATAACTGGTTTTTCCTGCAAAAGAGTGTCTCGGATGTCGTCAAAAGTAAGAACATTTTTCGTGAACAAGATTCTCTGTGTCAAAAGTATTGCTTGCGTTGCTGGAAGATGCAACCTGTACTGTATCTAGTCAAATTCTTTCCGACGTGCTGTTATTTGCGGGAGGATGCTGTGGCATTTAAACTATTTGTACTGTTCTGTTATTTCTTCCTGACGTATTACGTTCGGGATGATACCGACTGTCTGGTTCATTCATGATAATCTGTTGTTGTGGTTGATTATGCTGCTGGTAAGACCGACTGTTATTAAACGTACGCTGAAAACTGTGCTCTTTACTTTACGTCTGTCATAATAATTGTTGCTATACGGCGCATTGCGATATGAGTTGAAATGGTGTGTTTTCTGTACGTAGTGATTTCCTTGTTGCTGTCCGTTACTATTTGGTGGAGCCGACGCTATACAGCTATACGTGCAGGCGGCGAAACATTAAAGCTTGGTTGACCTTGCAGACTACATTGTTGGTTAGGTATGCTAACCGACTGGTTTTGTTGATGTTGTGGGGAAAAGCCTCTATTATTGCCAAATTGTCTTTGCTGTTGCTGATAACCATGAGGATACTGATAATTAAAATTTTGTCTGTTATTAAAGTTCTGGTGGTTGTAATTCCTGGACCGTTTATCACCTTTGCTATTAAAATAGCGTGGCTGATCGGAATTTCCGTATGCTTGTTTGCCTTGGTTATGATGTGAAAAATTTTTGTTAATGAAGGAATAGTCTGATTGCTGAACTTCCAAAAGCTGTAACAGATCTCTGAATGCCGAAATATTTTCTTTCTTCTGGCCCGTCAAAAGTGATACTCTTAACGATCGTGGTAATTTAGAGATACATAATTGGATAAGTGCAGATTCACTGTATGGCTCACTTAAGTACTGGTTTTGTTGGACCATGTGTTCAAAAAATTGCATGATAGTGGGAAAATTTGAGTTCTCATAATTTGGTAAGCTAATTAATTGATCCTTGATTCCGCGCTGTGTCGTCTTCGACCAATACGCTGACAGAAAAGCATTCTGAAATTCTTCTACCGAGTACCATTGTCTCGCGATCGGTCTCATACGAGTTGCCGGTTCGCTTTCCAAAAAACTGCAAATAAATTCAAGTTTGTGTGTTACGGGCCAAGTTGGTGGAAAAGCAAAGCTAAATTGTTGTATCCAATCCAAAGGGTGAATCTGTGTTCTGTCATTTTTAAATACCTTAAATTTCCTAATGGATAGAAAGTGCTTGTAATCAAAATTATCGTCTCTGTATGGCTGAACAGGATTGAATGATAATCTATTTGTCTGTGACTGTTCGGAATCTATGTCATCTACTCTCTGTAAATTACCTAAATTATACTGGCTGTGTGAGTGTGAGAAATGTTCGGAATGTAGCGTATGCTGTGCCATGTTAGAGGCTGAAACATTTTTCATCTCTGTCACTTCTTGCTGTAAAGATGACAATTTTCTACGTAATGTATTATTGGACGAACCTATCTCACTGATTGTCTGCTGTAAGTTTTGGAATTCGGGTGTTTGATTGAACGAAATTGGTGACGTATCGTCTGATTTAGTGTCGTTGTTATTTTCGATAACCTCAATACGACTGGCCAATTCATCAAATTTTTTAGTCAATGCCTTAACCTGATCAACATTTTTAGTGTCACAAGCATTAATTTGTTTTTTTATTTTACGGGTGGTTTTGTTCAATTTCTTAACGTCTGCTTTAATAGCATCGGGATCCTGTATTAATTCCAACTGTTCAAGTCTGCTGGTCATTGTCTGAAAGTCTACTATGTGAGTGTCTGCTTTTGTTTTAACAGTGGAGATTTCATCATGCAATTCAGTGTTCAACTGTTTGATAGTATTAATTTCGTCTGATACTGTAGCGCTGTTGTTGTCTACGTATGTTTTTGCTTTCGTAAACAATTTACGCTTATCTTCCTGTCTCTGTGCAGTAATTGTTTCCATGACTTGTTTCTTTACTTTGTTCTGTTCCTGTACAAATTTACGGTAACGCGTTTCAGTGTTTTGTAGGTGGTGATTAAACCGTTCGTCAATTTGGCTGTTTTGTTGTTCAAATTTCGTATCTACTTTCGCATCCAGTGTGCGTGAAAGTTCTGATGACATTAATTTAAACTCGTCGCGTAACTGTGTTGCGTTTTCAGAACATTGTTTAGCGACTGCACTAATTTCATCTATAAGTAATTTCGTTGTGGCTGCATGTGTATTACTTAATTCTTGTGCAACAGATCTAATTTCTTCACTACTATTCCTAGCACAAGCCTTAATTTCCTCACGTAATTGTTCTTTAGTATCATGACATTGCACGGCAACGGCTGCAATCTGTTCACTAAGTTGTTTGAAATTGTTGTCTTGTTTATCATTCGACTGTTTGAAATTGTCATTAAGTTGTTTGTTCGATTCATTAAGGTTATCTTGTTTTTCATTAAGTTGTTTGTTCGATTCATTAAGTCGTTTGAAATTGTCTTGTTCTTTCTTCGACTGTTTGAGATTTTCATTAAGTTGTTTGTTTGATTCATGAAGTTGTAGCAATAATGCCATAACTTGATCCATGCCAATATTACCTACTCTATTCTCTGTGCTGTTTGATGGCGTATCTCAATTGTCACGTTTTGTGTAACCATTTGGTCATTCCTTGATTCTTGAAAAGGTTCGCCAATTGGATGTGCACTGTTGGTCACTACACCGGAATCAAATAAATCTGACATATTTTGAGTACATTGTTCACCTTCGTTAGAAACATTTGTCTGTTAACTGTGTAAATTTTGCCAATCATATGTGTCAAACCGGACAGCGTTCATTGTAACGGATCGTGCCGTGTCATCAATTGCCGTTAAATTAAGTGTGGACATAACTGAATGTGTTTGTTCATCATCTGGAATAAAATCATTACTAGTGATCGGCACGCACTGATTATCTGTAATTAGAGGATTATCACTATTAAACCGAGTGTCGCTAGCATTATCGGTCAAATTGTTCGAGTCAGCTTTTTCACTCATTGCACATCGCGATGTACTGTTAGCAGTTTTTCGCGGCATTTTCACAAATCAAAGTTAAGCACAAAATGAAACAAAGACAAAGCAAAAGTGGAACAAATACAATTACAACAAAGAGCAATAAATTGCCGATGATCTGTGAAAGAAAGAGTGACAAATTAGTAAATGCGTTGCGCCAGATGCAAACTACGTTTAATATTAAGTAAATAAGAGCAGATATATAACTGACTACCTCTCAGAAATTCACAAAAATACGATCCTGGCCGGTTGTTGACAAGTGTAACCTCCCCACAGTAAAATAATATAAATAATAATCACATTTGGTGTTACGTTAAAACAGAAAAATTCCTAAACCTCCTACAGTAAAAAATATAATTATATCGTTCATATTCAGTATAACCTACCAACAGGAAAAGTGCGTAAACTATCAATAATAAAATGTGAGTAATCTCTCAATAATAAAAAATGTGACTCACTTATAACCTTTCAATAATGACTGTGGATCTAGACTGGTAAATTTAGGACGTCAGCAGTGCTGCGTCATGGCCCTGAAAATTCATTCTGAATAAATTGAAAAATCTTACCTCAATTAGGTCGCCCGATAACGCGTATATATCTGCTCCTATAAGAAATTTTTTTGGCGCAGCTCTGTGCAATGCTGCCCGATAGATTTGTCATATATAAAAAGAAACAACTGATTTTTCTTTACAATAATCGGGATGACCATGGATTGGAGAAATTAGTAAGTTCTTTAAATTGAGATGAATGATTATCAAAAGTTAATTTTTTATAAGAAAGATTATTATTGAGAGCTAATTTAAAAAAAAAACATTTACATGGGGCTTGACATAACAATAGTACATATGCGCGAGGCTGCTTTTACCTTATATTATATCGCTCAGGCTCCGCCATCGCTCCCCACGACCGGCCCAGCCAACACGATACACCAGACTGCTCGCTAGCAACTAGTTACTGCTACTACCACACAGTTCCTACTGCATACAACACTGCTCTTTGGTCTGAGATTCTCTTATAGCTTACATATCGCAGGCAGCGCGTGAGCAATCCATCGAAATTACATCTGCTCGAGTGCGCTAACAACAAATTCCTTAATCGTGGACCTCTTACAACTAAGCAGATTCAGAAGGATGTAGGTTGCAGTAGGTACTGGGAGATGAAGAAGCTTGCACAGGATAGGGTAGCATGGAGAGCTGCATCAAACCAGTCTCAGGACTGAAGACCACAACAACAACAACATGATGTGGTGTTTCATCACATGGGATTATCAGACCTTACCTTTTCGCAAATGAACAGGAATATACAATAACTGTCAATGCCGATCGTTAAGTAGAAATGTTACGAACTTTCGGTACAACTGCACTGAACAACTTTCCAAGCATGCAAGAAGCCTGGTTTCAACAGGACGGAGCGACTTGACACACTGCACGTCAGTCAATGGCATGTGTGCGAGAACTGTTTGGCAACCGTGTGAGTGATCTCACTATTCGGTAACGTTCCCTGACCCCCTAGATCGCCAAATTTTTCCGTTTGTGATTTTTTTCTTGTGGGCTGCCTCAAGAGCAAAGTCTACACGACTCGACCGAAACCCCTGGATGAGTTAAAACATAGAATTCGGGATGCAGTTCACAGTATCCCAGCTGAGCTGTTGCAGCGGTCAACGACGAATCTCAACGGCAGATTTCACGAATGTATTCGTACAGGAGGACGCCATCTGTAGGATGTAATTTTCAAAAAACGATGTTGTTGTTGTGGTCTTCAGTCCTGAGACTGGTTTGATGCAGCTCTCCATGCTACTCTATCCTGTGCAAGCTTCTTCATCTCCCAGTACCTACTGCAACCTACATCCTTCTGAATCTGCTTAGTGTATTGATCTCTTGGTCTCCCTCTACGATTTTTACCCCCCACGCTGCCCTCCAATGCTAAATTTGTGATCCCTTGATGCCTCAAAACATGTCCTACCAACCGATCCCTTCTTTTAGTCAAGTTGTGCCACAAACTTCTCTTCTCCCCAATCCTATTCAATACCTCCTCATTAGTTACGTGATCTACCCACCTTATATTCAGCATTCTTCTGTAGCACCACATTTCGAAAGCTTCTATTCTCTTCTTGTCCAAACTAGTTATCGTCCATGTCTCACTTCCATACATGGCTACACTCCATACAAATACTTTCAGAAACGACTTCCTGACACCTAAATCTATACTCGATGTTAACAAATTTCTCTTCTTGAGAAACGCTTTCCTTGCCATTGACAGTCTACATTTTATATCCTCTCTACTTCGACCATCATCGGTTATTTTACTCCCTAAATAGCAAAACTCCTTTACTACTTTAAGTGTCTCATTTCCTAATCTAATTCCCTCAGCATCACCCGACTTAATTTGACTACATTCCATTATCCTCGTTTTGCTTTTGTTGATGTTCATCTTATATCCTCCTTTCAAGACATTGTCCATTCCGTTCAACTGCTCTTCCAAGTCCTTTGCTGTGTCTGACAGAATTACAATGTCATCGGCGAACCTCAAAGTTTTTACTTCTTCTCCATGAATTTTAATACCTACTCCGAACTTTTCTTTTGTTTCCTTTACTGCTTGCTCAATATACAGATTGAATAACATCGGGGAGAGGCTACAACCCTGTCTCACTCCTTTCCCAACCACTGCTTCCCTTTCATGCCCCTCGACTCTTATAACTGCCATCTGGTTTCTGTACAAATTGTAAATAGCCTTTCGCTCCCTGTATTTTACCCCTGCCACCTTCAGAATTTGAAAGAGAGTATTCCAGTCAACATTGTCAAAAGCTTTCTCTAAGTCTACAAATGCTAGAAACGTAGGTTTGCCTTTTCTTAATCTTTCTTCCAAGATAAGTCGTAAGGTCAGTATTGCCTCACGTGTTCCAACATTTCTACGGAATCCAAACTGATCTTCCCCGAGGTCGGCTTCTACCAGTTTTTCCATTCGTCTGTAAAGAATTCGCGTAAGTATTTTGCAGCTGTGACTTATTAAACTGATAGTTCGGTAATTTTCACATCTGTCAACACCTGCTTTCTTTGGGATTGGAATTATTATATTCTTCTTGAAGTCTGAGGGTATTTCACCTGTCTCATACATCGTGCTCACTAGATGGTAGAGTTTTGTCATGACTGGCTCTCCCGAGGCCATCAGTAGTTCTAGTGGAATGTTGTCTACTCCCGGGGCCTTGTTTCGACTCAGGTCTTTCAGTGCTCTGTCAAACTCTTCACGCAGTATCTTATCTCCCATTTCGTCTTCATCTACATCCTCTTCCATTTCCATAATATTGTCCTCGAGTACATCTCCCTTGTATAAACCCTCTATATACTCCTTCCACCTTTCTGCCTTCCCTTCTTTGCTTAGAACTGGGTTTCCATCTGAGCTCTTGATATTCATACAAGTGGTTCTCTTCTCTCCAAATGTCTCTTTAATTTTCCTGTAGGCAGTATCTATCTTACCCCTAGTGAGACAAGCCTCTACATCCTTACATTTGTCCTCTAGCCATCCCTGCTTAGCCATTTTGCACTTCCTGTCGATTTCATTTTTGAGACGTTTGTATTCCTTTTTGCCTGCTTCATTTACTGCATTTTTATATTTTCTCCTTTCATCAATTAAATTCAATATTTCTTCTGTTAACCAAGGATTTCTATTAGCCCTCGTCTTTTTACCTACTTGATCGTCTGCTGCCTTCACCACTTCATCCCTCAGAGCTACCCATTCTTCTTCTACTGTATTTCTTTCCCCCATTCCTGTCAATTGTCCCCTTATGCTCTGCCTGAAACTCTCTACAACCTCTGGTTCTTTCAGTTTATCCAGGTCCCATCTCCTTAAATTCCCACCTTTTTGCAGTTTCTTCAGTTTCAATCTGCAGTTCATAACCAATAGATTGTGGTCAGAATCCACATCTGCCCCAGGAAATGTCTTACAATTTAAAACCTGGTTCCTAAATCTCTGTCTTACCATTATATAATCTATCTGAAACCTGTCAGTATCTCCTGGCTTCTTCCATGTATACAGCCTCCTTTCATGATTCTTGAACCAAGTGTTAGCTATGATTAAGTTATGCTCTGTGCAAAATTCTACAAGGCGGCTTCCTCTTTCATTCCTTCCCCCCAATCCATATTCACCTACTATGTTTCCTTCTCTCCCTTTTCCTACTGACGAATTCCAGTCACCCATGACTATTAAATTTTCGTCTCCCTTCACTACCTGAATAATTTCTTTTATCTCGTCATACATTTCATCTATTTCTTCATCATCTGCAGAGCTAGTTGGCATATAAACTTGTACTACTGTAGTAGGCATGGGCTTTGTGTCTATCTTGGCCACAATAATGCGTTCACTATGCTGTTTGTAGTAGCTAACCCGCACTCCTATTTTTTTATTCATTATTAAACCTACTCCTGCATTACCCCTATTTGATTTTGTATTTATAACCCTGTAATCACCTGACCAAAAGTCTTGTTCCTCCTGCCACCGAACTTCACTAATTCCCACTATATCTAACTTTAACCTATCCATTTCCCTTTTCAAATTTTCTAACCTACCTGCCCGATTAAGTGATCTGACATTCCACGCTCCGATCCGTAGAACGCCAGTTTTCTTTCTCCTGATAACGACGTCCTCTTGAGTAGTCCCCGCCCGGAGATCCGAATGGGGGACTATTTTACCTCCGGAATATTTTACCCAAGAGGACGCCATCATCATTTAATCATACAGTAGAGCTGCATGTCCTCGGGAAAAATTACGGCTGTAGTTTCCCCTTGCTTTCAGCCGTTCGCAGTACCAGCACAGCAAGGCCGTTTTGATTAATGTTACAAGGCCAGATCAGTCAATCATCCAGACTGTTGCCCCTGCAACTACTGAAAAGGCTGCTGCCCCTCTTCAGGAACCACATGTTTGTCTGGCCTCTCAACAGATACCCCTCCGTTGTGGTTGCACCTACGGTACGGCCATCTGTATCGCTGAGGCACGCAAGCCTCCCCACCAACGGCAAGGTCCATGGTTCATGGGGGGCAAAAAACGATAAACGCCGTAAATGTTTCGTAAATGGCAAAGTTGTAAAGTTTCAATTACTACGAATGCAATTTCTGTCCTTCGTCACTTCTAGTTTTATTGGGGTGTGGAATTGTTTCCGTTTTACTGTGCCACCCTGTATATGTCTGAATATAAAAAAAAATCCCAAGTCGCGTAAGTAAACAAAATATCAAAGAAAGAAAAAAGTCGGAATAATAATTTGAGGTCGAAACTCAAAACTGCTCGCACTCTATTGCAATCCTAAAATCTTGCAGCTGTAATAAAATTTATCAAAATACATGTACTGTCAGAATACGCATATTTCGGCGAGACAAGATCTCGCATCGGAATTCCGCGTTTCGTCCCGGAAACGATTTATATGAGGGTGGGGATTGATTGTCGATAGTACTGTGTCCACTAGTAAAATATGAAGTTTAAAAAGCACGATATAAAACTTGAAATTTCTTGCACCTGTAAGTTTAATATGAGCAGTAATATTTTGTTCCTGTCGGGGGACTGCTAAGAAAATAAGATAAAAATAGAATACATCTAAATCTGATAAAGCATGAAATTTATATTCAAGTAAGCTATTTAGGAAACGTATGTGAATATCAAAACAACAATATGAAATCGTTGAGTGTGTCTTAATTTACACCTAAAAATTTGCAATACGGACACGACCGTCAAGGAAGAGCGGCACGAGCCGCGGGCCGCCGCATTTGCCTTTGCCCGGCCACGCACGCCCCATGCCCCGCCGCGTAATCAAAACTTCACCAGCCATTTTGAAATGTGCATGTGGAACGCGCAGGATTGCAAGAGCTGTCGCCAAACAGAAGAGGAATATACTCACCCATAATGAAAGACTGCTGTTCCAGAAAGGATAGCTCCTGTCAATTTTTTTTGTTTTTAATTTACTTCGCGGTTCCCCGACGCGACGACGCTTCGATCAAAATGTTACTAATTACATTAAACTTAAAGCGGCAATACTTTTTTTACTTTTTACAAGTTTTTTTTGTGTCGGTTTTTCTCTAATTTTTAGGTTAAGTTTTATTTTTTACACTTTCATGCAAAATCTGCATTTGTTGTGAGTGTTGTCTGCTCTCAAAGTCGATTTATGGCCGACCACCCTTCTTCTAAAATGATGTAATCTGCAGAATGATTCAGGCAAGTCAGAATTCGCTCTTATCGCCGTCACTTATAAAAGATACTAAGATTGTGCTCCACTTTGTAGTGAGCACGTAGACTCCCAGGTCGGCCGCAGACGCCTGCAGACGTTCCACTGTCACCCACCGCACTTACGGCGGCGGGTTTGCCCTTTCAGAGTCTCCCCCAGTACACCTTCTCTTCAGAATGGCCGCACAAAAAGAAATCTGGACATGTCATCGTTTTATTGCACCATCCTGTAGGAACCAGTAATAACGTTCATTCACTTTAAGCGTGGCAATAAACTGATTAACGGTGTCTGCATAAACGAATGAAGTAAGTTTTGTGAAAAATATTGGTGCAACAACTCCCTGCCTAGATTTGGCACATTACACTCCAACTTTTTGTGGGTGAAGTTGGGTCTCAAGCAATATGTCAGGATTATTGGCAGCCCAGATGCAAGTGTTCTGGCTCTTAACATAACCGGTTAAAGTGGAATTGTGCTTTATCACTGTAAAACGTGTTGTTCAGCTTATTATTCGCATCCTAAATGGTGAATCTCCGACACGCTTTTCTGAACCATAACTATGCAGTTCTTGAACTACTCCAAGTCGGTATGGCCGGAACCTCAGGCGTTTAGTGACAGGTCGAATAAGGTGTTCCAAGCTGCTCGAAGAGTCAACGAAGTGATTCGCCATAATGCTTCACCACAGGCTGTAGAACGCGCTCCGTAAATTGCGGTGTTAACGCATTAGCCTTCCATCGCCTTTCACTGACACTTTCCGCTTCACTGAAACGTTTCACCGCGTCTTAAGCTCTAGTTTTCCCTGCAATAGAAACATCAGGGAACAACTCCACGCGCCGCTTGTTGGATTTTATCGCGTCAGCTTTGTAGCGACCTCAGAAGCCGCCACATAACCCCAGCAACACCAGCGCGCGCGCGTGTGTGTGTAGAGTGGAGGAATCGTGCGTTACTACACAACGTTCCCCAGTGTAGCGAAGTGAACAATAATCCAACAATCAAAAGCACGGAGAAAAACCACACCAGTAGTAAATTATCTTGACAATGTTGTATGTAATTGCTGCACACTGCTAAAAACTGAACGAGTCAGAAAGATGCAAATGTCGTAGCGCATCGTCATTTACTTGCTCAGCAAAATAAATACGGGTACAAACAAACACATCAGAGACAGGACAAAGCGACTTTTTGTCAAATGTTTGAGTGAAGCCAAAATAAAGACTCCCTTGGAACTACACAAAGGATTTTTATCCGAATTTCTATAGCCAAACGAAGAGTCAAAAATAGACAGTTGGGGTGTCAAATTGACCAGAGTGACTTCTAGTTTTGCAAAGAAAGCTGTAATTGCAAGAAACTAATCGGGTAATTAACAAAAACTTAATTACTGACGACTTGACGAAAAAACAGGTATTTTTATCGGTGCAAATGAGGGGTCAAAAGATCAGATCACAGCACAAATTGAAAGTCTCTGCTTTATCTTGTTCTACATACTGTTAATAGTAATAGAATGCCGATAGACATTTAGGTATGTTATATTTCATGCTTTCTGAATAAATCTTGACGATAAAAAAAATTGGAAAGAAACTATCAAATATATGAATGCGCGGTGTAGAACAGACACTGTCAACTGTTTTGTGAAATAATTTGTGTAAAAATAAAAAATACAAGAGGTAGAAAAAACATTTTATGTGTCTCTGAATGATGTTCGAAATCATGTACAGCGAATGAGGTGCTGACCGCGATTTAAAGTCGAATTTTTAACTTAGAACCTTACAATTTTAAAGAGTACTAGAGAGTACTTGGGTGGTATAATTTCACTCAGCGGTCTGCTTAAGTCGCTAGCGCATGAGCGTCTCAGCTGCTCTACATTGTTTAGAGCTCCGTGCAGAGGCACCTTAAATGTTTTTCTGATGTGTTTTATTTTTTATTTGTTGAAAATCGTTTCACCAAACGTCTGGATATTTTTTTAAGTTTATTTTTGGTTTATCATTTCTATCTTGTTTGGTTCCTAAGTGCCACATAACATCCAAAAGAACTTTCTTCCTTGAAGAGACCAGACTTTTTCATTATCGAAGCATTTTTCATTCGAGACTTATCAGTTCATTTTCCTACCTATCCACAGAGAAGGCTCTTTCTTTGACTAGGTTCTGAAAAATCAAAATAATATTTCGCTTTCGCGTATTTAGTCTCTGTCGCGGGATAATACTTGTAGGATAAATATCAGACGCTGATGGGTATTTCGCACTGCCACGAACAGAAATTAAATACTAACAAGGAGACACAGAAAGCTTCGCTACTTGTATAACCTGAGTGACTGCGGCGATGCTTCCTGTGCACGGCGTACTAGTCACTCTAGGACTCTGTTCTCGACACAGCTGGCCGGTCCTTGACTTCCCCTCATCCTATCGCGCCGTGGCTGCCAGCTGACATACGCGTAGACACGCGAGACGCACCATTACGAGCTATCCATCGGACCAGAAAGTCACCGGTGTTAAACCGGATTCACGAAACACGTTTCAACGGACAGCGGCTAGCTGTTGGCACTAGTTCAATGAATCGCAAACAAGGGGCCTGCCGGCCGCCACACCACTGACTTCAATTTGCAGTGACACCCCTGTGAGGAAAAAAAGGTTCCTAAAAAACCGCCGACACAGACTGCACAATGTTGTGAAATCGTGAAAGTGTGGACCGGCTGAGGGCGCCTGTAGACGCTTTGCATTGACAGCAGTGCTGTTGTGATAAGTGGTGGGTGTTGGTGAGGAAGTGTGTTAGTAATTTATAAACATGGTGGTGCATATCCGCATCCAATGACGCCTGTCAGCTGAGGATGACACGTCGGCCGGTTGCTACAGTTGGGCCTTCGTGGCCTGTTCGGGTGGGGTTTACTAACGAATGTGTTTCTGTTATTTAGCCACGGGTCAATCTGATAAGCATGCATTGTTTCTAATTACATTTAAAAATGTCTCGCTTCGTTGCAAGTAGAGTTTTAGGGTTCATCTTGTAGGGGAAGTGAGATTTTGCTGCCAGAGTAACACATACCCATTACTTCTTAAATCCTTTTCAACGCATTACGTACAGTGACTACATTTTACATCTGTTCTCCCTAAGACGACTAATCGATGATTAATATAGTCAGTTAATTGATCATAGTCAAATACAGAACAGTAACTATAGCCCACACGTTTTAACTCGGTTGATTTTAAATGGAGTTACAGTGTGCAGGTCAAGCAAGTAATACAAGAGACAAGTGTCTGCCTTCACCGTGGATAGTTATCTTTCCTATCGGAGAAGGAGTGCCGGCCGCTGTGGCCGAGCGGTTCTAGGCACTTCAGTCTGGAACCGCGCTGCTGCGACGGTCGCAGATTCGAATCCTGCCTCGGGCATGGATGTGAGTGATGTCCTTAGGTTAGTTAGGTTTAATTAGTTGTAAGTTCTAGGGGACTGATGACCTCAGATGTTAAGTCCCATAGTGCTCAGAGCCATTTGAGCCATTTTGACCTCGTCTGTTGACTGACAGAGACCACCGACAGTTGAAGAAGGTTGTAATGTGTAATAGGCAGACATCTATCCAGATCATCACACAGGAATTCCAAAGTGCATCAGGATCCACTGCAAGTAGTATTACAGTTAGGCAGGAGGTGAGAAAAGTTGGATTTCATGGCCAAGCGGCTGCTCATAAGGCACATATCACGTCGGTAAATGCCAAACGACACCTCGCTTGAAGTAAGGAGTGTAAAGATTAGACGATCGAACAGTGGAAAAACGTTGTGTGAAGTAACGAATGACTTTAGGGTGCGGGCATGGCGAATACCTGGTGAATGTCATCTGCCATCGTGTGGTACTGCCAACAGTAAAATTCGGAGGCGGTGGTGTTAGGGTGTGGTCGTGTTTTTCATGGAGGGGGCTTGCACGTGTTTTTCATGGAGGCGGCTTGCACCCGTTATTGTTTCGCGTGGAACTATCACAGTACAGACCTACAATGACGTTTCAAGCACCTAATTCTTCCCACCGTTGAAGAGCAATTCGCGTATGGCGATTGCATCTTTGAACACGGTAGAGCACCTGTTCATAACGCACGACCCGTGGCGGAGTGGTTACACGACAATAGCATCCCTGTAATGGACTGGCCTGCACAGAGTCCTCACCTGAATCCTATAAAACACATGTGGGATGTTTTGGAACGCCGACTTCGTGCCAGGCCTCACCGACCGACATAGATACCTCTCCTCGGGGCAGTACTTCGTGAAGAATGGGCTGCCATTCCCCAAGAAACCTTCCAGCACCTGACTGAACGTATGCCTGAGAGAGTGGAAGCTGTCATCAAGACTTCGGATGGGCCAGCACCATACTGAATTCAAGCATTAGCGATCGAGGATGGCACGAACTGGTAAGTCATTTTCAGCCAGGTGTCCGGTTACTTTGATCACATAGTGTATATAAAAGAACGGCATTTTAGACGCTTGACCCATCTTGGAAAAATTTCTGCAGACAGCAAAGTCGGCGGCACCTCGGCGTTTCAGTGATTTCCGGGTGTACCTGTACCGCTGGTCGGCAGACTGTTCCCGTAAGCTCCGCACATTCTCTGTGGATGTGTCTCGTGTGTACATAGGGTCAGCAGTGGCGGCGGCCGCCTCGTCCTACGTCTGGTAGTGTCTCTCCCTTGCGAGCAATGCTCGTCCTTGTGTTTTGTAAGGAATCCTCGAGTCCAGTTACGCTCACGGCCCGACGTGTTGTACGCGCGTTTACCAGACGACGCTGCAGCAGGCGTTTGAGAAGTCGAGTAAGGCGTCCTCAAACTGACCGCCGCGGATCTCGCAGACAGAGAGCGCGAGCGACAAATGATACAGCGGCAGGGCGACCGCAACAGAAGTAGAATGCCTGCGAGCCGGGAACAGGTTCTGCTCGGGCTGAAGAATATCTCCGTAACAAGCAGGGCCGACGGCGCGTCATAACAGGCCCCTCGTAATGAACGCCATCAGTTATAAGCGAAACGCCAATGCGGACGGCTTTGCTGCCGTTTCGCCGACGTGCAGGCGGGCCAAAATGAAATCGGCCCCGAAAATATTCGTAGGAATTAACCCTCATTAATCGACGGGGGAACTGCTCGTGCCAGGTAATGTCGGAAGCCGTGACTTGGATGCAGCGGTCGGATCATTGTCACTTGTCTCGGCGTGCGCGTCTCACACGTACGCGGCTGTGTGAGGCGCGGTTCGTGCCTAGCTGAGTGCGCCACGGAGTGGGGCTCGCAATGCAACAGCGCAGGTTCAGGGGGAGTGTTAGGGGAAGCGCAATTCGTGGAAAACCTCTGCGGAAGAAGGAACGAAGGAAGTTCAGTATTTAACGTCGTCCGCATCTTGCGGTCTGTTAGCTAGCGTTGCTGCCTCTAGATCACGGGGTCCTGGTTCGATTCCCGCTCGGATTGGGGATTTTCTCTGTTCGGGGACTGGGTGTTTGTGTTGTCCTCATCATTTCATCATCATCATCATCATCATCATCATTCGTGACAGTGGCTAAATTGGACCGAGTAAAGAAATTGGACTGTGTGAAAAATTGGGACTTTGTACGGGCGCTGATGACCACGCAGTTGAGCGCCCTACGAAACCAGAGTTTAAGCGTGGAAATGTTTCGGCAAAACCTCCAAGAAAGTCTGCAGTTCAAATCGTAGTAGCAAACCGAGCCGAAAGGGACTCTGTAGCGAATAAAAATTCGTAACCATCCGAAAAAGAGTTCGAACATCAAAATGTATTGCTCGAATGAGGCAAAGCCTAGATCAAAATCCGATGAAAACTTGAAGCCGTTTATCTGTGCAAGTGGTAACTGAGAGATCGTCGTTTTGAAACATTGTGAACAATGATCTGTATCTCTATCCTTATAAATTTACTGTTGTTCTCGAGTTAAAAGATGCAGATGAACTTTCGCCCGCTTATTTCTGCCCGTGGTTTCTCAGTGACGTGGAATCAGGACGTTTGGATACTCAGTTTTTCGTTTGGACGAGGACTGGTTCAGCCTGTTTGGCCACGTGAGCTAACAGAACACTCTCCATTATGCATCAGAAAATCCACTTCAGCACTCTTAAGAACCGCTGTATAAAGATTGGTATTTGACGTACATTGTCTGGTTTCCCCACCGCAACCATTCTTTTGCCAAACTGTTATGCTAACTGGTATGTCCAGGACTGTTTAAGCTGTGTTTCTGTTGTGTTGGCAGAAGAGCCAACACCGTGTTACTAGTGGAGGCCGAAATGCACACGTTTTAACTCACGCAGGCTGACGTGAGGAGAGAAGGACTATACTGACGTGAGGTTTGGAACATGACAAGGAATGTGAATTCAGAAAGCGGACGTAATTAGATCGATACTTTAATCCAGTAATGATGAACGTCGCTCTTGACGGTACACGAGTCACAATATTATCTGTTCAGAAGACATAGTAACTGAATATGGCGCCTTGCTAGCATGTAGCAAATGACGTAGCTGAAGGCTATGCTAAACTGTCGTCTCTACAAATGAGAGCGTCTGTAGTCAGTGAACCACCGCTAGCAAAGTCGGCTGTACAACTGGGTCGAGTGCTAGGGAGTCTCTCTACACTAGACCTGCCGTGTGGCGGCGCTCGGGCTGCAATCACTGATAGTGGCGACACGCGGGTCCGACGTATACTAACGGCCCGCGGCCGATTTAACGGCTATCACGTAGCAAGTGTGGTGTCTGGCGGTGACACCACAGTTCCGATCGTCTCACAGAAGACGAACGACTGCACGGATGTACTGAGCAAGAGGGAGCAGCAGCACTGCACAGCACAGCACAGCACAGCACACGCCGCCGCCTCGCTCCACAGCACCGGCGCGACTGCGGGAGGCGTCGAGTGGGGGCCGTGATCAGAGGCAGTGTGTGTGCCACCTCCAGGCTGCCCCTCACCTGTGCGGTGTACACAAATGACCCTCACACGTCGAAGAGGGACTGCAGAGCTCAGAAAACGACGCTGCTGCTGCCCCTCGGGCAGAGCTGCTAGTCCCGCGAACGGAGCAGAGCGCCGCACCGCTGCAGCCCCCTGCGTCAGCCTCAGTGTAAGCTTTAGCCGGACCAGCTGCATTTCGCCCACGCCGTATGTGACAGGCACGGAATGGGCAGTAGCCTCGCCGGCTGCTGACTAGCTGAGAACTCAGTAGGCCAACACAACATTCTTACCATTTTTTGAGTCGTCAGTCTCCTGACTGGTTTGATGCGGCCCGCCGCCAATTCCAATTCCTCTCCGGTACGAACCTGTTCATCTAAGAGTAGCTTTGCAACTTACGTCCTCCATTATTCGCTGGATGTATTCCATTCTTTGCCTTCCTCTACAGTTCTTGCCCTCTATACAGCTCCCTCTAGTACCGTGGAAGTCATTCCCTGATGTCTTAACACAAGTCCTATCATCCTTCCCTTCTCCTTATCAGTGTTTTCCACGTGTTCCTTTCCTCTCCGACTCTGCCCAGATCCTCCTAATTCCTTATCAGTCCACCTAACTTCAGCACAACAATATTTCGATTCTCTTCTTTTCCGGTTTTCCCATAGTTCATGTTTCACTACCATACAATGCTGTACACAATGTACATTCTCAGAAATTTCTTCACAAATTAAGGCCTATGTTTGGTACTAGTAGACTTCTCTTGGTCAGAAATGTCCCCTTTGCTAGTGCTAGTCTGCTTTTGATGTCTTCCTTGCTCCGCCCGTAATTCGTTATTTTGCTGCGTAGGCAGCAGATTTCCTTAACTTCATCTACTTCCTCACCAGCAGTTCTGATGTTAAGTTTCTCGCCCTTCTCATTTGTGCTAATTCTCGTTACTTTTGCATTTCTCCGATTTAATCTGAGTCCATATCCTGTACTCAAGAGGTTGTTCATTCCGTTCAGCAGATCATGTAATTCACTTTCACTCAGGACAGCAATGTCATCAGCGAATAGTATCATTGATATCCTTTCTCCTGGAATTTTCATTCCACTGCTGACCCTTTCTTTTATTTCCCTCATTGCTTCTTCGACGTACAGATTGTGAACAGCTGCGGCGAAAGACTTCATCCTTGTCTTACACCATTTTTAATCCGAGCACTTTGTTCTTCGTCGTCCACTCTTGTTATTCCCTCTTGGCTCTTGTACATATTTTATATCACCCGTCTCTCTCTATAGCTTACCCCTATTTTTCTCAGAATGTCGAACATCTTGAACCATTTTACACTGTCAAACGCTTTTTCCCATGTCGACAAATCCTATTAACGTGTCTTGATATTTCTTTACTCTTGCTTCCTTTATTAACCGCAACGTCAGAGTTGCACCTCTCGCGCCTTTACCTATTCTGAAGCCAAACTGATCGGCAACTAGCGCATCCTCAATTTCCTTTTCCTTTCTTCTGTATATTATTCTTGTCATGAAGTTGGATACATGAGCTGTTAAGCTGATCGTGTGATAATTCTCACGCTTGTCAGCTCTTGCAGTCTTTGGAATTGTTTACATCCACATGGATACTCTGCAAATCACATGTAAGTACCTGGCAGAGGGTATGATATTTTCCGAAAGTCAGACGGTCTGTCGCCACACTGATCCAATCTACACTCCAACGTTTCATTGCCACTTTCCCAAAAGATTTTAGATATTCTGATGGAATGTTATCCATCCCTTCTGCCTTATTTGATCTTAAGTCCTCCAAAGCTCTCTCAAATTCTGATTCTATTACTGAATCCCCTACGTCTTCTAAATCGACACCTTTTTCTTCTTCTATCACACTAGACAAATCTTTCCCCTCATAGAAGCATTCAATGTACTCTTTCCATCTATCCGCGATCTCCTCTGCATTTAGCAGTGGAATTCCCACCGCACTCTTAATTATCCACACTCGCATTTAATTTCACAGACTTTCCTGGCCGGCCGAGGTGGCCGAGCGGTTCTAGGCACTACAGTCTGGAACAGCGCGACCGCTTCGGTCGCAGGTTCGAATCATGCCTCGGGCATGGATGTGTGTGCTGTCCTTAGGTTAGTTAGGTTTAAGTAGTTCTAAGTTCTAGGAGCCTGATGACCTAAGTTAAGTCTCATAGTACTCAGAGCCATTTGAACCATTTGACTTTCCTGTATGCTGAGTCAGTCCTTCTGACAATCATTTGTTTTTCGATTTCTTCACATTTTTCATGCAATCATTTCCTTTTAACTTCCCTGCACTTCCTATTTATTTCGTTCGTCAGCGACTTGAATTTCTTTATCCTGAATTTCCCTGAACATTTTTGTACTTCTTTCTGTCATCGGTCAACTGAACTATTTCTTCTGTTACTCATGGTTTCTTCGGAGTTACCTTCTTTGTAACCAAATTTTCCTTTCCAACTTCTCTTATTTTTTTAGAGAAGTTCATTTCTCTTCAACTACAATGCCTACCGAGCTATTTCTCATTGCTGTATCTATAGCCCTAGAGAAATTCAAGCGTATCTCTTCATTCCTTAGTACTTTTGTATCCCAAATGTTTCTTCGTGACTAACCTCTTGAACTTCATTCTACTCTTCATCGCTACTACATTGTGATCTGAGCTTATATCTGCACCTGGGTATGCCTTACAATCCACTATCTGATTTCCGAATCTCTATGTGACCACGATGTAATCCAAGCGAAATCTTCCCCTATCACCCGGTCTTTTCCAAGTATACCTCCTCCTCTTGTGGTTCTTGGACAGAGTATTCGCTGTCACTGGCTGAAATTTATTACAGCACTCAATTAGTCTTTCTCCTCTCTCATTCCTTGTCCCAAGCCCATATTCTCCTCTAACCTTTTCTTCTACTCCTTCCCCTACAACTGCATTCCAGTCCCCCATGACTATTAAATTTTTATCCCCCTTTACATATTGTACTGCCCTTTCCATATCCTCGTACATTTTCTCTATCTCTTCATCTTAAGCTTGCAACGTCGGCATATATACCTGAACTATAGCTGTTGATGTTGGTTTGCTGTGGATTCTGATTAGAACAATCCGGTCACTGAACTGTTCACAGTAACACACTCTCTGCCCTACCTTCCTGTTCATAACGAATCCTACTCTTTTTATATCATTTTCTGCTTCTGTTGATATTACGCTGTACTCGTCCTACCACAAATCGTTGTCTTCTTTCCACTTCACTTCACTGACCCCTACTACATCTAGATTGAGCCTTTGCATTTCCCTTTTCAGAGTTTCTAGTTTCCCTATCACGTTCAAGCTTCTGACATTCCACGCGCCGACTCGTAGAACGTTATCCTCTCATGGATTATTCAATCTTTTCCTCATGGTAACCTCCCCCTTGGCAGTCCCCTCCCGGAGATCCGAATGGGGGACTATTCCGGACTGTTTTGCTAGTGGAAGGATCATCATGACACTTATTCAATTTCAGGCCACATGTCCTGTGGATACACGTTATGTGTCTTTAATGCTGCGGTTTGCATTGCCTTCTGCATCTTCATGCCATTGATAATTGCTGATTCTTCCGCATTTAGGGGCAGTTTCTCACCGCAAGGACGAGTGGTCTGAACCTACGTCTGCTCCTCCTCCCTCTTTGACAAGGCCGTTGGAAAATTAGAGTGACTTCTTATGCCGGAAGTCTATGGCCACCAATGTTGATCATTAATCAAAATGTGAGTGGTGACGTGTTTCGAACCCGCTGTCCACTTTTTTTGGCTGATTTCACTATGTTCCTTATTGTCCGTTGCGGTCGTCCCGTGACACCTGTTCAAGTTAATCGCGGATCCGTTTTTTATTGCAGAGGGCAGCTATCTCTGTGAGCGAACATGATCAGCTACCGTGCCGGTTTTTGTGTGCTTAGACCACGGGTGCCTTCTTTCACTTATGCTGTCTGTAGTGCGGCGCAAGTAGACAGATTTCAATGTTTCCAATGCCTGTTACGTGGCGTAATTACCCTTGTTGGTTCATTTTACGTAATCTAACATCGGTAAAAGAATCCAGGTGGTAGTCGGATCTGTAGCGATAGTTCTCGCATTAATTTCCACACCAGATTTGTAGACTAAATTCTATGGAAGGGGCTTTTCTGAACATGAGTAATATGCCTTAGGTTGTTAGTGAAGACAGACCAGAGCTACGCCGCGTTGTTTCGCTACCGAGTGTTAAAGACCGAAATGGCGGTGGCTTTGTGACACCTCTAACTCCTAGAAATGAACCAAGACGTCAGCAGTGGCCAGCGCTGTGCAAGCTAACCAGGGAAACGGGACTCGTGAAGACCAC
This sequence comes from Schistocerca nitens, assembly GCF_023898315.1. Taxonomy (NCBI): domain Eukaryota; kingdom Metazoa; phylum Arthropoda; class Insecta; order Orthoptera; family Acrididae; genus Schistocerca; species Schistocerca nitens. The sequence goes on along the minus strand of NC_064620.1, from coordinate 634,420,683 downwards.
TTACTGCAACCGAGAAATTAAATTATCTCTTCCTTTACCTTTGATAGTGCTTTGCTAACATGAGAAATCTCATCTGCGACCTGTTGCAATACATCCTGTTCGTAGACCGCACATTTCTTGCTTACAGGCTGTTCTTTATTGACAGTCACGGCGTAAATCATTAGTTATGGGAAATGAAGGAAGTATTACATCGTGAAGCACGAGTCCGACATTTATCAAAGTTTATGGAGATCTCTATCACTATTAAATAACGAAACTTTCATTCTATTCGAAACTGACGACCGTCATCAGCATCGTTACGGATGTTCTCTTCACTCCCCGAGCATACGACTACCCTCTCGCGTCTCGTTGTGGCGGGAAAGAAAATAGCTCGCGATCGCAAAGGGAAACGCCGAGTGGCTAGCGCCTCCCGTCGGGTAGACCGTTCGCCTGGTGCAAGTCTTTGGAGTTGACGCGACTTAGGCGACTTGCTTGTCGATGGGGATGAAATGGTGATGATAAGGACAACACAACACACAGTCAGTGAGCGGAGAAAATCTCTGACGCAGCCGGAAATCGAAGCCGGGCCGTTAGGTACGATATTCCGTCGCGCTGACCACCCAGCTAACAGGGGCGGACTCTGATCGCAAGAATTTCTTGTTACGCTGTGTCAGTCCACGAAGACTGGTGGTTGCGGGCTGGTACGAAAGCGTACGTTTCCCCGTCGCATCCCGCACGTGCCACGTTAGTGACAAATCAGTCACAGTGACGTTCAGTCCTCGAGGCATTTAGGGTGTGGAGCGCAGTGTGCTGGATTATGCCATCTGGAGCGTCGATCACGAAGGGTAAGGCAGCAGACTTGCCAAATGTGTATGAATTCCTGAGGCACCAAACTGCTGAGGTCTTCGGTCCCTTGACTTACACACTACTTAAAGTAATTTATGCTAAAACAACACACACACACACACACACACACACACACACACACACACACACACACACCCATGCCCGAGGGAGGACTCGAACCTCCGGCGGAGGGGCCGCGCAATCCGTGACATGGCGACTCAAACCGCGCGGCCACTCCGTGTGACTTGCCATCTACTGCTGAGAGTTAATTGAAGCTCCAAACAAATTTATTTATTTATTTATTTATTTATTGCCAAATTATAGACCTGTTACCTGATGTTTAAAACAGGTCGTACATCTTACAATTTTGGTTTTTCATCTTTTTACAGTTTTCTTTCCTTTTGTTTTATCTACAACATTTACAAAGAATGATTCAAAATAACAATAATTTGAGGTTGAAATATAAATAAAATTTTGTTGTTTTTAAGAAGAATTTAAAAAGAAGATAGGATAGATAGACATTTGTTAGTACCATCACCGAGTGTGACTGGCGGTGAATACCTCGGAATGGTTTCATCGAGCCGTTGACCGCAAGTCACACAGACACACAAATGGTTATTAGTAGAGAAATAATGTTTCTTATCCTATTTGTTACTAATCCTATGTATTAACTACATTAGGTGCGCATCCATGTACAGCATCTGGTGTTTTCTTGGCTAGATTGCCAGCAATTTGCTTATTTACATTCACATCTCGGCTTCCTCCTCCTGTTCCTCCTCATTGTCACTATTTTCACTGTCACTGTGGGTATCGCTGTCCATCCTCTGGAGATTGCTGTTACGCTGCACATAGGCATGTCTGTGATGTCGTGTCCGCATATACTCTTCATGTGTTGTTTTTGAAATACTGTTTGTCAGTGCGTTTAATTGTGCCCAGTGTTCTTCGTCTCTTATTGCTGTGTATATATCTATGTCTGTATCTGTGTAATCTAAGTGTAGTGTATGTCTATTGTTCGCGTATTGCCCGCAGAAAAAGACAGTGTGTTCTGGGGAACCTTCTTCCCCGCATGTGCATGTAGGTGTCTGCCTCAGACTCACGCGGTTTAAGTGCGTGGGATAAGGTCCGTGCCCGGTTAAGAAATGTACCATACCGCGGCTGGGATCGATATGTCTCATTCTCAACCGCTCCCTTACGTCAGGGAGGAAGTCGTGCAGTCTACGTCCCTTATCACTTACATCCCACTCACCTTGCCATGTATCCAGACGCCAACTTTTAAGGTGACGTATCGTCTCTATGGGCACACCGGTTATTGTGTGTACCTTATCTAGTCTCCCCACCTTTAACCAGTACCTTGCAGCTCTGTATTTGATCGTGATATCTATGGGGCATATTCCGAGCACCACACACAGTGCATCCGCTGAGGTGGTACCGAAGGCTCCAGATAGCCTAAGTAGGACACTTCTCTGCCCTCGTCTGACGGATGCTTTGTTGGTGACCACGTTCAGTCTATGTGCCCATGTGCTAGCTGCAAAGCTGAGTACTGATTCGAAGAGCGCACAGTGGTATGTACGTATGACTGGTAGAGGTAGTCTGTACTGTTTTGAATTTAGCCTCACCAGTCCTGTTGTCATACCCGATACTGCCCACACGACGGATCCAAAGTTGGTGCGATGTGTCGCTCGGCCGCCGAGCTGGCCGCCGCGCCGCAGAGGCGCAGCGCCTCGGCTGGCTGGCTACAGGCAGCCCAGCCGCCACTCACTGAAAACAACCTGGCGTCAGGGTGCAGCCTTCAGTCGAGGCGTTCACCTCGCGAGGCGTCCCTTGCGGCATCGTGCCCACTTGTGTCTTACAGGGTGCCTCGGAAGCTGTTTTCTCGGATAACTAGACAACATACAAGCAAAACGTATCAATGGAGTTTAGTTCAGTATTTGAATTGTCAATACTTACTTTTCGTTTCTACATGATGTGTCGAAAGCAATTGGCAACATGCAGATAATCAATTTCTTCGATAGATACAATTTGCATGCAAGCTAATCACTCAATTTCATAAGCCACTGCAATCGTTCGTATCACTGCGGCTGTTGTACTGCTCTCTTCTAGTCCGGGTCTACTAGTGCGGCCGCCGCTATTCTCTTCGTGTTGATGCCCCTCCTGTCGTCATAATGGCTGACGTCGTCTCACAGCCCTCTGTGCTGCATCGTTCTCGATCTTCGCGCCGGCGCTTGTCGTTACGACGGAACATCCTTCCTCCGTGAGTGTAAATGTCAGACAGTGAGTACTTTGCTAGTGTGTTTTAACGTGAACGATCATTTACCTGTTACGTATTAATGCAACTGTGTCAGTTTACAAAGTACAGATATTACGTTTCAGAAAATGAGCACTGGGAAATACGAGGGCTATCTTGAAACTAAGGTTATAAGGCATGTAGGTTTAATATGGAATGCCCGTGAGGGAAGCTGGTTCCACTACCGTGTTGCGGGAAGCCAGCGGAAGCAACGAGCATTCGCAATAGTCAGTAGCTCGTCGATTAGTGGCGTGGTGTCTGTTAGAAATGTGCGTCCTCTGCCGGCTCCCGCCGTCTCATCCAAACTATTTGCAAAGCACGTTGCTGGCCCTACTGGTGGCGCTAAGGCCCTAACGGATGGTAATGGACCTGAACGTCGTAAGAATAATGGTTGGAATTAATCGATGGGACCATTGGGTGTGAATACAAAGAAAACAGGTTTCGCATCTAGTAGATGCACTGGTCCGAAACAATTCGCGTCCACGATGTGTGAAAGACTTCTTTAAAAGGTGACCAATGAAAACGACTGCATTTCCATTTCTGTGTTCATAATACGTAACTGCAAATGCTTTTTAGAAGACGCACTGTAATGGCTGTATGATGATTGGGACACCAGATACCGTACCAGGCAGACTACTTTTAGCAAATAAATACAAATAGTCCACGACCCAGAATCGAAACCTGCATGCTAAACCAAAACGCTATCCACTGCACCAACTGGAAAACACTAATCGTATCTCCTGACAGAGGTAGTTACCGTATTGTGTTGCCAAAGTGCCGATCTTTAACTTCTATTTACTGCCCGAAATATGCACAGGACGAAATTTTGTGAGAGACATTGTTGTATCGCCAGTATGTGAGGCATCGCGCTGCGAGTGTGCGAATTTTTCTTCACCCTGTATAATTCTTGTTGTCGCGTCAAGGAATGTCAGTTTCCGTGTAAGTTTTGTCCACACCTCTATCTCGCTACCACGTGTGTATCTATGTATAAGAGAACCAATTCTTGACCAGAACTCACACGTTGCAGTCGTACAGAGGTCAGTCTTACGGAGTTCATAGTTCGTCGACAAGATAACGCAGAGGGCGTATGAGCGTTGCTATATTGTGCCGCAGTGTGTTCGATTCACTCTGTTAGCCCTACAGCTCACTGGGATTACACGCAATTATCTCAATCGTGAGCGCATAAAAATTTTTCGTGCACAGTAGATACGGCCGCTCTGAGTTGGCGCGCACGTAGCTCAAGTCCAAAAGATATTGGCAGACTATGTGTGTATGCCGGGGCGATGCTGGCAATGCCAGTTTTGCGGTTGCAGGATTACAGTTAGACGCTGGACAAGTCGAGGACCCTGCCTGTGGCCTTCCGCTCGCATACGGTCGAGAAGATGCGCCGCACGCTGATTTCCCACGCTAGGGAGCGTCTTAAAGCTGACCTCGAACAGGTGTGCGTTTTAGAAGCTCACTGCTAGCGATTCGGGTATCGGTGGGAGTACAGCGTTGTATGGTAGTGAAAATTGGACTGTGGGAAAACAGGAACAGAAGAAAATGGAAGCATTGAGATGTGGTGCTACAGACGAATGTTAAAAATTAGGTGGACTGATAAGGTAAGGAAAGACGAAGTTCTGTGCAGAATCGGAGAGGAATGGAAGACATGAGGGAAGACTTACATGGTACTAGAGGGAGCTGTAGAGGGTAAAAACTGTAGAGGAAGACAGAGATTGGAATTCATATAGCGAATAATTGAGGACGTAGGTTGCAAGTGCTACTCTGAGATGAAGAGGTTGGCACAGCAGAGCAATTCCTGGCGGGCCGCATCAAACCTGTCAGAAGACTGACGACCCAAATAAAAAAATAAAAAATCCGACGGGTATTACATCTCACTAGGTATCGAAATTATTTGCAATAAGACTCAAATCCGGCGCTGTTAAGTTCATCCAATTCTTACTAATCGTGCAGTCCGAGTTAGCCTTCCATCGTACACCAAGGTAGCAATGGAATTGTCCGGCCTGGTACCTATTGATTTGGGATGCACTTCCACTGAGGAGCAGTGTTTAGCAGTAGCGTATTCCTCTAATTCGTCTCGCAGCTTCCTGAGGGCCTGCGCGTTCGAAACACCGACGCACAGGTCGTTGGCATATGCAGTGCAACAGAGTCGGATACTTGCTGTCGATATAGCTGTCGCCGATTTTCGGTTTTCACCGTGAGTGGTTCAAAATGGTTCAGATGGCTCCGAGCACTATGGGACTTACATCTGAGGTCATCAGTCCCCTAGAACTTAGAACTACTTAAACCTAACTAACCTAAGGACAGCACACACATCCATGCCCGAGTCACGATTCGAAACTGCGACCGTAGCGGTCGCGCGGTTCCAGAATGAAGCACCCAGAACCGCTCGGCCACAACGGCCGGCTCTCTGGGAGTGGTTCGAGTCCAATTGCGTAAGGGCCATTGATAACACTAATCTGAACTTTTTGTCAGACAATTTATTGGAAGCAGGTGTTCTTGAATCGATTTTTTACGCGGATTCTGGAAATAACTATTTTTGTCTATCACTCCAGGTTCTTACACAAAATAAGAAGCACTATTTTGACGATTTTCTCGTCGGAAACCAGACGTAAACAGTAATGAAATCCTAAACTCAGACTGGAATGTATACCACAGAGACAGGCTGGACAGTGAAGGGGGAGGCGTGTTTATAGTGATAAGAAGTGCAATAGTATCGAAGGAAATTGACGGAGATCCGAAATGTGAAATAATTTTGGTGAAGGTCACGGTTAAAGCAGGCTCAGACATGGTAATTGGATGTCTCTATAGGCCCCCTGGCTCAGCAGCTGTTGTGGCTGAGCACCTGAAGGATAATTTGGAAAATATTTCGAGTAGATTTCCCCACCATGTTATAGTTCTGGGTGGAGATTTTAATTTGCCGGATATAGACTGGGAGACTCAAACGTTCATACGGGTGGCAGGGACAAAGAATCCAGTGAAATTTTTTTAAGTGCTTTATCTGAAAACTACCTTGAGTAGTTAAACAGAGAACCGACTCGTGGCGATAGCATATTAGACCTTCTGGTGACCAACAGACCCGAACTATTTGAAACAGTTAACGCAGAACAGGGAATCAGCGATCATAAAGCGGTTACTGCATCGATGATTTCAGACGTAAATAGAAATATTAAAAAAGGTAGGAAGATTTTTCTGTTTAGCAAAAGTGACAAAAAGCAGATTACAGAGTACCTGACGGCTCAACACAAAAGTTTTGTCTCAAGTACAGATAGTGTTGAGGATCAGTGGACAAAGTTCAGAACCATCGTACAATAAGCGTTAAATGAGTACGTGCCAAGCAAGATCGTAAGAGAGTACGCATTAGGAGTGATTTAAAGTGGAATGATCATATAATGTTGATCGTCGGTAAAGCAGATGCCAGACTGAGATTCATTGGAAGAATCCTAAGGAAATGCAATCCGAAAACAAAGGAAGTAGGTTACAGTACGCTTGTTCGCCCACTGCTTGACTACTGCTCAGCAGTGTGGGATCCGTACCAGATAGGGTTGATAGAAGAGATAGAGAAGATCCAACGGAGAGCAGCACGCTTCGTTACGGGATCATTTAGTAATCGCGAAAGCGTTACGGAGATGATAGATAAACTCCAGTGGAAGACTCTGCAGGAGAGACGCTCAGTAGCGCGGTACGGGCTTTTGTTAAAGTTTCGAGAACATACCTTCACCGCAGAGTCAAGCAGTATATTGCTCCCTCCTACGTATATCTCGCGAAGAGACCATGAGGATAAAATCAGAGAGATTAGAGCCCACACAGAAGCATACCGACAATCTTTCTTTCCACGAACAATACGAGACTGGAATAGAAGGGAACCGATAGAGGTACTCAGGGTACCCCCCGCCACACACCGTCAGGTGGCTTGCGGAGTATGGATGTAGATGTAGATAGATGTAGAAATGTATCCTAAACCATTTCACACAAGGTGAGTTTTTAATCAAAACACATTTTAAAAATTAAATACATTTGAAAAATACTCCCCAGAACGCCTCTAATTTGTTTCGTGACTACCTTGTATATAAAAAAAAAAGTCAACAGTGGCCCACAAGTTTTTAAAATTTCTCTTCTTTGACTTCGTTGTAGATCGTTCCTCTTCAAGGCCCAACAGGAGCCGGCCAACATAGGTGGTGTCCGATGTCGCTGGTAGCCCCTCTTACTATCTCGGTGAAAACGTTCGCTCTGCTCTTCAGTATAATGTCCCAAATTCCCGGGAAGTAGTAGATATGTGAGTATAGATAATGGACTTTCACACTCATTTAACGACCCATCTTCTTGAAATTTTGCAATTTTTTTCTACAATGGATTTGTAATTAGGATCTTCGTTATTTTATAGAAAGTTCTAAGTAACCGGAAGGTGGTCATGCACCTTTTTCTCCTTTCTTCAGTGTCTTCTCGGAATCTTCATCCTTCATCAATTTGTCTCTTATTTTTCGAACTGCGCTCCTGAATATCAACTAAACAGAGATAACAGTCATTAAGGCGATTTTAAGGCTCCCTCCACACCATTGGAATCACAAATGCAATGCATATTTTCTTTCGTTTTGTCCACAACCTTAACCTTTCCACACAATAGATGCAAACTGTCTCTGGAGCCCGTCCCTTGTGCTCGTCACCAAGTTTCATTTTAAAATAAGCATGGCAAGCATTTCACACAAAATCTCTTAAGCCACTGTATAATTCCCAAAATGTAACAGAAAATATTTAGGTTCTTCACGCACCTGCGTGTTGATACACTAGTAACAACAGCAGGCCAAGTGTTTAATTACTCCTGTCTTAAATTCACAGAATAATCACAATATAGCACTGGTAATCCAAGCCTGTGAGACAAGCAACACTTCCTGGCTCACATAACAACAACCAGCATCAACAGATGTAACGACCTAAAGCTATACAGGGCCATACTGAGAAATTTACCTCCAACAATACAAATAACCTACTGGCTAAATGTGGGGAAACTGTATGTGATAGAAAAAACTGAAAACAGATTTGGAATAAGGGTGCAAAGTTGAGGTAGTATTAAATATTAGTTTTCGGTCATCTGATACTATGTCCGAAAGCACAGACACCATATCTATATAAGTATATAGTTCTGGCAATACCGGCCATGACCGTCTTCTTCTGTGCGGATGCACACATGTTACCCGAACCCTTACGGACATGGTAAGAATGTCTTCCACGAGTAATGAGTGTGTTGGGTAGGAACACTACGAATGTAGTGTGTGGACCGTCTTCTTCTGTGCGGATGCACACATATTACCCGAACCCTTACGGGACATGGTAAGAATGTCTTCCACGAGTAATGAGTGTGTTGGGTAGGAACACTACGAATGTAGTGTGTGGACCGTCTTCTTCTGTGCGGATGCACACATATTACCCGAACCCTTACGGGACATGGTAAGAATGTCTTCCACGAGTAATGAGTGTGTTGGGTAGGAACACTACGAATGTAGTGTGTGGACCGTCTTCTTCTGTGCGGATGCACACATATTACCCGAACCCTTACGGGACATGGTAAGAATGTCTTCCACGAGTAATGAGTGTGTTGGGTAGGAACACTACGAATGTAGTGTGTGGACCGTCTTCTTCTGTGCGGATGCACACATATTACCCGAACCCTTACGGGACATGGTAAGAATGTCTTCCACGAGTAATGAGTGTGTTGGGTAGGAACACTACGAATGTAGTGTGTGGACCGTCTTCTTCTGTGCGGATGCACACATATTACCCGAACCCTTACGGGACATGGTAAGAATGTCTTCCACGAGTAATGAGTGTGTTGGGTAGGAACACTACGAATGTAGTGTGTGGACCGTCTTCTTCTGTGCGGATGCACACATATTACCCGAACCCTTACGGGACATGGTAAGAATGTCTTCCACGAGTAATGAGTGTGTTGGGTAGGAACACTACGAATGTAGTGTGTGGACCGTCTTCTTCTGTGCGGATGCACACATATTACCCGAACCCTTACGGGACATGGTAAGAATGTCTTCCACGAGTAATGAGTGTGTTGGGTAGGAACACTACGAATGTAGTGTGTGGACCGTCTTCTTCTGTGCGGATGCACACATATTACCCGAACCCTTACGGGACATGGTAAGAATGTCTTCCACGAGTAATGAGTGTGTTGGGTAGGAACACTACGAATGTAGTGTGTGGACCGTCTTCTTCTGTGCGGATGCACACATATTACCCGAACCCTTACGGGACATGGTAAGAATGTCTTCCACGAGTAATGAGTGTGTTGGGTAGGAACACTACGAATGTAGTGTGTGGACATATAAGGTTAGAATGTGGGTCTCGCGGGAGGTGTCCGCGAGATAGTCCCTGCAGTCTCGCTATTCTCTGTGTCCTGCCATGTAAGCAGGGGATCCCGGTTTGGAGTCCCGGTCGGGATACACATTTTCACCTGTCCCCGTTCATATATATCAACTCCCGTCAGCAGCTGAAGGTATTAATATATAATTCTAATTTCGTTCTAAACAGCTGCAGGTCATCAATGGTGTCTGTTGTTTCAGACATGTCCGAAAGAACAGACGCCATATCCATATAAGTACGTTCATAAAAAATAAAATTTAAAATAACACCTTTTAGAGAACGTGTGGCGAGTGCAGATATAGAAGTTCGTTGTAGTTTATAACATGCTTCTGACGAATCAAAATGTTGCACGTATGGTGGTGTAGGCTAAAAATATTGCGTCAAAATACTTCTGACAAGCTCAAGTATAAAGGACTGCTGCTAGTTTCATTCACAGTAATTTAAGTTGTGCTCCTAGATTCCTGTCTGACCACGCACTCGGAAATCGCTACGTACTCGTCCCCATAATTGCAGTCGAAAGAGACGCAGGCTAACTTCGTTGCCGAATGATGCGGGCGTAAGCGGTAAGTGCATGAAATTTTGGAAGATTTCCTCTTTTAGGCTTCACAAAATTCCTCTGCATTGTTATTTAAGTTTTAAACACATTTCTGTAATTAATATGTACATCATCTGCGGAAGAAAGTACGCGAAGTCACTAATAATTTCAGCTAACACTCGTGTGATATACGTAAGCCGAGCGATCTTTTGGAATTTAATGATTTTTTAAACTCTTAATAATATAAAAAATAACAGGTATTTTGTGAGAATGTTGACCGAAACTGTTTTTTATGTTATAATCGATCAGAGTAACAACAACACAAACCATGTTTCTAACGAAGGAAAATAGTCTAGTATGAACTCGCTTTCCACCTGGGCGTGTCCTGGTGATTCTTCAGTAATATAATCACCAAATCTGAAGCTAAAACCGCTCAGTATGTTTAAAATAGCAAATTATGGGTGTAAATCACACCGAACCGAACGAGAGAGCCGTACCGAAATCCAAAACCTCTTCGTACGGTTGTCGAAAAATCGGCAGGTGGATCGATCGGTAACAGGCCTCAGAAGCTTACAGAATAGTAGCTTCGGATAAAGAGCCGAAAATGACGTCACTACCGAGGCTAACCTACGGCACCGGTCGGTACGAAAGGGTACAGTGGCAGCAGGTATACGCGATCGATCGTATCGAAGGCCTTCGAACCGGCGGACCACGATTTGCGACGAGAATCTGTCGCTTTCGACTGCGCGTGTGCGCCTGAAGGTGTACGCAGCGCGCGCTGTCGCTGCCAGAGTGAAGCCGCCGCCGCGCCGCGTCACGTGCTCCATCTGGGGCCGCAGAGGGCCGCGGCCAGCGGAACAGCGCCGTGCCGGCGGCGGCCGCAGGTTCGCGGCCCGGGGGAGCGCGGCGCCGCGTCGCTCCGCCTTCGGAAACGCCGTGCAACACCTGGTCTGCACGACGCGTATGGCACAGGTCCCCGCTGTGTTCCCGGAGCTATGCGGCACCAGACGTCCGACGCACAGGTTAGGCAGTTCTCAAAAACTACGCCCCACTGCTCTGTGGATTTATTCCATTGCGACCAGATAGCGAACACATCGACACGAATTCACCGTCGTGCTCCTTAAATGGCCTTACCGCGCTGCTGGCCCCGGTAATCGGACAGTTACCCCGACGCAAGATGCCGCAGCCGCCGCGACGACACCGAGTACGAGCCGATTCAGGTGCTCCGAGACAGTGTCGACGTAGTCGAGGGCTGTCTACAGCTACATCTACATTTACACGGATACTCTGCAAATCTTCACAATTCTCTATTGTTCGAGTCTCGTATAGCGCGCGGAAAGAACGAACACCTATATCTTTCCGTACGAACACTAATTTCCCTTATTTTATCATGGTGATCGGTTCTCCCTATGTAGCTTGCCGTCCAAAAAATATTTTCGCATTCCGAGGAGAAAGTTGGTGATTGGAGTTTCGTGAGAAGGTTCCGTCGCAACGAAAAAGGCCTTTCTTTCAATGATGTCCGGCCAAAATCCTGTATCATTTCAGCGACAGTCTGTCCCCTGTTTCGCGATAATACAAAACGTGCTGCCCTTCTTTGAACTTTTGCGAGGTACTCCGTCAATCCTATCTGGCAACGATCCCACACCGCACAGCAGTATTCTAAAACAGGACGGATAAGGCAGTCTCCTTAGTAGCTTTGTTTCATTTTCTAAGTGTCCTGCCAGTGAAACACAGTCTTTGGTTTGCCTTCCCCACAACATTTTCTAGGTGTTCCTCCCAATTTAAGTTGTTCGTAATTGTAATTCCTACGTATTTAGTTCAATTTACACCCTTTAAATTTGACTACTTTATCGTGTAATCGAAGCTTAAAAGACCCCTTTCAGCACTCATCTGGATGGCCTCACACTTTTCATCAAAAAATGGAAATGAGCGGACGGCATTGTGGTCCGAGAGTCCCTCATTGGCGGAAGTTGGCCCGCCGGGGGCCAGTACTTACTGCATTCCACGGCACATTGGGCGACTTGCGCGTCGGAGATGGGGATGAAACGATGATGAGGATAACACCACTCCCTGAGCGGAGAAAATCTCCTGCCCTAGCCAGGAATCGAACCCGGGCCCCCTGGCGTGACATTCTGCCGCGCTGACCACTCAGCTAACGGGAGTGTACAAACTTTTCGCTATTTAGGGTCACTGTGCCTCCGCGCTGCTACCGCATTTCTTATAGAAGCCCAAGTGAATGCCTTCCCCCTTCCCCACCCGTCATAACACAGTTGTGCCCCCATCGGCCCACATCCGTGATGAGGTACGTATTTCGACCAACTATTTGCCTGGCGTAAGAGGAAACGTGATTTATCCTACCAGGTGACACGTTTCCATTCGTCCACGATCAAATCCCGACGTCCCGCGAGCACTGCTATCGTGATCGACGGTGTATTTTGGTCGAATGGGTACACATACACTATCTGACTAAAAGTATCCGGACACCCCAAAAACATACGTTCTCATACCAGGTGCATTGTGCTGCTACCTACTGCCAGGTACTTCATATCAGCGACCTCTGTAGTCATTAGACATCGTGAGAGAGTACAATAGGATGCTCCGTGGAACTCACGGACTTCGAACGTGGTCAGGTGATTGGGCGTCACTTGTGTCGTACGTCTGTACGCGACATTTCCACACTCCTAAACATCCCTAGGTCGACTATTTCCGATGTGATAGTGAAGTGGAACCGTGAAGGGACACGTACAGCACAAAAGCATACAGGACGACCTCGTCTGTTGACTGACAGAGCCCGCCTACAGTTGAAGAGGGTGGTAGTGTGTAATAGGCACACATCTATGCAGATCATCACACAGGAATACCAAACTGCATCAGGATCCACTGCAAAGACTATGACAGTTAGTCGGTCGGTGAGAAAACTTGGATTTCATGGTCGAGAGGTTGCTGATAAACCACACATCACACCGGTAAATGCCAAACGACGTCTCGCTTAGTGTAAGGAGCGTAAACATTGGACGACTTTACAGTGGAAAAACGTTGTGTGGAGTGACGAATCACGTTACACAATGTGGCGATCCGATGGCAAGGTGTAGGTATGGCGAATGCCCGGTGAACGTCATCTGCAGCGTGTGTAGTGCCAACGTTAAAATTCGGAGGCGGTGGTGTTATGGTGTGGTCGTGTTTTTCATGGACGGGGCTTGCGCCCCTTGTTGTTTTGCGCGGCGCTGTCACAGCACAGGCCTACATGTACGTTTCAAGCACGCTCTTGCTTCCCACTGTCGAAGAGAAATTCGGGTATGGCGATTCCATCTTTCAATACGATCGAGGACCTATTGATAATGCACGGCCTATGCCGGAGAGGTTACATGACAATGGCATCTCTGTAATGAACTAGCCTGCACAGAGTCCTGACCTGAATCCTAAAGAAAACGTTTGCGATGTTTTGGAACGCCGACTTCGTCCGAGGCCTTATCGACAGACATCGACACCTCTCCTCAATGCAGAACTTCGTGAAGAATGGTCTGCCATTCCCCAAGAAACCTTCCAGCAGCTGATTGAACGGACGCATGCGAGAGTGGAAGCTGTCATGAAGGCTAAAGGTGGGCCAGGACCATATTGAATTCAAGCATTACCGACGGAGGGCAGCACAAACTTGTGAGTCATTTTCAAAAATGGCTCTGAGCACTATGGGACTCAACTGCTGTGGTCATAAGTCCCCTAGAACTTAGAACTACTGAAACCTAACTAACCTAAGGACAGCACACAACACCCAGCCATCACGAGGCAGAGAAAATCCCTGACCCCACCGGGAATCGAACCCGGGAACCCGGGCGTGGGAAGCGAGAACGCTACCGCACGACCACGAAGTCATTTTCAGCCAGGTGTCCGGATGCTTTTGATCACATAGTGCAAAAGCCGCCTGATTCCTAGCACCAAGATGAGCGATATGCGCCGAAACACGTGCGGTGGCGCCCCTGAGCCGCTGATCTCGGGTGCCGGGGACAGGCGACCAGCTGCAGCTGCTCGCCCACAGCCGACGGGCCACAGAGATGCGGCCTCTGCCTCTGCCTCTGCCGCAGTCGCAGTCGCCCAGGCGAGCACGCCCGCCTCATCGTCGGCACAGTCTGCACTGTGAAGAGGGGAGTACTTTCAGGCCGTCTCAGCTCTCTGGAGAGCCTTCTGAACCACTGGCGGCAGAGTAGTCGAGCTGGGTCAGCAAGTGTTTAGTTTCCACCAAATACGTTAGCAGTATACCGAATTCAGAAGCTAGTCACTCGTGTAACTATGTGAACAACCGAGCACGGCTAGAATTCACGGGCCACTGCACTGCTAGACAGAAAAATAGATTCTTGAGCCGTCGGCACGCGGACCGTGCATCCGATCGTGGAGGGTGCCGAAACTCTGACGTCAGCGTGTGGAGAAGCACGTTGGGGAATCGTTCCTAACGTGCAGAGCAATATCTAGGTATTCTGAACGTGCGTTTCAACGTTGACCAGTGGAATAGTAGAAGGCCACCTACGTCACAAACACGCCATCTCCCTTCGGTGCAGAGTTGTGAGGCGCCATATTGGCTTTCAGTTGAAGCTCGTATGCCATTTCAGAGCACCAGCAACCAGTGGAGCTCTTGGAACCAGCCGTTAATTGTATGGCACGTTCTAATGAAATGACGGGAAACGTCATATTCGTAGTAAAAGTAACCGGAAGGTGGTCATGCACCTTTTTCTCCTTTGTTCAGTGTCTTCTCGGAATCTTCATCAATTTGTCTCTTATTTTTCGAACTGCGCTCCTGAACATCAACTAAACAGAGGTAACAGTCATTAAGGCGATTTTAAGGCTCCCTCCACGTACTGTGAAACTGACGGCGCAGTTGACTTCCACGAAGGCGATCTGTGGTTTCCATCAGCAGCACAGGTCACCGAATGTGGTTGAGGGGAAGCTTCCCGAAGTCGACCGGCGACCCGTTGGGCGATCGGTGAGCGCTCCTTATCTTCACACTGCCCTCCAGTCTGCACGGTGGGAAGCAAGTATGTCCGTCACGCCTTCACAGGACTCACCTCGCAGACACTCCGTTGTGTGTCGACTGTGATACTATGGACACAGACGAGCACCGCCTGGTCTGCAGATCGGCGAGAGGCGTCCGGTTCTCGGTGCGACAGGTGTTGTCCCTAGTTACCCGTACGACTCTTCATCAGACACCTTCTCAAGTGCTCGTCTTTCCCGACACCGGATACTTCCTTCAAGCAAAGACGATCTCTGTGACATGGATACGTGGACACGCAGCACACTTGTTATTTGCTGATGGCGACAAATGTATCCTTCACTTCTGGCAGTTCCTCGATGAACGCCACTGTGCACTTGTCCGCAATCCAAAATACAGGCAAATTTTCTCCAAGTTTTTCTGCAGTGTCTTCCTTAAGCCACCCCGAGCTGGAGTGTTCATGTCACGATGAGTTGATCCCTGCCTCTTCCACACTTAGAACCGATATATTCACTGGTAATCGGCACGTTCATTTCAGTCTAACATCTTACAGCGCCCTCCTCCTCGCGTGACGCCGGTTTCCTGATATTCTCGGTGGTATTAATGACAAAAATAAATAATAAAAAAAAGAACGAAGCGAAAAATAAATGAATGATGTTCACTGTACATCTACCCCACGTTCCCTCTGCTTTCCTTTGCTTTTGCTGGGTGGGAACGGGACATGGTAGCCACGTCTCGGGTTGTGACCCCTGCCCACTTTGCCCAACATCTCCCTTTCGGCGTCGGGAAGATAGCTTAAAAACCGCAGTGTACAGCATCACGGATCTGCAATCAGATGACGTTATGTGTTTGTGGTTCGCGTCCCTCTACATACAAAAAATACATTTTTATTAGTTTAGCATAAGTATATACTATAATATGCGATGTTGTATAAGTGCACTCCTTTTGAGGAGTGAAATTGTTCCATTGGTCTAGTCTACAGGACACATTGCACTACCTACAGTAAGATATTTTGCCCTTTTCCTCCTTTTAAGTTTTGTAATTCAAATGATGTAGAGATTTTGCTACTAAGTAGGGACAGTGATCTAGTAACAATTACCTTAGGGTTTTACTAAACCGTGAGAATGGTGAAATAATTTTTATCTTATGTGGAGAACTTTTGTAAATGTGTATCGCACTATTCCTAATGGAACTTTTATAAGTCGTGTCCTTATTGACTGGATTTGGTACTTCCCTTTTTGCCTTGTAAAATTTTCACGGATATCCAAGTTTTTATTTATGAATACCAGAAATAGAACTGCCTGACTAGCATATGGACAAGAGAGGAAAGTACATTTTAATAGAGCTAATATAGGAATTTTACGCCCGTTCATTTCCTAAACAGTGTGATTTACGAGCCAAGATACAGCGAATAACTGCCGCTGAAGAGCGTTGCCAACGCGTATACCACGTCGGGACCACGCACCCTACGCACAAGTCGCACGGTTTCTGAGCGTTCAGCAAGACGGTGAAGTAGGCACGCTCAACGCTGACGTCCGACAGCACGGTCTGTATGCCGGTGGCTTCAGGTGCCGTTAACGGCAGTTTCGGCGTTCTTCCGCGAGAGGATACTTCCCCCATCTCAGCCGCTGCTCTTTTCCTCAGTTTATCGACAGAGGATACAGGGTGTACCAAAGAGAATCATTCGATTAAAAAAAAAAGCATAATTGTTATGTTATTTGAGATATGTGCGTGAACAATCTACTGTCGGAAAGAGCAAACTCCCGAGTTGAACACGGTTCCCGCAAGGTAGCAGCAGTGTGCGCCCACTTCAGTTCTTGTAAAAATGGTGTCGGCACAAGAGAAAGCCTTTATGTTTTCTACGTTTTGCGCAGTGCGGGTCAGTACTAACTGTTCAGCGTGACTTTCGTACTAGGTATGGTGTGGATCTTCCTGCAGCACAGAGCGTTAGGTGACCGCATGAACAATTCCTAGAAACAGGTTGTTTATGAAAAGGCAAACCCCTGGGCCGTCCCCGAGTGTCTTTGAGTATGACGTCGAACGCATCCGCCATAGTTTCACAAGGAGAAATCAGTTCGCCGTGCAGCTCGATTATTTCTTGTCGGGATTTATAGAAGACTCTGTTTATGGGCCTCCCTTACCAACGACAATGAATGACCTGACATACCGCATAACAGCAGCTGTGGAAGCTGTAACTCAAGACATGCTCGCTACAGTGTGGGAACAATTTGAATACCGCATTGGCATATGCCGTGCATCTCAAGGGGGGCATATTGAACACCTTTAAAAAGGTATGATAAAAACTTTTTGAGTTTCACCTTCATCAAAAACAAAATTCATTGTCTATTGGTTTCAGAAATATAGACGTGACAAATCGGATTTTTTTTTTTTTTATACGGCCTGTATATAAAACGATTCCTCTTTGGCCTGTGCCGCGCTCACTACTTTTGTTAGCGCAGCACGCGTCCGCAGTGCCCCCAGGTGGCATCCAGTGCCGCTACGCACACTGGCCGCAATGCCTCGCCTCATCAGCCCACTTATAGCACCCGAGTCGTACATCTATCTACATACACACTCCGCAGACTAGCTTATGAGACCACAGGTTAGTCATTTGGCGGTTTCCTATTCAGACGGCCGTCTACGTGCCACCGTTCGTGCCCCAACTTCCTTTATGTTAACGAAATGTACGTTGGCGGCTGTACACTCGTTCTGCAGTCAGCTTCAAATGCCGGTTCGCTACATTTTCTCTGCAGTGTCCCTGGAAAAGAACGCCATCTTCCGTTTAGGGACTCCAGTTCACAGAGCACCTTCGTAATAGACGCGTGTTGTTCGGATCTACCGGTAACGAATCTAGCAGCCCGCCTCTCAGTTGCTTCGGTGCCCTCCTTTAATCCGACCACGTGCTGGGATCCCACACGCTCGAGCAGTACTCGAGAACGGCGTCCTGTTCGCGGCCTGCTCTACAGATGAACCACACTCTCCCAAAATTCTGCCAATAAAATTAGTGACCACTCACCTCCGCTACTGACGTCCCACTTCGTATCGCTTTGCAACTTAGCTCTACATATTTGTTCTATCTGACTTTATCGAGCAAGACACTACTAATTCCGTATTCGATTTTGACCGGTTTGTTACTCCTACTCTTGTGCTTTAACTTAGATTTCTCTAAATTCGGAGTAGGCTGCCATTCATCACAGAATTAGAAATTTTCTCAGAATTATCTTCCAGCCCCTTACTGTGGGATCCTGACCACTCGTGTAATGTAGGGTACCTAAGAAGCTGTTTTCTCGGATACGTTGACAACATACAAGCAAATCATATTAACGGCGTTTATGACAGCATTTGAATTGACAATACATAACTTGCGTATGTACAAGGTGGGACGAAATCAATTGGCGACATGAAAATAATCAACGTCCTTCGATAGATAAAATTTCCATGCAACCTAGTCACACAGATTCATAAGTCGTGGCTGTTCCAGTCCGGCTCTACTGGTGAGGCGGCTGCTAGGCGGCGCCTCGCTTTTATTCCCTCGGTGTAGCGGCCGCTCCTGTCGTCATGTGACTTCCTAGTCATCGTGCTATTGGCTGACGTCGCCTCACAGCCCTCTCTGCTGCACCGTTGTTGATTTTCGCGCCGGTACTTGTCGTTACGCAGGGAACACCTACAGTCAGCCAACGAACGAGAGCAGCTGTTCCAACACCGCAGCATCATCACCAAAAAGCAGTGGGCTGCTGGTCCACCTTATGTATTACAACAGAAAGACACGCCGCTGTTCACCGTTGTTACCAAAAATGTCATAACGTTCTTGATCGATTTACTTCGAATATCTGGACGATAGTCTAACAAACATTTAGACGGCGGTAGGCTGCATACTTTTTTAAGCAATAGTGAACAGATTGTCTGTTAAAAGCGCATTGTGACAAAGAAAACGGCGTGCTGTGCCGTGAAAATGTGCGGTTTCGTTTTATTTTCCGCAGTGAATTTCAGCTACGATACTGGGGCATGTAAACCATTACGGAACATTCTTCCTCCCATGCATACTTTTTCTCCTCATATGTAAAGTTAAACAAAAATTTTGGACATAACAACGTGCTGTTTTTTTTTTCGCCGAAGTTGGTTTTGTAGTAAAGAGAAAAATTGTATTTGTGGCTTATTGGCTAATTAGAGTACTGCTAGGGAATTTGAATCGCTAGAACTTTCGTAATGCTACCCATTCGCAGATTAAAACCGTGTGAAATATTGTCACTGCTTCTATCCTCACAAACCTAGCAGATGGGGACAGCTCTCTCGTACACCGTATACCTATGGCCACAAACCGATGTTCACATTTATTTTAAGCGACTTCATTTCTGAGTCAAGGTTACGTTGGCTGAACTTTAGGAGAGGGGGCAATGGGAAATGGGCAGAGGTAGTTATGGGAGGTAATGGGCACAGGGGGGGAGGGGGGGGAAGGATGAGGTGGACATATTCGGGGGGGGGGGGGGAGTTTCGGATGTGCACACAATTCCCATACATATTTAGCAACTAGGAAGCATTGCCAGGTTTGGTAGTTTATTTGTATAGAGAAAAAATGTAATACGAAACCACTAACTGTGCGTTTCATCAGGATACTGGTAATACAGCATGGCGTTCTGCTTGTTACCTAAGAAACTGTCTCGCTTCTCACTGGCCATCTTCCCGTTCACGAAGCATACACTGTCGCGTCAGGTTGTGCCTTTTCGCGCTCGCACATGGCTCGCCAACGTGAAACTGTACGTCGTGGCGTCATAGAAGTCGACCAGGTGCACGTGGAACCTCGGCACAGCACGGCAGCACCAGGGTGACGCAGCGGAGGGCTGTCTGTCGGGAGGCGCGCGGCGGCGGCGGCAGCGGCGCCGGAGAAAGTCTGTAGAAAGCGGCCGCCGTCTGCAGGAGCGGGCCGCGCCGTGCGCAGCCGCGAGAAGCCGCCGGCCGGCGGCTTGGCCCTGCACCGCCCTGCCCTACACTCGGCCGACCTCTATTTATTCAGGTCGCACACCAGCCGCCAGTTGTCGTGCCGAGCGTTAACCATCTGCGAGGCTGTCTCCTGATTTCCGAACAGCTGTTTGACAACGCCAGTGCTAGACTAGCAGTAAAGTGGAGTCATCATTCAGATGCGCAGAACGGAATTGTTGTCGTGTCCTGGAGGGATGTTCAGTATTCACAGATATATCGGAAACGCTCATTTGAAGCAAAAATATTTATACGAACACACGCCCTGTTCTGAATTGATTGCGAGACATTTTACACTGAAGAGTCGAAGGAACTGGCTCATATAGCGTAGGGCCCCCGCGACACGACGTCCTATGGGCTCGAAAAATGTCTGAAGTAGCGCTGGAGGGAATTGACACCGTGAATCCTGCAAGGCTGTTCATAAATCCGTAAGAGCACGTTGCAAGGCATCGCAGATATGCTCAATAATTTTCATGTCTGGGGAGTTTGGTGGCCGGCCGAACTGTTTAAACTCACGAGAGTGTTCCTGGAGCCACTGTGTAGCAGTTGTGTTGGGTATCGGGCTGTCCTGCTGGAATTGCCCGAGTCCGTCGGAATGCACAATGGACACGAATCGATGCAGGTGATCAGACACGATGCTTACGTATGTGTCACCTGTCAGAGTCGTATCTAGAGATAGCACGGGTCCCTGTTTAAACTCACGAGAGTGTTCCTGGAGCCACTGTGTAGCAGTTGTGTTGGGTATCGGGCTGTCCTGCTGGAATTGCCCGAGTCCGTCGGAATGCACAATGGACACGAATCGATGCAGGTGATCAGACACGATGCTTACGTATGTGTCACCTGTCAGAGTCGTATCTAGAGATAGCACGGGTCCCGTATCACTCCAACTGCACACGCTCCACACCATTGCAGAGCCTCCACCAGCTTGAACAGTCCCGTGCTGACATGCAGGGTCCACGGACTCGTAAGGTTGTCTCCATCCACTGGATACAGTTTGAAACGAGACTCGTCCCACCAGGCAACATGTTTCCAGTCATAGACACTCCAACGTCGGTTCGACGGGCCTAGACGAGGCGTAAAAGTTTCCGTCGTGCAGACATCAAGGGTACACGAGTGGACCTTCTGCTCCGAAAGCCCATACCGATGATGTTTCGTTGAATGGTTAGTACGCTGACACGTGCTGATGGCTCGGAAGAGAAATTTCTGCAGCAATTTTCGGAAGGGCTGCACTTGTGTCACGTTGAACGGTTCTCTCCAGTCGTCGTTGGTCTCGTCCTCGCAGGGTCCTTCTCCGGACGCAGCGACATTCCTGATATTCACGGTACACTCTTGAAATGGTCGTACCGGGAAATGGCCACTTCATCGCTACCTCGGAGATGCTGTGTCCCTTGTGCGTCGACTACAACACCACGTTCAAACTCGCTTAAATCTTGATAACGTGCCGTCGGAGCAGCAGTAGTCGATCTAACAACTGCGGCAGACACTTGTTGTCTTACATACGAGTAGGCGTTGCCGACCGCAGCGCCATATTCTGCCTGTGTATCTAGATTTGTTTTTGGACTATTGGTGCGGAAGTATGTGTCTTACCCAATCGAACCTCTTTGACGTTTAATCCTAGCTCTACCTACTTAGCTGCTTTCAGTGTGCGTCCTCTGGATGTCTTTGTGCCATTACACTAACCCGCTGAACGCGCTCTTGTCGATGTGTTGTGAGCCGAGTGCTGCGCGCGATTGAGAGTCTATCAGAAGTCGTCGGTTACCGGTGTTTACGCACGCGCTGGCTCAAATGCCACAGATCCACTCTATATGATGAACGTGCGGGTGTGCTGTACGTTTGCGTCTTCTGCGACTATTGTGCTCGTGCTATTGTCGAAGAATACCATCTCCGACACGTCGAGTTTTTCTTCGTAGGGTGTTTACCAGGGTTTTTACCACATTATGCGAAGCCAGCATTCTTCCAAATTCCCATATTTTTTCTGGACGTATAGTTTAACAACCTGTGCAGGACCATTTATTATGAACTGTACGTATGCTGTAATGTCACGCGTACGGTAATCCTTTGAGGTTAATATGTTAAATATACCTATTTTTCATGTGATGATTTCTAAAAAAGTATGTTATTATGTTTACAAGTGTAACAGTGTAAACATGACACCGTATTGAACAATACATAAAATAAATAACATTGTACACTGAATGTGTTCTATTTCGGCAACCATTCTGAAGGTTTCCATATGAAGGTTTCTGCTTTAATCCGTGAACGTACACCTCCTTTTATCCGCCGGCAGTAGGAGAATGTCCTTTGAGCTGCTTGAAACATGATGTTTTTCTCTGCGCGTATGTAAAGCTTCGAGGAGCTCCGAAAGGAGGCAGAGCCATAGTTAACCATAAAAATAGCATCCCGTAAGATATTTGTTACGAGTAACGTGCTGTAACTGAATTCTCGATGCGAAAACAAAAACTGTGTCGGTTATCCGTAAACGATTGTTCGCAGTGTATCGCAACGAAGCAGTCAAGAAATGTGTGTGAATTCCTAAGGGGCCAAACTGCTGAGGTCATCGGTCCGTAGACTTAGACACTACTTGAACTAACTTATGCTAAGAAGAAAACACACACACAGACACACACACAACCGTGCGTGAGGGAGGACTCGAACCTCCGTTGGCAGGGGCCGCGCAATCCGCATATGGCGCCTTGAACCGCGCGGCGAGGCAGTCGACAGGAACACTGCTCGGCGGTGGGTAGTGCGAGCTAAAGCGCAGAGACCGGAGTCCAGAGACGTCCCGGCGACCGTCCCGTGCGGCAGCAGGCGGGTCGCGCGGGTGGCCTCGTCCGCGGAGGGCGGCGGGCGCCGTGGGGGGGCCAGGCCACAGGTGCCCCGCCCCGCCCCGCCCCGCCCCACTCGAGCGTCACTGCTCGAATGGAAATAAGGAAACCCTGTACCGGATCGGTCATCAACCGAGGCAAAAATCTACGTCGGCCCACTGTCCAGATCGTGGTAGGGTAAAAGTTGGGAACCGGCGTAAAAAATTCTCCTATCGCAGTACAAAAACAGGCGAATATGCCCGGGCAGAGTTAGGGATGTAAAAGAAGGGAACTGCCTTTTCGGCTTATGTCGCTGCTTCGAAGACTTTTGTCCGCAGCTCGTGGTGTGGTGGCTAGTGTTCTTGCCTCTGGATCACGGGGTCCCGGGTTCGATTCCCGGCCGGGTTGAGGATTTTCTCTGCCGGGGACTGGGTGTTGGTGTTGTCCTCATCATTTGTAAAAGTGGCTAGATTGGACTGTCTAAGGACTGTGGCATTGTACAGGCGCCGATGACCGCGTAGCTGAGCGCCCCACACACCAAAACATCATCTTCAACATCGGAGACTTTTAAAGCAAAACATCTTCACATATTCGCAGTTTTTTTTTTTCATATTAAACCTACTTACCCAGCCGTGAGCTCTCTCACCTATAAGGCGTTGGCGCACATGCAACTTCCAGTTTTCAGCTACGCTTCCTGATCCTGTGCCCAAAATCCAGATGATTAGCCCCCGTAGTAAACAATATATAATATCATACGGCTGAAGAGAGTACATATAACAGCAAAAAAAGGTTTTTGTGCCAGGATCTGTTCCTAGGAAGGACGCTAAAAACAAGGTTTTTTTTACTTGTGTTTTGGGGGATAATTTTTTCTCGGAGGGGACCATTTCACCCCAAACATGGCGATGGGTGTGAGAGCGAAATCTGCTTCTAGAATGTGATATATATCCAAGATAGGAAGTATAGGAGAGTGGAGGTGCATCTATGACAGGAAATATCCCACACTGAGGTTGTACGGATCCTGTGCCTTAATGACACGTTGTGTCATATTGCACGACATGACAAATGCCATGATGGATGACATATGTCACGTTATACGACATGACATCATACGAGTATCATGTTACTTTACTTGACACGAGACATTATGTTACATGACATGTCTAGTAATCCTAACAAGTCAAAAACCGCGAATACGTTTTGATGTTTTGATTTAAATGTCTTTGGAGCTGGCAGATAAATCGAAAAACTAGTCCCTTTCGTTAACATCCCTAACTCTCCCTAGGGCATATTCACCTTTTTTGCTATGACAGGAGCACTTTTTATTCTCGTACGAATCACCTAAAACTTGCGCTTCCGATAATGAGATATTGCAGAAACGCAAACTGCTATTATGATGCGGCTTCTCGTATTGTTAGCCAATACACAGATTGTAGTAATACTTAGAACAATGCCTATTGATATTAACAAACTAAAATTAGAGTGCCAGCGGTGTTTGTTGCAGGATTCCAGTGCTACTCGTTTACGAGGTATCATAATTTGAAAAGTTCCCACACCGGCACTTGCACAATACCTGTGGTAACGAACACTAAACAACAACACGAGTGCGTACACTAGTTGTGAGGACTGTGACCAGTAACGAGACAATCGAACGTCACGGATTGTGTTCAAAATGACCACCGGTTGCGGCAATACCCCTATCTGGTGTGTCCTCGTAGACAGCGTCTTTCAATTTTCTACACAGAAAAAGGTCTACAGGCGTCAAACTCGGGGAACGGGCCGGCCGAGGCTGAAGGCTTCTCCGTTCAGTCCAAAGATTTGGAAAGAAGTCGTGAATATATTCTGCAGTACTCCGCGCACTGTGGGCTGGACAGCCATCATCTCGGTACAACAGGTTCCTCTGCGCCTTCAGTGTTCCGTCTATGAAAAACGGGCCTATGAACCGATGGTTCACCATCTCATAGCACACTTTTACAATCCAGACACTGTCGTTCCACCTGACGAAGCCAGCGAGGATAGTCAGTAGACCAGTAGCGCATGTTCTCGTAATCGTTCCCATGCAGCTCTCGATGGAAAGAGGTATTGGTGGGACCTAACTCAATGTAGAATGCGTAGCACACTTGCCTCACTCGTGCCACTTCCTCGTGTGATTGCTCGGGGGCCAACTGCAACAAGAGCGAGAACATTAATTTCCCTTCCTGTGTCTTCACTTGTTTCCTTGTGTTGCGTTGTCTGTGTGCTACACCACCACTTTCACGTAACTGTTGGAAGAGTTAGATAAATATGTGCGGAGATAGTGGACTTCTGTTGGGATATTTTGCCGCATACACCGTATAAGAGCGAACGGCATTCTTCCGTCACTTTCGCACTCCGTGAACGTGTCGGCTTTTCCCGCACTGGTAAATCAAATCGTCCACTCGCGACCTACTGCTTGTTCTGTCACTCACTAGCTGACCAGCAAGTCGCAATGTACACAGACACCCTGTAAGCAAACATAACAACATGGTGCCTAGCAACTGTGCAGGTTGAGTGGCACAAGCAGGTATCAGTGTGGAAAGTTTTCAGAATACTGAATGTCGTACACGCCTCGGACTAGACTCTTGCAACAAACGCCACTAGCCGGCCGAAGTGGCCGTGCGGTTAAAGGCGCTGCAGCCTGGAACCGCAAGGCCGCTACGGTCGCAGGTTCGAATCCTGCCTCGGGCATGGATGTTTGTGATGTCCTTAGGTTAGTTAGGTTTAACTAGTTCTAAGTTCTAGGGGACTAATGACCTCAGCAGTTGAGTCCCATAGTGCTCAGAGCCATTTGAACCATTTGAACAAACGCCACTGACAATCTAATTTATTCTACTTTTCATTTGTTAATGTCATTAAGCTGTGTTCAATTTAAAAAAGTGTGTGTCTCCACAAAAAATACACTTTCTAAATATTATTACAATCTATATATTGGCTAACAATACGAGCCCCTGATTTCCAATCCATTGTGCATTCTGTGAAAACCACGCATCACTAACACTTTTCATTCCGACAATATTTGCGACGCATGGTTTAGACGAGTCCCCCTACAACGAAAGTTTGGAATACTATCGTAAAATGCAGTTTACATTACTGCAGGTCTCACTGACCGAGGCACTTCATGTACTACCAAGTTGGAACTCGTATACTGGATGGTGTTTACTATTGGCATGCTTTGCAGCCGTTCCGCAGTCATGTGAACACACCGTTGCCGCAGCGGTACACCGCGAGCACTCCAGTATCAACAACAATTTCATTCAGTTTGTGTTCAACACTGCATTAATATGCCACGTGGAGGCATACAGCACTTTGGTATAGTCAGGGTAGTGGCTTTGTTTCAGCAGGTCACACATTGCAAGATTTTGCCGATCGGTTACAGGTCACTCAAAGTGACGTGTCTAAGGGTGCGGAGGACGCACAGAGGCGGGAGGCGTGAATGACAGACCGAGCAGAGGTCGCTCTCGTGTGACATAACCAGCGCGGGTTCGTCTCCTCCGGCTGTCTGCTCGCACGCGCTGCCAGAAATACTGGAGAGGTCTTCTTCCGGGCAATAGGGATTCGTATCTCAGACAAAACAGCGCGCAGAATATTGCATCAGGGTGTCGAGGTTCACAACATTCCTCGTATCTCCTGCACCTCTCGAGACACCGAAACGAGGTTTTGGCAAATGATAGCACACAGGGAGGAGAGTATTTTGGAACTTTGTAAACACACGGAACTTTCTTATCTGAGTTGATATATCAGAAGTTATACTTTCTATTTAATTTCTTCTCTCTCCCGTGACAGGTAGTGAAACAAGAGATTCCTAGTATGAAAATAAATACGAAATTACTTGTTTAATGAGACGCTCTGTTTCAGAATTTTGTCACAATAGCTGCTGTAAGATGAGTCTGTGCAAATTATACTGTATTTTGGCAAAAGAGGGAGAATTAAACCTATAAAGAACAGAAATGTTTCTGTTACTTATAAATGGTGACGCTTCTTCGAATGAGAAAATGTTAACAATTGACACAAAAATAAATCGCCAGTACTGTTGGAATTTTGCTTGAATCCCCGTAACCCATTGTTTTTCTAACACCGAACGACTGGAATGGAAACTTACCAAAAGGATGTTGCAGCCTCTGGGCAGTATCTGCGTAATGGCGAGCGCAGCCCCCACGCGGAATGACACGCACACGCCAGATGCTGGTTACTCGCCCACGGATCAGCAAACTGACTATGTGTGATGCGCGAATAAAATAATTGTTATTGAGGAAAGTAAACAACGGATCCGTCGCACAGCACAGTGACCAGTGCATCGTCAGCAGCTGAAAATAATGCGCGCGACTGGAATGCGGAAGCTAGTAGCCTGGTGTGGCTTGTGAGAAGAACATTCTCATGAAAGTAGATCTGCTTTTGTCAGCAATGCATTTCCACAAATTAAATACATCGTATCACCATTTTCTTTCAGGATACTATTACTTTCGGAATAATACCGAACACTTTATCATGTGCATAGCCTGTTGTATTATTAGTTTATTAATACTGGTAGCGCGCTACGGTCGCAGGTTCGAATCCTGCCTCGGGCATGGATGTTTGTGGTGTCCTTAGGTTAGATAGGTTTAACTAGTTCTAAGTTCTAGGGGACTAATGACCTCAGCAGTTGAGTCCCATAGTGCTCAGAGCCATTTGAACCATTTTTGAATACTGGTAGCGTATTTGTGACCACTGAAATACTTTTTCTCATCACGAGGAGGCAATTAAAACATTGTTATTTGTGACTGCTTCTCGACTGTTTCTAGCCTGCAGTGGAAATGTGATGTCCATCTGTACATAGTACAATGTCTCTTATTACATCCATAGCCAAGTTATGATAGTGAAACTTACGTACTTCAGATCTTGGACGCTTTTTATCAGGAGCACAAAGTGGTCATACCTGTGGAAGTTATGGTTTTTCGACTTTTCTTAACAGACCGCAGAGATACTTCAAAATAAGAGGCAAAAAGTAGATAACCTTGTTTTACTTTCCTGCCTTGCTTCTAGATCAGATGATTTTATAATATTCCTTTCTTCCTTATTCACTACCCTGACCATGAATCGTCTGTCCCTTCTTAGGATCTGAAAACATTGTGGAGGCAAAAGACATAATCCCAGTGGCTGATGGCTCACCAGTTATTGAACTGTGCATTGTTCTTGACAAGAAGAATAAACAAAACAAAAGAACTATGCAAATATATGTAAATGAAAACTGTTATGTACTAACGAAAAGAGATGAAGTGCTTAAACGGCGAAAAACGAAACACTCCTCGGAGACAATAAAATTCATTACACTGTAAGAGTGTATTTTCCGCCTTCCCCTGCCCACACGCGCCGTGCTGTAGCGAGCACACGCCAGCACTGCGTGGCCGCTGCCGCTGCCGCTGCCCGCCCCACCCCTCGCACAGTAGTCGCGACAAACCGTGCCGCGACCACGAAGCGGCGAGGCGTGGCGGCGTCGTCGTAGCGTCGCCTCGCCTCGCGTCCTCTTAGCGTGCAGCGTGAAGCCACACGCGATGTACTCGTCTCAATTTGCGCCTAGCGTAGAGCCGACTTATTCGTGGCTGCCTTCCGCTCTCGCGTGTGGCGCGCGAACGTTAGTGACTTGTAGAAGACGACTCCTAACTGTAGACGATCTAAACTTACAGTCCGTGCCCGCCTAAAGGCGTAATCGTCTGTGTGGCATAGGTTACTAGTCGCAGATGTACCTACAGTAAGTATACATGAGTACATAATTATCTTACTTGTAACAATAACTCTGGCATCACTATACTTACTACTACAAAAAGGCAGCGCATCTTTAATATTACAGAAAAACAAAACAGGTACTTGTGCTGCAGTATCGTCAGCAAACTCGTTTCCAAAATTGAAGTTCGTTCGAACAGTATGCAGGAAAGACGACATTCAGCCAGTCACGAACAGAAACCTGGAATCAGAAACATAATGCTGACGTACATCCCTCCAAGTACCCAAAAATGAATGATGCATTGCGATTGCATCAGTAACACCACATACGCTTCAGGACGTATGTCGTGAAATGGATTATCATTAAGTGATTTCAGAATGACCGAGGGTGGGCTTATGGAACAGCTATCGAATACATTAAAAATGGATTTTACGCTGTCTGTAACTGGAATCGATGAGCCGGTATGCATTAAGAAGCTAAAGGTGTCTGTAATCGCTACGTTTATTTTGAATTGCGCTCCATTGTATCGGCTGCCGTGCTTTGACAGATGGGGCGGAATCCACTCGCTGGTACCAGTGGGTCCGTCTGCGTTTCAAACTGGAAGCAGCAGGCGGGAGGCATGGAACTTCAATTCCGGCTTTAAATATTCAGCGTGATTCCATGATGATGTTACAAACGTGAAAGAATGATGGAGGAGGTTAACTATATCAATTTGAGGTAAGGGACCTCGGTCCGCAAACTACAGAGTCGAAAGTTACAAGCGAAAATCGTTGTCATACCTCTGACAGTGCAATACGTGCACCAGTATCGCTGTCGCTAATATTTTAGGGTAGCCAACTTTCACGGACGAAAACAATAAAATGTTCAAATGTGTGTGAATTCTTAAGGGACCAAACTACTGAGGTCATCGGTCCCTAGACTTACACACTACCTCAACTAACTTATGCTGAGAACAACACACACACACCCATGCCCGAGGGAGGACTTGAACCTCCGGCGGGAGGGGCCGCGCAATCTCTGACATGGCGCCTCAGACTGCACGGCCCCTCCGCGCGGCCCAAAACAAGAAATAAATGTGTAATAAACGTGGGCTCTCAGGCGCGTACCCTGTGGGATACGACCAGTTATTTGTCATCGGTGCTGTGAAACTCATATCTTCTGCTGAAGAGCCCGTGTATCTTAAGGCGCGCGTTTCAGACCTCAAATTCACTGGACTCTTTTTCTTGCTTTAGCCCACACTACCTCTTCCAAAAGTGTGGAAACCGAAGGAACTTGCACCAGAAAATTTCACATTGTCGAAGATGAACGACGGCTCGTAGCTCTTTAAGTTATGCGTTTCACAGCCCATGTTTACTAGACATTTTTATGTTGTATCGGTCCTTAATTCTACCTCTAAATGTTGCCTACCGCACAAAATGGCTCTGAGCACTATGGGACTCAACTGCTGAGGTCATCAGTCCCCTAGAACTTAGAACTAGTTAAACCTAACTAACCTAAGGACATCACAAACATCCATGCCCGAGGCAGGATTCGAACCTGCGACCGTAGCGGTCTTGCGGTTCCAGACTGCAGCGCCTTTAACCGCACGGCCACTTCGGCCGGCGCCTACCGCACAGTCTTAGCAGCAACAGTACCAGTACATGTAATCTATTGTCACACGTATCAGAACTATTCTCACTTAACACTATCGCCTCGGTCGTTTCCAGACCACTGCCCCTTATCTCAAATTGATACATATAGCCTTCTTCACCATCCCTGGAAGTTTGTAACATCGTGGCAGAATTACCTTGTACAATGAGGTGACAGAGGTCACGTGACACCTGCCAGTACCCTGCCGGACCTCCGTTTGCCCGCCTCGGTGCAGCAACTCGACGTGCCACGGGCTCGAGGGGTCGTTGGAAGTCCGCTGCAGAAATACTCAGCCGTGCTGCGTCTACAGCCGTCCATAATTGCGAAAGTATTGCCGGTTCAGGATTTTGTGCACGATTATGTCAATCTGGGCCGCCAAATCATTCCCTCGAATTGTCCACAATTTTCTCCATATCATTTGCAAACATTTGTAGCACGTCCCCATGGCGCATTGTCGTCCGTAACAATTCCATCGTTGTTTGGGTACACGTTATCCGTGAAGGGCTGCCAAGTAGCCGAATATCCAGAGCAGCCAGTCCACCCCGTGTAAACGCTGCCCAGTCAGTGACAGAGCCAACTACAGCTTCCACAGTGGCTTGTTGACAAGCCGCTTCCACGGCTTCGTGTGCTCTGCGCCACACTCGAACATTACCGTCAGCTCTTAGCGACTGAAATCGGGACTCGCCTGAGCAGGTCACGGTTTTCCAGCCGCCTAGCGTCCAACTGATACGGTCACGAGCCCAGGAGACACGTTGCAGGCGATGTCGCGCTTTTCGCAAAGGCACACGCGTCGGTCGTCTGCTGCCGTAGCCCATTAATGTCAGATTTCGCCGCACTGTCGCAACGGATACTTTCATTTCTGCGGTCATTTCCGGCACTACTGCTTGCCTGTTAACACTGCCAACTCTACGCAAACGCCACTGACCACGGTGTTCTCACCACACTCTTGACCCTGTAGATCTCGAAATGTCGAATTCTGTAACGATTTCCGAAATGGAATGTCCCGTGCGACTAACTCAAACTATCTGTATATGTGCATATCGCTGTCACGTTACTTTTGTCACCTCAGTGTATACATACGCAGCAAGACATCAGCCTCCGTACCGGTGTTTGAGCCGGCCGCTGTGGCCTAGCTGTTCTAGACGCTTCAGTCTGGAACCGCGCGACCGCTACGGTCGCAGGTTCGAATCCTGTCTCGGGCATGGATGTGTGTGATGTCCTTAGGTTAGTTAGGTTTAAGTAGTTCTAAGTTCTAGGGGGCAGATGACCTCAAATGTTAAATCCCATAGTGCTCAGAGCCATTTGAACCATTTTTGAACCGGTGTTTGATGGCCGCAATGAATGTCAAATGAGAGCTACCTAGATAAGGACGCCCATTATTGAAGAAGAACTGAGACTATTTGAAGCGAACAAGGCAACAGGATTTAACGAAATTCCAATTAGATTTTACAGTGAATACACCGCGGCATTACGAGGGACTTTAAGTAATGAACACATCATCTTTTCTCGGAGCTGGTTTGTTTTATTCAGCATTGCAAAACACGATTTTATTTCCTACTCTTTTGGCTTCAAGATCCTATATTCGAACATAATCTCCGTCGAGTGCGACGGCTCTACGCCACCTTACTGGGAGGGTCTGCATATCCGGACGGCAGCACTCCACAGTCGACGTAGGGGCTAACAAGTTGTTGCATCGACAATTTCCCGGTTATCCACGTGCTGCTTCCCGCGGAGTCCATCCTTCATTGGGCCAAACAGCTGGAAGTCGGCAGGTGCGAAATACGGGCTGTAGGAGGGATGAGGAAGAACAGACCGACGAAATTTCGTGAGCTCCAATCGGGTGGGCAGACTTGTGTGACACCCAGCGCTGTCATGGAGAAGGAGACGTTCGTGGGTATTTTTGTGGCGACGAACACGCAGAAGTCGCTTCTTCAGTTTCCTGACGCGCGGTATGACGCGTCTTGTCACAGTCTGCGCGGCTGCCCCCGTCACAGGTTCGAGTCCTCCCTCGGGCACGGGCGTGCGTTGTCCATAGGGTAAGTCAAGTAGTGTGTAAGCTTAAAGACCGATCACCCAAGCAGTGTCGTCCCATTAGATCTTACCACAAATTTCCAATCTTTTTCAGTTTCCTGAGGGTAGCACAGGTTGCTCCGTGAGGGAGGACATCGAACAGAATAACCCCTTCAAAGACCTAGAAGACCGTCGACATGACTTCACCGGCTGAATGTGCGACCTTGAACCTTTCCTTCGGAGGAGAGATGGTGCGGGGCCAGTCCACGGATTGCCGTTTTGTTTCCGGTTCCAAGTGATGAGCCCATATTTCTTCGCTCGTGTCTACGTTCGACAAAAAATTTGTCACGATCGACCTGGTAACGCGCGAGCAGCTCCCCACACACGGTTCTTCGTTGCTCTACACAGTTAGGCGGCGAGGAACCCGACGGGCGCACTCCTTTTGAGTGGACCAGTGTGTCTGCACTACTAACAAACACGTCCGGTTGTGTAGCGAGGTGTTCGATAGCAACAAGTTCCAACATTGCAGGTGTCACAGCTGTGGGCGGTCAGCCGGCACGACAGAGATCGGACGTATTTGCGCGATATTGTTGCGTCCCACCTAGCTTTTGTTCGCCGCCAGGTCTCCGTAGACATTCAGCAAGATCCTGTCAATATGTGCCGTGCTCTGGTTTTCCGCCAAAATGAAACTTGGTGACACTCTTTGCTTGGAACGGACCTCCGCTGTAGATATACGTTTACGTGTAGGGCCGCCATGTATCGGAACGTCGTGAAACTCTTTAAGGGCTACAGCGTGAATATTCCACGATGTCCCACAACTAACGGCCGCACATTTTGAACCCAAAGTGGCCAAAAAAAAAAAATACGTTGCATTGCGTATTGAAACACCGGCGATACGTCACATTGTAAGTAGTGTCGGCTCGAAAGTGACAAGAAAAGCAGGACTTTTTGTGGTAGTAAGTTCCTGCGGGTGAGTTCATCGCCCCCTAGGCTTACACACTGCTTTAACTTAAACTGTCGTACGCTAAGGACAACAGACACACCCAAGTCCTGAGGAGGACTCGAACCTCCGACGGGGGGAGTCGCGCGAACCGTGGCGAGGCGCCTAGACCGCTCGGCTGCATCCGCGGCAGAAAAACAGGACGCAAGAAAATTTTACATTGGCAAGAAATCGAAATGCACAGATTGCTCGTATTGAAGTTCGTTTCGTATCGAGTGTAAATACTATCGTTAGCTTAAAAATCCCCCCCCCCCCCCTGAACCATGGACCTTGCCGTTGGTGGGGAGGCTTGCGTGCCTCAGCGATACAGATGGCCGTACCGTAGGTGCAACCACAATGCAGGGGTATCTGTTGAGAGGCCAGACAAACGTGTGGTTCCTGAAGAGGGGCAGCTGCCTTTTCAGGAGTTGCAGGGGCAACAGTCTGGATGACTGACTGATCTGGCCTTGCAACATTAACCAAAACGGCCTTGCTGTGCTGGTACTGCGAACGGCTGAAAGCAAGGGGAAACTACAGCCGTAATTTTTCCCGAGGGCATGCAGCTTTACTGTATAGTTAAATGATGAAGGCGCCTTCTTGGGTAAAATATTCCGGAGGTAAAATAATCCCCCATTCGGATCTCCGGGCGGGGACTACTCAAGAGGACGTCATTATCAGGAGAAAGAAAACTGGCGTTCTACGGATCGGAGCGTGGAATGTCAGATCCCTTAATCGGGCAGGTAGGTTAGAAAATTTAAAAAGGGAAATGGATAGGTTAAAGTTAGATATAGTGGGAATTAGTGAAGTTCGGTGGCAGGAGGAACAAGACTTTTGGTCAGGTGAATACAGGGTTATAAATACAAAATCAAATAGCGGTAATGCAGGAGTAGGTTTAATAATGAATAAAAAATAGGCGTGCGGGTAAGCTACTACAAACAGCATAGTGAACGCATTATTGTGGCCAAGATAGATACGAAGCCCACACCTACTACAGTAGTACAAGTTTATATGCCAACTAGCTCTGCACATGACGAAGAAATTGAAGAAATGTATGATGAAATAAAAGAAATTATTCAGATAGTGAAGAGAGACGAAAATTTAATAGTCATGGGCGACTGGAATTCGAGTGTAGGAAAAGGGAGAGAAGGAAACGTAGTAGGTGAATATGGATTGGGGCTAAGAAATGAAAGAGGAAGCCGCCTGGTAGAATTTTGCACAGAGCACAACTTAATCATAGCTAACACTTGGTTCAAGAATCATAAAAGAAGGTTATATACATGGAAGAATCCCGGGAGATACTAAAAGGTATCAGATAGATTATATAATGGTAAGACAGAGATTTAGGAACCAGGTTTTAAATTGTAAGACATTTCCAGGGGCAGATGTGGACTCTGACCACTATCTATTGGTTATGAAATGTAGATTAAAACTGAAGAAACTGCAAAAAGGTGGGAATTTAAGGAGATGGGACCTGGATAAACTGAAAGAACCAGAGGTTGTACAGAGATTCAGGGAGAGCATAAGGGAACAATTGACAGCAGTGGGGGAAAGAAGTACAGTAGAAGAAGAATGGGTAGCTCTGAGGGATGAAGTAGTGAAGGCAGCAGAGGATCAAGTAGGTAAAAAGACGAGCGCTAGTAGAAATCCTTGGGTAACAGGAGAAATATTGAATTTAATTGATGAAAGGAGAAAATATAAAAATGCAGTAAATGAAGCAGGCAAAAAGGAATACAAACGTCTCAAAAATGAGATCGACAGGAAGTGCAAAATGGCTAAGCCGGGATGGCTAGAGGACAAATGTAAGGATGTAGAGGCTTATCTCACTAGGGGTAAGATAGATACTGCCTACAAGAAAATTAAAGAGACCTTTGGAGAAAAGAGAACCACTTGTATGAATATCAAGAGCTCAGATGGAAACCCAGTTCTAACCAAAGAAGGGAAAGCAGAAAGATGGAAGGAGTATATAGAGGGTCTATAAAGGGCGATGTACTTGAAGACAATATTATAGAAATGGAAGAGAATGTAGATGAAGATGAAATGGGAGATACGATACTGCGTGAAGAGTTTGAGAGAGCACTGAAAGACCTGAGCCGTAACAAGGCCCCGGGAGTAGACAACATTCCATTAGAACTACTGACGGCCTTGGGGGAGCCAGTCCTGACAAAACTCTACCATCTAGTGAGCAAGATGTATGAGACAGGCGAAATACCCTCAGACTTCAAGAAGAAAATAATAATTCCAATCCCAAAGAAAGCAGGTGTTGACAGATATGAAAATTACCGAACTATCAGTTTAATAAGTCACAGCTGCAAAATACTAACACGAATTCTTTACAGACGAATGGAAAAACTGGTAGAAGCCGACATCGGGGAAGATCAGTTTGGATTCCGTAGAAATATTGGAACACGTGAGGCAATACTGACATTACGACTTATCTTAGAAGAAAGATTAAGGAAAGGCAAACCTACGTTTCTAGCATTTGTAGACTTAGAGAAATCTTTTGACAATGTTGACTGGAATACTCTCTTCCAAATTCTAAAGGTAGCAGTCGTGAAATACAGGGAGTGAAAGGCTATTTACAATTTGTACAGAAACCAGATGGCAGTTATAAGAGTCGAGGGACATGAAAGGGAAGCAGTGGTTGGGAAGGGAGTAAGACAGGGTTGTAGGCTCTCTCCGATGTTATTCAATCTGTGTATTGAGCAAGCAGTAAAGGAAACAAAACAAAAATTCGGAGTAGGTATTAAAATCCATGGAGAAGAAATAAAAACTTTGAGGTTCGCCAATGACATTGTAATTCTGTCAGAGACAGCAAAGGACTTGGAAGAGCAGTTGAACGGAATGGACAGTGTCTTGAAAGGAGGATATAAGATGAACATCAACAAAAGCAAAATGAGGATAACGGAATGTAGTCGAATTAAGTCGGGTGATGCTGAGGGAATTAGATTAGGAAATGAGACACTTAAAGTAGTAAATGAGTTTTGCTATTTGGGGAGAAAAATAACTGATGATGGTCGAAGTAGAGAAGATATAAAATGTAGACTGGCAATGGCAAGGAAAGCGTTTCTGAAGAAGAGAAATTTGTTAACATCGAGTATAGATTTAAGTGTCAGGAAGTCGTTTCTGAAAGTATTTGTATGGAGTGTAGCCATGTACGGAAGTGAAACATGGACGATAAATAGTTTGGTCAAGAAGAGAATAGAAGTTTTCGAAATGTGGTGCTACAGAAGAATGCTGAAGATGAGATGGGTAGATTACATAACTAATGAGGAAGTATTGAATAGCATTGGGGAGAAGAGGAGTATGTGGCACAACTTGACAAAAAGAAGGGACCGTTTGGTAGGACATGTTCTGAGGCATCAAGGGATCACAAATTTAGCATTGGAGAGCAGCGTGGAGGGTAAAAATCGTAGAGGGAGACCAAGAGATGAATACACTAAGCAGATTCAGAAGGATGTAGGTTGCAGTAGGTACTGGGAGATGAAGAAGCTTGCACAGGATAGGGTAGCATGGAGAGCTGCATCAAACCAGTCTCAGGACTGAAGACCACAAAACAACAGCTTAAAAATGTCTTCTGAATAACAGAACTTGCAATTTATACTCGTTTTTGTAATTACTTTCCTTTCTTTGCTAATTTTTTCGTCATCGTCCTGTGTACTTGAGTACCTGGTACAGTAACTTACATTTGGTTTTAGAAATGTGTACTAAAGCGCTGTAGTACCTGCCCCATTAGCTTGACGCTGTCAATACTCGTACAGTGTGGGCCACTGACGGGTAGGGAAGACGCACTAGCTTGACGCTGTCAATACTCGTACAGTGTGGGCCACTGACGGGTAGGGAAGACGCACGGAGAGCAAAGCCGCCGCGCAGCCGGGGTTGCCTAGCAGGTGTGTTGAGGAAGACGGCCGCTGCGCGCCGCCCGCCTGCCCTCCCCCCTCCAGCTTGCTGCCCCCCTCTCCCCCCCCCTGCCCTTTCGGCCTCCTCTAGTTAATTACGCTGTAATGGTCGCCGTGCCGCGGGTCCCGTTGCCCCTCACGCACTGCGTAAGCCAGTTGCACTTAATAACACATTCCTCGCTAATGTTAATAATATGTGCCGTACGTGAACAAACTGGCCCATCAATTTAGTGCGGCCCGGCCGGGCCCGGCTGGGCCCCGGCCGCCCACGGCACGGCCCTCGGCTCGCCGCCGCCACCGCCGCGTGCCCACCTCGCTGCCCCGCGCCCAGACTCGAACCGCGCTCCCCGACTTCCCGGACCTCGTCTTCTCGCTCGGGCACCGTTTAGCCACACTTCTTCGCGTTAACGTGGTAGTTGTAATCGACAGAAACGGTTAGCACCAGTTGTTTCCTCTCGACGCTTTTGCACCGACGGTACATTTTAGATCGAACACGTCACGTAATTAACTCCTTTCCCAGGTCCTGTCTGTCGAGAATCGCTTCCGCAGCTAACAGTCTCGTGTGAGTGAGAAAGAGCTCTGATCATTCCTGTTTGGAAAAGGGGTAACACACCGGATGCGTACAGCCGTAGGCCGCTATCACTGACGTCCGTATGTTGATGGATGCCACAGCATATTCTGAGCTCAGACACTCACACGTTACCGGACCAAAACGAGGTTCTGTCGAACAGTCAAAACTAAATCAGAGAAAACCGTATGTTCCTCGATTCTCACGTGGCATCTCGAAAAGAAACAGGCGAAGAATTGAGAGCCATCTTCGTAAAGTTCCTCAAGGTATTCGACATTGTACCGCATGGTCGGGTCCTAACAAAGATAAAAGATACGTAGCGTCTTCACGAATACGTGATTCGCTCGAGGAATCCTACATATTTAAAACAAATATGTATACATCTCCTTCTGAGCTACTCGATCGACGTCAACCAAACTGGGTACACATATGATTTACTGCCTGGAAAGAAATGGTGTGGGAATAAGTACCACCTGCGTATCAAACGAGCGAGGCTGCGGCGAAGAAGTTTCGCAGCTCGAGAAGTGCACGTAGCTAGACTGTATCTGACAAAGAGAGCAGCTAGCAGCTCGTAAAAAAACTGCACATATCATTCACAACCTGTATGAAACTTTTTCTGGCCGACAGTCTCCACGCAAAATAATGACAGGAAAAAAGTTTATCGCTTACTACATTTTCGCAGTTCGTGCAGTAGAACTGCCACAGCAAGCATGACGTTTTAATGTATCACTTCTTTACTATTAACTCCATCCCCAACATGTTTGGCAGACACAGTCCATCTCTGCTACTGAATGTAAGTGCTTGATTATACCAGCGTGCGACATGTAGTTCAGCATATAAGACATCGTAAGCAGTGAGCGACGTGGAAGCGAAATTGCACGCGGGGCCAGGGATTTTCTCTGCCTCGTGATGACTGGGTGCTGTGTGATGTTCTTAGGTTAGTTTGATGACCATAGATGTTAAGTCCCATAGTGATCAGAGCCATTTTTTTCAAGTTGCACGGCGAAATTTTCTTCAGATACAGGTGAAATATGTGTACAAATAAACATGTTAAATATATGTGACATGTGAGTACAAGGGTGAAGCCACTGCTGAAAAGCGCCTCCTAGACCCCCTGATAGACTTCAACAAAACTTCGTAGACATGCAATTCACAATCCACCAACCTCTTTCTGGAACGGAGTGGCAGACACAGACGGGTGGGAGAGAAGCATATGAACATAGATAGCGGGTTGAGAGAGGGGAAGCAGGAGATGGACAGAGGAAGAAGGATGAGATCTACATCTACATCTACATCGATACCCAGCAAATCACATTTAAGTGCCTCGCAGAGGGTTCATCGAACCACCTTCACAATTCTCTATTATTCCGATCTCATATAGCGCGCGAAAAGAACGAACACCTATATTTTTCCTTACGAGCACTGGTTTACTTATTTTATCGTGGAGATCGTTCCTCCGTATGTAGGTCGGTGTCAACAAAATATTTTCGCATTCGGCGGAGAAAGTTGGTAATTGGAATTTCGTGAGGGGATTCTGTCGCAACGAAAAACGCCTTTCTTTTAATGACGTCCAGACCAAATCCTGTATCATTTCTGTGACACTCTCTCCCATACTACATGAAAATACAAAACGTGTTGCCTTTCTTTGAACTTTTTCGATGTACTCCGTCAGTGCTATCTGGTAAGGATCCCACACCGCGCAGCAGTATTCGAAATGAGGACGGACAAGCGTAGTGTAGGCAGTCTCCTTAGTAGGTCTGTTACATTTTCTAAGTGTCCTGCCAATAAAACGCAGTCTTTGGTTAGCCTTCCCCACAACATTTTTTATATGTTCCTTCCAATATAAGTTGTTCGTAATTGTAATACCTAGGTAATTAGTTGAATTTACGGCTTTTAGATTTGACTGATTTATCGTGTAACTGAAGTTTAACGACTTCATTTTAGCACTCATGTCGATGACCTCACACTTTTCGTTATTTAGGGCCAACTGCCACTTTTCGCACCATTCAGATATCTTTTCTTAATCGTTTTGCAGTTTGTTTTGATCTTCTGAAGACTTTATGAGTCGATAAACGACAGCGTCATCTGCAAAAAAACCTAAGACTGGTGCCCAAATTGTTTTCGAAATCGTTTATATAGATAAGGAACAACGACGGACAGAGGGAGAAGCATGAGAAATACGACAGACAGGGGAAAGGAGGAGACTGGCAAAGATACGGGGTGAATAGAGGGATAGACAGAGTGGTGGAGAGGAGATGGACTAGTAGAAGACTAGAATAAATACTTTTTCGGACAATGCTCAATACCCAAGTAGTATTGGAGTTATAAGACGCAAAACGTGTAACAGGACGGCGAATGTTGCACAAAAAGGTGATAACACCGTATGTGCTCCAAGGAAACGCTATGTGAAATTTAATGTTTTAAGTATTCAAGGTTCATTAAATAAAAAACCAGAATTTTTTAAGCATCTGTTACGAGAATTGAACTCACCACTTTGTTATTTTTTCAACGTAATCGCCTTTAAGCTCTAGGCAATTACGCCACCGCTGGACAAGCTTCTCAGTTCCACGTGCAAAGAATTCTTGTGGGCGTGTGAATAACCAGTTATGCAATGCTGCCTGGAATTCTTCATCGGCAGCGAATCTTGGGGCACTAAGAGCTTCTTTCAGCACATTAAAAATTTGAGAATGTGAAAGTGGCAGATTCGAGGAAAGAACGGCGAGGCCAGGAGGGGGGGGGGGGGGGGGTCGAGCGAGATGGGGGAGAAGCAGGTGTTTCGGAGACCCGCTGTCTTGAACATCAGCACGTCATGAACCAGTTGTTCGCTGATCCCACACTGCTGTCGCCATAGTCGGCCTTTTCTCCCATGTCGACTCGGTCAGTGTTGTTCTCTGTAGCTGCACGGACAGACCGAATCCCGAGCACGTGTTACACGCTGCTCGAGCTTAACTGTCCACAGGTACACCTGTGTCCGACTCACTCAGTTTTCAACACATTTCTCTGCCATTCGACGGTGAATTTCGACTGGTCTGAACCGTTCAGCTAACATAAATCTAATGACAATCCGCTGCTCCAGTTATATATTGAATGTAGCTTGTACATGACGATTTGTCAGATAATACCGGCAGCGCGACAAGCTTGTTGGCCGACGATGCCGTTGTTTATACGGAAATATCGAAATCGGATGATCGAAAGGAATTGCAGCAATTCTTAGACTCAACTCCACGTGTTGTAATGAATGGAAGCTCTGATTAAATGTGGATAAATGTAAGGAAATGCCTACAAGAAAGATAGGTGGCTCGATAGTGTATCATTAAAAGATAGGCCGTGGACGTGTTGAGTTTTTCACATCGCAGAAGCACCGAGAGCTAGAAATGGGACCATTATGTGAAATCAGTATTAGGCAAGGTGAATGGAAGACTAAACATTTGCTAGAATGGCTCTGGGTAAACTAAATGCGTATGTAAAGGAAATGGCATACAAGAAGCTAGCGCGACTTGTTCTAGAGTACCGTTCCAGTGTGCAGAGACTCGCTGTTAGGTCGGCGTATGCCTCACGACAACGGTAACTTGAAAGGGAGTCTTTGTATGAAAGACGGCGTAGTACTCGTCAAAGGCTATGCTTTAATTGTAGAGCACCTGTATTCGAAGACCGTTATGATCTGATAAACGTATTTCTCTGGTAGGGGTGCTGAGAACAAAATAACACAGAGTACTGTGCGTGTAGGCGCACAACAGCCAGCCATTTCTGCCTTGCTCATTAGTCGTATGGAGTAGGAAAGATACCTGTTGACTGCATCTGCGGCGCGCACTGTACAGTGGCTGCAGTGTACGGAGACGCAGAGGTGGAGTGGCAACGCCGGTGTGCCGAGCGCCGTTGGCAGGCGGCTTGCACTCAGCCACTGTGAGCCACACTGAGCAGCTACTCGATTGAGGAGTAGCGGCTCCGGTCTCGGGAACTACCAGACGGTCGGGAGAGCGCTCTGCTGACCACATTGATTCGTACAGTAAGTGGTGAGACCATCAAAGCATTAGTAAGGAACACATCATCCTCGTCTTCCAGACTCAGAACCTCCACCTATACGCCCTCCTGTTGTGAGCTTCCACTCCATCTCAAAATTGGTTCAAGTGGCTCAGAGCACTACGGGACTTTACATCTGAGGTCATCAGTCCCCTAGAACATAGAACTACTTAAACCTAACTAACCTAAGGACATCACACACATCCATGCCCGAGGCAGGATTCGAACCTGCGACCGTAGCGGTCGCACGGTTCCAGACCGAAGCGCCTAGAACCGTTCGGCCACAGCGGCCGGCTCCAGTCCTTCTCGGTGCATTGCGACTGTTATTAGCGATCGCCAATTTAATTAATGCATTTGGATATTATTTACTTGGGAGTGATGAGCTCACAGGGGAACGTTAAGAAATTAGTCGTCCCGTGGCCCTGTTTCTATTTTATGCAGCTTCATTGTAACACCATTTCATAAATAACAGGATTCACGTGGCTCATATTTAATTATTCTGATGAACAGTGCTTGTAGTCACAATCATTGTTTATTAGAGGTGAAAATTTCCGTAGCAGCAGCGCGGTTCCGGACTGAAGCGCCTAGAACCGCTCGACCACAGCGGCCGGCTCCAAGTTTTAGGTGATTTTCCCTGTATAAAGACTATAGAAAACCTACGTATAAAAAATTCTAAAGCATTTCGAGAAGATAAAAAGAAGCAATTGATGTGACAAAAATGTCACAGATGGAACGCTTCCGTCCTAGTGGTACATGAACATTTTGACGCTAGTCATTGTCGCAGACAGTACTGAAAGTACCAGGTGATGAATATTATTACAGAGATGCTGCTGGAAATGTCGTCCGTTTGCCTTAACGCACAAGCGTCACGTGCGTGCTGGAGACTGCCTGGAGCACTCAGAACGAGCAGGTGGTTCACGTGTGACGGGCGCAGCCTCAGCTGGGTCTTGTGGAGTGTCTGCCACTGTGTCGAACCCGAAACGTTTCATCCCCCGCCACCGTCATCACAAAAAGAACAAGTCCCTAGGAGTGAGATCAGGAGAATGTGGTAGACACGGTACTGGCCCACCTCACCCAATCCGACAGTGGGAAAAGCATTGTCTGAATGTTCTGACGTCAGTGACAAAGTGCTTCGTGCACCCGTGATGCTGGAATCGTATTCGTTGTCTGACTGCTACGGGGACATTCTTTAACATTTTCTGTGGTGCTTCACGGAGAAAGAGGGCATAATTTCCTCCAACGAGCGTGTTAAGCTGAAGATACTGCTCAGACAGATGGTCGTGAACAATACCGGGTTGTGTCTGACAATTATTAACACCAGATGGCAGCTGGGATTTAATATAAAACGACACTTTCAACAACATCTCTAAAACAATATTTATAACATTGCAGTTTGAACGTCGTCTTTGAACACCGTAGTGCCGAAACCTCCGTGGACTCCTAGTGTGGAAACGGAGCACCTGTGACGTTTTTGTCGCATAAAAAACGGTTTTTTTTCATCACCTCTGAACGCTCTAAAATTTCGTATACGTAGTTTTTTATATCAAGTCTACATCTGCCATGCACTACTAAAAATAACTTAGATGATAGGAAATAAGTAGCGGTTCAGTTTTCTCTTTTATTGATTCCAAATCCTGATCTGAAGAAGGCCTAATTCGAACGTAACTCTATGTGTCTATCTCTTTATGTAACTACATAAAGAGATAGACATGATGTGGACTGTGCTGTTCACACTAACACGAATCGAGATCACCGCCACCTCCCGCACACCTGCACACTAGCGCCGACACTCTGTAATTTCATTTTCACTTCAGCCTGACGCACCAATCTGTTCCCTGATCTCTGCGAGGAATTTCCAGCGTGCGGCTCTCTGTCGTTCGCCGAACAAGCCTGACATTGCCGGACGTTTCTCGAGCAGCGTGCACGCTCCTGGCTGCCGTTTATTTGTAATCTTGTTCATCCAGGCGCGGTCTTGATCTGACTTAATGCAAAAAAAAAGGTTCACATTTTAGCATTAGTTTTCATACTTAATTGCACAATTTCCTTTTCGACGTACTGCGCTGATTTTCAATCATTTTATTACTACACAGAGGAACTTACAACGAACGGAAGAATTAATTTGAGTAAGTCTGAAAGCAAGCTTGTAAATCAATCGCAAACAGGGCACAGGAACTTACAACGAACGGAAGAATTAATTTGAGTAAGTCTGAAAGCAAGCTTGTAAATCAATCGCAAACAGGGCACAAGTGACTTACGTTAACCAAATCATCTAAAAGAAAATAGTGCAGATTAACAATAGAAGCACAGAAAAAGCTCACGATAGTTTTTGTTTAGGATTATTGAAGACGGCGATTGGTTGCAAAGGAAAATAGCTGAGCAGGTATAAATAGGTTGCATTGCTTGTAGTGGATCCAGAAGAGTACTAAAATCGAATATGCCATTGTGTCTGGAAAGTTAAGGTTACAACGTGCGTGTATTACCAGTGTATTACCATGGGCGCTGGAATTTGCCCCCTCCTTCCTACTTCCATCTATTGTCCACGTTAGTCTTTTATGAATATTTGAGAGGAGCGAATGTTACAATAAGCTCTCTGGGTTACTTAGCTTGTCATGTAAAGTTGGCTCCAGGTCTTCTTGTCTAGGAATTTAATTCATGAAACTCAAAGTGTCACATTTTAGGTCCTGACGCTTAGATTGATCTATATAAATTTGAAGATTGTTGTTGCAGAATTTTTGTTTTTACGTAAATCTATTTTCTCTCATTTTACCATATCATTCAGTCTTTTGATTTTTCACATTAAGAAAGCCGAAATTACACTGTTCGCACAAAAATACGTCCGGCAACATTAGAGGCATGCTTAAGACTCTCACACTCTGCAGAAACAACCATATTCCATAGGGTTTACAATTTCTCTTAACAAATGAATTCCTACTCTTTTCTGTTACATTACTACTTTCAATTATCATTTCATAAATAAATCCCGAGATAAGTATAGTAACCAGTACAGTATTGCTT
Source organism: Schistocerca nitens (assembly GCF_023898315.1). Taxonomy (NCBI): domain Eukaryota; kingdom Metazoa; phylum Arthropoda; class Insecta; order Orthoptera; family Acrididae; genus Schistocerca; species Schistocerca nitens. Next base: position 634,376,084 of record NC_064620.1, on the reverse strand, counting down.
AATTAATAATAGAAATTTTAAGTGTCGCAATAGTTCGTAATTTTAAATGTTTTTTAAAAAATAATTTTGACTGTACATTCAGAACTAGTACATACCCATTGTAACATCGAGATTAAAACATTTTATAAAGTAATTCATTTTCGTAAATTTTAGCTTGGAATATGACATACTGTGCATAAAATTATATGATAGTTTTCAGAAAAGCTACTGAGATAATATTGATTCGAAAAATAATACTGGTATCAGCAACTAGTGTTGAGGCTGTCCCGTTAGAGCGCGAAAACCATCCAGAAACTTGAGCAATGCTCAGAGAGCAGCAGACAAATGCGTGTTGGGAATTCTAGAAGAGAGATGAACAGTTTTGACGGGAACGCGTGATGACAACTACAATGAAAATTAAATGGAGGTAGACAGTATATCCATGAAGAAGTCGTTGGCTGGAATCCAAACGGTAAGAAGCTACCGAGGTGAGGACGTAATGGAAGGTGCGAAGACGATATCAGAGCGCACGAAAGAGCATCGTGGATAGCGTGGATAGGGTGCCTGGAGGTGATTACGCGTGCAAACGTTAGGGAGCTGGGGGGTGGGGGGGGGGGGCATCACAGCCGCCGGCTGCAGGCGAGCCGGCTTCTCTCCTGGTGTGTCTCGACCGCTTGTGATCGGTCGCGGCCGTGTGTACGTCACCGGCGCTGGCGGCATTCTGTACGCGACTGCAGTCGCCGTGGAGGTCCCGACTCGGCGCTGCTGTGGCCTGCCTGGGGGAGGCGCCGGCGCCGACGCCGACGCGCACTACGCTGCTTTCCGTTCCGGAACGATGGACCCATTCGCCCCGAGAAAGAGACTTTTGTTCACTGCTCCGCGCCTGAAAAAAGACGAGGCAACAGCTCTCCACGGGAGACCGAAGCGGCGGATACACGCATTACTGTAGAAGAAGGAGGCGCGTCAGAGCCACGAGGAGGCAAGACGTTCCACAAAAAGCAGTCTGGCTTCGCTCTGCAACGACGATACAATACTAGACACACTATAGTTTAATGAAGCTGCATCATCACAACTTTGACTTCGCGGTCTCCCTGCATATAAACTGAAATCGCTTGCTCGCGTCCCTCTGTATGTGCAGACTAATCTCGGTTGTGCCTAATACACAAATCAAAAAAAAGTTTTGCATCACCTCGGTTCCGAGAGTTCCGGAACATCGGAACATGTACAGAAAATTGGAACAGAGATCAACATAAACATCAAAAATGTGTGTGTGGAATCTTATGGGACTTAACTGCTAAGGTCATCAGTCCCTAAGCTTACACACTACTTAACCTAAATCACCCTAAGGACAAACACACACACACACACACACACACACACACACACACACAGACACACACACATGCCCGAGGGAGGACTCGAACCTCCGCCGGGACCAGCCGCACAGTCCATGACTGCAAAGCCTTAGACCGCTCGGCTAATCCCGCGCGGCAACATAAACATCACTTCCGCCCTTTTTATTGCTTATGAAAACTACACATTGCATGTTGTACCACCAGAGGTGGTGGTTCAGACTGCTGTACACATCGGTACCTCAAATACTCGGCAGAACGTCCTCTTGCATTGATGCATGCCTCTGTTCGTCGTGGCTTACTATCCACAAGTTCACCGAGGCACTGTTGGTCCAGATTGCCCCACTCCTCAACGGCGATTCGGCGTACATCCCTCAGAGTGGTTGGTCCGTCACGTCGTCCATAAACAGCTCTTTTCAATCCCAGACGTGATCGATGGAATTCATGTCTGGAGAACATGCTGGCCACTCTACTCGAGCGATGTCGTTATCCTGAAGGAAGTCATTCACAAGATGTGCACGAAAGGGGCGCGAATTGTCGACCTCGAAGACGAATGCCTCGCCAGTATGCTGCCGATACGGTTGCACTATGGAATTCACGTATCGTACAGCTGTTACGGCGCCTTCCATGACCACCAGCGGCGCCCGCATCTCGTGGTCGTGCGGTAGCGTTCTCGCTTCCCACGCCCGGGTTCCCGGGTTCGATTCCCGGCGGGGTCAGGGATTTTCTCTGCCTCACGATGGCTGGGTGTTGTGTGCTGTCCTTAGGTTAGTTAGGTTTAAGTAGTTCTAAGTTCTAGGGGACTGATGACCATAGATGTTAAGTCCCATAGTGCTCAGAGCCATTTGAACCATTTTTGAACCACCAGCGGCGTACGTCAGCCACGCATAATGCCACTCCAAAACAGCAGGGAACCTGCACCTTGCTGCACTCGCTGGACAGTGGGTCAAAGGCGTTCAGCCTGACCGGGTTGCCTCCAAACGCGTCTCCGGTTAGATTCCCGTGCGGTGTGGAGGGACGTGTAGCAGGCAGCTCCGCCCCGGCGGTCGCAGCAGTGCCTGCTCGCCCGTGTGCGCCGCAGCCAGTGTCGACGAGTGACGCGCAGTCGCTGGTGTCCCGCGGACCGTCCGCTACACAGCTGCGCTACGCGGACAGCGGTACTTTGGACACTCGGAGGTGCTTATGGGCACTCAACGGCAGGGTTATCAGCGCATTACACTCTCCTAAGTGTGTGAAAATAATACAAGGTAGAAACAACAACGGAAACCTTCCTCCGGAAGGCGGCTTTGGAATAGCTCCTGGGTGAGCACATACTGTTGGAAGTTTCTGTTGCCATAGCTGAGAATGCTGGACGCAGAGTGCGACCTTCCAGCGCAAGAGCGGTGTCACGGCAGATGAACATTCTGTGGCCCACCGCTGTTGGGGGCGGCAGTAGAGAAATGCCTAGAGCGGTTCCAGGCTGTCGTCGATGCACACGGTCGTCACTGAGAGCCGGTTTTGTAACCTGGAACGTGAAAGTGGTACGCAGTTAACGAATGTGACTCTCTCATAAGGAAATTAAAATATTTCTTGGAATGGTTGATTCGCTTTTTACTTTCCGAGTGTCCTTGTACACTGACGCGCCAAAGAAAGTGTTTAGGGGAATGAATTAAAATACAGAGGTACGTAAACAGGCGGAATACGCCACTGCGGTCGGCAACACGTATATCAGATAACAAGTGTCCGGCGCAGTTGTAGGATCCGTTACTGCTGCTGCGGTGGCACGTTACCAAGATTTAAGTGAGTCTGAAAGTGGGGTTGTAGTCGGCGCACGAGCGATGGGACACAGCGTCTCTGAGGTAGCGACGAAGTGGGGATTTTCCCGTGCTACCATTTCACGAGTGTACCTTTGAAGACGGTACGACGCAAAGCTTTACTCCTCGCCTGGGCCCGTCAACACCGACGCTGGACTGTTGATGACTGGAAACACGTTGCCTGGTCGGACGAGTCTCGTTTCAAATCGTATCGCGGGGATAGATGTGTACGGGAGTCGAAACAATCTCCTGATCCCGTAGACCCTCCATGTCAGAAAGGAACTGTTCAAGCAGGTGGAGGCTCTGTGACGGGGTAGGGCGCGTGCAGTTGGAGTGATATGGGACCCCCGCTACGTCTAGATACGACTCTTACATGTGACACGTACGTAAGCATCCTGTCTGATCACCTGCATCCATTCGTGTTCATTGTGGATTCCGACGGACTTGGGCAGTTCCAGCAGGACAATGCGACACCCCACACGTCCACTCCCCAGACATGAACTCTATTGAGCATATCTGGGATGCCTTGCGACGTGTTGTTCAGAAAAGATCTCCACTCTCTCGTACTCTTACGGATTTATGGTCAACCCTGCACGATTCGTGGTGTCAATTCCCAACAGCACTATTTCAGACATTAGTCGAGTCCATACCACGTCATTTTACGGCACTTCTGCGTGCTCGCGGGGGCCTTACACGTTGTTAGGCAGGTGTACCAGTTTCTTTGGCTCTTCAGTGGATATATTTTCACACAGTGTCATTGCCTTGCTGTCAGTCGTTTGTCATGGGGTCCCTCTCAAGCATTACTTTTTACACTGGTATAATTCAACAGCGTATTCCCATTATTCTCTGTGTATTTGGTTGTGCTACAAGTTATTTAAAACTACGCTATTTCAAAAAATACGGGACAGTCAATGAGAATCGTGACAATATACATACCGCGTGTATTTCGTCGGGATAAAGGGATGCTTAAGCGAAATAAGGGGCCATCCAGTAAAATACGCACGTCTGGTCACCCTATGTTAAACAAGATTGCCCTAGACGAAAGTTCCGTCTAGAACTCACCCCAACTAAACATAATCTTCAATTTTCAGACCTCGTAGCAGGAATAAGTAATGAAGCGGTAGCAAACAGTGCCACAGCAGCTGAAAGCTATTCAGTTGCTGTTAATGATCCCGAGGCTGTAAACAGTAAACCTGAGCACGGTAACAGTGTTCCAAATAATTTAGACGAATGCAACGATTCAGATACATTTTGCAAACGGAATGTACTGACCTGTAAACGCACAGACACTCCTAGCAAGTGGCATAGCTGAAGATGGTAGGACAGCTCATACTGTTGTCGAGGCAACAAATGATAAACAGTCCAACACTCAAAGAGACGTTGCAATCGCGGTCGGACAGTTTACAACAAACGACTTAGTAATGTCGCCGGCGGAGATCGTTCATGATGACGCGCTGGCTGGTGATCGGGAGCCAAGTCTTGAAACTAAATCGATGATATCTGCAGACCCACCATCGGAAACTATAGAGCAATCACAGGTGGACACGAATGAGTCTCTCAGTACAGGAAAACTGGGTCAAGTTTCAACTGAGAAGTCTAAGAGAAAAATTTCTGCGAGTAGTAACGAAGGGAGGGAAGACGATGTGAACAAAGAGACCACAACTTTCAGGCATGCCGACGACATTCTACATCTACATGGATACTCTGCAAATCACACTTAAGTGGATGGCAGAGTGTTAATCGAACCCCTACATCTTTCCTTGCGAGCTCTGATTTCCCTCATTTTATTATGATGATCGTTTCTCCCTATGTAGTTCGGCTTTCGAAGAAGAAAGTTGGTGATTCAAATTTCGTGACAAAATTCCGCCGCAACTAAAAACGCTTTTGTTTTAATTATGTCTACCCCAGATCCTGTATCATTTCAGTTACACTCTCTCCACTATTTCGCGATAATATAAAACGTGCTGCCCTTCTTTGAACTCTCTCAATGTGTTCCGTCAGTCCTAACTAGTAAGGATACCATACCGCGCAGCAGTATTCTAATAGAGGACGGATAAGTGTAATGTAGGCAGTCTCTTATTAGATTTCTTACGTTTTGTAAGTGTCCTGCCAATAAAACGCAGTCTTTGATTAGCTTTCCCCACAACATTTTCTGTGTGTTCCTTCCAATGTAAATTGTTCGTAATTTTAATACCTAGGTATTTAGCTGAATTTACGGTTGGTTGGTTTTGGGGAAGGAGACCAGACAGCGTGGTCATCGGTCTCATCGGATTGGGGAAGGATGGGGAAGGAAGTCGGCCGTGCCCTTTCAGAGGAACCATCGCGGCATTTGCCTGGAGTGATTTAGGGAAATCACGGAAAACCTAAATCAGGATGGCCGGACGCGGGATTGAACCGTCGTCCTCCCGAATGCGAGTCCAGTGTCTAACCACTGCGCCACCTCGCTCGGTGCTGAATTTACGGCCTTTAGATTTGACTGATTTATCTCGTAACTGACGTTTAACGGATTCCTTTACGCGCTCATGTGGATGACCTCACATTTTTCTTTATTTAGGGTTAATTGCCAATTTTGGCACCATACGGATATCTTTTCTAAATGGTTTTGCAATTTGTTTTGATCTTCTGATGATTTTACCAACCGATAAACGACAGCGTCATCTGCAAACAACCTAAGACGGCTGCTCAGATTGTCTCCTTAATCGTTTATATAGATAAGTAAAAGGAAACGGCGTACAATACTACATTGGGATACGTGAGGAATCAGTTCTATTTTACTCGATGACTCTCCGTCAATTACTACGAACTGTGACCTCTCTGCCAGGAAATCACGAATCCAGACCCATAACTGAGACGATATTCCATAACCACGCATTTTCCCTACAAGCCGATTGAGTGGTATAGTGTCAAAAGCCTTCTAGAAATCTAGAAATGCGGAATCAGAATGAGATTTTCACTCTGCAGCGGAGTGTGCGCTGATATGAAACTTCCTGGCAGATTAAAACTGATTGCCGGACCGAGACTCGAACTCGGCACCTTTGCCTAGGCAGGAAGTTTCAATACGGAATCAATTTGAAATACCTTGTGAATAGTACTCAATAATTCGTGTGTGTAAATAGCTAGTTGTAATTCAGTCGCCCGCATCTCGTGGTCGTGCGGTAGCGTTCTCGCTTCCCACGCCCGGGTTCCCGGGTTCGATTCCCGGCGGGGTCAGGGATTTTCTCTGCCTCGTGATGGCTGGGTGTTGTGTGCTGTTCTTAGGTTAGTTAGGTTTAAGTAGTTCTAAGTTCTAGGGGACTTATGACCACAGCAGTTGAGTCCCATAGTGCTCAGAGCCATTTGAACCATTTTGTAATTCAGTCAGACACAGGAAAAAGTTGGAAGATCAGTTGTATGGAATGTGTAGTGTCTTCAAAGGAAATTATGAGACGAATCTCAACAAAAGTAAAAGAAATGTAAGCAAATGTAGTCGAATTAAATCAGGTGACCGTGAGGTAATTAGATTAGGAAAGCAGACGCTCAGATTAGACAAGTTTCGCTATCTGAGCAGAAAAATAACTCATGATGGCAGTAGTAAAGGGGGTGTACAATGCAGGCTGTAAGCAGTAAGAAAACGCTTTTCAAAAAATTATATTTGGTAATTTGGAATATAAAAAAGATTGCTAGTAAGGCCCTTGTGAAAGTATTTGTTGTGGTTGTGCCCTCTTGTAATGTTTTGTGGTTCCTGGTAGGACGAGGGGAGGGTGGTACGATAGGTGGGCGGCCAGATTCCTCTCACTACAACAGAAAATGCTCACGTGGTTAAAATACATTTTATTACACGAACCAGTTGAGTACTTAATTTCAGTGATGTCCAATCTGGAGCTCTGTGGTTAACAGCTATCAAATTACGTGTACTAATTCTTGAATCTTGTCTGTGTGAATATTACAACTATGTAGAATGACTAACGTTCCCGTACAGCTGGTTAAGGTGCTATGCGAACTGAGTCCCGATGCTGCGTGCTGAGGTAGTGACGTCGAGATTGGCTGATTGAGACAGCTCGGTCGTCGGCGGCGGCCTATATGCACACAGCTTGACATATGCGCTCCTAGTTCAGTGTCTGCTATACTATTTTTCCTAGAGCCGATCGGTGTGCTGGCGAAGGCGTACGCCAGCACAGTATTTGTCTGAAGCGTAGCGTTAGATCAAAGTGAAATGTACACGAAAAACGGTTCAAGAAAGGAGTGAATGTTTAACATTAGGTCAGAAAAGCATGTAACTAACGAGAAGGTACCGAATCGGAATGGAAAGAGAAATGCACGTTAGAACCTGACTAAAAGAAAGGATCGGACGGTGCGAACAATCCGTGCACGGAATTGAAGCAGAAGGTGCAGCCAGCAGTGCCGGCCAGCCCTTCTGCTCGCCCCCGGCCAGTGCTGCGCGCCCACTGCCAGCGATCGCGGCGTCCCCCGGAGCCGTCCGGCCCGCGCTTCGCACCGCACCGCACCGCACCCCGTCGTCGTCGTCGTCGTCGTCGGCGGCGGCGGCGGAGCTGCGCGAGTCGCGGCCGCTCGTAACGAACCGGAACCGGCGGCGCGGCAGATACGGCTGCGGCCGCGGCTGTGGCTGCCCCTGCCCCTGGCCCTGGCCCTGGCCGCCGGTAGAGAGCTATCGGCCGTGGTGGCGGCGCGGCGCGGCGCGCCGCATGATCCCATCTGGCCGCGGAGCGCTCGTTAGCCGGCGGCTAGCGACAAGTACTGCCCAAGCCGGCCCACGCGCCGCTCTTACCTCAAAAAAACTAATTATAAGTACATTTCTGATGCAACAGGCTTTTAAATCGGACTCGAAAGTATAAAATGATCTCCCGGTCCCATCCACATTCCTAACAACGTGCAGATAGTGCTGAAAATTTGTGCTTGCGAATTTTTTCTAGCCACGACAATACGGGTACTCCACAACTTTAAAAAATTCATATAAAGTAATTCATAGTACCTACAGATATGATTGTAGTGTCAATTTGTATGGAGATACATCAAGTTTTGTCTCGCGTAGTCCGTTAGTGCCGAATCGTACCTCAAGGAGCGCTAGCGGCAGTTGCGTTAAAAATGGCTGCGTTTACTGGACCCGAGCGTGCTAGCTGTGTGTCTTGGAGAACCGAAGCCGGCGACAACAGTTCGGCGCAGTTTCCGTACCGAGTGCCTAGTAAGCCTGCAGTTTATGAGTGGCATAAATGTTTTGTGGAAACAGGGTGCTCGGTGAGACGTGGGACAGATTGACGCTCGTACAAGCAATAAAAGACACTGATAAAATAGCTCGCAAGAACTTCTCTGCGGATATGTTAAATCGATTACACGAGAATGAACATTTCTTCGACAAAATCACCTTTTCTTGACGAGTCGACTTTTCACGTAAGTGGCAAGGTTAACGCATAACTGTAGGATTTGGGAGAGTGAAAATCCACATCGAGCATTCCAACATGTTCGTGAGGGCCCTAAACTGAATGTTTCTTGCGCATTGAGCGAGAACAAACTGTACGGACCTTTTTCTTCAGTGGGAGAGCCATTAATGGGATAGTGTGCCTGGATATGTTACAACATTTTTTGATACCTCAGATCGATGAGCATGACCAAGAACGAAATGTTTACTTCGTTCAAGATGGTACACCACCTGGCTGACGTCCGGGACTTTCTCAGTGACCACTTTCCACGTCAATGGATTGGCCGTGATGCGCCAATTGCAAGGCCCCCACCTTCCCCAGACCGGACACCATTCGATTTTCTATGGGTTTTCATAAAGGATATCGTGTTTTTACCTCCTGTGCCGGCTTCTCTACCTCAACTTAGTGCAAGAATTTACGTCGTCACCGAGCAAGGTATTACCGCAATGCTACAGCGAGTTTGGGAAGAAATTGACTTCCGATGGGATAACACTAAACCCAGCTCTATATCTTTTTTTAGTAAATTTATATGAATTTTTAAAATTGTAAAATCCTTTTTGAAACACGTTGTACTTTTAAGATTTATAACGAAAAATGCGCGGCGCGTGCAGTACGTAATTGACACCCGAATTTTCCACCTCGTAGCTGTTACCTGTTTTCTTTGTAAATCCCACAACTTATGTGACCAGCATCATCATCCACATCGTCGACGGCGCTACTCGGGGCCTCGTTTAGGCTTGGAGGCAAAGTGCTCTCACGGCTGTTTAACATCTGCGAGCACAAATTTTCAGGACTATCTGCGTGTGGTTAGGAATCTGTACGGCACTAGTAGGAATTACTATATATTTCTTAGCTCGATTAAAGAGTGTGTTATTTTAAAAATTAATTTTTATTTACGTAACTAGCTGCGAAAGCCATAATTGCATGGCTATTTATTTATAGCTCTGCCCGAGACTTCTTACGTGTGGAATTTATTTTTGACTCGTAAAGCTTCTTCGTGAACAATATTTGAAGTAGTACGACTGGGAATAAGAACGAAGGGCTCGTTTGCTTCACTAACACGGGGAAGAGGCACGTAGAGTTCGCTTGCAAAAAGCCGTTGCCACTAAGGTCCACACTAATGCTTTGTAATCTACATGAAAACCTGTAAAATGAACGACCTGTTATAAAATGTAAGGCAACAGGTCTCTAAATGAGCAATAAACCAAATCAATCAAATCTGTGCTAACAAAACGCAGCGTCTGGCCCTGTGCTTTGTCAGGTATAACGTAACATCACCGGGAATGGTATGCGTTAATTCCCGTCAAAATTCCCGCTTCTCCTATGTTAGGGCGCAGAGAAGTAACTTTAAGTCTGTGTCAGGGAAGTGTTCTAAGCAGCGCGATAGTGGGTTACCCTTTCGATGAGGATTACGTCGCACTTCGCGTTTGGAAGGAGCCTGCAAAGTCCGAGGCAAAGCCTGATGTTGTCGAGCTGCCGCAAATCTCGCCTCGCGATCTTCGTCGCATTCGTGAGACCACATAGTCGTAAGTCTAGCCTTTCTGCTATACTTTGGAATACTTGACAATTTTCTAGGCATTTTTATGCGTCGACAAAACGTACTCAAAATGTAATGAGTAGGTACCCAAATACAAACTAAATTTAATAAACTCGTTTTCCGTAGCAAATATTATAAATAAAACCTATCAAAAGAAACAAAGCAATGCCGTCGAGATTTTAATACACAAAGCGAAATCAGTAAATCTGTATATGGTAGCGGTAATGTGCCAGGTCATAAAGAACGTTACACTTGAACCAGAAAAGGTAAATTTATAGTAAATTCGCCGTTAGTCTGTATTCTCGATGATAAGATTGCGGCGCTTAATTCTGTCATTGACGTACACTTCCGCAAATACATGTGTCACTGAGCTAAAAACACTAACAGCACCATTGGTTCTTTGGCGTACTACGAAACTAACAGTGCCTCTACTTGTTCTATGATGTAGTATGCCGGCATAATTAAACATCCACACTACTGAGCTAAACAGACGATTGTACATGAAATTTTAAATTAAGATATATTTTTCTCTGTGTTACGATTTTCATATAATGGCGTGTGACGAGGTCCTCCCGTCGGGTAGACCGCCCGCCTGGTGCAAGTCTTTCGATTTGACGCCACTTGGGCGACTTGCGCGTCGATGGGGATGAAATGATGATGATTAGGACAACACAATACCCAGTCCCTGAGCGGAGAAAATCTCCGCCCCAGCCGGGAATCGAACCCGAGCCCTTAGGATTGACAGTCTGTCGCGCTGACCACTCAGCTACCGGGGGCGGACGCGATTTTAATAACATATAGTCTATATTCTCCCCCACGCTACCCCCACCGTACCTTTGGAAACACCACTGAAATTCGTTTAGTAGTTTTGTAGATTAACGTATTCAAATTCAGTCATGGAAGTTTTGTTATTTATACAGATTACTATCTCGTTTTATTCTTGAGTGAGTCAAATTTCAGAATGGATATTAAACATTTAAATGAGACTATATTTTTACTTAAATAATTACTTGTACACATAGGGTCTACTAGCTTTTTAGTCACAGGTTCACCCATCTATCAGTGTGTCACATACATTGCACACATACACTATGTGATCAAAAATATCTGGGCACCCCCCAGAACATAGTTTTTCATATTAGGTGCATTGTGCTGCCACCTACTGCCAGGCACTTTATACGAGCGACCTCATCAGTCATTAGACGTCGTGAGAGAGCAGAGTGGGGTGCTGTGCGGAACGCACGGACTTGGAACGAGGTCAGGTGATTGTGTATTATTTGTGTCAAACGTCAGTATGCGAGATTTTCACACTCCTAAACATCCCTAGGTCCACTGTTTCCGATATGACAGTGAAGTGGAAACGTGAAGGGATACGCACAGCACAGAAACGTACAGGCCGACCTCGCCTTGACTGACAGAGACCGACGACAGTTGGCGAGGGTCGTAATGTGTAATAGGCAGACACATCTATGCAGACCATCACACAGGAATTCCAAACTGCATCAGGATCCACTCCAAGTACTATGACAGATAGGCGGGAGGTGAGAAAACTTGGATTTCACGTTCGAGTGGCTGCTTATAAGCCGCACATTATGCCGGTAAATGCCAAACGACGCCTACCTTGGTGTAAGCAGCGTAAACATTGGACTACTGAACAGTGGAAAAACGTTGTGTGGAGCGACGAATCACAGTACACAATGTGTCGATCCGTTGGAGCTTAAATTGGAAAGAGCACGTAGAAAATGTTGCGGGGAAAGCTAAACAAAGACTGCGTTTCATTGAGAGGACACCAAGAAAATGTAATATATCTACTAAGGAGACTGCCTACACTACGCTTGTCCGTCCTCTTTTACAGTACTGCTGCGCGGTTGGGATAGTAACCAGATAGGATTGACGGAGTACATCGAGAAAGTTCAAAGAAGAGCAGCACGTTTTGTATTATCGAGAAATAGGGGACAGTGCATCACTGAAATGATACTGGATTTGGGGTAAACATAATTAAAGTAAAGGCCTTTTTCGTTGCGGAGCAGTCTTTTCAAGAAATTTCAAATACCATCTTTCTTCTCAGAATGCGAAAATATTTTGTTGACGCCGACCTACATACTGAGGAAGCATCACCATAATAAAATAAGGGAAATCAGAGCTCTCACGGAAAGATATAGGTGTTACTTTTTTTTCCACGCACTATACGAGATTGGAATAATAGAGAATTGTCAAGGTGGTAGGTGGTTCGATGAACCCTCTCCCAGGCACTTAAATGTGATTTGCAGAGTAACCACGTAGTTGTAGATGTATTCTGAGGGACTGCCGTCAGCTCGAGGGACGTTATTTCGAACCTAGCTTCTCGCAGAATCATAGCTGCTTCTCGGAACATAGTGCTGAATTCGGCCCAGTGCGCCCTCGGACTCGGGCCCCGGAGGACTGCCACTCAGCCGCTGCCCTCGTACGCCGTCGCCATTGTGCTGTCCTGCCGACGGCTACCTGCTGCTGCCTGCCTCTGGAGAGACCAGCCACCGCCGACGAGCAGTAGACGCCGCTGTCTGCGCATACGAACCACAGCGCGCGGGCCAGAATTTCGCGCCGATTCGAGACTACACCAAATCGGAATTGATACTTATATGGATATGGTGTCTGTGGTGTCCGAAAGAACAGACACCACTGATGACCTGCAGCCGTCTAGGACGAAATTAGGATTATATATTAATACCTTCAGCTGCTAACGGGCGTTGATATATATCAACGGGGACAAGTGAAAATGTGGGCCCCGACCGGGAGTCGAACCCGGTAGCTCCTGCTTACATGGCAGACGCTCTATGCATCTGAACCACCGAGGACACAGATGATAGTGCGGCTCCAGGGACTATCTCGCGCACGCCTCCCGAGATACATGTAAGCAGGAGATCCTGGGTTCAGGTCCCACATTTTCACCTGTCCCCGTTGATATATATATATATCAACGCCTGTCAGCACCTGAAGGCATTAATATATAATTCTAAAATCGGAAATGGTGCCGCAGGCTCAGATTTGAGGGCGCATTTCACAACTCTTCAGACAAATCGTAGGTGCTGACTGGCACTCGTCCTAAATATGAAATGGTTGGTACCATTTAGTGACTTAAAGAGTTCACAGTCGAACTTATTGAAATGTGTGGGAGGCAGAGTTGCTTGTGAAGAACAAGAAATACACTGAAGACCCAAAGAAACTGTCACACCTGCCTAACATCGTGTAGGAGTCCCGCGAGCACGCGGAAGTGCCGCAACACGACGTGGCACGGACTCGACTAATGTCTGAAATAGTGGTGGAGGGAACTGACGCCATGAACCCTGCAGAGCTGTCCATAAATCGGTAAGAGTACGAGGGGCTGGCTGGCCGCTGTGGCCGAGCGGTTCTAGGCGCTTCAGTCTGGAACCGATCGACCGCTACGGTCGCAGGTTCGAATCCTGCCTCGGGCATGGATGTGTGTGATGTCCTTAGGTTAGTTAGGTTAAGGTAGTTCTAAGTTGTAGGGGACTGATGACATCAGATGTTAGGTCCCATAGTGCTTTGGAGGGGCTGGAGCTCTCTTCTGAACAGCACGTTGCAAGGCATCCCAGATACAATCAATAATGTTCATGACTGGGGAGTTTAGTGGACCGCGGAAGTGTTTAAACTCAGAAGAGTGTTTCAGGAGCCACTCGGTAGCAATTCTGGACGTGTGGGGTGTGGCATTATCGTGCTGGAATTATGGAATTGCCAAAGTTCGCCGGAATGCACAATCAACATGTATGGATGCAGGTAATCAGACAGGATGCTTACGTACGTGTCACCAGCCAGAGTCGTATCTAGGCGTATCAGGGGTCCCATATCACTCCGACTGCAAACACCCCATTCCATGACAGATGTTCCACCAGCTTGAGCACTCCTCTGCTGACACGCAGGGTCCACGGATTCGTGAGGTCGTCTCCATACCCGTACACGTCCATCCGCTCCATACAATTTGAAACGTGAATCGTCTCATCAGGCAACATGTTTCCGCTCATCAAGAGTGCAATGCCGGTGTTGACCATCCCAGGCAAAGCGTGCAGTCATCAAGGGAGCACGAGTGGGCCTTCGGCTGCGAAAGCCCATATCGATGATGTTTCATTGAATGGTTCGCAGGGTGACACTTGTTCGTGCCCCAGCATTGAAATCTGCAGCAATGGGCGGAAGCGTTGACCTACTGTCACGTCGAACGATTCTCTTGGGTCGTCGTCGGTCCCCTTCTTGCAGGATGTTTTTCCGGCCGCAGCGTTGTCGGAGATTTTATGTCTTACCGGATTCCTGATATCCACGGTGCATTCGCGTAATTCTCGTACGGGAAAATGTCCACTTCATCGCTACCTCTGAGATGCTGTGTCCCACCTGTCATGCGTCGACCATAACGTCACGTCGAAACTCTATTAAATGTTGATAACCTGCCGCTGTAGCAGCAGTCACCGATCTAACAACTGCGCCAGACTCTTATTGTCTTATATAGGTGTCGCCTACCGTAGCGCCGTATTCTGCCTGTTTACGTATCTCTGTTCTTGAAGATGCGTGCCTATACCAGTGTCTTTGGCGCTTCAGTGTATATGATGGGGGATAAGAAGGATGCTCACAAGAGTTTACACAGTGTGCCCGTAAAGTAAAGAGCGAGCAGTGCTGATGGTGGGGAAGTGACATTTCCCGGAAGAACGGAGCGCTGCGTTTGACAGCCGCGGAGGCACGCCGAGAACTGGCCTCCCTCCCTGCAGCGCGCTCTCCGCCGGCCGGGCCGGGCCGGGCCGCTCGGCCACAGCACGCCACGCAGCGGGGCCAGCCGGGGGGGGGGGGGGGGGGCTCCGGACTGGCGGACGGTGTGGTACACCGGCCCGCCCGCGTCTGCTCTGCGTGCCGCCTGCCACGCTCTCCAGACAAGTGCTCGGCTGCCTACAAAATACGCTACACAGGCAGTTAAAAGGCAACAAGCTGTACACCACTTCCCTACACTTGATTAACTGACGATTGACTGTGGCTACCGGAAAGATGTCCGGCCACAAAGCTGAAATAAACATTTCTCCATTTCAGCGGACCCTGCACAACAGAATAAACTTCAATTGTTTCATTAGTATCGCCGGAAATATAATGTGCTTCAGTCGTGTAAAATCTTTGTTACTCACAAAACATAAGGCGTCACTTTAAACAGCAACAAGGAGGCCCCGGGAGAAGTGTACAAGGATACTTCTGAAGGCATTCTGCTACTAATTCTGTGTCTCGATTACTATTCACCCGATTACAAAATACGTGTTGCCCCAGGAGCAATGGTGAGTATTCATGGATAAACGAGAACGACCATTTTAAGCAAAATAGTCTAGTAAACATGGTCTCTAAAACCCATTCCCTAAGAGCTATGACAACTTCTTCATTTTTGATACTATGAAACAAATCTGTTCTACTATAGGCTCTTTGCTTTCGGTGTTTTGGTGCGAGGTAGTATGGACCAAATGGGCTATAAAATGCATAACTTAACATCTGTGACCACTTCTTCAGTAGAAGAGATATTTCAGTATTTCAGATCTTGAGGTATGGACTTAAGAGCTCATATTTACCGGATATTTTGTTACCTTTACTGGTCCATTCTAAAACCTCTCAAAATATGGAAAGGAAAGAGATTTGTTTCACAGTACCGAAGATGAACAAGTGCTCATAGTTCTTAGGGTATACATTTTAGAGTCTATGTTTACTTGAGTGTTTTTGCTTCGAATGACCATTCCTGTCATGTCCCTGAATATTAACCATTCTTTCTATGGACACCCTGTATACAACTTAATGTGCTGTACAGTGTTCAAAACCTCGAAATCGTTCGCTAATTATCGAGCTATTTGCGATACAGTTTAAGACGCTGTGGGAATTGCTGCTTTATAACACATCTCGTCACATCTGCTTCTCACCACGTGTACACGGTGCTCCCAGATTCAAAGTTCCGTAAACCGATTTCCCAGTACCGCTTCTGGTTGAACATATAAACATTCCAACATAGATTGTGTCAGATTTTCTCTTCCGCTGTCGATAATCGCCCCCGCGTGAACAGTCTACCATTTTTGATACGTTCTTAGGGTGTCAGCTTCCAGTTTCCCCATCTAAATGGGGGAAGGTGACTGTTTTTATAGCGCAGGAGAAAAAGAAATATCCGATTGAGCAGGAAGTTGTCTCACCTCCTATGTTTCACTCGAGAGTAACAGTTAGCGTGTATACATCGCAATAGCTAATTTCGGATGCCCAGCCTTTCAGTTTTGGTTCGTTTCTCGGATACTTTCTCGAAAGGTTTCAATGGAAAAATTAACAAACGTTATGTCAGTGCACTCGTCTTTTCAAGAACTTTCGAAACGGTTCCATTTAAAAGAAAACCATATTTGGTTTCCAGAATGTCATTTTCACTCTGCAGCGGAGTGTGCGCTGATATGAAACTTCCCGACAGATTAAAACTGTGTGCCGGACCGAGACTCGAACGCGGGACCTTTACCTTCCAACTGAACTACCCAAGCGCGACTCACCATCCGCTCACCAGAAAGATTTGTATTCGATTTGGTATCTCTCTTGATACAACAGGTGAGAGTGTTACGCACACAGCAAAAGATACGTGCTGCACTGAGCTCCACAATTTGGCGAAAACCTGGTTTAGATATCTGAACAGTTCACGAAATAAAACTGCTTTTACATCTCACACGACTCACCTCGTCTTTATTCAGTAGCAGCTGGTGAAATAGGAATCACAAGTATGTTTTGTTATTTTATCCATTTTGGGCAGAGGACACCGCAGATTTTTTTTTTAAAAATTACAGTGTAGGAAGTATTGCAACCTGCCACAAGCTGGCTGGCCGCAGTGTACAGCTACATTGTAACAAATGTCTTTGCAGTCGCAAATCCTTCCGTTGTTTTCTCTCTGCATCCCCTGCTCTCAATTTCTGATGACGATCGTCGAGGACTTTAAGGCTGTAGATCACCACCTTGTCACACTCTTTACGGTCCGATCTCCTCGATTTAATCCTGCCAGTTCGACATCCTTCCTTTCTGGACCTTTTGTCGGAAACCTTATCTTAAACTCTCTTCTTCGGCCCCTTCTCGCACGTCATATACATTCTTCTTCTGCTGCTGCTGCTGCATTTCCACATTTGCCAGTCTTCTCTATCTCTTCCAGCACGGATCAAGTCGCCGGCGTTTTTTATTCCTGTCCACTGTCTGATGTTGCGGAACCTTGACGTTTTTCTCGTGCCAATTCCTCTTTTGCCTCGAGTCTTCCCCTCGATTATCAGTTTAAGAAGGTTATATCTTTTATTTCGTACCACAAGCCTAAGTAAGCTGTTTTCTTACGTCTGATTGTGGTTAGCAGTTCGCGGTCTCTTTTTACTATTCACAAGATTTCTTCATTTGTTTTCCTTGATGTCCACGGAATTTTAAGTATTCTTCGGTATAACCACATCTCGAATGCTTCCAACTTGTTGCCGGTGTTCACTTTCAACGTCCAACTTTCCACGCCATACAAAAGCACTAACCATACACAGCTCTTCATAAATCTAACTCTGAGGTTAAGATCAAAGTCAGCGCTAGTGAACACTTTGTTAGTTTCACGAATACACTGCGGGCCTTCTCTTGTGCATCTGATTTCCAAGTCCGATGACCAATTTTCGCACAGCCACGTCCCCAAGTAGTTAAATCTGTTCACCCTGTCTATGAGTTTATTGTTACGCATTAATTCTGCGTTTTGATGCTTATCTGAATTGCGAGTCATGGACTGTGTGGCTGGTCCCGGCAGAGGTTCGAGCCCTGCCTCGGGCATGGGTGTGTGTATTTGTCCTTAGGATAATTTAGGTTAAGTAGTGTGTAAGATTAGGGACTGATGACCTTAGCAGTTAAGTCTCATAAGACATTTGAACATTTTGAATTGCGAGTCACTATCATAAATTTGGTCTTTTTGGTGTCGATATCGAGACCCATATTGCTGCTGTGTTCTCCCACTGTAGTCTGAAGATGTTGCAGATCACTCATGTTGTCTGCAATTAAGACTGTGTCATGTGCGTCTCTTACGTCGTTAATGCATATACCATTTACTTTTATACCTATCTCTAGTCTTCGAGCACCTCGTGCAATACATGTTCTGAGTACAGGTTAAAGAGGAGTGTACACAGTCTTGTGTAACTCCTCTACAGATTTTTTGTCCTTCTATCATTGGCCGCCAGTTCTGACCTCAGCAGTTTGATTCCAGTACAGATTTTATATACGACGAATATCCTTTCCGTCTGCGTCTAGTCTTCTAAAAATTTCTACAAGTTTACGGTGCTGCATTCTTCAAACGTTTTTTCATAGTCTGTGAAGCACAGCATCAGATTGTTCCTCTGATCGTAGCCACTTTTGAACAAATACCTGAATCGCGACCAATGCTCCCCTCGTCTAAATCCGAAGTGTGAGTATCCCACATCCCTTTCACACTTGGCTGTGATTCCGTATCGGGTGATCTTGAGAAATTTCTTAAGGCTGTGGCTTATCACTCTAATTAGGCTGTAGTCTCCGCATTTTCTTGCGTTGTTTTTCTCGAGGAAAGGGATGAAGCGTGACGTCAGCCATTTGTCAGGAAATTTACCCGTGTTATAAATTTGATTAAATATTATTTGGCGAACTGAGATGCCGTTATCATCTAATAATTTCGGAATTTCAAATGGTATTTGATCTGGAGCAACTGCTTTTTTCTACCCTTTGCCTTTCCTATTGCTCTTCTAATTTCATCTTTTTGTGATGGCAGGAGCCGTATACACGTACGTCCGTAAATTTGCGGTCTTCTTTTTCTAACTAATTCGAGGAATCTTTCGTTGTCGTGGTAGAGTTGTTCCGTTCCTCGTAATGCACACCGTCCGTCGCCGATCTTTTGAGACACATTATCTGACGGAGGATCTTTTTCTCGAATTTCTGTGCGTCTCTGTGTCCCAAAATTCGGGTTCAATCGCTAACGTAAAGAGACACATCCGTTTTAAGCGTGACGTCGTGCGCTCACGGTTTAGGTCACACTGAGACGGATTTCGCTGGCGGCCAGCACCAGAGAGCAGCAGCGCGCCGCTGGACAGCCCTGCCGCATGCCGAAGGGCCCCGCCGGCTGCGGCTGTCCCTGCGGGCCGCCCGCCAGATGAATCGATAGCTGCGCCGGAGTAATTCTTCATCTCGAGGCTTAACAAGTGGACTGCTCGCTGCGCGCTATCACGGCCGGCTATCGGCGGCCCGGTGAACGACTTGTTGCTGCAGCGGCCGCCCCGCAGACGCCGACGCCGACGCCTCGCGTCTCCGCCGCGGCGCCGGCCCTCACCGCCGCACAGCCGCCCTCTGGTGTCCTGCGCGGCTGCTCGTTGCCCCGTCACGATCGCCGTGTCCAAATCGCCTCGCCGCGCCGCACCGCACCGCGCTGACGCGGCCAGCCTCTCGCCGGTCCTCTGGTGTCCGCCCCGCCACCGCGCAGCGCGGTGAGGACAGGAGACTCGTTCCAGTAGAGCTGCCACAGCCGAGTGCCACCGTTCTCAAACTGTCTCCACTGCGCATTCGCAGCTTCGTGATACTTTCGACCGTCAGAACACTGTGGGCTTGCCCCAACGCATTTTTCGCGTGTTTCGTTGTCCGACCACCGTAGCGCTAGTTGATACCCCTACACTCCTCGCGTTGCGCAAATGTTTCTAGTTTAAATAATGGAGCAGTGCACCGGGTACGTATTTTATTCGTGTTTAGCACTATGCGTTTCGACATTTTTTTCTCATTGTCGAGTGAAAATATTTACGTAAGTAATTTGTGTACATCTCTCCCACCGTATTGTGTCGTCTCTTGACGTTAAGGTACCGTCCGCGCTTACTACATTATGCAGAAAAACATACTGTGAAATTTCGCAAACTATGAGTAATGGATGGCGTCTATCTTATTTTCTGCATAATGGAGAGGACACAGTATCTTATAACCACAGAAAGACGGTTACAGTGCAAGACAGGCAGCACGACACAGAAATACTAATCCGAGAGTGTGATCGTGTCGATGAGAAAGTTCCAAAGTCCTGGAACTACTAACACTCCGAAACGTTTCGCGTGCAGCACACGTATTAATTTTACTTAGAAGTTGCGGAGTGGTCGTGAGTGAGAAGCAGGCAGGTGGCGGAAGTCGCGGAGGAAGGAAGAAGCGCTTGCTGCGCGTCTCGTTGTCAGCGACGAGGCAACTTGCCACATCAGTGGCGAGCTTAACCGGCGCCACGTTTAAATATGGGATGTGTTCCGGCCATATTAGGTGCACTGTGCTGCCACCTACTGCCAGGTACGCCACATCAGCGACCCCCGCATTCATTAGACATCGTGACAGAGCAGAGTGGGGTGCTCCGTGGAACTCACGCACTTCCACCGTGGTCAGGTGATAGGGTGTCACTTGTGTCATACGTCTGTGCAAGAGATTTCCACACATGTAAACAACCCTTGGTCCACGTTTTCCGATGTGACAGTGAAATGGAAAAGTGAAGGGACACGTACAGCACAAAAGCGAACAAGCCCAAGTCGAAGATGTCGATTACATCTTTCAACATGATCGAGCACCTGTTCATAATGCACGGCCTGTGGCGCAGTGGTTACACGACAATAACATCCCTGTAATTGACTGGCCTGCACGGAGTTCTGACCTCAATCCTATAAAACACCTCTGGGACGTTTTGGAACGCCGACTTCGTGCCAGGCCTCACCGACCGACATCGATGCCTCTCCTCAGTGCAGCACTCCGTGAAGAATGGGCTCCCATTCCCCAAGAAACCTTCCAGCACCTGACTGAACGTATGCCTGCGAGAGTGGAAGCTGTAATCAAGGCTAAGGGTGGGTGTAATGCACCTCTTTCTCTTGGGGACAAATATTAATTATTATCAGTAGTAGTATATTAAGCTACAAATTATCATTTTAAACCTGTGTGGTCTCCCTTGTGTGCCTAGTCGACCACAACTCCCCGTCACGCTGTTCACTCTAACAACAGAGTACATACAGGGTTGAAGACATGGAGAAAGAAAGGTAACATCACAATTTGAATTTAGAGTAATATAACTTTCTTACCTTTATTGGTCGTTGTTGCACGCTCGTGGTCCAGTGATGAATCTCGCCATCAGCTGTTTGTTAAATCAATTTGTGGTCGAGGGTGTGTATTCTGCTGCGTAAGAACTGACACATATTTAAAGTTACAACTTTTATTTTATAAATGCTGATCGTGACGATATTCAATAATTTTCAATGTAACAGCTTTTCCAGTACATCATTTCGTTCCCTCTATCCTTCACCTTCTCAAAGCAAGCGTAGTACAAGACGTCTCGACGCCAACTGCCCATTGTCTCTACACGCGCCAACAACCGGCTCCTGTTCACAGAGCTTACAAACTGTGCAGTACTGCCAACCTTGGTTGTATATCGATTTTTTACACATCGCACGTATACATATATGATAGACATAGTATGAAAAATGAAAAGTGTTTATAATATACACTCCTGGAAATGGAAAAAAGAACACATTGACACCGGTGTGTCAGACCCACCATACTTGCTCCGGACACTGCGAGAGGGCTGCACAAGCAATGATCACACGCACGGCACAGCGGACACACCAGGAACCGCGGTGTTGGCCGTCGAATGGCGCTAGCTGCGCAGCATTTGTGCACCGCCGCCGTCAGTGTCAGCCAGTTTGCCGTGGCATACGGAGCTCCATCGCAGTCTTTAACACTGGTAGCATGCCGCGACAGCGTGGACGTGAACCGTATGTGCAGTTGACGGACTTTGAGCGAGGGCGTATAGTGGGCATGCGGGAGGCCGGGTGGACGTACCGCCGAATTGCTCAACACGTGGGGCGTGAGGTCTCCACAGTACATCGATGTTGTCGCCAGTGGTCGGCGGAAGGTGCACGTGCCCGTCGACCTGGGACCGGACCGCAGCGACGCACGGATGCACGCCAAGACCGTAGGATCCTACGCAGTGCCGTAGGGGACCGCACCGCCACTTCCCAGCAAATTAGGGACACTGTTGCTCCTGGGGTATCGGCGAGGACCATTCGCAACCGTCTCCATGAAGCTGGGCTACGGTCCCGCACACCGTTAGGCCGTCTTCCGCTCACGCCCCAACATCGTGCAGCCCGCCTCCAGTGGTGTCGCGACAGGCGTGAATGGAGGGACGAATGGAGACGTGTCGTCTTCAGCGATGAGAGTCGCTTCTGCCTTGGTGCCAATGATGGTCGCATGCGTGTTTGGCGCCGTGCAGGTGAGCGCCACAATCAGGACTGCATACGACCGAGGCACACAGGGCCAACACCCGGCATCATGGTGTGGGGAGCGATCTCCTACACTGGCCGTACACCACTGGTGATCGTCGAGGGGACACTGAATAGTGCACGGTACATCCAAACCGTCATCGAACCCATCGTTCTACCATTCCTAGACCGGCAAGGGAACTTGCTGTTCCAACAGGACAATGCACGTCCGCATGTATCCCGTGCCACCCAACGTGCTCTATAAGGTGTAAGTCAACTACCCTGGCCAGCAAGATCTCCGGATCTGTCCCCCATTGAGCATGTTTGGGACTGGATGAAGCGTCGTCTCACGCGGTCTGCACGTCCAGCACGAACGCTGGTCCAACTGAGGCGCCAGGTGGAAATGGTATGGCAAGCCGTTCCACAGGACTACATCCAGCATCTCTACGATCGTCTCCATGGGAGAATAGCAGCCTGCATTGCTGCGAAAGGCGGATATACACTGTACTAGTGCCGACATTGTGCATGCTCTGTTGCCTGTGTCTATGTGCCTGTGGTTCTGTCAGTGTGATCATGTGATGTATCTGACCCCAGGAATGTGTCAATAAAGTTTCCCCTTCCTGGGACAATGAATTCACGGTGTTCTTATTTCAATTTCCAGGAGTGTAGTTCAGTGGCAATACACCTCATGATTGTCCTCATATTAACAGTTTTGTAACAAAATAATAATATTTCAGTTTTTGCTTACGTAGTTAAAGTTCACTTGCTCCTTCAAGTCGATTGACGGCACCACACACCTCGCCAGCCGGTGGTATCGGTAGTTTCAGTAGTCCGTTACATTACATGGGCCAACACCATATTGAATTCCAGCATTACCGATGGAGGGCGCCACGAACTTGTAAGTCATATTGAGACAGTTGTCCGGATACTTTTGATCACATAGTGTTTGTGAGAAGCACCACACATATTCCTAAACGGAACGAGAAACTTTTAACAACATAGGGTAACAAGCGCAAAAAAAGGCAGTGTGCTGATTATTGTTTATTTAAACAATTTATTGGATAAAAGGCAGTGTTTGGAATATATATTTTATTTATTTGAATAATTTGTTAGGAAATTGACTGCACTGTGTGGAATACTGTTTATTTAAACATTTTGAAGGTGACGAGGCAGTATCGAATATTTAAACTGTAACAACTTTTTAAGCCGATTATGCAAGTCTTTCACACTGACTGCAGGGCATCGCCTGCCAGCCCGACCACTTCCTGCATTGCTGCACACTCAGGCCACACCGTGCGCACTCCGTGACTGAAAGGTGGGGCATCGCGCTAGTCCCGAACAAAAACTTGGCGTGGTGGCAACACTCTGATACTCATACCGTAACGATACTATCTGTCTCAGATAGCCATGTCTTGTCATGTGCCACTGCCAGGCCTCCACGCACTGTCAGTCATGCTTGGATCGACCTGCAAACAAAGCAGTATTTACCTGGTAAACTCCCAGCCGTCGATGTCTTGGAAATATACCCTCAATCAGATTGACGAATTAATTAAATCGATACCCCCTGTATGGGACAGTTTCTTCTTGTTTCGTATAGGTATAGGTAGATATTAGGATTGCAATATTTGGTGGGATTCAATCATACGACCACCCAGTTTCCAAATTCCAGCACATTTAGTTTTTTGGTAGGAAGTGCATTACATTGGAGGTAGCTGAAAATTTCAAATTTTGGCTCATTTGCATGCTATGCCCTTAAACAATTTGTGGAGGGATTAGACTGGTGTGTGCTCATAATACCACTATTAGAAACAATAAATTGCTCAATCGGGAATTTAATGATGTAACTGAGTTTTTAAGCACTGTCTAACCTTTAACTTGCTTCTCTCTGCTACATTCAGGAGGAGGAAAGCTCTAGTGCGTGAAAAGATAGAGACAACAACAAATACCTCTGCAAGACAGAGTCCACTGCGATGTACTGAGGAGCATTAAACATGACACACTTAAACCGTGGTCCAGTCTGTTGTAGTCACGAGATCGTTGAAACATTCGCACATCCTGTGCCTCATGTCCGAATGTCCATATGCAGCGCCCCAGGTCGGAGAGTCGCACAGGTGTATGTGTGTGTATGGCAGAGTGCACCATCCTCAGCCTTGGAGGCATCCGCTGTAATTGGAGTGGTAGGAATTTGGATGTCATCAATACGTTATGTCAGTTATCGATACTGAATTGCTCAGTTTTCCACTGAGAATACATACAACAGACGCAATGAATACTGAGTATTAGTTTGCTGTTCCGCTATCCAGAAGGCGCCACTGCTGGGACTTGAGCCTGCAGCTGTGGTCAAAAACTGAGTAGCCAGTTGGCCGGAACTTTTATTTGTAACCGCCGCTAGCGACAGCCTTAAGCCAGAAATGACAAGTCGTTCGAGCCACAGGTTACCTCCGCCACGCACGCAGCACGCCAAACCGTGTCGTCCCAGGAAACCAACCACATATTACAGTTAAATATTATGATTGCAGCCCCAATCTGATGACATTTCACAATGAGCAGAGTATCAAAAATACCTCCTTCTGGTGGTTGTGGCTCTGGAAATATCAATATCTATATCCTTCTTATGATGGGACATAATTTTCCAGGTAGAATCCTTCATTCCCTTCGAGAAATTTCTTGCGAGTGGTACCAGAGTGTCTTAGGAAGAGAGCCGTTGTCGTCTTATAAACGACTAGCTGTTAAAAACACGATCGCAGCCATCGTGTTACTCTCACCCTGCATAAAAAACAGTTTTGGTTCCACAGACACACACAAGTGTCGCAAATGATATCCGTGGTAAAAACTACACATGTTTTACAAATCGAGATATGGCATTGCTTCCAAATTAAGTGGTCTTCCACACAAACGTCGCGACATTGAATACAGACGGTTATCACAGGGTGTGTATTAACAGAAGTGCGTGTGGACGTCGCCATCTGTCTAACCTTGTAACAAAATCAGCCATATCACCGAATTTAGAAAGTGATTAGACTAAAGAACGTGTATTAATGCTATATTTACAACTCCCTCATACCACTGCTAGATATTTCCTACACTAACAAACAGTGTTTGTAATGTATTCTGTGTCAGTACCATGTCGACAGTGTAACAGAGGCTCTGCGATACATCCACGGGCTTGAAGGCGAGGGAGGATGGTGGCTCATTGAGAATGGTCACATACAGTAGATGGTGTCCTATGTGAGGAATCACTTAAGAAATGAGCAAAGTCCTATGGCCAACAAAGCAGCTTCTCAGATCTATAGTGTTACACTTTCTGGCAGAAATGCTGTGATATAGAATCAAGTCCGTCCATTCAACCACATACTTGTGTTGTGTCCTATGGAGATATCTTTTAATGATTGCACCCACTAGTGAATCATAGTCGTGGCACTCTCATATCTCGAAAGAAGTCACCTTTGTTGAACCTATCAGCCGGCCGCTAAGACTGAGCGGTTCTAGGCGCTTCAGTCCGGAACCGCGCTGCTACTACGGTCGCAGGTTCGAATCCTGCCTCGGGCATGGATGTGTGTGATATCCTTAGGTTAGTTAAGTAGTTTCAAGTCTAGGCGACTAATGACCTCAGATGCTAAGTCCCATAGTGCTTAGAGCCATTTGAACCATTTCAAACCTATCTGCTAAAGACTCCACACAACAAAACTCCCTCACGGTTTTAGACAATCCGTCGGCATCTTGAAACTGTTCCTCTCTCTGCCCTGTCCTCCCTGCAGCTTTGTCCATGTGATTGTCCAAATTTAAATCAGAACTGAGCAGAAGTCAGAGAGCGCTATATCTAAGACATACTGCATCCCATAGAGAAACAGGGAGAGCTGAGTTAATGCGACAGGACTGTGTATTGACGACTTCGTGGAAATGGGAACATGTTGTTGTAGCTCTGCCAGCTATGCGCAACGTGTAAGGTCAGCACCAAGCAAAGGTTTCTCCTGCAGCATGAGGTCATAGAAAAGACAGTAAAAGCAGTTATAGTGGTGTTTCTTCTCAGGAAAATTAGGAAGGCTCCATATAGTATGGGAACTGAAAGAAGGATGGTGATTTTGCTGGTGCATTACGAAGCATCTCCAAACTACATGCAGGTACTGCAGTCCGAAGGAGATCTGAGTCCGTCAGGGTACCTTCATGTCCACCACCCAGATGTTCTCTCTGTCCTCATTATTTCGTACCATCCAACAGAAAAACACTGTGAATTAAAAAACTCTGCTAACATCATCTAGCAGAGAACTCCCTGTCCCTCTCTTCCAATATATTGAAAACAAACACCATATGCATGCTGACATTAATTATATGTGGCGATCCTATTAAAGATGCAGGTATTGGTCCATTGGAGCAGGTGGCCATTGATCAGAGTCACTTGCACAGACCAGTGTAAAGTTTCATGACCTGTTCTGTAGGAGGGAGGACCGTATCCCACGATCACAAGAGAGGGTCCCTGTGGTTTTTTTTTTTTTTTCATAACCAGTTTGATACATTGTTTTCTTCTGCTGTAACACATATATGCAACGTATGACTACTGCTTTGTACACACCCCCATGCATTTTGTTTTTCCCCCATGACTTCAAGGCCTGTATCAAGTGTTAAACCGACATTAACACATTTCGATCTATTACCTCTCACAGGAAGCTGGACGTTGCATGGTGTAAAATATGATATTTCCACAACACACACGATGGTTGAAATAAAAGACAGAGCCAGTGTTGCTTATTGACAAAAAATGTGGAAGAGTTTTGCCGCATTGTGGAGTGTTTCCGAACTGCTGTCCGAAGGTGATGACTTCCATATTTGTTCTCATCTTTCACAGTTATGGGTTGCAAATGTCTAAATGTATTGACTCAGTTGATTCCTCATGTTGCAGCCATTTACGTGATTACGGTTTCATAGAGGCCACCCTTGGAAGGTGCTAATCCGACTAAGACTCTCTTCATCCGAAACAAGTGGTGCCGTTCGATCATTTGTGATGATCAACAGCGAACCAGTGTACAGACGGGATGGAAAAGACACCGTCGAAGCTCTGTAGGGGGCTGCCTGTGAGCACCACACTGCACCGCCGTGGTCCTGACCCTCAACTCAGTTGTGTGACGTCTAGCTGCTCTGCTGCCGCTGCCGAGGACAACAGGGCAAGTGCCGTTACCTGACTTGCCAGACACTGCTCAGTGGGAGAGGAGCCAAAATGAGTGAACATATGCCTCAGCTTATGTGTAGGTGCTCCACAGTTTCCGAAAAAACGACGGTCAAATTTTCGAGATGCTTTATTTGCCTCTTAGCGAGTGAATAGCTCAACCGTAGCATTGGCACAGTCGCCGGCTCCCCGGCTTCACAGTCTGCACACCCTACTCAAAAGCTCATTACTGTTTTTGTTGTTTTTCATTTGTCTGTCCATGTCTGTTAACATTATTACACGAATGTTTCCAATGTACACTGAAATTACTTTGTCGTTATTCGTCTGCTAATTGTATGTCTGGTGAATGAATAAAAATAAAAGAAAATGAATGACTGAGAAAATTACTTGAAATTATTTTCGGTGAAATTTCTGTTGTACCTCGATTCATAATAAGTGCCAGTTTTCAATAAAGTGATCCGTTGTGCATGGTGTGCCGCGAAATTATTGCCAAGGCGTGGAATCGTCAGCAATATTGACGGCGTTCATTTCGCGATAGAGATGCGTACGCAGAAAGGTCACGGTGGCAAACTTGCCCCCGCACGATGCTCGCGGTGTCAGAAATTTCTGAGTTTCGAATGGTTCCACAATCTTTCTGAAGTATAAAATATAAGAATTAATATAAGAACTGATATAAGAACGAAATATGAGAATTTAAAAAATGTTGTTACCCCACATTTACCATACACACATGTATTATATAATAGCTGTATGACACTTATTGTGGAACCCGGTTGTCATTCTGCAATTAGGGTAACGCTCTCATATCGACAAACTCGATACGATCATTCATATAGTAAGCTTCTACCGATATGGGTAGGTAAATCAAAATAGTAAATAAAATAAAAACATGCTCAGGTTTGGAACAGGGGACATAAGAGTGAAAGACGGCGACGCTAGGCAGTGCGCCATCATTTAGGCTGAGACAATCGCCCAGTAGATACAGTACCCCCGAAACTTTGACCGTCGGTTTCTCAGAGACGGCCGAGTATCCACGGATAAGTCGGGTCTAGTATCTACACGTGTTGGCTTACTTTGACCCCTCTGCCGCTGAGCGAGGCTTCTGGGGAGTCGTGTTCCCGCCGTGAGCAGGCCCACCAGCGCGCGGCCAGCGTCCATCTCTCTTGATCGGCCTCCGCTCAACACTTCAGCCAGCTACGTTGTCGGGGCTACCAGCACTAACTTCCCGAGTACTACCGGTATTACACTTTTATTAAAAACTGAAGAACATGTAAACGATTATACTAAATACATTTACGAGGTTGTTCAATAAGTCATGCCCCACATTTTCTAAAAAAACGCCATTAATATACATATTTACGAAATTAAATAAAAATCTTTAATTAGCTACCAAAAGTATCCATTATCTGTTCAGAATCGTATTGCAATTGCAAAATCCCAAACAGACAGCTATAGATGGGGAAATACGCTTCTATCGGATCCTCCATGAATTCTTCGATCGAACACTTTATTATGAGATAGTTACAATTAAGTGGAAATTGAATTTTTCTGACATATAGATTCCTAGGCGTCCTCGATGGATGCGCCAAGGCGTTTAAATTTATCAGACCCCGTCTTAATCGAAGCAATCGAGGGCAAGATGTCGGACGTAACTCACGCCTTACATTCTGTAGTGTTTGAGTAATGAAGCTATATCCAAGGTGCGTGTAGAAAATCCGGAAAATGGTCTCGGGAAATAAAATAATCAGGAGTTACTCTTACAAACAAAATACCTTTACTTGCCTCCAAGTACAACGCACTTCTGACATCGCTTCTAAAGCTGTCGGACACTGTGAGCGGACGCTGCACGTGGAATCGCTCGAAGCGCCGTGGCCACGTGCTGTTGTTGCACGTTCGCACCATTGCAGGAGGTGAGACGTTACGGAGACAAAGCGCAGTCAGTGGTCTGGTGCTCATCATCTTCCCATTTCCCTCGGCCAGAAATTCGTAAATCAAACGGTAGCTGTCGGAAAAGGCGATCGACATAGTCTAAATGGCAGATTTTGTAAGCCGAAGGTTTTCGGATGGCGGGGAAGACGATGAACACCGTACCATTTACTGTTGCTTGGTATCCCCATCGTAATGGTAGCACCAGGTCTCGTCTTCTGTAATGGAGCGGATATAAAGCAGCGTGTGACCACAGTTCTTAGAGTGATTCGAGAGCAAGGGTTTGCAACAGCTTTACAACCGATGTCAGAAGTGCGTTGTAGTTAATGATGATTTCTTTGAAGGCCACTAAAGGTATTTTGTGTGTAGCTCTTGTTTCAGGTGTGTACTTCGTCGCAGCCTGTAATGCAGGTTTAGCAGCTTCCTCCAACATCTTAACACCCCGTTGTTCACACGATGACGAGAAACAATTACGTGAATGCGCGCCTCGCAGATTCCATAGTACCTCGTTGAGTTTCGCTGTTGGCAGAGATGTCGCTGTTTTGGCCACGACCGAAGTGCGTCCGGGACTGATCACGCCAACTGCAGGCGATTCGCCGCACGCTTCTTGTCCGCACCGTTCCGCAAAGCAGACGGGAGGGTACGGCCGTCAGGAGACACACACTACAGTACTATCTAACAGTTCCTCGGTTTTTGTCACAGGGTTAAAAAAAATGCAACTGTTGCAAGTAGTAGTCTGTCAACGAGAACACACAGCTGCCGAGATAATGTACAAAGTACTGCAAAAAAAATGGTTCAAATGGCTCTGAGCACTATGGGACTTAACATCTATGGTCATCAGTCCCCTAGAACTTAGAACTACTTAAACCTAACTAACCTAAGGACAGCACACAACACCCAGCCATCACGAGGCAGAGAAAATCCCTGACCCCGCCGGGAATCGAACCCGGGAACCCGGGCGTGGGAAGCGAGAACGCAAAGTACTGCAGATTTCCGGCTTAGTGAGAGAGCAGAATTCACGTGGGCAGTGATTTTTTCGGAAGCGACGTGAATGTTAGGGACCCTTCCCGCCCCCAGGAGCGATACGTCGTTGGCATACATTCGACTGCGCCACACACGAGCGACCAATCTAGCAACGTGAACCAGTATTCCAAACGGCAGTGTTTCGTAAGGCTTTGCTATAGGAAAGGAAACGCTATGTTTTGCAGAAGTGGCAGTTGATCCTCCAGTAGTAGGAAAGAAACTGCAGATGAGTGTCTTTCAACATGTATTGGGTCGCTTTTCTTGGGATCTGTAGGCTTTGTACGGAATGCATTACACTTCTCACTAACGCCAATTGTGTTTTTTTACATATGTCCAGTCTGTATTCCGCAAATACATCGAAAGACCTCAACTCATTTCTTATTTATACACACGGTGAACATCAGTAAACACGACAAACTGTAGGGGCAGATTCCTGACTGGAAATGGAGAAAAATAGGCCCTGTGAACGCGTGTCCCGAAACGAATCGTTGCCGCCGAAGATGGCGCTGACGAATGAAAGTTCCTCTGACTACGTACCGTGTTGTCCCTGTGTGTTTCGCACGCTGTGTGATTAATGCAGCGGACTATATGCAGCAGAGTGGTCCTTGGCTCATGTCGGGAACAAGCCGAGATGGTGTTTGCGAACAGCCAAGCGGATGGAAACGGTCGAGACACACCACGGCTATACCAAAAGAAGTGCCCTCACATACATCAACCACAAAATACTATACTTGAAGCCCTTTTTGGGCGTTTGTGTGATCTTGGGTCCTTATAGAAAGACAAACGTGCAGGGGAACGTTTTCATCAATATATAGTACCGAATCCTAATACAATCTCCAACATGGCGTAAGCCAAAGTACGATTATGTGTATTTTGCTTGACAACCGCTGCCGTCACTACCACCTACAACGAGTGAAAGGATTATCAGCAGCGGGTTTCCCTCTATGGAAAGGATTTTGTCGGTGGTTTTTGCACCATATCATCACAATTAAGGGATTTATGTCATCAGTCCCCTTTACCGACGAAGCAACCTTTACCTGAACTGGCATCATCGGTCTGGATAACCGTCGTCTGTTGGCTACAGACAATCCTCGGGGAATGGTTGGGGCGTCTCATCAGCACCGGCCCAACAGAAATGTGTGAGCAGGATTCTTGGCGACCACACACTCGGGCCGGTTATTATTACACAATACCCTGACGGAGGAACGTACGTGGACTTTATGCGGAGTACTCTGTTTGGGACGCCTGAGAATGTGCCTTTGGTAATACGACGTGTTACGTGGCTCATGCATGACGGGTCACCATCCCACCTCCTCATTACAGTTCGCCTACACAACATCCTCCCCGGACGTTGGATACGACGCGCAGGCCCTGTATCGTGGCTTGCTAGGTCACCGGACTTAAACCCCATGGGCATCTGAAAAGCGTTGTGGTATTCTGAACAAGTTCTTCAGGTGCCGACCCTTCAACAGTGTTCACGTCGCCTGTGACGTTATTCAGAGAGAGGCCGTAACGTGCGAAAGAGTGCGGTAATCCGTGATACGTGTGAACGCGTGCGTTGCATCACACGCAAGACACTCTGAACATCTGTTGTGACGTGGGTGCGATGCAGCTCTGTATTGTGTTCCAGGATGAATTTGTTGTCGTTTCTGGTCACATGTTCGTAAGAGCTTTTTCCTCCATTTCCATTCAGGAATCCGTCACTGTTTGTCTGTTTTATTAATATTCAGCTTTTAAACTGTGACTGATCTACAGGCATTTTTCAAGGAGTTCCTTGCGGGGTGGGGGAGTGGCTATGTACGTAAAAAAACAGTATTCCATTTGAGTCCACAGACGTATCACGGTACTGCACAGAACAGATATTTGAATGGTGCGCAGGGGCAGCTGAATTTAGTGATACTGAACTTCTAATTGTTGTTGTTTATAGGTCCCTCAACTCTGAATTCAGAGCATTTCTGCTCTGTCAAGAGACGGTTCTTGATTCACTTTGTAGGAAGTGCAACAAATTAGTTATATATGGTGACTTCAATATAAATTTTGTGTATGATGTTGCAAGAGAAAGAATGTTGCTAGATCTCCTAAATTCATATGATCTGATACAGACTGTGTTTTTTCCAACTAGGGTGCAGGGGAACAGTAGCACAGCCATAGACAATATTTTTATTCCTTCTTCATTACTGGATGGCCATTCTGTTAGTAAAAGGGTGACTGGCCTTTCAGACCATCATGCACAAATTTTAACACTAAAAGGCTTTAGTACTCAAACAAATGCCACATTTAATAACAAACTATGTAGGAAAGTTAATCCAACAGAAATAGAGAGTTTTTTAATTCTTGTCAAGGAACAAGAGTGGCAAGTTGTTTATAGTGCCGATAACATAGATGATAAATATAATGCTTTCCTTAATATATTTCACATGCTCTTTGAGAGTTGCTTTCCATTAGAACGTCCTCAAAGGGGTACTGGCAGCAGCAATAGGCAGCCCGGGTGGCTGGCTAATGGGTTAAGGATATCATGTAGAACAAAGCGGGAATTACATCAAAATGTTAGAAGTAGTCACAATTAAGCTGCAGTAGCCCATTACAAATAGTATTGTAAGGTGCTTAAAAATGTTATTAGGAAGGCATAGAGTGTATGCTAAGGAAATACAATAGCTAATTTACAGGATAAAATTAAAACCATATGGTCAGTTGTGGAGGAAGTGTCTGGGCAGTAGCACAAGTTCGACGATATAAAGTCAGTTCGTAGTAAAAACATTTATGTTACTGATAAATCAGATATATGTACGGCATTAACAATACTTTTCTGAACATTGATGGTAAATTAAATAAAAATTTAGTTTCTACAGGGAATCACATGACTTTGTTGGCAAATGCCTTTCCAAGATTGATGCCTGAGATACTCCTCAGTGATAGAAACAAGAGGGAGATTGAGTCAATAATTAAATCACTGAAGACTAAGGACTCTCATTGTTATGATGGAGTGCCTAGCAGAATATTAAAGTACAGTGCTGCACATGTTAGCCCTGTAATTAGCCATATTTGTAATTTTTCCTTTAGGAATGGTCAGTTTCCTGAAAGATTAAAGTACTCAGTAGTAAAGCCGTTCTATAAAAATGGGAAAAGGGATAATGTAGACAATTTTATACCTATTTCTATGCCATCAGTGCTTGCAAAAGTTATTGACAAGGCTATGTAAGGATAATTGATCATTTTATATCACACGATTTGCTATCAAATGTACAGTTGGGCTTTAGAAGTCGTTTAACAACTGAAAGTGCTACATTCTCTTTCCTCTGTAAGGTACTGGATGGGTTAAACAAAATGTTTCGAACGGTTGGTATATTTTTTGATTTAACTAAGGTATTTGATTGTGTTGATCACAAAATATTGCTCCAGAAGTTGGACCATTACGGAACACGGGGAGTAGCTCACAATTGGTTCATCTCTTACTGTAACAACAGACAGCAAAAGGTCTGGCAAAGGATTGGCAGTGATGTGGGGTCTGAGTGGGGTACGGTCAAATGGGGGGTGCCCCAGGGATCAGTGTTGGGGCCACTCCTGTTCCTTATTTATATAAATGATATGCACTCTACTATTACGGGCATATCTAAAATATTTGTTTGCTGATGGCACCAGCTGCGTAGTAAAGGGTGTTGTCTGCAACATTGGCTCTGTTTCAAATTGTGCAGTTCGTGACAAAAGTTCATGGCTTGTAGAAAATAAACTAACGCTAAATCACAGTAAGGCTAAGTTTTTACAGTTTCTAACACACCATTCAACAAAACCTAACGTTTTAATTTCACAGAATGGGCATATGTTCACTGAAGCTGAACAGTTCAAATTTCTAGGTGTTCAGATAGATTGTAAGCTGTCGTGGAAAGCCCACGTTCAGGATCTTCTTCAAAGACTTAATACTGCCATTATTACTATTCGAACGGTATCTGAAGTTAGTCTACTTTTCTCATTTTCGTTCGCTTATGTCGTACGATATTATACCTTGGGGTAATTCTCCTCACTCTAAAAGGATATTTTTGGCTCAGAAACGGGCAGTTCGTGTAACTTCACGAACCTCTTGTCGACCCCTGTTCATGAGTCTGGGTATTTTGACATTGGCCTCTCAATATATATATATTCCTTACTGTCATTTCGTGTTAACAATATTTGCTTATTCCGAAGAATAAGCAGCTTTCACTCAATTAATACTCGGCAGAAATCAAACCCGCAATTGGGTCGGACTTGCTTAAGGTGTACAGTATACTGCTGCATCCATTTTCGATAAGCTATCACCCGAATTCAAAAATCTTAGCAGTAACCGACGCGCTTTCAAATCGAAACTGAAGAGTTTCCTCATGGGCCACTCCTTCTATTCTGTCGAGAAGTTCCTTGAAAAATTAAGCTGATTCTTATTGCATTGTTGATTGCGTTTATTTAAATTCATGGACTGACTTTTTTCGGATTCACAAACATTTATTTTTATCTGTTATTACTTTATGTTGTAATTTCATGTACTGACACGTTCCATGACCTTGGAGATTTGCTCCTCGATTTGGTCCTACGGAACTTGACGTCTAAATAAAAAAATAAATAAATACACTGTGGCAGTTTCAGTGTTCTTATAAAAATGTTGTCAACAGCAGAGCTGCTAGTTACCCAAACTCTTTTAACTGTGTAAGGGAAAGAGGCATTACACAAAATTGTCGAGGTCTTGGATTAGTAGAGCCTAAAATTTTAATTTAATCATCTAATAAAATATCTCACTCTTTTTAGAAGTTAAAACTTTTAATAAAGCGTGAAGTTGCTCCAGCAACATCTGATAGTCGTCAGGCGATGCACACGCTTCTAGATGCTGTTGATGTCGTCTTCAGTCCAGAGACTCGTGTTATGCACGTAGCTGTCCACGCATATCTCTTCCTTTCTTGATGACGACGTCGTAATGTGTGTTTACCCTCCGGAGATGCAGTGGTATACCAGTTGTACAAGTATGAAAGCAGAAAATGGTTTCTCTTCGGTTGAAAGCTGTGGGACAGGTGCAGAAAGTGGGGAAATGGGTTGCGCACGAACAGAATGAAAGACAGCAAGCAAATCGAAAGACCACTTGTGAGTCGCTGCTCTCCAGATGGGAAACAAAGTCGCCTCTCCGTCGAATGGTGACAGCTGATGAACAACGGAAATATTTTGATAATCCTAAGCGTCGTAAATCGTGGGTGAATGCAGGCAAACCATCGACATCCACCACAAGACCAAATCGCTTTGGAAAGAAGACAATGCTCTGTGTTTGGTGGGATCAGAAGGATGTCACCTATTATGAGCTGCTAAAACCTGGTGAAACGGTTAACATTGATCGCTACCGATAGCAAATGATCGATTTAAATTGAGCACTACGTGAAAAACGACTGGAATATCGAAAAAGGCAACACAAAGTCATATTGCTCCATGATAACGTCCGATCACGCATAGTAAAACGCGTCAGGGGAACGGTCGAGACTATAATTTGCGATTAATATTTCCGACAAAGATTTTTGTTACGGCATAAAGTCAAACCCGGCACGCCAGTCGAGATCGAGAGCGCAGAGGGGCTGTGAAGATGACGTCAGCCAGTTGCACGCTGACCGACCCCTCTCCAGTACGACAACGCGACACCAGCGGCGTCTATGCGAAGGGAACACCAGCGCCGCGCCGGACTGGCCGCAGGCAGCTCTACAGAAGCCTCGAGACTAGCGACCTGTATAGAAGCGTCAACTGTACTACTCGACTCGTTTTTTGAATTGTATGTACTGAAGAAGCATTGTTATTTTGTATATCGCCCTTTGCTTGCGACACTTGTGTGTACTAGTCGGAGTTAAGTACTCTCAATCACTTTTTCGTAATAAAACTCATGGCTGTGGGCTCACCGTGCACGCAGCCTCGGCCAGGGGCGCCCCGCCGCCCTCTGCCACCACACGGCCACCTCCGCCACCCTCCCCCTCCTCCTCCTCCTCCTCCTCCGCTGCCTCACGGGCGACGAGTGTCGACGGCGGCCGGCGGCCTGGCTCGCTGTCCACATGCTCCGCGGGCCCTTAAAACATTGCTCCGGCGCATAAACTCTAATTTACGCTTATATCATCGAAATAAAATAGAAACAACGCCCTAAGATATATAATTTTTATCTCTCAGTCGGCAAATGCTAGCGCGCCGGCCGGCCCGAAACTAAATGATTGCTATATAACATTCCTGCTGATAATTATTCAAATTCTATCGCATGATTGGTGGACGCGGCCCGGCGGCACCTCCTGGGGGCTGGATCGTATGCAAATCGGCCGCCGTAAACACGGCACGCCACCGGCGCCGGCATTATCCCCACCCCCTGCTGCCCCCTCCCGTCCCCTCCCCACCGCTCCCCCCACCCCACCCCACCCCACCCTGTGTGCCGAGGCACGCAATTATGTCCACGTCCGCC
This sequence comes from Schistocerca nitens, assembly GCF_023898315.1. Taxonomy (NCBI): domain Eukaryota; kingdom Metazoa; phylum Arthropoda; class Insecta; order Orthoptera; family Acrididae; genus Schistocerca; species Schistocerca nitens. The sequence continues at coordinate 634,339,200 of NC_064620.1, read as the reverse complement.
TCGCCTCCGCTCCCCTGCTTGGCCGTTTTTTACCTGCGCCCAAGATGTATGGATCCCGACAGGACGCCACCCACCCCTGGCGGCTCGCCCGCACCCGGCGCACACACTCACACTCTTCCCAGCGCCGCACTCGCTACCGCGACAGCCCGCCCCCCCCCCCCCCCCCACCCTTACTTCCTTCCTCTCGTCGTCACTTCCGTGGCGGCAGCGGTCGGGATGTGGCTGCGAGGCCACACTGATCCGAAGCCGGTGGTTGGAAAGCCTATATCGACAATCGTAATTTTGATACTCGACTTCCCTGCATTCGGAAATCACGGTACCAATGCTCCTAAAACGTTTACACTGCACCTTATCTGATTTGATCCATTATAAAAGATTCTGAATGCCGGAGACTGTAAAAACCGAAGGTTTGTTTATAAATAATTCATCAGCTACCGGTCACAATTTTCTCTATTTTGTTTTCACACGACGCGTTTCGGGAAATGATTTCCATTTTCAAGTGCGTTTTTTTGTGTTTGTTATGCCATTTCCACACGATGCTTCAATTTTGCTCGCGTATAGTGTCATTTCTGGAAACCCACAATCTACACTGTAGAAATCAACTCGGATTCCGGAAACAGCGATCGTGTGAGACCCAACTCGCTTTATTTGTTCGTGGGACCCAGAAAGTATTAGATACAGGTTCTCAAGTACGTGCCATTTTCCTCGACTTCCGGAAGGCGTTCGATACAGTTCCGCACTGTCGCCTGATAAAAACGGAATATCAGACCAGCTGTGTGGCTGGATTGAAGAATTTTTAGCAAACAGAACACAACATGTTGTTCTCAATGGAGAGACGTCTACAGACGTTAAAGTAACCTCTGGCGTGCCACATGGGAGTGTTATGGGACCATTGCTTTTCACAATGTATATAAATGACCTAGTAGATAGTGTCGGAAGGTCCATGCGGCTTTTCGCGGATGATGCTGTAGTATACAGAGAAGTTGCAGCATTAGAAAACTGCAGCGAAATGCAGGAAGATCTGCAGCGGATAGGCACTTGGTGCAGGGAGTGGCAACCGACCTTTAACATACACAAATGTAATGTATCGCGAATACATAGAAAGAAGGATCCTTTATTGTATGATTATATGATACCGGAACAAACACTGGTAGCAGTTTCTTCTGTAAAATATCTGGGAGTATGCGTGTGGAACGATTTGAAGTGGAATGATCATATAAAATTAATTATTGGTAAGGCGCGTGCCATTGGGAGAGACCTTAGAAAATGTAGTCCATCAACAAAGGAGGTGGCTTACAAAACACTCGTTCGATCTATACTTTTCATTGCTTCCCCCTACTTATACCTCCCGAGGACATCGCGAATGTAAAATTAGACACATTCGAGCGCGCACGGAGGCTTTGCGGCAGTCGTTCTTCCCGCGAATCATACGCGACTGGAACAGGGAAGGGAGGTAACGATAGTGGCACGTAAAGTGCCCTCCGCCACACACCGTTGGGTGGCTTGCGGAGTACAAATGTAGATGTAGATGTACATGTTGTGGATGTGTGAGAGTCTGCTTCATTTCGTTGGCTTTACTGCAATATATAAGAAACACGCGATTTTTTAGTTCGTTGTCGATCTTTTTGTGAATTTAGTGGAACAATTTAGAAGAATTTGTGTTTACAGACTTCTTATAGTCCATTTGTGCATAGTCTCACACATACTAAACATCAGACACAACTTACTGTACACTTTAAACATTGAAAATATCTTATATAAACAAAACAGTTACAAAGATGTTCCTACAAGAAGTCAACACAGATATTCCATACAATATGATATGCTTTTGTACAGACGTTATTTATGGTAACAATACTGATCTTGATGTACTTAAATCGATTTTACGATTTTGCTTGTATCTATATGTTTCTATTTTTATTTACGTATGCTATCGAAATATCTTAAGTAATTCACTGATTCACTTTCAAGCATGTAGTTTAATATTTTATCTTCATATTTTCTGTAATGTGAGTGTATCTGCAGTCCTTCTAGCAAATCTATTTTATGTCCTTTATTTAGTCGTTGGAGTTCTTTGACATTTTGCTCTATTTATCCAAATGGGTGTCCTGTTTATGTGTATTGCTATGGCTGATGTAGCGTGTCTGTTATATGTACAGGCTTTAATGTGCATTGTGTACCTGGTGTTGAAATTTCGGCGTATTTGTCCTAGGTAGAACATGGAGCATTCCTGGCATGTTACCTTGTATATTCGAGTGTCTGAATATGGATCATGATTACACTTTATATTATGTATTAATTTTTGTTTTAGTTTATTAGGTGTAGAAAACTCAATTTTTACTTTATGATTTTTGAAAAATTTGCAATCTTCTGCGAAACATTAAGTACAATTGTAAAATCGAGATAAGTAAATTAAGATCAAAATGGTAAAGATAAATAACTTCTGTACAAAAGCATATCATATTGTATGGAAGACCTATAATATTATCATTGTTGATTTCTTGAAGGAACATCTTTGTAACTGTTTTGTTTATATAAGATATTTTCAATGTTTAAAGTGTACAGCAAGTTGCGTCTGATGTTTAGTGTGTGTAAGACTCTGCACAAATGGACCATAAGAAATCTGTAACCACAAATTCTTCTAAATTTTTCCACTAAATTAACAAAAATATCGACAACGAACTAAAAAAATCGCGTGTTTCTTATATATTGCAGTAAAGTCAACGAAATGAAGCAGACTCTCACATATCCACATCACATGGAAATGGCATAAAAAACACACAAAAAATGTACTTGAAAATGGGAATCATTTCCGGAAACGCGTCGTGTGAAAGCAAAATAAAAAGAATCGTGACCGGTAGCAGAAGAATTATTGATAAACAAACCTATTACACGTTATGTTCATTTTACACTGAAGCGCCAGAGAAACAGGTATAGGCATGTTGTTGTTGTGGTCTTCAGTCGTGAGACTGGTTTGATGCAGCTCTCCATGCTACTCTATCCTGTGCGAGCTTCTTCATCTCCCAGTACCTACTGCAACCTACATCCTTCTGAATCTGCTTAGTGTATTCATCTCTTGGTCTCCCTCTACGATTTCTACCCTCCACGCTGCTTTCCAATGCTAAATTTGTGATCCCTTGATGCCTCGGTACATGTCCTACCAACCGATCCCCTCTTTTAGTCAAGTTGTGCCACAAACTTCTCTTCTCCTCAATTCTATTCAATACCTCCTCATCAGTTATGTGATCTACCTATCTAATCTTCAGCATTCGTCTGTAGCACCACATTTCGAAAGCTTCTATTCTCTTCTTGTCTAAGCTATTTATCGTCCACGTTTCACATCCATACATGGCTACACTCCATACAAATACTTTCAGAAACGACTTCCTGACACTTAAATCTATACTCGACGTTCACAAATTTTTCTTCATCAGAAACACTTTCCTTGCCATTGCCAGTCTACATTTTATATCCTCTCTACTTCGACCATCATCAGTTATTTTACTCCCTAAATAGCAAAACTCCTTTACTATTTTAAGTGTCTCGTTTCCTAATCTAATCCCCTCAGCATCACCCGATTTAATGTGACTACATTCCATTATCCTCGTTTTGCTTTTGTTGATGTTCATCTTATATCCTCCCTTTAAGACACCATCCATTCCGTTCAACTGCTCTTCCAAGTCCTTTGCTGTCTCTGACAGAATTACAATGTCATCGGCAAACCTCAAAGTTTTTATTTCTTCTCCATGGATTTTAATACCTACTCCGAATTTTTCTTTTGTTTCCTTTACTGCTTGCTCAATATACAGATTGAATAACATCGGGGAGAGGCTACAACCTTGTCTTACTCCCTGCCCAACCACTGCTTCCCTTTCATGCCCCTCGACTCTTATAACTGCCATCTGGTTTCTGTACAAATTGTAAATAGCCTTTCGCTCCCTGTATTTTACCCCTGACACCTTTAGAATTTGAAAGAGAGTATTCCAGTTAACATTGTCAAAAGCTTTCTCTAAGTCTACAAATGCTAGAAACGTAGGTTTGCCTTTCCTTAATCTTTCTTCTAAGATAAGTCGTAAGGTCAGTATTGCCTCACGTGTTCCAGTATTTCTACGGAATCCAAACTGATCTTCCCCGAGGTCGGCTTCTACTAGTTTTTCCATTCGTCTGTAAAGAATTCGCGTTAGTATTTTGCAGCCGTGGCTTATTAAACTGATAGTTCGGTAATTTTCACTTCTGTTAACACCTGCTTTCTTTGGGATTGGAATTATTATATTCTTCTTGAAGTCTGAGGGTATTTCGCCTGTTTCATACATCTTGCTCACCAGATGGTAGAGTTTTGTCAGGGCTGGCTCTCCCAAGGCCGCCAGTAGTTCCAATGGAATGTTGTCTACTCGGGGGGGCCTTGTTTCGATTCAGGTCTTTCAGTGCTCTGTCAAACTCTTCACGCAGTATCGTATCTCCCATTTCATCTTCATCTACATCCTCTTCCATTTCCATAATATTGTCCTCAAGTACATCGCCCTTGTATTGACCCTCTATATACTCCTTACACCTTTCTGCTTTCCCTTCTTTGGTTAGAACTGGGTTTCCATCTGAGCTCTTGATATTCATACAAGTGGTTCTCTTATCTCCAAAGGTCCTTTAATTTTCCTGTAGGCAGTATCTATCTCACCCCTAGTGAGATAAGTCTCTACATCCTTACATTTGTCCTCTAGCCATCCCTGCTTAGCCATTTTGCACTTCCTGTCGATCTCATTTTTGAGACGTTTGTATTCCTTTTTGCCTGCTTCATTTACTGCATTTTTATATTTTCTCCTTTCATCAATTAAATTCAATATTTCTTCTGTTACCCAAGGATTTCTACTAGCCGTCGTCTTTTTACCTATTTGATCCTCTGCTGCCTTCACTACTTCATCCCTCAGAGCTACCCATTCTTCTTCTACTGTGTTTCTTTCCCCCATTCCTGTCAATTGTTCCCTTATGCTCTCCCTGAAACTCTGTACAACCTCTGGTTTCTTTCAGTTTATCCAGGTCCCATCTCCTTAAGTTCCCACCTTTTTGCAGTTTCTTCAGTTTTAATCTACAGGTCATAACCAATAGATTGTGGTCAGAGTCCACATCTGCCCCTGGAAATGTCTTACAATTTAAAACCTGGTTCCTAAATCTCTGTCTTACCATTATATAATCTATCTGATACCTTTTAGTATCTCCAGGGTTCTTCCATGTATACAACCTTCTTTCATGATTCTTAAACCAAGTGTTAGCTATGATTAAGTTGTACTCTGTGCAAAATTCTACCAGGCGGCTTCCTCTTTCATTTCTTAGCCCCAATCCATATTCACCTACTACGTTTCCTTCTCTCCCTTTTCCTACACTCGAATTCCAGTCACCCATGACTATTAAATTTTCGTCTCTCTTCACTATCTGAATAATTTCTTTTATTTCATCATACATTTCCTCAATTTCTTCGTCATCTGCAGAGCTAGTTGGCATATAAACTTGTACTACTGTAGTAGGTGTGGGCTTCGTATCTATCTTGGCCACAATAATGCGTTCACTATGCTGTTTGTAGTAGCTTACCCGCACGCCTATTTTTTATTCATTATTAAACCTACTCCTGCATTACCGCTATTTGATTTTGTATTTATAACCCTGTATTCACCTGACCAAAAGTCTTGTTCCTCCTGCCACCGAACTTCACTAATTCCCACTATATCTAACTTTAACCTATCCATTTCCCTTTTTAAATTTTCTAACCTATCTGCCCGATTAAGGGATCTGACATTCCACGCTCCGATCCGTAGAACGCCAGTTTTCTTTCTCCTGATAACGACGTCCTCTTGAGTAGTCCCCGCCCGGAGATCCGAATGGGGGACTATTTTACCTCCGGAATATTTTATCCAAGAGGACGCCATCATCATTTAATCATACAGTAAAGCTGCATGCCCTCGGGAAAAATTACGGCCGTAGTTTCCCCTTGCTTTCAGCCGTTCGCAGTACCAGCGCAGCAAGGCCGTTTTGGTTATTGTTACAAGGCCATATCAGTCAATCATCCAGACTGTTGCCCTTGCAACTACTGAAAAGGCTGCTGCCCCTCTTCAGGAACCACACGTTTGTCTGGCCTCTCAACAGATACCCCTCCGTTGTGGTTGTACCTACGGTACGGCTATCTGTATCGCTGAGGCACGCAAGCCTCCCCACCAACGGCAAGGACCATGGTTCATTGGGGGGGGGGGGGGGGGGTATAGGGATGAGTATTCAAATACAGATAGATGGAAACAGGCAGAATACGGCGCTGCGGTCGGCAACGCCCATATAAGACAAATGTCTGGCGAAGTTGTTAGATCGGTTACTGCTACTAAAATGGCAGGTTGTCAAGATTCAAGTGAATTTGAACGTGGTGTTATTAGTCGGCGCACGAGCGATGGGACAGAGCATCTCAGAGGTAGCGATGAAGTGGGGGTTTTCCCGTACGACCATTTCACGAGTGTACCGTGAATATCGGGAATCCGGTAAAACGTCAAATCTCCGACATCGCTGCGGCCGGAAAAAGACCCTGCAAGAACGGGACCAACGACAACTGAGGAGAATCATTCAACGTGACAACATTCCACAAATTCCTGCAGATTTCATTGCTGGGCTCTCAACAAGTGTCAGAGTGCGAACCATTCAACGAAACATCATCGATATGGGCTTTCGGAGTCGAAGGCACATTCGTTTATCCTTGATGACCGCACGGTACAAAGATTTACGCCTCGCCTGGGCCCGTCAACACCGACATTGAACTGTCGATGACTTGAAACATATTGCCTGGTCGGACGAGTCCCGTTTTAAATTGTATCGAGCGGATGGACCTGTACAGGTATGGAGACAACCTCATGAATCCATTGACGGTGCGTGTTTGCAGGGGACTGTTCAAGCTGGCGGAGGCTCTGTAATGGTGTGAGGCGTGAGCAGTTGAAGTGATATGGGGGCCCTGATACGTACAGATACGACTCTGACATGTGCAACGGTACGTAAGCATCCTGTCTGATCACCTGCATCCATTCATGTCCATTGTGCATTTCAACGTACTTGGGCAATTCCAGCAGGACAATGCGACACCCCACACGTCCAGAATCGCTACAGATTGGTTCCACGAACACTCTTCTTTCTTTTAAGCACTTCCACTGGCCACCAAACTCGCCAGACCTGAACATTATTGAGCATACCTGGCATGCCTTGCAACGTCCTGTTCAGAAGAGATTTCCATCCCCTGGTACTTTTACGGATTTATGGACAGCGCTGCAGGATTCATGGCATCAATTTCCTCCAGCACTACTTCAGACACGAGTCGAGTCCATGGCACGTCAAATTAGGGCATTTCTTCGTAATCGCGTGGGGCCGTACACGATGTTAGGCAGCTGTGGTTTCTTTGCGTCTTCAATGTATTTCTACTACTGCTTTTGGAAATAGTTTCTGTAACAATACGATTGTATACAACATTTTCTAAATGCTCCTTCCAACTTAAACTTCATAATTGTAATTCTTAGGTATGTAGGTCAATTTACGGCTTTTAGATTCGACTGTTTTATCGTGTAACCGAAGTTTAAAGGATTCCTTTTAGCGCTCATATGAATGGGGTTACGCTTTTTGTTATTTAGTGTCAGTTGCTGATTTTTACACCATGCAGTTAACTTTTCTCAATCGTTTTGCTATCTTCTGATGATTTTATTAGTCGATAAACGACAGCGTCATCTGCAAACAACGTAAGACGTCTGTTCAGATTGTGTCCCAAATCATTTACATAGATAAGGAACAGTAAAGGGCCTACAACACTACCTTGGGGAATGCCAGAAATCACTTCTGTTTTACTCAATGACTTTCCGTCAGTTACTACTTACTGTGACCTCTCTGGCAGGAAATCACGAATCCAGTCACACAACTTGACGATATTCCATAAGCACGGAATTTCACTACAAGCCGCTTGTGTGGTATAGTGTCGAAAGCCTTCTGGAAATCTAGAAATACGGAATCAATTTGAAACCCCTTGTCAATAGCACTCACATCTTCGCGTGTGTAAAAGAGCTCCTTGTGTTTCACATCAACGATGTTTTCTAAATCCGTGCTGACTGTGTCTTCGAAGTGATTCATTATTTCCGAACACAATATACGTTCCAAAAACCTCCTGCATATCGACGTTAATGATATGGGCCTGTAATTTAGTCGATTACTCCTACTACCTTCTTTGAATACTGGTGTGAGCTGTGCAACTTTCCAGTCTTTGGGTACCAATCTTTCGTCAAACGAACGATTGTATATGTTTGCGTTGTGCAGTGCTTCTTCGTGGCAGTGACCTTCTGAAATTTGTTGTTTGCATACCCAATCACAGCTTATCCGCATATTAGGTACGACGTGTTTCCATAACCGTAGGTCGTCGTTTCAGTGCGGAGGCTCGCCCACGCCGTCAGTATCGTCCAATTGCAATGGAACTGAGCTGCTTTCATGCTGTCCACTCGTACATACTCGCACGTCCCGCACGGGGCCCCTTTCCGTTGCCTTCCTGACGAAACATTTCTCACTGTTTCACATGGCTATGTTGTTCTCGAGTCATGTGAACCTACGGGGTGCGACAATAAAGTAATGAAAGTGATGTGAAAAAAAAGTTGCTTATCATTTTAGTCAAGTTTAGTGTTGTCTCCTTCAAAGTAGTTCCCTTCTGATTGCACACACTTTATCCAGCGCTTCTGCCATTGATGGTAACACGTCACAGCTTTTTGGACATCTTGTGTTGTTTGAAAATGGTGTCCCTTTACCGCCATTTTGACTCTTGGAAATAGAAAAAAGTCGCACAGAGCGATATCTGGTGAATAAGGTGGCTGTGGTAGTACTGAAATTGGTTTTCAGGTTCAAAATTGCTTCCGTGTTTCTCGCTGTTGTGGTGTGAAATTTCTAGGGATCGTTTTTGCACAAATCTTCCTCATACCAAGATCCTCAGTTATTATTTGATTAACCGTTTCTCGATTGATGTTCAGTTCTTGTGCAATCATTTTCATGGATAATCTTCGATCAGATAGAGTTCACGCACCTTGGCCAAGCTGACATCCGTCGTCCACTGCGGTCTTCATCTTCAACATTCGTTCTGCCTTCACTAAACATTTTATGCCAACTAAAAACTTGAGCTCTTGACATAACCTCCTCTCCAAAAGCCTTCTGAAGCTTACCGTAAGTTATCGTCGCGTTTTCACCCATTTTAACGCAAAAAGAAATGGCATACCGTTCCGCAATATTATGCAGTTCCAGTTCCGTGACGAGAGACTCAAACACATGTTAACTTATTACAGCACAACTCACGACTGAGCAGTTGCATCGATGTGCCACTTGGACTAGAAGCAGCTTATAGACCGAGGTCAAAGATATTGTGCCTATGCAATCCTGCAGGGTTGCCACATCTTGCAAAGTAAATCAGTCTCATGACTTTATTGTCGCACCTCGTACATAGTTCTGTAATCCGAGAATGTTTATAAAAGTCTGCAGTTTGGAGAAAAGAACATTCTCACATTTTTTGTACAAAACCTCTTTCATGAGGCGGAACGACTTGTCAGTCACAACAAAATAAATTTTAGTATTCGTTACTGGACTAATGCACAAGCATATCCCCAGAATTGTCTGGAACGGTAAATTTTTATTCTGAAGAGTCGTTTAGAGATTTCCTCTTTATTCTAAACAGCAGACAGAGCAGAACATTGCTCCATTAAATTTCTGTGTCGCATCCGCGTAAGTTCCGATTCTTCTTCTAAAATTTCGGCTGTACTTTGTTCAGCCAACTTCAGAATGAGATGAAAGGGGAGAAAGAAACATTAAAATCCATGCTTTCCTGCCACTTATTGGAAGTCTATCGTCTATCGTCAAAAATACGACGGATACTCGACAAGCGAAATGTCAAAATGATTTTTACCCTCCATCGAAGACAGCAGTACTCTTGCGCACTGTTGCAGGTGATTTGATGCTTCGGAAGACTGGGGTTTGCAAGACCCCCTAGAAAGGCGTACGGAACATGGCAGCCTCACCCGGCTCTTACAGCCCTAAATCGGCTGGAGCACAGCGCTGTCTTGATGCTGGTCAATCTATGTAGTACGAGAACGCCGAAATTTTGGCGCCTACTTTATCTTTTTGGGAATCGGTGGTGAAAGAAGCAACTGTCATTCGTCTGGCGAAGGATTTAATTAATAGAGATAGCGGCTTCAGCTTCGACTAGTGCTGCTGATAAAATATCGATATATCTATATTTCATACACCAATGTATCGATATGTGCCAGCGACACCTACCTCCCCGATATATCTATATGTCGATATCACAATGTAGGAAGTCCGATTGCACTGGTGGGTGGCGGTGAGAGTGGAATAATAAGACTTGCGATGTGAAGAAATAGCACTCCACTGGTGTTAAAAACAATTTTTAACGGAACTACTTTGCTATTTCTTCACATCGGCATTCTTTAAAAACAGTTGCTGATAGTGATGAACAAGAATCTAAACGACAAGATTGTCCTTGCGGGGAGTGGAGACGTGTGAGTGGAAATGCTGACGTAATCGGCTGTCGGCGCTACAAACAGGAACAGCATCGTTTAGCTTTACTACGCAGTTATCCTACTTCAGCGTGAAAAAAAAAGAAAGGTTTATTCAACATGTAGCCAATGACAAATTCAAGAAAATGAGGTATAAGAGGTTAACTGGATTGAAATATTGCATGACGATGCAGCATGTGCGCAGTTGATAAATAAAAACACAAGAGACGACCAAAAAAGTATTGTAATGCAAGCATTTCTTCTTCACAAAGCACCGTTATTAGTTTACAAATTTCCAAATTAAGTGTTTTTCTTCCAGTTCTTGCACTAAGGGGAATAGGCAGGCTGCTAGCTTGTTGATGTACAGAATATCTAATAATAAATCAATACATAAATATACAACGCTAAAACGGGCAGTATATTTCAATGTGCAGCCGATATTTTTATAGGGCGATTTGTCGATATTTTTTTCCTCCAATATATCGATATCTCTTCACAGTCTTTTTCCTCCTATATATTGACATTTCTTGTCGATGTACTGAGAACCGTTAATGATAAATATCGATATATTGGATTACCGGTATTTTTAAAAATGTCAAGAGTCGTAGCTTGGACAAGTCATGGAATCCAGAGTTTTTTACAATAAACTTACAAATACGTCGCCGTAGTGCGTTCATAGTGATACATTCACATCCTTGCGTGTATCGACCGCGCAGCTTAAAATCTAATCCATGCGTAATGAATACTTTCTTGCCGCCGATAAATTTCTCTGTCGCCCGTGTGTGTTTGGGTGCATGCGCAATAGCGCCGTCCGCGAGGTTAAAAGGACTGAGGTAGTGCTGAATGCTGGAGGGATCAATGTCGACAACACACCTCACACTGTTCAGTAACACATACTCACACATATACACCATTTACACACCTTGTGTGTTGATTTTTGTATCCCAGAAATGAATTAAAATGGTTCCCACTTCTAATTCGCTGGTCCCGACCAAGGTTTTTGGGAGGTTTCCGTTGGTTGTAAGGCGTACTCCGCAACTTGTAAGCCCCCTCCCACTCAGTGCCACTTGGGGTCCCCCATATGCCCCCCTATCAGCTTGTCTGGTTGGACAGAACCGCCGCGACCCTTAATATAGGCTCGCTCCATTACCAGGAAAAAAAAAACCGTGGGTGGACGACATAGCCCGACAGCCGAAATATTAGAAGAAGAAGTAGAATTTATGCGTATGCACACCCGAAATTTAATGGAACAGTCATTGCGCCACGAAACCATGAAAATGCTCATAAAGCAGAACATTTTCTGTCTTTTTTTGTGCTATCTTCGGCTTATTAACTTACATCATCAGAAAATCGGTCTCTTTGCGTAACGAACTTTACGTAACAAAAGGAAAAGGAATTTTGTAGAATGATTGATGGATTTCAAATAAGCTTTTAAATTCTTTAAATCCGTTACGTTGCCTTTTAGAAACGTAAAAAAGTCGTGTTTTTATTGCAAATAATCGCACAGAGTTTCAAGTTTGTGGTTTACCGCGACACTTGATCAGTTTTCGTTCCGCCCCGTTGTGAACACACTGCCGCGATCTGATCTACCCCTGGCACCTTGTGCTTCACCTCGCCTCACGGAATGTCGACATCAGATGCCTAGCGAGGCCCGCACCAGAAGTAACGGAAGCGAGTGTAGCGTGTCGCCGGCGCACGCTGACCCCCCCCCCCCCCTCCCCCCCACACACCAACCTCTCTTGCAGACTAGTCCGGCCAGTCATTCAGTCGATTGCCTACATGTTCTGGCTGCCTCCGTTTCATCCTCATTAGACTTTTAGTCACACCTTCCACTCCACCTTGTTCACTAATCGATTTACGAACCGTATTATATCTGAATGTTCAACTCTTAACTGATTGACCAAAGTGAACGGTACTGTACGATTACGGACAGAGCACATCCGTGGATTTCCGTATAATGCATAAACATGTGGACGGAATGCGAGTAATTCCAGAACAAACCAGAAGGAAGTTGTCGACCGGCTAAGAGTAACACGAGGCATGTTCAGAAAATAAGTGTAATACACTTTTATTTTTATTTTTGTAGAAAAAAACGTACTTGAAAAAATTACAGGATATTGTTGATAGACTTGTTGACTAGTTTTCCACGTAATTGAAATCCCGTTTAATGCATGCAGTAAGCTGTGGCACAAGCTCTTAATGCCCTGCTCGAAATTTCCCGTCACTTCTCCCCCACTTCGGAACCTCTTTCTGGACCTGCTCGTCTGTTGAAAGTTTAATTCCACTCGTTTGTGACTTTAGGAAGATGAAAAGGTGAAAGGAGCAAGTCAGGGGAAAATGGGGGCTGGTTCGAAATACAGTACCCCAACCACAGGACTCTAAGGGCGCGTGAGTGGGGACCGGCGCAGGCGTTGTCGTGCAACAAGCACAGTCCCCTCGTCAGCGTTTCCCTCCTTTGTTTTCAACGTTCCTTCTAAGTGTTTTAGGGTTCTCACAACATCGTTGTGCTTTGATGATCTGTCGCTCAGGCAGAAATTCGACCAAAATTATTCCTTTTCGGTCCCAAAACACTAAGGCCATGATTTTTTTGCCCGAAATTGTGATTTTGAATTTTTGACAGATGGGGAATTGGTGCGTGCCACTGTGACGATTGTCTTTTTGCCACAGGCATGTAATGAACCACTAAAGCTTCATCTCCAGTCAGAATAGAGCTCTCAAAATTCTCACCTTCCAATTCAAGTCGCTCATGGATTCGATCTCGTGTGGTTGTTCTGTCACATATTTTGTGACGCATCTTTCGTACAGTCTCCGGTATGAAACTTTATCCGATGTCAAACGGCAGTCATCACAGATAGTTTCCTCTGTTTTGTTCAGCAGCTCATGAGTCAAAATGGAAGGAGGTCTTCACCTCCTCTGTTCGACACGAACATTTGTCCTGCCGCCTCTAAACTCTCAACACCACTTAAACACACTCGTTCTGTTCGTAATACCTTCGCCGTAAACCGTTCTGATCCGTGAAAAAATTTCGGTAGGTGTGTTATGCCTTCCGCGAGCAGGGAACGGGAATCAGACCATGTGGCTTGCACCTGGCGGGATTTCGTACGGACGTCTTCACGGAAATGGACACCACAACGTGAGCTGAGGCGTACTGCCGTGTTCCTGTGACACTCGCTCTGGTCAGGGGATCCCCCTGTGTCAGTATTACCAACGCTCAAAAAGCAAAAATCCACAGCTCGTTACAGTCACAGTACATGTACGTTTTGAACATGCCTCGTATATCCAACGAGGTTGCTTAACTGAACATGAACACAATCTCAGGATCTGAAGGAAAAGAACAACACGATTTATTGAAGGAGAGTCTTGAGCCTGGTTGGAGAAATTGGAATCTACACACTTACACCTGCTTGCAGCAACTGCCTGCTGATTAATAGTAACCGAGCGAGCTAACAGAAAACGTCATAAAGAATTTTGATAATATTTTGTGTCAATGGAGGGGGAAAAAAATCCTTATTTCGCCTTATGCACATGTTCTGCTAATATTTTTATTCACTTACGATGACATTTGAACGGTTTAGTTTACCGAGGAATATATTGATGTCTAGAATAAAGATTGTAATTTTTTTAAAAAATAAGGTCACTGCAGATGTAATTTTGTGTACAAAAATACCTATAAACAGTTATACAATAAGGTTTATTCGAGAGTGCCAGACTGTGGAATACCCCACACTGAATAGTTTGAGATAAGTAGCTAGCCATCACAAACTACTCCTAGTTCCTCAGCTCAGCCGAGCGGTCCTAGGCGCTTCAGTCTGGAACCGCGCGACCGCTACGGTCGCAGGTTCGAATCCTGCCTCGGGCATGGATGTGTGTGATGTCCTTAGGTTAGTTAGGTTTAAGTAGTTCTAGGTTCTAGGGGGCTGATGACCTCAGCAGTTAAGTCCCGTAGTGCTCAGAGCCATTTGAACCATCCGCAGCTCAAATCTGATGGCCAGGAACTGTGCCATCTTGTAGGACGGCTGCCCGCAGTGTTTATTTCTTAGGCACTTTATCGGCATTCTATTGTGCGAGCAACGCTTCGTCCGTAACCTGGACCAGCTATACTCTGCAAACCACTAAGAGGCGCATGGCAGTGGATACTTGCCATTTTACATACTGTATTAGCGCTTCTCCCCGTTCCATTCACGTACGGAGCGCGGGGCGAACGGTCGATTACATGCCTCTCTGCGCGCTGCAATTAGTCTAATCTTCACTTCGTAATCCCTGCGGGAGCGATACCTGTTTTGTTGTGAATACTCACAATTTTACATTTCTGAACATTTGAAGCAAGCTGCTAATTTTTGAACCACATTGGAATCTTATAAAGATGTGACTGGATATTTGTGCAACCTTTTTCAAACTGTACTTCACATGACATGCGTCATCTGCGGAAAGTACGAACTTACAGTTAATAGTGTCTGCAAGACCATTAATAAACCACATGAACAACGAAGGTCCCAACACACTTCCCTGAGGCGCGCCTGATAGTGCTTCTATCGATACTACATGTCCTTCCAAAGATATCTTCAGCCCAGTCACAATTTCGCCCGATAACCCGTACGGTCGCACTGTCTAAGCATCAGCGCCGTTGTGTACCAGATGCTGCGGGAGGACGCTGTGAACGCGCCATGATGCCTCCGACATCCTCTATCAATTGCCGACAACGGTGAGCTCTGCCGCTGACACAGGACGCACTAGCGAGTACCGTTTCCCCGAGGAGACGCCACTAACGTGAATGTCAAGTCAGCCTTTTTTTGTCGAGTTCCACACACGTTTCTCATTCGAATCTTCCAGTTGGCTGAAGTTTGAGGGTCGTTCGATAAGTAATGCCCCACATTTTTTAAAAAGCCATTAATACAGATAGACAAACCACATTTTTTAAAAAGCCATTAACACAGATAGACAAACGTCCTTGTTGGTGCTTCACATTTGATGTTTGTTCTTTGCGCCGGTGAAGTTTCGAACCGTTCCGGCAGATGGCATAGCCGTAGTACAGTGTCAAAATGGCGTCTGCACACGACTCACGTTACAAGCAGCAGAAGAAGAAACAGTGGTGAACATCCACAAACGTTTGTGTGCAGTGTGTGGTGATGCTGCACTCGATAGGAGTGCAGTTGGGCGGTGGGTAAAGAAAGTGACAGCCCCAGGAAATGCAGAAACAGGGCTCCACGGGCAGCCGCGCTCGGGACGTCCTGCCACAGCCACTGCTGCAGACGTGCCGAATCGTGCGGAAACCGTTATTTGTGCCGACCGGCGCATCACAACTCGAAACTTACCTCTACAGTTGACGGTCATGGACAGTTTCCAACGTCTTCGATCGGACGAGAACCCAGCAGAAATGTTGCTCCAACACGATAATGCACTCCCACACACAAGTTTCAGAACCCGGGAACACATCGCCAAAGTGGGTTCGACATCATTGCTTCATCCGCCCTACAGTCGAGACCTAATACCGTCGGACTACCATCTCTTTGGGCCGCTTAAAGGTTCTCTACGGGGAACACACTTTGAACATGGCGAGAGTGTTAGTCATGCAGTGAAAACTTGGCTACCCCTACAGGACAAGAACTTTTAGCAGCAGGGAATACATGCTCTTCCACAACGTTGGCGCCGGCCGCTGTGACCGAAACCGGTACGGGTAGTAAAATAAATCAGAAATCTACGTAGTGGCTGGTGCAATTCCATCGTCACTTCTGGTGCTTTCTGTCCAGCGTGTAACACTGCTTTGCAATTGTTTACAGTGCTGCCAACAGTTGTTCTGCTGCCCCTCAGCATAGCACACCTAAAGTGTACAAAACTGCGTAGAGCTTGTGCTCATGGCAGAATGAGACTAATGTGCGATATGTACGCACCATATGGTCGTTTTCCCGCTAAAGACCATTGGTGGCAGATTCTCCGTGGTAGGGCGACGTTATCTTCCGTGTGAACAGAGCTATGCCGCCATTTCATGTCGTCAGTTAGAACTTTTGCGACAACTATACCGAAGGATCTTAAACAGGGAAAGTTAATGAAACAATCAAAATATTTAAAGGACAGTCTTACAGAGTTTGATTTTGGTCTTTCCGTTTTGGAATGTGTCGACGTGAGTGAACAGCAAATGACAACTTACTGGTGAGTGACGTGGGGCCACACAGTGATCCCAGTAGTGAGATGAGTTGCAGGCCTGAGGAGTGGAGAAAAGGCAAGGCAGTGGGTGGGACGAGAGAGAGAGAGGCAGAGAGACGTACGTGCTCTAGCCTATGCGATTCCCTTCCTCCTCGGCCGTTTCATGTCACATGTGACGACTCGAAGTCAGCTGAATCGTAAGATCCGCATAGTGTTCACACCAAGTGTTTCAGGGCTGTAACGATCGCCCGATGACGAGATTTACACTCCGGAATACGCTGAAAAAAATTGGTGCCGTGTCAGTAGATAGGGGTTTGTTGTAGTGCTCGTTGTACAACGTATTTCATTTGTTCGTCGTAACAGGCAGCAGTGGCCGTACGATAACCAACACGATTCTCCACTGCACCTGCAAATTGGCCGCATGTCACCTCGTGCAGCTGGACCCTGGGAATTGTACACGCAGGCACTCGTCCACGGCGGGTGGAGCTCTTGTCGCCTTCCCTTGCCTCCTCCCCAACTTTCATTAACTGACAGAGTGCCTAGTCAAGCACTTTGATCATTATTACAAAAGATACAGCTATACGACTTTTCTGTAGACCACATTTGTTTATTTCGTGTCGGGAGAAGTACACTAACAAGAAACAGTTGTAATTAATCTAGAAAAACATCAACTTTTACTCTCATAAATATTACGAAGTTTTTAACAACGGCCGTATTTTTTATTGCTTAAGGATTTCGCCGGTGTACCTCTGTTCTCTGTCACTGCCAGTACATCTGACAACACTGTAGTCCACCGGATTTTGGAGTCAGGATAAAGAAAATACATTATGTGATCGAAAGTATCCGGACACTCGGCTGAAAATGATTTACAAGTTCGTGGCGCTCTCCATTGGTAACGCTGTAATTTAATATGGTGTTGGCGCACCCTTAGCCTCGATGACACCTTCCACTCTCGCAAGCATACGTTCAATCAGGTGCTGGTCGGTTCCTTGGGGAATGGCGGCCATACACCACGGAGTGCTGCACTGAGGAGAGGTATCGATGTCGGTCCGTGAGGCCTGGCACATAGTCGGCGTTCTAAAACATCCCAGAGGTGTTCTATAGGATTCAGGTCAGGACTCTGTGCAGCTCAGTCCATTACAGGGATGTTATTGTCGTGAAACCACTCGGCAACAGAGCGTGCATTACGAACAGGTGCTGGATCATATTGAAATATGCAATCGCCATCCCCGAATTGCTCTTCAACAGTGGGAAGCAAGAAGGTGCTTACAACATCAATGTAGGCGTGTGCTTTGATAGTGCCACGCCAAACAACAAGGGGTGCAAACCCCCTCCATGAGAAACACGACCACACCATAACACTACCGCCTCCGAATTATACTGTTGGCAGTAACACGCTGGTAGATGACGTTCACCGGTCGTTCGCCTTACCCACACCCCGCCATCGGATCGCCACACTGTGTACCGTGATTCGTCACTCCACACAACGTTTTTCCACTGTTCAGTCGTCCAATGTTTACGCTCCTTACACCAAGCGAGGCGTCGTTTGGCATTTACCGGCGTGACGTGTGGCTTGCGAGCAGCCGCTCGACCATGAAATAAAAGTTTTCTCCCCTCCCGCCTAACTGTCATAGTACTTGCAGTGGATCCTTATGCAGTTTGTAATTCATGTGTAATGGTCTGGATAGATGTTTGCCAATTACACATTAAGACCCTGTTTAAGTGTCGGCGGGTTCTGTCAGTCAACAGACGAGGTCGGCCTGTACGCTTTTGTGCTGTACGTTTCCCTTCACGTTTCCGCTTCATGTCGGAAAATGTGGACCTAGGGATGTTTAGGAGTGGGAAATCTCGCGTACAGACGTATGACACAAGTGACATCCAATCACCCGCCCACGTTCGAAATTCGTGAGTTCCACAGACCGCCCCATTCTACTCCTTCACGATGTCTAGCGCCTACTGAGGTCGCTCATATGGAGTAGGTGGCAGCACGATGCACCTATTATGAAAAACGTATGTTTTGGTGGTATCACATAGTGTATATAACTATTCAAAACACCGCACCACGACAAATCACTACAGCCACAAAACGGACAGGAATCATTCATTTCACTGGTCCTAAATTAATTCATTTCACACTGTGGAATCATTCATGTCACTCCTCAAATGAAGTCCACTATCAGAAAAAAAACAAAATTTGCAATTCCGAAAAACGGACTCCGACATTTCCTCTGAGTAATATACCTCAAACGAAACTCTCGATACAAAAAAAGAAAGAAAAAAAAACGAACATCTACAACTCCGAAAAATGGAATCGAAAATTTCCCTTGACCTATTTATCTCTTTATTATTTCTTTCACATTATCTTGCAGTTGTAAATAACATTTTGACATTCTGTAAGTACTATATCCAAAAAATTTAAGCTTCTGCTTCTATATTTACTGCGAAAAGTTGCTTACACAAGGAAAAAATCCAGTGAAAATGAGCGTCCGAGGTTTTTCTATATATTTACTGTAATCCTTTTCCATGAGCTAAGTTTTCAAAGTCGCAAGATATTGCCTCCCCATGTTTCAGTTTTACTTCTTCCATGATATGTCTCTTGCATTGCATTGTTTGTTTTTTTTTATTTTGATTCTATATTCTACAATAGAGGCATCACTGTAAAACGTCTGACAGACATATCTCTGAAAATAGGATTTATAAATGTCCATGGTAGCCTATGGCCTAGTTCATCAACTTCCTTGAAATCACTACGATTTTCCCACAGGCTGCATTTACGATCCATCTGTCTCAACAAATGTTCAGTAAAAATTCCATGCCTGCGTGTGCGCTTAGCCATTTCCTAGGAAACATCTTTAACGTGGCTATTGTCACTTATTTCGACAGTGCCTGCACTCTATCAGGAATTAAATAACACCGCCAACTATCACAATTTCCATTTACTTTTTAAAAGGCAATAAGCTGTAAGTATTGCACACGTTTACATATTGATCGAACTTTCGTTCAGTGTAGCCCAAATGAGATGCCAGATGTAAGTAGATATTCGTTTGAAACTTCCTGGCAGATTAAAACTGTGTGCCCGACCGAGACTCGAACTCGGGATCTTTGCCTTTCGCGGGCAAGTGCTCTACCATCTGAGCTACCCAAGCACGACTCACGCCCGGTCCTCACAGCTTCACTTCTGCCAGTATCTCGTCTCCTACCTTCCAAACATTACAGAAGCTCTCCTGCGAACCTTGCAGAACTAGCACTCCTGAAAGAAAGGATACTGCGGAGACATGGCTTAGCCACAGCCTGGGGGATGTTTCCAGAATGAGTGAAAATCTCATTCTGGAGATATTCGTTTATTCGCCATCACGATTCGGAATTCGAACACCTCGAAACTTCTGTTCAAACTATCTCCTAACAGTACGCGCGGAATCTGCACGCACATACAAACACTCGTGACGGATTTGAATAAGCGGTCCCGTGGGACCCATTCGACCTGCAATACCCCGGGCAGGCGTAAACGAACAAGCTGTGGCTGGTCCCTCAGTGCCCGGCAGAACGCGGAAGGCCGAGCCCGCTGCCTATCTCGCCTCACGTGACATCAGCGCCTGCGTTCTTCTCACGGTGATTCGAGTGACGCGGCACAACCTGTCGAATTTATTGTCGGCGAGCGCCGCGCGTTGTTTGTCAGCGAACTGTGCCACTTATGCGACAATTGACGGTCTTTTTTCTCTGTTTTCTGTTGCAGGTAAGTCCACGGCAGCCAGCGACGTACGACTCGAGTCGGAACAATTTACATCGCGTATCAGCCGGCAGAGGTCTCCGGCGCGCCGCATCACACGGCGGTAATTGTATGCAAACAACCGGGCCGCCTGCGCCGGCCGCTCATTTCGGAATTATACGTGGACCTGTCAGGCCGCGAGGGAGCCCGCCGCCGATCGCTTAGTATGCTAATAACACCCGCCCGCAACTCCCCTCCTCATTTTTGACTGATTTTTCAAATCGGACTCGGCGCTGCGACTCGTCTCGGTACTGGGGAAAGCGGCGCTGCGCTGCCGTCTGCAGAAAGGAGCCCGGCGCCGCCCGGGTCCCTCCCTGAGCCAATGGGCAGCTGCGAGGCCAGCACCTGCTGGGGCCCCCGTGCGAAATGTGGGAACGTCCGTTCCCCCCTGTTTCACCTCTCCTCTCTTAACGAAATAGGAAACAGGAAACTAGAGAAAAACTCATTGCCTGCAATCTGCTGTCCACATCCTGGCACCTCACTTACTGTACTGCAAAATAACATATTTTTTCGGGAACTTAACCAGAAAATAGAGCTAAAATCTACATTATAGCAACTGAAAGCATTGTGTTGTATTAACAAGGACCCCTTCATCATCATCATCATCATCATCATCTTCTTCTTCTTCTTCTCCTCCTCCTTCTCCTCTTTTTTTCTACATATACAAATCGTAATACCCTGCTGACTTTCTCTCCTTCTGTTCGGGCTCAGGAGATGACTATATTGTCATTTACAAATCAACAATAGAACAAATGACTTGATTCTGTTCAACTTTACTATTCATCTGACACGCTCTTAAGATAAAGACAAACCAGTACATTACCCTACTGAATTCTGAATTTTTAAATTCATTGGTGCCAACTGGAACTCCCCTACATAAATTAAAACTGAAAGCAGATGTACCTATTATTTTATGGAGCAATTTAAATTCTACCCGACTTTGCTTTCCAACGGAACGAGACTCCGAATAACCGACGTTAAAAATGTTTTTTCTTTTTTTTCCAAGGTTACGGTATTAACTAGCTGTGGAAATGGTAAAACTGTTGTGATATGAACAATACCAATGATACCCACAGACTAACCTTTCCAGTTCAAACGGCTCCAGTTTTCCACGAAACACGTGCTTGGTATTACAATTAACAAACCATAGTGCCGTAGTTCAACGTTGCTGGAATTGACCTAAGCCTGTACTGTTTATCACACGGCCAGTTGCACTTAGCCCTGTCACGTGTGACACCGAAACTTAATACTCGTAGTTCAGTTATGCACTTATCCTGAACACGTTATCAATAAAACGTAAAAAAAAATGTTTTAAGGACATAGAAAATATGCATGGACCACAGTTACAACACAAATAAAAAATACACTCCTGGAAATTGAAATAAGAACACCGTGAATTCATTGTCCCAGGAAGGGGAAACTTTATTGACACATTCCTGGGGTCAGATACATCACATGATCACACTGACAGAACCACAGGCACATAGACACAGGCAACAGAGCATGCACAATGTCGGCACTAGTACAGTGTATATCCACCTTTCGCAGCAATGCAGGCTGCTATTCTCCCATGGAGACGATCGTAGAGATGCTGGATGTAGTCCTGTGGAACGGCTTGCCATGCCATTTCCACCTGGCGCCTCAGTTGGACCAGCGTTCGTGCTGGACGTGCAGACCGCGTGAGACGACGCTTCATCCAGTCCCAAACATGCTCAATGGGGGACAGATCCGGAGATCTTGCTGGCCAGGGTAGTTGACTTACACCTTCTAGAGCACGTTGGGTGGCACGGGATACATGCGGACGTGCATTGTCCTGTTGGAACAGCAAGTTCCCTTGCCGGTCTAGGAATGGTAGAACGATGGGTTCGATGACGGTTTGGATGTACCGTGCACTATTCAGTGTCCCCTCGACGATCACCAGTGGTGTACGGCCAGTGTAGGAGATCGCTCCCCACACCATGATGCCGGGTGTTGGCCCTGTGTGCCTCGGTCGTATGCAGTCCTGATTGTGGCGCTCACCTGCACGGCGCCAAACACGTATACGACCATCATTGGCACCAAGGCAGAAGCGACTCTCATCGCTGAAGACGACACGTCTCCATTCGTCCCTCCATTCACGCCTGTCGCGACACCACTGGAGGCGGGCTGCACGATGTTGGGGCGTGAGCGGAAGACGGCCTAACGGTGTGCGGGACCGTAGCCCAGCTTCATGGAGACGGTTGCGAATGGTCCTCGCCGATACCCCAGGAGCAACAGTGTCCCTAATTTGCTGGGAAGTGGCGGTGCGGTCCCCTATGGCACTGCGTAGGATCCTACGGTCTTGGCGTGCATCCGTGCGTCGCTGCGGTCCTGTCCCAGGTCGACGGACACGTGCACCTTTCGCCGACCACTGGCGACAACATCGATGTACTGTGGAGACCTCACGCCCCACGTGTTGAGCAATTCGGCGGTACGTCCACCCGGCCTCCCGCATGCCCACTATACGCCCTCGCTCAAAGTCCGTCAACTGCACATACGGTTCACGTCCACGCTGTCGCGGCATGCTACCAGTGTTAAAGACTGCGATGGAGCTCCGTATGCCACGGCAAACTGGCTGACACTGACGGCGGCGGTGCACAAATGCTGCGCAGCTAGCGCCATTCGACGGCCAACACCGCGGTTCCTGGTGTGTCCGCTGTGCCGTGCGTGTGATCATTGCTTATACAGCCCTCTCGCAGTGTCCGGAGCAAGTATGGTGGGTCTGACACACCGGTGTCAATGTGTTCTTTTTTCCATTTCCAGGAGTGTATTTCATTCAATGTAGGATTAGGAGGTTATGGACAGTCATTTAAAAATTGGTCAAAAGCTTTTAACGGTTTATTCTGGATGCTAAATACAACATGTTTTGTTCAACTCCCCATACGAATATGAGCTCGGATTAGTAAAGACGAACGTTTAAAAATCTGCGACAGACTATCCAGATCTAGGGGTCCCATAACTTCCTGAAATCTCTCTGGGCAAATGCCAGGATAGTTCCTTTGCAAATACAAGGCCGATTTCCTTCCACATCCTTTAATTATTCCGAGCTTGTGCTCTGTCTATAATGACATCGATGTCTAGGGTACATCAACCCCTAATCTTCCTTCCTTTTCCTATCCGGATACAAATTACTACAATTTGAAGTTTTTATTCGCTTAGCGAACACTGTTCTCTGCATTTTCACCATGTTTTAATTAGGTCGCTTTATGTCTGTCTATCTGTTTGCGTGTCTGGCAGAAATTTTATAATTCATTTTAAACTGATTTCCGAAGAACTAGAGAGTTGGCATTTCAAACATAGCTCATTACTGCATGACAGATTTTAAATATACCGCATAACTGAATGACAGTGGAATATTAACTAGCCTTCTTGTCTGTCTGTTCGGTAGGAATGGGGGTGAGGTGAAAACAGTTGGTAACACATGACATTTGGGGAACTCTGCATCACAAGCGTGTTATGTGGGTAGTATCAGAGTTCCTTTGAGGGATTTTAGGTGCGGATGGGTACGGTTGAGCAGGGGGAGTGGAGGAGTAGATAAATAGAGGAAGAAGACGAAATGGATACAGAAAGGTGGATAGAGAGAGAAAGTGGATGATAACACAAGGGCGCAGCTACGGGTATAATAATAAAAAAAATGTTTAAGAGAAACTCATGGAACATAAGTTTTGCTCGTTTATTATTTTATTTTTTAGGACAATAACAGTTAAATAGATTGATTTATTGTTAATATATAGGTATAACACTATTCTATTTCAGATTATCAGGTGAAAATATACTGAATTAAACCAGAAGTTTAACATATTCTTGTTATAACTTCATCAAAATGTTTAAAATCCACTGAACAATTTCACACACAAAATTAAAAAGCAAAAGTCAATTACTTAAATAAAAATAAAATTTTATTGTACTACCTTTTCAAATGATATAAAGCCTATAAAATAATTTCTCTATAGCCACATACACATTTCTAACCCCATATATGAGTAGACAGTCCCGAAAATTTGTAGTTGTCAGTTTTAACAGCAATACAGAACCTTGTAAGATTTTATACGAAAAACATGCAACAGATAATAGTAAGTAGTGTAACAATACGGGGATAAACTATTCATGCATCAATTATGTACTGCATGCCCCCCCCCCCCCCACGTTTTTTATTTTAAATTTTACAGGCATTTTTACAGCCCTTAAATTTCAAATTCTCAAATTTTCATGGCTATCTGTATAAAACCACGGTATATCAGAAGTTCATTGTATTTCAAATAATTATAAATGGTAAGTGTACACAGAGCTGTGCTTCGCCACAGAAGTCGTGCAGCCGTGCATTCTTGGTGCTACCCGTGAAAAGCCGCGACTATACGCAAGTGAATTAATGAATGTGTACTGATTCGGAACGGTCCACGTGTAGACAGATCCTTTGCAGAAAATTTTATAACCAGGAGCAAAATACCAGTACAGTGAATCTA
The DNA here is from genome assembly GCF_023898315.1 of Schistocerca nitens. Taxonomy (NCBI): domain Eukaryota; kingdom Metazoa; phylum Arthropoda; class Insecta; order Orthoptera; family Acrididae; genus Schistocerca; species Schistocerca nitens. Next base: position 634,314,265 of record NC_064620.1, on the reverse strand, counting down.
AGTGTGTCTTTCACTAAAGTCGGTGTAAATTCACTCGCTGGACGGTGGATATTTGGTTCTGCTCGAGTTGCATTTTCCACACAGTCAGAGCAGCATACCAGGGAACACCCACTCTATTTAAGAAAATTCGGCGCATATCTGTGTGAGAGTTTTCGGTTTCCTTGTTCTCCACGCTTTGTTTTGCGTGTACTGTTGGATACAAAACACTGGTCCTCTAAGAATTGGCGCGCACCTTTCTTCATTTACCGCGCCGAAGTGCCATTTGCTTATACTGTAAAACTGTCTTCCCCGAAAGTACAAGAAGAGGTTCCAGCTGTTGATTGTCTAACGTACGTATAAGGCGAAGACGAACACACGGTCGAAACTCAGACAATATCCCGTTAGCAAATCCATGTCGGGTCGTCTTCTGTAATCCTGCCGCCAGCGGTTTAGTTTTCACTTGCACAGAATGCGGACCCGTATCACGTATAATCAGTTTACGTCATTTGTACATCCGCTGGCCAGCATCCCTGTTCGTTTGGCGTCATCAAACGTCGGCATGGCAACAGTAGCGCAGCTGGCTCCGAACGGTAAGTGACAGCAGACCGTGTATGAGCCTACGTATAAACTGCACAGTGCGTGGCGAAGTGTGCATCGTACCAATATTATCGGCGTTCTTTCCTGATACTCTACATTCAGCCTTGTACGTGCCGTAATCTCGTTCTGACCATCGCTACACGAGGCACACAGGATGTCCCGACAGCAATGTTCGGTTTTCAGGGACGTGACAGTAACGGCCACTTGAAACAAAACAAACTTGGTGGGTGCATGTACCTTGTGATCAAAAGTATCCGGACACCTGCATGAAAATGACTTAAAAGTTCTTGGCGCCCTCCATCGGTAACGCTTAAATTAAATATGGTGGTGGCCCACCCTTAGCCTAAACGACAGCTGCCACTCTCGCAGGCATACGTTCATTCAGGTGCTGGAAGGTTTCTTGCGGAATGGCAGACCATTCTCCACGGAGTGCTGCACTGAGGAGAGGTATCGATGTCGATCGGTGAGTCCTGGTGAGAAGTCGGCGTTCCAAAACATCCTATAGGTGCTCTATAGGATTCAAGTCAGGACTCTGTGCAGGCCAGTCCATTACAGGGATGCTATTGTCGTTTAACCGCTCCGCCACAGGCCGTGCATTATGAACAGGTGCTCGATCGTGTTGAAAAATGCAATCGCCATCCCCGAATTGCTCTTCAACAGTAGGAAGCAAGAACTTGCTTAAAACATCAATGTAGGCCTGTGCTGTGATAGTGCCACGCAAAGCAGCAAGGGGTGAAAGCCCCCTTCATTAAAAAGACGACCACACAATAACACCACCGACTCCGAATTTTGCTGTTGGCACTACACACGCTGGCAGATGATTCGTCACTCCACAGAACGATTTTCCACTGTTAAATCGTCCAATGTTTACGCTCCTTACACAAAGCGAGGCGTCGTTTGGCATTTACCGGCATGATGTGTGGCCTATGAGGAGCCGCTCGACCATGAAATCCAAGCTTTCTCCCTGCATTTTCTCTCTGTGGGTCTCGTACATTTGAACTGTATCTCTCATGGGTCGCGCGAGTTTTGATACGCAGTCAATTTTTTAGATCGATTGCGTTTTCCCAGGTGTTTAAACCTGTTAGCTTTTTTGCTGTTTTAATGACGCAGTGTACAAGATGAACTGCTGATGCTGACGATGTATTGCGTTTTCTCAAGCGACCCGATCAGCCCTGTCTCTGTGGCTTGTTGTCCGCGAACACTGAGCCGAGACACCCGTCACTTATTACTGTTGCAGTTATAGGGCACCACTTTTGACGATTTTTGAAAGTAAGTTCCCAATCTTTATAACACTTTGATTTACACTACTGGCCATTAAAATCGCTACACCAAGAAGAAATGCAGATGATAAACGGGTATTCATTGGACAAATATATTATACTAGACCTGACATGTCATTTTCACACAATGTGGGTGCATAGATCCTGAGAAATCAGTAGCCAGAACGACCACCTCTGGCCTTGATACGCCTGGGCATTGCGTCAGAGATTGGATGGCGTGTACAGGTACAGCTGCCCATGCAGCTTCAACACGATACCACAGTTCATCAACAGTAGTGACTGGCGTATTGTGACGAGCCAGTTGCTCGGCCACCATTGACCAGACGTTTTCAGTTGGTGAGAGATCTGGAGAATGTGCTGGCCAGGGCAGCAGTGGAACATTTTCTGTGTCCGGAAAGGCCCGTACAGGACTTGCAACGTGTGGTCGTGCATTAACCTGCTGAAATGCAGGGTTTCGCAGGAATCGAATGAAGGGTAGAGCCACGGGCCGTAACACATCTGAAATGTAACGTCCGCTGTTCAAAGTGCCGTCAGTGCGAACAAGAGGTGACCGAGACGTGTAACCAATGGCACACCATACCATCACGACGGGTGATACGCCAGTATGGCGATGACGAATACACACTTCCAATGTGCGTTCGCCGAGATGTCGCCAAACACGGATGCGACCATCATGATGCTGTAAAGAGAACCTGGATTCATCAGAAAAAATGACGTTTTGCCATTTGTGCACCCAGGTTCGTCGTTGAGTACATCATCGCAGGCGCTCCTGTCTGTGATGCAGCGTCAAGGGTCTCCGAGCTGATAGTCCATGCTGCTGCAAACGTCGTCCAACTGTTCCTGCAGGTGGTTGTTGTCTTCTAAACGTCCCCATCTGTTGACTCAGGGATCGAGACGTGGCTGCACGATCCGTTACAGCAATGCGGATAAGGTGCCTGTCATCTCGACTGCTAGTGATACGAGGCCGTTGGGATCCAGCACGGCGTTCCGTATTACACTCCTGAACCCACCGATTCCATATTCTGCCAACAGTCACTGGATTTCGACCAACGCGAGCAGCAATGTCGCGATACGATAAACCGCAATCGCGATAGGCTACAATCCGACCTTTATCAGAGTCGGAAACGTGATGGTACGCATTTCTCCTTCTTACACGCGGCATCACAACAACGTTTCACCAGGTAACGTCGGTCAACTGCTGTTTGTGTATGAGAAATCGGTTGGAAACTTTCCTCATGTCAACACGATGTAGGTGTCGCCACCGGCGCCAGACGTGTGAATGCTCTGAAAATCTAACCATTTGCATATTACAGCATCTTCTTCCTGTTGGTTAAATTTCGCGTCGTCATTTTCGTGGTGTAGCAATTTTAAAGGCCAGTAATGTATCGAGATCTAACCGGATTTTTATGTAGGTTTTACTCAGTACACCGTTGCAGATAAATGCATCATCTGCAAAAAGTGTGTGATTACGACTGTTTAGCAGTAATGCTTCCGAACACAAGTTTCCTGGGGCACGTCTGAAGCTACTTCTTCATCTATCGATGTGTTTTCGTCTAAGGTTACGTGCTGCGTCCACCATATCATGAAATAGTCAATCCAGTCGTAAATTACGTTTCGTGCGCCATGTAATCATACATACCTTTCGGAAGCTGAGAAATACTGCATTCAGCTGATCGCCGTGAAACGTGGCTTTGATGGTGTCACGTTATAAAAGCGTGCACTAGGTTTCGCGTGAGAGGTGCTTCTATAATTCGTACTCGTTGCCATTGAGGAGGCCAGCCTGTTCGATACGGCTCGTTGCGAATGGCACGCTCCTCGCTCGCACACTGGCCGCGTATTGGCGACACTCGGCGCCACTGCTGGCGTCTTCCAGTCGCTGCGACGCGTCAACGGTTCAGCTGGAGAAAGCAAAAACGTCCCATCTGTCAGCAGCACCGACAGTGTCTTCGTCGTGCCAGTTATCACCTCTGGAATACCGAATGTTATATTCACTCATTGCTCTTCCATCCATGAGTTTGCAAGGTACATCTTCATCATCGCATGCTTTGACCTAAATACAAAATTGTTGAGGCTTTCGTGGCCACTTGTTGACAAACTGCCTATTGGCTTCTGTCTCGGGTTCTTCGGCCGACGTTCATCTAATGATTTTTCTGACGTTTCGCCAGCACGAGTGGCTGGCATTGTCAAAGCTTCACCCTCCATTGCCGGTGGTGAACTGGAGCCGAGCTCGCGGCCGCAGACTATATGTACCTGGCGCGCCAACGTCCGAGGGCTTCTCCGCGGTCATTTCCGGTGCGGTTCTCCTCTTGCTACCTGCGACGGTCGTTCGCTGCAGTACGGGAAGCCAGGATCCGTTGACCTTAAGGCTTTCCTCTTTCTTGTTCAAACTGTTCGCGTGTTTTTGTATTTCTACAGCTTCTCTGAACAAGCGCGTGTGATAGTGGTTCTCTACAGCCAGAACTTCCGTGTCGGCGAATTTTATTACGTGGTCGGTCTCATTCAGTGCGTGTTCTGCCACGGCCGATTTCTCCACCTGCCCCAACCTGCAATGTCGCTTATGCTCCTTGATCCTGGTGTTAATGGATCGTCCAGTCATCCCGACATAAACTTTTCCGCATGTGCATGGTATGCGGTATATTCCCGACATTGCAAGTGGGTCTCTTTTCTCCTTCGCCGATCTAAGACACTCTTTGATCTTCCTTGTCGGTTTGAAGATCGTCTTTACGCCATGTTTGCGCAATATACGGCCGATTCTGTCCGTCACTCTGGGAATGTATGGCAGAAAGGCCGTACCCGACATTTCTTTTTCTGGTTCCTTACTTCGCCGAGTGTTTGGCTCAGTTACACTTCTAATATAATTTGTGGAGTACCCATTGCTCCTCAGGACTGTTTCCAGGTGTTGCATTTCTCGTTTGAGGTGTTGCGGCTCACATATTCGTTCTGCTCTCGTTACGAGCGTACTAATCATGCCCCTTTTCTGGCTCGGGTGGTGGTTTGACAGTTTGTGCAGGTATCGGTCCGTGTGAGTCGGTTTTCGATACACGCTGTGTCCCAGGTTTTCGCCGTCCCTTGTGACCAGCACATCTAGAAATGGCAGTTTCTTGTCCTTTTCTACTTCCATGGTAAATGTTATGTTGGCATGGAGGCTGTTCAAGTGTCTTAGGAAGTCACCGAGCTGTTCTTCACCATGGCTCCACACCACGAAAGTATCATCGACGTATCTGTACCACACCTTAGGTTTGCAAGTCGCCGAGTCCAGTGCCTGTGCTTCGAATTGTTCCATGAAGAAGTTGGCCACCACTGGACTGAGAGGACTACCCATGGCGACGCCTTCCAGCTGTTCGTAGAAGTCGCCATTCCACGTGAAATAGCTCTTGGTGAGACATGCATGGAAGAGCTTTCTGATGTCTAGCGGGAAAATGGAACCGATGTGCTCCAGAGCGTCACTGAGTGGCACTTTCGTAAATAACGAAACAACATCAAAGCTGACCAGGATGTCGTTTGGTGCAAGTTTCAGTTTCTTCAGCTTCTCAATGAAATGTCCTGAGTCCTTAATGTATGTGTCGGTCTTCCCCACGTGTGGTTGGAGCAGAGAGGCCAAGTGTTTTGCCAGCTTATATGTCGGTGATCCAGGAGCGCTAACGATCGGTCTCAGTGGAACGTTGTTCTTATGGATCTTGGGTAATCCATACAGCCGAGGTGGTAGGGCTTCTGTGTTGCGCAGGTTTCTCTGTATGTCCGCCGGCAGAGAAGACGCCTTGATCAATCGATTCGTATTCCGTGTGATACGTTGCGTCGGATCTGCGCTTAGTTTTCGGTACGTCGTCGGATCTAATAGGTCTCGGATCTTTTGCTCATAATCTTCGGTCTTCATTACGACGGTCGCATTCCCCTTATCGGCAGGCAGTACCAATATACTCTTGTCGGCGTTGAGATTCTTAATGGCTTGTACCTCTTCTTTCTTCAGGTTGCAAGCTGGCGGTTTTGCTCGGCGCAGTATCCTGGCTGTTTCCGTGCGTATTTCCTCTGCCCTTTCACAAGGAAGGGCACGAATGGCTGCTTCGGTGTTGGCAATGATGTCCTCCATAGGTATGGTTCTCGGGATGATAGCGAAATTCCCTCCTTTTTGAAGAACAGACACTTCCTCTTCTGTCAATTGTCGTTCAGTGAGGTTGACCACTGTGTGTGACATGTCGGGAGTCGCCTTGTCGGTCTGCTTCCGACAAGGCGACTCCCGACATGTCACACACAGTGGTCAACCTCACTGAACGACAATTGACCGAAGAGGAAGTGTCTGTTCTTCAAAAAGGAGGGAATTTCGCTATCATCCCGAGAACCATACCTATGGAGGACATCATTGCCAACACCGAAGCAGCCATTCGTGCCCTTCCTTGTGAAAGGGCAGAGGAAATACGCACGGAAACAGCCAGGATACTGCGCCGAGCAAAACCGCCAGCTTGCAACCTGAAGAAAGAAGAGGTACAAGCCATTAAGAATCTCAACGCCGACAAGAGTATATTGGTACTGCCTGCCGATAAGGGGAATGCGACCGTCGTAATGAAGACCGAAGATTATGAGCAAAAGATCCGAGACCTATTAGATCCGACGACGTACCGAAAACTAAGCGCAGATCCGACGCAACGTATCACACGGAATACGAATCGATTGATCAAGGCGTCTTCTCTGCCGGCGGACATACAGAGAAACCTGCGCAACACAGAAGCCCTACCACCTCGGCTGTATGGATTACCCAAGATCCATAAGAACAACGTTCCACTGAGACCGATCGTTAGCGCTCCTGGATCACCGACATATAAGCTGGCAAAACACTTGGCCTCTCTGCTCCAACCACACGTGGGGAAGACCGACACATACATTAAGGACTCAGGACATTTCATTGAGAAGCTGAAGAAACTGAAACTTGCACCAAACGACATCCTGGTCAGCTTTGATGTTGTTTCGTTATTTACGAAAGTGCCACTCAGTGACGCTCTGGAGCACATCGGTTCCATTTTCCCGCTAGACATCAGAAAGCTCTTCCATGCATGTCTCACCAAGAGCTATTTCACGTGGAATGGCGACTTCTACGAACAGCTGGAAGGCGTCGCCATGGGTAGTCCTCTCAGTCCAGTGGTGGCCAACTTCTTCATGGAACAATTCGAAGCACAGGCACTGGACTCGGCGACTTGCAAACCTAAGGTGTGGTACAGATACGTCGATGATACTTTCGTGGTGTGGAGCCATGGTGAAGAACAGCTTGGTGACTTCCTAAGACACTTGAACAGCCTCCATGCCAACATAACATTTACCATGGAAGTAGAAAAGGACAAGAAACTGCCATTTCTAGATGTGCTGGTCACAAGGGACGGCGAAAACCTGGGACACAGCGTGTATCGAAAACCGACTCACACGGACCGATACCTGCACAAACTGTCAAACCACCACCCGAGCCAGAAAAGGGGCATGATTAGTACGCTCGTAACGAGAGCAGAACGAATATGTGAGCCGCAACACCTCAAACGAGAAATGCAACACCTGGAAACAGTCCTGAGGAGCAATGAGTACTCCACAAATTATATTAGAAGTGTAACTGAGCCAAACACTCGGCGAAGTAAGGAACCAGAAAAAGAAATGTCGGGTACGGCCTTTCTGCCATACATTCCCAGAGTGACGGACAGAATCGGCCGTATATTGCGCAAACATGGCGTAAAGACGATCTTCAAACCGACAAGGAAGATCAAAGAGTGTCTTAGATCGGCGAAGGAGAAAAGAGACCCACTTGCAATGTCGGGAATATACCGCATACCATGCACATGCGGAAAAGTTTATGTCGGGATGACTGGACGATCCATTAACACCAGGATCAAGGAGCATAAGCGACATTGCAGGTTGGGGCAGGTGGAGAAATCGGCCGTGGCAGAACACGCACTGAATGAGACCGACCACGTAATAAAATTCGCCGACACGGAAGTTCTGGCTGTAGAGAACCACTATCACACGCGCTTGTTCAGAGAAGCTGTAGAAATACAAAAACACGCGAACAGTTTGAACAAGAAAGAGGAAAGCCTTAAGGTCAACGGATCCTGGCTTACCGTACTGCAGCGAACGACCGTCGCAGGTAGCAAGAGGAGAACCGCACCGGAAATGACCGCGGAGAAGCCCTCGGACGTTGGCGCGCCAGGTACATATAGTCTGCGGCCGCGAGCTCGGCTCCAGTTCACCACCGGCAATGGAGGGTGAAGCTTTGACAATGCCAGCCACTCGTGCTGGCGAAACGTCAGAAAAATCATTAGATGAACGTCGGCCGAAGAACCCGAGACAGAAGCCAATAGGCACTTTGACCTAAAGTTATGTATACACAGCTGTAAGCTGTATTTCTGCTTATGTGCCGCTTTTGGTCGTGAAATTCTTTCCAGGCGACGAAACGGCCCAAAAAAGACGCAATTAACAAGTAGTTATCTTGTAAAAAAAAAAATTGAGAAAACTAATAACTACCCTATGTATTCCAGCAATGTAATGGCGAATAAGTTCCTTGAAATTTCGACAGCCATTTCCATCGTTGTCTTCAGCTGTCGAACTTCCGCGTAAGGCTCCAAGGACACAAATTAAGAAATGGAGTTCAACACACTCTACAAGCCCTCTCTCTCTCTCGCTCTCTCTCTCTCTCTCTCTCTCTCTCTCTCTCTCTCTCTCTGTCTCTCTCCCTCCTGCTCCCTCTTCTTCTAACACACAAAAATTTAAAAAAAACTGTGTCTCTCTCAAATACAGGTGCTCGTAGTATTCACAAAAAGGAAAACGTGAAAATGTGCTATCTAAACAATACATTCGTAGAAGCGGCAGGCCGTGGTCAAAGCGTGAGCTGACAAATTATCAATGTGTCAACAACGTCATCTCATGCAGCGAACCTAAATATGTGTCCATGCCATGTGAAATGCATTTGGCCGCGTATTGGATCGGGAACTATCCTTCTAGCGGCCTCTTACTGCCTGATTAGTCAGTCACAGAAAGGATGAGTGTCTTGAAATAATGAAAATTGTGACGAACTTCCACATGATTGCTAAAAGGAATCCGTTAAACTTCGGTTACACGATAAATCGATCAAATCCAAAGTCCGTAAATTCAACTAAATAACTGGGAATTAGAATTATGAACAAATTGGAAAGAATACATACAAAACGTTGGGGGAAAGGCGAACCAAAGAGTGCATTTCATTGGCAAAACACTTAGTAGGTGGACAGATCTACTAAATACGCTGCCTACACTATTCTTATCCGTTTTCTTTTGGAGTACTACTGCACAGTATGGGATCCTTACTAGATAGAAATAACGGAGCACGTTTTGTATTACTGAGAAATAGGGGAGAGAGTGTCTTGGACGTGGTATGGTATTTTGTGTGGACATAATTAAAACGAAAGCGTTTCTGTTGGTGGCAGGGTCTTCTCAAGAAATTTGAGTCAATCTACTCAGAATATAAAAACATTTTCTTGGCATAGGGAGAAATGACCATCATAATGAAACAAGTGAAATCAGACCTCAGGCAAAAAGATTTAAGTGTCGGTTTTTTCCCATGTGCTGTTTGAGAGTGGAACAATAGAGAATTAAGTGTTCAAATGGCTCTGAGCACTATGGGACTTAACATCAATGGTCATCAGTCCCCTAGAACTTAGAACTACTTAAACCTAACTAACCTAAGGACATCACACAACACCCAGTCATCACAAGGCAGAGAAAATCCCTGATCCCGCCGGGAATCGAACCCGGGCGCGGGAAGCGAGAACGCTGCCGCACGACCACGAGCTGCGGACTAGAGAATTAGTGTGAAGGTGGTTCGACGAACCCTCTGCCAGGAACTTAGTTGTGAATTGAAGAGTGGTCAGCAAGATGTAGATGTAGATGAGGCTGTCATTTGCGTGCAGGCTGTCCCACGTACGACTCGCTATGTCGGTTGCAGTTTCCCTGTTAATAAGCGGTCAGGGCTGCCAACCGCCGCATGCGCTCCGACCTGGTCCGCGAAGCCTCGCGATTTTCGTGTCGGTTTTTGCCGGACCACGTGAGGTACAGGTGACATTGGAAAGGACACCGTCCATCGCTTGAGGTTGGCACCAGTGGCGCCTACTCTCACAGCTGTGGACTGAGACCGAGAAGACCTGGTGTGAGCCGGCCCGGCGGCACCGCCTGAACAGTGAGCGGTGAGCAATGAGCGGTGAGCAGTGAGGAGAGCGGCTGCCGGCGCCGCGCGGCCTCGCTGCTACGTGCTGGCTGCCCGCATCGCTGCACTCTCACTACAGTCGGCACTGGATTTCTGAAAATCCACGTCAATCAAGTAAGGAGCCACAGGTAGATGAGGAAACAGGCGAACAGGCCAGTGGCGCACAGTTATACAAGACGCTATCGAAGAGAGGCCAGACTGGTAATTTCTGACAGGTGTGCTGACGTCAGACAACTGACGGGAACACCACAGATTATTCCCTGCAGCGCCGTTGGAGAGCACTCGCCGGCAGAGTGTCTGTGACAGTGTAGCGAGGTATTTCCGACTGCAGGACAGTTGAGAGCCCCTTGTGGCAGCCAGCGACACGCCACATTCCTCGCAGCGCTTCGGTCGCTTCTGGGACTGGCCGAGCGGTTCTAGGCGCTTCAGTCCGGAGCCGCGCGACTGCTACAGTCGCAGGTTCCAATCCTGACTCGGGCACGGGTGTGTGTGATGTCCTTAGGTTGGTTAGGGTTAAGTTGTTCTTAGTCTACGGGACTGATGACCTCAGATGTCAAGTCCCATAGTGCTCAGAGCCATTTGAACGATTTTTTGGAAATGTTTAGAGGTTTCCGTGCTGTACCAGCACTTTAAGTGGGTTGCAGAGGAGACTCAGATCCGTTTATAGAACGCTAGAGAAAGGCGAATTGTTTGCAAAATGTATGTATGGCCTCTAATTGACGACTAGTCTCATGTTTGAAACCCGAATGAGGTCGCACTAAAAGGGGACACGCAACCCACGTGGACTCTCTGCCATCTCATCAAGTTCTCAACGCTCCTCAACCATCCTACACCGGACACTGGGCTCCTAGCAGTTCTGCTGTTTCTCTCCCCTGCCATCCGGTCCTCGTGAGCTGTCGCGTCCCTTCCGCCACCTCCAACCCACCCTGCAACTCGACTCGCCCAACACGCCGGCCTGACGGAACTCCAACTGAGTGCCGCTGCCCGACCATTACCCGCCCTCAGTCGTCATCTTTCCCTATCCGTTTCCTCTTAATACTACATCTACATCCACAAGATTACTCTGAAATTCGCAATTAATTGCGTGGCAGAGGATTTGCCGAACCATCTGCAAGCTATTATTCTCTACTGTTCCAGTCTCAGTGGCGCGCAGGGAAACGAAAAACTTAAATCCTTCCGTGCAAGCTCTCGACCTCTCTCATCTTACTACGACGACCATTTCTCTCTATGTAGATGGGCGCCAACAAAATATTTTCGGATTCGGAGCACAAACTCTATGACTGAAATTTCGTGAAGATATCCTTTCGCAACAAAAATCTCTTTGTTTCGATGATTTATACCCCAAGTCGCATACCATATCCGTCACACTCTCTCCCCTGCTTCACAATAATACAAAGCGAGCAGCCTTTCTTTGAACTTTTTCCATGACCTCCGTCAATCTTGTCTGACACCGATCCAATACCGCGCAGCAATGCCCCACAAGACACGGAGAATCGAAGTGTATACAATCTCTTTAGTGGACTAGTTGCATGTTCTAACTGTTCTGCCAATAAAAGATAGTCTTTGGTTTGATCTCTCCGCAACATTGTTTATGTAGTGGTACTAATTTCAGTTGGTCGTAATTGTAATCCCTGAGTATTTACTCAAATTGACCGTCTTTAGATTTCTCTGATTTTCCGTGCAACCAAAATTTAGCGTATTCCTGCACGCTTCTCACTATTTGATGTCAACTGCCACTTTTCGCGCCATAGTGATTTCTTACTTCCATCATTTTCGAATTGGTTTTGACCTACTGATGATTGTAGGAGACAGTAAATGCAACATTACCTGCAAACGATGTAAGAAGACTGCTCAGATTGTCTCCAAAGTCGTTTGTATTGGCCTAGACTAGGAACAGCAGAGGGCCTAGAACACTTCCTGCCGGCCGCGGTGGTCTAGCGGTTCTGGCGCTGCAGTCCGGAGCCGCGGGACTGCTACGGTCGCGGGTTCGAATCCCGCCTCGGGCATGGGTTTGTGTGATGTCCTTAGGTTAGTTAGGTTTACGTAGTTCTAAGTTCTAGGGGACTTATGACCTAAGATGTTGAGTCCCATAGTGCTCAGAGCCATTTGAACCATTTGAACACTTCCTTCGGAGACGCCAGATATCACTTTTGTTTTTACTCGATGAGTTTCCGTCAGTTACTACGACCTGTGACCTTTCTGACAGGAAGTCACGAATCGAATCGCACAAGTGTTACGAGAATCCATACACATGCAATCTGGTTAGAAGTCGCTTGTGAGGAACTGCGCCAAAAACCCTCTGCAGATCGGAATCGGTCTGAGATCCCCTGTCGATAGCACTCGTTACTTTGTGTGAATGAAGACGTAATTGTGTTTCACAAGAACGATATTTTTTTAATCAGTTTTTTGAATAGAACATTTTCTTCGAGCTAATTTTTAATGTTCGAACACGGTGTATGGTCCAAAATCCGACTGGAAATTGACGTTAGTGTTATGTGTCTGTAATTCAATGGATTTCTCATATTTCCTTTCATGCGTTTCGTGTGATCCGTGCAACTTTCCAGTCACGGATGTTTCGCCGACCGAGCGGTTGTATGTGAGTGTTAAGCATGCGGCTGTTGCCTCAGCACACACTCACACTACAACACCTGTCTCCTAGAATCCACTCCAACTTCTACGCTACTCCGCAGTTACAACCCAAAGACACTGAATACTTACCGCAAGTTCAGGATCTTCCGTTTTTAGTGAAAGTAGAATGCTCCTTTTTAAATTGCCACCTGCTTGCAACGTCCCTTAAATTTTTTTGTCGTTATTGTTGATTTATTTTTCGTAGAAAACGAAGAATATCAACAGTTTAAATTATATAAATACCAACGGTGAGATTCATCTTTTATTAATTTAAAAAATAACCGCGCCCAGGTTGCTGTCCTATTTCTTGACCTCCAGAAGGCGGTCTACGTAATCCCGCACAGCTGTGTAATGAACAAAATTCGAGAGTACAGTATGTCAGATAAACTGTGTGACTGGACTGAAGAGTTCCTACAAACAGAACGTTACATTTGGTTTTCAATGGAGAGAAGGTTTTAGACGTGAAGTGACTTCGGGGTACCCCAAGGGAGTGTTATATCACCATTGCTTTTCACACTATATGTAAATGATCTAGTATATAACGTCGGAAAGCCCACGACCCTTTTGACGGATGATACTGTTATTTACAGAGAAATCGTATTGTAGAGAAATGCCGCAAGACCGGCAGAGGATCGATGTTTGGTGCACATATTGGCAATTGATCGTCAACATAAATGTAAAGTATTGTTTGCAAAACGGAAAAATACCCGTTGTTGTTTGATTACACATTTGCAGAACACTGGAAGCAGTCACAGCCTTAAAAAAACTAGGATTACATGTATGGAGCGGTTTAAATGAAACCAGCTCATGCAATTAATCGCTCATCTGACCAGTACTCGGGTATCCCTAGTCAGTCTGGGATCAGTACCAGACAGAGGGAATAGAGAATAAGCAGAGAAGTGCAGCGCGTTGCGTGACAGACTCATTTACTGGGCGCGGAAGCGTGGCGCGCACGCAGCGGCAGGCGCTGCAAGAGAGGCGGCCCGCATCGCGCTGTGGCCTCCACTTAAAGCTTCAGAGTGTATAGTTCCTACAAGAGTCGATCAGTATACTGTTTCCTCCTGCGTGCATCTCGTGAGAAGACCACGACGACAAAATCAGAGAGGTTCTAGCCCACACGGAGCATTACCAGCAATCGTTCCTTCCGCAAACGAATCGCGACTGGAACGGAAAAGCTGGAAAGTGGCAGTAGTACACAAAGTACCCTCCACCGTCCACTGCACATCGCAGGGTGGCTGGATTGGCGGAGTATACATAAAGACGTAGATACGGTATGTGAATGTTCCACTATTTCAATGCACACTGAAGAGCCAAAGAAACCGGTACACCTGCCTAATATCGTGTAGGGCCCCTGCGAACACGCAAAAGCGGCACGACACGATGTGGCATGTACTCGACTCATGTCTGAAGTGGTGCTGGAGGGAACTGACACCACGAATTCTGCAGGGCTGTCCATAAATCCGTAAGAGGGGGTGGACATCTCTTCTGAACAGCACGTTCCACGGCATCCCAGATATCCTCAATAATGTTCATGTCTGGGAAGTTTGGTGGCCAGCGGAAGCGTTTAAACTCAGAAAAGTGTTCCTGGGGCCACACTGTAGCAATTCTCTACGTGTGGGGTGTCGCAATGTCCGTCTGGAATTGCCCAAGTCCGTCGGAATACGCAATGGACATGAATGGGTACAGTTGATCAAACAGGATGGCTGCTTACGTGTCACCTGTCAGAGTCGCATCTAGACGTATAAGGGGTCCCACATCGTTCCAACTGCACACGCCACAGACCATTACAGAGATTTCACCAGCTTGAACCGTCCCCTGCTGACATGCGGGGTCCATGGATTCGTGAGGTTGTCTTCATACCCGTCCGTACACGTCCATCCGTTCGATACAATTTGAGACGAGACTCGTACGACCACGCAGCTTGTTTCCAGTTATCAACAGTCCAATGTCGATGTTTACGGGCCAAGGCGGGGTGTAAAGGTTTGTGTCGTGCCGTCATCAATGATACACGAGTGGGCCTTTGGCTCTGAAGCCCATATAGATGATGTTTCGTTGAATGGTTCGCACGCTGACACTTGTTGATGGCCCAGCATTGAAATCTGCAGCAATTTGGGGAAAGATTGCACTTCTGGCACGTTGAAAGATTCTCTTCAGTCGTCGTTGGTCCCTTTCTTCCAGGCTCTTTTTCCGGGCGCAGGATGACAGAGATTTGACGTTATGCCGGATTCCTGATATTCACGGTACACTCGTGAAACGATTGTACGGGAAAATCCGCACTTCATCGCTCCCTCGGAGGTGATGTGTCCCATCGCTCCTGCGCCGACTATAACACCACGTTCAAACTCACTTAAATCTCGATAACCTTCCATTGTAGCAGCAATAACCGATCTAACAACTGCTTGTCTTACATAGGCATTGCCGTATGCAGCGCCAAATTCTGCCTGTTTAAATACCTCTGTATTTGAATACGCGTGCCTGCACCTATCTGGTTGGTGCTTCAGTGTATAATTTTTAGTGTTTACGTATATTTTAATTCGTTTGGCTGCAGAGCATGATATTTTTCCCGCTTCGGGACTCTCTCTGTCAGTATAGGGAGAGGGTTTATTTATTTATTTATTGCTAAATTATAGACCTGACACCTGTTGTTTTAAAACAGGTCGTACATCTTAGAATTTAGTTTTTCTTGTTTTTGCAGTTTTCTTTTGTTTTAATTACATTTACAAGGACTAATACCTTTCAAAATATCAATAATTTAAAGTTGAAATGTAAATAAAATGTTGTTTTTTTGAAAACAATGTAAAAAGATGGTAGGATTAGGAGAGATCTGTTAGTAGGATCACCGAATGTGACTGACGGTGAATACCTCGTAATGGTTTCTTCGAGCCGTTAACCGCCAGTCGCGCGTACGCACGCACGCGCACACACACACACACACACACACACACACAAATGGTTATTAATAGAGAAATAGTTTTGCTTATCCTATTTATTAACTATACGTGCCCATCGGTGTACAGCATTTGGTGATTTCTTGGCTAGATCGCGAGCACCTTATGCTTATTTACTATCACATCTCGTCTTGCTCCTCCTGTTCCTCCTCTTTGTCACTCTTTTCGCTGTCACTGTGGGTAATCGCTGTCGACACTCTGGAGATTGTTGTTACGTTGCACACAGGCCTGTCTGTTGTGTCGTGTCCGCATGTACTCTTCATGTGTTGTTTTTCAAATACTGTTTGTCAGTGCGTTTAGCTGTGCCCGTTGTTCTTCGTCTCTTGTTGCTGTGTATGTATCTACGTCTGTTTCTGTGTAGTCTAAGTGCAGTGTATGTCTGTTTTTCGTGTATTGCCCGCAGAAAAAGACACTGTGTTCTGGGGAACCTCCTTCCCCGCACGCGCACGTGGGGGTCTGCCCCAGACTCACGCGGTTTAAGTGCGTGGGATAAGGTCCGCAGCCGGTTGAGAAATGTACCATACCGCGGCTGGGATCGGTATGTCTCATTCTCAACCGCTCCCTTATGTCAGGGAGGAAGTAGTGCAGTCTACGTCCCTTACCACTTACATCCCACTCACCTTGCCACGTATCAAAACGGAAACTTTTAAGGTAACGCGTCGTCTATATCGGCACGACAGTTATTGCGTGTACCTTATCTAGTCTCCTCATCTTTAACCAGTTCCGTGCAGCTCTGTATTTGATCTTGATATCTATGGGGCATAGCCGGAGCAGCACACACAGTGCATCCGCAGAGGTGGTGCGGAAGGCTCCAGATAGCCTAAGTAGGACACTTCTCAGCCCTCGTTTGACCGATGCTTTCTTGGTGACCAGGTTCAGTCTATGTTACCACGTACTACCTGCGAAGTTGAGTAGTTAGTCGAAGAGCGTACAATGCCACAATATTTCGGCAATCGACCACATTGCCATCATCAGGTGCGCTGATGTACTGATCTCGATATCTATGGGGGTTCATCAGCGCACCTGACGGTGGCAACGTGGTCGATTGCCGAAATATTGTGTCCTTGCACACTCGTACCGGGCTGTTCACCCGAGATTTATTTCGTCAGTTTGTGTAGATGTTTTCTTCTTTGTCTGTTGTTATCCTTATGTGTTGGTGCAAATTCAATTTTTCATCGGCGTGTACCCCAAGATAGCGCGTGTCGTGTGCTCGTTTAATGTTTGTGTCCCCAATTTTAACACGGTTAAAAATAGGGCGAGGGGCACGGAACAGCCGTAAAGGCGAATAAAGAAGACACGTAATGTGAAGAGGGAGGGAGGCAGGCGCAAGGGTCACGGGAGTGTTCGGCTGGCGGCAGAAAACCTGCGGACAAAACTGCCTCGTTGTGGAGTGGATCGAATATAGACGTAGAGCAGAGACGCACACTGCGTAGTCATTCACGTGGTCCAGTGACGACGCAGGGGGGAAGAGGGCAGGAGCGGCAGGCTGTGCAGCTGGCAGCGGAGGGCGCCGTGCCGTGCGTGAGAGGCGGCGGCGGCGGCGGTGGCGGCGGCAGGTAGGAGGTGAGCCGAGCCACCAGCAGCCCGGGGCCGGCCCGCCTTTTACTGCGTTTTTTGTGCCCTCCGCTCGTATCACTCCCACAATAAATTCATTTCTCCCTAATTTATGGAGGTGCCGCACTACACGCGCACTCTGCCGTCAGTCGGAAATGGAAAGTAGTTAAATCCGTTTTATACACCCACCTGGAATGACACTCGAGAATTAGAGTAATTTATTAATTCGTATATTTGCTCGCGCTGAATTAAATCCTGGCGAGCCGCGCGTCGGTGTGAGAGGGGGCGCGGCAGGGCGGGGCGGGGCGCGGCGCAGCGCAGTGTGGCCGGTGGGACTCTGTGGCTCTGGAGCGCCCAGCTCTGCGTGTCGCTCGTAACGGCAAGCAGTGCTCTTGTTGTTGCTGTGGTCTTCAGTCCAAAGACCGGTCTGATGCAGTTCTCCGTGCTACTCTAGGCTGTGAAAGCCTCTTCATTTCCGAGTTACTACTGCAACCTACATCCTTCTGAATCTGCTTAGCGTATTCATCTCTCGGTTTCCGTCTACTTTTTTTTTACTCGCCACGCTTTACTACGAAATTGGCGATCCCTCGATGCCTCAGAACGTGTCCTGCCAACCAGTCCCTTCTCCTAGTCAAGTTGTGCCACAAACTTCTCCTCCCCAATTCTATTCAATACCTCCTCATTAGTCACGTGATCTACCCGCATAATCTTCAGCGTGGTCGCGGCGCTCGCCGTCTTCGTCGCTCGCACCACCACAGTTTGGGCGGAAGGAATCCAGCTGAGAAATCGTTTGTGGCCGTCAATGCACTAATAAAGTAGTTATCGGGGCAGCAATAAGTGTCACTCTGGAATAAGGAATATTAGTTTCGACTTTATTTTGACACCTATTTCTTCGTCTACCGCACGGTTATAATCAAACGTTCCCTATGTAACACGTTATAAAACGGAAACTAATTACCGTACGAGTAGTACATTTGGTACCGTTAATGTGCAGAGTACGGTGCGCACGGTTTCCAAGCGTCACAGCGCCACCGTCCAGTTCCGACTACGGACACCAGTCACGCGATCAGTCATCGTGATTTGTAGTCTCAGACACTTTACCAGTCGCAGTGCACTTGTCGACGTGTCAACGTCAGCTTTGACAAAAGGAGCAGGGCATTATTGGTGAAGGTCTATTACAAAAACAACAGTAACGCTGCAGCTGCACTTGGAGAATATCGCCGGCTGAAAGAATTACGGAAGGGCCCTCTTTCTTCACGTGCTGTGCGAAGCATGCTGAAGATGTTCGAATCGACTGGAGAACTGGGCGTCGCTCCGGAAGAGGCCGACGCACCACAGCTGGTTGATGAAACCGCTGCCGCCACGTCAGACGACGCTGCGCGCAGTTCCCGACCGTCAGGCAGTGCACCAGCTGTGTCACGACAGTTGAACGTCGCCTGGTCCACTGTACGGAAGGTGCTTCGAACCGTTCTCGAATGGTATCAGTACAAGACCCCTATCGTACAGCAGCTTGCACCACAGGACGCACAACGACGTGTTGACTCCGCTCTCCATTTTCTTTCGAGCAGCGAAGTTGACGAGGCCTGGTCCTGGACCATCCTATGGGCAGACGAAGCTCATTTTTCTCTGACGGGTGAGGTGAACACACAGAATCGCCGAATATGAAGATCTTCACCTCCAATCACTGTTTATCAAGTTCGTCTCTACGGTGTGGCTTCACGGCTGCGTTCATCATTGACCCATTCTTTTTTGAGCAGGTTGGCGCTAAAGGACCGAAGATGTGCAGCGTGACAGGCCAGCGTTACTGCGATATGCATCTCCAGCATGTCTACAGGAGACAGACACTGAACTAAACACTTTTCATGCAAGACGGGGCCCCACTGAACATCGCTCGTCAAGGTCACCTGTTTCTCCGAAACACATTTGCAAACGACCGAATTATCAGCCGTGGCCAGCACGGTCACCTGATATCGTTCCCTGTGATTTCTGGTTGTGGGGCTACCTGAACGACAGGGTTTACCAGGGGAACATTCACACATGTGCTGATCTGAGACGCAGCATATGAACACAGGTAGCCATCGTACGCACGGAAATGCTTCGTTGTGTTGTGCAGAATCCAGTCCTGCGCTTTCAGACTCTCCTTGGCACTGACGGTCTCCATATACAGCCCCTTTTGTAGCAGTAATGGTACCGGTGCATTAAAACGGTTTCAGTTGGACTGATTCTGCACTATTCCTCATGCCCTTGACATTAATCCCACCAAGTTTGGTCCTCGTACGGCATTTAGATTCCGTGTTGTATCTTGTTAAGTAGGGCAAGTGTAATTATAACCACCCTGTATACGAGTCGGATACACATAGGCGGTATGACACTCCTACTCGCGATAACTTGCAAGTAACACTGATATTCCTGCAACTGGAGACTCACCTAGTAGACAAAAAAAACCTAATATAATTTTTCTTGTAGTTTGTTTTGGGACGAAACTTTAATCCGTTGCGTGGAACCAGTCATCATTCAGTGACTGCCTCAATAAGAATACGTTGTGTTTACAGGGGATTCTATTTCAGGTCGACAACCTGTGAAGGCACAAATTTTTCTGTTTTCTGTATGCAAAGGCCTGTACCATCCCGTGGGCGATGGAGCAGATGAGGTGAATTTGAGTTAGTAAATTACTTATCTGGCTGATTCTCTAAGGGCAATTCAGATGATGCAGTCGATGTGTTCAGCAGGATCCACTCAATCCCTCCTTCGCCTTCGCATACAAAACTAAGAGATATTGTGCCAGGCAGCGATTAATTTTAGCCGCACCCCCGAGGCAATTCTTTCAGAACCCAGTGGGTCAAGTCGGCAGCGGAGAAGTAAGAGAGTACACTGAGTCGCAACGTAACTTTCATTTGCTGCTGCGCCGGCACCGCTCAACATGACAGTAGGGGCGACGAGTCTCTGAGCTGGGCGATGGGCGTGTGTGTGTCTGTACGGTATACCCAAGATAAGCAGAGTTTCATTGTTCGTTGAATAAATGAAAATGGCACTTTTATGGCTTCTATCTCTTCCTCTGTTGAAGGGAGGAGTCTTTGACCAGATCTGGTAGCGTGGAGATGCCTCGTGTTGCGTGTCACAGTGAGAAATAAATAGCGTAACAAATGTTTGAAATGAGGGTCCTTATAATGGGCTGTCACGAAATCCTGTTATTCTGTTTTGTAATTTATGCCATAACTGCTGATCATAGTCTTCCACTTTGACATTAACGTGAGGTAATTCATTTCTCCTCTCGGACAGTTATTTTCACAGTAAATCAGCGTAACCAAATAACTTTGGATCTCGCAACAAGACAATGTAGCTTTTTAGTGATTAAATTATAATAAGCGTAGAAAAATATCAGATTTTTTATTGGTTACGTGTTGTATTTAGAAGCGTATTTATTTATTACTTACCTATATAAGACTAGCGACTTCTTTTTCACTGACTATTATGTACAATACGAGCGACAAAATGTGACTGGAGAGTATTAGAGACAATCTGTCCCCACAGCAGTGTCACGTGGAGAGGAGGTGAGGGAGGAGCCGCGGCATTAGGTGGCCAGAGGGTGGGGCGGAGGGGTGGCGGGCGCGTTCTTCTCTTCATCTTCACCAATCAGCCGCTACGGTACAAAGGGCACACGGAGTTGGCGTTTCGTGAAGCCGTCTTACTGAGGCGTTCCTGTTCCAACCTGTTGCTTATTTCTAGTAATGAGCACGAAGGTACACCAATCCAGTTGTAATACAATTTAAAGACTAAGAGACAAACGACAGCTAAAGCTTTTACTAAACGACTAACTTCGTGTCTCGTGTCACACAGAGTCCTGTTTTTTCTAGCTCTTAGTGAAGTCGTGAAGTCAGAGTATTACGTGACCCTCTTGGGTGCCAAATATCTTTGTCGTTAAATGATTTATTAATTAACACTGGATACACTTTCACCGAGCAGCTATAACGCAACTGTTTGAAAGTTTCAGCTGGCAGCAGTAGAAAACATGACGTCACAGCCACAAAGACTGCAGACTCGTGCCGATATGTATCGATAAGTTACACTAGAACGGGGGCAGACGGTAGTAACGATTGTTTATATTAAATATTAAATCATACGGTTCATTGTTTTGATCGTAAGAAATTACGTTTTTAAACACTTGGATTTCGAACAGTATTTCGTAAAAAATGATTTCTGCTTGAAACTTTTATAACAAGGTTTCAAAAATTATAGCTTGTTGTTTTCGTGATCTTTTTGGCTGGCGGGGGAAGGATAGTATTGTTGAAGAGGTGCTTACCGGCACCTAAGATTTTAGAAATCAAGCACTGGTGCCAGGTACGAGGGCACACAGGAATCTGGCAAAATGAACTGGTGCGAGGCGTACAGCCACGTCGAGGCGCCCCATCCCGCCACGTGCTGCAGTCACACGCAGGTGCAGGTGCAGCAGGAGAGAGGCGGAGCGTCGGCCAGAGGCTGCTGGCCGGGGTCGCCTGCCTGCCACGGTGTATAACGGCGCACCCGCTGTGCTCACCGTTGCTTGCCCAGGCCTCGCTCCCCTTCCTTACATCGTGACACGCTACTGAGTAGTCCATAGAACTCGACTTGCTTTAATTCCGATTCAGACTGGACGGCCGGCCCGTGTGGCCGAGCGGTTCTAGGCGCTTCAGTCCGGAACGGCGCACCGCTACGGTCGCAGGTTCGAATCCTGCCTCGGGCATGGATGTGTGTGATGTCCTTAGTTTAGTTAGGTTTAAGTAGTTCCAAGTTCAAGGAGACTGATGACCTCAGATGTCAAGTCCCACAGTGCTCAGAGCCATTTTTAGACTGGACGCCGCTGAACGAAATACAACGTCAAAATATTCTGAAATGCATTTCAAACGGTGGCATTCGCACAAGCCGTGAATGGAACGCGTTCGAACAGAACGTCAGCCCCCAGAGTTCCCGGGGAGAATGTTTTGACTCTGGGACATTGGTGTGGGATCAGCGCGGTCATTACCGCACGCTCGTGCAGTCTTGTTCGGACCGTAACATACGAGCGGTCTATTTGGCCCGCGACTCTTGCTATTTTAACAGTATTTATTATATGGAGTAAACAGAATGCAAAGAATTCTCGGTTTCAGATTCAGAAATACGTGAATGTTTAGTTCGTTCGTTTGCTTGTGCACGACACACTATAGACTGAAGAAGATTTTGGATTGCTTGAGAGCCAACAGTTTGTATATGTGGATAGACAGAGAAATCGTCTCGCATTCAGTTGGCGACATCTCGCATGACTGGAAACGGCCAGACAGTAAGGGTCCGATGGTTACGGAAAGTGGCTGCCCACTGTACGATATTACAGTACTCGGCGTCTCGACGTGCTGTTACGCCCTTTTATGTACGTATTTATGTATTTTCTATACAGTGACTTCGTTGCAAGTCTCTTCGGACTGTCACGGTCCGCATTAAAGGGTTCACTCGCGGGTGTGTGTGTGTGTGGAGGGGCTGCGAGAAGCCACCGTGGACGAATTCAGCTGCCGGGGCTGCCTCCATTTATGCAGGGAAAGGAATACCGAAAAGGAACTGGCAGAATCGGAGGCTTCCCGGTAGAATACATCTGAGGCATCTGCGGTTGGTTCAACAACATTCATTCAACCTGGTGTCTAGCAAAATAATGTACAGGTGAATGAGACTGCGCGCAATGCATTGTTCCAAATGGTCGCCGCAGTGGTCACACACACACGAGACAAGTAATCATCCTTACATATGAGACTAACTTCAGTAATTCTGCAGCGACCTGTCAACAGTATCGTACAAGACACGGTTGCCCGGCAAGTATCTGCATCCACGGTGAAGTTTTATTTTATTGATACTCTACTGTGGTCCAAAACTTAGCTCTGAACAGTGCTGGCGATATCATCAGGGGCTGTAAGGACTCTGATAGCCTCTCATGATGTTACCAGCGTCGGCAGACGAAATTTAAAGGCAATCAAAATTATATTAACAGTATAATATAATAATACAACATTTTTGTAAACACATCGGAAATTATTTTCAAATGATAAGCAGTGTATGTCAAAAATTGAATGTTAACCTGAATTTTTTTCCTATTCAGCATTATTGCTAACTAACCAACACACGTGTAAAATGCTGTCGTTACTGAGTCCTCATTTTTGGTTGATGAAGTAGCAATTGTTTCGTCATAATGGTCAGAGAGGAGAAATTAAGAGTTTGGATCTCTGAGACGTTTCTGTTTCACTTGAGTTCGTGTGGTAGTCCCGTTTTTGCGACAGATGCAGGGTGTTCCATTCTTTTCGACTACTTTTTTTTCTTCTGGCATTTTTTGTCTAGTTGTCGTTTGAAGGCTGTTGGTTTGTGGACGGAGGACTCTGCTCACCTAACAATCGTCAATCGGATCACGAAGTAAAATTTCAGTCAGAAGCGTTCCTAAAAAATACTAGGACTCGGTTAGGCAGCAGTGACTGTTGCTTTGCGTCAGTGTCCCGCACACGCCGCCACACGCAAACGAACGAGCCGGTGGCCATGTCCCAGCAGTACTGGACTGTACTGGTCGTCAGCGCACCACAGAACTGGAGGGGAAGTCGGGACACTTGACGTCTATCAAACCACAGACTGGCGCACCGTTCGAAATTTTGCACGACCTCCCGCCCTCCTTGGCCACCGACTTAGTCAGTCTCATTATTGTCGTTGTTGTTGTTCTTGCACATTGGAATTGTAAAAGTGACGTTTTTGTAAATTTTACCTCAAAATTTACAAAATTTTAATAGCGTTAAGGTCACAATCGAATTGTTTTGTTTTTTCTATAATTCTTACCACGAGAGTATTGCGCTTGTAAGGGTTAAGTTTACATCGGAATGTGAACGTAATTAATTTTTGGATAACGCTTACCAAAGTGGTTTTTTTTCACTATCCTCACGGGAAAGTTTAAATTACTAATCTTAACTAAACCAAAAATTTGAAAAATATGACCGGCCAAGCTGGTGGCGTTAGACGGCGAGAGGATATTCGAAGTCTCTTGTGGCGCTCGCCCGCCGTAGCTTACTTGGCTTTTGTGGGGCAATCTGGGCTGTTTCCCCGTATGACGGCCGCTGGTGGCCTGAGCGACGCTGGTCGTCTCGAGTTCCTCTGTGTCGCTGTGGCACGTAGTACACAGCTACTGTTCGCACGCCGGACAGCGCGGTCCAGCGCGCTGGGTCTGGACTCGCCGAGGAGCGACGGGAGCGAGCGGGAGCGAGTGCAGCCCAGCTGCGCCGAACCTCCTCACAGCCGCCGGCTCGTGGCGAAGTGCGCTGCGGCTCGGGTTGGTTCAAACGGCTGTGAGCACTGTGGGACTTAACATCCATCGTCATCAGTCCCCTAGAACTTAGAACTACTTAAACCTAACTAACCTAAGGACGTCACACAACACCCAGTCATCACGAGGCAGAGAAAATCCCTGACCCCGCCGGGAATCGAACTCGGGCGCGGGTGCGGCTCGGGACGAGGTGTCGTGACACGGTGAGGAGGTCGTGCGGCGATCTGGACATTTTCCTGGCAGTGTTCTGCCACAAAAGTGGCCGCATTTCTAAAAGCGAAAAATCGTTACGTTTTATAATATCAGGAAAAGGATAAATCCTACAGAGTACATAAGCAGCGTAAAGTGACACAATTTTCAACAAAAATTCCTCTTATTAACAGTGAAACTGTCAGCTGCATATGACGGAGAAAGTACAGGAATTTTTTTAGGTTATTTCGGGTTTAGAAAGAAAACAAAACGTATTGGATAAAGTAAAAAAGTGCCAGTTGTGGCCTCCTGTACAGCAAGCTCCCGATTATCCGAGTGCGGATTTTCTATGCGTAGTTGGTCGATTTTTTTAAGAAATAAAAAATAACTCTAGATTATTCTGTTATAACTATAACCAATATTCTCATGCAGAAGACGCCATTATGCATCGCACTCAGGTTTTAGCGCCAGAAGACTCGATAATCGCCGATTTGCTGTTTTATATGAATGACTGCGAGTATTTCTCGGTAGAGGGAGAGTTCGAAAATCAGGCGATTGCGGACCCATTCTCGAATGCATCGGCGCTGTAAAATCTCGTTAACGTTAGAAGGCACCTTACTGATGGGATCAGGAAGGTCCTCCATCTGTATACTAATGTTACACGGAATCTGGCGCAAAGTGGCTCGGACGAGCAGACGTAGCGCTGCCACCGTGGACAGGAGGGGAAAGTGGCGCAGCTCAAGTACCCACAGAGAGGCCACGTGCGTGCTGAATATCTCTGCAAACGAAGCTGCAAGTTTCCAGAACTTAGGAATGCAGGAGCTATGTGATACAACGGCCTTTGAACACGAAAGGGACCATCATCACAGGTATGAGCAGTGCTGTGGTAGCCGTTGTAGCACAAGAGCAACCGGAGTCGAAAGGCGTGGTTAGCATGCCTCGGGGTCCGTCAGCGAAGCCACACTGGCAGCAGCGAAGAAACCTGTGTTCTGGCTAGGAGAGCAAGCGGCTAGCAGAAGTACAGAGCAGCAGATGTGCTCGGTTGCCTGTGGTCCGTAGTCAGAAAAACAAGAGCGGACAGCACTCGTATTCCAGTAGCGAGCTGGTATACACAGGGTGGTTGGAAATTCCCGTTACAAACTTCTAGGACACGTAGAGGGTAGCGATTAGACAACATTTTGAATAGGAAACCGTGTCCGGAATGGTATCGTTTTCGTTCTAGGACAGTTTCGGTTCAGATGTGTACCTCGTCAACGTCTGCTTAGGGCAAGAGAAACGTCTCAGAGTTCCCTGTCCTGGTATGCAACAGGGTAGACACGATGACGTGTACTACGTCAAACGATCCCCAGATGTCACTTATTGTCTGCCTTGCTGAGAGACCGAGTCAATTCCTGTGCATCACCGATAGAGGAAACATGGTGCAGTACACGTTTTCGGAATAAACAGACGTGCTCCTTGTGTATGGGGAAGCTGGAGGTAATGGAAGAGCTGCTAGTTGTTTGTATTACGAACGTTTTCCACACCGTGACACTCCGTCACACAAACTATTAGCCCAAGTTACACAACAGCTACAAGAAATGGGTACCTTCACCGTGAGGAGGCAGGCCTGTGGTGGTCCACGGCGACGCCGCGCTCCATAATTTGAAGAAGGCGTACTGCGTCGCGTTGAAGATGGATGGCCCGTCAACGAGTTCGCGAACAATTGCTGCTAGTCACAGTACTGTCTGGGACGTCCTGCACGAGCAACAATTACATCCGTACCACTGGCAGAGGGTGCACACGCTGCGGGTCCAGCAGACTTTCCGGCAACGCGCCGCCTTCCGCACACGGTTCCTGACACCGTCGCATCGGCGGGCCCCTGTTTCCACGTAGAGTTCTCTTCTGGAATGGGGGTAGGTTCACAAGGGATGTTCCGAATGTTCGAAATAGCCATGTCTGGGCGAACGAAAACCCTCGTGCCACGCATGTTCAGTTTCAAGACATGTTTGGCATTAACGTGTGGGCAGGTATTCTGGACGGTCATGTGACTGGAACACATCTCCTTCCATCCGAGCTCACGGGTCCCGCATACTTAGTCTTCCTACGACACGTAATGGACCCGTTCTTGGAAGCTCCGCCACGGACTGTCCGTCAGAAAACGTGGTTTCAGCATGATGGAGCACCACCTCACTTTTCGCTGGCTGTCCGGAGACATTTCAACAGACGGTATGGTGAAAGATGGATAGGCCGTGATGGTCCAATCGCGTGGCCGCCACGATCGTCGGATTCATCCCCTATGGACTACTTCTTGTGGGGTCGTATGAAGAGACAGAGGAAGATCTGCTAGCACGAGTTCTGGCCGCTGCACAAGACACTGAAGAGACACCAGGTGGGACGGAGAGAGTGTACCAGGACGTGCCTGGGGCGTAGAGTATGTGTAACACCGTTGGTGGTCGCCACATCGAGCCGCTGTTGTAATACATCGGTACGTTGCGGCTGGTGTCGTAGATGCTGGGTTCTTGTTGTTGTTGTTGTTGTTGTTGTATTAATGCAAATGCGTAAGTAATAACTGGACGAGTCAGTATTCTTTTCAAATGCATTGCAACAGAGCAAAGAGTGAGACACACGTACCCTCTGTAAGTGAGCAAAACGAGTCGCGGAACAGCACTCTGCTCTGGCGGGTGGGGACAATGCTGTCGGAGTGACCTTATCGGTTTGCTATGATGCAAGTGTCTCTTGATGGATTTAGGAGAGCGGGCCATAAGGGTAAAGCCTCTGCAACACACCTCCTCCAGAAACTTAAAACGTGTGGAATAAACTGTTTAAATAGCAGCTGTTTGAAATCCAGGTTACTTCCTAGTACAACATTCGTGTCTGTTCCACTCACCTGACCTCAGTAACTGAATATCGCTTCTACTTCCTCTGACTTCCTACGACGTTACAATGGAGCCAGTCCAGCATTCATTTTCACTCAAGTCCCGTCCGTAACTAACACGGACGGACAAGAGTCTCTGAAATGCATTGAGATGTTGTTGGTGTCTGCAGGACAAAATTCGCTTGGCTGTACCGATGTTCTGACTCTGCACAAAATGAGAACTAACGTCAGAAAAAAAGGAAAAGTGGACTGTTATTTCCAAAAAGAAGCCAGAAAAAAGTGATACATAACACAGTGTGTTGTAAAAGTAATTCTATATATAAGTTATCTGTTTTCAGCAGGTACAGCGTTCATAAAGCAATGAACTTTCTAAGTGATACGCACACGTATCGTAAATATAGTAGATAGCAGTTTCCGGTAAAAACATGTGTATTTTGGATTATCAGGATTTTTTTCTGTTATCCATGTTTTTCGATTATTGGTTCAGTCCCCGGTCCGCATTAATGCGGACATTCGAGAGTTGGCTGTCGAGAAAATAAATGTTGAAGTGACTGGACTGCAGTTTGTAATACAGTGACTCTGTCGAGCACATAACGCACCTGGCGAGGCTACGGTATGTGTCCAGACCAGTCCCCATCGCGAAGCAAGTGAGCGTAATGAAAATCATCCTTTAATTCTGATCACAGATTCCAATAAAATTCCAACTAAATACTGGGACCGCTCAGTTAATTAACTGACAAGTTATCAATCTTAATTACCCATTTAATATTACTAAACTAACTTTCCCAGGTCCGCAGTCACTTCCGAAGATTTGTCTACAAAAGGATCATCGATTGGAGGGCATACAGAAAATTCCCAAGATGGCGAAGTCGAGCTCGAGTTTCTGACCGTCATTTCCAGTCGTCGTTGAAGCCACGCGGTGGCGGAGACACACAAAGTTTCCCGCGTTCTGGGAATCCGCCACTTTTCGGGCCACCAAACTTGAAGACTGGAATCCCGTCGCTTCATTTGGCAAGAACAGCAGGAATGGTTACACCTCCAACCTCTGTTAGGTTGACTGCAAGGACCTTTTCGTATACCGAGGAGGTGCACTGTGTTTCGTCGACAGTGTCTTTAAGTATCCGGAGAGCAATCTCCAGCACATTCCGTCGCAGCTTCTAAAGGTGTCGACATGGCGAGCTGATCGTGCAGCTTTTGCCTCCTTTTGTGGCACGCGTTGTTTTCCATTACCAATCGACAGCGTCGCGGTAGCCGTCCGTGAGCTGCTCGCGACGTTCAGAACTACGAAGCACGCCGCTGCTACGACGGCCGCGACTCTGCCGCCGAGGTGCCGGCGCTACCTACGTGTGGCGTGCCGAGTGGAGGCGTGTCGCGGTCGCGGGACTGCTGCTGCTGTGGCCGCGTTCTCGGCCCGTCGCCGCCTCCTTACGTTGTACTGACTCGTGCCGAGTCCTTTTACGCTCTCTCTAGGGCCTGTTCTTCATACTGCAGACGTCACTGCTTGTGTGAATTTTTGTCCTTTGGACTTGTCCTACAGCGGTTAGGCAAAACAGCGTGAACAGTGACAGTGCGGGTGGTTGTGTTTGACGGCCAGCAACGCGGGCAAGGCGCGTCTCCCCCTGGACAGTGCGTGTTCAGTACGGACTAGACATCAGTGCAGGTTGTTTACTACGAATCGGGCACGATTCCTATTTATATTCCGAGGCCGAGGTCGACGTGCAGTGAAAGACCTAACGGAGTTCCAAAGAGGACAGATTGGGGGGGGGGGGGGGGGCATTAGTTGGAGCGTCAGTAACCGAGACAGCCAACTTATTGAACGCTTCAAGAGCAACTGTTTCAACAGCCATGACAGCCTACACAAAACATGGAAAAACATCATCGTGTAAACATAATAGTGTGGCCAAATCAAAACTATATGACAGAGATCATCGAACGCTAATACGATATGTGTCAAAACAACACAAGACTACTTAGTCCGAAATGACTGCAGAGTTCAATAGCCATCTTCGAGACCCCATATCTATCGACACTGTCCGCCGAGAACTCCGTAAAGCGAATATTCGTGGACGAGCTGCTATACCGAAACCATTAGTGACGACAATCACAACAAGCGTAAAACGTGGTGTCCGAGCGTAAATCCTGGACGGCTGATCAGTGGAAATTCCAACATCGAGTCGGGTTTACTTTTGGAGAACGCCAAAAGAAGCCTGCAATACTGACTGCTTCATTCCAACGGTTAAGCGTGGAGGAGGAAGTGTGATGGTGTGGGCAGCCATTTAGTGGTACTCTGCTAGTTCCATCGTTACTCTCCAAGGCCGTGTTGCAGCCAAGGATTATGTGAACGTTTTAGGTGGTCAGGTGCACCCCATGATTCAAATGTTGTTCCCCAACAATGACTCCTTATTTCAGGATGATAATGCACCCATTCACAGAGCCAGGACAGTACAATCGTGATATGAGGAGCGTGTAACTGAACTGCAGCGTCCCTGGCCTGCACAGTCCCCGGTCGTGGACATTATGGAACCCTCGTGGTCGGTACTGCAGCACAGACTCTGGAGCAGATTTTCGCCTCCCTCGTTACTATAGGAGGCAGAAGAGGTTCAGATCGGGGAGTGGCACTGGGGACTATACAAACATACCAGCGTTCCAAGAAGAATCGCGGCTGTGTCACGGGTAAAAGGGGATCGAACCCGTTATTAATAGACCATTCCCAAGGAAGTACAGGTGTTCACATTATTCTCCCTATCCCCTGTACAGAAAGTACTTTGCTCGCCCAGCGGCTGCATTTTTGTGCCTACTTCTCATTTATAGGGCTACCTCTCATTGCCGGACTGTACTGACTTTCATTGACCTGTAGCGTTCCTGTCATACCTTTTTGTCAATCAGCTCTTTACTAGGCGTGAAACACCTGCTGAAAGATACCAAGTCCGACGCCTCGGGCAGAAGATGAGCAGGTGAGAGATGTGCTAGGGGACAATGATAGCCGATACATTTCCGAAGGCAATTTCATCCATTTTTCGATGATCTGTATTGATTTATATTCTTAAGAGGACAGACGACAGACAGCTTAGATACAGTTACAGCTATTCACCCAACCAACACCACTCTACATCTTTTTCTGTTCCTTCGCTTCTCAGAAATGTAGGTAATTTACTTTACAACCTTTGCAAGTACTCGAGTTACGAATTTTGCTTTGTTTGTAAAAAAACTCGTGTTTATTTGCTAGCTCCTTTAGTGACATCCGTCCTGATTTATTCGCCCCATCATATAGCAATCTTTGTTATGACGCGCTGCATCTCATATCCTAACTTTTGACGTTCAGTTTTGAGCTAAGTAATGTGATGTACCGTGTTTACGTGTTATGGAACGTCCCCTTTCAACAATTATACAAGACTGTGCTTAAACTGACACACAATATTTTTTAGCGCAACGCAATCTGACTTTCAAAAATCTCTACAAAAGAATGGCCCTGACTAACATTAACCTATACCTTTCACAAATCACTTACCTCACCAAAAATCTTCGTTACTCGCACTACTGCAATACAGCGAGCGCCACTACTGCCAGCTAAATAAAAGATTCAAACTACTGAAGGCACTAACTACTGATAGGCATAGTTAGCAAATGAAAGATTTTGATAGAGAACAAACAATGTATTTACCTTAACAGTCATAATATATATAGCAGTTCATGACATCCAGTCTTACAAATTTCAAAACTCCGCCATCTCTCTCGCCACATCCACCACTGCTGGCGGCTCACCTCCAACTGCGCAACGCCACGCGCCGCCAACAGCCAACCGCCCAACACTACAATGGCAGACAACAACGCAAACCAGCCACAGACCGCACACAGTACAGCCAGCGATCCTCATACAGAGCGCCACGTAACGCCGCCAACAAGAAAACATAAACAGCCTACTTACATAGCCCCCATGCTCCCCACAAAAAATTTTACAAATTGTTTTGGGCAGTGGCCAATAATGATTTGATAAAATTTTTCATAATTACAATAACAAAGAAATCAAATGCACACACTTATTGATACAATGTTGGTCAAAAGCTAAAATTTTCTCACAGTCCATAAAGACAGTCCTGATCGTTCATCACAGTAAAGTAGCAGTGTTTTTCTCAAAGTCTGAGCAGTAGAAGAAAATGCATATGGAAGTAGTGGATTTCCATGCAGTCTTGAAGAAGTAGTGTTGTCCTTACAACGAAAAGACAGTGAAAAGACAGTGCTGACTCTTGACATGCAGACAGGTAATGGGCCACAACAGAGCAAACCCACCGCAGAGTCAGTCGAAGTTTTGAAGAATATTGGTAGGTAGGTCATCACAGAGTAGACCCACTTTAGTCCTGGTAGAGATTACGGTATTGGTGGGCCACCAGAGGTGCAGACCCACTGCAGTCCTTGTAGAAATAATGGTATTGATGGATCATCAAAGGTGTAGACCCACTGTAGTCCTTGTAGAGATGGCCAGCAGCCATCTGCTGCGACTGTGCAGTTGCACAATCACCATCGAAGAGTCTTGCAGACAATATAGCAAGCCCATAACCACCACTTGTGCACTCACAAAGTTTTTGGAATTGTCCTTAGAACCAGCAATGCTGTTATCCAGTCCCTTGCTGAATTTTTAACACACGTGCAAACACTAACAGTCCCTACTTCTCACATATTGTCCATATACTATGACCAACAGAAACGTTTGCAGTGAAATGGAACTTACAAGTTACTTAATTTGATGAACTGGTGTCAATTACAATTTGATAACATAAAAATACAATAACAAAGGTACAAAATACATCATTAAAGAACATAACAATACAGATAACATTTGTAGTACAGGCTTTACAAAAGAATCGAAATAACATATACATCAGTGTTACAGGAATTATGACATAAGTTCATACATAAAAGATCAGAATAACTTTTGAAACATCAACTTCACACATGAGCATTAAAACAAAACAGAATAATTAATGTCTAAACAACTTTACAAAGAAAATAACATATTATTAGTAAAATTCCACAACATAACTCATATCAGCTAAACACATAAAGACAGGAAAAACACAAATATACAAGAGTACACAAACACATAGCAGAATAACACAAGAGGAAGGACAGGGTTTGTTTTCAGTGTAACATTTGGTACTGCAGTCCAACCTAAAGCTTCATTCCATAGATCTTTCGTCTTATTTCAACATTTGTTTCCACCAAAAAAATCCTATCCAAGCATGCTTTCTGTATTTTTATGTTCACACATTTCTTACATCATTATTTATTTTCCAGTATCTTACCTCATCATTTATTTCCAAGAAAATCCTACCTAAACCTGTTGTCCCTAAACCCTACTTTTTTGCTCATATCCTCCTTCAAAATACTTTTTTGGCCAAACCATTTTCTTATAGCTTCTCAATGCATTTCTTCCAATTCATCACAACTCGTTCTCTCATATAGCCTACCCCATCTTAAGCTAACTTAAATCTACTGAGCTCAGATGCTAAACTAGGGAACGAGGCAATGCAGCAGCACAAAACAATTAACACAAACAGCAATGATAAAAAATACAAATGGCAAATCAAGCAGCATAGATTAGCAAAGCTCATGTAATATTACAACTAATATAAGGCAATGCACAACAAACAAGAAAAATAAATTCGTAGTAAAACTGGCTTAACAGAGTAATGTAAAGTGAAATTTAGTAGCACTATACCTGGCAAACAGCAGCAGCAAATGCAATAACTTATATCTAAACATGACATAGCTCAAGCAGAAAAATTATTACAGTAAAAATGGCCATGTTTAATACCTATGTCACATCTGGTGCATCACGATAACTTACTCTGCAAGAATGTTACCAAGTCATTAAAAAAATTATTTATGCAATTCCTGTGAAGGGAAATGTCTATTTGTGCTCTCTTTTCTAAGAAAGTATATGAGAAACGTTTTCTTTACTGGGTCTGTAGACAGAAAGTAGTGATATTAGTACATCTATTAAATTTTATATTAACCAATGCTGCGGTGCAGCTAGAAACTAGATATTAAAGAAAATGAGCAAATATGTACAAAGGAAGGCACGAAACATCATTCATTAGCCATATGGCATTTCTTAAGGTAGTAAAAAAAATCTCTCAACTAGAAAGACGGTAGTCATAATCAGGTGTATAGACATAAAATATTTCTCGTCATTTCATTAGACATTTCAGTAAATATCATAAATTAGGAGCTCCACAGTGTTATCATATGTTTTCAAGTTTGAGCGTGTCGTATTTGCGATGCTTTCTACAAAGGAATGTCAATAGCGAGGCTAATGGCCCCTTTATTTTTTTCACCTGTGCCTCTGAAAGGCACACACTAATGACTTTTTTCCAGGCGACTGTTGCGCAGCTGGGTGCCCACGACGCATTACGTGCAGGTGGTCACTTAACTTTCTTACCGAAACATTTACGACACCAGTTTCGTCATCGCAATAATAACAGCATAACAGATCAATCACATCTCAGAATCGTCGCAGCTTCTTTCAATAATTTCAAAACCTAAAAAAAATTCTCTGCTCATGTCAAAAGTTTCATCTACGTCAAACGTACTTTAAAAATCATGCTCTCATACCAAATACATCATTCAAAGCCCTCATAGTATCACAATGGTTCTGAAAAATATGAAGGGTTCACAGATTACAGACAAATTACAATTTCATAAGTGTGAAGTTATCCACCTGTGTAATTGCGTAAACATCTGTCACTGATGTAGAAAAAAAAAGTTTGTTTCTCTGTTAAATAATCATGTAGCTGTGTATTTTGTGTTGGAGAAATATGGTACCGATGTGTAAAGTTGTATAAGCAAATACCATATTAGCTAGGGCTCCTTGTGCTTGCCACACACATGGTACACAAAGTAAGTGTGTACCCCCCTGAGGATTAATGTAATTATACCCTCAGGTGTTACAGATTACAGCAATGGAATGAAATGTATCACGGAAAACTTTCTTTGTAATTCAAAAATCTTTAAAAATAAATGTTTTAAGTACAAAATTAATCACTGAAATGCATGTCCTGTAGCGCTAAATGTGCGTCTTGCTGTAAGATAATTCTGTTGAAGTGTCGTAGTTATCGTCCTCTGTAAGCAAAGTTCTGCTGAAGTCAATGTACTCACCTCATCATAAACAAAAGTGAGATGCTTTACGTATAGATATCGTAGTTATTATGCTTATTGATGTGATGAAGAAAGTACTATAATGTAACGTATTGTTGTGCTACGAAAAAGGCTGTCCCATTGTAGCTATACCACAAAAGTTACTACTAAAACATGTTTTACTTTCCAGAAGAATTCAGAAAACCTGTGCATATATAAAACAGATACACCGCAAAAACAACATTGTAAATTGTCACTCATTAGTAGCGTCGTGATAAAATCGTGTAGCTATCACATAAACTAACCACTGTGTCATCTGGTGTCTCACAGAAAGTACTTTAAATCCAGAATGTATTTTCAAGTAAACCAAAATGTTGCATTAAAATCTCATTAGCAGTACTGGTAAATGTTCTAAGTATGTGAGCCTTACAGTCGTTACGAAATCGTGCAACTAACAAGCAAGAATGTACACACACAATAACACTGTGTCGTCTGTTCACAATAACAATGCATTCGTAATTTATGTTTAAATAAGTTCTCTTGGTTCTTGACTGGATATTTAACTTCAAACATTGTTGCATATTAACAGATTCTAAGTCTGACAAAGCATACTAGTAATGTAAAGTGAAAAATTATATGGCAAAGACAAAGTTAAAAAGCAGATTATCTTTCAATAAACGGTTTTACATGTGAAATGTGGTGTAAATCTTCACTCTTCCTAGTACGCAGACTTTCAACTTCAACGCAATTATCATGTGGTATACGTCGGATTCTGTAAGGTCCATTGTAAACTAGAAAGAATTTGTGATTCAAGTGTTTCTTCTTATGTGACAATGAATGAGCTTTAATGAGAACTTTCTGACCAATATATAATTTCTTTGTATTTGCTTTACCGTGTAGTTTTCTCCTTTTGTCTGCTGCAGATTTTATATTTATAATAGCCAAATCAATTATGTCTTTGTGTCGAAGTTTACGTGTATTCGGGAAAGGTACAAGCTCTCTGATTCTGTTCGGTGGTTCTTCATTCTTCAGTACAAGAGTAGGTGGTAATGCAGTGGAGTCATGAGGCATTTCATTCAGCACATTTTGAAATAAGTGTAAATATCTGTCCCAATGCTGATGCTTTCTGTGACAATAAAGTCTGCAAAGCTTATTGATTTCTTTCATAATCCGTTCGGAGGGGTTACAATGTGGTGGGTACAATGAAATAAAAACAGGTTTGATTTTATGATTCCGAAGCATGCGTGACCAAACAGCAGATCTGAATTGCGGTCCGTTATCTGAAATGACTTTACTAACATGTCCAACTTCATGTAAGAAATTTCTAACAGAGACGTTGGATACAGACCGTCCAGTGGCTTACATAACGGAGTGAAAGAAACAAATTTTGAAGTAAGTTCAACAGCGACTAGAACGTACTGTGGGGCGGCGAGTTTTGTAGATTTTGTTGTTGCTGTATAAATGTTTGAATGTTGAATCAGTTTCTGGCTTTTAGAATGTTGTTAATGCTGTCTTTCGCCGTTCTCAACACTGGCTCTCTATTTACTTTTTAGCACC
Organism: Schistocerca nitens; assembly: GCF_023898315.1. Taxonomy (NCBI): domain Eukaryota; kingdom Metazoa; phylum Arthropoda; class Insecta; order Orthoptera; family Acrididae; genus Schistocerca; species Schistocerca nitens. The sequence continues at coordinate 634,278,039 of NC_064620.1, read as the reverse complement.
CAGAAAGTGATTTAACAAAACGTGAAGCCTGTAATTAGAGTTCCTAGTGCCCACTTCATCTGAGAATACAATTATAGCTGCAGCTTATAGCTCTGAGGAATTAGGAGATTGTCCGGGATTTCTAATCAAAAACGATTTTCCAAAATAGTTGAGTATATTCTCAAAGTCACAGATAAAAAAAAACACAAGTATCCCTACAACCTAACTATCAGAGCAGTTCAGAGTCTAATGCGCTGATGCAACTATAAATGTCCGAATTAAATGTTGAAATGAATGCTCGCCATAATTTGATGATTAGTTTCATCAAACGCCACGCTAAATAATTGGTAGAATGTCTGTCCCGCGACGGCACGTGAAAATACGACAATACGCAAACTGAAGCTAGATAATGAAAATCATCCCAGAATTAACACTTCACTCGCAAATGATTTTATGGTTACGCGTATCTCAAGTAACTTAATACGGTATCCGAGGCTGTTTGTAGCAGTGATACCGACGCGACGCGACGCGACTCCCGACACAGATGGCGTGTTATTCAGCGTCAGGAGAGAACTGGGGCCTTGCTTCCTCGCGCAGCGTTCTTATATATAAAGCCGCGGTGCGGATGGCTAAGGGAACGCCTGATCAAATCTCTCCCGACTAGCCGCTGGGCTAGTAACGCACCACTTCAAGTTACATAATAAATCATAGCTTCTCTTGCTGATGGCCGATGAAGCTCTTAATTTAAATGTGCATTCAGCACGCAGGTAAGTATTGACAATAAAATTTTGACGTGGCTAAGTTAAATATTTTGGGCGAGAGAATTAATTTAATTACACTGCACGCAGTAGATGATCTCTGAACTGGCCCTTTTGAGATCCGCTATCGCTATAATTTTATAGGTATTCAAAAGAAACTTTTCACAACTTCATAGTCATAGCGGACCTCCAACCTATTTAAATCTAAACTTCCTAGCCTTATTTATTAGCCTACTTAATCTATCTTGCTTCCTTCAGTTTTGAGACGAAAACCACAAAATCATGAATTTCCACTAAAATCTTAATTTGTGAAATCCAAAGTACTGTTTTTATTAAATCATTATGAAAGATGAATCTAAATATAAATTTTGAAGTCTCTAGCTCTTTTCTGTTGCGCCAATGATTTTTTCAGAAAAACGTCAAAATTTCGAAAATGGCTGAAGTTATCGAACTGATATTTAACACATATTAATTTAGTATTACTTTTGACATGCCAGAAAAGTTTTAGGTTCTTTGCTTGATTTTTAAAGTATTGAGTAACATTTATGACGTCAGAGCTAGTTACAGCAGACTGGCTGGCACACAATGGAAAGACCGATGTGAGTTTATTACGGCGTGAGTAGGCTGCTTCCCTACAAACTGATCTTGTACTTCCCGGATTTCTCTTTTGTACTGTGTATTCATTTGATTTTGATTTTGTTTGAATTTTCTAATTTGTTCATACTCTTCAGTGTCAGTGAAAGCTACAGGTCTTGTGTCATTCAGATCATCATCTACCTTTGTAGATAAGTTAGTGAACTGATCTGAAAGTTCGGCTACTTTATCCGATAGTGAAATTATTTCCTCTGTGTGTTTTTCTGAACCAAGTTTCAGAGTGTCCATTTGTGTTGAAATCGTATGTACTGTGTCCTTTAAGTTTTCCTCAGTTTTTGCAAGTTGCGTAACCGAATCGGTAGATGCAACTGAGTCAATTTTTGGCTTGCAAGGTCTCATGATTTTCATGAACAATAATTTGCAGTTCTTTTATGGCTGCTTCGTGATTCTGTAATGCATTTTCATGCCGCGAAAAAATAGGTTGAAAATGCTCACAAATTTGTGTTTTTACGTCGTTACAGACTTTTTGACATTTCGATTTGATTTTATGTAACTCAGTAGTTAAATCTTCACGTGTTTGTTCAAGCATGGTGTGAAGATTTTGTTCCATTGCGTCTAACTGTTGCTGTGTTTGTCTCTGATGTTGTTCCATTGTGTCTAACTTTTGAAGATTTTGTTGCATTGTGTCTGACTTTTGAAGATTTTGTTCCATTGTGTCTAACTTTTGTAGCCTTTGCCCCATTTGTTGCATTAACTGTAATAACAATGCACTGATGTCTGAAACATGTTCCTCTGTGCTATTCGGCAGTGCATTTGAACCGGCAATATTCGCATTTTGAAAAGCAGAAAATGTGTCTTGATTTATTTGAGAAAACGGTGAGGACGCAAAACCTGAATCTACAGTATTTGCAAGATTGTGTCCTGTCATTTCGGAATCCTGAGGTGAGCTGTTGCCGACCGATCGATCGATAATGCTTCCCTGTTCACTAATTGTTTCACTGTCTACACCATTATTTGCCGCCCGCTCCATTTCCCTATGCACAATTACCAAATTACTACTTTGAATGTCTGTTACTTCATTACACAGCAGTGCTGATAAGCTACGCTTGTCGTCACTATTATTTCTCAGTTTACTTTGGAGCCTAGTGTTACGTTTTTCACACGCCATTATTGTCACAATATTTCACACGATAACACAGAAAAGCACAATTTGAAGAGCAAAAATAAGAGAACACATTAACATAGCACTGAAAATAATATCTAGTTAATTGCAAGCGCAGCTGCGAAATACTTGGTGCAAATTTACATGCATGCCACAACTGTTTTACTGTACAACAATGAAAGACTGCAACTGTTACAAAGGAGATTCTCTCTACTATTACGCGCTAGCAGTAAACTAAAGCTACACTAATTACACAAACTACAAGACAAAATCAGAATATTCCAGTGTGGTATCCTGACAGGGTCGACATATGGAACGTCCCCTTTGAACAATTATACAAGACTGTGCTTAAACTGACACACAATATTTTTTTGCGCAACGCAATCTGACTTTCAAAAATCTCTACAAAAGAATGGCCCTGACTAACATTAACCTATACCTTTCACAAATCACTTACCTCACAAAAAATCTTCGTTACTCGCACTACTGCAATACAGCGAGCGCCACTACTGCCAGCTAAATAAAAAATTCAAACTACTGAAGGCACTAACTACTGATAGGCATAGTTAGCACATGAAAGATTTTGATAGAGAACAAACAATGTATTTACCTTAATAGTCATAATATACATAGCAGTTCATGACATCCAGTCTTACAAATTTCAAAACTCCGCCATCTCTCTCCCCACATCCACCACTGCTGGCGGCTCACCTCCAACTGCGCAACGCCACGCGCCGCCAACAGCCAACCGCCCAACACTACAATGGCAGACAACAACGCAAACCAGCCACAGACCGCACACAGCACAGCCAGCGATCCTCATACAGAGCGCCACGTAACGCCGCCAACAAGAAAACATAAACAGCCTACTTACAGTGTGAACACGCCGTCACTTGACGCTGCCGTCCGTTGACGTCCGTTGTGACCTGACGTCAATTCTACAAATTTTTTTCGTTGTCGACCTGATGATTTCTCTCCTGTTATCGTATGAAGAGGAGACTATATGGACCAGCGGTCAAACTCATTACAGAAAATACTCATCTCGGTTCGCATCCTCATTCTATTGCTAGGCTAAGTTGAAATAATTTTCCGCTTACTGTCAGTTACTGTGATCGGGATTTTACTGTTACTAAGAGAAAACACACACCTATATATTCTTAATAACAGTAGAATCCTGATCAATATTTAACTTTCGGTTATTCGCGCACGTCACTGGTGCCGTAGCAATCAGCTATGAGTACTGCCGCAGTCCATATAACTTATTTGTTGTTTAGAATTCAATAAAGTTTGTTATTTACGTAAAATATGATGTCTCCCATTTTATCAATAGTTTTCCAACGCATCCATAAGTTTTGAATTTTTTTTTTTTTAATTGTTGGAAATAGGCACGTAAAGCACGTCAAAGGTGCAGCAGGCAAAGGGGCGCAACTGTCGGAGGGCTGAATATGTTACACTACTGGCCATTAAAATTGCTGCACCACGAAGATGACGTGCTACAGTCGCGAAATTTAACCGACAGGATGAAGATGCAGTGATATGCAAATGATTAGCTTTTTAGAGCGTTCACACAAGGTTGGCGCCGGTGGCGACACCTGCAACGTGCTGACATGAGGAAAGTTTCCAACCGATTTCTCATACACAAACAGCAGTTGACCAGCGTTGCCTGGTGAAACGTTCGTTGTGATGCCGCGTGTAAGCAGGAGAAATGCGTACCATCACGTTTCCGACTCTGATAAAGGTCGGATTGTAGCCTATCGCGATTGCGGTTTATCGTATCGCGACATTGCTGCTCGCGTTGGTCGAAATCCAACGACTGTTAGCAGAATATGGAATCGGTGGGTTCAGGAGGGTAACACGGAATGCCGTGCTGGATCCCAACGGCCTCGTATCACTAGCAGTCGAGATGACACGCATCTTATCCACATGGCTGTAACGGATCGTGCAGCCACGTCTCGATCTCTGAGTCAACAGATGGGGACGTTTGCAAGACGATCACCATCTGCACGAACAGTTCGACGACGTTTGCAGCAGAATGGACTACCAGCTCGGTGACCCTGGCTGCGGTTACCCTTGACGCTGCATCACAGACAGGAGCGCCTGCGGTAGTGTACTCAACGACGAATCTGGGTGCACGAATGGCAAAACCTCATTTTTTTTCGGATGAATCAAGGTTCTGTTTTCAGCATCATCATCGTTGCATCCGTGTTTGGTGACATCTCGGTGAACGCACATTGGAAGCGTGTACTTCTCATCGCCATACTGGCGTATCACCTGGCGTGATGGTATGGGGTACCATTGGTTACACGTCTCGGTCACCTCTTGTTCGCATTGATGGCACTCTGAACAGTGGACATTACATTTCAGATGTGTTACGACCCGTGGCTCTACCCTTCATTCAAACCCTACATTTCAGCAGGTTAATGCACGACCGCATGTTGCAGGTCCTGTACGTGCCTTTCTGGATACAGAAAATGTTCGACTGCTGCCCTGACCAACACATTCTCCAGATCTCTCACCAACGTCTGGTCAATGTTGGCGGAGCAACTGGCTCGTCACAATACGCCAATCACTACTCTTGATGAACTGTGGTATCGTGTTGAAGCTACATGGGCAGCTGTACCTGTACACGCCATCCAAGCTCTGTTTGACTCAATGCCCAGGCGTATCAAGGCCGTTATTACGGCCAGAGGTGGTTGTTTTGGTACTGATTTCTCAGGATCTATGCAACCAAATTGCGTGAAAATGTAATCATATGTCAGTTCTAGTATAATATTTTTGTCCAATGAATACCCGTTTATCATCTGCATTTCTTCTTAGTGTAGCTATTTTAATGGCCAGTAGTGTATATTTCGTGAACAAAAGTTGAAAATATTAGGTCTACAACTTTGCTTGCACCGTTTTGCTACAGATGGCATTAGCGGCAAGTGGGTTCAGGTGGTTGGTCATAGGTCTAAGGCAATAAACTTGGCATCTGTAAACGTAATCCAATGAAAATATTAATCGATTTGTGATTGCATCATAAGGTTATTCTCGATTAAGTACGTCATCTTCCGTACCGATTTCTCGCCATTTGCGGGAAGTTTTAATTTTCTGCTTTAACATGAAGAAATCTCCGACTGTGGCTCTTAAAATACTTGGTAAGACCAATGGTGAGGGAACTATTAGTGAAAGAACGTGCAGAGAATGTTTTCAACGCCTTAAGAACGGTGATTGTGATGTCGAAGACGGTGAAAGACAGCACGTTTTCGTAGCTAGTGAAACAGACAGTTTCAGGACACCATTATCGAAAGCAATTGATGCGTTCGAGCCCAACACTGAACACAAGCGGCCACAATACAGCGATAGACATGTTAAGGTAATTTTGCAGCATGTCAGAGCTCGACCCCATGTCGCAAAACCCTCCAAAATACACATGGAAACGTTGAAATGAGAAGTCCTATCCCTCCCACCGTATTCTCCATACGTTGCTCTCTCTCTGACTACTTTCTTTTTCGATCAGTGGCATACAGTCTGGCTGACCAGCACTTCCGATCATATGAACAAGCGCAAAATTGAATCGATTCAGCCGCTGTAGTCGTGCGGTTCTAGGCGCTTCAGTCCGGAACCGCGCTGCTGCTACTGTCGCAGGTTCGAATGCTGCCTCGGGCATGGATGTCTGTGATGTCCTTAGGTTAGTTAGGTTTAAGTAGTTCTAAGTTTGGGGGACTGATGACCTCAGATGTTAAGTCCTGCAGTGCTTAGAGCCATTTGAACCATTTGAATCGATTCACGGATCGCCACAAAAGGCGCTCAGTTTTTCCGCCACGGGATTCGTATGCCATCCGAATGATGGAAGAATGTAGTGGCCAGCGATGGGTAATACTAAAAATTACAATTTTTTTTAAGTTTTTCACAGTAAAGCCTCGAATTTCGAGAAAAAACGGTGGAAACAAAGTTGTGGACCTAGTATAAAAATATATAAATAAGGAAAACGGTGAAATGTTTTGTGAAATTATTTGCCTAAAAATAAGAAATAAAATGTATTAGAGAACATTTGACGCGCCTTTGAATGATGCTCGAAATCGTGTACAGCGAGTGACGCACCGGCTAAGAATTTAAAGTTCAACGTTTAAGTTAATCGTCTTAGAATTTCAGAAAGTGCTAGAGGATTTCTGTACGGCGGAGATTCACTCAGTGGTCTCCTTATGTCACTAACGTATTCTCGTAAACATCTCAGCTGCTGGACACGATTCAGGGAGCGTCAAGTGTTTCTGTAATCTGTTTTATTTCTTATCTGAAAACAAATCATTTCACAAAGACATTCGACCGTCCTTTTCCATTTTCTTTTTTTGTTACTCATTTTCGTATTCTGTTCGGTTTACGGTAACTCGGATATGGGGCTAACAACCGTGCCACCGAGTAGAGAGCGACTGCCTGCGCAGTGTGGAGGTGCGATAGCAGAGCCGCCGCAGCCCTCGTGAGGCGGCGGCCAGCCAGCCATTGTCCTCACTGATTGAGCGCGGCCCGTGACAAAAGCGGAACGCGGGGGCAGGCTACCGGCAAGGCGAGCGGCGGGCAGCGGCACAAAGCCGCCAGCGAACCTCCGGACCCCAGGCCGGGCTCTGCCCTCGCCTCGTCTTCCACTCTCCAGCCTGCCACACCCAACTCACACCCGGCCAAGGCTGTCCCTCAACACGCACTGCCTGCACCTCCCCCTCATCCCCCTCCTTTCTTCCGGTTTGATGCACTTCTCCATTCTCACCCATCCTGCTGAGCTGTTCGTAATGTAGCAACTACTGGCATTTACTGTGACCTGTCAAAAGCCTTTGACTGTGTAAAATACAGCATTTTCTTAAGTAATTTAGAATATTATGGTGTCAACGGCAATGCTGCGAAATGGTTTGAGTCCTATGCAACTAACACGAAACAAAGGGTCTCGTTGCGAAGTACCTCTGTAGTAAGGAGTCAGTCTTCATCTGGCTGGCAATTATTTACATGTAGTGCTCCTCGAGGTTCCATCTCGGGTCCATTGCTTTTTCTTGCGTATATTAATGACCTTTCGTCTGTTACATTGCCAGTTGCTAAGTTAGGTTTGTGTGCAGATGATACAAACATTGCAATAAGTAGCTAATCTAGTACAGATTTAGAAATAGCTGCCAATCAAATTTGCACTGACTTTAATAAATGGTTTAAAGGTACTCCACTGTCACTAAACTTCGAAAAGACCCACTATATGCAGTTCAGAACCTGTAAGAGATTTCCTTCCAGCATGTGTATAACATATGAAGACATGCAGATAATAAATTCAGTTGGGAAGGGCATACCAATTGCTTAAGCGCCTAAACAAGTCTGTATTTGCAGTGAGAATGAAGTCAGATATAAATATTTAAAAACTTGCATATTTTGCTTACTTTAATTCTGTTATATCATACGGGATCATATTCTGTGGTAACTAATGATACCGAGCAAAAGTTTTTAGCGTGCAAAAGCGTGTAATAAGAATCAGCTGTGGTGTTAATTGAAGAACATCACGTAGAAACCTGTTCGACGAATTTTGTGGTCTAACCACTGCTTCTCAGTATATTTATTCCTTAATGAAATTACTTGCAAATAATACATCTCTGTTTCCAACCAATAGCTCAATACATAGTTTCAATACTAGGAATAAGAACAATCTACATAAAGACCTAAAATCACTCAGCTCGGTCCAAAAAAGGTTCCAATATTCAGGAACAGATATTTTCAATAAATTGCCAGCAACCATTAAAAACTTTGTTTCAGATAAAGCACGGTTTAAACAGAGTTTGAAAGACTTTTTGATAGGCAACTCTGTAGATGAATATCTTAACAGAGACTATTAGGCCAGCTTAAGTAAAAATGTCTATTAGATTTCAGTTTTGACAGCACTTGTCACAATAGTCAAGATTAGGTATTTTGTGTTTAATAAACTTATTAATAGTGCGTAAACGATGTTTCACTTTGTAAATATTAACTGTTCCCGTTTACTGTACTGCACTGCATTCACCTATTTTGACAATCTCCTGCCAAATGATCAGGGTAGTAAGTACTATATTCAAATGTTTTATGGCTTTTGTGTTAATACTTCCTGACATGTTCCACACCCACGAGAATCAACTCATTTTTTGTCTCTATGCAACGAAAACTGGATCTAATCTAATGTAATCTCTGTACAACTGCTGCAGCCTAGATCCACTTCAGCTTGCTTACCGTATCCGAGCGTAAGTCTCTCTCCACAATTTTTACCCCTCACACGTCCTTCATCTACAGAACCGACGATTCCTTGGTGCATCAGGATCTATCTCATAAATCGAACCATTCTTCCCTTCACGTTGTGCCATAAATTTCCTTTTTCCCCAATACGCCCTTATTTATTAGATCTACTCAAGTAATCTTCAACATCCTTCTGTGGCACCACATTTAAAATGCTACTATTCTCTTCTCGTTTGAGTTTAGATGCTTATAATCCACGTTTCAGTTCTGCACAAGGCCATGCTCCACAAAAATACCTTCACGAAAGACTTCCTAATACTTGATTTCACATTACATGCTAACAAAACTCTCTTTTTCAGAAATGCTTTTCTTCCTGTAGTCTGACTGCATTTTCTGCCCTCTCTACATCTGTCGTTATTAGTTGTTTTGCTGCTGAAACAGCAAAATTTTTCAAGTACTTTTAGCGTCTCATGTCAGCGTCTCTGTCAGCATCGCCTGATCTGATTGCACCTCATTCCATTGCTCTTGTTTTAATTTTGTTGATGCTCTTCTTATAACCTCTTTTCGAGACTGAAAATCTTATTTAGACGCTAGTCAACAGTATGTAATTTTACGAAATGCATTAGACTGTTGCTGCCTGTGATGTTGATGATGATGACGTTGGGTTTGTGGGGCGCTCAACTGCGCGGTCATCAGCGCCCGTACAGTTTGCCAACCTTTGCTCAGTCCAATTTCGCCACTTTCATGAATGATGATGAGATGATGAAAAGAATACAAACACCCAGTCATCTCGAGGCAGGTGAAAATCCCTAACCCGCCGGTAATCGAACCCGGGACTCCGTTCTCGGGAAGCGAGAACGCAACAGCGAGACAGTGATAACTGTGGTAACGATATTTATTCTGGTACCGGTTTCGGTCTTTATCTTCAATGGTTGAATTTTTTTAACCTATTTCCTAAACTGACGACGGTCGGTACTGCCTCGCGCGTTATACTCTTCTCCAGAACCCAAATTGATCTTCGTCGAGGTCGGATTCAACGAGTTTTTCTTTTCTACTCAAAATATATCGTGTCAGTATTTTGCAACTATGTTTGTTCGGAAGTATTCACACCTGTAAGTACCACACCTCTTCGTAACTAGAATTATTACATTCTTCTTGAACCTGAAGGTATTTCGCCTGCCTCATACACCCTGCACGGGTCGTGCAGTACCTCTGCCTCTGCCGCGGCTGACTCTTGTAACGATCTCGATAGTGGCGACGCAGTGCCATTTGCTGCAGCAGCCTAGTTTCGATTCGCACCCTCGATGCCTCAGTGGTACTGCATCTGATACTATTTAGTTCCTCTTCTAGACCCAGTAGTCTAAATCATTCCTAAGCCTTCTGCAGTTTATAGTTTCTTCGTAAGTCCCTTTATAAAGTTTCGCAAACGCCCATTACAAAGCTCTATTGAGATGTGACATTGTTACAGTTTAAATGATGGCAGCTCACACACTGAGCGAGCAATTTGTTTGCAGTCAGAGTTTCTGGAAACAGTGTTGTGGAGGACGGAGAGTTCACTTGAGGGCTTCTGCTGGATGTCATTCTACTATAGCGTAGTGCGTACAGATTGCCATAATTCTCTGAATGCCGACCGAATGGCGTATTTATTATTTGAACACGAAAATGTCACCCCTCGCCGCCCATCTTCGGCGTCGCATTTCGCGCAATTCAATACAGACAAAGCTTATAAATCGGATCTGTGGCGGTAATTCGCGATTTACATTTTCACAGCATTATTTGTAGGCCCTGTATTACTGAAGAAGAATTACTGTTTATTACTGATACAGCTGACGTAATTATGAACGACAGTTTGCAACCGTGCCAACTTTTCCCTGCTGTTGGCTGTAAAAGTACAAGTGAAGATGCTGGTCTTCCCTGCAAATGGAGATGTGACGCCGGTAGTGGTACTTAATCGCGAAAAAAGAACCCTTAAAACTATCTTATGGGATTCTACAAATAATTATTTTTAGATGGAAAAGTAGTCTGATATGGCATTAATAATGTCTCATCAATGACATTCGTAACATCTGTCATTTAAGAACGCGTGGATTCAATGTACGAGGGTCATACTGTAAGTCGTGGCAACTATGGTATGTCTCGTGATAATGCGACGACATGAGAATCCACGATGTGCCTTGACCCGGTACGGCAGTGTCTATCTAAAAGCCAACATGACATAGGATTCTAGTACGTGAGGTCGCAGTCAAGGTTGAAATGAAACACACCCACTGGAACCCTGCGTAAATTTATTGTGCACGATTACAAATGGAACAAATGTGAATCAGAATCAATTACTGTGCTTCAGAATAGGTCCCCAGTACACACACTCAGCGTTGCCACCGATGGGGAAGCCGCTGAATGCCATTAGCATTGCCTACATGCCGTAAGGACGTTCACCATGTTTGCAAAGCGCCTCCCACACAATGGTCCTCTCAGTTGTGGAACGAGGCCGAAATCGCATGGACTGAGCTCAGGTGAGTAGGTTGGGTGCTGGAGAATCCACCTTGTAGGACGGTCAGCCACACGCCGAACGTTTCAGGCGCTGGCAACGAAGCACCCCTGCGTGTGGTCGCAATCCGTCCATTGATTTCGCTAACGTTTCCCGCGGGCTCTCGATTGTATTTATAGTGATTACGGTGATGCTAACCGTTCGCACGATATATCACAGTTACCGTGTTTTATGGAATGACCCTCGTATAATTTTTATTTTGTTAGCAGACGAAGAAAAATTTCTGTATTTTTGCTGCCGAACAGTAGTCAGGGTCTTACTGTGCAACACACTGCAGTTCGGGTTGTTGCTTACGCAAAACCATTACGACTTTTCGTTTAGTGTTCCCACGCACAAAATGACAAAATTTGTTTAATTTGTAACCCTTACATATCCTTATTCGTTGCTTATCGACAAGTCTGACGATAAATACGTGTAACACAAAAGTGCAAAAATCTCAGTGGACATTGGCTCCTCCAATGAGAGTTCCACCTGGAAGATCTGAAAGCACTTCTGTCTCTCTCTGGAATACGCTGCTTCGGAGGAAACCGTTTCATTCGTTAACGTTTCCATGACGCTGGTCGTTGAGCTCCGTGGCAGTCGGTGAAATCACTCGAGGAAATACCGCACGCTGAAACTTTATTCGTCCTGGGGCGTGACCATCTGCAGCCGCCGTCATTATTTTATTTCGACTGCAGCTGCTTTTGTCGTGCAAGCTGTAACTCGTTGTTTCACACTTTTTTAGATTCACAGTCATACTCAGGCAGCGATGTTTTCGCAACGCGGCCGACCTTTGTTTGTTTCCATTGGCAAATACTCATAAACCTAAATCTAAAAGTGTGTATGTTATTAAAGGGCTGTAAGTGCTGATACTTCTATTGATGACTGAGGAAGTTTTAATGAACAGCACTACGTCAGTATTTACTTCATTTGCAGACTAACAATTACACCTCTGAGAAGTATGTTTTTAGGTTATTACGCTTATTTTCCCCTGAGCAGCGCGCCAGTTGTTAAAGTGTAGACACGCGGACATAAAACGATTAGTTTATACTGGCAGGTTTAGTCCACTTATTCGTGAAGTTTCTGATGTGTTTGTGGGAAGACTATTGAATGCAGAGAAATAACAACCACCACATATTAACGTGCCACTTAAAAATATCTCCATTTATTCCCGTCATACTCTGTATAAATCTGATAAAACTAGTTACAAGATAAGGAGAAAAAGGATACTACAGTGTACAAAGTTAAGTCTACTTAAAACAATGTAGATGTAAAGTGTATTACACCTGTTAAATTTGGGCGAAAATCCGAAACTTGTCTTGGATCGATGAAGTAATGTATAAAGTGGCTTGTTGCTGGGTTTCTTCAATTACTGTTCTCGTCTTCAGTCCTAAGACTGGTTTGATGCACCTCTCCATGCTACCCTGTCCTGTGCAAGCCTCTTCATCTCCGAATAACAACTGCCACTTACATCCTTTTGAATCTGCTTGCTGTATTCATCTCTTTGTCTTCCTCAACGATCCCCCCCCCCTACCCACCCACCCACCCACCCACCCACACACACACACACACACACACACACACACACACACACCTCCCTCTAGTACTAAACTGGTGATCCCTTGGTGTTTTAGGATGTGTGGTACCGACTGGTCCTTTTTTCTAGTCACGTTGGGCCACAAATCTCCCCATAGTTCTTCTCAGTACCTCCTCATTACGTATGTGATCTACCCATCTAATCTTCAGTATTCTTCTGTAGCCTATTTCAAAGGCTTCTATTCTCTTATTGTCTAAACTTTTTATCATCCACGTTTCATTTCCATACACTGCTACACTCCATAGAAATACTTTCAAAAAAGACTTCTACGTTAACAAATTTCTTTTCCTCAGAAACGCTTTTCTTGTCATTGTCAGTCTACACTTTGTATCTTCTCTACTTCGTCAGTTATTTTGATGCCAAAATAGCAAAACTCATCTACTACTTTAAGTTTCTCGTTTCCTAACTTAATTTCCTCAGCATCACCTGATTTAATTCGACTACATTCCATTATCCTCGTTTTTCTTTTGTTGATGTTCCTCTTGTACCCATCTTTCAAGACACTGTCCTTTCCATTCAGCTGCTCTTCCAAATAATTTGCTGTCTCTGGCAGAGTTACAATGTCACTGGCAAACATCAAACGCTTTACTTTTTCTCCCTGAACTTTAATTCCTTTTCCAGATTTTTCTTTAGTTTGCTTTACTGCTTGCTCAATATGCAGATTGAATAACATTGGAGATAGGCTGCAGCCCTTTCTTTTCTCATCGCTGCTTCCTTTTCATGCCCCTCAATTCTTACAACTGCTGTCTGGTATCTGTGCAACTTGTAAATAGCCTTTCGCTCACTGTATTTTACCCCTACTGCTTTCAGAATTTCAAAGAGAGTATTCCAGTCAAAATTCTCAAAAGCTTTCTCCAAGTCTACAAATGCTTTGCATTTCCTTAACCTATCTTCTAAGATAAGTCGTACGGTCAGTATGGCCTCGCGTGTGTCCACATTTCTCCGAAATCCAAACTGATCTTCACCGAGGTCGGCTTCTACTAGTTTTTCCATTCTCCTACAAGGAATTCGTGTTAGTATTTTGCAGCCATGACATGTCAAACTGATAGTTCTGTAATATTCACACCTGTTAGCACCTGCTTCCTTTGGAACTGTACTTATTACTCGTACATCCTTCTTGAAGCTGGGGATATTTCGCCTGTCTCTTACATTTAGACACCAGATGGAAGAGTCTTGTCGTGGCGCTCTCTGCCAAGGAAACCTTTAGGTCTGACGGGCAGTGGTCTACTCACGGTGCCTTTTTTCGACTTAGGTCTTTCAATGCTCTGTCAAATTATTCTCGCTATATCATGTCTCCCATCACACCTTCATCAAAGTGCTCTTCCATTTTTATAACATTGCCTGCAAGTTCATCTCCCTCATATAGACCCTCCATATACTCCTTCTACTTTCCAGCTTCCCCTTCTTTGCTTAGGACTGGTTTTGCATCTGAGCTCTTGATATTCATATAGCTGCTTTTCTTTCCTCCAAAGGCAACTTTAACTTTCCTGTAGGCGGCATCTATTATGCCCCTAGTGATACATCCTCCTATATCTTCACATTTGTCATCTAGCCATTCCTGTGCTCCCTTTTTGCACATTCTGTCAGTCTCATTTTTTAAAAGTTTGTATTCCATTTCTCCTGTTTCATTTGATGCATTTTTATGTTTTCTCCTTTCATCAATTAAATCTCCGATGTTGTCCAAGGCTTTGTTCGAGGCCTTGTCTTTTTACCTATTTGATCCACTGCTGCCTTTCATCTCTTAAACTTACAAATTCTTCTTCTACTGTATTCCTTTCCCCCGTTCTCGTCTGTCGTTGCCCAATCCTCCCTCTGAAACTTAACAACAACCTCTGGTTCTTTCAGCGTATCCAGGTCCCACTTCCTTAATTTCCTAACTTTTTTGCAATTTGTTTAGCTTTAATCTGCAGGTCATAACCAATAAATTGTCAGCTGAGCCCACATCTACCACTGGAAATGTCTTACAATTTAAAGTCTGGTTCCGAAATCTCTTTCTTGTCATTATATAATCAATCTGAAATATTCCGTTGTTTCCACATCTCTTCGACGTATACAGCCTTCTTTTATGATGCTTGAACCAAGTGTTGGCAATGATTAAATCATGCTCTGTGCAAAATTATAGCAGACGGCTTCCTCCTTCATTTCTTTCTCCTAGTCTACATTCAACTACAATTTTTTCCTTCTCTTTCTTTTCCCACTATCGAGTTCCAATCCCCCATCACAATTAAATTTTCGTCTCCTTTAACTGTCTGAACAATTTCTTTTATCCCATCATACATTTCTTCCATCTCTTCATCATCTCTGGAGATTGACATGTAAACTAGTACCATTGTGAGCTTCGTGTATATCTTGGCTACGATAATGCGTCACTATGCTGTTCATAGTAGGTTAATCACATTCCTATTTTCTTATTCATGATTCAACCTACTTCTGCATTACCCCTATTTGATTTTGTATTTATAACCCTGAATTCACCTAAGTCCTGCGCCTGCTGCCACCGAACTTCACTAATTCCCATTACATCTAACTTCAACCCATACATTTCCCTTTTAAATTTTCTAACCTACCTGCCAGATTAAGGGCTCTAACATTCCAAGTTCCGATACGTAGAGCGCCAGTTTTCTTTTTCCTGATGACATCTTCTGAGTAGTCCCCACCCGGAGATCCGAATGGCGGTTTATTTTACCTTCGAAATATTTTACTCAAGAGCATGCCATCATCATTTTTTCGTACAATTGAGCTGCTTGCCTTCGGGAAAAATTACGGCTGTAGTTTCCCCTTGCTTTCAGCCATTCGCAGTAGATGCACAGCAAGGCCGTTTTAGTTGATGTTACAAAAGCAGAATCATCCAGGCTGTCGCCCCTGCAGCCGCTGAAAATTCTGCTGCCCATCTTCAATTATACGCTTCACTTATCCCCTCATTTAAATACGTAACCGTTTGGCTGCGGTGTCTCTTGCGAGAACCACGTCCTGTTACAGTCAGCAAGTGGCGGCTGCATTCGACCTTGGGCGCTACCGAGCAGCACAGCCCACGCGCAGTCTTGTTAAAACATGGCGGCCGACGGACGACTGAGCATCTCCTGTGTGTCTTGTCTCTGTACATCTATATCTACATTCCGCAAACCACCTGTCTGAACCCCCCTCTTCTCTAGTTTCTTCGCTAATAGCGCCTCGGAAGAATTACCGTTGGCAAACCTCCGTATCGTCTCTAGTTTCTCGGATTTTCTCATTGTGTTCGTATTGCGAGACATATGTGAGAGGAAGTGATTTGTCGTCAGATTCCTCCCGGAACGTACTCTATAGGAATTTTAACAGTAAACCCCTCCGTGATACGCAACGCCTCTCTTGTACCGCCTGCTATTATAGTTTATGAAGCACGTGCGCGGTTGTCTCGCACCGACTAACCGATCCCGTGACGAAAGCGCTGCTCTTCCTTAGAACTCGCCCAGCACTTCTGTTAATCCAACCCACTAAGTGTCGAAGGCTAATGACCAATACTCAAGAATGGGTTGAACAACTGTTTTGTAAGCCATTTCCTTCGTTTCTTTAATATTCCCTCGGTGAATCTCCGTCTGGCATCAGCTTTTTCTACAGTTGTCTTTATGTGTGCGTTCCACTTTACGTCGCAACGGACGGTTTCTCCTGGGTATTTTACTGCAGTTACTGTTTCCAGTTATTTGCTGTCAGCTGTGTAATCGTGCAGTAGTGGATTTCTTCGACTCCTTGTGTGCAGTTTCCAGAACTCTTATGACACCGTTCGTCACAAGCGACTTCTAAATGAACTGCGTGGCTACGGAGTGCCGCCTCAGTTGTGCGACTGCATTCGTGATTTCCCATCAGAAACGTCACAGTTCGTAACAACTGACGGAAGTCAACGAGTAAAAGGGAAGTGATATTTGGCGTTGCCACGGCAGTGTTGTAGGCCCTCTGCTGTTCCTAATGGACATAAACAATTTAGGAGGCAGTTTGAGGAGCTCCGTTACATTGTCTCCAAATGATGCCGTCATTTACCGTCTCGTAAAATCATGGGAAGGTCAAAATTAATGATTCAGACAAAATATCCGTATGGCGCAAGCCAATTGAGGCTAAATAACGAAAAGTGTGTGGTCATCTACATGAGTACTAAAAGAAATCCCTTAAATTTCGGTTAATCGACAAATCACACAAATCTAAAGGCTGTCCGGCCAATTAAGTACTTTTCGAATACAATTACGAATAGGCTACCTTAAATTGGACCGATGACAAAGATAATGTTGTGGGGGAAGCTATCCAAGGAGTGCGTTTCATTGGCAGAACACTTACGACAGATCTACTAAAGAGACTGCCTACAGCACGCTTGTCCATCCTCTTCGGGGGTGTTGCTGCGCGGTATGTGGTCCGTATCTGAGAGAATTGACGGAAGACACTGGAGAATTTCAAATAAGGGCTGCCCGTCTTGAAATACGGGAGAGAGTGTCACGGGTATGATAACGTGAATTGCTGTTACAATCATTAAAACAAATGCGGTTTTCGTCGTGGCGAGATCTTTTTATGAAACTTGAACCATCAACTTCCTCGTCCAAATGGGAAAATATTTTGTTGACGCCCGGGAGAAATGATAATCGCAATAAAACAACAGACTCTAGCATTGAAAGCCTTACGTGTTCGTTTTCCCTGCATTCTGAACCAGAGGGAAACGGTAGAGAGATAGCCAGCAGGTCGTTCGATTACCCGTCCGCTAGGCACTTAATTTGAATCGCGGAGTAGTCATGTAGATGTACATAGGTTACATTTATTTACTTTCAGCGTCAACCTCCGGTCACTGCACCAGTTCTGACGCTCTGAATGTCTTCCTGTGATTCCCTAGACCCTTCTGCCGTGGCTGCCTTCTTGTAGACAACCCTATCTCCTGTAACCTGAGAGGAACTGTCCGCCATGTTTTCCCCAAAGTACAGGATTTCATACCTGTTTACATACTAGTTACGATCCGAGTGGAGACTTCTAATTAAATGTATTGAAGAATTCGTCGTAAATATAGGTAGCTGCTCAGCTGTGAACTGCAGTAACTATTGCAAAAATTGTTTTCGCATGTTTGTATTTCTTAATGACCCTGGATGAAGGAAAAGATGGGCCATAGACTGCCGGAGAGACAGTTGGGAACTAACCACCGCTCATTTGTGTTTTGTAAATATACAGTAATAAAAGTAGTTATAACTTGAAACCAGTTGTATGCAGTTGTGTTTCCTCCCAGTCGAAAACTGTACTGAAACAGTTCGTCTCAAAATTTTTCTATTCTTGCGATATTTCCCCAATTGGAAAAGTGGAGAGGAATATTTTTGATGCATTTATACACCTTATCATAAACATACTTATACAAACTGAATAATACTTAACCGCATTTCGTATATAAGCACGGTAGGACGAGTGGTAATTCAGATATTTTTACAACTGATTGGTCATTGTGAGGGAACGCGCACAAGTAACGTAACCTTAAAAGAATATATTTTTTACTACAACCCAACAAGCAACAAACCTATCACGAACTACTTAATATGAATACTGGTAAAAATAAACACTTCTTTTACAACTGGCTGTATACAGGCAAAACTAACAAATAGACACATGTAGTTACTGCATAACACCTATATTTGAAGACATTGGTAATGAGTTCTTAACTCGTCACATTTAATATTTAGAAGCTATAATGCAAGTTCCGAGCCTACATTTCTATAACCGTGTAATAATAAAATTTCAATTTTTCTGTTGTATGAAAAGGGTATTCTGATGATCTCTATAAACATTAATTACTGTTTGGTTCACTTCATGAACGAAGTATCAAATATTTTATAAGAAATATTATAAGAAGTTTCGTGAGTAGGTTAACAACACACTAGGTAAACACCACTGAATCCCCAGAGATGGGGAAAACATGGCGGACGATTCAGCGTGTTATACGTATAGCCTACCCATCTACGTCACGAGGTGCTCCTACAGGCCGTTTCACAACGTAACAGCGACCCTGGCGCGGCGCGCGCCTTAAATCTGTGGCGATGCCACCGTGTACAGACACGTCCCGGCATATTTTTACATAAATGCTTTGAGACCATAAGCAATACAAAAGACGATAGCCTCTTCTCAAACACAACATTAGAGAGCAAATAAAATTAACGTAGGAGCGGATGTCAGGACTCTGCTACAAACATAGAACGGAATACCTGTTGGTGTCAATGTACGTTCCTCTACTGCTATTCGTAAAACGAACCGCATATAGTGCAACCAGTCTGTAGAAATTAAGGCTTGTTCTTTGTGTTTCTACTAAAAGGTAGAAGTTTTATTTGAAGGGCTGCATTGAAACGCAACAATTCTTGCAACGCAAAGAGTGTTTAAAAAGTAACCAGAAATTTACAATTTCGCGTTTTGTATAGTCCAATTCACACTACTTTTTTTGTCACTGTCTTCGTAAACGTGTCAAAAAAGTATCTGTACAATGCTATGATACATGATGGTAATTTAGTCTATTGTCAGCTGTCAAACGTTACGTGTGTTTCGGCAGTATCAATGGTTATTTGTTTTGTATGTAAACAGATTAGAGAATTTGTATTAAATTTTGTCATGAGAAAGGAATAAAGAAAATCAAAATTTTAGAGATGTTAAATATTGATTTCGATGAGTCTGCTATGAGTAAAACAAGGGCTTGCTAGTGGTACAAATATTTCAAAGAAGGCCTTAAAGGGCAGCGGTTTTACAAGCGTAGATGAGGTTACAAATGCATAGTTAGGAGCTCTATAACCCATCTCGAAGTAACAATTCCAAAGGCGTTTCAGGAATTGGAAAAAGAACTGGCATAAGTGTATAATGTGTAATGGGAAATATTTTTAAGAGGGTAACATTGCTGTGGATTAACAAATAAAGTTCTTGAAAAAAATTATATGTGATATGTGAAGCTTTTCACATACAAGTCCAAAATCGGTGTAACTGTTTCGAAGGAAATATCAGTAGTGTTTAGGATAGCTATTGCGAACATGTTTCAATCAATATGCCCTAGAATCAGGTGAATAGTAGTCGAGACAGAGATTTAGTGACAGAGTACATTCAAACGCTGCTGTTCCATAAGCATCACAGGTTTTACATGATTAAATTGAATTCTATCGGCGAAAAATTAATCAATTTTATCATGAAGTTCTTAAATTATTGCTGATTTTTTACAACTAGTGATGAAGGTATTTATTGCTTTGGGCCACGTTTGACTTCATTTATCTTGGAAAACTGTTTAACACTTTTACTACCATGTAGTACATGTTTACCAGAAGAAACTTTATAGTGTATGAACCCTAATCAGGTTTGAGAGCACATACAACGTATTTTTTAAAAGACTTATTCATTGTATATTTACATGCATCGTATTTTAGAGGTCGTCATCAATAGTGTCACTGTCGTTATCGTCGTCTTCACTTTCTAAATTAATAACGATGGCGCCTAGTATGTCTTCAATAATCACATCCTTAACCCAGTACTCCTTTTCAAGTTCCTCTGTGTGGAGGCAGTGTGCATTCCAGTCATCTGAGTATTAGTTTCAAAATATGTAATAATTAGGACAAGTGTCTGTATATGTCTTTTCGGTTACTGCAAAATTTAGTTTGGAATAAAAAACGGAAACTCAGAAACTACTATATACCTTCTTTCACTAACTGCAGTAACTTCGTCATGCAAATGTCTCCAAGAATATTTCTTCCTCAGAAGAAGTTTTTGAGTTTTGCGCACGTCAGTTCAGTTGGATTTGAGTCACAGTTATATGGTGGAAGTCGCAGCACAGTGTGTCCATGAGCTTCAAGTATTTTAGTAATTTCAAATACTTTGTCTTTCGGTTTCTGTTGTTTAATTATATCAAATAATTTTCTTTTTCTCATTGACAAATCTCCTCCCACCTTATTTTTTAATAACCATTCAATCATTTTCCTTTCATTAGAGGACCTAGTTGGAAATTGAAGCGTTGGCCATAACAGTAACACAGTTCGGTGGCAGATTCGGAATTACTTTAGTCGCTATCCAATTTGAAAAGTTTTCGTAGTTTATTTGCCCGTATTAGTCCGCTGTTCCACATCCCGCTTTATAAATTTACTGTGCGTTGGGTAAAAACCCATCTTTTGATCCAATAATGACTACAATAATCCTGTTGCTTCCAGTACTATTGTCCATAATGCCATCGACGCCAGGACCCTGCCAACATTTTCAATAAGTAATGTTGTTGTCCACCCAAGCTTCATCAATACGAAAGAAGTTTCTACCTCGCTCCCTTAATTTCCACACTTGGATCAGGTATTTCATCGCCAGTCAGTTATTCCGTTCTCCCTACCAGAATCTTTCGTTTAATTACAGATCTTTTCCATGTAAATCCCATTTCACGCAGTGTCTTCTGTAAAATATCTTTCCGCCAACGAAAATGGATTTTTTGTTTTACGGCAGTAAGTAATTTCCGTAATGTCGGCGCTATTTTTTTTTAATTTAGTAGAAGTCCTCCATCGTTTGTCGAATGACCGATTTCGTGAAACTGTCTATAACGATGGGTCTCCTCCCAAAATTATTACTTTTCCTTCATGGCGATTCCAGTAAACCAAGTGGTTTATCTCAGCGTTCCTTTATTATGCGTGCTGTTGTAGCGATGCTTACGTTTGTATAGATTGTAGCCCCTTCATTGGAGCTGGTAATACTAGCCAACAGTCCTTTTTGTGGTGCCTCCGTAACACACGGCGTCATAACATTAGAGACGCTCGTTGGTCCTCGTATTTTGCACATTTTATTACAATGCAAGACGATTATCCATCAGTTGCGGATACAGAAGTATATCAGTAAGTATACAAAGTTAGCTGACTGTCGGCGGCAACTAAGATCTCACGAAGAGAATCGACGAATATCACTGCACGCCGTTTTACACCTCTTCAGACAGGTAACAGACAACTGGTTTTGGGTGCCCCAGTAGGTCATCTGCAGGTTCTTCCGGGAATGGCCACTTCCCCCACCAAAAGCGCTGCTCGCTCTTGAGTTTACAGACAGACTATAACTTCCGACATAATGTGTTGTTGTTGTTGTGGTCTTCACTCCAGAGACTGGTTTGATGCGGCTCTCCAGGATATTCTATCCTGTCCAAGCTTCGTCATCTGCAAGTAACTACTGCAACCTCCATCCTTCCGGACATGCTTAGTCTCTTGGTCCCTCTCTACGATTTCTAGCCTCCACGCTGCCTCCATTACTAAACTGGTGACACCTTGATGCCTCAGAACATGTCCTACCAACCGATCCCTCCTTCTAGTCAAGTTGTGCCACAAATTCCTCTTATCCCCAATTCTATTCAGTTCCTCCTCATTAATCACGTGAACTACAAATCTAATCTTCAACATTCTTTTGTAACACCAGAGTTCGAAAGCTTTTATTCTCTTCTTGTCTAAACTATTTATCGTCCATGTTTCACTTTCATACGTGGCTACACTCAATACAAATACTTTCAGAACAGACTTCCTGTCACTCCAATCTATACTCGCCAGTCTACGAGGTGCGACAATAAAGTAATGGCACTGATGTGAAAAAAAATGTTGCTTCCCGTTTTAGTGAAGTTTAGTGTTGTCTCCTTCAAAGTAGTTCCCTTCCGATAGCACACACTTTTTCCAGCGCATCTGCCATTAATGGTAACATTTCTGAAACTCATCTTCTGTAATATCCTCCAAGACCCTCGTCACAGCTTTTTGGACATCTTGTGTTGTTTGAAAATGATGACCCTTGACCGCCGTTTTGACTCTTGGAAATAGAAAAAAGTCGCACGGAGCGATATCTGGTGAATAAGGTAGCTGTGGTAGGAATAAAATTTGTTTTGAGGTTAAAAATGCAGTATGGGATGGCGCATTATCGTGATGCAGAATCCACCAAGATCTTGAGTTATTACTAGACGAACCACTTCTCGATTGATGTTCAGTTCTTCTGCAATCATTTTCACGGATAATATTCGATCAGATCGTATGAGTTCACACACCCTGGCCAAGTTGACATCCGTCTGTGAGGTTGATGGTCGTCTACTGCGGTCTTCATCTTCAACATTCGTTCTGCCTTCACTAAACATTTTATGCCAACGAAAAACTTGAGCTCTTGATTTAACCTCATGTGCAAAAGCCTTCTGAAGCTTACCGTAAGTTGTCGCCTTTTCACCCAATTTAACGCAAGAAGAAGTGGCATACCGTCGCGCAGTATTATGCGGTCCCATTTCCGTGACGAGAGACACAAACACGTGTTAACTTATTACAGCACAACTCACGACTGAGCAGTTGCATCGATGCACTGGTTGGACTAGAAGCAGCTTATAGACCAGCCGGCCGTTGTGGCCGAGTGGTTCAAGGCGCTTCAGTCCGGAACCGCGCTGCTGCTACAGTCGCAGGTTAGAATCCTGCCTTGGGCTTGAATGTGTCTGATGTCCTTAGGTTAGTTCGATTGAAGTAGTTGTAAGTCTAGGGGACTGATGACCTCAGATGTTATGTCCCAAGATGCTTAGAGCCCCTTGGAGTTTATAGACCAAGGTCAAAGGTATTGTGCCTACGCAAACCTGCAGGGTTGCCACATCTTCCAAATAAAATCGGTCTCATTACTTTATTGTCGCACCTCGTACATTTTATATCCTCTCTAGGTCGACAACATCAGTTATTTTTCTCCCCAAATATCAAAATTCGTTAACTACTTTGTCTCACTTCATAATCTAATTCCCTCAGCATCACCCGATTTAATTTGACTACATTCAATTATCCTCATTTTGCTTTTGTTGATGTTCGTCTTATATCCTCCTTTCAAGCCATTGTCCATTCCGTTCAACTGGTATCCAGGTCCTTCGCTGTCTCCGACAGAATTGCAATGTGATCAACAAACGTCAAACTTTTTGTTTCTTCTCCATGGATTTTTAATTCCTACCCCAAATTTTTCTTTTGTTTCTGTTAATGTTTGCTCAATATACAAATCGAATAACATCTAGGATAGGCTAAAACCCTGTTTTACTCGCTTCCCAACCACTGCTTCCCTTTCGTGCCCCTCGACTCCTGCCATCTGGTTTCTGTACAAATTGTATTTGACCCCTGGCATCCTCATAATTTGAAAGAGAGTATTCCAGTCAACATTGTCAAAAACTTTCTCTAAGTCTACAAACGCTAGAAACGTAGGTTAGCCTTCCTTAAACTATCTTCTAAGAAAATTCGTAGGGTCAGTATTGCCTCACCTGCTGCAACATTTCTACGGAATCCAAACTGATTTTCCCCGAGGTCGGCTTCTAACAGTTTTTCTGTTCGTCTGTAAAGAATTCGTGTTAGTATTTTGCAGCTGTGACTTACTAAAGTGTAATCAAAATATTCACGGGTGTGCTGCCGGTCTATAGTGTTCAACGGGCACAATATTTCGGCGATCATACATGTCGGTATCATCAGGTGAACTGACGGACTGAGCTCCTGTGAACGTGCCGGCACGGAGATCCGTTCGCTATGGCTGCTCAGAGGGAACTGGCTTCGCTCGCGGCGGCGGCCGATTTAAATGCCCTCCGCCCGCGGCCCGCTCCCTCCGCCGTCCGCGCCCCGCGCCACGGTCGCGCGGAGGAACAGATTGCGACGGCGTCTGAGATGACGTCGGTGTGATGGCTCTGTCCGCCGTGGTCGTCACAACTATACGTTCGCACGATTTACTCTTGATTAGCCCAATCGCTGGTTCCCAAGCCTTGCTAAGGTTATAGCCACAGTCACGGTTTATGAGGTCGTCATTGGTGCGAATTTCGATGGCCTCTCTAACAACGCTGTCCCTGTATCTCGACGTCTGTACCAGAATCCTCGTGCGGTCATACTCCATAGCGTGATTTTCCGACAAACAATGTTCAGCGACCGCCGACTTGCTCGGATACATCAGTCGGGTGTGCCTCTGGTGTTCACGGCATCGATCCTCGACGGTACGCATCGTCTGACCAATATACGAGTTGTCACATTGACACGGAATCTGGTACACGCCGGCCTTCCTCAAACCGAGGTCATCTTTGGCGAGTTTTATTCGGAGGACAAAACACAGTTCCGACCCGGTGTTTCTTCAGAATGCGGGCGATTTTCCCCGAGAGTGCGCCTGTGTATGGAATAAATGCAGTGCCTACCTCCTCCCTCGTGACTTCATCCATCTCAACAGGTTGTGCTGCAGTGGCTGGGCGGAGAGCACGTTGAATCTGTGGTGTCACCGCCAGACACCACACTTGCTAGGTGGTAGCCTTTAAATCGGCCGCGGTCCGTTAGTATACGTCGGAACCGCGTGTCGCCACTGTCAGTGATTGCAGACCGAGCGCCACCACACGGCAGGTCTAGAGAGACGTCCTAGCACTCTCCCCAGTTGTACAGCAGACTTTGCTAGCGATGATATACTGACAAATACGCTCTCATTTGCCGAGACGATAGTTAGCATAGCCTTCAGCTACGTCATTTGCTACGACCTAGCAAGGCGCCATTACCAGTTTATATTGAGATTATAATTAATGTATCATCAAGAGCGATGTTCTCCAATTATGGATTAAAGTTAAGTATTCAAGCAACTCCGTACTTTATTTAGTAGACTCGACTCCTTTAACTGTTCCAGACCTCACGACAGTCTGCGTGAGCTTAAACGCGTGCATTTCGGCATCCTCTAGCAACACGGTGTTGGCTCTTCTGCCAACATATCAGAATCCGCCACTCTGAGTACCCATTTTTTCCGAAATACAGCTCTCTGTACTTCCTCGAAGCGCCCTGGAAAGTATCTTTACACGTGTCGACTTTGTTGCGCTCAGAGCGACTTGCTGCGGCATAACGAGCGCGGAACAGAGCGGCAGAGACGTGTGCGGCAGTGAGCCACAAGTGGCGGCGCGGCTCGGTGGCGGCGGCCGGTAAGCCGATCCCGCAGGTAGCCAGCCGGGCCTCGGCGGATTGCCCACCTCCATAAACTAGTCCCCTCGCGTCCCGGGCCTCGGAATGTCCCCCGCTGCGCGGTATTTCAGCCCTGCCTCGCGTTCTGTTGTGCCGTGTTATACCTGCGCCGCGCGGGCGCACCTCGACACCTGCCTCTCCGCGCTGCGGAATGTACAGGGGGTGCACAAAAATATGGAAACTCCCAAAATGCACCGCTTTGCCGTCCTTAACACGGTGTAACAAAGCCGTCGGCATTCGAAACAACTTCCAATCGTCTCTGAATCGATAAGTCCAGTTCTTTTACGGTTTTCGAGGGAATCTTTACCATTCTTCTCGCAAAGTAGTGCCGAGTTCACCTAAAGCCGTCGGCACACGGACCGTGCTGTCGAACGTTAACGTTGAGCGTGCCAAGTTCAACGTGCTTCTGTACGCTCCGGAACGATGCGACTTGCGCATACGGTACGTGGACCCCGACGTGGTATACGCAATCGCAACGCACTCCAGCGACAGTTGAGGGATGTTTCTAGTTCGTAAATCACACTGTTTACTCAACGGGCGCGCGTAAAATTCCCACGTTAGCTCTATTAAAACGCACATTTCTTCCATCGTCCACGAAAAGGAAAGTACCGTTTCCAATCAATAAGGACACAGTCTTATAAAAGTTCCATTACAAACAGTGCGTTACAAATTTGGAATGCTCCGCATAAGATAAACATTATTTCATCATTCCCAGATTTTAGTAAAACCCCAAGGTCAGTCTTACTTGATCACTGTTCCTACCCAGTAGCAGAATCTTTGCAACATGTGAATTACGAAGCGTAAAAGAAGAAGGAGCAAAATATCTTTATACAAGCAGCGCAATCTGTCCTTTAGATTAAGCCAATCGAACAAAGTCACCCCTCACAAAAAGGTGAAATTGTATTTACATAACATCAAATATAATAGTCTACACTTATATTAAACTAATAATAAAGTATCAGAACCTAATAAAAACGCGAATGTTAGGGAAAAAATTGGTTGTGTCAGGACGCGAACCACCGCCCCAACAAAAAAAAACTCGATAAGGGACAGGGATGATATTCATTACGCTAAACTAACATGACACCTTTCGTATCTAATCATAGTATGTTACCCCTTCCTAAAAACCTTAATCGTAGATATGTTGCTAACTGAAATTTAATTATAAGAAATTGTACCAAGAACAATGCGTTTTGGGTGGATCTTCAGTGTGTAGCTGCCTTCAAATAGCCTACTCTCATTATACGCAAGTTACAATAATTCTTTTGCCACGAATATGATGTTTCTCATTATTTTATTGGAACGAATCACACAGTTAACAACGGGTTAGCCAGTGATTCTCAATTTGCTGGCGCTCGGAACGGCATATATACATATAGGCTTGAAATGAATGCCAATATGGCGCCTCACAACTCTGTACTGAAGCGAGACAGCGTGCGTGTGACGACGCAGGCGGCGTTGTGCATCTCGTTGGTCAACGCTCAGACGCACGCTCAGAATATCTGACATGCCAGATATTGCTCCGCACGTTCGGAAAGACTCCCGGGCGTGCTGTTCCACGCTGTGACGTCAGAAACTCGGCACGCTCAACGTTCGGATGCACGGTCCGTGTGGCGACGGCTTACGGGTGATGCAGGTCGATAGCGACCGCGCTCCCTTCTCTCCAAAGTAGGCTGTACAGGCTCAGTAATACTGACAAGGGAACCTCCCCATCGCACCCAACTCAGATTTAGGTATACAATCGCACCAAAAAGTATTGGCACAGTTACATTTTAGTGGTTGTAGGTTAAACGAAACATATATTTCAGAACAGAACCCATACATGTGACACCTTACATTACATAGTTTACAAATATGTCAAAATCACCTGTCCTTAAAGTAACATACAGTGTCATGAAAAAAAACATCGCTCTTCTGCACCCAAAAAAGTATTGGCACACGCATATGAATCGGACAGTGTGTTCGTTTTCTTCATTGATGTTCACCATCTAATAGCTAGTGTGCATCCCTTTAGCATCTATAACAGCACGTAAACGCCTAGGAATGCTTTGTATTAAATTCCGGGTGATATCAGGGGTAATTTTCGACCATTCCTCCAGGAGCACTTTCTCCAAGTCGTTTTTACCGGACGGACGCCTTTTTCTGACTTGTGTGTCAAGATGAGCCCACAGGTTCTCAATGGGGTTCAAATCAGGGCTCTGAGGTGGTGTTAGAACCCTTCTGGGGGCATTGTACAGTAACCACTCCCGGGTTTTCATGGCGGTATGTTTTGGGTCGTTGTCTTGCTGGAACTGAAACACCCCAGTAAGGCCCAATTTCTGTGCACTAGCGTGTAAATTACCTCGCAACACGTCAATGTATCTCATATGATCCATTGTGCCGTGAATTACAGCTAGATTTCCAACGCCGGAAGCCGCCATACAGCCCCAGACCATGATACCGCCCCCACCGTGTTTGACTGTGGGATGCATGTGTTTGATGTCGAGGTGCGTATTCGGCTTGCGCCAAATTTTCTTTCTTGCATCAAATCCGAACACATTGAACTTCGATTCGTCGCTAAATATCACAGTGTTCCAAAACTCCATCGGCTTGCTGATGTAGTCCTTGGCAAACTGCAGGCGTTTCTGCCGGTTAATTTCCGAAATGTATGGCTTCTTCCTGGGAGAACGTCCATGCATGTCAGCCTCATTCAACACATTTCGTATAGTCTGAACACTAACCGTCTTGTCGGACGTTGTCTGAACAATCTCAGCAATAGTTGCTGCACTTGTAGCAGGTTCCTTCCGAGCAAGTGCGATGATATGGCGACGCTCTCGGGTTGTAAGCACTTTTGGACGTCCAGGACGACACTTATTCACTGTTGTTCCAGTCTCTTTATATTTCTGAATGATGGCTCTTACCGTGGTGTAGCTCACAGACACCTCTGCTCCGATTTGTCGATAGCTTCTCCCTTGTGAATGGAGCAATACCACTCTCTCACGCAACGCCACTGAATGTTCCTTCTTCTTCGGCCCCATGCTGACCACTATCGCGCACTACAGCAACATACTGGCGACCGGGCCGTCAACAACACGCAGTGTCTAATGTGTCAGCAGATGGCGTTCCGGTACCTGAAAACCCAGCAATATACCGAGATGCCATGCTCTGTGCCAATACTTTTTGTGTGCAGAGGAGATACGTGTTTGCTCATAACACTGCATTTCTTTGTTAATGGTAGGCACTATGGGCAGAATTGTAATGTCTGGTATGTGCGGTAGCACGTACATGTACTGTGTACCGGAAAGTGCGGCGTTTGTAACCAGCAACGATAAATACGCACGTGTGCCAATACTTTTTGGTGCGATTGTAAGTTGGCACAGATCAACCGAGAAAACAGGAAGAAGTTATGTGGAAGTATGAAAAAAATAAGAAAAATGTACAAACTGAGTAGTCCATGCTAAGATAGGCAACATCTCGGAGAATATGCGCTCATGAGCGCCGTGGTCCCGTGGTTAGCGCGAGCAACTGCAGTAGGAGAGGTCCTTGGACAAGTCTTCCCTCGCGTGAAAATTTTAATTTTTTATTTTCAGACAATTATTATGTGTACGTTCGTTCATTGACGTCTCTGTTCACTGTAATAAGTTTAGTGTCTGTGTTTTGCGGCCGCAACGCTAAACCATGCGATTAGTAGACGAAAGGACGTGCCTATCCAATGGGAACCGAAAAAGTTTTATCGCAAGGTCATAGGTCAACCGATTCCTCCACAGGAAAACACGTCTGATATATTCTATACGACACTGGTGACGGCATATGTTGTCGACCCGCCTAACTTGTACACTTGGCGAATGGGTAAAGAGATTCTTCTACCTTGCCCGATTTAGGTTTTCTTGTGGATGTGATAATCACTCCCAAAAGCGTGATCGCATCGGACGGACGGACGAACAGATAATAATTATCTGAAAATAAAAAATTAAAATTTTCTCTCGAGGGAAGATTTGAACCTAGGAACTCTCGTAGTGCAGCTGCTCACGCCAACCACGGGACCACGGCGCTCGTGAGCTCAGGCTGTACTTGATGTTGCATATCATATGCGTAGACTATTCAGTTTGTATATTTTGCTTATTTTTTTCATACTTCCAGACAACTTCTTCCTGTTTTCTCGATTGATCTGTGTTCAGTTTTTCAAGGCCTATCCACTGTGCCAACTTGTAACTAAATCTGAGGGGAGTGCGATGGGGAGGTTCCCTTGTGAGATCCAGTCCCAAAGATTGCAGGTGTTGACACGTGTGAAAATTACGCAACTGTCAGTTTAATAAGTCGCGGCTGCAAAATATTAACACGAATTCTTTACAGATGAATGGAAAAACTGGTAGAAGCCGACCTCGGGGAAGATGAGTTTGGGTTCCGTAGAAATGTCGAAACACGTGAGGCAATACTGACCCTACGACTTATCTCAGATAAGGAAAGGCAAACCTACATTTCTAGCATTTGTAGACTTGCAGAAAGCTTTTGCCAATATTGACTGGAATACTATCTTTCAAATTCTGAATGTGAGACGGTGTCTTGATTTTTCTTTAGTCTAATTTCCATTATCAACCGCAACGTCTGAATTCCTTCTCTGGTGCCTTTACCATTCCTAAAACCAAACTAGTCGTTATCTAACACATCGTCAATTTTCTTTTCCATTCTGCCGTATATTAATCTTGGCGCCAACTTGGATGCATGAGCTGTTAAGCTGGATGTGCGATAATTTTCTCGCTAGTTAGCTCTTGCAGTCTCCGGAATTGTGCGGATGATGTTTTCCCGAAAGTCAGATGGTATGTCGCCAGATTCTTACATTCTACACACCAACTTGAATAGTCGCTTTGTTGCCACATCCCCCAATGATTTTGGAAATTCTGATGGAATGTTATCTATCCCTTCTGTCTTATTTGATCTTAAGTTTTCTAAAGCTCTCTTAAATTCTGATTCTAACACTGGAGCCCCTCCCTCATCTAAATCGACTCCTGTTTCTTCTTCTATCACACCAGACAAACATTCCCCCTCATAGAGGCCTTCAATGTACTCTTTCCACCTATCTGCTCTGTCCTCTGCGTTTAACAGTGAAATTGTTGCACTCTTATTGCTATCACCCTTGCTTTTAATTTCTGCGAAGGTTGTTTTAACTTTCCTATATGCTGAGTCAGTTCTTCCGATGATCATTTCTTTTTCGATTTTTCATACAGCCATTTCGTCTTAGATTCCGTGCATTTCTTCATTATTTTATTCCTCTGCGACTTGTATTTCTTTATCCTGAATTTCCCTGAACCTTTCTGTACATCCTTCTTTCCTCAGTCAACTGAAGTATTTCTTCTTTTACACGTGATTTCTTTGCAGTTATCTTCTTTGTACCCGTGTTCTTCTTTCCAACTTTTGTGATTGCCCTTTTTAGAGATGTCCATTCCTCTTCAACTGTACTGCCTATTGTGCTATTCCTTAGTGCTGTATCTATAGTCTTAGAGAACTTGAAGCGTATCTCATCATTCGTTAGTATTCAATATCCCACTTCTTTGTGTATTGATTCTTCCTGACTAATCCCTTTACACCTCAATCTACTCTTCATCACTACTACATTGTGATCTGAGTCTGTATCTACTCCTGGGTACAATACGGTATCTTATTTCCGAGTCTGTGTCGACCATGATGTAATCTTACTGAAATCGTCTCGTGTCACCCGTCCTTTTCCAAGTATACCTCCTGTTGTGATTCTTGAACAGAGTATTCGCTATTAAGAGCTGTAATTTACTACAGAACTCAGTTACTCTCTCTGTCTTCTTTGATTCCTTGTCCCAAACCTATATTCTCCTGTAACCTTTTTTTCTACCCCTTCCTGACTATTAGATTTTCATATCGCTTTACGTAGTATATTACCCGTTCAGCATCCTCACATACTTTCTCTTGCGACGTCGGCATCTATACCTAAACTATCGTTGTCGGTATTTGCTGTCAATTCTGGAAAGAACAACCCTATAACTGAACTCTTCACGGTAACACACTCTCTGACCTAGCTTGATATTCATGATGAATGCTAGTCTTATACCATTTTCTGCTGCTGTTGATATTACACTATAGTCATCTGACCAGAAATCCTTATTTTCTTTCCATTTCACTACACTGACTCCTACCACACCGAGGTTCAGCCTTTGCATTTCCCTTTTCAGTTTTTCTTCCTTCCCTATCATGTTCAAGCTTCTGACATCCACGCCCCAACTCGTAGAACGTTATTGTTTCGTTGGTTATTCAATCTTTTTCTCGTGTGCACCTCCCACTTGGTAGTCCCCTCCCGGATATCCGAATGGAGGAATCTTCCGGAATCTTTTGCCAGTAGAGAGATCATCACTACAGTTTTTCACGTACAGACCATATATCTATCCCATGGATACAAGTTATGTGTTTTTAATGCAGTGGTTTGCATTGCGTTCTGAATCCTCATGTTGTTGATCATTGGTGATTCTTCTGCCTCTAGGCGCAGTTTCCCACACAAAGGACAAGAGAGTGCTCTGAACCTCTTTCTGCTGCTCCGCCCTCTTTCACAAGGCCTTTGGCAGAAAGAGGGTGACTTCTTGTGCAGGAGCTTGTCGGCTTTTGTTACACAAGAGTATTTAAACTGAAAACTCAAGAGGTGAACCCCCAGTTATCATTACAAGAGACTCGATAAAACAATTTTATCACATAATGTTTTTTAAATACAACTTTTAAATCTGAATTTAAATTTTCAGTCACCTTTTACCTTTAGGAAACAACTAATATTAATCTGATTTGATCCATTATGGCAATGAAAGCTATATATAAATACAAAAACCTCAAAATGAAAGTACTAAAAACAGTTGCACACATAAGATTCAACAAGCACTGTCAACAACTAGGCATAATTCCGAAATATATAAAAGTGAAAATATGTTCTAGCAGCAACATAGCAAAACTTATAAAACATAAAGCAGAAAAACTCTGGCTGAAAACCGAAATAAGGCAATTACATAAGAAAAAGGACTTACTAAACAGAAAGCTACTCAACATGCAGATAGAAGCAGCAAACAACATGGAACCTACAGTTTATGACAGAATTTGCAGGCATATCCAGGAAATAGTCGACAAGGAGTACTTGACGATTTGCAACACACATATCAAGAAACTACACACCTTGACATCCAAACAAGACAAGAGATCCAACCTTGAGATAACTGACAAAAGCAAACACACATTTTACAAAAAATGGTTCAAATGGCTCTGAGCACTATGGGACTCAACTGCTGTGGTCATAAGTCCCCTAGAACTTAGAACTACTTAAACCTAACTAACCTAAGGACAGCACACAACACCCAACCATCACGAGGCAGAGAAAATCCCTGACCCCGCCGGGAATCGAACCCGGGAACCCGGGCGTGGGAAGCGAGAACGCTACCGCACGACCACGAGATGCGGGCACACATTTTACAGTAGAGTGGTAAACATCACTGACATAAAGTTCAACCAAAGAGAAAACGATCTACTCCAAAAAGGACTAAAATACAACGTAGAACCTAACCTCAACAACCATACACTGAAACAGGTTATAGCTGCAACTAAAAGTGCAGCAGATGCTGCAAAATTAAATTCAAATACAAAAGCAGCAATAGGTCACAAAATAAGCAAGCTTCTTGAGAAAGAAATGAATAAAGATAAGTTTAGATCTAAATATACAATAAATGATACAAAAACTTTAAAATCTATAAATAATAAACTGAAAAACAACCAATCCATAGTTGTAAAGTCAGACAAAAGTAATACATTAGTTGTGATGAAAGAATACATAGACAAAACAAATGAATTTTTTGCTGCTAATAACATTCAGCACATTGAAAAAGACCCAACCAAACAATTTCAGAGTAAAATTAAGGAACAATTAAAGAACACACATTTCCTGTTGACAGAAACTGAAAAGAAATACCTTACATGTATGAATCCAAAAGCACCACGCCCAAGATCACAGCCAAAAATACACAAAAATGGATACCCGATACGTCCTGTGGTCAACTCTATAAACAGCCCAGCATACAAACTGTCTCAAAAACTGAATAACATACTGGTGAAAAATTATACATATGAAACAACATATTCCATAAAAAAACAGCATGGTTCTAGCCAAAGAACTAAGAAACAGAAAGCTCCCCCAAGATGCACAGTTTATATCACTTGACATCACCAACCTTTATTCAAACATACCCATACAAGAAGCTCTAACAGTAATACAAAAGAACCTTATGCAACACAAGAAACTTTCATACACAGAGATTGTCGAATTTATGGAACTCCTTCAGCTAACCCTAAGTTACAACTACTTTACCTTTAATGACAACATTTATAAGCAATCAGATGGCCTAACAATGGGATCATGTATATCAGGTACCATAGCTGACATATACATAAATCACTTAGAACAAAAATTATTTGACAGCCAAGAACCCTGCCTAAGGAAAATAGAATTTTATAGGAGATATGTAGATGACACACTACTGTTAGTGAAAGGAGATACCAAAGACATCACAGACATTCTTAATCATTTCAATAATCTAAATGAGAAAATCAAATTTACAGTGGAACATGAGCAAAATAAAAGTATCAACTTTCTGGACCTAAATATTACAAGACACAACAACACATGCACATTCAAAATTTATAGGAAAAACACAATGACTGACACCACAATCCCTGCAACCTCATGTCACCCAAATATTCATAAACAGGCAGCTTACAGGTCAATGCTGCATAGGGCAACAAAAATACCATTAAACCAAGAAAATATGCAACAAGAAATAAACACAGTGAAGAAGATTGCAGTTACCAATGGTTACAATGCTTCCATGGTTGACACAATCTTAGACAAAATGAAGAGAAACCCAGGTACAAACTGCACCACAGAAGAAAAAGAGAAAAACAAATATATATCTAGCATTCCATACATAGGCAATGTATCACAGAAGATTGCAAATATTTTCAAAAATCACAGAGTAAAAATTGGGTTTTCTACATCCAATAAACTACACCAAAAACTAATACATAATATAAAGTGTAATCATGATCCATATTCAGACTCTGGAATATACAAGGTAACATGCCAGGAATGCTCCAAACTCTACATAGGACAAACAGGCCGAAATATCAACACCAGGTACACAGAGCACATTAGAGCATACACCCACAACAAACACACTACATCAGCAATAGCAACACACATACATAATACAGGACACCCATTTGGAAAAATAGAGCAAAATGTCAAAGTACTCCACCGACTAGATAAAGGACATAAAATGGATTTGCTTGAAGAACTGGAGATATATTCACATTACAGGAAATATGAGGATAAAATATTAAATGAAAAACTTGAAAGTGAATCAGTGAATTTCTTCAGATGTTTCGATAATATACTTAAATAAAAATAGTAAAACATAGAAATAAGCAGAATTGTAAAATCAGTATAACTAATTCATGAGCCAAATTGTAAAGATAAATTAACCTCTGTACAAAAGCATATCATAATCTGTGGAAGACCTATAATGTTATCTCTGTGAACTACCTATAAGAAGATCTTTGTAACTGTTTTGTTTATATAAGATATTTTCGATGTGTAAAATGTACAAGTTGTGTGTGATGTTAAGTGTGTGTGACTCTCTACACAAATGGACCATTAGAAAATTGTAAGTACAAATTGTTCTCAAACTTTAGCCACTAACCTCACAGAAAATATTTATACCCAGCTAAAAATCGCGTTTCTTATGTATTACAGTAAAAGTCAACAAAATGAAGCAGAGTAAAAGTCAACAAAATGAAGCAGACTCACACACACTGACAACATCAAAAGAAATGGCTTAACACACCTCATAAAAACGCACTTGAAAATGGGAATTATTTCTCGAAACGCGTCGTGCAAATAGTAAAATAAAGAAAATCGTGACTGGTGGCAGAAGATTTATTTATTTATAAACAAACTAATATTAAGACAGTGGCTAATGGACCAACATGCCATTAACGTACTGGAATGAAGCAAAATAACAAATTATGTACTGGGTTCACCTTCCTACATTTAGAATAAATGATTTTAAAGCATCCACAGATAATCAACAGCTAGATCATACTCTGCAAACCACCTAATGGTGTGTGGCGGAGCGTACTTTCGGTACCGCTATCTGATCCCTCCAAACCTGTTCCACTCGCCAATAGTGCGTGGGAACAATGATTGTCAGTAATCCTCTGTATTGTCTCTAATTTCTCGAATTTTCTCTTCGCGGTCAACACGCAAGATGTATGTGGGGGGAATTAATATGCTGTCTGACTCCTCTTGAAAGGTGGTGTCCCGATATTTCAACAGTAACTCTCTCCGTTATCCACAACGCCTCTGTTGTAACGTCTGCCAGTGGAGTTTGTTTGGCATCTCCGTAACGCTCTCTCACCAGCTAAACGATCCTGTGACGAAACGCGCCGCTCTTCATTCGATCTTCTCTATCTCCTCTGTCAGTCTTATCTGATAGGGATTGCAGATACATGAAGAGTACTCATGAATTGGGTGAACAATCGCCTTATAAGCCACTTTTTTCGTGGATGACTTACATTTCCTTAAGATTCTCCCGATGAATCTGAGTTTGGTGTGCGGTTTTCCCACTATCTATTTTATATGGTCATTCCACTCAAGGTCGCTCTGGATAGTTACGCCTAGATATTTTACGACAGATGCTGTCTCCAGCTGTTTGTCATCAGTAGTGTAGCTGTACATTAGTGGATTTCATTTCCTATGTATGCGCAATATGTTACATTTATTTACGTTCAGAGTCAATTGCCAGAGTCTGCACCATTCGTCAATTCTCTGTAGGTCGTTCTGCAAATTCTTACCATCTTATGGCGTTGCTACTTTGGTATAAACAACTGCTTCATCTGCGAATAGCCTTAAAGAGCACCCGACACTTTCTGTTAGATCATTTATATATGTTGTAAACTGTAACGGTCCTATCGCACTTCGCTTTCCCTTTACACAAGGAACAAATCCATTGACTAACATGGCAGACGGAAATCGCACAGGTCTCACCAGCAATTAACTCAGAATAAGTAATATTAAAATGACCTCAGGTAATCGTTACACAATAGACAAGTCCATTAGTACTTTGAACTGATAGCTCACACGTTAACGTTGCCCATATACAGCCTTACTTCCAAACCATTTTCAACATTAATCAATGAATAACGGGATACACAGTACTCAACATAATGTTATAAATATGGTTCTTGTCAAGACAAGCACGCGCATCCAAAACCATGTGGACTCAATACGATAACCACGATGCGCACCAATGACGTACTTCACTACAACCAAGCCACTCAGTCGTGCGATCAGAAAATGAACTTTTACAAGCTGTAACAGCCACACGAATCCACGTTGGCTAGCCGTCACCAACTACCGTCTCGTCCAACATCACCTTTTTTCTTATGTGGCTGTTCAACGTCGCTCAGAGTCCACAATTCCGCGAATGGCGGTATGCAGCAATTCCAGCGGGCCCCTTCGACAGATTCTTCGTGACTACTCGATCCAACAACGGCGTGGAACCCCCGATTGACCGACCACGTGTCCCGACCAGTCCAACGATCGCCAAGGCGAGGACTGCAACCTGTCGCAGCGAGCAGTTCGCGCCGTTCCAACGGTTGTCTCTACAAGGCCTTGCAGCTAAATATTAAAAGTTACATTTGTGTGGAAATTATGTAGCCTTTTCTCTCCACTTGAAAAAATAAAATAATTATCAATTTACAGTCCAAACTCAACCTTCTCTAATTTCTCTTGATCTACACATTTAATTATAACAGAATACAAAAAAATGGTGCAAATGGCTCTGAGCACTATGGGACTTAACATCTGTGGTCATCAGTCCCCTAGGACTTAGAACTACTTAAACCTAACTAACCTAAGGACATCACACACATCCATGCCCGAGGCAGGATTCGAACCTGCGACCGTAGCAGTCGCGCGGTTGCGGACTGAGCGCCTGAACCGCTAAACCACCGCGGCCGGCTAACAGAATACAGGTCGATGTTTTTATATATGCTACATTTCATGCTTTCTGAACAAAACTAGAAAATTAAAAAATTTAAAAAACGGCCATTTGTTTTATGAAATTATTCGTCTAAAAGTGAGAAACAGAACAGATTAGAGAAACATTTGACACACCTCATTTGCTGTGCATTGTTTCGAGCGTCATTCAGAGGCACGTCAAATATTTCTCTGATTTATTTTATTTCTTACTTTTACACAAATCATTTCACAGAACACTTGGTCGCCTTTTTTCCAAAATCTGTTTTTAACGATTATATCGTCAGATGGGTGGCGACAATTGGCACTAGAAAATATTTCAGTGTAACCTCGGTTCGTTTCTATTAATTGCATTTTGTTGAAAAACTTTGGACAGTTTGTTGACAAGAATCTTTGGGAATGAGACAAGTTGTAGACAGTAAGATTATGTACACTATATTTAATATCTACATCTACATTTATACTCCGCAAGCCACCCAACGGTGTGTGGCGGAGGGCACTTTACGTGCCACTGTCATTACCTCCCTTTCCTGTTCCAGTCGCGTATGGTTCGCGGGAAGAACGACTGTCTGAAAGCCTCCATGCGCGCTCTAATCTCTCTAATTTTACATTCGTGATCTCCACGGGATGTATAAGTAGGGGGAAGCAAAATATTCGATACCTCATCCAGAAACGCATCCTCTCGAAACCTGGCGAGCAAGCTACACCGCGATGCAGAGCACCTCTCTTGCAGAGTCTGCCACTTGAGTTTATTAAACATCTCCGTAACGCTATCACGGTTACCAAATAACCCTGTGACGAAACGCGCCGCTCTTCTTTGGATCTTCTGTACCTCCTCCGTCAACCCGATCTGGTACGGATCCCACACTGATGAGCAATACTCAAGTATAGGTCGAACGAGTGTTTTGTAAGCCACCTCCTTTGTTGATGGACTACATTTTCTAAGCACTCTCCCAATGAATCTCAACCTGGTACCCGCCTTACCAACAATTAATTTTATATGATCATTGCACTTCAAATCGTTCCGCACGCATACTCCCAGATATTTTACAGAAGTAACTGCTACCAGTGTTTGTTCCGCTATCATATAATCATACAATAAAGGATCCTTCTTTCTGTGTATTCGCAATACATTACATTTGTCTATGTTAAGGGACAGTTGGCACTCCCTGCACCAAGTGGCTATCCGCTGCAGATCTTCCTGCATTTCGCTACAATTTTCTAATGCTGCAACTTCTCTGTATACTACAGCATCATCCGCGAAAAGCCGCATGGAACTTCCGACACTATCTACTAGGTCATTTATATATATTCTGAAAAGCAATGGTCCCATAACACTCCCCTGTGGCACGCCAGAGGTTACTTTAACGTCTGTAGACGTCTCTCCATTGATAACAACATGCTGTGTTCTGTTTGCTAAAAACTCTTCAATCCAGCCACACAGCTGGTCTGATATTCCGTAGGCTCTTACTTTGTTTATCAGGCGACAGTGCGGAACTGTATCGAACGCCTTCCGGAAGTCAAGAAAAATAGCATCTACCTGAGAGCCTGTACTAATATTTTCTGGGTCTCATGAACAAATAAAGCGAGTTGGGTCTCACACGATCGCTGTTTCCGGAATCCATGTTGATTCCTACATAGTAGATTCTGGGTTCCCAAAAACGACATGATACTCGAGCAAAAAACATGTTCTAAAATTCTACAACAGATCGACGTCAGAGATATAGGTCTATAGTTTTGCTCATCTGCTCGACGACCCTTCTTGAAGACTGGGACTACCTGTGCTCTTTTCCAATCATTTGGAACCCTCCGTTCTTCTAGAGACTTGCGGTACACGGCTGTTAGAAGGGGGGCGAATTATTTCGCGTACTCTGTGTAGAATCTAATTGGTATCCCGTCAGGTCCAGTGGACTTTCCTCTGTTGAGTGATTCCAGTTGCTTTTCTATTCCTTGCCGGCCGCGGTGGTCTAGCGGTTCTGGCGCTGCAGTCCGGAACCGCGGGACTGCTACGGTCGCAGGTTCGAATCCTGCCTCGGGCATGGGTGTGTGTGATGTCCTTAGGTTAGTTAGGTTTAAGTAGTTCTAAGTTCTAGGGGACTTATGACCTAAGATGTTGAGTCCCATAGTGCTCAGAGCCATTTGAACCATTTTTTTTTTCTATTCCTTGGACACTTATTTCGATGTCAGCCATTTTTTCGTTTGTGCGAGGATTTAGAGAAGGAACTGCAGTGCGGTCTTCCTCTGTGAAACAGCTTTGGAAAAAGGTGTTTAGTATTTCAGCTTTACGCGTGTCTTCCTCTGTTTCAATGCCATCATCATCCCGGAGTGTCTGGATATGCTGTTTCGAGCCACTTACTGATTTAACGTAAGACCAGAACTTCCTAGGATTTTCTGTCAAGTCGGTACATATAATTTTACTTTCGAATTCACTGAACGCTTCACGCATAGCCCTCCTTACGCTAACTTTGACATCGTTTAGCTTCTGTTTGTCTGAGAGGTTTTGGCTGCGTTTAAACTTGGAGTGAAGCACTCTTTGCTTTCGCAGTAGTTTCCTAACTTTGTTGTTGTACCACGGTGGGTTTTTCCCGTCCCTCACAGTTTTACTCGGCACGTACCTGTCTAAAACACATTTTACGATTGCCTTGAACTTTTTCCATAAACACTCAACATTGTCAGTGTCGGAACAGAAATTTTCGTTTTGATCTGTTAGGTAGTCTGAAATCTGCCTTCTATTACTCTTGCTAAACAGATAAACCTTCCTTCCTTTTTTTATATTCCTATTAACTTCCATATTCAGGGATGCTGTAACGGCCTTATGATCACTGATTCCCTGTTCTGCACATACAGAGTCGAAAAGTTCCGGTCTGTTTGTTATCAGTAGGTCCAAGATGTTATCTCCACGAGTCGGTTCTCTGTTTAATTGCTCGAGGTAATTTTCGGATAGTGCACTCAGTATAATGTCACTCGATGCTCTGTACCTACCACCCGTCCTAAACATCTGAGTGTCCCAGTCTATATCTGGTAAATTGAAATCTCCACCTAAGACTATAACATGCTGAGAAAATTTATGTGAAATGTATTCCAAATTTTCTCTCAGTTGTTCTGCCACTAATGCTGCTGAGTCGGGAGGTCGGTAAAAGGAGCCAATTATTAACCTAGCTCGGTTATTGAGTGTAACCTCCACCCATAATAATTCACAGGAACTATCCACTTCTACTTCACTACAGGATAAACTACCACTAACAGCGACGAACACTCCACCACCGGTTGCATGCAATCTATCCTCTCTAAACACCGTCTGTACCTTTGTAAAAATTTCGGCAGAATTTATCTCTGGCTTCAGCCAGCTTTCTGTACCTATAACGATTTCAGCTTCGGTGCTTTCTATCAGCGCTTGAAGTTCCGGTACTTTACCAACGCAGCTTCGACAGTTGACAATTACAATACCGATTGCTGCTTGGTCCCTGCATGTCCTGACTTTGCCCCGCACCCGTTGAGCTGTTGCCGTTTCTGTACTTGCCCGAGGCCATCTAACGTAAAAAACTGCCCAGCCCACGCCACACAACCCCTGCTACCCGTGTAGCCGCTTGTTGCGTGTAGTGGACTCCTGACTTGTCCAGCGGAACCCGAAACCCCACCACCCAATGGCGCAAGTCGAGGAATCTGCAGCTCACATGGTCGCAGAACCGTCTCAGCCTCTGATTCAGACCCTCCACTAGGCTCTGTACCAAAGGTCCGCAGTCAGTCCTGTCGACGATGCTGCAGATGGTGAGCTCTGCTTTCATCCCGCTAGCGAGACTGGCAGTCTTCACCAAATCAGATAGCCGCCGGAAGCCAGAAAGGATTTCCTCCGATCCATAGCGACACACATCATTGGTGCCGACATGAGCGACCACCTGCAGATGGGTGCACCCTGTACCCTTCATGGCACCCGGAAGGACCCTTTCCACATCTGGAATGACTGCCCCCAGTATGCACACGGAGTGCACATTGGTTTTCTTCCCCTCTCTTGCTGCCATTTCCCTAAGGGGCCCCATTACGCGCCTGACGTTGGAGCTCCCAACTACCAGTAAGCCCACCCTCTGCGACCGCCCGGATCTTGCAGACTGAGGGGCAACCTCTGGAACAGGACAAGCAGCCATGTCAGGCCGAAGGTCAGTATCAGCCTGAGACAGAGCCTGAAATCTGTTCGTCAGACAACCTGGAGAGGCCTTCCGTTCAGCCCTCCGGAATGTCTTTCGCCCCCTGCCACACCTTGAGACGACCTCCCACTCTACAACAGGTGAGGGATCAGCCTCAATGCGGGCAGTATCCCGGGCAACCACAGTCGTAGTCCGATCGGGGGATGCGTGGGACGAGCTGGCCGTCCCCTACAAACCCCCATCCGGACCCCCACAGTGATGCCCATTGACAACAGCCTCAAGCTGTGTGACCGAAGCCAACACTGCCTGAAGCCGGGAGCGAAGGGATGCCAACTCAGCCTGCATCCGAACACAGCAGTTGTAGTCCCTATCCATGCTAAAAACTGTTGTGCAAAGAACGTCTGAACTGATCTACAGAGAGCGCAAACAAATCGACAAAATTTAAACGGTTATTAAAATACAAGATTGCCTAGTAAATGCAGTAATGCTGCTACTTGCGCACTGCTGACACACTGCTCGGCGGCGGAAGGAGACTACGCGATTTTACACTATTCAGGTACTAAAACACGATGCTTCAACTCTCAAATACTATAATACGCCCGAAATTTATGAATTAAACAATGCAAGTACCAAAAACACGCAAAGAAATTAAGAATTAAACTATGTAACAAATGAGTGAGCTAGGAGTATACGACTTGCTGCTGCAGCTGCTTGTGCAACTTATCTGCTTATCCAACTTATCTTTCGATTCCGGCCGCAACGACTGAGAGGTCGCTCCGGGATCGGTCGCGCCCGTGCGTGCGTGCGTGCGTGCGTGCGCAACGTTCCGGAGTGGGACGGCGCGAACTGCTCGCTGCGACAGAGGCGGCTGCAGTCCTCGCCTTGGCGATCGTTGGACTGGTCGGGATACGTGGTCGGTCAATGGGGGGTTGCACGCCGTTGTAGTGGAAAATAAGCATTAACTACTTGCTCTTGCCACGTGTACTTGGGGGGTACTGACCAAGCTAAAAACATATTACTCCTGATAGATGTAATTATTAGTCTGCAAGTAAAGTAAATACTGATGTAATGTTGTTCAGGGAACTCCCCTCAGTCACCAACAGAGTAAGTGCACTTACATCGGT
Source organism: Schistocerca nitens (assembly GCF_023898315.1). Lineage (NCBI taxonomy): Eukaryota > Metazoa > Arthropoda > Insecta > Orthoptera > Acrididae > Schistocerca > Schistocerca nitens. The sequence continues at coordinate 634,234,944 of NC_064620.1, read as the reverse complement.
TGCATCCCATATATTAATATGAGTGCTAAGTACTTAAGGTTCAGCCCGGAGAGTTACTATTATTTTACTATCGGTGTATTCCAAACATGTGAATTTCCGTCAATATGGTGTTGTTTTTCCAACGGCTGTAAAAAACGCTTATGGTAGTATCCATTTACGTTACTGCCGAAAATAATAGAAGTAAGCTGTTTAATACCTAGGTACTAGCTCCTTCGAATAGAAAAGAGAGGTTTGTTTGAAACCCGCCATAACGGGAGCCAATGGCTCTGAGCACTATGGGACTTCTGAAGTCATCAGTCCCCTAGAACTTAGAACTACTTAAACTTAACTAACCTAAGGACATCATACACATCCATGCCCGAGGCAGGATTCGAACCTGCGACCGTAGCGGTCGCGCGGTTCCAGACTGTAGCGCTTAGAACCTCATCATGGCAGCAATTCCAGCGGGCCCCTTAGACAGATTCTTCGTGACTACTCGATCCAACAACGGCGTGGAACCCCCCATTGCCCGACCACGTGTCCCGACCAGTCCAACGATCGCCAAGGAGAGGACTGCAGCCGCCTCTGTCGCAGCGAGCAGTTCGCGCCGTCCCACTCCGGAACGTTGCGCACGCAGGCACGCACGCACGCACGGGCGCGACCGATCCCGGAGCGACCTCTCAGTCGTTGCGGCCGGAATCGAAAGAGATATTAAATATAGTGTACATAATCTTACTGTCTACAACTTGTCTCATTCCCAAAGATTCTTGTCAACAAACTGTCCAAAGTTTTTCAACAAAATGCAATTAATAGAAACGAACCGAGGTTACACTGAAATATTTTCTAGTGACAATTGTCGCCACCCATCTGACGATATAATCGTTAAAAACAGATTTTGGAAAAAAGGCGACCAAGTGTTCTGTGAAATGATTTGTGTAAAAGTAAGAAATAAAATAAATCAGAGAAATATTTGACGTGCCTCTGAACGACGCTCGAAACAATGCACAGCAAATGAGGTGTGTCAAATGTTTCTCTAATCTGTTCTGTTTCTCACTTTTAGACGAATAATTTCATAAAACAAATGGCCGTTTTTTAAATTTTTTAATTTTCTAGTTTTGTTCAGAAAGCATGAAATGTAGCATATATAAAAACATCGACCTGTATTCTGTTAGCCGGCCGCGGTGGTTTAGCGGTTCAGGCGCTCAGTCCGCAACCGCGCGACTGCTACGGTCGCAGGTTCGAATCCTGCCTCGGGCATGGATGTGTGTGATGTCCTTAGGTTAGTTAGGTTTAAGTAGTTCTAAGTCCTAGGGGACTGATGACCACAGATGTTAAGTCCCATAGTGCTCAGAGCCATTTGCACCATTTTTTTGTATTCTGTTATAATTAAATGTGTAGATCAAGAGAAATTAGAGAAGGTTGAGTTTGGACTGTAAATTGATAATTACTTTATTTTTTCAAGTGGAGAGAAAAGGCTACATAATTTCCACACAAATGTAACTTTTAATATTTAGCTGCAAGGCCTTGTAGAGAGAACCGTTTGACACTTAATTTATAGCTATCACCAGCTAGACACGAAATATTTTAATTTTCCCTCAAATCACTATTTTTTTTAACTAGCGTGATTATTTTCAAAAAATTAAATATGTTTCTGGAAAACTAGACTTCACATTTGCCAGTTTGATACCTCTTTTCTCCCTTTTCCACTTTTAGTTTGACTACGATAATTCCGACAAAAATTCGTTGTCTAGCTTGTAGGGAGTCCTCTGAGACATTTGACAAAAGGATCAGATTCCATCGCTTTGCTCCAAATGTTCAAATGTATGTGAAGTATTAAGGAACCAAACTGCTGAGATCATCGGTCCCTAGACTTACACACTACTGAAAGCAATTTATGCTAAGAACAACGCACACACACATGCTAGAGGGAGGACTCGAACCTGGCGTGGGAGGGGCCGCGCAGTCCGTGACACGGCGCCTCAAACCGCGAGGCCACTCCGCGCGGCGCGGCGCGGCGCTTTGCTCAAGTTGTCGTTCAGCCAGTTGGCTACGTACGTGGCAGCTAAACTTGACTTATGCGGAAGTAAAATCTTCGGGAATTTTATTGTGGATGACGATTAGCGACGACACGGAGATTACGTAAGTAAACGGAACAGAACAGCTGCAAAACGTTTACGGATCTCGCAGAGAGACAGTTGTGCACGGCTTTGCACACAACGGTAAGAAGAGGTGGGAAAGCTGGACAGGAGCACTAATGTTTAGCGAACAAGGTAATGTGAACAGGTAGAAGATTTACTTAACTCGTATTTCTCCAAGCGTACCAAGATTCGATACAAATAACGCAGAAAGGAACAGAGTCCAGCTATCGACGTCGCAAGGAAGATGTTGTACTCTCTTTACGGCTTTTATGTCGTCTCGTTGTCTCTGTAGAACTGTACCTAGGGAAGCTAGGAGAGGGGGTCGGTTGGTGGCCGATATCCTCGTTCTATAACACAAACTGCACGCAGTTAATAACTGGGTTCTTTAGTCGTAAACAAAGAGCTACTTAAAGTTGTATGTGCTGAGGTACAAGCTCTCTTCTGTATAGTCCACGTAGTCTCAGTGGTTTTCAAGTAGAAGTCCGGTGTGTTCACTATATGGTTGCTATGTGCTAGACACTAAGTGTGTGGCTCCGTACCGGTGATACGCCGGAACTCTGACAGCGTGCAGCCTCCAACTAGCTGACGTACTGGTCCTCCGGTGATCCTAAATACTGGCGGCTGAGAGGGCGTTGGCGGCGCGCTTCCAGCGAGCCTTGTCGCTGGCCTCTATGCCGCACGGTGTGCTGGCGCCAGCGTATGCCAGCACGGGAGAAGCACGAACGACGATGCGAGCAGGTGGCTTGTGCGTGGAGTCCCGTGGTGAAGTGGCTGCGAGCTGCCGCCAAGCGTCCCGCATTGCGGCGCCAGAGGCCGCTCCTGGCGGACAGGCTCTGGAGGTGTGGCGCAGTGGGCTCCACCGGATCCATCGTGGCCGTCATCAGCGTCTCACGGAAACTTCCAATTCCGTTGCTATGATGCCGGTGGGGTGGTATCGACACGTGACACCACATCTACATCTGCATCATACTCCGCAAGCCACATAATGGTCTGTGGCGGACGGTACTTTGGGTACCACTATCTGATCCGTCCATCCTTGTTCCACTCACGAATAGTGTGTGGGAAGAATGATTGTCGGTAACCCTCTGTATTGGCTCTAATTTCTTAAATTTTCCCCTCGTGGTCAATATGCAAGTTGTATGTGGGGGGGGAACTAATATGTTGTCTCACTCCTGAAAAGTGCTGTCCCGAAATTTCAATAGTAAATCTCTCCGTGATGCAAAACGTCTCTCTTGTAACATCTGCCAGTGGAGTTCGTTTAGCAGTGTTTCGAGTAACACTCTCTCGCCAGCTAAACGATCCCGTGATCTTCTCTATCTCCTCTGTCAGTCCTACCTGATAGGGACCCCAGATAGATGAACAGTATTCGAGAATCGGTTGAACAATCGCCATATGAGCCACTTCTTTCGTGGATGACTTACATTTCCTTCAGATTCTTCCGATGAATCTGAGTCTGGTGTGTGGTTTTCCCACTATCTGTTTTATGTGGTCATTCCACTCGAGGTCGCTCTGGATAGTTACGCCTAGATATTTTACGACAGACGCTGTCTCCAGCTGTTTGTCATCAGTAATGTAGCTGTACATTAGTGGATTTCTTTTCCTATGTATGAGCAATATGTTGTATTTCTTTACGTTCAGGCACAACTGCTAGGGCCTGCATCATTCATCAATTCTCTGCAGATCGTTCTGCAAACTCTTACTATCTTCTGGCGTTGCTACTTTGGTATAGACAACTGCATCATTTGTGAATAGCCTAAAGGGCATCCGACCCTTTCTACTAGATCATTTGTAAGTGTAAACAGCAACGGTCCTATCACACTTCCCTGCGGTACCCCGGATATTACCTTCACATCTGTCGATTTTGTCCGTTAAGAGAGACATGTTGAGTTCTGTCTGCAAGAAAATATCGAATCCAATCGCAGTGCGGAACGGTGTCAAATGGCTTACTGAAATCGAGGAACACAGCATCGACCTGAGCGCTGTTGTCCACTGCGCTGTGGATCCTACGAACCAACACAGCGAGCTGAGTTTCGCACGATCTCTGTTTGCGAGTTCCGTGTCGATTTTTATAGAGGAGATGTTCATTTTCCAAAAACAGATACGAAGTGAACATAAGCAGCGAGTGAACCTCGAACTAGATCCATACTCCGATTGTGGCAGACAGTACCAGTGGACTGTGTTTTGTCGCGTCCCTCGTCTTGGCAGGCAGTCTGGACCCATGACGGGGACTGTGACGTCACAGAGTGGCTGGGAAGTGGGTAGGTATGGCACAGTGCGCAGCGGCGCTGGGCACCGGCGAGAGCTGACAACTGCGCGCCGCCCCCCCCCCCGCCTCCCCCTTTCATCTCTTTCTCCCTGTCTGTCTGTCTGTCTCTATACCTGCGGCTGCCCCCCCCCCTCCCCGTATCGCCGCTCATCGTTCACCAGCCTCTGCCTGAGCCTCGGCATTCCTGCGCCGGATGCCCCCTGCGGCGAACGCTCTGCTCCCGCTCGGTGCTGCGCGGCCTTCCTTCACTCCGGTCCCTTCCCCGGGCCCTTCCTTCCCTTTGTACGGCTCTCGCCCCAGCGCCGCGACTGGCCGCCGCTGTACCTGCAAGCCGTGCTGAAAATGCACGCCGCGCTTGCCTCCTCTGATTCGGCAGCCCGCACACGAGTCGGATGGCAACCAGGGCCGCCTCTGAGGTGTTCAAAGCCTCCTAAAAAGGTTTTTTCTGTTAATATACTAAAGAATTTATATAATCGGGGAGCGTTTCGAATATTTGCTACACGAATTTAAATAAATACAGTCAACTATCGACGTCGGGCGATGTTTTGCAAACAGGTAATAAGCTTGTCTCGAGGCTACAGTCTGAAATATGGCAGATATTTGGGGACGTAGCTTCAGCGGACTAAACTTGTTATAGCCATCTGGAGGGCTCAGTACCTGAGGCTAAAGTGTCCCTCACACACTGACGAGGAGAACACGGCAAGTGCTGTATAACCTCCAACACACGAGTCTCGCCTGTCCGTAGATAGGCCGACTTGACCGTTACCGAGAAACCCACAACCCACGGGTCAAAATTACGAGGTATTGCCAATCGTTTTACCGTGGGATACCCCCCCCCCCCCCCATGAACCATGGACCTTGCCGTTGGTGGGGAGGCTTGCGTGCCTCAGCGATACAGGGGTATCTGTTGAGAGGCCAGACAAACGTGTGGTCCCGTTCTTGGAGGGTCTTTTTCCGGCCGCAGCGATGTCGGAGATTTGACGTTTTACCGGATTCCTGATATTCACGGTACACTCGTGAAATGGTCGTACGGGAAAACCCCCACTTCATCGCTACCTCTGAGATGCTCTGTCCCATCGCTCGTGCGCCGACTAATAACACCACGTTCAAATTCACTTGAATCTTGACAACCTGCCATTTTAGTAGCAGTAACCGATCTAACAACTTCGCCAGACATTTGTCTTATATGGGCGTTGCCGACCGCAGCGCCGTATTCTGCCTGTTTCCATCTATCTGTATTTGAATACTCATCCCTATACCCCCCCCCCCCCCCCCCATGAACCATGGGCCTTGCCGTTGGTGGGGAGGCTTGCGTGCCTCAGCGATACAGATAGCCGTACCGTAGGTGGAACCACAACGGAGGGGGTATCTGTTGAGAGGCCAGACAAACGTGTGGTTCCTGAAGAGGGGCAGCAGCCTTTTCAGTAGTTGCAAGGGCAACAGTCTGGATGATTGACTGATATGGCCTTGTAACAATAACCAAAAACGGCCTTGCTGTGCTGGTACTGCGAACGGCTGAAAGCAAGGGGAAACTACGGCCGTAATTTTTCCCGAGGGCATGCAGCTTTACTGTATGATTAAATGATGATGGCGTCCTCTTGGATAAAATATTCCGGAGGTAAAATAGTCCCCCATTCGGATCTCCGGGCGGGGACTACTCAAGAGGACGTCGTTATCAGGGGAAAGAAAACTAGCGTTCTACGGATCGGAGCGTGGAATGTCAGATCCCTTAATCGGGCAGGTAGGTTAGAAAATTTAAAAAGGGAAATGGATAGGTTAAAGTTAGATATAGTGAGAATTAGTGAAGTTCGGTGGCAGGAGGAACAAGACTTCTGGTCAGGTGACTACAGGGTTATAAACACAAAGTCAAATAGGGGTAATGCAGGAGTAGGTTTAATAATGAATAGGAAAATAGGAATGCGGGTAAGCTACTACAAACAGCATAGTGAACGCATTATTGTGGCCAAGATAGATACGAAGCCCACACCTACTACAGTAGTACAAGTTTATATGCCAACTAGCTCTGCACATGACGAAGAAATTGAAGAAATGTATGATGAAATAAAAGAAATTATTCAGATAGTGAAGGGAGACGAATATTTAATAGTCATGGGTGACTGGAATTCGAGTGTAGGAAAAGGGAGAGAAGGAAACGTAGTAGGTGAATATGGATTGGGGCTAAGAAATGAAAGAGGAAGCCACCTGGTAGAATTTTGCACAGAGCATAACTTAATCATAGCTAACACTTGGTTTAAGAATCATGATAGAAGGTTGTATACATGGAAGAACCCTGGAGATACTAAAAGGTATCAGATAGATTATATAATGGTAAGACAGAGATTTAGGAACCAGGTTTTAAATTGTAAGACATTTCCAGGGGCAGATGTGGACTCTGACCACAATCTATTGGTTATGACCTGTAGATTAAAACTGAAGAAACTGCAAAAGGGTGGGAACTTAAGGAGATGGGACCTGGATAAACTGAAAGAACCAGAGGTTGTACAGAGTTTCAGGGAGAGCATAAGGGAACAATTGACAGGAATGGGGGAAAGAAATACAGTAGAAGAAGAATGGGTAGCTTTGAGGGATGAAGTAGTGAAGGCAGCAGAGGATCAAGTAGGTAAAAAGACGAGGGCTAGTAGAAATCCTTGGGTAACAGAAGAAATATTCAATTTAATTGATGAAAGGAGAAAATATAAAAATGCAGTAAATAAAGCAGGCAAAAAGGAATACAAACGTCTCAAAAATGAGATCGACAGGAAGTGCAAAATGGCTAAGCAGGGATGGCTAGAGGACAAATGTAAGGATGTAGAGGCTTATCTCACTAGGGGTAAGATAGATGCTGCCTACAGGAAAATTAAAGAGACCTTTGGAGATAAGAGAAACACTTGTATGAACATCAAGAGCTCAGATGGAAACCCAGTTCTAAGCAAAGAAGGGAAAGCAGAAAGGTGGAAGGAGTATATAGAGGGTCTGTACAAGGGCGATGTACTTGAGGACAATATTATGGAAATGGAAGAGGATGTAGATGAAGATGAAATGGGAGATACGATACTGCGTGAAGAGTTTGACAGAGCACTGAAAGACCTGAGTCGAAACAAGGCCCCTGGAGTAGACAACATTCCATCGGTACTACTGACGGCCTTGGGAGAGCCAGTCCTGACAAAACTCTACCATCTGGTGAGCAAGATGTATGAAACAGGCGAAATACCCTCAGACTTCAAGAAGAATATAATAATTCCAATTCCAAAGAAAGCAGGTGTTGACAGATGTGAAAATTACCGAACTATCAGTTTAATAAGTCACAGCTGCAATATACTAACGCGAATTCTTCACAGACGAATGGAAAAACTGTGTAGAAGCCGACCTCGGGGAAGATCAGTTTGGCTTCCGTATAAATATTGGAACACGTGAGGCAATACTGACCTTACGACTTATCTTAGAAGAAAGATTAAGGAAAGGCAAACTTACGTTTCTAGCATTTGTAGACTTAGAGAAAGCTTTTGACAATGTTGACTGGAATACTCTCTTTCAAATTCTAAAGGTGGCAGGGATAAAATACAGGGAGCGAAAGGCTATTTACAATTTGTACAGAAACCAGACCGCAGTTATAAGTGTCGAGGGACATGAAAGGGAAGCATTGGTTGGGAAGGGAGTAAGACAGGGTTGTAGCCTCTCCCCGATGTTATTCAATCTGTATATTGAGCAAGCAGTAAAGGAAACAAAAGAAAAATTCGGAGTAGGTATTAAAATCCATGGAGAAGAAATAAAAACTTTGAGGTTCGCCGATGACATTGTAATTCTGTCAGAGACAGGAAAGGACTTGGAAGAGCAGTTGAACGGAATGGATGGTGTCTTGAAGGGAGGATATAAGATGAACATCAACAAAAGCAAAACGAGGATAATTAAATGTAGTCGAATTAAGTCGGGTGATGTTGAGGGTATTAGATTAGGAAATGAGACACTTAAAGTAGTAAAGGAGGTTTGCTATTTGGGGAGCAAAATAACTGATGATGGTCGAAGTAGAGAGGATATAAAATGTAGACTGGCAATGGCAAGGAAAGCGTTTCTGAAGAAGAGAAATTTGTTAACATCGAGTATAGATTTAAGTGTCAGGAAGTCATTTCTGAAAGTATTTGTTTGGAGTGTAGCCATGTATGGAAGTGAAACATGGACGGTTAATAGTTTGGACAGGAAGAGAATAGAAGCTTTCGAAATGTGGTGCTACAGAAGAATGCTGAAGATTAGATGGGTAGATCACATAACTAATGAGGAAGTATTGAATAGGATTGGGGAGAAGAGAAGTTTGTGGCACAACTTGACCAGAAGAAGGGATCGGTTGGTAGGACATGTTCTGAGGCATCAAGGGATCACCAATTTAGTATTGGAGGGCAGCGTGGAGGGTAAAAATCATAGGGGGAGACCAAGAGATGAATACACTAAGCAGATTCAGAAGGATGTAGGTTGCAGTAGGTACCGTGAGATGAAGAAGCTCGCACAGGATAGAGTAGCATGGAGAGCTGCATCAAACCAGTCTCGGGACTGAAGACCACAACAACAACAACAACCCTCAAACGAAATGGTGGCAGAGAGGTTAGCGTCGCAAGTTCTTAGTTTTGCGCCCCGTGTTTGAAACCCGACGGTTAGTTTTATTTCTGTTTTTCATGTATATATCCACGTTTGTAGAAGGTTACTACACGAATGTAACGTTATCCTTATTTGTCTACTAATTATGTCAAATGACTAGATTAAGAAAAAAAACGAAAAAATTATTTGAAATTGTTTTTGGTGAAATTTCCGTAGTGTTTTGATTCGTAGACATTTACGAGCACCAGTTTTCGGAAAAGTGATCCGTTATTCAGGATTTATAGCGAAATTACTGCCAAAGCAGAAACCCTCCGCAATGATAACAACGTTTGCCGAATTAGCTTCGCAAGAGGAAATGTCACGGTCGCAAAGCTATCTTCCTGCGATGCTTGTGGTGTTCTGAGTATTTGTGTTTCGAATGTTTCTACGATTGGATCCAAGGGAATGCACTACATCTTCTTGAAGAATAACCATAAGATTAAAACATTAAGTATTAATATGAGAATGAAATATCATAATATGAGAATCTAAAATGATTATAAACCCTCAACATACCATACACGAATATATAATACAGTAATTGTATGACACTTATTCTGAAATCCACTTGTAATTTACAATTAATATAACGCCCTCATGTCTCCCAATTTGATAAGGAACATGCTTGTAATATCCTCCTAAGGACGTAGGCAATTAAATGAAAATAATAAAAATGAAGTAGATAAAAATAATAACCGGGTTTCGAACACGAAGCGCGAAATTAAGAAGCTGCAACGCTAACCTCTTTTGTTTCCATTTTATGAAAGCAAACGCTTATTCTTTTTCCAAAGGAACTTTCCTGGCGCCCAAAGAGAGGCGTGGGGGCAAACTGGACAGGGGGTGCAGTCCGAGGCTTGGCCACCATGTCCCGTTTGTTTCCACCGCCCCCCCCCCCCCCCCCCCTGTACCAGGAATCAAGGAAAGCGTAGGGTGTGTGGAGTAGAGATACAATGAGCGTCAATTGTTTATTTATTTTACACTCCTGGAAATTGAAATAAGAACACCGTAAATTCATTGTCCCAGGAAGGGGAAACTTTATTGACACATTCCTGGGGTCAGATACATCACATGATCACACTGACAGAACCACAGGCACATAGACACAGGCAACAGAGCATGCACAATGTCGGCACTAGTACAGTGTATATCCACCTTTCGCAGCAATGCAGGCTGCTATTCTCCCATGGAGACGATCGTAGAGATGCTGGGTGTAGTCCTGTGGAACGGCTTGCCATGCCATTTCCACCTGGCGCCTCAGTTGGACCAGCGTTCGTGCTGGACGTGCAGACCGCGTGAGACGACGCTTCATCCAGTCCCAAACATGCTCAATGGGGGACAGATCCGGAGATCTTGCTGGCCAGGGTAGTTGACTTACACCTTCTAGAGCACGTTGGGTGGCACGGGATACATGCGGACGTGCATTGTCCTGTTGGAACAGCAAGTTCCCTTGCCGGTCTAGGAATGGTAGAACGATGGGTTCGATGACGGTTTGGATGTACCGTGCACTATTCAGTGTCCCCTCGACGATCACCAGTGGTGTACGGCCAGTGTAGGAGATCGCTCCCCACACCATGATGCCGGGTGTTGGCCCTGTGTGCCTCGGTCGTATGCAGTCCTGATTGTGGCGCTCACCTGCACGGCGCCAAACACGCATACGACCATCATTGGCACCAAGGCAGAAGCGACTCTCATCGCTGAAGACGACACGTCTCCATTCGTCCCTCCATTCACGCCTGTCGCGACACCACTGGAGGCGGGCTGCACGATGTTGGGGCGTGAGCGGAAGACGGCCTAACGGTGTGCGGGACCGTAGCCCAGCTTCATGGAGACGGTTGCGAATGGTCCTCGCCGATACCCCAGGAGCAACAGTGTCCCTAATTTGCTGGGAAGTGGCGGTGCGGTCCCCTATGGCACTGCGTAGGATCCTACGGTCTTGGCGTGCATCCGTGCGTCGCTGCGGTCCGGTCCCAGGTCGACGGGCACGTGCACCTTCCGCCCACCACTGGCGACAACATCGATGTACTGTGGAGACCTCACGCCCCACGTGTTGAGCAATTCGGCGGTACGTCCACCCGGCCTCCCGCATGCCCACTATACGCCCTCGCTCAAAGTCCGTCAACTGCACATACGGTTCACGTCCACGCTGTCGCGGCATGCTACCAGTGTTAAAGACTGCGATGGAGCTCCGTATGCCACGGCAAACTGGCTGACACTGACGGCGGCGGTGCACAAATGCTGCGCAGCTAGCGCCATTCGACGGCCAACACCGCGGTTCCTGGTGTGTCCGCTGTGCCGTGCGTGTGATCATTGCTTGTACAGCCCTCTCGCAGTGTCCGGAGCAAGTATGGTGGGTCTGACACACCGGTGTCAATGTGTTCTTTTTTCCATTTCCAGAAGTGTATTTTAGTTTTTCTCTTTTTTTAAAGAAATTAACATTATTACCAAATGGTTCAAATGGCTCTGAGCACTATGGGACTTAACATCTATGATCATCAGTCCCCTAGAACATAGAACTACTTAAACCTAACTAACCTAAGGAGATCACACAACACCCAGCCATCACGAGCCAGAGAAAATCCCTGACCCCGCCGGGAATCGAACCCGGGAACCCGGGCGTGGGAAGCGAGAACGCTACCGCACGACCATGAGATGCGGGCAACATTATTACCACCGAGAACAGCAGGAAATCGACGTCGCGATGCGGAAGGCGTGGCAAGACGTCAGACTACCGACGCACTGTTTTTCGGGAAAGAGCATTCGGATGACCAGAGAATATTTCGATTCTGTGTGTGGAAGCGGCGGGCATCAACTCCTCATGGCAGGAACATCCCTGTTCCGTGGTGGGTTAAGGAAGACAATTAAAGGAAATGTAAACGATTCTTGGGGGTTCTTGAATCAACTCACGAACACTTTCCTTTTTATTGTGCCGCACAATTGTCAAATTACTCAAAACTAATCTCAATGAGGCAAGAAACAGCTATGTTCACTGATACGAAAGGTGCTCCTCAGTCAGACTTGGATTGTGAGCAATGGACCGGTGATCTCGCTTTCGTGACAGACGTCACGGGGTAGTAGTATTATTTAAATATCTCGTTGCAAGGTAAAAATAAATTTATCGCTACTACGTGTGACAGTACTGAAAGTTTCAAATAGCAGCTTTTGCTTTTTAAAAGTCAGCTTCTAGGAGGAAATACGGACAATTTTCCCTCTCCAGAATCCTTGAATTTAGGTATTTATGGACACATCGGTGAGTACACAAATGCGTTACGGTCATTGCATAAAGAATTTGATCGTAGGTTTGAAGAAATAAAACAAGTAAGACCTGCACTCAAAATTTTCATGACGCCGTTTTTCGGTGCGCCAAGTGGAGCTGATAAAACTACAGTGCAATTCAGTTTTGAGAGACCAGTACTACCATTACAATGGTGATGTGGCTTCATTTTGTAAATGCTTCGATCAACAAGAATTCCGGAGAATTTGTGGCCTTGCCCTCGAATGTGTTGCTATGTTCGGAACAGCGTTTGTTGAAAAATGTTCAAATGTGTGTGAAATCTTATGGGACTTAACTGGTAAGGTCATCAGTCGCTAAGCTTACACACTATTTATCCTAAATTGTCCTAAGGACAAACACACACATCCATGCCCGAGGGAGGACTCTATCCTCCGCTGGGAACAGCCGCACAGTCCACGACTGCCGCGCCCCAGACCGCTCGGCTAATTCCGCGCGGCACAGCGTTTGTTTGTGACCAAATGCTTTCAATTATGAGTATTAACAATACAAAAGCAAGGTCAAGTTTGTCGGATGCTTCGTTGGAAGCTATACTTCTAATTGCGATAGCTCGGTTGTTACAGATATCGGAAAATTAGTGGCTTCAGCGCGATGCCAAGGATAAAGAAACAATATTGTAAATTAGTGCAAAATAAGGAGCGAAATAAGACTATTTTTTCTGTCTGTACATAAAGCTGGCACTATTATTGCTATCATTATTCGCTTTAATAGCGCAACGCCGCCTGACGCTGACGCGCGCTGGTCTGCCGAGCAACAAGACCGCCGCCTCGCTCCACGCACCTCCACTAGAGCGCCGGTCCGCCTCCCCCGCCCCACCCGCTGCTTTCGTCGGTCGGCTCTGGTGTAGCAACCGTTCTGTTGCAAGCGAAATAACCACTGATGAAAGCTCACATTATCTTATGTCCGTGACAACATTTGCAAGAAAACAAATACACTGCAGAGCCAAAAAAAAAAAAAAAAAAAAAAAATGGTACATGTGCCTAATACCGTGTAGGGCCCCCGCGCGCACGCAGAACTGACGTAACATGACGTGGCATGGACTCGACTAATGTCTGAAGTAGTGCTGGAGGGAACTGACACCGTGAATCCTGCAGGGCTGTCCATAAGTTCGTACGAATACGGGGGAGTGCAGATCTCTTCTGAATAGTACGTTCCAAGGCATTCCGGATGTGTTTAATAATGTTCATCTCTGGGGAGTTTGGTGGCCAGCGAAAGTGTTTAAAGTCAGAAGAATGTTCTTGAAGCCACTCTGCAGCAATTCTGGACTTGAGGGGTTTCGCATTGTCCTGTGGGAATTCCCCAAATCCGTCGGAACGCACAATTGGCACGAATGAATGCAGCTCACCATTCACGATCCTTACGTACGTGTCATCCGTCAGAGTCGTACCTAGATGTACCAGGAGTCCCATATCATCTGCATACACCCTACACCACTACAGAGCCTCCACCACCTTGAGCAGTCCTCTGTTGACATGCAGGGTCCATGCATTCGTGAGGTTGTCTCCATACCCGTACACGTCCATCCGCTCGATACAATTTGAAGGGAGACTCGTCCCACCAGACAACATGTTTCCAGTCATCAACAGTCCAATGTGGGTGTTGACGGGCCCAGGTGACTCGTAAAGGTTTGTGTCGTGCAGTCATCAAGGATACAAGAGTGGGCCTTCTGCTCCGAAAGCCCATATCAATGATGTTTCGTCGAATGGTTCGCACGCTGACGCTTGTTGGTGGCCCAGCATTCAAATCTGCAGCAATTTGCAGAAGGGTTGCAGTTCTGTCTCGTTGAACGATATTCTTCAGTCGTCGTTGGTCCCCTTGCATCATCTTTTTCCGGCCGCAGCGATGTCGGAGATTTGATGTTTTACCGAAATCCTGATATTCACGGTACACTCGTGAAATGATCGTATGTAAAAATCCCCACTTCACCGCAACCTCGGAGATGCTGTCTCTCATTGCTTGTGCGCCGACTATACAAACTCACTTAAATCTTGGTATCTTGTCATTGTAGCAGCAGTAACCGATCTAACAACTGCGCCAGAGACTTGTCTTATATTGTCGTTACCGACCGCAGCGTCGTATTCTGCCTGTTTACATTTATATCTGTATTTGAATACACACGCCTATATCAGTTTCTTTGGCGCGTCAGTGTGTGTATGCTCACTGGACAGCTGAGCTGATCTTATTTGCTAATTTCAAAAGCTTCGACATTTCTACTTACTGTCATGACACCGTGATCTTCAACTTCGTCTGCTATTGTCGACAACGACGCCTATGGCGTTTCCTAAACAGCCGCGAATTAAATCTCTCCAAGTACGGCATGGTGCTTTTTTTGTTTACATCCTCCAGCGCACTGCCTGATCTTGTGTCATTTACTTTTTTGACTTCTTCGCGGAAAGTCATTCATTGCAAACTTAGTTTCTCCCGGACTCGGTAGGAACTTCCGTTTGTTGCGCAATACTACCTTTACGCGGTACAATAAAATGCGCAACATATTGAGCGAGTGTCAATATTTTTGAAGCTGTGCCCTCCCCTTCAGTATTATCGCGGAAACGAACAATATCGCTCCCACACGGTCAATATTATTGCGCAGTGCTCAGCAGTGCGTAATAAATATAGAGTGTATGATGGGCCCCTTAAGGGAGTCGTACCTACCCATTTCCACATGTTTTTCAGTTTCCGCTGATTACAACGAAGACTACCGTTCCCTCTCGAACCTCTGAGTATATGAAATTATGATTTGTTGCGTCATTAATTGATTCTTAACGGTATTGTTTTGGTAGTATTAAAGATACACTTTTTCTTGTATTGGTAGAGTTCTAAAGCTACCGTAGACTATCGTAACTAAGTGTGGACTTCGGTAGTTTTGGTAGTAGCTTTGGCCAATCAAGTTCGTAACAGCGTTACCTGTGCGTTATCAAATGGTTCAAATGGCTCTGAGCACTATGGGACTCAACTGCTGAGGTCATAAGTCCCCTAGAACTTAGAACTACTTAAACCTAACTAACCTAAGGACAACACACACATCCATGCCCGAGGCAGTATTCGAACCTGCGACCGTAGCGGTCGCGCGGTTCCAGACTGTAGCGCCAGAACCGCTCGGCCACCAGCGGCCGGCCCTGTGCGTTATGGGTGTTGCGTAGGTGTCAGGTGTTGCCCCATTTGGATCGCTTTGTTTGTGTGTGCGATAAGTGTCTTAGAAGATTGCCGTGGAAACTGTAGAGTGGTGAATGGTCTACTGATTGTGGTTACATAAAGGGACGGATAACGTAGATAACAATTTTGTTCTACATATGTTGTTACGCTCTTATCTGTTGTTTGGAAAAGAACAGTATTCATAACAAAGTTGGAATTGTCATTGTTTACTTCAGGTTTCATTCGAAAACTGTTGATTTGTAATGTGAAACAGATGGATTTTGTAGCAGAAATAAATAAAACAGTAGAAATTTATCTTGTAGCACCAGGAAACATTATTTGCTCAGCAAAAAGGTAAAATCATTAAAGAAAAACGCAAAACAAAAACTATATTAAACATTGCTTCAGTATGTCGTCGAACTTGCACAAAATATGTCTCTGTTATTTTTTGTGTTTGTGCTTGTAAACTGTACTTGCATCCAAAAGGATTGTTTTGGTTAGATAAAAGCTGGGAAGTTACGCAGCTAATTTTTTAATGTATAAAATGCCATTTATATTTTTTTAAGCATATAAAACACCCAATGGACTAAAAACCAAAAAGAAGTTGTCGGCTCCCTCTTTCCCTCTCACGCATTTGTTTATGTTTCTTTCCCTATCAATGCTACCAATACTATTTGTCGTCCTACCATGTTCTAAGTCATTTATGTACTGTACCAGAACTACCGAACCGTAGTTTTGGTAGGACGCAACTGTGGACATTGGCAATTCGATCCACTGTAATGAGGGCTAACTAAGTCTCTAAATGTCTTGCTAGAGCGCACTGGAATACGGGGAGTTATGTATGACGATCTAGCGAAAGTCACGGACGATTGGGCGACATAGGGGCCCGAAGCGTGTGCCGTTGCTTGCACTTGCTAAAACTTTCTTTGAGTGCCTTATTTATGACAATTTTTAGTGTCACTATTTGTCGTTTTGCAACAGGATAAAATTCCTATTTAGAGAGGTGTTTGGGGACGGAAGAAAAGCCGCTGGGGCTGTCTGGCAGCAGAGAGTTGGACGACTAGAGTGGTAACAGAATGCAGCCCAACGCACTACGAAACCTACGAACCGCGACTCACGGCAACCATCTTGGCCACTAAGCGCATCGCTTCTATTAACCCCCCCCCCTCCCCACCCACATGCTGGCATGTAATGAGTGAAGGAGCGGGAGGACATGTGAGGATAAAGAAACCCCACTGCACGTGGAGGACCTACACTTGTAACACGAGCGCTCTTTACTCAGTGCTGTTTCGCGAATTTACGGTATTTTTCGCGTGTGCGCCAGCGGCTACCCACGCCGCCACGCCCTGCACCAGCCGCCAGCCGCCTCAGCTAACATCTGCCATCAGCACCGGCCGTGCCCGCCCGCCTCCCCCCCCCCCCCCTCCCTCCTTCCGTCATGTCAAGTCCTGTGCTAATAACGGCGTTTGCGCCCTACCGCTGTCCCGGTTGATAAGGTTTTCTGTAGTGCCTGTCTACATCTAGATGGATACTCTGCAAATCAGCCTGCTACAGGCTTCATAGAACCACTTTCACAATTCTCAATTATTCAAAGCTCGTATAGAGCGCGGAAAGAACGAACACCTATATCTTTCCGTAAGAGCTCTGATTTCCCTTATTTTATCACGCTGATCGTTTCTCCCTATGGAGGTCGGCGTCGACAAAATATTTTCGCTTCGGAAGAGAAAGTTGATGATTGGAATTTCGTGAGAAGATTTCTCCGCAACGAAAAACGCCTTTGCTTTAATGATGCCCTCCCAAATCCTGTATCATTTCAGTGACACTCTCTCCCCTATATCGTGATAATTCAAAACGTGCTGCCCTTCTTGTTAAATTTTTCGATGTACTCCGTCAGTCCTATCTGGTAAGGATCCCACACCGCGCAGCAGTATTCTAAAAGAGGACGGACATGCGTAGTGTAGGCAGTCTCCTTAATAAATCTGTTATATTTTCTAAGTGTCCTGTCAATAAAACGCTGCCTTTGGTTAGCCTTCCCCACAACATTTTATGTGTGTTCTTTCCAATTTAAGTTCCTCGTACTTGTAATACCTAGGTATTTAGTTGAATTTACAGCTTTTAGATTAGACTGATTTATCGCGTAACCGAAGTTTAACGAGTTCCTTTTAGCACTCATGTGGATGACTTCACACTATTCGTTATTTATGGTCAACTGCCAATTTTCGCACCATTCAGAAATCTTTTCTAAATTGCTTGCAGTTTGTTTTGATCTCCTGATGATTTTACTAGTCGATAAACGACAGCGTCATCTGCCAACAACCGAAGAGGAATGCTCATATTATCTCCAAATTCGTTTATATAGATGAGACACAGCAAAGGGTCTATAACACTACCTTGGCGAACGCCAGAAATCACTTCTCTTTTACTCGATGACTTTCCGTCAATTACTACGAACTGTGACGTCTGTGACAGGAAATCACAAATCCAGTCACATAACTGAGACGATATTCCATAAGCACGCAATTTGACTACAAGCCGCTTGTGTGGTACAGTGTCAAAAGCATTCCTGAAATCCAGAAATACGAAATGAATTTGAAATCGCTTGTCGGTGGCGCTCAACACATCGTGCGAGTGAAGAGCTTTCTGTGTTTCACAACATCTGTGTTTTCTAAATTCGTGTTGACTGTGTGTCAATAGACCGTTTTCTTCGAGGTAATTCATAATTTTCGAACACAGTATATGTTCCAAAATCCAGTCTCGAAAGTACTCCTCAGTAATGGAATCCCACAATGAATTCACCGTAACGAAATTTGTACTTTCGTCATATCCCATCGTATGCCGGTGGACATGCAGTTCTCAGCAACGGCAGACTTCGTGGGTTGCAAAAGGGGAGTGTACGGTCCATGTGGTATGACCTATATATACAGTCCTAACAAGAACTCTTTCGACAAAATTTCGGAGTTTGTTTGCGGTCGCAGCTTCGAATCCTGCCTCGGGCATGGATGTGCGTGATGTCCTTAGGTTAGTTAGGTTTAAGTAGTTCTAAGTTCTTTGCACGACCATGTCTCGTTATTTTGAAAACCTACTTAACTGTGATGAACCGAAAGAAGGATTCGCTGTACATGCCCCGATCCACAAATTAGCCAACTCATCTCCACCTGGTAAAGAGGAGATCAAAGAGATCATAAACAACCTTAAGAATAATAAGGCAGCTGCAGAGGATTCAATAGTGCCGGAACTACTGAAGCTGGCAAAGAATGAAACTCTAGGTGTAGGTACTAGTCCAACGTTTTGAGGAGATCTGGAGAACTGGGGTGATACCAGCTGAATGGCAGTCTGCTTTAATCCATCCTCTACCCAAAAAAGGCTATAAAAATGTCAATAACTATAAGGAAATCTCATTAGCATCTGTTCCATATAAGATTCTCTCCAAAGCGATACAGAACATAACAGAAAGTCATCTTGACCAACTAATTGGGGAATATCAAGCTGGTTTCCGAAAGGGCCGTTCTTGCGCAGAACAGACCTTTAACCTGAAGAACACAATCAGATAAAAAAAAATGGAGGAAATAACTACGTGGTCATGTTTGCTGATTTTCAGAAGGCATATGACTCCATCGACCGACAGGCATTAATGAATATTTTGCAAGAATTTGGGGTGGATGATACGTCAAGAAAACTGATCAAACGAACTCTCACTAATATAGTGTCAAAAATAAAATTTATGGGTGAGATATCAGAACCCTTTACAATCAGAACGGACGTAAGACAAGGAGATGGACTATCCCCACTCCTTTTCAACTGCGTCTTGGAGAAAGTCATTCGAGAGTGGAGAAAGTTGTTAGCCCAAGAAGAATCAAATGAAGAGCGGTTCAGAGTTGATACTAAGAACAAAGGAGTGTACATTGACTGCTTGGCCTTTGAGGATGACCTGGCCATTTTTGCTAACAACATAGAGTCAGCAGTCAACAAGATCAGCAGGCTGTCAGCAATTGCTACGTGCAACTACTTCATCTGCCCTGGCGTGTGTGCCTGTTACCAGCGGATACGCTCACATGTCTTGCATATCATAATCAAATCCAGCCTCACTAAAAGTCTGCCACGTTCTCCGTGTAAAGGCACGTCTCTCTGTTGCACAGCATTTAAATGGCAAAGTCGTTGCAAGACTTCAGGCGCCTCAGGAACTATAAAGATGCTCTTGACGCTGAGCGTTTAGAAGGTAACGGGTTTGAGTGGAAGTATGGATCAAACACCTTTAGGATTCGTGGAGATATGTAGCGTCTATACAACTAAATGAAGGCAGTTTGTTTATTGCGATACGCGTTTCGCTTATTTCATTTAGGAAGCAGGAAAAATTGCCACCAAAACAATATCAAATAAAGACAAAACACACATGTAAACTCATATTTAATAAAAAAAATTACACACAGCAAAATGTATATACATACACACACAACAAATGGAAAACATCAAACCACAACGCCACACAAGCGAAAGACAGACAAATACACAACAGTGGGCAACACTACACACATATGTTGATCACAAAATGGAAAGTGCAAGTAATAGATGCGACGTGACAAATGTGGAGTATGGAAACCAACAAATACGTCTCCAGGACTACAGACATGAGTTAACAGCGCTGGAAATCGTAAGTAACACCGATCGATACGTTCACAGTAAGGAACTTGTGGTACAGAAGTTCCTAACCTAGAAAAACAAGTACACGACAAAATGTAACTACCACATAATACGTTTGTTGTATGTATAAAAGGATACATGTATTTCAGGCCACTGATGATGCTTCCCAAATAAAAGAAGCGAAACGCGTATGGCAATAAACAAACTGCCTTCATTTAGTTGCATAGACGGTACATGTCTCCAGGAATTTAGAGCAACTAAAGGAAAGATGGAAAACAGAAAAAAATGACGACTTTGAGGATTGTATAAGCAACGTATCTATTATTCGTATTGTGTAGGACATATTAAACAATAAATGCCTTTACACAAAGACGATACAGTTCAAAAGTCAAAGAGTAAATAGATTTTTCTAAGAGTAATTATTGTACCACATTCCGCGTTCTATTCTTCAAATGAATAAATGTCTAGTAGTGGAGACTTAAAAGTAGTCTATGTGTTAATTCAGGGAATAAACTAATTCCATTCCAAATTTATTCCAAATCCGTCCAGCCGTTTCAGTGCGAAGAAGTAACAAACATATACCCAAACTTTCGCGTTCATACGATATACATATATAGTAGCTCTGAACCCAGTGTTGCCTTGGCATGTATTTATTCGAGTCTTCTATTAGTCCATCTAATCCTTCCTTGTCTCTCTGCCCACCTCTTCCTTCCCTGTCTCTCTGTCCACTTCCCCCACTCCTTGTCCAGTCTTGCTCCTTGTCTCTTCGTGAGTCTCTTGCTTCCCCCCTCTCTGTCCATCAACCCCCCGCTCTCTGTCCATCTCTCACCCCTCCTCCCAATTCATGTCCTCCCCTTTCCTTCCTGTACCCATTTCTTCCTCTCCACTCTCTCTGTCAATCTGCACCTCTTCCCTTTCTATGTCCACTTCCTGCTCATCTCCTCTTCTTTCCATCTCCTCCTCTCCCCTCTCTTTGTCCATTTCGCACTCCCGTATCTCTGTCCTCGTCCTCCTATCTGTGACCTTCTTTCCCTTAGCTGTACGTTCACCTCGTCGTCTTCCCTTCTCTCTCCACGTTATCGCACTCATCCCAATAGGAAGCTGGTGGTTCTTACCCCTACAGTATTTCTCTCCCGACTGTAACTAATGTGTGCAGCAAATGTGATTGACATCGTTCCATGGGTTTAGGATGAGGTTCTTATCTGTCACTTCAAGTGGCTCTAATGGCTCTGAGCACTATGGGACTTAACTGCTGAAATCATCAGTCCCCTATAACTTAGAACTATTTAAACCTAACTAACCTAAGGACATCACACACATCCATGCCCGAGTCAGGATTCGAACCTGCGACCGGAAACAAACTCCGAAATTTTGTCGAAAGAGTTCTGGTTAGAGCTGTATATATAGGTCGTACCACATGGACCGTACACTCCCCTTTTACAACCCACGAAGTCTGCCGTTGCTGAGAACTGCATATCCACCGGGCATACGATGGGATATGACGAAAGTACAAATTTCGTTACTGTGAATTCATTGTGGGATTCCATTACTGAGGAGTACTGTAGCGCCTAGAACCGCTCGGCCACTCCGACTGGCTCTGTGACTTCAGCCACTTATGCATATTCAGATATAATTCACGTATATTTAACTAATTTCGCGCATTCTTGTTCACGTATTTTGCCTGTATGTCTAGCGAATTCTGCCCGGCAGTTTCATTTTCGTGCAGCTTAATGTTTACGACATCGTATCTCCTGACCCATGTGCTGTGCAGTGCTATAATTTTGCAAGTGTTATCTAGTGGTAAATTTGCATACCGTCTGTGAAATGTGTGGTCAATAGAGTTATAGCAAAGAAGTAATTGAAAAAATCATGCATGATGCTGAAGTTTCTCACGTATCTCATAGTTTATGACATCAAATCTGCTGAACTATGAGTCGTACAATGATATTTTTTTCTAGTTACATTCAGTGTGTTTATGCATTCCGTCTGCGAAATGTATTTCGAATGCAGTTAGTAGTAAAGAAGTAATACATGAAAACGTTATGTTTCTTGTGGTAGATTCGCGGCGAAAAAGTAGTAAGCGATAAACATGTTTTCCTTTCATCGTTTTGTGGAAGTCGTCAGCGAGAGAAATTTCCTATAGGTTCGAAATTACGTGTAAACTTCCTCTACGTACTCTCATGCATAAATACTGGATGACTAAATTATGTGTATTCTCGCTGTTGTGAGGAAGCGGAACTAGTTTCATCCGGCCCCTACTGTGGGCTCTTTTCCAGCTGTCAACTGACTGTGGGATCATCACTTGATACACACATTGGGAAACTGTTCTCTTGCAGAACAAAATGAAGCATTTACGACAGTATATTTTGTCAGAAACTTTTAACTGTAACTGTGTCATACAAGAATATGTCGTCTGCTGTAGCCGAGGTCTCGAACTGTGGGCAGAGCTGTCGCATGCCGGACACTGTATTGACCTCGGCGCGATGGCGCTGCCGCACTGAGACGAGGAGCGTGTCTTCCGGAGTGGCTCGCGCTGGCTGCTGCGGGTCGCTGCCAGCCCTCGCTAACGTCTGTGGTCTCGACTTGCGTCGCCGACCTCTGGACGGTTCTGGCCTCGCGTCGTGCGATACACAGCTTCTTCACTGCCACTCCCACCACTCTGGTAGGTGAGTGGTTTCTACACCCGCAAGATCTGTTCCAGGCAGTAAATGATACACTATGTGATCAAAAGTGTCCGGATACCTGGCTGAAAATGACTTACAAGTTCGTCACGCCCTCTATCGGTAATGCTGGAATTCAATATGGTGTTGGCCACCGTTAGACTTGATGGCAGCTTCCACATTCGCAGATTCACGTTCAATCAGGTGCTGGATGTTTCTTGTGGAATCGCAGCTCATTGTCCACGGAGTGTTGCACTGAGGAGAGGTATCGGTGTTGGTCGGTGAGGCCTCGCACGAAGTCGGCGTTCCAAAACATCCCAGAGGTGTTCTATAGGATTCAGGTCAGGACTCTGTGCAAGCTAGCCCATTGCAAGAGCCGCGTAACCACTCCGCCACAGGCCGTGCATTATGAACAGGTGCTCGATCGTGTCGAAAGATGCAATCGCCATCCCCAAATTGCTCTTCAACAGTGGGAAGCAAGAAGGTGCTTAAAAAATCAATGTAGGCCTGTGGTGTGATAGTGCGACCACACCGTAGCACCACCGCCTCCGAATTTTACTGTTGGCACTTCACACGCTGGCGGATGACGTTCACTGGGCATTCGCCATACCCACACCCTGCCATCGGATCGCCACATTGTGTACCGTGATCCGTCACTCCACACAACGTTTTTCCACTGTTCAGTCGTGCAATGTTTACGCTCCTTACACGAAGCGAGGCATCGTTTGGCATTGACCTACGTCACGTGTGGGTTGTGAGTAGCCGCTCGAACACGAAATCCAAGTTTTTCCTCTTTCCGCCAAACTGTCATAGTAGTTGCAGTGGATCCTGATGCAGTTTGGAGTTCCTCTGTGATGGTCTGGATAGATGTCTGGTTATTCAACTGTCAATCGACAGGCGATGTCGGCTTGTACGATTTTGTGCTGTACATCTCCCTTCACGTTTGCACTTGACTATCACATCGGAAAGAGTGGAGCTAGAGATGTTTAGGAGCGTGGAAATCTCAGATCCATACGTATGACACAAGTGACACCGAATCACCTGACCACGTTGAAAGTCCGTAAGTTCCGCGGAGCGCCCCATTCTGCTCTCTCACGATGTCTGATGAGCAATGAGGGCGCTGATACGGAGTACCTGGCAGTACGTGGCAGCACAATTCACCTAATACGAAAAAACACGTTTTGGGGGTGTCGGGATACTTTTGATCACATAGTGTACGTCTATCGAATTTGGTTGAGATCGGTGCAGTGGCTTAGAAGGAGATGTAGAACATACATAAATATATAAGCACATCCATTTTTGTAATTTGAACGGGATGTGGGATTCGGTGGAGAAGTGCCGAGGACGCCGGAGAAGTGCGGCGTGGACTGGGGGGGGGGGGGGGGGGGGGGAGGTGGGGCACGCGGCGGTCAGGCCGCGCCGCAGATAACCATCGGCAGCGACGTGACGTGACGTGACGTGACGTGACGCGGCGCACTCGCGGTGGCGCGGCGGGTCCGCCGATAGGCGGGCGGCCGGCGCGGCGCACGTCCTGCCCCCGGCGCCACCGCCGCTATTATAATGAGCGCAGCGGCTATCCGCACCATCTCGCCGCTAGCTTAATAACGCCACTGCGCCGGCCGCCTTATGGGACTTCCCCCTAGACCGACATTTTTTCGGACCGCGCTCGGCGGCGGAACACACCCATTAACATATTCTAATACGTACTGCTGTTTGAGTACATTTCACGCTCCCAGCGTAATTTGTACGTCGGAGCACGAGAATGTGCCGAACAGTTGCGAAGGTAAAAAAAAAGCGCCGCGCGCAGCCGCCGGCGGGCCCGCTCTTCACGTGGCGGCGGCACGGGGGCGTCGTCCGGAACGGCGACGCGGACGTCGAAGGCGTCCGTTCCGTTGCGTCTCGTTTAATTTGCTCAGCGCAGGGAGACGGAGCAGCAGCTGCCGCGGCCGCACCGAGACCGAGTTCATCGAGTTTACGGGCCGGCTTCTCTCTGCGTGATTCTGCGTGGGGCGTTCAGTAAATAATGCGACACTTGTTCTTCTCGGCCAATTTCGCTCGAAAAAATGCGGAATTTTTTGTGTTCCCGTAGTTTCGTGAAGTTCCGATGGGTGGCGGCGCTGTACGTGTCCTTCAAAATGATGTTTGTAACGCGGGTGCGTTCCGAGCACAGAGCTTTCGGCGGAGAACCGGAGCATCGCAGATATTCCTAGGCAGCTGTAGAAAAAGCCTACGGAGCCGTGGCGGTGAACTCAAAAGCGCGCTGAGTCGTTGGGGGAGGCTTTTGTCATCGTCGGAACGAGGTCGCAGTCCTGTCCGATGTTCCGCGTTGTGGCCGACTGCACACGGCTGTGGCACCTGCAACGGTTTCGTCTCCACAGACGTGCAGACTAACTTCCCCTTCTCCGAGAGAACGCAGGGCCTCACCCGAGTCTGCGGTCCTGAGAGCAGCCCACAGAAGTTCACTGGACTGTTCTGCCTCGTCCACTCTACAGGCCGGATCTGGCGCGTCCCGACTTGCACCTGTCTGACCGAACGCAGGCAGCAGCACTGCACTGGATGACGGAGGCGTTACCCACGCAGGCAGACGCTGGCTGGCTGCGACGCCGGCCACCGGGCTGGTAACGTGTGGGACCTCCCGCTGACGCGGCGCTCCACGGACATTATATTGAAAAACAGGGTTTTACAGCCAAAGGAGTGGGAAACAATACGGTGGCGTGCAGTTCTGAACAGAACCGGCGTGCTTTCAGAAAAAATGTGTTGCATTACTTATTAGAAGCCGCTCGTAGCAAAGCCAGCCGCCGCGGGTTTAGGGCGCTTTGCCACGGTTCGCGCGGCTCCCCCGTAGGCTCGAATCCTCCCTCGAGCGTGAGTGTGTGTGTGTGTGTGTGTGTGTGTGTGTTGTCCTTGGCGTCAGCTAGTTTGAGTTGGATTAAGCAGTGTGTAAGTCTAGCGACCGATCACCTCAGCAGTTTGCTCTCATAGAAACTTACCACAAGTTTCCAAATTTTCCAAAAGTCTGTGCTCTTAATCACATGTAGGAGACCTTTTACTAGTTGCTTATTAGACACGATTTCTTCAGGACTTGGGGACACGAATATTCTGTCTTTCTGCCCTGCAAAGCTTCATCCCCCTCATTACCCAGTTAGGGGGATGGGCTTTATTAAAGTCCCACGGCCTGTCACAAGTCCTACCACAAGTTTAACCTGTGTCCTGCTCAAGTTGAGGACTACAGAACTGCTCTTGAAACATGACTCGGACACCATTAGCTTGTCAGGTTTTCGTGTCGTAATCCATTATTGTACACACTCTCTCCTGATCCAGATAAGCAGTTTTGATTTTACCGTCGCGCTAGTCACGGGTGATCCAGGTTCCGCCCCAGTAAACTGTCCTGTCCAGCTTGATCCCTGAGTGACTGGGAACCTATACCAGGTTCACCCTGCTGCCTTCCCCTACTCCCTCCCATAAGGGCGCCACGGCACTCAGCAACGCTCCCTCTTCTCGTTAGAGGGTTGACAGAAGTTTCAGAGCTGCTCGGCTGTCTGAATAAATGCAGATGCTACGATCCGTGTAGCTGCTACACAAATTCTCCTCTACGCCCATTGTGATGGCAGATATTTCCGTTTCCCCTACACTGCTCTCCTCTCTCTGGAGTAGGCTGTAGCCCGTACACCGCAAAATGTAATGTTGTGCCAACTGAGCCAGCTGTGGCGACAGGGAGTGGGTGTGTGTGTGTGTGCTGTCTTGTCACTGTTTCCCTGTCAGCAGGGAAGGTGCATTCCCCTTCTAATCTACTGTGGAGGCGTCTGTCCTCTTCACCCACTGCGAGTGTTTCATTGTCAGAATTAATGATGCAATCAAAGAAAAGGGAGCGGTGGGAAAGCTACAGATCGCCAGTAACTCAAATTATCTCCGAATATATTGTGAAATAAAATGTGACGTTGTCCTCGAGATCACTCACAATTCTGTGTGAGTCCCACCTACCCACCTTGCTGTACAACAAGTAATGAAAGACAAGTTAGATCGAGACAGAATGCAATCTCTAGAGAGCGAGAATTGCTTAACTGAGATGAATCCAGGAAATAGAAGACATTTACCACAAGTTCCGAAATAAGATTACAAATACGGGGGTATTACGACATAGGTTACAGTTGTACTATCCGTGCACTGTGCACTGTGATTCCAATTACTCTCAGAGCCAATGTGGTGACTGCACGGCAGTAATCGACATAGCTGCTGTGACTGTCCCGCCACGAAGCGTAGTCATCGAACCGGACTGCCTTCGCACGAGGCTGATTCCGAGATAACGGAAGATGGCGCTCGTGTGCCAGTGTGCCAGTATTTTCTGCCTTACTACTACCCGCGATGTGAGGGCGTGCGGCTTCTGCAACCGAATGGGCTCCGAGAGCGTCTCTCTCTGCTTTTCCATACTCGGACGCTACACCGCAGTGTGCGTCCACAGACGGTTCCTGTGCCCGACATGACACGACAAGGGGCGGGGTGGGGGTGGGGGAGGAGGTGGAGCGCTGGCCGCTGCGTCGCCTCACTGGGGCCAGTTACCCAAAGGCGGCAGCGATTGGCATTCCTTCTCGTAGATGTGGCTGCAGCTTAAATTCGAATGTAACGGCCCAAAGTTTATGGATTTTTCACCATTTTGCATACTTTCTAGATTAATTAAATGGCGAATGTGGACATTACTTAGGCTCCACCAATAGATGGTTCTCCGTGCAGCTAAGCCACTGGTGCTGTCCGTTGGCTCGAGAAAATTAATGTTATTATATTAAATGATTGATATACTGTAATGATTGTTTAATCAATTACCAGTCACGCCTGCGAATACTCTTAATGAACCAGGATTTTTACAAGCAACTCGAATTTATGACTGAAATTACGAAGTTAATTCTATTTGGATTTCTTTCTTCGTGATGGGGCGCAAATGCACAACTATTCACGTCCGTTAAATGCCTTTGAGAAGTTTCCGTGTAATAGTGTGTTTGTCACAACTTTTTTAGTACTAAACACACCGGACAAGAATTCTCACAGAGCCAGGATATGTCACGGTACGTTCACCTCTGCCCTCGATAATTACGTCAGTGCAGGGTGGGACAGAATCCACAAGTTCCTTCATGTAGACCACGTCCAACCGATGCCGCTCATTACACCCAGACGCGTCTCCACTGTCATCGGCGCCCAGTTCGAAGCGGGACTGAGTAAGCACTGAGGGCGATATTGTGCTCCAGTCGATGAGATTCCAGGCGGAAGACGTGTCTGCCGTGGGGCGCCGACCTCTCTGTCGCCCGGCAACGGACACTGATGGTTGAAATGGCTCTGAGAACTTCGGGACTTGCCATCTGAGCTCATCAGTCCCGTAGAACTACCTCAATCTAACAAACGTAACGACATCACACACATCCCTGTCCGAGGCAGGATTCGAACCTGCGACCGTAGCGGTCGCGCAGTTCCATACTGAAGCGCCTAGAACCGCTCGGCCACACCAGCCGGCTCTTGGGTGCCGTTTCATTTCATAGCAGATAGGAGGACCACTATGGTGCTCATCTGCGTCACGCTTACAGCACAGCGGTACGTCCACGATATTCTGCGCCCCGTTTCTTTTTTTTCCCCATTCTTGCCAAACCATCCACACCATCGCTAGCTTACATTAGGGCAAGATAATGCCCGACGGCACACGGTGAGGTTTCTACTGCTTTCCTTCATGCTTTCCAAATGCGACTTTGGAAAACAACGGCGTCCGATCTCTCCCTAATTGAGAACGTTTGGAGCGTTGTGGGCAGTAGCTTCCGTCCAACTGGGGTTTTGACTATTTAACGTGCCAGGTGGACAGATTTTGGCCAATATCCCTGACTAGGACATTCAACATCTCTCTCTCTCTCTCTGCACGCCGACAAACGATGTCGCCGGCATGCAGAGCACCTGCTCGTCTGTACCCTGCGAAGATTTTGTTAAATATGCTCTTGTGAACACACAGTGTTTCGAGTGGTTCAAAAAATTCAAAATTGGTGATTTTGGCGTGAGTTTCGACGAGCGCGGGGAACCTCCGAAAAAGTTCGAAGACAACGAATTACAGGCTTATTAGATGGAGATGATACTCAAACTCACCAGGAACTCGCGTAACAATTGAATGTGACGCACAAAGCCGTTCCTCTTCGTTTGAAAGCTATGGGAAAAGTGTAGAAAGCGGGAAAATGGGGTTCAGCACGTACTGAATGAAAGACAGCAAACAACTCGAAAGACCACTCGTCAAATGCTGCTCGCTACACACAAAAGAAAGTCGTTTCTCCATCGAATAGCGATAGGTGATGAAAAATGGATCCTAAGAGTCGTAAATCTTCAGTGAATCGAGGCAAACCATCGACATCCACTGCAAGACCAAAGCGCTTTGGAAAGAAGGCAATGCTCTGCGTTTGGTGGGATCAGAAGGGTGTAATTTATTATGAGCTGCTAAACCCCGGTGAAACCGTTAAGCTAGTCGTCTGACCGAGCGGTTCTAGGCGCTCGAGTCTGGAACCGCGCGACCGCTACGGTCGCAGGTTCGAATCCTGCCTCCGGCACGGATGTGTGTGATGTCCGTTGGTTACTTCGATTTAATTAGTTCTAAGTTGTAGGGGACTGATGACCTCAGAAGTTAAGTTCCATAGTGCTCAGAGTCATTTGAACCATTTTCGATTTTTGAAGCCGTTAACGCTGACCGCTACCAACAGCAAATTATCGATTTAAATCGAGCATTACGTGAAAAACGTCAGGAATATGGAAAAAGGAAACTCAAAGTCATGTTGTTCTATGATGACGCCCCATTACACACAGTAAAACGGGTCAGAGAAACGATCGATGCGTTCAATTGGGATACACTGGGGCATGCGGCTTATTCTCCAGACTTGTCTCCGTCCGATTATCATCTGTTTGCATCACTGGAACACGCTCTCGCTGAACAACGCTTCAATTCGTATAAAATGTACGAAAATGGCTCGCTGACTGGTTCGCTTCAAGACAAGAACTGTGCTTTGGGCGTGGCATTCATAGCCCGCCGGAGGGAGAAATGTATAAATAGCAATTGAGATTATTTTTAATAAAATATTGTTGATCAGTTTCAAACAACAGACGTGTAATTATTGCACCCTAATTCCGGTTTCATATTTGTTCACCTGATATGTGTTAATATAACGAGTGGCCTTTCTGGGGGTATCCGAGTACAGAAGTGAGATGCATTCAGTTCCTGTCACAGTGTTCGCTCAGAAATTGGGTTCGATGGGCCCGCATTCAGTGACAGCAGCGGCTCCTGCCGAGGGCAGACACCGGTCCGGGGTCTTTTTGGGATCACAGCCCCTTTGCCTTGTGACACGGTCGCCAGTGGCACTCCCTTCCTCGTGGATACGTTGTACAGCCTGCGCTGACACATCCCAACAGATCGGCCGACGTAATCGACACGGTCGTCCTTCTCACACAACTTTTCCTGCCGCGGCTCAGGCTGGGGGTGGCTGAAGAAATTTTTTGGTTGCTCTTTGACAATATTTCTCTGCTTCTCTGTCCATCTTGAACGTGGATGTAAAGTAGCTACAGATGTTAATGATTAATGTTGTCCACGGGAACATATTTGAGGCTCACCGTCCATTTCAGAAAATATGTTACAAAAACGCAAATGCACGACTTTTTGAGTCCACACAGTTTGACAACTCCCAGGAGATGACCAATAACACCCATCTCTCGGTCTTTTAACTTATTTGAGAACAACTGAAAACGAGACGGCACTAGAGATAGAAATGGCCTAGTGAGCGCTTAATTTATAGTAAAGAATACGCGACGAGAAAAATAATACGAAAACGTTACGTCAAATCACGAAACTACACGGAGAGAACTATGCGTGATATTGTTCCACGTGGCGGGCTCGGCCACACACAGGAGAGCCGCCACCCTGTGACGGCGCCACGGCGAGCCATCTCGCTCACCTGGTCCATACTTGACCGTCACGATTACGTCAGCGGTGGAGCGTCAAATGACCGCCTCGTAGCAGTTCTACGCACCCTTGTTGCCTACGTAAGCATAACAAAACAGTGTGGAACACATTAATTCGTGCGGATAAGGTTTGTAAATATTTCTTTTACA
Source organism: Schistocerca nitens (assembly GCF_023898315.1). Taxonomy (NCBI): domain Eukaryota; kingdom Metazoa; phylum Arthropoda; class Insecta; order Orthoptera; family Acrididae; genus Schistocerca; species Schistocerca nitens. The sequence continues at coordinate 634,204,101 of NC_064620.1, read as the reverse complement.
ATTTTCTCCTCCTCCTCCTCCTCCTCCTTAAAATACCTCAGATGTAATCACAGCTGCGAATAAGGACAATCGAATGACTGTAATGAAAATTTCTGCCGGATCGGGACTCGAACCCGTATTCCCTGGTTATCGCGAGCGGTCGCCTTACCTTAAAAAAAAAAAAAAATTCCCTGGGGAGCATAAAGGGAATTAAAAAAAAATAAAGGAAAATTGCCACCGCCACTTTTGCCCTAAATAAAAAACAAACGACCACTTTAGGCGCTGGCCTCTATGTAATGCTACTACTAGTATGACTGATCTAGAGCTATGAGGGGACGAGAAAATATAAAGGGCAGGAAACCGAAGGATAGGCATGAAAATTAAACATAATTATTTCTTTTCGACTCATTTTACTTATATTTATTCGTTTATTTTCGCTTAATGTGTGAACGCACTGAGTAGCTGGTCATGCGTCGACCAGCACGTCCAAACGTGTCTTCTCGTCGAGTGGGCGTAGATTCAGTTATCGGTTCTCTTCGGCTCGGTTAGGTTCAGATTGTTTTTCAGCTTCTCACGGCTTAGACATTGCAGCTGGGAGGGGATCATTAAACATGCTCCCTAAGAAATTGGAGAAATATTGCTGATAGCGTGGGTTGCATCTTAGGGCGAAGTGTCCTTCGTTGAGATAATTCCGATAACGGATCGTGTGACCACAGATCCAGTTGAGAGAGTCAGCTTTGGTATTGGCGTAAAAAGTCCCCTCCCGGAATAAAGGTGTGGGGATGTCGATCTGAGCGGTTGTTTGGCGTGTAACAAACGTCAAAATACGCCGCTTAAGTGTCCAGACGCCGGACGCCGGACCGAAGTGGAACCGGTGGTCGTCTGTGTCGCCCACTCCACAGTGGATGCAGAGGGGCGGGTCGGCTAGGTGGACGAGGTGCAGTCGATGTCGGTTAACTTGTTTGCAATTCACTGTGGACGTCGGATTCGAGAGAGCGGGCGTGGACCGCTTTCCATATGTGCCGCTACACATACTGCGGATACTTTATTTCGATGGGGCTGAGCGGGCGGCTCTATTGGAACACTTTGTAAAGTTCTTTCATGTGGTACAAATGCGTAAGTGGTAAAGCCCGGTAGACATAACTGAAGGCCACGAAAAGTCGCCGGATGTGATAAAAGGGGGATGGGATGGGCGAGAGACAGGCGCAGAGTCGTGGAATAAGAGTCCAGTGAGGCTCTGCAGGCGACGACGCCAGAGTCTGAGCTGCAGCGCCGTGGCTGTGGGCGGGCCACGCACTAGTCCCGCCCCTCCAGCGTCCTGTGGCGGCGCGACGGAGTCACACTGCACTACATCCCTGAGCTGACGAATGAGGCCAGAGCCATCAGCGGAAGTTCGGCCGGGAGAGTTGGCACCGGTTTTACCTGTGTCACATCTCATACACGGGAGGCATGATAGATGTTCACATAGTGAGTGCGTTGGATAATGTCGAGGGTTAGTAGCCGGTGATCTGCAAGGCTAGCTCTGATGGTGTGCAGCAAACGCCTACAGTTAATAGCCACTGAGTGACAGAGATCGGTTGTGAATTCGGTGCCAAGACGTCGAAGGATGGCGGCGACGCTAAGGCGGGGGAGGGGGGGGGGGGCGACGCATCTCTCCCGTAGGACCTCACCAATGTGCGAGGCCTTTGGTTTGGGCACGTTGAGGGAGCTTTCCGATGCTTTGCTGTAAGTCGCCACCCATGTCAGGGCTGCTGGAACTTCATCGTCACTGCGTAGATGAAGGACGAGATCTTCTGCATAGGCCATGCAAGAGAAACTGTGCCTATGCAACGTCATATCTTCCAAACGTTGGCGCAGTCTGAGGAGCAAGTGTTCCAAAGCAAAATCGTATAAAATCGTGGAAAGCGGGCATCCTTGCCGGACAGATCGTGCTGTCTCCAGGCTGCCGCTGAAAAGGCGCAAAATTAACGTGACAAAACCGCCGGGAAACCCATATGTTGAAGAACTGTTCGCAGATAAGAGTGGTCTACAAAGTCGAAAGCCTGGCTAAGTCCAGCGATGCCAAGGCACCAGGGAGACGTTGGTCACGAGGAAATGCGATCGTGTCTCGGTAACGGCAAAGAGCCTTACGGATATTGCGGCCTCCTAGGGGCCAAGTCGCAGGGGGTGACGTAACGTGCGACCTTCTTGAGTCGCAGCCCTGTAAATATTTTCATGTCGCTGTTGAGCAACTTGATTGGTCGATAATCATGGACGCTCGATCACACGTGCAGTTTGTGGACAGGTATAATGATGCCATTGAGAAAGATGTTGGGCACCAATGTCAACGGGGACATCAGGTCTTGTGTGACGGTTGTCCATGTGGAAGCCAACAAAGAGTAAAAACTTTCATAAAATTCGATGGGGATACCATCGGTCCCTGATGGCATCATCTGTGGTCACGTCTTCCTGCAGTTCACGCACTACCTCCACCGGGAGAGCACGGGTAGTAAGTTGTGCGATCTCTGTGATCAGTTCCACAGAATGTGGTACAGCTGCAACAATCCAGCAAAATGATTGTGGAGCATGATCGATGGTTTGTTGGGTCTCTTGCTGGTGGCGTTCCGCCTTGGTGAGGACGTCGATCAGAGCCCTGCGCCTCATTGTCTTTACTGGAGGAGGTGGTACATCGACTGATGTTCTTCAGGTATATGATTAGAGGACTGGGAATGAACTACAGTTCCTTCTATGTGACGGCGCACTATCAAGGGGATATGAGCCTTCGTTCGGTATACCACCGTCTGCTGGGCTGGCGAGAAAGGGTTCGACGCACAGTCACGATAAATGGAGTAATAAATTGCTGGTATTAGTCCACAATGCCTTGGCTTCCTTACTCATCAGTGTTTCATGAAGGGTCAGCTTTGCACAGGACAGTCACCAAGATAAGGTGGAGGCATAGGCGTCACGACGACGCCAGCATCGTTCCCCTGCTTCCTCGAACACATGATGACCTTCTGGGGAGTCCAGGTGAGCGGCATGGAATTTATGTCGGCCGAGAGTGACGTCGCACATGTGAGCTTCACGGTCTGAAAAGGCCACGGGTCAGGCTTTTGCATAGCAGGTGCCATCAGCAAGGAAGTGGGTGAGGTAGATTCGGTCTGTGTGGCTTGACGAGTGAGTGGTGTAGAACGTGTAAACCGGTTGGGTTCTGTGGAGCTTCGTCCATGTGTCGACGAGTCGCAATCAATCGATGTCCACTGAAGGCCGCACAATATGAATGCAACGGGAGTTGGTCAGTAGACCCTGATGTCGAGCTGAAGTCCCCACTGAGCATCAAATTGTCTTGTGGGGCTGTGAAGAGCAGTGTGACCTCCTTGGCGAAGAACGTGTGTCGGTCATGGCGTTGGCTACAACCAGATGGTGTTTAGAAATTAATGATAAACACGCCAAATGGGTGAAGGCCATACCCCTTAAGTTGGGGAGGTATTCGACATACTCTGCAGGGACGTAGGAGGACGGCGACGCAGCTACCAGCGTCGGAGGCGTGAGAAACATGGGCGGTGTACCCGATCGGCACTTGGAAGTCTTGTAGGAGTGGCCAATTTGTAAGGGGCGAGATTCACCGCGGCGACATGATATTGCTGTGACAGTCCCTCGCGCTCGATGCAGAATGCGTGACGGAAGTATCCGGCGGGTCTGCCGCAGGGGCCGTGATTGATGGCAGGGCGCCAGCTGTGGCGCCTCTGAGGGACTCTGTCGCTCTGACACGCTGCTGCTCTGATCTACTCCTTCGACATCGTGGGCCCAGGATGCTGACGTCCAAGGCATTTGGCCGACAGAGAGGGGGAAGCAGGCGCTGCACAAATGCTGTGGGCGATCTGTCGTCCTCATGTGCTGCCAACATAGAGTACGTGTTCTGGATTGAGACAGGATTTGTCGCACGAGGGGGTGTCAGGTGTGGTCGCACCCTGTGAGTGGACGCGGTATCGAAAGTCCCTATCAGGCAGCCGGTCGTCATCTCGTGAACCCGTCTGAAGAAGGGCGTCGTCGGAGGTCGGCGTTTCTTGTGCTTCCTGGGCGACTGTTGTTTTATGATGTGTTGTTCCGAATCAGAATGTGGTTTCCCATCATCTGATGTTATACCCTGCTGGATGAAGGCAGAAATCGGCACGACATCTAGTTCGACGTTCACGGTTCGAACAGGGTCGTGTATTACGGTGCTGAGATTGGATGGTCCCGGTGGGAGGTCTGGGGGTTATGCTATGCTGGTCTCGTCGGCGTTTTGTGGTGCGGTGGGTGGCGCTGACGAGGATTCAGGCGTATCCTGAAGTGGTGTGGCGGGGTCCGTTGTACTGTCGATAAGGTGACAGGCGGGGACGTGAACGTCGATGCCGGGGTCACTTCACCCAGGCCGACCGGTGTGGCCGGGCCGAGCTGTTCTAGGCGCTTCAGTCTGGAACCGCGCGACCGCTGATTCGAATCCTGCCTCGGGCAGGGGTGTGTGTGATGTCCTTAGGTTAGTTACGTTTAAGTAATTCTAAGTTCTAGGGGACTGATGACCTCAGATTTTAAGTGCCATAGTGCTCAGAGCCATTTGAACCATTTGGAACTCCACCCTGTATCGACATTGGGACCGGCGTTGCCCTTGCTGGCCAGATCCTGAGCACGGTCTTGGCTGGCCATCGTACACGACGATGGCCCTCACACCGCCGATCATCAGGTACCACGGAACGTGTTTTGACGTGCCGGACGCCTTTTAACACTGGGTAGGTCGTAAATATTTGCCACTTCTCCGCGAGGTGATACAAGACGTTTCCATATGGTTGGAAGGCGGCAGTGCCCACATCTTGAGGTACCACGAACGGGAGCTTAAACATCCGTAAGATTCGAAGAGCCAATCCCGCACGGTCCACCGCCACCGCACCTACGTGTCCCACAGAGTGTTTACATTTTAGTCCGACGGCATGTCATCGGACAACTTCAGCGCATAGCGCCTCCGTCGACATCTTGATGTATACAACAATTTCTGTGATGGAAAAATGTATTCCCATCACGTCCAGGGGGTTCAAACGCAGATCCTCTCGTATGAACTGTTCAGCTTCAAAGGCTCTTCGTCGTGCATGTTCGGCCTGAAACGTTACCTCGATCGTCGCACGGCGGTAAGAGTGCGCCATGAGGTATGTCAGTAGTGGACTGTATAAACACGTGTACCGCGGCGCGGTAGTAACCCAAACAATGCCGAGACGGAGCGCCGGGGCAGTTCCGCACGCTGCCGCGGCTTAGAGCCGACTGCCCGGATTTCTCGCCTTACCATTCGGCTGTTCGCGCATGACTCGTGGCCAGACTCAAATATGTCGTCAACCATCTGCCTACAACCTGTACTTCAACATCATTACGTACTGGTATATTAACGTACAGGTCAGACATTTTCCTTGAAAGTCGTTTGGCCGGTGTCGGCGGATAAATACTATATTGCAGTGCATGTTTTATTCTGAATTGCATGTCCAAAGGAACTTTGCACCGTAATTCGGAATAACACATGCACTGCAACGTCGTAGCCGGCCGTTATGACCGAGCGGTTCTAGGCGCTTCAGTCCGGAACCGCGCTGCTGCTACGGTCGCAGGCTCGAATCCTGCCTCGGGCGTGGATGTTTGTGATTTCCTTAGGTTAGTTAGGTTTAAGTAGTTCTAAGTTGTAGGGGACTGATGATCTCAGAAGTTAAGTCCCATAGTGCTCAGAACCATTTGAACCATTTGTTAAAGTCAGGAATTAGCTAAGATCGAGAGCATGTTATGTTTCCCCGCAGATCACCAAAGAAGCGTATCGCCTGAGTTTTACCATTATTTCCTTGTGTTCAAAAACTAAATGACTTTCAAGGCTACATTGTTCTCTACTCGTCTCATTTTGCGTCTGCAGGTTGGTTGGACCAGGTGACCGGTGAATGCTTTCCAAGTTAAGTGGGCCGGTAAAGCTGTTGTCCTGTATTATCGCCGAGTCGATGTACGCGTAACGTACAGCATAAAACTGATCCTCATTATGGTACTTGACTGTACTCGGGACAGCCTGGCTTCTGCTCCACGTGAAACGAAATCCAGTGAGGTTCCAGCAATCGCGGAAGAGTACATAATGTAATGTTTACATGAGGTTTATTGTTATGGTGAACGGGGTACAGTAGCGCGGACAGTGGCATCAACGACTCTTCGGACTGAAGACCACATTGCCACGGACCAGCACTGTCCAGCGTCCACAATGAGCTGTGTTCGGTCGAGAGTAGGTGAACGTGGTACAACCGCCTGTGTACGCGGCCGCCGGTCTGCAGTGACGTGGAGCAGCCGGCCGAATTAGAGCCGCTGTGGCGTAGGCTGGCCGCTTCCAGCTCCAGCCGGCTCGAGCTCCAGCTCCAGCGCCAGCGCCCTGGCCCTGCCTCGCTCTCGCCGGCCCGCTGTCTTGTTTTTCTTGCGCTCCCGAGGAGCCGCGGCGGCGCGGCGTTGCCGCCTCTCGCCACGCACACAGACACACAGGCAGCGCGCCTGCGCCCGCGCAGCCGCAGCCGTCGCGCGACGTGCCAATCACACACAAACACAAACACGCCTGCGGCTGCTCACAGTTCCAGCGATGGCCCGCCTACTACTTGCTGTTCGGCCGGCGTCGGATCTGCCAAAATCTCTCTCTCAACTGCTCGTGTGCCTTACCTAGTGCTGCCCTCTCGTTTCGGTGTGTGCTCTGCTGCTGACGTGGTTCCAGTCCTCTGGTGCTGTTTTGCAAGCCCTGCAAAACAGCTGTCTGCTGTTTCACAACACTTTATTGCACACTGATTCTTCACTCACATGCACGGTGTCCCAGAAGGAATGGTCGATCTTCAGGGACACGACAGGAACAACGTTTCGAACAAAAACGTTGAGTTAACATGACCTCTAAAGTGTATACCTCCTTCATCTTCGACTCTGTGAAACAAATCTCTGCTACTGCGAGCTCCTTGCCTGCGGACAAAAAAGAAAAATTGTCCAGTAAACGTGGGCTCTCCTTAAGAGCTATGTGCGCTTGTTCGGTAACAGAGATGTTCGTCATAGTAGCGAATGTGAACAAGTGCTTCTAGCTCTTACGGTATGTATTTTAGATACCGTGTTTACTAGACATTTTCGCTTCAGTGATATTTCTTGTCTGAATTTTGGTCATTCCTCCTGAAACACCCTCTAGTACACGAGGGAACATACAGGTTAGCACAGAAATGTGGAAACACAGTGAGAAATGTGTGCTTGAGCACAAATGCAGGTGTAGCCAGGTTTTCAGGTCGTACTTCACCGCGAACGGCACCAGTGGAATGCCCCAACAGTCGTGGCCAAGAGAGTGCTCTGTGTAGAGTGGATTACGTCACAGCAAAATAAATTTGCTGGTGGCCAGATCGTATGGTCGGTGCTTCCGTAATTAAGGTTGCCGAAGTCTTTGGTGTCTCGATAGTCATCGCATCGAAAATTCGTACTGCATACAGAGAAAGCGGAGAAACATTATCCGCTAAATCACAACGCGGACGTGTGTTGGACTGATCGTGACGGACGGTCATCGAAGCAAAAAGAAGACGACACCAGAGGTAAGAGACACTGCAAAACTGAATGTCGCACTCGCGAAGTGTGTCAGCGCCAAAATGACTCGACGGGACCTCCACGAGCCGGCAGTTGCAGCGCGACCTGGGTTTCCGAAACCACTCAGCTGTGATGCAGAGGCCCAAAAGAGGCAAACATCGTACCGAAGCCATGAGACCTGGACTCAGCAGCAGTGGATGTAATTCTGTTGGTCGCATCAGTCTTGTTTTACACAATTTCCAACGTCGGGCCGAGTCTACATCCTAACAGTGAAACTTGGGCAGCCATATCGTATTACATATGCCCCACGGTTACTCTGCAAGGCGAAGTTACTGCCAAGGATTATGCGACCATTTTGGCTGATCACGTCCATCACATGATACAATTTTTGTTCTCCCATGGTGATGCAGTGTTCCAAGACGGCAAGCCGCTACTCATACAGCTCGCTTCGTCCAGGACTGGTTTTATCAGAACAAGAATGAATTGTCACATCTCCCTACGTCACCACAGACCAGAAACTGTTACTGACCCCTTTTGGTCTCCTTACGAGAGACGCTATTCATCTCCGTCACCGTTACGTCAACTATTTGGTAGTAAGACTATATAAGATTTCCTCGAAAACCATGCAGGACCTGCATTTATCCATTCCGAGACGAACGGACAATGTTTTGAATGCCAATAGATTTCCTATACCGTATCAGACATGCTGAGGTGTTTAGTGTTTCCATTTTTACACTACGTGATCAAAAGTATCCAGACACCCTCAAAAACATACGTTTTTCATATTAGGTGCATTTTGCTGCCCCCTACTGCGACCTCATTAGTCATCAGACATCGCAAGAGAGCAGAATAGGGCGCTCCGCGGAACTCACGGACTTCGAACGTGGTCAGGTGATTGGGTGTCACTTGTGTCATACGTCTGTACGCGAGATTTCCACACTTAGAAACATCCCGAGGTCCACTGTTTCCGATGTGATGGTGAAGTGGAAACGTGAAGGGACATGTACAGCGCAAAATCGTACAGGCCGACCTCGTCTGTTGACTGACAGAACCCGTCGACAGTTAAAGAGGGTCCTAATGTGTAATAGGCAGACATCTATCCAGACCATCACACAGGAATTCCAAACTGCATCAGGATCCACTGCAAGTACTGTGACAGTTAGGTGGGAGGACAGAAAACTTGGATTTCATGATCGAGCGGCTGCTCATAGGCCACATATCATGTCGGTAAATGTCAAACGACGCCTCGCTTGGTGTAAGGAGCGTAAACATTGGACGATTGAACAGTGGAAAAACGTTGTGTGGAGTGAGGAATCACGGTACACAATGGCGATCTGATGACAGGGTGTTGGTTTGGCGACTGCCGGTGAACGTCATCTGCCAGCGTGTGTAGTGCTAACAATAAAATTCGGAGGCTGTGGTTCTACGGTGTGGTCGTGTTTTTCACGGAGGGGGCTTGCACCCGTTATTGTTTTACATGCCACTATCACAGCACAGGCCTACATTGATGTTTTAAGCAACTTCTTGCTTCCCACTGTTGAAGAGCAATTCATGGGTGGCGATTGCATCTTTCAACACGATCGAGCACCTGTTCGTAACGCACGGCCTGTGGCGGAGTGGTTACACGACGAGGACATCGTTGTAATGGACTGACCTGCACAGGGTCCTTACCTGAATCCTAAAGAACACCTTTGGGATGTTTTGGAACGCCGACTTCGTGCCAGGCCTCACCGATCGGCATCTATACCTCTCCTCAGTGCAGCACTCCGTGAAGAATGGGCTGCCATTCCCCAAGAAACTCTCCGGTACCTGATTGAACGTATGCCTGCAAGAGCGGAAGCTGACATCAAGGCTAAGGGCGGGCCAACGCCATATTGAATTCCAGCATTACCGATAGACGGCGCTACGAACTTGTAACTCTTTTTCAGCCATGTGTCCGTATACTTTTGATCGCATAGTGTACATCCATTCCCTCTATGCAGTCGTAGGCTGTAGAGGTTAGCTGTTGCAACACTCCGTATCTCACTCTTCTGGGACGGACACAGCAAGGGTACACCAAGCTCCACGGCTGAATTGTGCTACATCTGCTTCTGTCAGAAAAGCGCGTACGTACGAGATGTGACAATAAAGTAATGAGACTGATGTGAAAAAAAATGTTGCTTACCGTTTTAGTCAAGTTTAGTGTTGTCTCCTTCAAAGTATTTCCCTTCTGATTGCACACACTTTTTCCAGCGCTTCTGCCATTGTTGGTAATATTTCTGGAATTCATCTTCTGTAATATCCTCCAAGACCCTCGTCACAGCTCTTTGGACATCTTATGTTGTTTGAAAATTGTGTCCCTCGACCGCCGTTTTGACTTTTGGAAAATGAAAAAAGTCGGACAGAGCGATATCTGGCGAATAATGTGGCTGTGGTAGCACTGAATTTGTTTTCAGGTTAAAAATTGCTGTACTGGCAGAGCAGTATAGGATGGTGCATTATCATGATGCAGAATCCAACTATCTGCAATGTTGGCACAAACACGAAGAACTCTTTTACGAAGTTTTTCTAAAATTTATTTGTAGTAATATTGGTTAACTGTTTGTCCAGGCGGCACCCACTCTTTATGAACAGTTCCCTTGGAATCAAAGAAGCACACAAGCATGTATTTCACTTTTGACTTTGACATGCCAGCTTTTTTTGGTCTGGGTGATCCCTTTGAGCACCATTGACATAACCTCCTCTCCAAAAGCCTTCTGAAGCTTACCGTAAGTTGTCGTCGCGTTTTCACCCAATTTAACACAAAAAGAAATGGTATACCATTGCACAATATTATGCGGTTCCATTTGCATGACGAGAGATACAAACACCTGTTCACTTATTACAGCACAACTCACGACTGAGCAGTTACATCGATGTGCTGGTTGGACTAGAAGCAGCTTATAGACCGAGGTCAAAGATATTGTGCCAACGCAAGCTTGCAGGGTTGCCACATCTTGCAAAGAAAATCAGTTTCATTTCTTTATTGTCGCACCGCGTATATTTGGACAGACAAGTCCTCTGCGCTCTGGAGAACGACATATACGCGCGAGAGTTTTCTTTTTCCATTGAACTGTCTGAATCAGATTGCCCTAACAGGCACAAGTATGTGATAATCTTGAGAAAAATAGAAATAGACCTTCACACTCCACTGAGCAGTGTCGGATCCGGTTGCGTACCAAAAGCTGACAAGAAAAACAAAGACAGACAAAATTGTGCAGTGGGAAAATGTTGAACGGACACATTGCACTTCACTAAGTGTGTTCCTTACCTGGCATAAATGTAATCGTTAGGTTAAAAACTTGTTCTGAATAAAAGTCTACATCTACATCTACTACTACATCTACATGGTTGCTCTGCAAATCACAATGGCGGACAGATGGTTCATCGAACCGCCCTCACAAGATTTCTCTATTATTCCAATCTGGTACAGCTCGCGGAAAAAAACTAACAGCTATATATATCTTTCCGTGGGAGCTCTGATTTCCCTTACTTTATTATGATTATCGTTTCTCCCTACGTAGGTCGGCGTCAACAAAGTGTTTTCGCATTCGGAGGAGAAAGTTGATATTTGAAATTTCGTGAGGAGATTCCGCCGCAACGAAAAACGCCTTTGTTTTAATGACTTCCACCACAAATCCTGTATCATTCCAGTGACACTCTGTTCCTTATTTCGCTATAATACAAAACGTGCTTCTCTTCTTTGAACTTTCTCGATGTACTCCGTCAATCCTATCTGGTAAGGATTCGACACCGCGCAGTAGTAGTCTAAAAGTGAACGGAGAAGCGTAGTGTAGGCAGTCTCTTTAGTAGATCTCATATTTTCTAATGTCCTGCCAGTAAAACGCCGTCTTTCGTTAGCCTTCCCCACAACATTATCTTTGAGTTCCTTCCAATTTCAGTTGTTCGTGATTGTAATTCCTAGGTATTTAGTTGAATTTACGGCCTTTGGATTTGACTGATTTATCGTGTAACCGAAGTTTAACGGATTATTTTCAGCACTCATATGGATGACGTCACACTTTCCGTTATTTAGGGTCAACTGCTAATTTTCGCACCATACAGATATCTTTTCTAAATCGTTTTGAAATTTATTTTGATCTTCCGATGATTTTACTAGTCCATAATCGACAGCGTCATCTGCAAACAACCCAAGACGGCTGCTTAGGTTATCTCCCAAATCGTGAAAAGTATTTAAACCGACAAACTCTGGGAGGTTGTAGGGGACATCAAAACAAATATTTTTCCCTAATGTCATTTTTCCCTATGACGATTATTTAAACCGGTGGAGGGCGTATTACGCTCTTCAGTTGTAGGCAGCTGCTGTCCACCATTGTAGTAGTGCGTTGTCTCTGTTTACTAATGGAGCGATACACCTGGAGCGAGTACACTGATATGGTTGGTGCGTACTGCGTAGCGCACCACAACGGACGAGCTGCACAGCGGGTTTATCAACAGCAATATCCTAATCGCCGTACCCCGCATCGTACGGCCTTTGCTGCTGTGTACCGACGTCTGCGTGAGACCGGGTCATTTAGCAGATTACCTGGACAGGGACGCCGTCGCACGGTAAGAACGCTGCACTTTGAGGAAACTGTCTTGCAGCATGTGGAGCGGGATCCTTCAATCAGCACTCGTGCAACTGCACGTAACATGGGGACGAATCAGACGAATGTAAGAACAGTTCTTCGAGAGCACTTGTTACGTCCATTTCACTTAAAGCGTGTCGACAACGTGGAACCAGTTGATTATCTACCCAGAGCACAGTTTTCGCAGTGGTACCTGGAACAGTGTGAAATGCACCCTACATTTCCATTCTCTGTGTTGTTTACCGATGACGCAACGTTTGGGCGTGATGGAGTCTTCAACATGCACAATTCTCATGTTTGGAGTCAGGATGACCCACATGCCACAGTTACTAGCGCTCATCAAGTTCGGTTCTTCGTTAATGTTTGGGTCGGTGTTGTTGGGGACTGTTTCATTGGGCCATATCGGCTATCTAGGCCATTAAATGGCAGGCACTATTACAATATTCTCGCCGGAGCATTGCCAGAAATGCTGAAAGACGTTCCCATCCCTACAAGACAACGCATGTGGTTCCAACAAGACGGGGCGCCAGCACATTTCAGTCGTCGATTCCTGGACCGACGGTTCCCAGAAACGTGGATTGGCAGAGGTGGTCCTGTACCACGGCCAGCTCGATCCCCACATATGTCCGCTCTGGACTTTTTTGTGTGGGGAGAGATGCGCAACCTTGTTTACGCAACTCTTGTTGCATCAGAAGAGGATCTGGTTGCCCGGATAGTAGCAGCAGCGGGAACAATTCAGGGTACTCCTGGGGTTTTTGCCCGTGTCAGACAGAACATGATCCGACGGTGTAATCTTTGTTTACGAGTCAATGGAGGCATTTTTGAAAATCTACTGTAATTGAAATTAGGTTGTGTTAATGTGTTGTCTCTTGGTCACAAGAAAATGGAAAAGTGTGTGTTGGTTTAATTAATAAGCTTACGAACTATATAATCTAACTTAAACTAACTTACGCTAAGGACAATAAACATACCCATGCCCGAGGGAGCCGCGCGAACCGTGACAAGGCGCCCTAGACCAGACGGCTACCACGCGCGGCGGTCCGGAAAAGTATTGCCGCAAACGTTGACAGGTGGCATTCCCCGGCGATGTTGCCGTACACGTGGCTGCATTGCTTCCGGGCAATGTTATCGGGCTGTATCGTCAGGAATGCACAATTTTTATGTACCGCGCAAATATAGCTAACTGTACAGGATGTCAGGCAGCAGACTGGACTGCGTACTGCACCGCACTCTGGAGACACAGCAGTCGTAGAAGTGACACAGTATGAGCGAACGGTAGAGAAACAACGCCGAGCAGTGCCGACTCTACCTCGGAATACGTCACTTAACTGCGCAGGCAAGACAGTGTCGGAGATCAACGGCGTAATCCGTGCGTTCTTAACTGATCGGCTACCCAGACACAACGAGGGCACGTAAGCTTGCATGTTAATTTTCTCTCACTACACATCACACTACTTATGACTACAACAACGCTATGTACTGAAGGATGGGCACATTTTTTACGGGCCTAGTGGTGGCTACCGGGATATGTTAATATCGACTTTAATAACGCATCTGACTCACAGAATATCACTAGGTTCGTAAGGGTAACTACCACCAAAGCTGATCTCAGCCACAATGAAAAATGCTATACACAACAGTATTCGGTGGATAGAAATCACATATTCCATCTTTACACTTGCAGTAACAACCTGAAATCTTCCCGTGTATCAAGTGACTATACGTCGATCCACTGGCAAAGGAATGGCGTCACCAAAATATGCCACCATCATACGAAATCAATAAATACGGACTGTCTGACCTGTAGATTCCATTTAAATACTTTCCCTAACAAAGCTTTAAAGTGTCATGTAAACTTATCCGGTCAATGAGGACATTAAGTACTTTTACGTAAAATTAAGTATACGTTCAACTTAGTATGACGTAATTTTATCTTTAACAATCAGTCGTTGCTAGTCGACGATAACGCGTATAGGTAGCGTCTCGCTACAGCAAGATCATTGGTTAAATCCGTGGAGGTAAAAAGAGAAGGGAGACCGGCACTATAGACTTAGCGCTCTACGCTATTTTGAAGCCAGAGTGGGCGGTGCCTGCCACCATTCTAAGTAGCCCAAAACATTAGTAGTCTGCTGTTTACGATTGCTTCTTGCTCATTATTTCTGTCGCGTGCGTGAAACAACTGTTTCAAATGCTAAAAATGATAGTACTTGCATGTATAAAATAGTGTCAAGGAGGCAATATCGAAAGTTTTTCTGTTCTTGAATGCGTATTTCCTCAAGTAATACGACACTGCTCCTTGTTCGCTACATTTTCAGCTTTCAACTCGTATGATAACACTTCTAACGTTCACGTTTGCAAGAAACTTACGTGTGCTTCGTTAGCCTACCAATGTGCACAATGAGGAAGGAAGCAAGGGACGCTATCGCATCTTGCGCATTTCAACAAAGTGAACGACTGTTGAAATGTCAAAGAAACAGAACTACACACCTCCGTGCAGAATAGACTTCTTGTTTTATTAGGTTGTCAGTGCATTTGTGTCACTATAGTTTACGCATCTTCTCACTTTGAAATCTTACCTATGACGCGTCATTCAGTGTGTGGCCAGTAATTGCAGCTCCTACCTTTGCAACAGTAGCCTATTTGCTTCTTTTCCCAGAATATTTCTGGCCAGTAACTCTGACAGTTTTTCGGGAATAGCCAGACATATCAGCATTGGAATGTAAGTCTACATGTGAATTTCAGTTTAAAGTTTTCAATGTACAGAAGTCTATACGTGATACATTGCGACGGCGGTTCGTGAATCTCGATTGGACAACACAGTCGGCACAGCACCTGCCCTCGAAAGCAAAAGGTCTCAGGTTTGAGTCCTGATCTGGAATAAGAGTTTTAATTTATGGGGAAGATTGGAATCAGTGCACACTCCGCTGCAGAGTAAAAAATACTTCAGGAAAGGGGAATTCCCTTTTGCCGTAGAGAAATACTGTGCGCAGCCGTGTCACGTGAATCTAGTCTTTCGTCTGTATGACACGCGGGCTCTGTTTTCACGGTATCAGCAAGAGCCGCACCCGGCGCCTCGTCCGCATTGCCAAAATCAGCTGGACCGCTGTCCAAATGGTTCGCAAATTGCCGGATTTCTGTTTCGCCGTTGCAATGGTAAGCAATCGAAAAATGCTGCAGCCGTCTCGTTGCGAGCTGCGTCCACTTGCCAAAGGTGTGCTCTGTGGCTGCGGTTCCGCGACGCCCTCCACGAGTGTGCTATTAAACATGAGATCAGCGTCGCCACATTTCGGCAGCTGAGGCGTCAAACTGTCGCGAGTGGTTGGGCAGGATCTTCAGAGGCCTCCAGGATCCTCGAATGAATTTACATTGTCACCAAAGTGCATAAAACATCACAAAAATGTTGATGACGGCTCGGTTTTCCAGATGTGATTTAATTAAGTCACTCGATGCTAAAACTTTTATTTATTTACTTATTTGCCGTCTGAGAAACAACTCGTACAAAAAACAACGTTTTTATTCTGGAACCAATATTCGTACAGCAAATGCAAAATGTGGCAACCTGCTTCCACGGGTATATTCGGTCTCGACTTCATTTTCAAGGCGTCCCTCAATCGGTAAAAACGAAACCATTATACGATCACTTTGTCTGTCTGTCTGTCTACCCGCCTCTTAAGACCGGTATCTCTCAGGAACGGGTCCACGTACCAAGTTGAGATTTCTGTTAAATACTAAAGTCTACTATTGCTTTGTGGTGCACAAAATTTAAGCTTCTAAGGTAATGCAATAAAAAGATTAAGACGTGTATGTCACACAGTTGGATACTAGCAAACTCACTCATCAAAACCTGTAGGGATCTTCCCGTTGACTTAAAATCGTGACATTTGGCAAGAAGCAAGATTTCACAGTAAAAGTATAGTAAAAAATCCGAAAATTTTAAGTAGTAATTATGTCAAATATATTTTCCTTTTTTTTTACTGTCCGTCTGTTGAGATCACTTTCTCTCATTCGATATTTACATCCCATACTAAGGTCTACGGTGTCTGGGAGGTCTAAAAATTAAAGCTTTAGGTCAATGCAATCAAAAATACTGCCATTTGCGTCACATATTTTGATGCTCGCAAAGTCGCCCATCAAAGCCTATAGACGAACTGGTCTGTAGACGTAACTAATTTTGTACCGAAGTCTCTTTTAAATTCTGAAGGTGACAGGAGTCAAATACGTGGAGCGAAAGGCTATTAACAAATTGCACAGAAACCAGAAGGCAGTTACAAGAGTCGAGGGGCACGAAAGGGAAGCAGTGGTTGGGGAGGGAGTAAGACAGGGTTGTAGCCTATCCCTGATGTTGTTGTTGTTGTTGTCTTCAGTCCTGAGACTGGTTTGATGCAGCTCTCCATGCTACTCTATCCTGTGCAAGCTCCTTCATCTCCCAGTACCTACTGCAACCTACATCCTTCTGAATCTGCTTAGTGTATTCATCTCTTGGTCTCCCTCTACGATTTTTACCCTCCACGGTGCCCTCCAATGCTAAATTTGTGATCCCTTGATGCCTCAAAACATGTCCTACCAACCGATCCCTTCTTCTAGTCAAGTTGTGCCACAAACTTCTCTTCTCCCCAATTCTATTCAATACCTCCTCATTAGTTACGTGATCTACCCACCTTATCTTCAGCATTCTTCTGTAGCACCACATTTCGAAAGCTTCTATTCTCTTCCTGTCCAAACTAGTTATCGTCCATGTTTCACTTCCATACATGGCTACAAAACAGTAAAGGAAACAAAAGAAAAAATTGTAGTAGGAATTAAAATTCATGGAGAAGAAATAAAAACTTTGAGGTTTGCCGATAACTTTGTAATTCTGTCAGAGTCGGCAAAGAACCTGGAACGGCAGTTTAACAGTGTCTTGAAAGGAGGATGTAAGATGAATATCAACAAAAGCAAAACAAGAGTAATGGGATGTCGTCGAATTAAATCAGGTGATGATGAGGGAATTAGATTAGGAAACGAGACACTTAAAGTAGTAAATGAGTTTTGCTATTTGGAGAGGAAAATAACTGACGATGGACGAAGTAGAGAGGATATAAAATGTAGACTGGCAATGGCAAGAAAAGTGTTTCTGAAGAAGGAAAATTTGTTAACGTCGAGTATACATTTAATTGTAAGGAAGTCTTTTCTAAAAGTATTTGTGTGGAGTGTAGCCATGTATGGAAGTGAAACATGGACGATAAATGGTTTGGACAAGAAGAGATAAAAGCTTTCGAACTGTGGTGTTACAGAAGAATGCTGAAGATTAGATGGGTAGATCACATAACTAATGAGGAGGTACTGAATAGGATTGGGGTGAAGAGGAATTTGTGGCACAACTTGACAAGAAGAAGGGACCGGTTGGCAGGACATGTTCTGAGGCATCAAGGGATCAGCAATTTGGTATTGGAGGGCAGCATGGAGGGTAAAAATCGAAGAGGGAGACTAAGAGATGAATACACTAAGCAGATTCAGAAGGATGTAGGTTGCAGTAGGTACTGGGAGATGAAGAAGCTTGCACAGGATAGAGTAGCACGAAGAACTGCATCAAACCAGTCTCTGGATTTAAGGCCACAACAACAACATCAGGAACAACAACAACGGAACCCAAAGAGCGCGAGTCCTGCACACGCGTGTCCGGCTTTTACGGATGACAGAGCGCGACCGCATCAAACGGCGCACGTGGAGGAGTTCTCGGAACGAGAGGGCATTCGGCGGAGAGACTGGCCTGCCCGTTCCCCAATTTAAATCTCACGGAACACGTGCGGGAGCCGTTATGGACACGTAATGCAGTACGTCCACGAGCACCGACGACCATCCAGTATTTGTCAACAGCGCCGGTGGACGAATGGAGCGACCCATCACAGCCACTTCTTACCGACATGGGAGAACGTTGCAGAGCGTGTATTGCCGTCGTCCAGGTCACACAGAACGTGGAATACCGTGTATTTATTGTCTTCGAAAAACCGTGTTACTTCTGTTCGTCCGATTGCGTAGTTCGTTCATTTACATTCTGCACTTTACTGTAGCAGTTCTTCCAATGCTTGGTCCAAGTTTCATAGAGTTAAGTCATTGGCAGTGACACATCATGCGAAGGTCAGTTTCGTCCTTAAATTCTGCATACAATTGTACTGTGAGGACGTTTAAAAGATGTGTAACTGGTGGTCCTGTATTTTCCCTCTCTCCATACTGACAAGGGAGACTCCCCATGCCCCTCCCCCCCCCTCCCGCCCCCCTCATATTTAGTGGTTAGATGGCCCAGTGGACAGCGCGTCAAAAAGTGAACACAGGAAGAAGGAGTACTGAACTGTGTAATACCGAAACACAAATTGAGAACGATACAAGAACAAGAAGAGCAATGAAGAGCAGGCTGAAGAAACAGCAGTGGCCTCGTGCCTAAGTGGTCACGGCTTTACATTACGAAGAGGGCGAGCCATGCTCAAAACTCTCTCGAGCCTTTTTTTTTTCTCCATAACACCGTGAACTGTCCGTCTGGACATTGAAATGTTTGTTCTCTTTCTGTAGTCTTGGCAATTGTCATACTATACATTGGTTATAGAACACGAGTCATGTGGTAGAAATACATTACCGTCGCAAGTGAATGTGATGAATACAGAGAGCAGGCGAGGTACCACACAGACATCTAACAGAAATGAAAACAACAAATAAGTAGGTGTGAACTACGTTACAACAAAGGAATTCAAGAGTCAAGACTTCCAAAACGGAACACAACTTCAAAAACGTCAAAAACAAATGTTCTGACAGAACACAGAGAAACAGTGTGATTGTGAAACTCTTGCGTTCATTTGTTGCACCTTATGTGACAAACTGTTATGTTCTCATAATTTCCTTGGCAATTATCACATTCATATTCATACGAACACCTATATCGGGCAAGGAGGTATATCTCGCTCACTTACCGTGCGTACAAATTAGGTGCATCGATAAGAGATTTCTATCATATAACACATGTACTGCCACTAATGCCTTGTATAACACACCAGACGTGTTTTCCGGTGGAGGATTCAGTTGACTTGTCGCCTCGTCATAGAACGTTTGCGATTCCCATTCGAAAGCCACTTCGTTTGCGGTGCTAATAGAGTAGTTGTGCAGAATCAGCTGTCATTATAGGTTCCTGTTGCAGACTGACGGTACCCCACTACACAGACACAAATTTGAATAATGCGAACAGTGGAAGAAATAGTGATTTTTTGCCACGAGGGAGGTTTGATCACGGCGTGCCCGCTTGGCAGTCCAACACCGTAACCACTTACCCACAACGCAAGTCCTCTGGAGCCATTTCACATATGATGGATTCAGAGACGGTATCACAGTTACAGGTAGTCCGCGGAAACCAGCTATTGACCACTGACGCGTCGTATATGTGGACAGTGATAACCGCTTCGGCATCAATGACGGTCTGAAGATGGTGCATTGATGCGCCCAAACTGGTAGCTACACAGTATTATAACTGCGGCTGTATCTCTTCCATTTTCTTACAATAGTGAACGGCCCTAGGCCCACAGACCTCCATACACAAGGATGGACATACAGAAATTTCTCTTCCCGGCTGCTCTCTATTGGACATCTTGTTCTTGGACCGTTGGCTGTTTCTATTTAGCCTTTCCTTTTTTTTTTTTCACAGTCCACTACACCTTCTCCCTGTTGTCATGCTTGATTTGTGTTCAATTTTTGACGGGCTGTCCAATGGGCTCTCTTACCGTTACATGTTAGGGGGGATGCTGTTAACATAAGATTATAACTCTTTATGAGTAGATTATGACAGCACTTTAAATTTTTAATTTCGGTAAATAATTAATCGAAATACTGAAAATAAAATTTTGGTTAGCCTCAGAAGGCGTTAGACAGGCAATCTGCAAGTGAGGCTTTGACCCATGAACCGGATTAACCGTGTAGTAATACGGGAGGGGACGATGGAGCGATGAAAAGTTCACACAGATACTACCGGTATACGATTATCTCACCATTTATGTTTCCTGAAAAATCGTGTGCTTTCTTCCTGTTGTTGTTAAGACTTCACAATGCGATCAAGCACATGTTTTCCTGTACTCAGGTATTTTCTAGTAAATATGGGATGGAAGGCAAAGTTGTTTCAAGTTTATTAGAAGACCACTTAGCGTGGCGCCTGATATGCGTGCGATTGCGTAGCAGCAGCTGCCAACTGACCCTCTACAAGCCTACGGTCCCGGCGGCATCACCTAAATAGTACGGTTCTCGCAGTGCTAACTTCAATAAATTTGTGTCAACAGTTGGGGTTTCTCCGTCTCTTATGCTTTATTCGTTATCAGCTGAACTCCTATAAAGATCGGTGTGCATTTGTTCTATTGCGGTCACGGTTCACATGATTTGCGAAAAATATCTCATACTTGTACAAAGAAAAAGACACAGCTATCAGAAACAACTGCATAAGACGACTGGTCGAATTTCCTCTCCATATTTCCAAAATAAAGGTAATATATTTCGTGATAAAAAGCTGAGAAAAAGAAACCTACTCTCTGTATTGACGATCAAACATTTGTCCTCAAAATATGTAGGCATGTATGTGACGTTGATCACAATATAGTTTACTTCATTTAAAATAACAGCGTATCTCTTTCCCGCCAGTAAATATATCGCACAGAACTCTGGCGCAAGCTCACGTGCACGCAGTATTGATCATGCCTCTGAACTGACTATTTTTGTTGCCCTTATGCATTGTGAATTATGAACGAACTCTACATCATACATGAATAATGGAAACTGTCTCATTCGCACAGTGAAGATTTTTACATAACCTTTAATAATTACTCTAGGAGAGAATTTGTTTCAATTTGTGATTGGAAGACGTGTTACGCTTACTCTTAACTGATGCCATTCCCTGTCCTTCTTCCGCAGGCTGACGGTCCTCGGCCATCTCCACGTTTAACAAGTATTTTTCTCCTCAAGGGTACCTGTAATGGCTGGAAAAAAATGTTTGGTTTCTTGGGTAACTTTTATGTTGCGGACCAGATGTCAGGTTGGATTAATAGAAGACGGAGAGAAGACGCAGCGAAACCGGTTCGTTTCGTCACGGGATCGGTTATGGGGCGCGAGAGCGCTACAGAAATGCTCAACGAACTTCAGTGGTAAAAGAGCGACGTTATACATGAGGAGGCGGCGTGCGAGGATTAGCGTTGAAATTCAGAGAGGGTACGTAGAATTGGGCACCGTGTCAGTCCCTCTCAGATATGTCTCGCGTAATGATCAAATGGGGTTTGTTGGACGAAAACGACGACAAATGCGACTGCGGCTCTCGACAGGACATGGAACACCTCC
This sequence comes from Schistocerca nitens, assembly GCF_023898315.1. Taxonomy (NCBI): domain Eukaryota; kingdom Metazoa; phylum Arthropoda; class Insecta; order Orthoptera; family Acrididae; genus Schistocerca; species Schistocerca nitens. The sequence goes on along the minus strand of NC_064620.1, from coordinate 634,182,619 downwards.
TACAATGCCCTGCCTGCCCCCACAGATGCTAAAAAAGAAGCATTGGACATTGCCCAATATTGGGCAAACAAATTGTAATTTCCGGACACGAAAAAGTCACTAAAGTAAGTCTCGCGTAAGGACCACGAGTATAAAATCTGTCATGTTAGAGCTAATGCGGATGTCTACTTCGATCATTCTTCCCACGCTCAACGAGGAGCAGGGAAGGGGCAGGAGTGAAGAGACCGTACTATCAGAAATACCCTCGGCCACACACGTGGCCTCCAGAGTGTAAATGTAGATCCATTGGTGAGCGAAACAACTGACTGGTGTCCACGGCCAGACTGGCGGCGTTGCGAAAACGTGGCGCGGAGCGGGAAGCTTACGGTCGGACAAGACGCGAAAGATGGCCGCACCCACCACTGTTACAGCTTGGCGCCCGGGAACGATCGTTTCGGAAACAGTGAAGCCAGTCGTGTGTTGGCGTTCTACTGTCGTGAACACCCGCGGAAACTGGTCGGAGGCCGGCGAAACCACGAGTAGGCGACAGGTTGTCGGCTCGTCACAGAACGTGCGGGTCGGAAACGTGCCTGCAGTCTGTGGCAGAAGTGACGACAGGAGGAGAATGCCGGTACTCGCACAAGTTTGCGAGCACACCGCTCAGTGTACAGTGGCAAACGTGGGGCTCCGCAGCGGGCGAGATTTGTCCACGGACGAATGGCGGGTGAGCAACGTTTCCTGTTACACCAGCGGAACGGTCGAGTCCAGGTACGCCGTTATCTAGGATGTCGGCTGCCCGCACGTGCACCGTGTCCTCACGAATTACGGTGGGGTAGTGACGCAACGAGCTTCTGTGTCACCTATAGCAGTGGTCGAAGCCGGGATGACAGGTGTGGACTAAGCGGACATTGTTGCGGACCACCAACTTCCCTTCGTGTTCGGTATTTTCCACAATGGCGAGGGTACGTCGGAACGGGACAGCTGACTGTGTCGTAAGCCAGAATCGTGCTACATCGGTGCGAAATGCACGTCGATGTGTCGGCCACCGAATTCACCTTACTGGAAGTGGACGGGGAAATGTCCGGGATGCAGTCGGGTGGCAGCTCCGCGCGCGCAAGCTGGTGGCCCGCGGTTCACAGGCACTGCGCGGACGTTCGGTGGCGCACGCGCACCCGAACACCTTCCGAGCCTCGTCGAACACACGCTGTGTCGAGTGACTGCTGTGTTGCGTTTCAAAAGCGGGCCAGTACGCCATTGAGGAAGTCTCGTAATGTTTTGGTATACGCAAGCGCCAAAGAAACTCGTGTAGGCATGCATATTCAAATACAGAGATGTATAAAGGGGCAGAATACGGCGCTGCGGTCACAAAAAGTGTCTGGCGCAGTTGTTCGATCGGTTACTGCTGCTACGATGGCAGGTTATCAAGATTTAAGTGATTTTGAAGGTGGTATTATAGTCGGCGCACGAGTGATGGGACACACCTTCTCTGAGGTAGCGATGAAGCGGGGATTTTCCTGTACGACCATTTGTCGAGTGTACCGTTAATATCAGGAATCCGGTAAAACATCAAATGTCCGGTGTCGCTGTGTCCGGAAAAATATCTCACAAGAACGGAACCAACGACGACAGAAGACAAATATTCAACGTGATAGAAGTACAACCCTTCCGCAAATTGCTGCAGATTTCAGTGATGGACCACCAATGAATGTCAGCGTGCGAACCATTCAAAGGACCATCATCGATATGGGCTTTCGGAACAGAAGGCCCACTCGGTGTACCCTTGATGGCTGCACGACACAAAGCTTTACACCTCGCCTGGGCCCGTCAACACCGACATTACACTGATGATGACTGGAAACATTTTGCTTGGTCCGACGAGTCTCGTTTCCAATTGTATCGAGAGTATGGTCGTCTACGTGAATGGAGGAAACCTCATGAATCCATGGACCTTGCGTCTCAGCAGAGGACTGTCCAAACTGGTGGAGGCTCTTTAATGGTGTGGAGCGTGTGCAGTTGGAATGATATGGGCTCCTGATACATCTAGATACGACTGTGACAGGTGACACGCACTTAAGCATCCTGTCTGACCACCTGCATCCATTCTGCCGGACACGGCAATTCCATCAGCACAATGCGACACCCCACACGTCCAGAATTGCTGCTGAGTGGTTCCGGGAACACTCTTCTGAGTTTAAACAATTCTGCTGGCCACGAAACTCCCCATGCATGAACACTATTAGGCATATCTGGGATCGCTTGCAACGTGCTATTCAGAAGGGGTCTGCATATCCTGGGAGTCTTTATGGACAGCTTTGCAGGATTCACGGTGTCAGTTCCCTCCAGCACTACTTAGTCGAGTCCATGCCACGTCGTGTTGCGGCACCTCTCCGTGCTCGCGGGGTACTAGACGACATTAGGCAGGTGTACCACTTTCTTTGGCTCTTTACTGAAATTTCCTTCTGTTTTAGTCTTGTAACTATTCGTTCTCGTCCGAAACTGATTTTATTGGAAGACGAAAGAATAGGAGGTAATTCGTATGACGCGAGCTACTGTGGAGAGGCGCATTGGGCGCGTCGACTCTGGCCGTGGATTGCTTACCGGGTGGGGGCGGAGAGGCGGCAGCTGGGGGCGTGGCGCTGCTGGCGCGGCGGGGCCATCAGATCGTGGCCTTTCTGAAATCTCTGGATAGAATTCGCGTAGCTGCATGTGAACAGTTATTATGGGGCACGGAAGTAAATATGTAGCCGGATGGAGGAGTTCTGCGTATTGTGTTGCACAGAGGGCCGTCAGCAGACGAAGAAGTAACTTTGTGCCTAAGCGTATTGCGGCGCTATTCGTGTGCCATACTCTTGTGGCGGCTGACAATATGTAACTGTACCCTCAGCGTTTCTACAAGTGACGCAGCAAGCACTGTCTCAGGGAATGTCCACAAATATATAGTCATATCGTGATGATGTTTCAAATATGATGAACTTGTTTTGATTGTACAGAAACGACAAAACAGAAACGTGCTATTCTATGACTGCGATGTTAATGGGCCACAGCTGAAAGCAGTCAATTCTTACAAGAGCCGAATTGTAACTTCTTGCAGTGATGTGAAATGGAATCGTCACCTAGACTTAGTAGAAGAAGAAATTACAGAAGGCCGCTCTGAGTAGCTGCGAGGAATGAGGCACCTTTCCACGGTTCACGCGGCTCCCCCTGTCGGAGGTTCGAGTCGTCCCTCAGGCATGGGTGGGTGTGCTGTCCTTACGTAAGTTAATTTGAGTTAGATTAAGTAGTGTGTAAGCCTAGGGACCGATGACCTCAGTAGTTTGGTCCCATAGGAAATTACCACAAATTTCCAGATTACAGACGTCGACTGAACAATAGGATGCATTCAGTCTATATAGCGAGTATTTGAACACTACGCAGATAAATTTACGTACGGTGTTTCACAGCTGTGTGATCAGTATGCTGTCTCTTCTTTGGAAGGAACAGACACCGAGCATTCAAATAATTCATAAGCCTGGCTAGACAATGTATTCACTTTGTTCAGTGCAGATACACAGATACGTCCGACCTCCTGCGGGAATCTCTGAGTAGCGAACAGGAGTACAATGGACAGGGACTGCGGATAGGCGGCGCTCGCTGGCAGAGTGGGCCGCCCTTGAGGCGTGGCGTGCCGAGGCAGTCCCGCGCAGTGGCGACAACGCTGCCTGTGTCCCGGATGGCGCAGTGCTTACCGCACCTGCCTAGTACGCAGGAGATCCTGGGTTAGAATCCCAGTCCGGCACACATTTTCGCCTATCGCTGCTGATTCCGCGTAATGTCCTGCTGCAGCTGTCAGTAGTCGCCCGCCCCCCCTCAATTTACATACAAAGCGATTACCCAGAGAAGATCTCCATCCCTAGCTACAACCACACTCCGCCACCATTCGGCGCAACTGGTGGGTGGGAATTATCCTGCAACATAATCAATGTTGACAAAGATGTTTCCAGTGCGCTGCACAAGTTTCGCTGGGAACATACATATATCCTGCATACAGCCCGGTATCTCCACATGCGATTTCCATATTTTTGGAGCGCCGAAGAAAAGCATTCGCAGCCGTCGATTTGCTTCGGACTAAGAGGTAGATACCTCGGTACAATCACGGTTTCATAGCCAACCATAAATATTTATCCATAAAGGCACTGACCGTCTTGTCTCACAGTGGGATAAATGTATTAACAATTATGGCGGTTACTTTTGAAATAATAAGGAGTTTGACTGCCCCCTTACACTACTGTAAACGATACGATACAGTTCCACGCACAACAGTCGTACTTGCCCCTGAATCTATTTCGCGCAACGTAGAGCCAAGAGCAAATAGTTTTTATCTTACTAGCGTGGACCTGTCTTGTCGTTGCACGTAACGACGGAGCGCGGCACGAGTTTACACCGTAATGTACGAATCCGGCAACCTCGCCTTTTAATTTTACCACATTTCTCGCACATTTTCACGAACAGTTTCAACTTCATTGACTAGCGTTATATCACTGCGCTCTTCTCTTGAAGAATTTATGCATATTCTGGTTTTTTATTGCTTCCCACAGCGTAGAAAGCGGTACACTGTCATAGGTCTTCTGCAAATCTACAAAAGCCACGTGTGTCTCCACGTTATGTGCCAGTCTGTTGTGAGTCACTTGTCTAATGCTCCAGATATTACCGATACAAGACCGTCCTGCACGAAAGCCACTCTCTTCTTCTTCTACTTCCTCAATTTCTCTCACAGTTCTAGTTTTAAATCTTACCACATAGAACTGAGAACTATGATGCCTCGATAATTTGCGCAACCATCCTTGCTTCCCTTTTTAAAATATGTTTGTGATGAACCCTTCTTTAAAGTCGACAGGGATTTACTCTCCACAAAGACAACTGTTAAATAGGTTTGCAAGATATTCGAATGAAACGTTTGGCCCGGAACAACTCCATACATAAAACTCAATTTCCTGGTGTTTTGCCATTTATGAATTGCTTAACTGTATACTGTACTACCGCTGTTGAGATCTCCTGGGTTTCTGTCTCTGCTTGCAAAGGATGATATATTCTCAAATTCGGATCGATATTCCTTAAACAGTTCATAGTATGTCTTTCATCTATATAGGCTTATCAGCTGCATCCGTATACTACTTCTGTCATTTGTTATTAGCTATTTTATTAACTTTTTCGGACTCTGATATCCTTATGCAATTATTAATTTACTCACCTTTAAAGTCCTACATAGCATTTTTTTCTTTATTTATTCCATTCTTTGCCTCTCCCCTCAGTCATACATTCCTAGTTCTATCATCAGTCTTATTGCTCAGAGACACCTGTTACAGGCCTCCTTTTTGTCCGCACCTATGTGGCGATATGGGCGCCCACCAGTCACTTTTAAATTTGCCAGACCTACTCTCAACGACTCCGAGAGGTTCAAAAGCAGCTTCATGAATAGCTCTCACAACTGTCGTAATGCGCTACTTCCACTGTTGTACTATTAGTCTGATGCAGCTACCCACTCAGTCTAAGCTTGAATAAGAAGGCAGCTGAACGATCCTGCAGAAAACTTATATTACGGCTGGTTCCGTTTCTCTCCATTCTCATTACAATTCTTTTGGCACTTAATAAGTTTTTGAAAGGAGAACCAAAGTGCACACCGAAGCAGGAAATGGTCAGATGCACATTTTACTCCCCTGTACAATATACAATCCTCCATCTTTGTACGATTACTTTCTTTCCTTATAGCGTAACTAATTAGTGATTGTAACTTCCTTGTAGGCTGTGTAAAGGAATATTTATGGATCTCTTTGATCGGAAAAGCCTATTCCGTATCTTAGGACTGTAGTCTCCACACATTTCTAACAGCCTCTCTGCATTTTCAGTATCCTCCGCAAATCATCCGACAACCGTTCACGAAATAAAGGTGATATAGGCGTGAAGTGATTCTTTCTTTAGGGCTTCATCGTGTGACACACACGTGGCCCTCAGAAGCTCCTTGTGGGAAGAGACAGTCCTCGCCCGCATTCAGCCGACACGGCAGTGGAGGTAGCGCGCCACGTGTAACGAGAAGTCGTTGCGCTACGGTATGGGTGGCAGGCACAGCTTGCAAGGTGCGCCCCTGCGCGGCAGGCATCCCGGTGCGCGGCGCCAGCAACCCCTGCCCCTGCGCGACGAGCAGCGCGGATGCGGATTCCGCAAACCCAACACCCGCCGTTCAGCGTGATTTCCTGAAGCTCTCGGTCAAAGCACTCAGTCAGATACGCGATACTACTGGAAAACTATTTGACTCGGTACCACTCCAGTACTCAACCAAAGCACCATCATATAGCCTCAATAAGCATAAAATAAAACTATCACCCGAACGTTGATTTGAACACCACAGTGCTTTACTATAGTGAGTTTAAAATTACTTGCGTCGTGTCGCCGTTGCCCAGGTAACACCAATAGCGAGCAGGCTTTCCCTGCCACACCACCAGCTGTTCGGCTGGTAAAGCGCACCTGTTGCCAAATCATGAATAAACAGTACCACGTGGTCTCACGCATTAGATGCAACAAAGTTCGCCAGCTCTCGTAAAATAGTATTTTCTGGCACTGTTCTGTAGTCGTCAGGTATTGTGAACAAGTGTTTTGTGTTGGCGTCGCATTAATAACAACAGTGCAGTACATCTGAATACGAGATTTGCAATAAAAGAGTCGTCGAAAAACACGTTCACCGGCTGCGAAGATGACGTTCTGCTGCAAAACATCCCTCGTAATTCGACAATAGTAAAGGAGAAAACGACGTACCACTCTGTTGTGATGTATAAAGCTCCAAAACGCGGTGGAGGAAAGCGGATATTCTGCTCTAGTACCAAAAAATTTTCCGTGAGATAAAGTTGAACCTGTATAAGGTGAAGCTAATGAAACTTGTAGTGCTGTGAAGCCAGATCACTGTACCAGGTCGACGAACTGTCTGACGATAAATGAAATAGTTTAATCAGGCTTCCTCCTACAAAAGAAGCCACTATAAATGTTACACGACAGGACTTATATCGAGTTGTCAGCCATACGAAGAAGGTAGTTAAAGGAGACATTGATTCATGAAGGACTGCGACGAGTTGCCATGTTGATGTCTGCTTTTTTTTTTTTTTTTTTTTTTTTCAAAACACAGCAGAGGTTAGAAACATTCATTTCACTAATATTCTGATTCAGTTGAAATTGCGAGAGAATCCTGAAATAGTGTAAAAAATATTAAGCTAACAACTAAGCGCAGCTCAGGTCAATAGTTTATGAAACAGTCCATTGTCAGTATAAGAATAAACTTGTAACTTCTTCACTTACATTGTAACAAAACCCACAGCAGTTCTCGTTTCACCAGCTATCGATGGCCCTCAATAATTGCATTATTTCACTGACAAAATCTATAGTTGCTTGAATATCGCGGTAGATGTGGAAGTTCTGCATATTAATTATATGGCAAGACAGTATTGTCTCTGCGCGCCGTCATTTGCCAAAATCATGCTTCAGTACCTCAAACAATTTATGGGATACGGGGAATTTATAAATATTTCATTTGAGTTTTCACTGACTCACGCGTTCATGCCGGAGCACTTTACATACATTCCATTTTCTCGAGATTGGAAACAGCGGTATCCCTCCTAGTTAACATTCTATATATTATCTATGTTAAATACGCTGCAACTCATTACATAACACGCACCAAACACAAATTCATAACGATACCTATTTTTCACTGCAAACTAAGAATTTCTTGCAGTATTTTACCTACTACCGAAATATCACAATAACTATGAAGATTAACGAAATGATAGACGGTTCAGCATGAAGCTGACGAATTAAACTGTAAGATGTCCAAGAATGAGAGTTTATTACCGAATAGTTTGTTTAAAGTCGTTTGAGAAAAATCGCAGATCGACCGACTTGCTCCTCTCACAGTGAAGCGCCGCGCCTGGCATTACAGCTGCTGGCGACTGCGTTTCACTCTACTCGCTGCCTATTGAACTGTCAAAAGTAGCAACTTGTTTTAAACACACTGCTAAGACGCCGCTGCTTTCCTCCGAGCGTTGAATCAACTTACCCATCCAGCTACGAGACGTATTCGGAAAGTAAGGTCCGATCGGTCGTGAAATGGAAACCACAGTAAAAATCAAAAGGGTTTTATTTGCAACAGTTAGCCACACCTTCCAGCAACATCTGTATATAGTCGCCGCTCCGTCTGAGACATTTGTCGCAGCGTTGTACCAACTTTCCATTGCTGTCGTCATAGAAGACAGTCGCCTGCACTTTTCGCCGATTCTCTACGCTGATCTGCAGTTCGCTGTCTGTGCCAAACTTTGACTTCATAGCCAGCGACTCATTTCAGCAGAGATGAAAATCAGAGGGAGCAAAGTCCGGGCTGTATGGAGGGAGATCAAACACTTCCGACCGCAAACGCTTCAGGGGCGCCGCGGCCGAGAACTGCCATGGAGAAAGAATTGCATGGCAATTGTGTTGTGTGGGCTGCATCGTATCATGCGAAGTCTCTCACGCGCACTCATACTTGCCGGGAGACACTGTTTTCTAGGCATCTCTACGTGCTCACTGCACGCGCAGCGGCCAGCGGCCTTGCTCGACACACTGCCCACTCCACCTACGCACAGCTCTATCGGATTTTCATCGTCGTTTCCATTTCGCGACCGATCTGACTTTAGGAATACACCTCGTGTATGGTGCTGGTGGTGGGGGAGGCGGGGGGGGGGGCACGTGTAGTCTGACGTGGACACCACTCCGTGGTGCAGTTCAGCATTTTTCATATTATCAGATTAGCTGAGTTGAAGGAAGCGACAGAGAGAAAGTCATACTAATGAACGAGGATCAAACGAAATTTCTGACTACACTGAGGAGTTTTCGGCTCCGAGGATGCTGCGTGATTCCTTGTATGGAGAAACATCGACAAGTATAGAACTAACTTAAAGTGTTGAAATGTGTTTGGACCCTAGCTGCTCATGTTGTATATTAATAAAAAATATTAGTAATTCACTTGTTCGAGACATGCCACGGGATGGTAGGTCGACAACTGTCCAGTGCTGAGGAAACTGCATGATTTTTTTTTATTTATTTATTTCGTCCCTCTCAACTGCATTGGTATAAAATTCAGCTGTAGCAGTTGCCGGTTTGGGGCTGACACGCCCTTTTTCAAACTGACGATTATTATGTACAGCCCGCATCTCGTGGTCGTGCGGTAGCATTCTCGCTTCCCACGCCCGGGTTCCCGGGTTTGATTCCCGGCGGGGTCAGGGATTTTCTCTGCCTCGTGATGGCTGGGTCTTGTGTGCTGTCCTTAGGTTAGTTAGGTTTAAGTAGTTCTAAGTTCTAGGGACTGATGACCATAGATGTTAAGTCCCATAGTGCTCAGAGCCATTTTTTGTACACTCCTGGAAATGGAAAAAAGAACACATTGACACCGGTGTGTCAGACCCACCATACTTGCTCCGGACACTGCGAGAGGGCTGTACAAGCAATGATCACACGCACGGCACAGCGGACACACCAGGAACCGCGGTGTTGGCCGTCGAATGGCGCTAGCTGCGCAGCATTTGTGCACCGCCGCCGTCAGTGTCAGCCAGTTTGCCGTGGCATACGGAGCTCCATCGCAGTCTTTAACACTGGTAGCATGCCGCGACAGCGTGGACGTGAACCGCATGTGCAGTTGACGGACTTTGAGCGAGGGCGTATAGTGGGCATGTGGGAGGCCGGGTGGACGTACCGCCGAATTGCTCAACACGTGGGGCGTGAGGTCTCCGCAGTACATCGATGTTGTCGCCAGTGGTGGGCGGAAGGTGCACGTGCCCGTCGACCTGGGACCGGACCGCAGCGACGCACGGATGCACGCCAAGACCGTAGGATCCTACGCAGTGCCGTAGGGGACCGCACCGCCACTTCCCAGCAAATTAGGGACACTGTTGCTCCTGGGGTATCGGCGAGGACCATTCGCAACCGTCTCCATGAAGCTGGGCTACGGTCCCGCACACCGTTAGGCCGTCTTCCGCTCACGCCCCAACATCGTGCAGCCCGCCTCCAGTGGTGTCGCGACAGGCGTGAATGGAGGGACGAATGGAGACGTGTCGTCTTCAGCGATGAGAGTCGCTTCTGCCTTGGTGCCAATGATGGTCGTATGCGTGTTTGGCGCCGTGCAGGTGAGCGCCACAATCAGGACTGCATACGACCGAGGCACACAGGGCCAACACCCGGCATCATGGTGTGGGGAGCGATCTCCTACACTGGCCGTACACCACTGGTGATCGTCGAGGGGACACTGAATAGTGCACGGTACATCCAAACCGTCATCGAACCCATCGTTCTACCATTCCTAGACCGGCAAGGGAACGTGCTGTTCCAACAGGACAATGCACGTCCGCATGTATCCCGTGCCACCCAACGTGCTCTAGAAGGTGTAAGTCAACTACCCTGGCCAGCAAGATCTCCGGATCTGTCCCCCATTGAGCATGTTTGGGACTGGATGAAGCGTCGTCTCACGCGGTCTGCACGTCCAGCACGAACGCTGGTCCAACTGAGGCGCCAGGTGGAAATGGCATGGCAAGCCGTTCCACAGGACTACACCCAGCATCTCTACGATCGTCTCCATGGGAGAATAGCAGCCTGCATTGCTGCGAAAGGTGGATATACACTGTACTAGTGCCGACATTGTGCATGCTCTGTTGCCTGTGTCTATGTGCCTGTGGTTCTGTCAGTGTGATCATGTGATGTATCTGACCCCAGGAATGTGTCAATAAAGTTTCCCCTTCCTGGGACAATGAATTCACGGTGTTCTTATTTCAATTTCCAGGAGTGTATTATGTACAGTAGTTTGGTTGTGTCTGTGAGTCGCAACGTACGCATAGTCTAAGATCAATGAGGGTACTTGTTGCCCACTGTATACTTCCCTGTGCTTTTTGGCTCCATATTGTGTGAATAATTACGGTTACTAGCAAAGTTGTAGTCTGAAAATGGGTGTGTCAACCGGGACCCCGTTACCACTACGGCTGAACTTTATATCGACGCAACTGAGACGGGTGAAATAAAAAAAAATAACTTATCCAGGTTTCTCAGTATTAGTAACTTAGGATTTGTTTCAGATGTCGCACTTATCTACAGGATGTCCCAGGAGGAATGGTATTCAGAGATATGACAGAAATGAGCATTTTACGCAAAAAACTTCGTATGGAAATATGCCCTATTCCGAATGGTTCGTTCTATCTCGAACACGTTTCTGCAAGAGACAGCTGTTTTCAACTTATTCAAGAATACACGTATAAAAATGACGTTAACTGTGTTCTAACTCAGAAACTATTCGAAACATGGCATATGTTAGCTGGGAGTTTTTTGTTTCATGTGAGTGTTCCTCTCACACCCCCGAATATTGCCCGTTCCTCCTGGGACCCCGCAGAAGGCTGTACTCTCAGACGAGGTGCGCAAATAACCAGTGAAATCTTGACCAGATTTAAAAGTTGTGCACAGATTTTCAGTTTGCTTTATATATGCAGAAATTTAAAATTACGCACTTCACAAAACGCAAAGAGGGACATTCTATGCCTGCAATAATTATGAGTCACAGCTGGAATCGGTCGACTCATAAAAAACAAGAGTGTAACAATTTGTGGGAATTTGAAATCGAATGATTGCGTACGCTCAGTCGTAGGTAAGTAGAAGACACATTTCAGTTCAATGGCAGAATACGTCAAAATGCACCCAGTGGTCAAAGAGATTGCTTACAAAAAATGGTTCAAATGGCTCTGAGCACTATGGGACTTAATTTCTGAGGTCATTAGTCCCCTAGATCTACTTAAACCTAACTAACCTAAGGACATCACACACATCCATTCCCGAGGCAGGATTCGAACCTGCGACCGTAGCGGTCCAGATTGTAGCGCCTAGAATCGCTAGGCCACCCTGGCCGGCGATTGCTTACAAAAACACTCGTGTGATCCTGAGTAGAACATCGCTCAAGTGCATGGGTCCGGTAGGAAAGAGGACTGACAGGGGATAATGATCTTATACAGAGAAGAGGAGCACGAATTGTCTCTGGTTTGACTGAGTTCGTCTTGACCACCTGATGTCACAGCTAGAAAAGCAGGCGCTCGTCTAGTACTTTCCATCATTCCGCCAAATGCCAATGCCTATTGGCTCTAGGTCCACAGGTGGTCGTATCACTTTAATTTATTCTCCAGATCGCTATTCAAAATGGTTCAAATGGCTCTGAGCACCATGGGACTCAACTGCTGTGGTCATAAGTCCCCTAGAACTTAGAAATACTTAAACCTAACTAACCTAAGGACATCACACACATCCATGCCCGAGGCAGGATTCGAACCTGCGACCGTAGCACTCGCACGGTTCCGGACTGAGCGCCTAGAACCGCGAGACCACCGCGGCCGGCCCCGATCGCTATTAAATTCGGTCTAATTCTCTGGTATACTTCGGTTATTTTGCATTTTATTTGTTATTAAATTTCTTATTTCATCAAACTTTTTGCATACTGTTTCGAATCTGTTTAAAAGCTAGTAAGTTACACTCTGTTGTAATGTACGAAGAGGAGTCAAAATCATTTCACCTGTCTTGGTAAATTGTACTAATCCCTAAGTACCAAATGTAACAGTCATTTAATACTGTATTATGATAGACTATTATTTTCGTCTTTGTTTCTTACGTAATTCAAAATCGCTATAAACTAAGACGTGCATAAAATGTTTAACTTGAGAAAGACCGTGTGGTTTCAATTACAGTTCAGTAGTCTGAAATAAAGCAGTCAAAATCGACAAATCTTGTCTTTCATGTATGAGGGGCTGTTAACCGAGACAGACGAAAAAAACTGTAAGTAACGTAATGTTTATTGTTTCAAAAGTAATCGCCGTAACTGTTGACATGGTACGGTTGCTAAATTTGACGATCTGTTTACTGCCCTGCGTAAAACCAATAATAGAAATTAAGGAATGACCTTGCGTATATACCGCATGACAACTGGGACTGCACAGCGCTGAAAAACGACAGGAACTGTTAGCGCTCACGGCTTCGGCTGCACTTGGCGATGTTTCTCCAATGTCGAATTTTGCGGAGGAGTTGCTGTAGTTGATTGTAGTTGATAGCTCGGTGCGTGTAACACGTCACTCGAGTGCTGGTGCGTCCTGCGCTGGCGATGCGCCGCTAAAATGAGCATGTATCGCAGGCGCGGCTGAAATCCTAAATCGGTCATGTGATGTCCCTCTGTTCGGCTGAAATGTAATTAATGATTTAGGAATTCTGTGACTACAAAGGCAGAAGAATCGCAGTTACTTTGAATAAACTGGACGCAGTCTTGATCGCTTAACTTTTTTAATGGTGACCGGTTTCAATCTTTTTATCAGATCGTCTTCGGACCATGAGTGTCTGCCAGAGGCAAGAGGACTGCCATGGGCCACCGCCTCCGGCAGACATTCATGGTCCGAAGATGATCTGGTAAAAAGATTGAAACCGGTCACCATTAAAAAAGTTAAGCGGTCAAGACTGCTTCCAGGTTATTTATAGTAAATACAGATCGCTGTTTTCCTATATAAGTACTATGTTCTTTAAAATGTTAAACGCAGTTACTTTGGTTTATTGCAATAAAGTTATGCTTAAAAAATTAACAAACAGAATGAAATTTTCACCCTACATCGGAGTGTGCGGTGATATTGAACTTCCTGGTACATTAAACCTTGTGCTGGACCGAGACTCGAACTCGGTATCTTTGCCTTTCGAGGGCAGGCGCTCTACCACATTTTTCTTTCTTTTCTCTTGAATCTCATTTTATTCGTAATTGATCGTTGTATTTGGTCGGGGCGCACGTCCTATGACACTTGTTGAAGTCATCGTTGACACATCAACTCAGTTTTTTTATTACAGAGGGCAGCTGACCCTCTGACGGAACACGCTGAGCTGGCGTGCCGGCACCACTCAGCTACGTAAGTACGATTCACGACCCTTCCTCACGCCTTTAATTCCGCCATTACCTCGTGTCCTACCTTCCAAACTTCACAGAAGCTCTCCTGCAGACCTTGCTCTCCTAGAAGTAGGAATATTGCGTAGACATGGCTTAGCCACAGCCTGGGGGATGTTTCCAGAATGAAATTTCATTCTGGAAACATTGCTCAGGCAAAAGTCCCGAGTTAGAGTCTCGGTCTGGCACACAGTTTTAATTTGCCAGGAAGTTTAAATTAACGGACAATGACAATTTTAATATTATAATACCTTCGCACATATGACAAAAGGGGTTGGCGGAATAATTCCAATAATTGCACGAGTGAGTTAACTGCAATCATGTGGTGCGCGGTGATTGTCGTGTTGTTAACTGAAAGTTAAGTAGTACTATAAAAGGAAATACGACGCAACCCGTGGTTGGAGTTGAAAGCAGACTGTTCAATGGACCAAAATACAAGTCTCAAAAGTGAAGCTGGAAGTAATCAGAATGTTGCGAAATGGCTTTAATTTTGCTACGCATATTCTCGCGGTTGCGGCTCGATCTCACGTTAGGGGTTGTAGGTGGAGGCCGAAGTAGCTGCCGAGTCAGCCACTGTGGCACCGACGACCCTCAGTGCGAACGACCCTGACATTTCCAAGTTCGGCGACGCGTCAGTGCCGGTGGCTTCATGTAATCAGCGTCTCTCAGCTGAGTCTGAGACGGAGAAGCCCAGAATGAAGTCTAAGATGAAGTGATTTCCGATCGAACGTTCTCTGCGAGGAGACATCGCACGGTATTCGCGGCTGAGCTTTTGGCGTTACGACCGCCGGCCGATAGAATTCCGTCTGAGAACACGCCAGTTCCTTTCTCATTACTGGGCTTTCTAGAGTTCTACATACAAAACAGTCAGCTCACTCTCTCTGCGACTAACGAGGCAATCCTCTTTGGCACAGCTTAACTTCTCCGTCTGACCCTCTGTTTATTTACGTAAGCCAATCCCCATGATTTTTATATTGTGTAAACATTCGGTTTTCCTGAAGTCAGCACGACCAGCAGGGCCCGTGCCTTCAAAGGCATTTTTGAGATATTTACCTCTGGCGTGCAGTGGAGAGAAACTCAGCTTTCTACTCTCCGCACAGTAGTGCCTTGTGCTGGAAATGCTCCCTCGTTTTCCTCTCAGGTGGTTTGTACAATGATCTACGGTAGGGCGCTCGCACCGCAGGAGACCTTGTCTGCGCTAGTTCGCCGTGCTTTGTACAATATAGAAGCTGTGTCCCAGCGCGGCCCGCTCATCTGCGCCTTCCACTCTGAGCGCACTGGCCTACTTTTACATCCCTGGCAGCCTGTCTGCTGCTCCAGGGCACAGAACACTTTGAGTGTCCTCTCATTTCATAAGGCACGGCAATTCGAATCGAAAGCAAGGTCGACAGTCACTAATACTATGGTTTATCGTATTTCTCGGTATGTATTAAATATCCCAATCAAATGGGACTTTATGTGTATAGATTGAAGCGGCAAGTGAAAATTTGTACCGAGAGTGAGAATCGAACCCGGGTCTCTTGATTAATAGGCAGGTACGTTAGCTACTAAGCCACCTCGCCACAGTGGTTCAGATAACTGCACGGATTTCCCCGGTTCGCCTCCCTCCTCCATCCATATCCTTGCGATACCCCAGTCTACTTTAATTTGGATCAATTCCTGAAGGCAGCACCTGCCAAATGACGGGTATCGATACGCCTGTACATTGTTCTCATACACTGAAGCGCTAAAGAATCTGATATAGTCGTGCCTATTCAAATACAGAGATATATAAACAGGCAAAATACTGTGCTGCGATCGGCAACGTCTATATAAGAGAACAAGTGTGTGGCGGAGTTGTTAAATCGGTTACTGCTTCTACAACGACAAGTTACCGAGATTTAAGGGAGTTTGAAAGTGGTGTTATAGTTGGCGCACGAGCGATGAGACACAGCATCTCTGAAGTAGCGATAGCGTGAGGATTTTCCCGTGCGACCATTTCGAGAGTGTGCCGTGAATATCGAGCATCCGGTAAAACAACAAATCTCCGACATACACAGAGGTGGCGTAATGTTCTGGATTATAAACAAAGTGCGAAAGTTTTTTTTTTTTCTGTGCATAGAATCATCCACATGCCGTCCAACGGACTTGAGCACACGAAACAGCCCAGTACACACCACAAACTATATTCGCTAATATTACCGCAACCCCAAGTGTATAGCGCTGACATACGGAAGTTCACCTTTTAACCTTTCAGTATACGTTTACTAACAGACGCTCACACAGCTGCAGATGACATGATGTACGCTGTAAAAAAACAAAAACAGAAAAAGCACAGAAAATAAACCGCAAACAGCGACAATAATTCTTAAAACCATGCCATAGAATGAAAATATCCATAGAGAACTATATTTAAAAAAACGAACAGTAAAACTGTAATAATATGTAACTGTGGTTGTATAAATATGCTATTTTCTGCATTTTTAGATATAAAGAACCGATTGAAGATGGTTATATTTGTCCCCCGAAACTAGTTTGGGGAATAAATAAGTAAACAAATGACAAGGTGTTTTGCATGAAGGCAGAGTGACAAAGCTTTACGCTTCGCCTGGGTCCGTCAGCACCGATATTGGACTCTTGCTCACTGGAAACTTGTTGTTCGGTCGGATGAGTCTCATCTGAAATTGTATCGAGCGGCTAGAAGTGTACGGGTATGCAGATAACCTCATGAATCCATTGACACCGCCTGTCAGCAGGGTATGTTGAAGCTGGTGAGGGTCACTAATGGTGTGGGGCGTGTGCAGTTGGAGTGATATGGGGCCCCCTGATACGTCTAGATACGACTCTGACATGTGACACGTACGTAAGCATCCTGTCTGATCCCCCGCGTCCATTCATCACCATTGTGCATTCCGACAGACTTGGGGCAATTCCAACAGGACAATGCCACACCCCACACATGCAGAATTGCTACAGAGTGGCTCCGAGAGCACTCTTCTGAGCTTAAAGACTTCCGCAGGCCACCTAACTCTCTAGACACGAACATTACTGAGCATATCTGGGATGCCTTGCAGCGTACTGTTCAGAAGGGATCCCCACCCCGTTGTACTCTTACGGATATGTGGACAGCACTGCAAGATTCATAGGGACAGTTCCCTCCACCACTACTATAGACGTTTGTCGAGACCATGCCACGATTTGTTCCGGCACTTCTGCGTGCTCGTGGGGTTTAGGCTGGTGCACAAGTTTCTTTGGTTCTCGAGTCTATAAAATGAGCTCGTGTTTTCAGTGCACTAGACGTACGAGTGCGCGGGCTTTTGAACGCAAAACTGAGGCCCGAATTCGGTGCGTGACCGACTTAAATGGCGGTCTCTGTACGTGGAGCAAGGTGCACGTCGTGTAAGGACCAGGATGGTAGCCGTCCCGCGTCTGGCTGCCGAGGCGCAGGGCTGGCGCACAGTGCCCTCGAGGGCGGCGTGGCCACGTGGAGGCAGGCGGCAGACAATGGCGGCGCTGGAATGCCCGGACAATGGCGCCGGGCCGCGGCCGAGGGGCCCAAATCAGCCGTGAAGTGTGGCCGCGCCGGCAGCCGCCACCCCCGCGACGTCCGGGAGCCCGGTGCACTGGAGCAACGCTGCGCACCACCGCACCACCGCGAGAAGTCGACTCGCACGGCACGCCGGCCCGCACACACTGCGCGACGTTTGCCTGCTGCTGCCCTCGGAGCCGGGTTTCCGTAGGCACGAATTCCTCACACGCGCGGACCCCCACCACCACTCGTATAACTCAGCTTACATGTGGAAACACACAACTTGCACACTGCCACTCCAACTTACGCGTAAGTTTGGAAACTCGAAACCCGTTCTACTTTCTTGTACAATATCATTTCCCCCACCATCGCCTACGAGCTTTAGCAAATGCTGGTGGGTGTAACTACTCTCATTCTACTCTGTTTGTTGGACAGCAAAAATGTAGAATCGTGTGTTAATTTACGTGACAAATTGGCGTCGTGCCAGAATAGTACGCTTAGCCTTTAACTAAATAAATAAGTACTTTCAAAAGTGGCAAATTGTTCGTAAACAGTGCGACAAAAGCAACTTTTTAGCATTCAGCAATTCTTTATAATCACTTATTTGTCACAGAGTAACACAAGATCGTTTGAAGTCGCGAAATGGATTAAAATGTATTGTAAATGGGAGTCTGACCTTGATGAGGTTCATATTACTGCAGAACAGTCGTTACTGTCAAGGTATTTTTATTTCAGTATAATGATGATAATTTTTTGCGTGTCATTGGGTGTAAATATCACGGTGAAATGGAAATTTGTTTGTGACTTCGTATTAACTCTCCTATGCAAATTTAATAGTGTTCGTAGTGGCGTTTTCATTTAGTAATGACTGTTATGCACAGTAGTACAAAATTTTGTTACAAAAGTAAGTAATGCACCGGTAAAACGAACATATACTTACAACACCACAACTTGACTGACCCTGAAAATAAAAACAAAGCTGAACTATGGAGGCAGAAACCATACATTCCTATGTACCTTCACTGTACTGCAAATAACATAAAAATTTGAAAACAGTTCTCTTTGGAATGCAATACGTATATTGCAGTGACTCCAGGTGCCAGGTATTTCAATGTAACTTGTAATTTAGTGCGAGCTGGAGCGGCATCTTACACATGTGTATTAGACTTTTGTGCGAAGTTAGAAATACGGCGTAAAAAGATTTCAGAATTGATACTATTCATTCGAAAACGATTTTCGAATGAAACGTCGTCGGTAGATAACTCCCTTTCTAGCGTATTGGGTCTTCCCAAACGACTTCTACGAGACGTCTGTTTCCGTACGCAACATATGGAAATCTGTGTTAAGTTCCTATAGGACCAAACTGCTGAGGTCACCGAGCCTTAGGCTTAAGCGTCACTTAATCTAACCTAAATTAACTTACGCTAACGACAACACACACACACCCATACCTGAGGGAGGACTCGAACCTCCGACAGGGGGAGCCGCGGGAACCGTGGCAAGGTGCGTCAGACCGCGCGGCTACCCCGTGCGGCACAATCTTTGTGTGTCCCATTTTTGCTCATTAACGTCGCTATAAGCTTTAAGGCTAAAACGAGCTAAACTGCGAATAATTTCGCTTGTTGTCATCTTGGAAGTCGCGTATGTAGCATTTTCAAATTCGACGTGTGGGAATGCTAAAGTGCACCTAAGCGTAGCCGTGGAGGAATGCACTTGTAAGAAAGTCGTGCCAGTGGAAACTTGCTGTAGCATGTCAGCAGGCCGTAGTTAGGAGTGCGGCAATATTAACCTCGCGAGAACTATTACATTTTCATTCCAGTGTCCAAAAGAAGGCAAATTACCTTACTAATTGTAAGTAACCTGACAGAATGATCAAAACGTGGTTCGAGAAACGTAAATGAATTTACAGGGAGTCCTATAAGAAATTATCAGTATTCGCGGATATGACAGGAAGGATCATTCGAGTCTAGTACACTTGTGATCTGAAAAGCGTACGTTAAAGCTATGAGCACTTCCTCATGTTCGATACTGTGAAAGAAATCTCTTCTACTGCAAGCTCCTTGCTGTCCATATTTTGGAAGGAGGTAACATCGACAAAAACGAGAGTAAAACGTCGAGTAAACGTGGGCCCTGAAGTGCATACATGTAGAGCTGCGGGCACTTTTTCACCTTCGCTGCTCTGGAAGGCATCTCTCTCACAAAACAAGTGCTCACAGCTTTTAAAGTGTGCTTTTTAGAGATCATGTTTACTAGACAGTTTTTTCTTCTCTTGGTCCATGTTATCTCTTCCCAAAACATGGGAAACGAAGAGCCTGCAGCAGGAGAGACAGGTTTCACAACAGCGAATATGAGGGGCTCATAGCTCCTGAGGTACACATTTTGGAGGTTTTTGAGGCTTTAGCTCCGAATGGTCGATCCTTTGTAACCTCGAACACTCCGTAACACAGCGAGCCAAAATGTAAGTTATTTTATTCGGAAGATAGTTCGAAACTAACGGGGACGTTTAAGTTTAGCAGGAAAGACTTTTCCATAAGTGCAGTCTGTCCATATTTATTCTCTGGATAAATACTTGTCTTCTTTTGTATTTCTTTTCAGCTATTGCTACGTACCGGTGCCGACACTACTTAGCCGAACGTAAGATTCTGTTTGTAGTGTTCAGAACTTATTCACAAATTTACGAATGTTAATGTCGGTCAATTCAGACAAAGAGTCAAAACGAGAATGGAAACTCTTATCATGCACTTGACTTTCCCCAAAGCGGCGAGGGCTCGTCTGATTAAACACGTGCACTCGGTGTTCTACCTGACGGCCAACTCGCGGAATTCTGGTAGGGAAACTATAGAAACTTGTTCAGGCATGCTCTGATTTGTGGAGTTGTGTCGTCTATCCAGATGGCACCATTCACATTTACACGGGCCGTGGACCGTTCGGGGTCAGGGCATTTCATAGGAAGAAAGTTCTGAAGTTGACATTGGTGGAGGCAGACTGGTGTTGTGTGGTAACGTTACAACTTAACCTATTGTCGCCTCAGTCACTCGCGTTACACTGTAGCAGTGTGGATTTTGGCTTTACTAGTATTTGTTTCATCACGTGCTTTGTGTACGTAACACGTTGCTAAAGTTCCGTGAGGACTAGAATACTCTTCTGTGAGCGTTCTACAAAAAAGGCCAAATATGTCACGGCAAGAAATGATTTAGGTTTCGTAATGCCTGTTCAAAGAAAAGCCCTACTCGAATGGTCTACGTGAATCGAGGAAGCTAGTAAGAAACTCAGCTCTATCGAAAGAGAGAAATACAGTTTTTATTACGTTATTTGGTAATCGGACAGAAAACGAAACACAATGCATTAAAGAAGGGCCGCTATTCATTGACTTGTTAATGTTGTGTAACGCGCACTGAAGCCTCATAGAAATTGGTATAGGCGTGCGTATTCAAATACAGAGGTCGGCAACGCCTACATAAGACAAGTGTCTGGCGCAGTTGTTAGATCGGTTGCTGCTGCTACAACGGCAGGTTAGCAAGATTTAAGTGACTTTGAACGTAGTGTTTGGTCGATGCACGAGTGATGCGACCCAGCATCTCCGAGGTAGCCACGAAGTGGGAATTTTCCCGTGCGACCATCTCACGAGTGTACCGTGAATATCAGGAATCCGGTAAAACGTCTAATCTGCGATATCGCTGCGGCCGGATAAAGATGCTTCAAGTACGAAACCAGCGACGACTGAAGAGAATCGCGCAACTTGACGGAAGTGCACCCTTCGGCAGACAATTGCAGATTTCAGTGCTGGACCCTCAACAAGTGTCAGCGTGCTAACAATTAAACGAAACATCATCGATATGGGTTTTTGGAGTGGAAAGACTACAGGTATTCCTTTGATGACTGCACAACACAAAGCTTTTCGCCTCGCCTAAGCCCGTAAACACCGACATTGGACTGCTGGTGACTAGAGACATGTTGCCTGGTCGGACGAGTCTCGTTTCAAATTGTATCGAACGGATGGACGTGTACGGACGGGTATGAAGACAACCTCTTGAATCCGTGGACTCCGCATGTCAGCAGGGGGCTGTTCAAGCTGATGGAGGCTCTGTAACGGTGTGGGGCGCGTGAAATTGGAGTGATATGGGACCCCTGATATGTGTAGATGCTATTCTGACGGGTGACACGTACGTAAGCATCCTGTCCAGTCACCTACATCCATTCGTGCCCATTGTGGATTCCGACGAACTTGGGCAATTCCAGCAGGATAATGCGACACCCCATGCGTCCAGGATTGCTACAGAGTGGTTCCAGTAACAATCTTCTGAGCTTTAACACATCCGTCTGCCACGAAATTCCCCAGACGTGAACATTATTGAGCATATGTGGGATAACTAACAAAGTTCTGTTCAGCAGAGATCTCCACTCGCTCGTGCTCTTACGGATTTATAGACAACCCTGCAGAATGTGTGGTGTCACTTCTCTCCAGCACTACTTGAGACATTATTCGAGTCAATGCCACGTCGTGTTGCGCCACTTCTGCGCGCTCTTGGAGGCCCTACACGATATTAGGCAGGTGTATGTTTCTTTGGCCCTTCACTGTATATATTTTCTGGAACAAAGAAAATGTTGTATAACTCTTTCCGTGTTCCTTCACATTTCAGAGGCGTGCAAAACTTAACGTACAAGTGTTGTCCTTAATATTTTGGTTTTTGCTTTGGCCTGTGCCACAACTGAGATGGCTGTTACGATCGATTTATCTCATCAGTTCTGCGCGTTCTTACTTTTTGTATCATGAGTATGTCATAACCTGACGTCACCCGTCCGTTCTGTGACGTTCCACTGACTCGCCGTGTGAGCCGACCTTAAGAGCACGCAGACCCTGCTGCGCCGGCTCTGCCTGCGCGACTGCGAGGCGCGCCCACTGGCGGCCGGTTCGCCTCGGCGGCGAGAAAAAGCGCGGCCGGCCGCACGAGCAGCGCGCCCCTTTTCTGTTGGCAGCACTGCCCCACCGGCCTGCGACTCGTGGACAAAGTATCCCAGCCCGAGCGCGACTGTGCCCCAGTAATTCCGATGCAGGGTCGAGTTCTGAAGCTGCACCAGCTATCGACATAGTCAGAACCGGAACTGATCAATGTTCGGCTCGCTGCCACCTTTATTTATTGCATTCCGTTTAGACCTACAATGGACTACGTACTTATACGCTGTGGCGAGCGTCCTCGTTATGCCAATACTCTTGTCGTACCGGCGCTAAGGTTGTTCGCGTCCGCGGGGTCGGTTTCACTGTGCTTCCCGTACACGCTGTCACTCTGGCTAGTGACCACTATACCACACAACCGGCTTGTAGTGAAATTGCATGCTTACGGAATATCGTCACAGTTATGTGACTGGATTCGTGAGTTTCTGTCAGAGAGGTCACATTTCGGAGTAATTGACGGAAAGTCATCGAGTAAAACAGAAGTGTTATAGACCCTTTGCTACTCCTTATTTATAAGGGGAGTTCAAAAAGAAACGGGCTTGCTGCTGCTTATTTATAAGGGGAGTTCAAAAAGAAAAGCGCTGGAGGCATAATTACAGAAATACCCTCCATACATTCCTGTGATTACGCCATTTTTTATCCCCTTAAAAAGGCTCTGAGGGGCAAACGATTCACCTCGGGCGACGACGTCCAGCTGTACGTGCGGAACTGGTTAACATCGCAGCCCCGGGAATTTTATGAGAGAGTCATTCACCGCCTTGTGTCACAGTGCGACAAGTGTCTCAACAGCCAGGGTCAATACTTCCAACATACAGGTACTGGTTTCTGTAATTATGTCTGCAGCGCGTTTCATTTTGAATGCTCCTTACATATAAACGATTTGGGAGACAATCTGAGCAGTCTCGGGTTGTTTGCAGATGTCGCTGTCCTTTATCGACCAGTAAAGTCAATTGACCCTAAATAATGAAAAGTGTGAGGTCATCCGCAAGATTGCTAAAAGGAATCCGTTAAACTTCGGTTACCCGATAAATCAGTTAAATCTGAAGGCCGTAAATTCAACTAAATACATAGGAATTACAATTAGGAGCAACTTAAATTGGAAGGAACACGTAGAAAATGTTGTGGGGAAGGCAAACCAAAGACTACGTTTTATATGCAGGATATTTAGGAAATGTAGTAGACCTACTAAGGAGACTGCCTACACTACGCTTGTCCGTCCTCTTTTGGAATACTGCTTACCAGATTAAGGACTGACGGAGTACATTGAAAAAGTTGAAAGAACAGCAGGACGTTTTGTATTATCGCGAAATAGGAGAGAGAGTGTCACTGAAATGATACAGGATATGGGAAGGACATCTTTAAAACAAAGGCATTTTTCGTTGCGGGGGAATCTTCCCACGAAATTTCAATCACCAACTTTCTCCTTTGAATGCGAAAATATTTTGTTGATGCCGACCTACAAAGGGAGAAACGATCACCATGATAAAATGAAGGTAATCAGAGCTTGTACGGAAAGATATTGGTGTTCATTCTTTCAGCGCGCTGTACGAGATTGGAGTAATGGAGAATTGTGAAGGTGGTTCGATGAACCCTCTGCCAGGCACTTAAACGTTTGCAGAGTATCCACGTAGACGTAGATGTAGAAGCTGCTGCTCTCAGGAGCGTTCTTTACTGATTCCTGTGGTGAATGTAATTGCGGCCAGTTTTTACATGCTCGAGGCATTCGCTAGCCAGTCTTCTCCACTTGGCATAAGTCGCATTCCGTCTAGGCAGAGTGCCGGCGATACTAGTCACGGCTCTCCAAGCGCCCATCCTATCTGTATGGCTTCAGTAGATTAGCCTCATCGTCCCTATCCGTGTTGTGATGCACTGTATATTTTGATACAGTTCCTTGTCGTCTGAGATTTTATATGCAGGGTGGTTATAAGTAAACTTGCGTTACTTGAGAGGGCCCGCATGATAAAGGTGTGATTGTAGGGCAATGAAAATCTGTGAAACATTGTAAAGCTACGCCGAAGAGGAATAATGAATAAACCATTGAAATTTCCACGTGAGAGGATAACATTTCTGAACTCACCGTGTTCACGTTCCAGTTGCTCAGTGTGACGATCACCTGCATCCACGACAGCCTGGAACCGCACCGGAGATTGAAGGACAGTCGTCCTGCCGCAGCTCGTGCACTGCTTGAAGGTCGCACATTGCTTCCAGCATTCTCAGCCTTTGCAACAGAACTTCGCCAACAATTAGTGCTGCAAGTGACAGTTTGCGTCTGCCATGAGCAATACCCAAATCGCCAGTTAATTAGATCCTTGAAATCATGTTCTTCCAACACAGTGCGAAAGGAGGACCTCTCCTTTAAAGCGTCGATACTCGCGAAGAACAGTGTCACTGTTGCTGTTGATTTCATGAAACAGCTTTACGAGTAAAACCCTGCTCGCCTTGTCCAGACCCAAGTAATGCACACTGATGCTTGTGTTTCATCCCTACGTCGCCGTACCAGTATCGGTGTCTAAAGGCTACGCTACTGACAAACTGCCTATTGGGTTCTGTCTCGGGTTCTGCCAATAGGCAGTTTGTCAACAAGTGGCCACGAGAGCCTTAACAATTTTGTATTAACGCTACTAATGAAGCAAATCCTGCAGCGCACAATCTGAACATCATTCCTATAAAGTTGGGTAGCCATACAGTAGATAGCTTAACGCCTACACCGGCTCAAGTAGCGAAAAGCCAATTACAACCACCATGTTCAAACAATCTTTCTCATAGCTTTTCCATCCTATCCTTGTACTTTCCTGAGCTGTCCTTTTGTGACCATGTTCAGGCATTCTGAACTATTCAGCAGTGAACCCACTACTGTTGTAGTGCCGGAGTTTTTGGCTCAGGGAAAACGGTTTACGCCTGTAAACGTGCTTATAGAGATGGTGGGCGATCTCCAGTTTGGTGCATCTGTTGCTGAATACCACGTCTTCATTCACTTTCGGAGATATCCATTCTGCAATGTAGTCTTTTTGTTACTGACAAACCTCAGCTCACTTTTAGGTGCAATGTGGTTGAAAGAGGACAGTTGACGAATAGTTCTTCTACACTGGAAGCTCAAAGTGTGACGTCATCTGCCAGGTCTAGGTCTCTTGGAAACTCCTTCTCAATCGAGAGTTATCTCCAAGTGTCTTCGTGCATTCGTGCATAACTTTCCCTAGTAGGCAAACATGTTAAAGTTCCTTTATCGTTCAGCTTTAAATTTCTTCTTGGACGTCGCATCCGCAAGCGTCGGCTTCACAATGTTCAAGGTCTTTGTCTACGCCCAGTTAGTTTTTCTTCCTTTCTTTTCATGGCTTAAAGCTGTAGCTGGCTAATACGCGTGCCTAGGCCTTAAGGCAACGATACCACATGAGAAATCCATCTGTTTGTACGCGGATTTTCGCGTACAGCAGGAAATAAAAAACGAAAGTGAGGAACCTCATGAACTTATGAGCATGGCATCAAGTCCATACATAGTGTACACAGAAGAGCGAAAGAAACTGGTAAACCTGCCTAATATCGTGCGGGGCTCCGCAACAAGACGTGGTATGGACTTGACTAATGTCTGAAGTAGTGCTGGAGGGAACTGACACCATGAATCCTGCAGGGCTGCCCATAAATCTATAAGAGTACGAGGGGCTGGAGATTCTTCTGAATAGCACGTTGCAAGGCATCCCAGAAATGCTCAATAATGTCCATGTCTGTTTGATGGGCAGCGGAAGAGTTTAAACTCAGAAGAGTGTTCCTGGAGCCGCTCTGTAGCAATTCTGGACGTGTGGGGTGTCGAATTGTCGTCGTGGAATTGCTCCAAGTCTGTCGGAATGCGCTATGGACACGAATGGATGTAGGTGATCAGACAGCATGCTTATGTACGTGTGTCCTGTCACAGTTGTATCTAGGCGCACGTCACTCCATCTGCACACGCTCCACACCATAACAGAGCGTCCACCAGCATGAAGAGTCCCCTGCTGACATGCAGGGGTAATGGATTCATGAAGTTGTCTCCATATCCGTACACATCAGTCCTCTCGATACAATTTAATACGAGACTCGTCCGATCAGGCAACATATTTCCACTCATCAACAGTCCATTGTCGATATTGACGCGCCCAGGCGAGGCGTAAAACTTTGTATCGCGCAGTCATCAAGAGTATAAGAGTAGGTGTTTGGCTTCGAATGCCCATATTGTTGAATGGTTCGCACGGTGACACTTGTTGATGGGCCAGCATTGAAATCTGCAGCAATTTGGGGAAGGGCTGCACTTCCGTCACGCTGAACGATTCTGTTCAGTCTTCGTCGCTCTCGTTCTTGCAGGATCTTTTTCCGGCCGCAGCGATGTCGGAGATTTGATGTGTTACCGGATTCGTGATATTTACGGCACACTCGTGAAATGGTCGTACGGAAAAATCCCGAGTTCATCGCTACCTCGGAGATGCTGGGTCCCAACTCCCACGCGCCGACTATAACAGCACCTTCAAAGTTACTTAAATCTTGATAACCCGCCATTGTAGCAGGACTAACCGATCCAACAACTGCGCCAGACACCTGTTGTCTTATATAGGCGTTGCCGACCGCAGCGCTGTATTCTGCCTGTTTACATATCTCTGTATTTGATACGCGTGCCCATACAGATTTCTTTGGCGCTTCAGTGTAGAACGTATGTATCAACATCTCCTCCAAAGCCGTGGGTTGTTTTGAGAATCAACCTTATGGAAACACAATTTGTAGCCAGACATGTATCGACACCTATCTATCAGCCTCTGTGGGTCAAATTTTTATTTCTGTAAAGTCCAATATGAAATTTATAGTAATTTAACTGTTGTAGGGCTAAGAATTACAATATGTGAATTTGCTTTATTTTGTTTAGACGCTCACCATAAAATGACATCGCTAAATGAACTGCAATATTACACACCGGTTTTTGTGCTCTTTTGGTCGTGGGTTTTTTATTTACAGCATGTTATCTGTAAACTAGCCACGAAGAAAATTATTGCGTATTTGTCATAACATTTCTTGAAACAAAAATAAAACGTTCCAATTTTAAATCGCAAACACGAAAGAACATCAAGAGGAGCTTCAAACCTTAGTAAAGTGGGTATCCTCCTAAAGCACGAAATCGATTTCAAAAAAAATGGTTCAAATGGCTCTGAGCACTATGGGACTCAACTGCTGAGGTCATTAGTCCCCTAGAACTTAGAACTAGTTAAACCTAACTAACCTAAGGACATCACAAACATCCATGCCCGAGGCAGGATTCGAACCTGCGACCGTAGCGGTCTTGCGGTTCCA
Source organism: Schistocerca nitens (assembly GCF_023898315.1). Taxonomy (NCBI): domain Eukaryota; kingdom Metazoa; phylum Arthropoda; class Insecta; order Orthoptera; family Acrididae; genus Schistocerca; species Schistocerca nitens. Next base: position 634,154,881 of record NC_064620.1, on the reverse strand, counting down.
GGCTGCAGCGCCTTTAACCGCACGGCCACTTCGGCCGGCTAAATCGATTTCAGCCGAACTTCGTAGGCATTTCACTTACTAGCTTGAAAGGAACACTGTTCGTGTAAGAACCAGCAACGTCGTTTTGGGGGGAGGAGGAGATGGACAGACATAGAAAGAGAAAGAGCATATGGTTACAGACAGGATCGAAAGTGAGAGGGGAAGGCGGAAATGGGGAGAGAAAGGAAAGATAGGGAGGGGAAAGAACAGAGAAAGGAAAGAGGACGCGGTAGATCGAGAAACTGATGAAGAAGAGAGGGGTGTGGCAAGTGGGAAGAAAGAGGAGGAGATGGACAAAGATTAGGAAGGAGGAGGAGAAGGTGGAAGAGGAAATGGACAGAGCTAGGTGGAAGGAGCGGATGGACAGGCAGAGGGGCATGAGGAGATGGAAAGAGAGGGAGAGAAGAAGAGATGTACAGAGAATGGGAAAGGAGGAATAGCTTTGTTTATAAATTAATCTTCTGCTACCAGTCACGATTTTCTTTATTTAATTTTCACACAACGCGTTTCGGAAAATGATTCCTACTTTCAAGTGCGTTTTTTGTGTATATTATGCCATTTCTAGTGATGTTGTCAATGTGTGAGAGTCTGTTTCATTTCGTTGACTTTTACTGCAATATATAAGAAACACGCGTTTTTTTAGTTGGTTATCGATTCTTTTGGTGAAGTTAAAACAGACACACATATATAAACTGTAAAAGTGTCGAGCAATACGTTTTTGAAGGTTTTGTAGGAGGTGAAAAGATTGTAGTTATAAGACAGGGCCGGCCGAAGTGGCCGAGCGGTTCTAGGCGCTACAGTCTGGAACCGCGCGACCGCTACGGTCGCTGGTTCGAATCCTGCCTCGGGAATGGATGTGTATGATGTCCTTAGGTTAGTTATGTTTAAGTAGTTCTAAGTTCTAGGGGACTGATGACCTAAGATGTTCAGTCCCATAGTGCTCAGAGCCAGCCATATAAGAAAGGGAAAGACTAGTTGAGAACGGATTCGGACATGGTCGTAGGCTATCTCCGACGTCATTCAAACTGACGATGAGTAAAAAAAAAAAAAAAAAAAAAAAAAAAAAAAAAAAAAAAAAAGGGATGCAATAATCTGGAAAGGAAATAAAAGTTCATGGGGAAGAAATAAAAAGTTGAAGGGTTCTCGACGATAGTGTAATGGCGTCAGTGACAGTAAACGAACTGCGAAGCGACTTGCACCGTAGGGATGGTGTCTCGAAAGGATGATAGAAGAAGAACGTGAGCAAAACAAAAGTATTGGAAGCTCCCAGCGGATTAATGTCGAGGTTCGGAGTGCCGGCCAGCCTGTGGATAGTTTTTAAGGCGGTTTTCCATCTACCTCGGCGAATGCGGGCTGGTTCCTGTTATTCCGCCTCAGTTACAATGTGTCGGCGATTGCTGCGCAAACACCGTTTCCACGTACGCTTACACCATAATTACTCTACTACGCAAACGTTTGGGGTTACACTCGTCTGGTATGAGACGCTCCCGGGAGGGTTTATTGGCGGCCGAACCGCACAATAACCCTGGGTTCGGTGTGGGGCGGCGGTAGGGTGGGTGGACTGGTGTAGCCTGTCGTTTCTAGGTCCTCAGTATAATACATACATGCAGTGGAAGTTAGTCCAACTCAGTCAGCTGATGCTGATGGAAATAGTTTACGAAATGAAAGATTAAAATTAGTCCATCAGTTTTTCTATTCGCGAAATAAGATAACTGGGCGTAAGACAGATAGGACCTAAAATGCAGATGGGCAACGGCAACAAAAGGGTATGTGACAAAGAGGAATTTCGCTGACGTCGAGTTAATGTGAGTGTTATGTTCTGGAGTCTAGTCTTGTACGGAAGCGACAGCCAGTTTGGAGAATGAGGGACTAGAAGGTTTTTAAATGCAGTGCTACAGATCGGTGCTGAAGATTCTATCGGTAGATCGAACAACTGATCAAGATGTGATGAATGGAACTGGAGAAAAGTAGAAAGTTGTGGCACAGTTGACTAGAGGAGGGGATCGGTTGGTATGGCACGTCCCGACACGTCGGAAGTGGTCTCTGGTAATGGAGGGAAGTGTGCTGGATAAACATCGGAGAGGGAGGCGAAGGCTAGAATATAGTAAGCAGGTTCAGATGGATGTAGGTTGCAGTAGATTTCCAGAGACTTCTAAGTCTCATCCGGATTTATCCTAGCAAGGAATGCCTAACTGCTGCAGATGAACGAAATAGGCAGTCGGCTTGGTTTAATGCGGGCAGCCGAAGCTCAGCTGCCCCACTCACAGGGTTTTTAAATAAACAGAGCCCTTACTGTTGTGCGAGGAAAGTACCGAGGATAACGAAACACTGTGTGCGGTCGGCACGTTGCTGCGACGATCACGTACCGCTATGCACTAACACGGACCACACACAGACATAAGACTTCGTAGCCACAACATTAGCACTTGTACCCACAAGAAATATCACTTTCAGAATCATAATCTACAAGAATGCATAGTGAAATATTATAATAATAAAACCTGCTAAACATTGACGATGCTTAGCTACTGAGTTGTTTGCTTTTTGACTGTATTCTCTTAAGTAAAAGACTACTTACATTTACTGCACTTGTCAATATTAAAGAAGACGTTACACTTTCTGAATGACGTGCCACTCTTTAAGCTATTACATTTTCAAGGTAAAATATCACTTTATGCTGCACTTCAAGTGAACAGAAAATTACGGTTGTCACATTAAGTGTAACTCCTGAAATTGTGTAGGCAGGAAGCCACTACAGTATTCACTACTGAGAATAATATAAGGTTACAGTACCTTTCGTAGCCGGCCGGTGTGGCCGAGCGGTTCTAGGCGTACTGTCTGGAACCGCGCGACCGCTACGGTCGCAGGTTCGTATCCTGCATCCATTGATGTGTGTGATGTCCTTAGGTTAGTTAGGTTTAAGTAGTTCTAAGTTCTAGGGGACTGATGTCCTGAGAAGTTAAGTCCCATAGTTCTCAGAGCCATTTTTGAACCTTTCGTACTCTTGTCATAGTGTACAGCATCTGAAACATATTATTTTTCTTTAAAGAATGTAGCCAGTAAATATTTGTGGTTGTCTTGATGTACGTAATTACCAATGGTTTACATTACGAAATAGTATACCAGCTTTAATCGCCGAAAATTTGAGGTTTGTAATATACGTCTCGCAGGAAAACAGGACGCTCTTACCAAGTGCATAAAAAAACAGGCATGAGAGAAAGCTTTTGCTTGAAACAGTAGTCACCTAATTCTCGCACAGCAGTCAGATCGTGGCTTTTACAGAACACTAAGTGTTTCTGGTAAGAAGTCCACATTACATTAAAAAACTAAAGGCCGCCCGAACAGGCCATGAAGGTCCAACGGTACCGACCGGACGCCGTGTCATCATGAGCCCATAGGCGTTACTGGAGGGGCATGTGGTCAACACAGTGTTCTGCCGGACATATGTCAGTTTACGAGACCGGAGCCACCACTTCTCAGCCAAGTAGCTGCTCAGTTTGCCTCACAAGGGCTGAGTGCACCCCGCTTGCCAACAGCACTCGGCAGACCGGATGGTCACCCATCCAAGTGTCAGCCCAGCCCGACAGCGCTTAACTTCGATTATCTGACGGGAACCGGTATTACCACTGCGGCAAGGCCTCAGATCTTAGAAGCTGGAGAAATCTGGAGAGATTGAATAAGAATCTGTGACCGTTCTTTCCACCAACATGTCGTCTTCTAAAGAAGTGTCCCCAACACAGCTCGTCGGTCGTGGGATCTTCGGCGGACGCTGCAATGGGATGCCACTTGCCCAGGTTAGTGTCTGTATCTACAGAGGGTGGTAGGCGACACTTCTCATTAATGTATCCTGTTTAGTTAGTATTCAAATATTCACACATTTAACTGTCTTTTACAAGACTCGACATAACTTTCTTAATTGTATGGTAACTTTTCCCATCCAACTTCTGAAATGTGATACACATGTCTGGCTCTGCGGAACGCACTAGACAGATTGAGTATTACATATTCACAACTAAGTTACGCCCGATATAGAGTACAAAATGTACGGCTCTGTAGAACACCCGGAACAGAGTGACTGTTACACATTCACATCTAAGTAACGGAGAATACTGAGATACGTGCCCGGCCTTCCAGAATACGCGAAACAGAGTGACTGTTACACATTCACATCTAAGTAACGGAGAATACTGTGATACGTGTCCGGCCCTCCAGAACACGCGAAACAGAGTGACTGTTACACATTAACATCTAAGTTGGTTGGTTGGTTGGTTGCTTGGGGAAGGAGACCAGACAGCGCAGTCATCAGTCTCATCGGATTAGGGAAGGATGGGGAAGGAAGTCGGCCGTGCCCTTTCAGAGGAACCATCCCGGCATTTGCCTGGAGTGATTTAGGGAAATCACGGAAAACCTAAATCAGGATGGCCGGATGCGGGATTGAACCGTCGTCCTCCCGAATGCGAGTCCAGTGTCTAACCACTGCGCCACCGCGCTCGGTCACATCTAAGTAACGGAGAATACTGAGATATGTGCCCGGCCCTCCAGAGCACGCGAAACAGAGTGACTGTTACACATTCACATCTAAGTAACGGAGAATACTGAGATACGTGTCCGGCCCTCCATAACACGCGAAACAGAGTGACTGTTACACATTTACATCTAAGTAACGGAGAATACTGAGATACGTGTCCGGCCCTCCAGAACACGCGAAACAGAGTGACTGTTACACATTCACATCTAAGTAACGGAGAATACACAGATACGTGTCCGGCCCTCCAGAACACGCGAAACAGAGTGACTGTTACACATTTACATCTAAGTAACGGAGAATACTGAGATACGTGCCCGGCCCTCCAGAACACGCGAAACAGAGTGACTGTTACACATTAGCATCTAAGAAACGGAGAATACTGAGATACGTGTCCGGCCCTCCACAACACGCGAAACAGAGTAACTGTTACACATTCACATCTAAGTAACGGAGAATACTGAGATACGTACCCGGCCCTCCAGAACACGCGAAACAGAGTGACTGTTACACATTTACATCTAAGTAACGGAGAATACTGAGATACGTGCCCGGCCCTCCACAACACGCGAAACAGAGTAACTGTTACACATTCACATCTAAGTAACGGAGAATACTGAGATACGTGCCCGGCCCTCCAGAAGACGCGAAACAGAGTGACTGTTACACATTCACATCTAAGTAACGGAGAATACTGAGATACGTGCCCGGCCCTCCAGAACACGCGAAACAGAGTGACTGTTACACATTCACATCTAAGTAACGGAGAATACTGAGATACGTGCCCGGCCCTCCACAACACGCGAAACAGAGTGACTGTTACACATTCACATCTAAGTAACGGAGAATACTGAGATACGTGCCCGGCCCTCCACAACACGCGAAACAGAGTGACTGTTACACATTCACATCTAAGTAACGGAGAATACTGAGATACGTGTCCGGCCCTCCAGAACAAGGGAAACAGAGTAACTGTTACACATTCACATCTAAGTAACGGAGAATACTGACATACGTGCCCGGCCCTCCACAACACGCGAAACAGAGTAACTGTTACACATTCACATCTAAGTAACGGAGAATACTGAGATATGTGCCCGGCCCTCCAGAACACGCGAAACAGAGTGACTGTTACACATTCACATCTAAGTAACGGAGAATACTGAGATACCTGCCCGGCCCTCCAGAACACGCGAAACAGAGTGACTGTTACACATTCACATCTAAGTAACGGAGAATACTGAGATACGTGCCCGGCCCTCCACAACACGCGAAACAGAGTGACTGTTACACATTCACATCTAAGTAACGGAGAATACTGAGATACGTGCCCGGCCCTCCACAACACGCGAAACAGAGTGACTGTTACACATTCACATCTAAGTAACGGAGAATACTGAGATACGTGTCCGGCCCTCCAGAACAAGGGAAACAGAGTAACTGTTACACATTCACATCTAAGTAACGGAGAATACTGAGATACGTGCCCGGCCCTCCAGAACACGCGAAACAGAGTGACTGTTACACATTCACATCTAAGTAACGGAGAATACTGAGATACGTGCCCGGCCCTCCAGAAGACGCGAAACAGAGTGACTGTTACACATTCACATCTAAGTAACGGAGAATACTGAGATACGTGCCCGGCCCTCCAGAACAAGGGAAACAGAGTAACTGTTACACATTCACATCTAAGTAACGGAGAATACTGAGATACGTGCCCGGCCCTCCAGAACACGCGAAACAGAGTGACTGTTACACATTCACATCTAAGTAACGGAGAATACTGAGATACGTACCCGGCCCTCCAGAACACGCGAAACAGAGTGACTGTTACACATTCACATCTAAGTAACGGAGAATACTGAGATACGTGCCCGGCCCTCCAGAACAAGTGAAACAGAGTGACTGTTACACATTCACATCTAAGTAACGGAGAATACTGAGATACGTGTCCGGCCCTCCAGAACACGCGAAACAGAGTGACTGTTACACATTAACATCTAAGTAACGGAGAATACTGAGGTACGTGCCCGGCCCTCCAGAACACGCGAAACAGAGAGACTGTTACACATTAACATCTAAGTAACGGAGAATGCTGAGATACGTGCCCGGCCCTCCAGAACACGCGAAACAGAGTGACTGTTACACATTCACATCTAAGTAACCGAGAATACTGAGATACGTGCCCGGCCCTCCAGAACAAGTGAAACAGAGTGACTGTTACACATTCACATCTAAGTAACGGAGAATACTGAGATACGTGCCCGGCACTCCAGAACACGCGAAACAGAGTGACTGTTACACATTAACATCTAAGTAACGGAGAATACTGAGATACGTGCCCGGCCCTCCAGAACAAGTGAAACAGAGTGACTGTTACACATTCACATCTAAGTAACGGAGAATACTGAGATACGTGCCCGGCCCTCCAGAACAAGGGAAACAGAGTAACTGTTACACATTCACATCTAAGTAACGGAGAATACTGAGATACGTGCCCGGCCCTCCAGAACACGCGAAACAGAGTGACTGTTACACATTCACATCTAAGTAACGGAGAATACTGAGATACGTGCCCGGCCCTCCAGAACACACGAAACAGAGTGACTGTTACACATTAACATCTAAGTAACGGAGAATACTGAGATACGTGCCCGGCCCTCCAGAACAAGTGAAACAGAGTGACTGTTACACATTCACATCTAAGTAACGGAGAATACTGAGATACGTGCCCGGCCCTCCAGAACACGAGAAACAGAGTGACTGTTACACATTAACATCTAAGTGACGGAGAATACTGAGATACGTGCCCGGCCCTCCAGAAGACGCGAAACAGAGTGACTGTTACACATTCACATCTAAGTAACGGAGAATACTGAGATACATGCCCGGCCCTCCAGAACAGGTGAAACAGAGTGACTGTTACACATTAACATCTAAGTAACGGAGAATACTGAGATACGTGCCCGGCCCTCCAGAACACGCGAAACAGAGTGACTGTTACACATTCACATCTAAGTAACGGAGAATACTGAGATACGTGCCCGGCCCTCCAGAACAAGTGAAACAGAGTGACTGTTACACATTCACATCTAAGTAACGGAGAATACTGAGATACGTGCCCGGCCCTCCAGAACACGCGAAACAGAGTGACTGTTACACATTAACATCTAAGTAACGGAGAATACTGAGATACGTGCCCGGCCCTCCAGAACAAGTGAAACAGAGTGACTGTTACACATTCACATCTAAGTAACGGAGAATACTGAGATACGTGCCCGGCCCTCCAGAACACGCGAAACAGAGTGACTGTTACACATTAACATCTAAGTAACGGAGAATACTGAGATACGCGCCCGGCCCTCCAGAACACGCGAAACAGAGTGACTGTTACACATTCACATCTAAGTAACGGAGAATACTGAGATACGTGCCCGGCCCTCCAGAACACGCGAAACAGAGTGACTGTTACACATTCACATCTAAGTAACGGAGAATACTGAGATACGTGCCCGGCCCTCCAGAACACGCGAAACAGAGTGACTGTTACACATTAACATCTAAGTAACGGAGAATACTGAGATACGTGCCCGGCCCTCCACAACACGCGAAATAGAGTGACTGTTACACATTCACATCTAAGTAACGGAGAATACATTCACATCTAAGTAACGGAGAATACTGAGATACGTGTCCGGCCCTCCAGAACAAGGGAAACAGAGTAACTGTTACACATTCACATCTAAGTAACGGAGAATACTGACATACGTGCCCGGCCCTCCACAACACGCGAAACAGAGTAACTGTTACACATTCACATCTAAGTAACGGAGAATACTGAGATACGTGCCCGGCCCTCCAGAAGACGCGAAACAGAGTGACTGTTACACATTCACATCTAAGTAACGGAGAATAATGAGATACGTGCCCGGCCCTCCAGAACACGCGAAACAGAGTGACTGTTACACATTCACATCTAAGTAACGGAGAATACTGAGATACGTGCCCGGCCCTCCACAACACGCGAAACAGAGTGACTGTTACACATTAACATCTAAGTAACGGAGAATACTGAGATACGTGCCCGGCCCTCCACAACACGCGAAACAGAGTGACTGTTACACATTCACATCTAAGTAACGGAGAATACTGAGATACGTGTCCGGCCCTCCAGAACAAGGGAAACAGAGTAACTGTTACACATTCACATCTAAGTAACGGAGAATACTGAGATACGTGCCCGGCCCTCCAGAACACGCGAAACAGAGTGACTGTTACACATTCACATCTAAGTAACCGAGAATACTGAGATACGTGCCCGGCCCTCCAGAAGACGCGAAACAGAGTGACTGTTACACATTCACATCTAAGTAACGGAGAATACTGAGATACGTGCCTGGCCCTCCAGAACAAGGGAAACAGAGTAACTGTTACACATTCACATCTAAGTAACGGAGAATACTGAGATACGTGCCCGGCCCTCCAGAACACGCGAAACAGAGTGACTGTTACACATTCACATCTAAGTAACGGAGAATACTGAGATACGTGCCCGGCCCTCCAGAAGACGCGAAACAGAGTGACTGTTACACATTCACATCTAAGTAACGGAGAATACTGAGATACGTGCCCGGCCCTCCAGAACAAGTGAAACAGAGTGACTGTTACACATTCACATCTAAGTAACGGAGAATACTGAGATACGTGTCCGGCCCTCCAGAACACGCGAAACAGAGTGACTGTTACACATTAACATCTAAGTAACGGAGAATACTGAGATACGTGCCCGGCCCTCCAGAACAAGGGAAACAGAGTAACTGTTACACATTCACATCTAAGTAACGGAGAATACTGAGATACGTGCCCGGCCCTCCAGAACACGCGAAACAGAGTGACTGTTACACATTCACATCTAAGTAACGGAGAATACTGAGATACATGCCCGGCCCTCCACAACACGCGAAACAGAGTGACTGTTACACATTAACATCTAAGTAACGGAGAATACTGAGATACGTGCCCGGCCCTCCAGAACAAGTGAAACAGAGTGACTGTTACACATTCACATCTAAGTAACGGAGAATACTGAGATACGTGCCCGGCCCTCCAGAACACGCGAAACAGAGTGACTGTTACACATTCACATCTAAGTAACGGAGAATACTGAGATACGTGCCCGGCCCTCCAGAACACGCGAAACAGAGTGACTGTTACACATTAACATCTAAGTAACGGAGAATACTGAGATACGTGCCCGGCCCTCCAGAACAAGTGAAACAGAGTGACTGTTACACATTAACATCTAAGTAACGGAGAATACTGAGATACGTGCCCGGCCCTCCAGAACACGCGAAACTGAGTGACTGTTACACATTCACATCTAAGTAACGGAGAATACTGAGATACGTGCCCGGCCCTCCAGAACAAGTGAAACAGAGTGACTGTTACACATTCACATCTAAGTAACGGAGAATACTGAGATACGTGCCCGGCCCTCCAGAACACGCGAAACAGAGTGACTGTTACACATTAACATCTAAGTAACGGAGAATACTGAGATACGTGCCCGGCCCTCCAGAACAAGTGAAACAGAGTGACTGTTACACATTCACATCTAAGTAACAGAGAATACTGAGATACGTGCCCGGCCCTCCAGAACACGCGAAACAGAGTGACTGTTACACATTAACATCTAAGTAACGGAGAATACTGAGATACGTGCCCGGCCCTCCAGAACACGCGAAACAGAGTGACTGTTACACATTCACATCTAAGTAACGGAGAATACTGAGATACCTGCCCGGCCCTCCAGAACACGCGAAACAGAGTGACTGTTACACATTCACATCTAAGTAACGGAGAATACTGAGATACGTGCCCGGCCCTCCAGAACAAGTGAAACAGAGTGACTGTTACACATTAACATCTAAGTAACGGAGAATACTGAGATACGTGCCCGGCCCTCCAGAACACGCGAAACAGAGTGACTGTTACACATTCACATCTAAGTAACGGAGAATACTGAGATACGTGCCCGGCCCTCCAGAACAAGTGAAACAGAGTGACTGTTACACATTCACATCTAAGTAACGGAGAATACTGAGATACGTGCCCGGCCCTCCAGAACACGCGAAACAGAGTGACTGTTACACATTAACATCTAAGTAACGGAGAATACTGAGATACGTGCCCGGCCCTCCAGAACAAGTGAAACAGAGTGACTGTTACACATTCACATCTAAGTAACGGAGAATACTGAGATACGTGCCCGGCCCTCCAGAACAAGGGAAACAGAGTGACTGTTACACATTCACATCTAAGTAACGGAGAATACTGAGATACGTGCCCGGCCCTCCAGAAGACGCGAAACAGAGTGACTGTTACACATTCACATCTAAGTAACGGAGAATACTGAGATACGTGCCCGGCCCTCCAGAAGACGCGAAACAGAGTGACTGTTACACATTAACATCTAAGTAACAGAGAATACTGAGATACGTGCCCGGCCCTCCAGAACAAGTGAAACAGAGTGACTGTTACACATTCACATCTAAGTAACGGAGAATACTGAGATACGTGCCCGGCCCTCCAGAAGACGCGAAACAGAGTGACTGTTACACATTCACATCTAAGTAACGGAGAATACTGAGATACGTGCCCGGCCCTCCAGAACAAGTGAAACAGAGTGACTGTTACACATTCACATCTAAGTAACGGAGAATACTGAGATACGTGCCCGGCCCTCCAGAACACGCGAAACAGAGTGACTGTTACACATTAACATCTAAGTAACGGAGAATACTGAGATACGTGCCCGGCCCTCCAGAACACGCGAAACAGAGTGACTGTTACACATTCACATCTAAGTAACGGAGAATACTGAGATACGTGTCCGGCCCTCCAGAACACGCGAAACAGAGTGACTGTTACACATTAACATCTAAGTAACGGAGAATACTGAGATACGTGTCCGGCCCTCCAGAACACGCGAAACAGAGTGACTGTTACACATTCACATCTAAGTAACGGAGAATACTGAGATACGTGCCCGGCCCTCCAGAAGACGCGAAACAGAGTGACTGTTACACATTCACATCTAAGTAACGGAGAATACTGAGATACGTGCCCGGCCCTCCAGAACACGCGAAACAGAGTGACTGTTACACATTCACATCTAAGTAACGGAGAATACTGAGATACGTGCACGGCCCTCCAGAAGACGCGAAACAGAGTGACTGTTACACATTCACATCTAAGTAACGGAGAATACTGAGATACGTGCCCGGTCCTCCAGAAGACGCAAAACAGAGTGACTGTTACACATTAACATCTAAGTAACGGAGAATACTGAGATACGTGCCCGGCCCTCCAGAACAAGTGAAACAGAGTGACTGTTACACATTCACATCTAAGTAACGGAGAATACTGAGATACGTGCCCGGCCCTCCAGAACACGCGAAACAGAGTGACTGTTACACATTCACATCTAAGTAACGGAGAATACTGAGATACGTGCCCGGCCCTCCAGAACACGCGAAACAGAGTGACTGTTACACATTCACATCTAAGTAACGGAGAATACTGAGATACGTGCCCGGCCCTCCAGAACACGCGAAACAGAGTGACTTTTACACATTCACATCTAAGTAACGGAGAATACTGAGATACGTGCCCGGCCCTCCAGAACAAGTGAAACAGAGTGACTGTTACACATTAACATCTAAGTAACGGAGAATACTGAGATACGTGCCCGGCCCTCCAGAACACGCGAAACAGAGTGACTGTTACACATTCACATCTAAGTAACGGAGAATACTGAGATACGTGCCCGGCCCTCCAGAACAAGTGAAACAGAGTGACTGTTACACATTCACATCTAAGTAACGGAGAATACTGAGATACGTGCCCGGCCCTCCAGAACACGCGAAACAGAGTGACTGTTACACATTAACATCTAAGTAACGGAGAATACTGAGATACGTGCCCGGCCCTCCAGAACAAGTGAAACAGAGTGACTGTTACACATTCACATCTAAGTAACGGAGAATACTGAGATACGTGCCCGGCCATCCAGAACAAGGGAAACAGAGTAACTGTTACACATTCACATCTAAGTAACGGGGAATACTGAGATACGTGCCCGGACCTCCAGAACACGCGAAACAGAGTGACTGTTACACATTCACATCTAAGTAACGGAGAATACTGAGATACGTGCCCGGCCCTCCAGAACACGCGAAACAGAGTGACTGTTACACATTAACATCTAAGTAACGGAGAATACTGAGATACGTGCCCGGCCCTCCAGAACAAGTGAAACAGAGTGACTGTTACACATTCACATCTAAGTAACGGAGAATACTGAGATACGTGCCCGGCCCTCCAGAACACGCGAAACAGAGTGACTGTTACACATTAACATCTAAGTAACGGAGAATACTGAGATACGTGCCCGGCCCTCCAGAACACGCGAAACAGAGTGACTGTTACACATTCACATCTAAGTAACGGAGAATACTGAGATACGTGCCCGGCCCTCCAGAACAAGTGAAACAGAGTGACTGTTACACATTAACATCTAAGTAACGGAGAATACTGAGATACGTGCCCGGCCCTCCAGGACACGCGAAACAGAGTGACTGTTACACATTAACATCTAAGTAACGGAGAATACTGAGATACGTGCCCGGCCCTCCAGAACAAGTGAAACAGAGTGACTGTTACACATTCACATCTAAGTAACGGAGAATACTGAGATACGTGCCCGGCCCTCCAGAACAAGGGAAACAGAGTAACTGTTACACATTCACATCTAAGTAACGGAGAATACTGAGGTACGTGCCCGGCCCTCCAGAAGACGCGAAACAGAGTGACTGTTACACATTCACATCTAAGTAACGGAGAATACACAGATACGTGCCCGGCCCTCCAGAACAAGTGAAACAGAGTGACTGTTACACATTCACATCTAAGTAACGGAGAATACTGAGATACGTGTCCGGCCCTCCAGAACACGCGAAACAGAGTGACTGTTACACATTAACATCTAAGTAACGGAGAATACTGAGATACGTGCCCGGCCCTCCAGAACACGCGAAACAGAGTGACTGTTACACATTAACATCTAAGTAACGGAGAATACTGAGATACGTGTCCGGCCCTTCAGAACACGCGAAACAGAGTGACTGTTACACATTAACATCTAAGTAACGGAGAATACTCAGATACGTGTCCGGCCCTTCAGAACACGCGAAACAGAGTGACTGTTACACATTCACATCTAAGTAACGGAGAATACTGAGATACGTGCCCGGCCCTCCAGAAGACGCGAAACAGAGTGACTGTTACACATTCACATCTAAGTAACGGAGAATACTGAGATACGTGCCCGGCCCTCCAGAACACGCGAAACAGAGTGACTGTTACACATTCACATCTAAGTAACGGAGAATACTGAGATACGTGCCCGGCCCTCCAGAAGACGCGAAACAGAGTGACTGTTACACATTCACATCTAAGTAACGGAGAATACTGAGATACGTGTCCGGCCCTCCAGAACACGCGAAACAGAGTGACTGTTACACATTAACATCTAAGTAACGGAGAATACTGAGATACGTGCCCGGCCCTCCAGAACACGCGAAACAGAGTGACTGTTACACATTAACATCTAAGTAACGGAGAATACTGAGATACGTGTCCGGCCCTCCAGAACACGCGAAACAGAGTGACTGTTACACATTAACATCTAGGTAACGGAGAATACTGAGATACGTGCCCGGCCCTCCAGAACACGCGAAACAGAGTGACTGTTACACATTAACATCTAAGTAACGGAGAATACTCAGATACGTGTCCGGCCCTCCAGAACACGCGAAACAGAGTGACTGGCGCAGCCTGAGTACTTGGTCTCACTGGCGCCAAAGCGATCGCAAGGTGTCCGATCCACAACACACTCGTTGGGTAACCGGGAGAGATTGTCAGTCTAAAAACTGGGTTAAATACAATGAAAAGTATATAAATAATTAATAAGAGAAATTAGGCGTTTTGGCGCCTAGCACCCGATCGTGCCGTCCTAACAGAATCAAGTTCAGTATTATTGGCGGACCCTCCCACGGGATTGGTACATACTGTACCATGTGTCGCTTGTACCTCACTCCGCTTTTGTACCACACGCTGCATGGAGCTTCTTGCAAAATAAAATACTGGCGGCCACGGCCAAGAATATCTCATTACCCTGCGGAAATACGAGTAGCATTTATATCTCGTCCAAATGAGACTGTTGTTGCTAATAAGGTCATAAGTTCCCCTCACGGTAGTATACGTGTTCCTCACTCGAAAGACTGAAAAGAACTGAGCACAGAGTCTTCTAGAAGCTCTTCGTTAATATTAAAAACGGGGGTAACTTTGCCGCGTAGACGCATCCGCGGGGATGCAGCTGATGACTCTGACATAATACTCAAGCCAAGACCGCGAACACTGATATTTACATAAGTTTCAGATAACATAGTCTCTATAACGAAGTGTATGAAACAATACACTGCGCCTCGCGTATTTACCGCGGGGTCTGAGGCGCCATGACAGCGATTGCGCGGCCCCTCCCGTCGGAGGTTCGAGTCCTCCCCCGGGCATGGTTGTGTGTGTGTGTGTGTGTGTGTGTGTGTGTGTGTTTGTCCTTAGGATAATTTAGGTTATGTAGTGTGTAAGCTTAGGGACTGATGGCCTTAGCAGTAAGTCCCATAAGATTTCACATATATTTGAACATTTTTAGAGAGTCGTAAAGATACTTGTATCGGTACAAGAAGAAGGTGGTTCGAGAGGGTAAACAGCACAGTAGCAGCATATCAGGCGGCACATATTGTCCTGCGTTCCGGCCGCACACAGCGCCCCGTCGATCGCGCCTGGCACGGCGCCGAGCGAGGAGGCTGAGGCGCGGCGGCGGCGGCGGTAGCGAGCGGCAGCTGCCCGCCGCTGCGCCCTCTTTATTCGCGCCGGGGCCGCCTGCCCCCGTAACGTATTCGGCTTTTTGTAAGCGGCCGGCTGCCGTGCACCGGCAGGACTTTGCGATGACGCCAGCCGAATTATGATGGAGCGGACCAGCCCAGAGGACAATGGCGGGCTTTTTGCGGGCGCGCCCGGGGCCGCAGTGCGAGGCGAGCAGAGGCGGGCGGAATCCGGCGCGCCGCCCTCTGCCCCTACTGGCCGACTCTGCGAGCTGCCGCCGCCGCTGCCGACGGAGTTCACGTGCGCGCTGTGCGAGGCGGAGGCCACAGCCCTCTGCCCGGCTGACTGCCGTACCCTGCGAGTCCGTTCGGAACTCCTTCTGGACAGGCACTGCATCGCGGCAGGAGCACGTCTTTCACCTGCGAGATTACTCTGCTATTCACAATAAAGTGCCTGGCAGAGGGTTCAATGAACCACCTTCGGCCGGCCGCTGTCGCCTAGCGGTTGTAGCCGCTTCACTCTGGCACCGCGCGACCGCTACAGTCGCAGGTTCGAATCTTGCCTCGGGCACGGATGTCTGTGATGTCCTTAAGTCAGTTAGGCTTAAATAGTTGTAAGTCTAGTGGTCTGATGACCTCAGATGTACTCAGAGCCATGCGAACCATTTGAACCACCTTCGAGCTGTCTCTCTACCGTTCCTCTCTCGTACGGCGCGCGGGAAAAGCGAACACTTAAATTTTTCTGTTCGAGCCCTGATTTCTCTTATTTTATCGTGATGATCATTTCTCCCTGTGTAGGTGGGTGCCAACAGAATGTTTTCGCAGTCGGAGGAGAATACTGGTGATTGAAATTTCACGAGAAGATCCCGTTGCAACAAAAAAAACCCTTTGTTTTAACGACAGCCACTGCAATTCGTGTATCATATCTGTGGCACTATCTCCCCTATTCGTCGGTAATACAAAACGAGTCGCCCTTCTTTGAACTTTTTCGATGACACCTGATGCGGATCCCACACCGCATAGAATGGGGCGGACAAGCGAGGTGTAAGTAGTCTCTTTAGTAGATCTGTTGCAACCTTCTAAGTGTTCTGCCAATAAATCGCAGTCTTTCGTTTCCTCTACTCACAACATTATATATATGATGTTCCAATTTACGTTATTTGTAATTATAATCCCTAATTATATAGTCGATTTTACAGCCCTAAGATTTGTGTGACTTATCGCGTAATCGAAATTTGGCCGATTTCTTTTAGTAATCGTGTGCATAACTTCACACTTTTCTTTATTCAGGGTCAATTGCCACTCTTCGCACCACACAGATGTCTTATCTGAATCATTTTGCAATTTGTGTTGGTCATCTGATGACTTTACAAGACGGTAAATGACAGCACCATCTGCACACAGTCTAATAGGGCTACTCAGGTTGTCACCTACGTCGTGTATATAGATCAGTAACAATAGAGAGCCTATAACACTTCTTTCCGGAACGCCGGATATTAATTCTGTTTTACGCGATGACTTTCATTTCATTTCATTCAGCTTTCTCAAAACCGCAAACTACGCCCACAAAGATGGAAATGGCACAACAGTCATCGGGAAAAGCTTTGTGTTATCGTCACAGTGTTTAAGGCAATACACGGAGAGTATATAGGGTGAATCACCTAAAACTTGAACCGCAGATATTTCGATGGTGGAATGCGCCATTGATATGCAGGTTTTACAGATTGTAGTGGTAGGCAAGGGACATTCTATACAGCCCATAAACAGAGCGTTAACAGTTTCATTTGTTTAAAATAGGCGCAAATATTACAATGCCTACTAATGGCACCACTAAATTAGAACATCAGTGGTGTTTGTTGCAGGAATCTAGTGCAAGTAGTTTTAAGAGATACCGTAGTTTGAACACTGTAAACTCCGAGAGTTCTCTGTTCCATGTTGTAGCATAAACGAATGTGAATTTCACATGGTTGCGTATGTGCAGCCCGACGCAGACGTTACTAAGTCTTCGGAGGTGTCTTTTTGTTAAATGGTACAGTGCAACCAAAACCCTTTTTTTCAGTGAATAAAAACGAGAACTCTTGCACTTATTTGTCAATCTTTAAAGCCCAGAGGACTCGCCTGCCCACATAAAGCGTGTCCCTGGAGAAATGGTCAATATTCGGGAATATGGCGGGAACTATCATTCTAATCAAAAATGCCGAATTAATATGCACTGTAAAATGCATACCGTAAGAGCTATGCGCAATTGTAAAATAGAAGAAATGCGTCTGATTGTACCGAATATGAACAAGTGTTCATAGTACTTAGGTATGCCCACCCTTACTGGACATTTTTCTCTAATTTTAGTCCATACTGTCACGTTTCAGAGCGCGGGAAGCAAAGAGCTTGCAGTAGAAGAGATTTGTTTCACAGTATCGAAGGAGAAGAAGGGTTCGTACCTGTTGAAGTATGTAGTTTACACCGCGTGTTTACTAGACTTCATTGCTTCTAATGATGTTTTGTATTAGACTGAAGAGGCAAAGAAATTCATACAACTGCCTAATATCGTGTAAGGCCAACGCGAACACGCAGTAGTGCCTCAAGACAACGTGGCATGGACTCGACTAATGTCTGAAGTAGCGCTAGAGGGAATTAACACTCTCCGTAAATCCGTAAGAGCACGAGGGGCTGAAGATCTCTTCTGAACATCACGTTGCAAGGCATCCCAGATATGCTTAAAAATGTTCTTGTCTAGGAAGTTTAGCAGCCAGCGGAAATGTTTAAACTCAGAACAGTGTTCCTGGAGCGAGTCTGGGGTGTGGGGTGTCGTGTTGCCCTTGTGGAATTGCCCAAGTCCTTCGGCATGCACTATGGACACGAATGGATGGAATGGATGCATTTGATCAGACAGGATGCTTACGTACGTATTACCTGTCAGAGTCGTATCTAGACGTATCAGCGGTCCCACAGCACTCCAACTATACACGCCCCACACCATTCCAGAGCCTCCACCAGCTTGAACAGTCCCCTGCTGACAGGCAGTGTCAATGGATTCATGAGGCTGTCTCCGTACCCGTACACGTCAGTCCGCTCGATACAATTTGAAACGAGGCTCGTCCGACCAGGCAACATGTTGCCAGTCGTCAACACTCCAATGTCGGTGTTGACAGGCCCAGGCGAGAGGTAAAGCTTTGTGTCGTGCAGTCATCAATGATACACGAGTGGGCCTTCGGCTCCCACAGCCCATATCGATGATGTTTCGTTGAATGGTTCGCACGCTGACACTTGTTGATGGCCCTGCATCGAAATCTGTAGCAATTTGCACGATTCTCTTCAGTCGTCGTTGGTCCCGCTCTTGCAGGATCTTTTTCCGGTCGCAGCGATATCGGAGGTTTGATGTTTTACCGGATTCCTGATATTACAGATACACTCGTGAAATGGTCATACGAGAAAATTCCCACTTCATCGCCACCTCGGAGATGCCGAGCGTCATTGCTCGTGCGCCGACTTTAACACCACGTTCAAACTCTTAAATCTTGACGACCTGCTATTGTATAGGCAGTAACCGATCTAACAACTGCGCCAGACACTTGTTGTCTTACATAGGCGTTGTCAACCGCTGCCCCGTATTCTGACTGTTTATATATCTCTTTATTTGGATACGCGTGCCTATACCAGTTTCTTTGGCGCTTTGTTGTAGATGTGAAGCCCAAGATTCTGTCTACGGGTGCTGCTGTAGAGCAGCACTCCGCTAGTATAATCCCGCAGATGAAGTAGAGGCGTTGGTCTCGCTACGAGCGGGTCCGTCGTCGCCAGTGTCGGCTGCGTGAGTGTAGCCGCGCGCCTGCCTGCCTCCGCGGTCACGCCCACGCTGGGGCAGGCTGCGCCGGGGAGCGCCTGGCGTGCGGGCAACCCGCGCTACGCAGCCGCCCCGGGCTCTCCACTGGCCGGGCTGCGTGGCGCCTGGCCTCTCCTCTCCTCCCGTGTCCTGTCCTACCCAGTGTGATGTTGCTCACAGTGCACTGTGTCTCATGTATCGACAGGAAGCGGCTGTCCGTTTTTAGTTCAAAGTCTCCTTTCAAGTGGAATTTTGCGCAGATGTCGATCCGGGATTCCTACCTGGGCGGGGGGCTCACTCTCTTACAGTGTCTCTGCATTTCCTCCACCAGCTCTGCTCCAAATCCAGCGAACAGTCATTTCCATTTTTTAAGTACCACAGATGCATCGATTGTAACACTAGGAATAAAATATATAAAACGTTTTAATATAATTTTAATATAATAATGACTAAAATTATCATTAGGAAAAACACAGTTCGTGTCAAATATCAGTCATGTTCCCCAAAATCTTAAAATTCGTAACAACACAATATCCAAAAGAGCGTGGATAACGCGCCATACAAAAGAAAAGATAGCATTAGAAAATAGAGTACATACAATGGAATGGGCATTCCGTATGATCAAGAACATAAATAGCAAAATAAAAAAAAATTGTCCTGGAAGGCAAAACATCAAATAATGGCAAGGCTTCAAACACTGCATGGAGAAGAAACACTTAAACTAACAAAATTCGAGGATCTTGAAGAAATGTAAAAAGTTGAAACAAGAATTCTACGGAAAATACTAGGATCTAAAAGTAACAGTAATGCTGAATAGAAATTAACATAAAAAAGAGAGCTCTAAAAATGGAAAACCTGACTGGTGTAATGAGGAAAACAAGACTGCAGTTTTATGGAGACATATAGCAAATGGGTAATAACTGATAACAGAATAAACGAGCACATCTTCAGCTCGCTAAGCACCTACGAGGGCTTGTTGAAAAGTATTGCTACCGAATTTTTTATGTCAAAACTTTTAAAGTTTTTCTATGCGAAGCAAATGTCATTAACATTCAATATCTTTAGGAGAGTGCATATGCCAACATATTTATTTCTCAAGATCATCACTCTTTTCAATTAAAACATTTCTCCCGACGAGGGACCAGTTTGTTGATACTGTCACTTAGAATCTTTGATTTTTGACAGAGCCGCAACCTCACTTCCGCTTGCACCGCTCCATCACTATCAAAGTGGAGTCTTCGAAGGCGTCCTTCAAGTTTCGGAAACAGATCAAAGTCGGATGGGACCAACTCGGACCTGTACAGTGGATGACGGATGACGCCGCAGCGCTCGCGTGTCGCCTGGCGCGGTCACGCCGAAGAAGAAGCTGCTCCAAGTGTGGACCAACTCTCGTCTTACGTTTCACACCGCCATCCCCCGCCCCTCCCCCCAGATTGCCATTGCCACCCGCGCCGCTCCCGGCAGTCAGCCCGCACGCTATTCGTTCGTTGCTTTCGTCAGTCGAGTCGACTGAATCGAGTTACCGATAGTTGTACTTTCCTATGTAGCACATGCGTCCGCGTTATCGTATGTAATACGTTTCTGTCTGCACATAGCTACCTAATACATACCTACGAGAAAAGAAGTGGCCATTGTAGTTATCTTGATACGTTATTCTATCTCGCATTTGTTCGAGAAAAGTCGCTACTATTCTACGGTTTTCTTGTACTGTGAACCTTCGATACGTAGCGTTATATACACGGATTAATCGTTACTTTACATTGAGAAGCAAAACTATTAAGACTGAAGAATCAATAAGTAAAAAGTCCCAGTTATACCAAGTGCAAGTGTGAAGAGTAGTCAAGAGTGAGAAAGATCAGTTGGCTATGAAGTATTAATAATAGTAAATCATAGTAATTTCTCAGTAAAAATGTTGTTACGAGACTCGTTTAAATAAAACTTTCTTAACTTTGCATCATAACTTGATTACTTTTTATTACGGTAAAAGTAAATGTAGCTCAAGATATCTCTAGCGCCCCCTCATTGAGGTTTCTGTGTATCTACCGCTGCATGCTACGTGGTACAATGCGGAGCCCCCTAGTGGCAGAAGGCTGCAAATATACAGGCATGAAGAATAAAGATGCAGAATGCTAATGTTTGTTTTATTTAAAAAACTTTAAGAGATTTCTCATAAAAAGTTCGGATGCGTTAGTTTGCAGGACCCCACAGTACAAATCCAATCCCTTAAATATGGAAAAAGCACTGGAATTACAATGGACATAATGCATAATAGAATACTTATAGAGATGCAGCACAAAAGAGAGGATTTCAGGAAAGAAAGACGTCTGCAAATGGGAGAGAATGGACCCACGAAGAAAAGGAATGACATCTCAAAGGAACATGGAAGTCTGGGAGCAACGAAAATGAAACACAAAGAAGCAAAAGCAATGTTCGTTTATCGTACACTTCGAAAAGTGTTATTAGAATAAATAAATAAGATAAAGGCTGTTATCTGTCAGAGCCTTACTGACACCATTTCCCAAGTGAAGTTTATTGGAGAGAGCTCAGACACTTTCGAAATCAGGTCGGGAATCAGGCAAGGAGGTGGACATTCACCTCTACTCTTCAACAATGTACGTATTCGAGAAACTGATCCGCGAATTTCGGAAAGTAATGAGTGAGCAAAGTGTTGAAAATGGAAAGAGGATTGCCTACAGTAACAGTTTTACAGTCGCTAGAAGTAGCGAAAGAAAAAAGCAAAGAACTGAAAGCACAAACTGCGAAAGGGTGACTCCAAATCTTCTTCAATAAAAGTGAATGTGTTAGAAACATCGAGTAACTACACGGAGTGATAAACGTACAAGAAGGGAAAGTTAAAGAGACGACGGAGTTTAAATATCTAGGAGAGCGCATAATTCCCGGACAAACAAGTCTTTGTATCACAAGTCAGAAAAATGTAAACAGCGTAACAAATGTCTACAAGAAGAAATCAGTACGAATTAATGCCAAGATACGACACTGCTACTCAGTACTACCACCGGCGGCCCAATATGCCGCAGAATGCCTTGCTGTTGATAGAAAATATCTTTTCTAGAAGTTAGAATTAACAGGAAGACAGATCTTGAAAAAGTCCTAGGCCAGATAAAAGAAAATGGCGATATGTCGGCATAACCACGAACACTACACACACGCACAAAAAATCAGACACATTACTCGTAGGAGGCGGACAGTTTTCTATGGCCACATCGTCCGTATGAGTCGAGCAGCTTTCAGCAGTCGGATCATCTGTTACTTTCTCTTCAAGAAATACAAGGACATATATGTTCACCGACTTAGAAAAAGACCGGCACGAAATGCAGGTAACACTAGAGGTTATCCACAAACGCATTCCTCTCAAGAATAAAACCCAAGAGCACCTGTGTTTCAAGGCAAAACTAAAAGTAAAATCTGACAGTACACGGACTGCTGCGAGGAAGGAACTGCACAGGAAACGAATTTCGGCTAAATATTAAGTACCGGCGCAAGCAGAAGGAGACGTTCAGTTGGAATAAAATTGTACGGAAGTGGCCAATACTAGAAGATGGAGTTGTTTATTGAAGCAAAGCACCGGCTAAAGCCGTCGGCACACGGACCGTGCCGCCGAACGTTAACGTTGAGCGTGCCCAGTTCAACGTGCTGCTCAGCGCTCAGGAATGATGCGACTTGTGCCTACGGTACGTGGACCCCAACGTGGTATACGCGATCGCAACGCACTCCAGCGACAGTTGAGGGATGTTTATAGTTCGTTAATCACACTGTTTACTCAACGGGCGCGTAAAATTCCCACGTTAGCTCTATTAAAATGCACATTTCTTCCATCGTCCACGAAAAGGAAAATACCATGTCCAATCAATAAGGACACAGGCTTATAAAAGTTCCATTACAAGCAGTGCGTTACAAAATTGGAATACTTTCCGCATAAAATAAACATTATTTCATCATTCCCACATTTTAGTAAAACCCCAAGGTCAGTCTTACTTGATCACTGTTCGTACCCAGTAGCAGAATCTTTGCAACATGTCAATTACGAAGCGTAAAAGAAAAAGGAGAAAAAATACCTTTATACAAGTAGCGTAAGCTGTCCTTTAGATTAAGCCAATCGAACAAAGTCACCCCTCAAAAAAAGGTGAACTTGTATTTACATAAAATCAAACATTACAGTCTATACTTATATTAAACTAATAATAAAGTATCAGAACCTAATAAAAACGCGAATGTTAGGAAAAAAAAATTTGTCGTGTCAGGACGCCAACCACCGCCCCAACAAAAAAACCTCATTAGTATACAATGATGCTATTCATTACGCTATACCAACATCACATCTGCTGTATCTAATGATAGTACCTTACCTCTTGCCCAAAACTTTAGTCGTAGATATTTTACTAACTGAAATTTAATTATAACACATTGTACCAAGAACAATGCGTTTTGGGTGGATCTTCAGTGTGTCGCTGCCTTCAAATAGCCTACTCTCATTATACGCAAGTTACAATAATTATTTTGCCGCGAATATGATGTTTCTCATTATTTTATTGGAACGAATCACACAGTTAACAATGAGTTTTGCAGTGACTCTCAATTTGCTGGTGCTCGGAACGGCATATATACGTATGGGCTTGAAATGAATGACAATATGGCGCGTCACAACTCTGTACTGAAGGGAGACGGCGTGCGTGTGACGTAGGTGGCGTTGTGCCATGTCATTGGTCAACGCTCAGACGCACGCTGAGAATATCTGACATGCCAGATATTGCTCTGCACGTTCGGAAAGACTCCCGAGCGTGCTATTCCATGCTGTGACGTCAGAAACTCGGCACGCTCAACGCTCAACGTTCGGATGCACGGCCGTGTGCCGACGGCTTAACGTGGCAGCGCCGCCGCGTTTACAACCACGAAGCGTGATGGAGCTTGTGGGGTTGGGGGGGGAGGAGGGAGAGGAGGGGAGTCAGTGCGGGTGTGGGGTGTGGGCCCACACCTTCATCACGCTGTCACGAGGCTGGCTACACACTGGCACCCCGCACACCAGTAAAACACTGACAGCAACTTCTGTCTGACAAAACTCCTCAACGTGGCAACATTTATTTACAGATAATTCTTTTGATTCTGATGATTCATTTAATAGTAAAAATGTAATGTAGTATATAGAAACGGAAGAGTGCATAGATGACGATGAGATGTGATATATGATACTGCGAGAAGAATTATACAGGACACTGAAAGACCTAAGTCGAAACAAGGCCCTTGAAGTAGACGACATTCTGTCAGAACTACTGATAGCCTTGGAAGAGCCACCCATGAGAAAAGTATTCTACCCAGTGTGCGAGATATATAACACCAGCGGGATACCTTCAGACTTCGACAAGAATGTACTAATTCCAATTCCAAAGAAAGCAGGTGCTGACAGGTGCGAAAATATCCAACTATCAGTTTAATAAGTCACGGTTGGAAAATCTTAAAATGAATTCATTACAGAAGAATAGAAAAACTCGTTGAAGCCGACCTCGGGGAGGATCAGTTTGGATTCCGGAGAACTCTAGGAACATGTTGAGACAATACTGACCCTACGTCTTATCTTAGAAGCTATGTTAAGGAAAGGCAAACCTACGTTTCTAGCGTTCATAGAGTCAGAGAAAACGTTTGACAATGTTGACTGGAATACTCTATTTTAAATTCTGAAGGTGGCAGGGCTAAAACACAGGGAGCGAAAGTCTATTTACAAATTGTACAGAAACCAGATGGCAATTATAAGACTCGAGGGGCAAGAAAGGGAAGCGATGGTTGAGAAGGGAGTGAGACAGGGTTGTAGACTATTCTCGATGTTATTCAATTTGTATATTGAGCAAGCATTAAAAGAAACAAAAGAAAAATTTGGAGTAGGAATTAAAAATCTATGGAGAAGAAATAAAAACTTTGAGGTTTTCCGACGACATTATAATTCTGTTAGAGGCAGCAAAGGACCTGGAAGAGGAGTTGAACAGAACGAACAGTGTCTTGAAAGGAGGATATAAGATGAACATCCATAAAAACAAGACAAGGATAATGGAATGATGTCGAATTAAATCAGGTGATGCTGAGGCAATTAGATTAGAAAATGAGGCACGAAAAGTAGTTGATTGGTTTTTTATTTGAGTAGCAAAATAACTGATGATAGTCGAGGTAAAAAGGATTTAATATGTGAGTGGCGTTGACAAGAAAACCGTTTCTGAAGCAGAGACATTTGTTAACATCGAGTGTTGATTCAAGAGCTAGCAAGGCTTTTCTGGAAGTATTTGCGGAGTGTAGCAATCTATCGAACCGAAACACGTGAAAAAACCAGTTTATACAAGAATAGAAAATTTTCAAATGTGGTGGTACAGAAGAATGCTGAAGATTAGGTGGGTAGATCGCGTAATTAATGAGGAGATACTGAAAAGAATTTGAAGAAAAGAAAGTTGGGGCACAATCTGACTAGAAGAAGGGATCGGTAAATAGGACACATGCTGAGGGAACAAATGCTCACTAACTTAATACTGGAGGGGAGTGTGGAGGGTACACGTTGTAGAGGGATACCAAGAGATGACAGCAGAACGCAGATTCAGAAAGATGTAGGTTGCAGGAGTTATTCCGAGATGAAGAGTCTTGCTCAGGATTGAGTAGAACGGAGAGCTGCATCGAACCGTTTCTGAAAATATCTCGTCTCGTTCGCACACGATGACTTTTAATTGTTGTTTACTCTCATTATTGGACAACTGCCGCTCTGAATGGCCGTTCTGTTTGAGGCGCCATGTCACGGATTGCGCCGGAGGTTCGAGTCCTCCGTCGAGCATGGGTGTATGTGTTGTCCTTAGCATTAGTTAGTTTAAGTAGTGAGAGGGGACTGATGACCTCAGCAGTTTGGTCCCATAGGAATTCACACACACACACATTGCACAACGTGTAGAACCTTATCTCACAACAGCAGAATTTCCTCGCCCGCACTTGCAGTACTGTCGTGTCTCAGTGTGCTGTTGACGACGCGGCAGTAGCTGCCCCCTTCCGCCAGCGGGACCGCTGCGCCCCCTCTGGGCGTGGCCAACTGCAGCCAGGCGACAGCCGTCCGCGTGGGCCGCCTGCGGACCGCATAGTCCAGTGACGCGTCAGTGTAACTCGACGTTTGAGAAGCACTCGTCTGCGAATTATAAAAGCTTCATTCTGTTGATTTAAGAACTGCAATTGTCGTAGCATATTTTGATGACGCGAGAAAATAAAATGGAAACGTAAACTCACACCATTATTCTGTTCCCTAAACCCAACAAATGCCCCTCTGACACCTGTTCCTATCATCCCATCTGCCTTATCGTTTTGACTGAGGTCTTCGAGTCCATCGTGTCCCGCCGTATCCATCACCATCTTAACGAGCACCACCTCCTTCTCCATACCCAGTGCGGCTTCCAGCCGACGACCAGCTCCTTAACCTTACCAGTCTTCTTTCCCTCCAACTTAACTTCCGCCGCTCCGTTATCTTTGTTTCCCTCGACCTCCAGAACGCCTACGGCCGTGTCTGGCATCCCGGGCTCCTCTTTAAACTCCAGACCTACTCTCTTCCCATCAGTTTTGTCCGTCTCCTAGCTTCCTTTCTCTCCCGTCGTCCCTCCTATCTCACTATCCACAATACCAACTCCTGTACTTTCTACCCCACTGCTGGCGTGCTCCAAGGCTCCGTTCTTTTCCCTCTCCTGTATTCCTGTATACTGCAGGTACGCCCAAACCTCCCCCACCTGTTCACCTCCTCCAATTTGCTGAAGAGACCGCCTTCCTGGCCCTTTATTCTACCCTTCGACAGTCCCAACATACACATCAAACCCACCTCGGCCAGTTCACTGCCAGAGGCTCCTTCGCATCAGCCCCTCCGAGACCCAGGCAGTCGTCATAGGTCGTACCATCGGGTCCTTCTGGCTCCAAGATTCTTACTTCACTATTTATGGTCGTCCTATCCGCCTCATTCCTACCCTTATATACCTTCCCCTCAGCCTCAACCGTCACTGCACCTGGACTCCCCATCCACTAAAGATCCAACACGAATCCTCCAATAGGCCGTACCTTCTGAAACTCCTGTGTTTCAGAACTGGGGACTGCATCCTTCCACCATCCTTCACACCTACAAATCCTTGGTCTGTCCCATCCTTTGTTATGGCAGCGTTGTCAGGATTACCGCCCCTCCCAGATTCTATTAAGCCCTCCAAACCCTTGAATGCCTTGCACTTCACCTCACCTTCTATACCTGCCTCCTGTCCCCCACACAGATCCTCTATAATCTCGTCCCCTTCACACATCTTCTCCTTTTCCTCGAACACGTCTGTACCCCGTACTTCGTCTGTAGACTATCCCCTCCACACCCTGGTTCTTCTATCCTCTTTAACCCCAGCCTGTTGCCGTGCCTTCACTGATGTGTCCTGCACTCTCTCCATCTCCACACCACCTCCTTTCACAATGCAACTTCCAACACAATGAGCTTCGCCCTAATACCTACCAACTCTACCGTCCCCCCTCCCACTCTTCAGAACTCCCTCTCCCCTCCTTCCGTTCCCTTGAGCGCTTTTCCTCCCTCTTCCACCCTCCTCCTTTTCCAGCACACCCGTTCTGTGTCTCAGTGCTCCCTTATGATTTGCCTTCCCTCTCCATCTTCCGTCCCGCCCGTCTCCTGCCTCTTGGTGCGCCCCCGACCTCCCCTTTTCTTTTACATCCTACCCCTCCAGCCTCCCCTCCTCTTCTTTCAGGCCTACTCCCCCTCGGTAAGTCTCTCTCTACAGCTTTTATTCTTCATCGTGTGTGCCCTGTCTCTTACAGTGGTTCTGAGGTGTCTTCGTTCTGGAGTGTTTTATTACTGTGGCCAACTTTTATTTTGTGCGTATGACTTCGGTGTATTTTATGTGCTCCACGAGTCACCAACTGTGTTTTTTAACTTTATGTCGACTTTTTTTTACTGTTACACAATGAACGTCTCCGTTCATGTGTATATTTTAACCCCCACTCTGCACCTATTGTGTTCTTATGTGCCCATTTTTATCGCCTTTTATCTGTATAGTTGCCTCCTTTTCGACTGTAGTGTCACTCAGCCGAATAGCGGCAGATTGTGCCGCTGCCAGCCCTCCCCTGCCCGTATGGGGCAGGCGAATGGAAATGCCGCGTGGCTAGGGCCTCCCGTCCCATAAACTGTTCGCCTGGTGCGAGTCTTTCGAGTTGACGCCACTTTGGCGACTTGGGTGTCGATGGAGATGAAATGATTGATAACGATAAGAAAAACACAACACTGAGTCCCTGAGCGGAAAAAAATCTCCGACCCATCCGGGAATCGAAGGCAGGCCGTTAGGTATGACATTCCGTCACACGCTGACCACTCAGCTACCAGGGGCAGGGAAATGAAACCACAATAAAGAAAAAAAATCACGTCTTTGTCACTATTTCACTGAGCGCTACTATTGGGAACACACATCTGCAGTCTGTGAACCGGTGAGTGTGCTGCGCCTTCAATCACTTCGCCCCTGCGCGGGTGTACCCAGAGTGTTTCCTTTGCTCGTTTATCTCCTTTCCCTTTCTGTGTTGGCCTGTTATACTGCCCTCGGTTTGCCGGTTGTCACTTTTTGACGCTGGACCCGCGGCGGGTTTGTCGTCGGCAGCAGAGCAGGTGGGACCAGCCTGTGAGTGTAACGGCCACCTCTACCGGCCTTCAGTATTACGCACGTGCGATCGGGGCAACCGCCCATTCACACTGTCAGTTTGCCTCCTGCTCTGTTCTCCGAAAGATTGCCGAGAAATTTAGAAACTGAAATATTGAAGAATGTAAAAATGCCGACGTTTTTAATGAAACATCTCTGCTGGAGAGATGGCGTCGTCAAGCCCCTGTCGCCCTCTCCGTCCCCCCTTCCCCCCCCCCCCCCGCCTGCTCCATCCCTTTAATCCTTGCTTTTTTTTACGTATTCATTCCATACAGTGGTCCTAATCTAGTGTCGCGAGATATTCACTACTAACAGGGTCTGCTTTGCTAAGCAGCCCAGCAGCCGACTGCGATGTGTGGGTTCCGAATATGGCCAGTCTGTTCTGTACGACTGTAGTCATGCTGTGCGCTTGCGCCTTAGAAGGAAATAAAAGCACAAGTGTATTATACAAGAGAGTCCTCTCCATTGAAAGAATGTCTTTTTTCCAAAACTTAAGTGTTAACCAATGTTGCCTTGTTTGATGTTGCGGTCGACTGACAGAAATCAATCCACGTCGCTACACTATAGACACTGCACGGCACTAGCAGTACCAATAAATACCATACTTTGTTGTCAATATTGCAACTTTTTGCTAAAATTATTTTCTACATATGTGCATCTTCTTATTTTCGCGGGGCAAATACTGGTCCATAAAATTTCGGGCGTGCAGCCGCATAAATTTGACTTCTTCTTCTAATATTTCGGCTGAACACCGTCCAGCCATCTTCAGAGGGAGCGGAGGTGGCTGACGCCCCAGCTTTTTTTTTTTTTTTTTTTTCTTTATTGTGATTTCATTCCCCTGCCCCATATGGGCAGGGGAGGGCTGTCAGCGACACAATCCGCCGCTCTTCAGCCGAGTGACATGACAACTAAAATGATACATATATAAGGAGATAAAAAAGGGGAACATAAAACAGAGTAAGAGGAGAAAATGGAGGTAAAAATACACTGACATGGAGACGTACATGGGGGACAGGTAAAAAAGTAACCAGAAAGTTAAAAAACACAGTTGGCGATTCTTGAAACACAGAGAAGACACTGAATGCACATACACAGGTTAAAAGTTGGCCACAGTATTAAAAACACTCCGAAACAACACACTTAAAACCCACTTGGAGCACACACGACGAAGAATAAAACTACCAGGTGGGACCTGCCGAGGGAAAGGTCAGAGAGGATGGAAAAGGTGGGGAGAGCATGGGGTAGCTGGGGAAGCGCCGGGATGAAGAGAGGAGGGGCAACCGTGGGTTCACGAAGAGGTAGGAGACACGTGGGGCGGGAGAGGAAAAGGGAAGACAGGGCAGGAGGGAGTGCGGAGACACTGAAAGGAGGCACAAGAGATGGAGGGGGAGTAGGAGGGGGAAGTCGCTCAGGAGGAGGGAGGGGGAGGAGAGGGAGACCTGAGGAGGAGGCAGGAAGAGGGGGTTAGAGTTGGTAGGAAGGGTAGATGTCAGGGCGAAGCTCATCATCCGGGAGGGTAGAGGGTGGAGGGCCGGCCGCTTGTGGCCGAGCGGTTCTGGCGCTACAGTCTGGAACCGCGCGACCGCTACGGTCGCAGGTTCGAATCCTGCCTCGGGCATGGATGTGTGTGTTGTCCTTCGGTTAGTTAGGTTTAAGTAGTTCTAAGTTCTAGGGGACTTATGACCTCAGCAGTTGAGTCCCATTGTGCTCAGAGCCATTTTTGAGAGGGTGGAGGGTGTCGAGATGGAGAGAGGGAGGGACACAACGGTAAAAGCGCGGCAGTTGGTTGGGGGTAGAGCGGAAGGGAGACACCAGGGGGTGAGGGGGATCAAGGCGGCGGACAATATATAGTGTGCGGATGTGTTCGAGGAAAAGGAGAACGTGGGGGAAGGGGATGAGGTCGTAACGCCCCAGCACTTGCTCCGTCCTTTTATAGCCGTGGACCGCACCACTGCGCATGCGGCCGCAGATACACAAGGCGCCAGAGACGTTAATCGGCGGCAAAGACGAATGGCATACGCATGGAAATAGACCTATGGCTGCACAGTCGATCCACACCGTGATATCGATGTATCAGTACGAGCTGCACAGTAGTGACTTCTTTGTGATTTTATTACAGAAGTTGCCGGATTCCAAGATTTGTCCAAGCTGAAGCCGTTACCTCTATTAATTAAATTCGGCGCCAAGCGAATTTAAATTGCTTCCTTCACTACTGAGTCCCAGAAGGATGAAGTCGAGGCTAGAATTTCGATGTTATCGTACACCTTATGGTGCCCAGTGTCAATACAGTGCTCGACCACCGCAGATTTATTAGGTTGTAAGAGCCGGGTGTACCTGCGGTGCTCTGCGCATCTCTCCTGGGCAGTACGCGTCGTCTGTCCGGTGTATAAACGGCCGCACTCACAGGGGTTCTTGTAAACCCAGGCTTCCGAAGCACCACATCATCTTTAACGGAACCCAGGAGTATCCGCATGAGATCTGTGGGGTTTAAGTAGGGGGAACGCACCGAGCAATACTGTGTAGTCAGCTGAGCGTCGAGGTCCGTTGCGGAATCAGACGTCGGAGGACCAGAGTCCTCGTTATCGGAATGTTTTCTCTTAGATTCCTTTCGTGCCACCGCACGGTCAGTCTGTATACTCTGTTCCTGTCGGCTACGTGGCATGGCGCCCTGTGCAGGCGGAGGTGTGGGGAGAGTAGGCACAGTTTCCTACCCCTCCTAGCAAGGGACATGTAATGCAGGTCTAGTGATAAAGGCGGAAGCATTCTGTGGAACAACCACTGCAAAGGTGATAGTTTGTCGTTTCTCCTCTGGAATTACTGTAGGTGGAAAATTCAGGAAACCGTCGGAAACTGAAGACGAAGGAGCAGGACATTGCCAAATCTCACGCTGTAACGGAGGGACAAAGACGAAGGGGGCGACCCCGCTCCCTTTGCACACGGAAGCAACTCGGACGAAGCCCTTCACGAGGAAGAGTGGCGCTGGAGATAACTTTTTCGCCACTTACCGTCACACAGACTGGAGGTATCGTATCATTGAGGAAGAGAGTGGAGAAAATCGATGCGGAGGAGGTCGGGGCAGAAGAGGCCACAGGCGAGTCCTCAACCACGTCATCGTGAGTGCGACATCGCTTGTTTTTCACTGTGCAGATTCTGTCCTGAGGCAATAGGATTTTGATCCTGTGGCGTAGGTAAAGGTGGAATTTCATTGACACGATTCTCAGAACTGTCTTTTTGGTCATTATGATCCGAAGCAGAAATAGGTAAGACTTACAACGGACACTATGTATGTTTTTGACGTCACCATAAGGAGTCAATTTGTTCATTAGAAAGTTGTCATCTACCTCCGGCGTGAGGTTGAACTCTCGAACATTAGTACAATCAATTTCACCATCCGCGAGTGACTCGCACTAACGGCAATTATTGCAATGTTAGAACGGGACTTGAGAACCGTGTAGTGACAGTAATCTTTCAACGTGAAGGGGGTCTATAAATTTCAGGTAAAATACGTACTCGTCTGCGTCAAAATAAGCGATGTGGACCTGATCGAAGTTCACACGAATTGTTTCGACAAGCCAGTCGTGGATTTCTAGAGAGCAAGGCTGCACGTGTCGCGTTGTTTTATCGAAAGTGAAGCTCACAGTACCTTTTCGTGGCACACACGTGGAAACCACGGTTGCCATAGCGAAGCGTCCGACGCCGCTGCAAGTAGACGAACACAGACAGACAGTAAGGCGGAGCAGAGGCACTACGACTCACTCGGCAGAAAGAACAACTTCACCCAAGCGACGCTGCGGCAAGTGAGATAAACGAGAACCTTCTCGCTCGGCGCTCGAAGTGGGACTAAGCATAGCTTCTGTGGTACCACGCGCAGCGGAATTTGAAAATGCGCCAGATGTCATGGACGTCGAAGACCCGTAGAGGCGCGCGCCTCCTGGCCCGCTTTTAGGCCCGCCGCACACTGCACGCAGCAGAGGCAGAGCAGAGGCGTAGCAGAGAAACAGAGGTTCTGCCGGTCGGTGCACACTGCACGCAGCAGAGGCAGAGCAGAGGCGTAGCAGAGCAACAGAGGTTCTGCCGGTCGGTGCACACTGCACGCAGCAGAGGCAGAGCAGAGGTGTAGCAGAGCAACAGAGGTTCTGCCGGTCAGTGCACACTGCACGCAGCAGAGGCAGAGCAGAGGCGTAGCAGAGCAACAGAGGTTCTGCCGGTCAGTGCACACTGCACGCAGCAGAGGCAGAGCAGAGGCGTAGCAGAGCAACAGAGGTTCTGCCGGTCAGTGCACACTGCACGCAGCAGAGGCAGAGCAGAGGCGTAGCAGAGCAACAGTGGTTCTGCCGGTCAGTGCACACTGCACCCAGCAGAGGCAGAGCAGAGGCGTAGCAAAGCAACAGAGGTTCTGCCGGTCAGTGCACACTGCACGCAGCAGAGGCAGAGCAGAGGCGTAGCAGAGCAACAAAGGTTCTGCCGGTCAGTGCACACTGCACGCAGCAGAGGCAGAGCAGAGGCGTAGCAGAGCAACAGAGGTTCTGCCGGTCAGTGCACACTGCACGCAGCAGAGGCAGAGCAGAGGCGTAGCAGAGCAACAGAGGTTTTGCCGGTCAGCGCACACTGCACGCAGCAGAGGCACCGCAGAGCTCAGTGGTGGCCCAGCGCTCGCCAAATATAGAACGCCCAGCAATGTCCACCGCGGGTCTGTCTATGCAGTTAGATTCCGATTCTGATTCGGAACTCAGGAGTGTTATTTTATTGTACAGTGCATACAAGAACAGAGAAAGATCTGTATGGAAAAGCAAGTACATGAAAAAGCGAAGAACACATGGTGAATACGTGTTATCTACGGAAGTTCCTGATCACGTATTCAGGGAAAGCTTCCGACTGAACAGACGGCAGTTTGAAGAGGTTCATAAACTGATAAAGCAAGACATAAGAGGAAAACCAAGTCACATGCGGGAGACCATACCTACAGAAGAAAAATTAGCTGTATGTTTAAGGTATGCAATTGAAATAAAGTTTTTTTTTCCTCAATATTTATTAAAGTTCAGAAAAACAATTTCCATCTGTAAATTTGTTAAAATAATGAACATGATAACACTGTTTATAGTAAATGTGGTGCTGAAGCTTCAAACTCCGTACCAGGAGGGTCAGATATTGACGTGGTAGATGAACTATTTTCTGTGCTGCATGATGAATGATGTTGAGGCAATGGTTTAGTCAAAATTTCCTCCTCCGTTTCAGATACTACATGAAACACTTTTTTCTTTACCAACACTTGGTACGCCTTTGGCATCTCTTTTGTCGATAGGTACATCGACATGAAAAACTGGTGTAAGGCGTCATTTTCTTGATGCAGTGATCTTTCGCGTAAAATGTCTCTTTTCTTAGCTCTCTCTTCGTAGCTGTTAATACTTTCAAGAATGATTTTTACTGACATCTGCTTTCTTCTTCTTCTTTGACAACGGCGTCCCCAAGTCGTCTTG
This sequence comes from Schistocerca nitens, assembly GCF_023898315.1. Taxonomy (NCBI): domain Eukaryota; kingdom Metazoa; phylum Arthropoda; class Insecta; order Orthoptera; family Acrididae; genus Schistocerca; species Schistocerca nitens. The sequence goes on along the minus strand of NC_064620.1, from coordinate 634,120,385 downwards.
TGTTTCGTTCCTCTGTGTGTCTGTTACGTTATCTCCTCCACCATCGTTTGCAACGCTCGTTGTAGCATTTACCTCTTCCATTATATTTGTTACTGTACCTCTGTTGGCCATATATGGAACTAAAAATTCCATCTGATTTTGGTACAGCCATGGGCGGGCTGAGGTCGCTGCTTGCCCACTCTTCTTTTTCTGTCTACGGAGGGCACCTCGATGACGATCCCTAAGTCTTCTCGAGTTTTCTTTCGCTGTTTCCCCTGCAGCAAGGAATTCCTGAATTTAGCTTTTCATATATTTCCGTATAAAGTGACAGTTACATTTTCGAATAGTTTTGCCCCATTCCCCTAGTAGTGTCAGAAACAATCTGTGATTTCGTGTACACATGCCATAAATATCGAAACACTTAGTAACTATCTGTCCACTCTGCTTATGCGACATAAACGGATTGTTGTCTTTTTTCATTTTAGGTATTTAACGACGGGGGGCATGTTTAAAACCATCGCTCTAAGCTACCGCATGGGTCAAAGGACAGTGTCGAAGATATAGTTTATGATGTGTGTGGAGCGATATGAAAGCATCTACAACCCATTTACCTACCTGAGCCAACAAAAGTTATGTGGGAAAATATTGCTTCTCACTTTGAGAGGAAATGGCAGTTTTACAATTGTCTTGGAGCTGTTAATGGGAAACATATCATTTTGCGAAAACCTCAGTTATCTGGTTCCTCATTTTTCAATTATAAACAGCATTGCTCTGTAGTATTTATGTGTACTGTTGATGCTCATTACAGATTTACCTCTATAGACGTCGGTTCAATTGGCAGATTTAGTGATGGAAATATTTTTTCTAATTCAGTATTAGGAAGAAAACTGACTGACGGAACTTTAAAAATCCCAGGAGATAAATCGCTTCCTGGACAACAAAATAGAGCCCCTTACGTTTTCGTAGGTGATGAAGGATTTCCATTATTAAAAAACTTAATGCGACCGTACCCTAAATGCAGAGTTACTGGCAATGACAAAAATAAAGTTTATAATTACAGACTGTCTGGTGCTCGTCAAACTGTAGAGTGTGCATTTTGTATCTCGAGTTCCCGATTTCGTATGTTTAAACGGCCTTTTGAGTGTAAACTAGAGACTGTAGACAGCTACAAGTGTACTTCATAATTACCTGAGGACTGATAACATGACGTCAGATGATCCCGCCGTGGACGACAACATGGGACCACTGAGTACCGACCAGCCTGTGTCGCCTGCCCCAGGTAGGCGCACAAACACGAGCGAAGCGTTGCTTACGAGAGAAAAGTCACCACAAGGTTCTGTTCAATGGCAGTATGCAGCTATAAAAAGAGGCCAATACTAAAGAGAACGACTTATGTCATTAATATTACATGTATATTGTGAAAATGCATATAAAATAAATAAATCATTTAACAAATAATACTTACAATTGTTGTAATGTAATTCCTCTGCAACCTTCTTCCATATTTCGTCCTTAAATTTACTCCGCATTTAGTCTGGATGACTGGTGTCGTACAGCACTGGGTTGTCCTGAACTAACTTAATGAGGTGTTCCACAACTAAAAGATTTCGTACAAGAACGAAAGTGAGGTACTGTCGCAGACGCACACACTGCTGTTGGAAAGTCACTACTGGCCGAGCGCAGCGCGGTGCCACAGACCACCTCTGTGGTGGTGCGAACCGCTGACAGAGATGCGATCGGGGATAACGGGCCCCTCGGGCCGCAGGCAGAGGAAAACTGTGCGGCTCGGACAGCGGGGCTGACTGTGACCCAGCCAAAGGCCGGTTCCCACTAGGGCTGCCGCGCGTCAAAACCGCGCATCAGCGGCGTGGTTGCCATGGAAATGGCGTCAGCGGCAAGGCGCGGCGGGCTCTGCGTCGCGGTTTGACCATGTCGAACCGCTTCCGCTGCAGCGTGACGCGCTCCAGGTGCGCGCCGCCAATCACAGAACGCGCTGAGCGTGACGTCAGGAACGGAACCCCTGGCCACACGAACTTTCGCCGAACCGCTGGCGCGGACGCGGCGGCAGCTATGAAATACTTATCATCCGATTCCAAGGAAACTATTCGGCAGAAAAATTTGATTCTTGGGTTTGTTACAGCCTTATATCTTCTCTCGATAAAGGACCGAATTTATTTTCGTTATTCGTCGTGGTTACTTGCTGTATCGCATTTACGTAAACCTTTACACGAAATTTGAATGAGTGTGCAGAGGTAAAACCGCATTGCGTGGACTTTGCGTACAGTTCATTTTAGGTAATACATTATTGCGTATGAAATTTAGTCAACATATCGAAATTGTTTTTAAAGCTGAGAGCAGATGGATAGCTATCACCGTTCTCGAGATATCGAATGATATGTCGGCGGACGGGCTGTACAGTGACCGCGCGCGAGTTGCTCGCGACGCGACTGATACTTCGTCCTGCTCGTCGTAAACCATGTGGTTGTATCAACTGCAAATTTCGTGAACGGCTCAAGAAATCGAAACGTGTTTTTTTGCAAACGATAACTTGTGAAAAGTCATGTATTTCGTCGTATGATAAATATCCAAAATCTATCTACCGAGATATGAAAGAAACTACAGTTTTTTCGGAAGGGATAGATGAATTTCTTTAAACGGCATTTAATAGCATGTGGAATGAGAAGTTAAACCGAGACTAATTTACTGGTATGTCATAAGATGTAATTCGCTAAGTATCCACAGCTATTGATTATTTCCTTTGGAAGTAACAAACGTTTTTTTTTCTTTATCCAGTGTACTTTATTGGTTCAAGACGCGTTTCGCCTTTTACTTTAAGGCATCTTCGGTGGAATCTAGAATGATTCAGTTTTGTTTTGATATGTGATACTTGCACATTATAAAACAATTCACGTCTTTTTTTACGTGAATAACTGATTCCTTACAGTGAATCGAGTTTTTGGCGGACATCTGCGTTTCCCCTCGCCTGGTCACATGCTGGAGGTTGAACTTAAACTTAGATTATGAAACATAAGCACATTTTCATGTTCGCTCTTTTTTCTTCTGTCACTAGCTGTAGACATTTTACCGAAAACACTGATTTGAAGTCGTAACTACAGTGTGTTCACCTCATGTCCCTTCCTGTTTGGTTTGTTTATGTACATGTTGCCAATCTAAAGAATTATATGCTGAAAACTAATGTTTGTTTATTTTTGTTCTCCTTATATCTGTAAGTGTGTGTGGCTAGCCAGTAATAGTTAAGAAAGTTGAAAGTGAATCCAGTAGTTGTCAGACAGTGGTTGAAAGATTTGGTGTTCAGCTGATTTCAGTTTTGGTTTAAATGTTTTGTGGAGGAGTGCATGGAAGAGTAAATTCACTGCTTACATTACAGATGATTATTATCAGAATACTATCACCCAACCCCTTTGTCCTCACTCTTTGACGCCCCATAATACGTCCTGTCAACTAACTCCTATTGTTGTCAAAGTCTTTTGTGATTCTTAAGCAAGGTGCTGGCGATGATTACTATGCTCTGTGGGAAATTCTATCAGGTGGTTTCCACTTTCATCCCTTCCACCTAGCCTTTGTTTTCTTACTGTTTTCGTGTACCCACTACCGTATCACATTTTAAATTTTTGTCTCGCTTAACTATCTGAATAATCTCTTTTATGGTACATTGTTTCAGTGTGTTAGGAGATAGTGAACAATCACGAACGGTAGTCATGAAATCTGTTTATGCTGAAATGAGAAAACACGAATAATGAAATATGTGAAAGAGTACATTGTACAGAAAATGAAAAATTGGAATGTCTTCACCCAACTTCGTCTTTCCTTCACGTAGGTGTAAGATATAGTTATTCAAACACACCGGTCGTTTCGGTGGGTCGCACCCCGTACCTCAGTGGCTGTCCGTCATTGGCTACCGCTAGCGTCTGCCGCTTCCAGGTGGGAACGCCAATTCCGCGAGCCGCCGCGTCAAAGCAGAAAACGCTTGCCGCTGCCGTTGCCGCACGCCGCGCTGCCGCGCTCTAGTGGGAACCGGCCTTCAAAGCGGAAAACGCTTGCCGCTGCCGTTGCCGCACGCCGCGCTGCCGCGCTAGTGGGAACCGGCCTTCAAAGCGGAAAACGCTTGCCGCTGCCGTTGCCGCACGCCGCGCTGCCGCGCTCTAGTGGGAACCGGCCTTTAGTGTGAGGGCGCCACAGTGGAACACGTGGTTCCAGCGGCCAATAGCGGCGCCCCCGATAGCGTACTTAAGCGCCTGCCTCTCGCTCAGCCAGCCAGTCTAATCTCGCGTACGTCTGTTGACACATCGCCTCGCCTTAGGCAGTTTACTGACTTGTTCTGTGTACGAGGGGACGTGTTTGGTAAGTTTCCTGTGACTCCGTTGTTCGATCTTGTTTTTGTTCGTTCTGTCCGTCGGCCGTGTCCGTCTTCTCCCGTTGTGTTGTTGTTCGCGGGCCTCTCCGCGGGTCCCGCCGCGCTTTCCGCCATTTCAACCCCGCGACCGTCCCGGTCGCAGTTACAACGTCTTCGATTAGACTGTTTACTACCTAAAAGACACATACCGTACTTCGAAAATTTGATGATCGTTTTCTCAGAAATGTTCGAGAATCTGCGGATAAAGCGAGAGAGGTGTTCGCTTATTTTGATTTCTGTTCCGCTGAACCAAGTTGCTGGGAAATCGTGTTGTGGCGCGTGCCGTGTTGTCCTCGCGAATATACAAGTTCTCTGACGCGTGACTCACGCGCACTGTGACACCGCGTCACGAAAAGTACACGAATTGTCGAAAGGACAGCCATGCGGCGCTCATTAGATCCTCTTGAGACGCACGTCGAGTCGCCCAGCCACGGAAAGGATTGCCGGGCTAGCTCATTAGGCAGCCAGCGCAGCAAACTCAGGGAAGGCTGGTAGACGAAAAGCGACCTGATACTCGGGCTACAGATAAGTTACACGATAAGCATGAATTCTCCACGAAATCGTTTAAATGACTAGAAGTTAGCGTCCTTTATAGAGACAGAAAGACCGTCTCTGTATAGAGTAGCACTCGCGAGTAATAGAGCTGAATTAAACGATAGGAATGGTTGCTGTGAGACGTTGAGGGTCATAGGATACGGGACGGATTATGACTCTTTTGCATACGTGAGGGATATACGACGGTTGCCCAGAAAGTAATGCGCCGCAGATCTTTTTCTCAGCCGAAAACAATGCTAAGAGTGCGAAACGTCAGGTATGTATTATTTGACGTCTACTGAGTGAGCACGCCAAGTTTCCGTCCCCTCCGACAGATAGCGTAGCTGCGGGACAGTTTCCAAATGTCGTCTGCAGGTGATGTACGTTACAAGCAACGTGCCGTCATTGAATTTCTCGCTGCAGAGAAAGAAACAGTGGGGAATATGCACAAACGCTTGTGCAAAGTCTATGGAGCATCTGCTGTCGACAGAAGTACAGGTAGTCGCTGAGCACGTAGGGTGAGGTCATCAGAAGGCGGTTAGTCGAAGCCCCACGATTTGCAGCGGTCGGGGAGACCATCCACGGCTGTCACACCTGACATGTTGCAGCTGAAGTTGTCATTCGCGAGGACAGACCTATTACGACTCGGCATTTGGCGCTGCATCAATCATCGAAGGAATTGTGGATGCAATTATCGGCACTTTCGGATATTCAAAAGTTTGCGCAAGATGTGTCTCGCAGTGTCTTAACGGTGGATCACAAATCGCACAGAAAAAACATTTGTCCTGTTTGTTGAAGCTGATGGGGAGACGTACCTGTCCCGGATTGTGACAGGTGATTAAACCTGTGTTCACCATTTTGAGCCCGAAACAAAACGACTGTCGATGGAATGGCCCCATTCCCACACCCCACAGAAGGAAAAAATCTAAACAACTGCTATCGCCGTAAGGTTACGATCACCGTGTTCTGGGACTGTGATGGTGTGAGTCTCATTGATGAGATGCCAAGAGACGGTACCATTAATTCAGAAGCATATGTCAGCACATTAACAAAACTCAAGAGCCGCTTCCGGCGACTTGGGCGCCACAGCAACCGAGGAGATGTTTTGCTGCGACACGCTCGGCCACTCACAAGTGTGAGGACTGCTGAACACATCCCAGAATGGGGTTGGACAGTGTTACACAATCCACCCTGTAGCCCGGACCTAGCCTCCTCGGACTTCCACTTGTTTCAGCCATTAAAGGATGCCATTCCCCGAAGACATTTTGAGGACTTCGAGGACGTGGTTCACACAGTGAAGCACTGGCTCCCCCAACAGGACAAGGATTGGTACCGACAGGGTATGTACTCCCATGTTTCGCGCTAAAGGAAGGCCATAGAACGAGATGGAGATTACGTGGAAAACTATAGTGTGTAGACAAAACACCGTTCTTTCATTATGTTCAATAAAGAATTGTTGAAGAAAAAATTCGGTGCATTACTTTCTAGGCATTGCTTTTTAGAGAGCGTCTAAATGTGTATGTTTCGATGCAATAGAAGTGTCAGTAAAAGCTGTTTTATCCTGAAGTTTCTTCTAACGACTGTAGCTGATGCATTTCAACGATAGAGGAGACTGTTCAGTCCACCTCGTGAGTGAATATTTTACTGATAAACACAACTGACGAAACCGCTGCCTAACGGCGTCCCTGTACCAAGGCGGGGCTATTCGCAAGTGCCAAACCAGCGGGTGACGACACACGAGCGACAGCAGTTGCCGACTTTGCGTATACTGTGAGATCCGTGCGTCGGCAACCAGTGTTGTGGCAGAGACACACAGGTACAAACAGACGTGCAGCAGCCTGGCGGACGGAGGTGTGAAGTGCGCAGGCGCACGTGACTGCTGCAGCAAGCAGGCTCGCGCCCTCGTGCACACGGGGCCGCCGTGTCGCGGTGGAGGGGGAGGAGGGGGCAGACGTGGCACAGGGCGGAGCGCGGCGGCCGATTAATTTTTATGGCACGAATAAATCCGCGGCGAACGAGAGCGTGCGTAACAAGCGCCGCCATTATCCCGTGAGATATGTGCTGAGTAGCCGGCGGAAGGGAGAAGGGCTCCACCCCACTCACAGGGGTGCGGGCTACAGTTAGCGTAGTGCAGGTAGTCTCACGGCCCAAGTACCAGAAAGAACGGGAAAGCCGGCCAGGATGGCCGAGCGGTTCTAGGTGCTACAGGAGGTTCGAATCCTGCCTCGGCCATGGATGTGTGTGATGTCCTTAAGTTAGTTAGGTTTAAGTAGTTCTAACTTCTAGGGGACTGATGACCTCAGAAGTTAAGTCCCGTAGTGCTCAGAGCCATTTGAACCAAAGAACGGGAAAGAAACAAAGTAATGCTAGCACTCTCAAAGAGCAAGTACTCCAGGCATAACGGGAAAGAAACAAAGTAATGCTAGCACTCTCAAAGAGCAAGTACTCCAGGCATAAGGGGAAGGAAGCCGAGGAGCCTCACTTACAACTGTGGCTACAAAAGACACCGCAAGCCATTGGTCCCTGCACGTCAGACGGTTCACTGTACCGACATTACTGATCTCGTTTCCATTCACGTAACCGAGCGAGGTGGCGCAGTGGTTAACCACTGGACTCGCATTCGGGAGGAGGACGGTTCAATTCCGCGTCCGGCCATCCCGATTAAGGTTTTCTGTGATTTCCCTAAATCGCCCGAGGCAAATGCCGGGATTGTTCCTTTGAAAGGGCGCGACGGACTTCCTTCCCCGTCCTTCCCTAATACGATGAGACCGAAGACCTCACTGTTTAGTAAAAGAAAAAAAATGGTTCAAATGGCTCTGAGCACTAATTCAATGGGACTTAACATCTGTGCGGTAGCGTTCTCGCTTCCCACGCCCGGGTTCCCGGGTTCGATTCCCGGCGGGGTCAGGGATTTTCTCTGCCTCGTGATGGCTGGGTGTTGTGTGATGTCCTTAGGTTAGTTAGGTTTAAGTAGTTCTAAGTTCTAGGGGACTGATGACCATAGACGTTAAGTCCCATAGTGCTCAGAGCCATTTGAACCATTTTGAACTTAACATCTGAGGTCATCAGTCCCCTAGAACTTAGAACTACTGAAACCTAACTAACCTAAGTACATCACACATATCCATGCCCGAGGCAGGATTTGAACCTGCGACCGTAGCGGTCGCTCGGTTCCAAACTGTAGCGGCTCACTGTTTAGTCTCCTCCCCCAAACAACCCAACCCAACCCCAACCATTCACGTACTGAGACAGGAGAAAAATTACTTTCTAAATGTCTCTGTACACACTCTGATCTCTCTTATCTTCCTGATCCCTGCTCGAAATGTACGTTAATGGGAGCATAACTGACACACACCTATATTTCATCAAAGGGGGGGGGGGGGGAAGGGGCGTGTAAGAAGATATACGGGTACAAGTTCGTTAATATAACTCTTGCCGTTTGAGAGATAATGGAACCACATTCTGCGCATGTTGTCATCATGTTATTGGCCATGAAATAAAAATTTCTCATTGCCGGATACTTTCAGTCCACATACTATCTCACCAGGAACATTCTCTCAATTTTCTCATACTAATCAGTTTCAGAATTTGGTAGGTTATCAGATGTAATTACACAAATATGTGTACTACTCGTTTTTAATATCAATCTTAGGACTCTCGCAACGATTTTTTTTAATTTATGTGTATAATACATAGCAATTTTTATTTCACAACAATTTAAATAAATTTGGCAGTAAAGTATTTTTAAAACTTTTGTACCACAAGAAGCTGAGTTACAGTCCGTATGAAGTATGTATCTGCAATGGTTCAGCAGAAAATATTCTTCCTCAATCTTCTTCAACAAGTTTTCAGTAAAGTAACGTGCATGAATTTCTACGCAATCCCGTAATGGTCCTCACTCTTTCCGTTTTACCATTGTTGAACACTAGACAGACGAGCAAAACGTTGTCTTTTGGGCGTATCTTCCGAAGGAGGTTCTAAAGCTTTCGTACTTCTTTTGTGTTCCTTCATGTGTGCATTACTTTAATAAACTAATCGTAACGGGCTCACAGCTTCCTGTGCTGTTCAGATGCTTCTCTGACGGAAAGAGAGAGAGAGAAAGAAAGAAAGAAAACATCCCAAGCTAGGACAGGGTGGTGTAAAAAAGGGGTTTACCCTGCGTGTTGGTCAAACCAAGATGGATTTTACATCAGCTGTACGACGAATTAAACTCTAAAAATTGGAGACAGTTTTTATGGTGGAAAAAATTCAAAATTTTTGATGAATTTTGTGTGAATTCGCCCTTAAACAGTAGGAATTCGTTAGAAGTAGGCGTCTTTCTTCCAAGGACTCCCGTTGAAGTTCTTCCAGCATTGCAGTTACACGTTTTTATGGGCTAAACCAGTATCTGGACTGAAGACCACAACAAAAACATCGACCTGTTACGACCCTAACAGCACGTCTGTGAATTCGTTCTATGTCTGCTGTCTTGCCTCCCTGATAAATACTCCAAACACTGGAACAGTACTCTAGAATCGGTCGCACTAAAGTCTTGTGTGCCTTTTCCTTGACAGACGCATTACATATGCCCAGACCCCTTCCAGCAAACCTCAAGTATTGGTCTGATCTTGTCTAGTACTGATTTCACGCGATGGTCCCATTTCTACCTCTGAATGCTTCTACGACGTGAGACGCTCAACATGTTGACCATTATTTTGCGATCACATAGTATTGGGTTCTTTCTCGTCGTTATAGGCATTATCTTACATTTAAAGGGTCTGTCATTCATCACAGCGGGTGGAGACACTTTCGTACTCGTCCGACGAGCACCTTATAGCGCTGCTGATCCTGCTTACGTACTCCGCCAGAAAAAATGAAATAGCCTCAAAGACAAGGTCATTTTATTAGGTGACAGGTAGTTCATCATTGTAAAGTTCAGATCAAACGAAACACTTATGTCACAGTAAAGGGTACTCAAGTAGTCGCATCAGCACACAGTTACCCCTCTCTGGCGGCAATGAAGATGTGTATTAGCGCATGCAAACGATCATAAACGTGCCGAATGGCATCCTGCCATAAAAATACACTATACTCCGCCCGAATAGACCTCGGAGGTTCATGGGTACCGACCGGCCGCCATGTCATCCTCAACCACAGGCGTCACTGGATGCAGATACGGAGGGGCATGTGGTCAGCACACCGCCCTCCCGGCCATATGTCAGTTTACGAGGCCGGAGGCGCTGCTCCTCAATCAAGTAGCTCCTCAGTTTGCCTCACAATGGCTGAGTGCAACCCGCTTGCCAACAGCACACGGCAGACCGGATGGAGACCCATCCAACTACTAGCCCAGCCCGACAGCGCTTGACTTGGGTGATCTGGCGTTGCTACTGGGGCAAGGCCGTCGGCGTCATCCTGCCATAGCTTGTGCAAACGTCTTGCGCCCTTTGTTGCAATTCGGCAATGGTTCTTGCAGTCCCTGGGAAGCGAGTACGTTCCCGTTTCATCATTTCTCACAAGTGTTCAGTTGGCAAAAGACCTGGTGATCTTGCTGGCCAGCGCGGATGTCGTAGTCCATGAACAACATGTTGCAAGTGGACGTGCATTGTCATACTGGAACGAACACATCATCTTGCTGCTGTAGAAGAAATGGCACCAGGATAGAAACAAAGCATGGGCAGCGGTTACTTTACCCTGTAAAAACACCAAATGTGATCGCGAGCTGTATCCGATGGCCCCGCACCGCAGACACACACCGTAAGGCCTGAGTTGAGACCTGCGTGTCGCAGGCGAATGCACTCAGGAATAGGTATCTTGGCAGGTCTACGCCACATTATGTCGATTACTCGCGAACGGACAGAACCTGCTCTCATCACTAAAGACAACAGAGTGCAATTCAACTCTTTCGCGACTCCAGAGTAGCCATCCTTGGCAGTGTGTGGTGTCAAAGGCACGTGTGATATTTATCCTGCTGCAAGTAGACGCTTCCGAGTAGTTCCTGAGGATACAGGAGGTGCAACACGTGCCCTGATTTCGTCCCCGAATGATGCTCGGTTGGCCACCGCTGCTCGCACTTTGAAATATAAAGATAGGCGGTTACTAGGTGTTCAGATGTGTGTAAATTCCTAAGGGCCCAAACTGCTGAGGTCATCGGTCCCTAGACTTACACACTACTTAAATGGTAAGAACAACACACACACCCATGCCCGACGGAGGACTCGAACCTCCGACGGGGGAGCCGCGTGAACCGCGGCAAGGCGCCCTAGGCCGCTCGGCTCCCGCGTGCGGCAACAGCCACAGCGTCGACTTCTAAAACCAAGATTTACGCCAGGTGAAGTCTTCCATCTTTGGGAAAATCGTGTCGCAATGAAGGGATGAATATGCCGACAAGGACTGACTGAAGCTCTATGACCGTTGCTAATAAAATCGTTATTTGAATGTCAACGACCACACGAGCACATGCTGCCCGAGACACAATGAATTATCCATCAGTCGGTAAGACTTGTGCATGATGCATTATGTGGCAAAAAGCTCAACATTGCTCCAAACAATAAAAGTTAACACACTCGTGGAGCCATTTTGCCCTGTGCAGCACTTCAGTACGACAGTATCGGGAAGGTGCTGAGAGCATCATTTATGTGTCCGCACTATCTCGTAAAAAATGCCGCAGTAATCGCATTTTAAAATTTCGGTAGTGGAATATCCACTTCACAAACAGATATTTGGCTACCATACGTCAACACGGCTTTCCATGCCGGTACAAAATGGTGATAACAAAGTGAGGCTCGGTGATCAAATGTTAGTCAAGTAACGTAACCTTCCGTTTGTCAGTTTGCAGGCGTACTAAATTATCATGACGTCTGCCACAGTCGTACAATTTGCGCTGTGGAAAACAAATCTGTAACCTCAGTTACGTGGGATTCTTTTTCCAGCAACTTGTGCTTCTGTAGTCCTTAGAACCGTCAGCCTTTAAACAGCGTTTTACAGCTAAATGACCTGTATGAGAGGTACATCAGGCACATATACGTATATTACAATCAAATTTGCCATCGAGCTGGCTTATTTCCTGTTTGAGTACACCACTGTGGCTCAAGTTTAACAGTCGCTTCTTAATCTGAAGAGGAGCATTCCTAAGAATTATGTCTGACCCGCTATTTTTATACTCGCTTTAACACGAAATACGTTAATCCAGCTAGCAATTCATTTTTCTTCTTTTACTTATGTGATAACACTTAATTGTTCACAAAATCGCCGCGAACCAGAAACTGAAAGTGGCTGTCAGTAACTTGACAGGTCTTACCTTACCAGATACGTGGTTATGGTGAAATTCTTGAACAGGATGGAGTAGCAGATAAGTAAAAATGTTACGACCCGTTGCCATCTGGGAATGGTATATTTGTCACGTGACGTCTGCTCACTGTAACTATGTAAGAGTGTGGTTGCTAGAGGCCGCCCAGTAGAACTTGTTGTCCCCCTCCAAGTGGCACTAGTGACGAGGTGTTTCGCGATGTCGCGGGACAATAGATCTCCTACTCCGCACTGAAGCCCTCGTCGGTTAGCACAGGTGCTTGCACACTACTCGAGCCGCGGAGCTGCGCCCCTACCTGCAGGCATCCCGCTACACGCGCTTCTCCGGACCAAAGGCATCGTCGATTTGCGACACGTAAAAAATAAATAAAATAAAATAAAAAGCTCACTGTGCAGTAACCGCCGTACGGAACCGGCCTCAGTGGTAAGAAAAAAGAATAGAAGAGTGTGAGCCGTACACTGAAGTTTTGTGCTGCACTGCTTTCGTGCCACGTGACGCGTAGTCCCGAAACACTACATTTTCGCGAAATGTGTTTCTCAACGTTCGACTTTCTCACCACAATTACTGACAGAGGCCAATTTTTTGCCTTCGTTAATGTTTCCTCACGATTATTCTGTTTCCAAATGTCCAGAAACTGCTGATCACAATCGAACTATGGTTTCTTAGGGCCGTGGTACGCACAAGTGCGTAGTGTAGTACTTGTAAGCTTAAGCGTCATCAGCTTCCATCCACTCCTGGAAGTTTCAAATTCACTTTCAGCAGCTAGCTTCTGCTTCTGTCCTGTCAGGTTCAAATTGTCAGCAGCTTCCTTGTACTTCAATCCTAGCAGATTCAGCTTCAATATCAGTAGCTTCATTCTTCCTTAATTCTTTCAGCTTCAGATCGTCCTGGTAGCTTCAGCTTCTGTGTCAACAGATTCCTTCTGCCTCTGTCCTATCACATTTAGATTCAATGTCATCAGCTTCTTCTGCTTCAGTTCGGGCTGCTTCAGATTCAGTAACAGCAGCTTTCGTCTGTTTCAGTTCTGGCAGCTCCAATTATAATGAGGAGGCTACTAGGTCCTGAGTGAAGTGATCCTCAGCAAAAGGCTCACTCCTGGCTGGTTATTGTCCTTATTTTGCAATGTTACTGCATCGTCAACATTGAAAATAGGACTACGTGTATTTTCTTTGCTTACTAAGCGTTTTCTGGCTGCACGTGTGTTGCTGTGCCAAGACTTTAGAAGAGATCTCCTTCAGGTGGTTTTCATTTACCCTACTCTAACTAAAAGAAAGTCAAGTACGGTGTTTAAGATCATATCCACGGCGTATCATGACAGCGATTTTCATTTAAAAGGTATTGCATGCTCGCCATTTCATAGAATGGTCCTCTGGTGTACTAAATACACATTCGTTATAAGAATAATTGATATTAACTTTAGCCGGCCGATGTTACTGTGCGGTTCTAGGCACTTCAGTCTGGAACCGCACGACCGCTACGGTCGCAGGTTCGAATCCTGCCTCGGGCATGGATGTGTGTGATGTCCTTAGGTTAGTTAGATTTAACTAGTTCTAAGTTCTAGGGGACTGATGACCTCAGATGTTAAGTCCCATAGTGGTCAGAGCCATTTTTGATATTAACTTTGAATTTCGTGAGTCTGTAATAATGGCCCGTCGTTTATTGCACAGTCATGCAAGAAAAGAAAACACATATCTCATTTCGTAGATGAAGTGTACGAGTGAAGTTTGCTAACACTTCTAGAGCAGGGAAGCCCAGCAGTGGGCTTGCTACTGAATTTCGTGAGTCTGTAATAATTGCCCGTCGTTTATTGCACAGTCATGCAAGAAAAGAAAACACATATCTCATTTCGTAGGTGACGTGTACGAGTGAAGTTTGATAACACTTCTAGAGCAGGGAAGCCCAACAGTGGGCTTCCTACTGGATATTATTTTGAAACTTATTTCACATCTGCACTCGGGACGTATATCGTAGCAGACGGCTATATTGTGTGGTGATATTGTAAAATTTTAATTTCCATAATCAATTGAAATATCGGCTCTATGTTGATGTCGTGGGCTGCATTTGCTGGCTGTAGACTTTTAAATGCTGCAGGGTTGCTGTATTCGTCAGTACTAGGACACCACTGTATGGATGTAACAACTGCGTTTTGCTGATAAGCTGTAAAAAAACTGTCGTTATTTTCAGTTAAGGAAATAACCGCACAGGTAATGCAAAAATATCCATTCCACGTCTCGTAAAAACGATAGAATTTACACAGCGTTTATGACACAGTTTCCAGAAGTCCATAAAAGTCGTAGATAGTATTTATGAGATAGAAGCCCTGAAATATGCTTTATAATGTTGCACAAATTCAGTTTCATAAACGTTTGAATACTAGAAACTGTTCGTCCAATGTTCTTTTTATCAGAAGTTACGTCGAGATATTTGGTAAATCAACACTTGTAAAGTCTGATGTACGGTCGGCGTATAAAGAACAACCTAACCTATCAATGTGTAGGGTGTAAAATTGTCGCGCAATGGGAGATTTGTCTTTTGAACACAAATATACATTCTATACCACTTTATTTCCTGTAACAGACATCTAAACGATCTAATTTGCTCCTCAAGCCACACACTTCGAACAGATAAGGGAAGAAAAAAAACGGAAAAGTGGGAGTGGGACTGGCGATATGTTGGTTCTGTACGCTTTTGCGTATAAAGGACTGAATGACTCACTCACTTATTCAGCATCGCCCAGCCCAAACTGCTAAGGATGGAAAGTGGAAATGTGTAGAGGATGTTGATGTTGTACTGTAGGGTGCGAAATAGAGGAGCAAATGCTTTTTGAAAATACGTCGCTATTAGGGCGATTTTGAAGCTAGGCCTGTGAAAATTGGCATTTGGTTTCTTGGTCAGAAATAAATAAACCTCTGTGTCTGCGTTATTGGAAATTAACGCCTATGGTGGTGAAATCAGTAGGTGAAAGTTTTTTTGAAAATAAATTATTATCAAAGAACTACTAAACTAGCCTACTTTTAAAGCTACACTGGTATTTGACTTCTTAGTTACAAATTAAAAAAATGTGTTTTTCAGTTTTTTTGGAAATTCAACCCCTAAAGGAGTGAAACAGGAGATGAAAAGTTTTATGAAAGATTTCATTATGAATGCATTTTCAAAGCTAAGCCTATGAAAATTTGCACTTGTCAAGATGGCGCTGCGGTCTGGGAAACGCTATAGTACGATATTTTCCACATATCCACCATGCGTAGCAATAATATGGCGTAGTCTCTGAATGAAATTACCCGAAACCTTTGACAAACGTGTCTGGCGGAATGGCTTCACATGCAGATGAGATGTACTGCTTCAGCTGTTCAATTGTTTCTGGATTCTGGCGGTACACCTGGTCTTTCAAGTGTCCCCACAGAAAGAAGTCACAGGGGTTCATGTCTGGCGAATAGGGAGGCCAATCCACGCCGCCTCCTGTATGTTTCGGATAGCCCAAAGCAATCACACGATCATCGAAATATTCATTCAGGAAATTAAAGACGTCGGCCGTGCGATGTGGCCGGGCACCATCTTGCATACACCACGAGGTGTTCGCAGTGTCGTCTAAGGCAGTTTGTACCGCCACAAATTCACGAAGAATGTCCAGATAGCGTGATGCAGTAATCGTTTCGGATCTGAAAAATGGGCCAATGATTCCTTTGGAAGAAATGGCGGCCCAGACCAGTACTTTTTGAGGATGCAGGGACGATGGGACTGCAACATGGGGCTTTTCGGTTCCCCATATGCGCCAGTTCTGTTTATTGACGAAGCCGTCCAGGTAAAAATAAGCTTCGTCAGTAAACCAAATGCTGCCCACATCCATATCGCCGTCATCAATCCTGTGCACTATATCGTTAGCGAATGTCTCTCGAGCAGCAATGGTAGCGGCGCTGAGGGGTTGCCGCGTTTGAATTTTGTATGGATAGAGGTGTAAACTTTGGCGCATGAGACGATACGTGGACGTTGGCGTCATTTGGACCGCAGCTGCAACACGGCGAACGGAAACCCGAGGCCGCTGTTGGATCACCTGCTGCACTAGCTGTGCGTTGCCCTCTGTGGTTGCCGTACGCGGTCGCCCTACCTTTCCAGCCACGTTCATCCGTCACGTTCCCAGTCCGTTGACATTTTTCAAACAGATCCTTTATTGTATCGCTTTTCGGTCCTTTGGTTACATTAAACCTCCGTTGAAAACTTCGTCTTGTTGCAACAACACTGTGTTCTAGGCGGTGGAATTCCTACACCAGAAAAATCCTCTGTTCTAAGGAATAAACCATGTTGTCTATAGCACACTTGCACGTTGTGAACAGCACACGCTTACAGCAGAAAGACGACGTACAGAATGGCGCACCCACAGACTGCGTTGTCTTCTATATCTTTCACATCACTTGCAGCGCCATCTGTTGTTGAAAATCGTAACTACTGTAATTTCGAAAGTTTGTCCGCCTGCAAATGTACTGTTGTCCCAAGCATATTGCAACAAACGGTGTATTTCTATCGCTGCTCGTTTAGTTTTTATTGCCGTTTCAAATATACCGGTCATTTTTGAAACACCCTGTATGAAAGAAGGAAAGAAACACGTGTTTCACTATTTTTGGAAATTCAGCGTCTAAGGAAATGAAATAGGGGGAGACTGATTCACTGTCTCATCGTAACCCAGCCGAAACAGCTAAGGACAGAAACTTGAAATTTGGAGAGGATGTGGGTCTCATACTGTAGGCATCAGTCAAGAAGGCATTGCCGAAATTCCACTCCTAAAGCGGATGAAATAGGGGATAAAATGCTTGTTGAAATTATGTCTCTATTAAGGCAATTTTGAAGATGTTGTTGTTTGTGCGGTCCTCAGTCCAAAGACCGGTTTGATACTCTTTTAGAAATAAAAAATACGTGTTTCACTGTTTTTGGCAATTCAGTCCCCAAGGGACTGTCTCATTGTCACCCAGCCGAAACCGCTAAGGACAGATGTATTAAAAAAATTTAAAGCTGTGTCTATGAAAACTGCTCTTTTGCTTATCGGTTAAATATAAATAAATATATGTTAGGGGACGAAGGTTTCTTTGGAAATATCCCAACAAGAAAGAAAAATGCACAATTAAGTAAAACCTTTGACTCCAGCTACCAGAATCACTCTTAGGTCAGAAGTACCTCCGAAAAAGATCATACTTCTATGGCCTTTAGAAGGTGTTGCAGTTTGTAACAACGTACAAATTAGATTAAAGAAAAAAAAAAAAAAAAAAAAAAAAAGCTGTGCACACCATACAGTCTACCCTAGTGAAGCAGATGGCGCTAAGCTAGTTATGTATACAGATGTTAATAACAATAATAATAATAACGATAGTAATTTAGTGTGGCTCGTTGGCTCGGTGCCAGTCTTTTTTCTGGACGCCACTTGGGCGACTTGTGTATTCCCAACCCTACCCCGTTTATCAGACCTGCGAAAGGGCGCCTACAGTTTAATTTGAAACCCGAATCATGTGTTGTTCCTCACGACTTGTCGAATCGTTGAGAAGTGTAGACTAAATTTAAACTAAGACTCAAACATCCATCATCCGCCGGAGATTCTGTCCCATGACCTCTCGGTTTCCATGCAGGCGTGTTACGCAAGAACCCTTTTTTTTTAACTCTGCACGATTTTGCATGTCATCCTTGCGCAGGGGCCATGCTGATCTTCTCTGTATTGTCTGTCACAATTTTGGTATATGTTCCGCCGAAGCGAGTTCTTCGGGCGCTACATTTATACAAAAAGGTACGGCCAAACTTTCAGGAAACATTCCTCACACACAAATAAAGAAAAGTTGTTATGTGGACATGTGTCCGAAAACGCTTAATTTCCATGTTAGAGCTCATTTTATTGTCGTCAGTATGTACTGTACTTCCTCGACTCACCGCCAGTTGGCCCAATTGAAGGAAGGTAATGTTGACTTCAGTGGTTGTGTTGACGTGCGACTCATTGTTTGGGCAGGCATTGTTGGTGATGTCTTGATTGGGCCCCATGTTCTTCCACCTACGCTCAATGGAGCACGTTATCATGATTTCATACGGGATACTCTACCTGTGCTGCTAGAACATGTGCCTTTACAAGTACAACATTTGGTTCATGCACGACGGAGCTCCTGCACATTTCAGTCGAAGTGTTCGTACGCTTCTCAACAACAGATTCGGTGACCGATGGATTGGTAGAGGCGGACCAATTCCATGGCATCCACGCTCTCCTGACCTCAACGCTCTTGACTTTCATTTATGGGGGCATTTGAAAGCTCTTGTCTACGCAACCCCGGTACCAAATGAAGAGACTCTTCGTGCTCGTATTGTGGACAGCTGTGATACAATACGCCATTCTCCAGGGCTGCATCAGCGCATCAGGTATTCCATGCGACGGAGGGTGGATGCATGTATCCTCCCTAACGGAGGACATTTTGAACATTTCCTGTAACAAAGTGTTTGAAGTCACGCTGGTACGTTCTGTTACTGTGTGTTTCCATTCCATGATTAATGTGATTTGAAGAGAAGTAATAAAATGAGCTCTAACGTGGAAAGCAAGCGTTTCCGGACACATGTCCACATAACATATTTTCTTTCTTTGTGTGTGAGGAATGTTTCCTGAAAGTTTTGCCGTACCTTTTTGTAACACCCTGTATAGGCAAGTCATCTAATGATTTTAATGAATCAGCTTGCTGGTATCAAAAAATCTGCATCTACATGGATTCTCTGCAAATCACATTTAAGTGGCTGACAGAGGGTTTATCGAACCACCTTCACAATTCTCTATTATTCCAATCTCGTATAGAGCGCGGAAAGAACGAACACCTATATCTTTCCGTAAGCGTTCTGATTTCCTTATTTTATGGTGGTGATCGATTCTCCCAATGTAGGTCGGTGTCAACAAAATACTATCGCATTCGGAGAAGAAAGTTGGTGATTGGAATTTCGTGAGAAGATTCCGTCGCAAAGAAAAACCTCTTTCTTTTAATGATGTCCAGCTTAGATCCTCTTTCTGTGACACTCTCTTCCATATTTCGCGATAATACAAAACGTGCTGCCCTTCTTTGAGCTTTTTCGATGTACTCCGTCAGTCCTACCTGGTAAGGATCCCACACCGCGCAGCAGTATTCTAAAAGAGGACGGACAAGCGTAGTGTAGGCAGTCTCATTAGTAGATCTGTTACATTTTCTAAGTGTCCTGCCAATGAAACGCAGTCATCGGTTAACCTTCCCCACAACATTTTCTGTGTGTTCCTTCCAATTTAACTTATTCATAATTGTAATTCCTAGGTATTTAGTTGAATTTACGGCCCTTAGATTTGACTGATTTATCATGCAACCGAAGTTTAACGGATCACACTTTTCGTTATTTAGCGTCAACTGCCTATTTTCGCACCATTCAGATATCTTTTCTAAATCGTTTTGAAATTTGTACGAACTGTGACCTCTGAAGGGAAATCACGAATCCAGTCTGATAGCTGAGACGATATTTCATAAGCATGCAATTTCACTACAAGCCGCTTGTGTTGTACAGTGTCAAAAGAATTCCGGAAATCCAGAAATACGGAATCTATCTGAAATTCCTTGTCAATAGCACTCAACACTTTATGCGAATAAAGAGCTAGTTGTGTTTCACAAGAACGATGTTTTCTAAAGCCATGTTGACTGTGTGTCAATAGACCGTTTTCTTCGAAGTAATTCATATTGTTCGAACACAATATACGTACAAAAATCCTGCTGCATACAGACGGTAATGACATGGGCCTGTAATTTAATGGATCACTCCTACTACCTTTCTTGAATATTGGTGTGTCCTGTGCAACTTTCCAGTCTTTGGGTACGGATCTTTCGTCGAGCGAACGGTTGTATACAATTGTTAAGTATGGAGCTAATGAATCAGCATACTCTGAAAGGAAACTAATTGGTATAGACTGGACCAGAAGACGTGTGATATAAATGGTAGTATCTTTGGACTGCGTTGACTTACAAGCTTGAACTTGCAACGCCGCTAGGAGACCGTGAACCTTAGCATTTCACATACACTTCAACTCCATACTTCAACCCGTTCGTGAGAAAACGGGGCCGTGGCGGACAGGCAGGCAATGAAGTGATCCTATGGTGGCTTTGTTTTTAGTGATCGAGGTGAGGACTCTGAAAAGGTTATTTTTGAGTAAATCAGTAATACACTGTTCGTACAATAACTCTAATTTCATAAATATAGTTTACATAATATCGAACAAATTCGAGCAGTGAAATTTTCTTGATTAGAGCTCAAGACGGACTTAGACAAGCAGACGTATTGTGTTTCAGTTACGATGGGTTTCCGAATATTTCGCTGCCGACTGCCATCTTCTGAACGCCGCTCGCGTGTTTCGACTGCTCTGACCTAAAACAACGGAACTCATGCTGAACAAATAATAATAAATTAAACATTTCGTTTACTTACCCTGTGTGGCTGAAGTGAGAAGGTACGGGTCTCATCCTTTACATTTTGTGACTCTTGTATATTTATTTAGCTAACTTGAGACGTACAAAGTGAGTTGAAGACACAATATAGCGAGTGCACATTGTCTTGCGCCTGAAACAGGTGAGCCAGCTAAGACAGGCCGCCGTGCGTCCAGAGCGAACGCTTGCGCCCAGCTGCGGATCTCGCTAGACAGTAGTGGACAACGTCGCAAAATCTTTTACATACCCAAGAAATTTTTGATTTTTGTAGCCAAAGACCTGCGATGGGTCCTTTCTCTAATGAAACTGAATGAAGCTGAAATATTTGTTTCTGTGGCATAAGAAATTGCGTACGGAGCGGACTTGAACGCGTGGTACCTGATGATATTGTAAAAAGGTATTAGCCTTGTGAACGAGTGGCACGCCGCGAGCAGAAGACGTGCCACAAACGTGCGGCCTGTCCTGCTGTACCAGACTTAAACAAGTGTGCAACTCAGGCACAGTTGGTGTATTTATATACTCCTTCTGTCAGTGTTCTCTAGAGATGCAACAAATTAAAGAAACGGAATAAAAAAATCTTTCGTGGGGGATTGGGACCGCATACACACTCAGCTCGTACTTACTGCCGCTGGCCTGTTCAAATGGTTCAAATGGCTCTGAGCACTATGGGACTTAACATCTTAGGTCATCAGTCCCCTAGAACTTAGAACTACTTAAACCTAACTAACCTAACGACATCACACACATCCGTGCCCGAGGCAGGATTCGAACTTGCGACCGTAGCAGTCGCGCGGTTCCGGACTGAGCGCCTAGAACCGCGAGACCACCGCGGCCGGCGCTGGCCTGTTAGAGGGATGCGAGGGCATTAGGACGCGGTTGCCGGAAGCCTGCGGCTGTACAGGGCCACCGTGTCGCAGTTGTCGGCGCGGGGGGGGGGGGGGGGGAGAGGGGGCAGCAGCCCAGCACTGCGCTGCCCGGACCGTGCTCTCCCGCCGGAATAAATCCCGGCCCACCGAAATTACATTGTTAGCGAGCGAGCCGGCCGCGCCATTATCATAATGCGGTGCGCTGCTCGGCCCTGCTCACCGGTCTGGAGCGGTGAGGGAAGGAGGGGTGGACAGTGAAGTGCTGGGTGGGGGGGGGGGGGGGAGCGGAGGCGCGCCATGTGTGCGACACTGGACTGTCGACACAGGGCGAGAGCGCGCAGCGTCGCTCCGACAGACGAGCAGGTCATGAAACGATTTCCCAGAACTTCACTCAGTGAAATAGGTGTCAAAATAAGCCACCACGTTTCCCGGATTATCCATATATAACCTACCGTTTCAGAAAAACGACGCTCAATGTTTTCGAGGTAATTTATGTGTCTTTTAGCGATTTAACAGCCACCCTTAACATACCTCCTGCAATATGCTGACAATACCTCCTTCCTGGCCACCCATCATATCCTTCAACTCTTCCGCGCCCCTCTCCAACGCCACCTGAATCACCTAATCGAGTCGTGTAATATGTGGAAACTTCAAGTAAATCCGCTGCATCACTCGGCGTTTGCGTCGTCCAGACTCCCATCTCTCCACCTACACTACAACTAACCCATCCGTCTGACTAGCAAAGTATTTAGGACTAATTGCCGACAGAAAACTTACATAGAACGCATGTCTCCTTATCATCCAATACAAAACCCGAAACCGACTGAAACTGTTAACAGCCCGCACTAGCGGCTACACCCTTCTACTATTATCCTCACCTCTGAGTCCCTCATTCGCCTGGACTTCTGCCTCGCCTCGCATCCTGTGGAGCAGGGCCGGCCAGAAATTCTGCACGCGTGCGTGCGGTGCTCCTGCAGATGTGCAACTTCCGGGTCACATCGTGCACGCCGCAGCCGTCAGCGTTCATGTAGTGCATGTTTCTACGCACAGATGTCGCTTTATCCACTTGCTGGGATACTCTGGACCGGCGCATTCTAGTGCTCTTTCCACAGCTTGCGAGCCAACCGTGGGAAGGTATTTCACCTATTAAACATTTAAAATACTGTCACAGTCTAGTCCTTGAGGCGTCTACTTTTATATTAACAGTTTAACCCAGTAAGACAAGTAATACAGTTAACAACCGTCGGTTTTTATTAAGGCAGCTTGACTGACGGCACGTACATACGCGTAATGTTTTTGATCTATTATTTAAGAAGGAGCGCACTTAGCGACTTCCAACGAACCTTAGTCATGATTTCAAATAACATTAAACCAATGCAATTACATCCACATAATTTCTGTCTCGCTGACCTCTGAACAGAATGACAACCGCAGACCTCTCGATGATCACCTGCACCATTATTGCTACATCTTTCATCAGCTCCGTCTGAAATCTGCGTAATAACCGACAATTAGATGAATGTTATGTTTTATCGACTTCAACTGAGCGTAGCCCTTCACACATTAAAAAAAAAACCTAAATGTATGTATACAACAATCGGTTTAATGACCAATTTTCCTGATAATAATGTAACATGGAGCAGAATGAGGCAATAATGCACAGTTAGTAAACACTAATTTTTAATTATGAAAGGAATAAATCCAACCACTTTTACCACTGGTCATGAGAGATGATATAGTTAATATCGGGCACAAAAGCACGGCCCACTGACAAACGCAAGGAGTTGCGGGAGATTTTCATCACTGATGCTCGATTGAAACGACCGAGAGCATAGATCTGCCGTCCTTTGCTTTTTCACAGTACCTGCCATTTCTCAGTTCTTCTCTGTTAAGGTTACGGTCACCAGGGGTAAACGAGACTGGGACTGTTGCGCTCTTGCTTGTACCACATAAACAGGGAAGAGGAGCCGCCGCCGTTCATTTAGGTCACATGTCTAATAGCAGATGTCGCTGTCGCACACGTGCAGCACTTCCGCACGTCTGCACACTGTGCAGCGTTTGGCCGGCCCTGCTGTGGAGGCATGCACCCGACCTTGCCTCCCCTGTCCGCCTACCTTCACCACCTTGCATCCTGTAGCAACTCGTGCAATTCCCGCGCCTTCTTCCGGTCCTAGAGCACCATCGGACTCGTACATTAATCGCAGAATCCAGTGCCAGCAGCCAGCAGCCAGTTTCCAGTGGACGTACCCTGCTCCGCCACTACGTCCACGATCCACATGGCGGCCACCTCCGTGCCTTGTGTCGCTAGACAAACAGACAAACAACTCGGAGTAATGAGTTTTATTATAACAAGACAAGCAAAAATACTTAACTCTGAATCAGTCTTCTTCAGAGTAGACAAACGTAAGTAACACTTCTGATCCTAGCGACCGCTTCTAACAAAAGTCTGCCAACTGAACTGCAGTGACTGCTGATCTCTAACTGAGTTACGTAGTCTAACGAAGTGGCTAGCGTTCGAGCTGCTGTCGAAGTGGGGCGCCACCAGTCGGGCGCTACGCTAATGTCGTCTTCACCTAAGGGCCGCTGCTGTCGCGTTGTCCTCCTGGAAGGGGTCGGCCTGTTTGCGATTGTCTGACGTCTTCTCACAGCCGTCTCTTCTCTGTCGTTCCAGACTGGCGTGCCGGCGCTAACTTTGCGCTGTAACATTATCCATCCTCTCCCGCCGGAATTTTAACCGACTCCCACTCCCCAACGATGAAATCTGTCCCGAGGTATACCACTCTTTTTAACCCTAGTCACAACGCTCCGCCTCACACCAACCTATTTTCTCTTTAATCCTTCATCCATCTTGCTGAGTTCTAGTTGCTACCTGCAGTTCTACAGGGCCCCCATGCTCATACTGACGATCACACCTTCATCGCGACAATTTTTTCGTGTGAACATTCCACCATGGCATCATCCACGTTCGAGAGTGACTTTATTTTAACTGTAATATAAAATCGTCAAACAAGTTTTAAAACCCACCAGGGTTTTCCATGTATGTGTATTTTACAAATCCTCGTTTATTGTCACTTGTTTGTATGTAAATATCTTCACTGTCGTTCACCTATGTATTCTTCTACGAAATCACCTGTTATTGTCACCTTTTATATGTTTTAACCATTTTTAAATACAGTTTTCGTAAGCTTTGCCTGAAGAACAATTTTTGTTCACTGCCAGCCAGTCCCCGTTCTGAGTAATTGAAATGGCAAAAAAGAAAAAGAAAACCACCGAAGCGTCGATCCTGCCTTCGGCAGTGGTGAGGCGCGCGCGCCTGTTGTGCTGCCTGCTGGCGAGCGGCCGTTTGTTTACTTCCGCATAGCGGCTCGTCTTACGAGTCGCGTTTTCCCACCACCGAACGACGATCAAATTATCTGTTCCTTTGCATCACATCACGAACGACCAAAGGTGTACGAAGTAGAACGTTTTAAACGGAGTGAAATGCGTCTCCCGCCACAAGATATTCTCCGAATTCGTGTTTCGATCCTCACTACTCGTGTGTACACGAAGCTGGCGAATGGCGAGCTGTGCGCCGAGCCGCCGTTGTGCGGCGCCACGCTAACCGTCTCGACTTTCCATACCCTGGCGGACATATATGGACTGTCGTGTTCGATCACGCTAGACTCGGCCTCCGAACGTTGAAAGGTTTCGAAATCCCGTCTGAGGTAGCGTCGGACGTTGTGGTGGTCGCCTTTACGTCTTGCGGCAACGTCGTCAGTCACGTGGACGATACGTCGAAGACGTTCCAAACCTACCGCGCCCTCAATGTTGCCCCTAACGTAAAAACTCAAGTCGGGAAACACGTGCCTTCCTACTCGGTTAGTGTCGGCTGCAGGGCCAGCCGCGCACCTGTTTTGGTTGTGGCCAGGAAGGCCACGTCCGTTCTGAATATCACCGACGTAGACTAGTTGAGACGCCGATCGGAGATCCCGCTCTCCCTACGGCGCCCACCGTGTTTCCCCTGCCTGCTGCGCCCACTCTGAACCAGTCGGCACCGGCGTCGTCTCCTCTCGACGACGCGACGCACGATGTGCCTGTCTCTGCTACACCGCCGCAGTACCAGCCGACGATGCCCGTCGGCAGACGCGAGTCCTCTGGCCGGCCCCCGCGGTTGTCGGTGGTGGAGCTGTACCGACTTCCGCCTTTCTGCCGCCTGACCGCATGTCGGAAGGCAGCCGCCCGCCCACCTCACACGGAGCAGCATGTTGGGAAGCAACGGTCGCTGGAGGAAGCCGTACCCCTTCTGATGACTGCCTCCATCTCACTGACGACCCGCTGTCCTGTGACGCCCTGCCACCGGGCGACGCGACGTCTCCCCCCACTTCCATCTCCAGTTAGCGACCACCTACGGACGCCGACCTTTGCCCCCGCCTGCGTCTGATGCGGTTGCCCCCCTATTTCTATCTGACGCTACCTGTGGCCGCACCTCTGATATAGTTCCACTGAACGTCAGTCTCCTGGGCGGAACCCCAGTTGGCGGGGACCGGTTCCTCCCCGTCCTCTCGGCAGCTTTTCAAATAGCATAGCCACACGGTCAATGCCATTCGCACACATCACAAAGTGGCGTTACTCCGTGAAATGTTGTTTGCAGCGGACGTTGACTACGCCCTCCTTAAAGTGGTGCACCTTGCAACGTTCTGCGCTCACCGTGGCTGCTAGATCTTAATTGGCATAATTGTTTCTGACAGTGTGGACAGTAAGGTTCCGCTACTTTCCCTTTCGGTCAGTTCTGAGATGCTTGTAAGTAGGAGGGGCAGGAGTGTATGTTCTTGTAACTGATGACTGTGGCGTGTTGTTACACATCGCCACATGCAGGGCGGAGAAAAACTGTCACTAAATTTTAACCTTGGATAGCTGAAGCCAGTAGGAACCAAAATTACTACTGTTGTGTAGGTCGGCAACGCAACATTTTTAAACTAGGGAAACTTGGCGCCACGCGCTCCGACTGGCCGTCGAGTTGCTCTGTACCCGTTCGTCGATCGGCGAGCACCGTTATGGTTGTCGGTTCGTACATACAAACGTCCGTCGGTCCATCTACCTCCTCAACTTACCGGGGCAAAGTACCCTCACTTTTTTTTGCAAGAAACTGTACCGGACCTTCTAGAAGGTGGTCTCTTCGACATACGACTACGCGTGGGGTTGCAGTACGACGGGGCGCCAGCGCGTAACAGTCGTACTTTGCGCACATATCTAAATGAACTCTTCGACGGGCGAGTAACTGGCATAGGTGCTCGTAGGACATGGCCTCCGCGATCACTAGACCTCACACCACCAGACTTTTTCCTGTGGGGATTCTTTAAGGTTCCAGTTCACCCACCCGGACGCAAACCACCTAGAAGCAAAGATAAATTAATGGATCGCATTCAACATGCCGCCAGTCACATCAGGGCAACGCCACGTATCTTTGAAAGAGTTCGGCAAAACACCATTCGACGCTACCGAGCTTGTGTCGCGTCAGAGGGTCGCCAGTTCGAGCACCTGCTTTCAGTAAACAATGTCCTAGTTGCAAAAAAGGCAATTTTCAGGGCTGACACAATTTTTAAAAGACTTTCTGTACGCGACCTAACAGCTATTGACGGGTTTGTTCCCGGTACGTCTTATCATGGAACTACAACGGATGGAGCCCGGCAGATTCGCCCCCACTCTCGAAGGCTGGCGCACCTAGCATGCGGCCCGCCTCGGATACATCGCGACCTCTGCCAGGCAAAGCGCACGCGGTCGGCAGAGCATCCGGCAGCAGGGCAGTTGTGTGGCCAATCGGAGCGCGTGGCGCCAAGTTTCTTTAGTTTAAAAACTGTGCGTTGTCGACCTACACAACATTCGTAACTTGGTTCCTACTGGCATCAGCTATCCAAGGTTAAAATTTCGTGACATAATTTTTCCCCACCGTGTATATATCCTCACTAAATTAAAACTTGCGTGCCACTCGTGTAAAGGGAAAAGTTTCATTGTGTTTTACGATTTATACATAAATTTTATGTCGCCAGCTTTCACTCAGTTTTACTACAGTTCTGTACCGTCGAGTTCAACATGTTCCTTTATCACGCATAATGCACTTTTAACGTTTTTCGTGTAACTCCCTACATAATGTCTCTTTTTTTTTAAATTTTTCATTTCATATGTAAATCTCTAATTCAGATTGTGAACGGCCGGCTAATGGCCCAGCATTCTTCTTTCCGTCAACAGATTTCAGTACTTTTGCCTCACTGGTGCACCAGTTTGCTTCCTCCTTCGCTTACTCTAATCTGTGCTCTGCGCTCACTGGTAGCACACCGCATCTTGTACTCGTCCACCGCGGCGCTCGGGTTCACAGCACCAAGTGTGTGTGTCCTGGTATTCATTGCATATTTCTTTACCCAGGCAGTCGTCTGCAGTACTGTGTGGTGTCACTTTGGCACTGTCTTGGGCTTTACAGCACGTAGACCGGCCGGTGGTTTTTTAGTTCTTTTATGGATTTATTATCTCCCGTCTCTTGCTATTTTCAGTACGCTACCTGAAGATGGGTGTATAAGAGCCCGAAACCGGTCGTGTTCTAAACAAAAGAACCTTACAACTTGAAAGTTAGCAGGGTCGGTGGAGCAGTTTATTACTCTACGATTTGTTCGACCTGACTACTATTATGACCAAACCGATTGCTGGACTGCTACATAACATGAGTTGCATACTATTATTAATGTATCGGTGCCAGTGGTTAGTCATTTGGAGCCTTGGTACCACGTACATTGTATTAAATAGGGCGAGCAGCGGGCTAACGGCCACATAACGTTTGTTACGTGTCGTAAGTACCACAGACCACGACCCTCATATTTCTCGAAGATGTTTGGCTCTCAAAGACTGCCCTGCTCTCCCGCTCTCGATGCTACTCACTGTAAACAATCTTGGGAAGCAACAGATCAACCAAGTAATATTGTAATGAAAAAGGGTGTTGCAGCAAATAATAAAAGGGACCTACTGTGGGGCGGCGGGTGGAATAAAATGTTATTTAATATAGTTGAATGTAATGTGGAAATTATGCAATTCCCTGCCGTTTAACCATATGTGGGGCGGCGGGTGGAATTAATTGTTATATAAGTGTTCCTATTATTTATGCTGTTGTTTTGCCGTTCTCAACACTGGCTCTCTAACTACAATTTTGGCAACCAGAAAGTGATTAGCAAAACGTGAAGCCTGTAATTAGAATTCCTAGTGCCCACTTCATCTGAGAAATACACTTATAGCTACAGCTTATAGCTGTGAGGAATTAGGAGATTGTCTGGCATTCATAATCAACAAACGATCATGTAAAAACGTTTTCTGTATTATGAAAGTCACAGATGAAAAAAAAAAAAAAGAATCCACACAATCTGACTAACAGAGCAGTTCAGAGTCTAATGCGCTGATGCAACTATAACTGTCCAAATTAAATGTTTAAGTGAATGCTCGCCATAATTTGATGATAATGTTCATCAAACGCCACGCTAAATAATGGTAGAATGTCTGTCCCGCGGCGGCCCGTGAAAATACGACTTACGCAAACTGAAGATAGATAATTAAAGTCATCCCAGAATTAACACTTCACTCGATAACGATATCATGGTTACGCGTACCCCGAGTAACTTAATACGGCATCCGAGGCTGTTTATAGCAATGATACCGACGCGACGCGACTCCCGACACAGATGGTGTGCTATTCAGCGTCTGGAGAGAACTGGGGCCTTTCTTCCTCTCGCAGCGTTCTTATATATAAAGCCGCGGTGCGGACGGCTAAGGGAACGCCTGATCAAATCGGCTCTCCCGACTAGCCGCTGGGCTAGTAATGCACCACTTTAAGTTACCGAATAAATCATAGCTTCTTTTACTGATGGCCGATGAAGCTCTCATTTTAAATGTGCAATCAGCACACAGGTAAGTAATCATAATAATAGTTTGACGTGGCTAAGTTAAATATTTTGGGCGAGAGAATTAATTTAATTACACTGCACGCAGTAGACGAGCTCTGAACTTGCCCTTTGGAAGTACGCTATCGCTATAGTTTTATAGTTATTCAAATGAAACTTCTCACATCTTTATGGTTATAGCGGATCTCCATTCTACTTAAATATAAACATCCTAGCCTAATTTATTATCCTACTTAATCTATCTTGCTTCCTAAATTTTTAAGACAAAAACCAGAAAATTATGAATTTCAACTAAAATCTTAATTTGTGAGACCCAAAGTACTGTTTCTATTAAATTATTATGGAAAAGGAATCTAAATATAAATTTTTAAATCTCTAGCTCTTTTCTGTTGCGCCAATGATTTTTACACAGAAACGTCCAAATTTCGAAAATGGTTGAAGTTATCGAACTGATATTCAACACATATTAATTTAGTATTACTCCTGACATGCTAGAACCGTTTCAGGTTATTCACTTGATTTTTAAAGTATTGCGCAACATTTATGACGTCAGAGCTAGTTACAGCGGACTAGGCTGGCACACAATGGAAAGACTGATGTGAATTTACTACGGCGTGGGTAGGCTGCTTCCCTACATCACCCTCTACTTAAATTTTTTTTTGAATGTTAATGAACGAAGAAAAAAAATTTAATTACAAAAAGGGAAGCAAGAGTACAGCTTAACTTCCTATGAAAATTAAAATTGTAATGTAAACATATAGAAATATTAAAAGAAAACTGATTACCTACTTTAATTATTTAAATTGCGGGCATGTTCACTGCCTCTCAAGCAATATTATCCCTCAAAATTTAAGCAAAATCAATGAAACACTTTGGCATACATATTGCCTTAGACAAACAAACCCATAAAAATATGTAAAATTATGAAAATCTTAAATCCATTAAATACATTTTTACATACACAAATTCAAAGAAAATAACACAGTTATTCATGATACATAAACAGATGATTATATCTTAGCAGTCTTTTCTAAACCTGAAAAAAATTTCACAAATCATTTTTACACACGTGGTTGTAGCCGCTTTGGCTGGCGTTCTACACTTCCATTCGCAAGGGTAGAGGAGGGGAAGTTGCTACGGTGTGCGTCCTTCACGTTCACTCTAAATTACATGGTGAAAGGGGAGGGGCCACTGTGAGTTGTGTCCAAATCACTCCACGCTTTCACGCAGCTACCAGGCTGCCATTATCTGGTTTGTCCTGTAGAACAAACAAAAAGAGTGCCTCAGACTCTGTTCACTTAATATCTAAGGGTGGGTCACAATGAAATGGGGATATATACATTTTATCCTTCAATATTTTGCTGGAACAAAGTTAACAGAACTTTTTCAATTTTACTCTCGTGGTTACTTAATTGTCATAAAATCGGTAAACAAATGGCTCAAAACGCCGTTAGTCACGTACTAGAGAAAATTTATGCTCAAGGCATACAATCATGAATCCTATTTAATCTCAATTGATTATTTCTGGGACGGAACACTGAACCAATGCTCGGTACATTCCTGATACATTTGTATTTCATTTACTTAGCTGACTCATCTTCGATTACCGTATTCTTAGAGATAGTATGAGTATATTTTGATTAGTAGCTGTCTTCTCAGCTTCTTTGTACATGTGAGTAACTTGTGGTAATAGTACAGTTCTGAGTGTTCAAAACACACTACGTTTAGTTGACTACTAAATCCACTTACTGGTCTTCTGCTGCTGTGTCAGTTCCACATCTGCAATTGTGTACTTACTTCATCGAAGTGTAATTATGCTGAGCTACAAATAGTGTTTCACGTCTGTCATTATGTTACTCAATTATGTTGCTAGTGTATGTACTTATTTAACACTCACTCTATTAACATTTAAAGCATAGGATAGCACAGTTATTTCATATCCATAGTGTATTGCAGCTGATCAGTTTGCTCACGTGGCAATCCATTTCCACTCGATCGGACGCTGAAACCACAGGTACTCTCTCTCG
This sequence comes from Schistocerca nitens, assembly GCF_023898315.1. Classification (NCBI taxonomy): domain Eukaryota; kingdom Metazoa; phylum Arthropoda; class Insecta; order Orthoptera; family Acrididae; genus Schistocerca; species Schistocerca nitens. The sequence goes on along the minus strand of NC_064620.1, from coordinate 634,088,917 downwards.
ACCTACCACTATAGTGCATTAAGTAATTATGGACGAGCGTAATGCTAAATTCCTTAAACCTATAGGACACCATGAGCTGCTCTGTCTCATCTAACATAAGGGTACCTATGGTCGCATTCACGCCTCCAACTCATAACCTCAATACGTGTAGGTGTGTCCTGTCACACACTACACCAAATAACGGCCAGCTCCAACCTTATAAATATTTCAAAGACGTGTCCTTCACGTCTCAACCACAAACACTGTTCAATTCTATTACACTGCCATTCCTTGCTACACAAGGTGAGTTCATTCTTACAACTTGTCTGCATATTTTTCATAACACTAAGCAATCTCTTTTACTATTAACTAGTTAGCTCTACAGCATACAATAGGTTTCACTGCCACTTCAGATCCTGCTTGAACACGAATCTGTACATCTTTTTAAAATATTATTGTGGACCATTTCCAATAAAACAACAACTTTGTACTTATAATATTACCAGGGTTCTATACATACTTGTTACTCAAATACATTGTATCTTAATTACGTCATACTTCTCTATTGTTTATGTCACTGTTAGGTTTGTCACATTAGGTTTTTTTTTTCACTAATCGGTGGATAGAATGGTTACAGAACTCATGGCTTGATAGCCATGACGGAAAATTTTCATATTGGAAAGCAGGGGTCAACATTTTTGTAGATAGGAAAGATGAAGAATGGGTGAGACCTGAAAAGGAAAGATCTCACACAGCTGGGACTGCACAGCTGCCACACTGTGTAGAGGTTACAGAACAACCTCCTCGCTATAGAATTCATTAGTTTATTATTGGCTTGATAACCATAACGGAAAATTTAATGTGTTGGAAAGAAGAGGCCGAAATTTTAGGTGGATAGAAAAGATGAAGAGTGAGTGAGACCTGAAATGGGAAAGAAGATCTCACACAGCTGGGACTGCACAGGTGCCACACTGTGTAGAGGTTACAGAACAACCTCCTCCCTACAGAATTCATTCACTACCTATGAACTTCTTTAGGTCGATCACGTTCCTGAGACCTAATAGCTTTTTACTTTTAGGGTACTCTAGCCTATATGCATAGGCATGTGGTTTTCCTATGATCCTGAAAGGTCCTTGGTATACGAACATGAATTTCTTTGTTTCTGCATTTATTTTCTTTGATTTTTCCTTGGTTTTGATAAGGACTAACTGACCTATTTCAAAACTGGTGGGTACAGCTTTTGCGTCATGACGCTTCTTCCTTTCCAATGCTCTTTTTCTTATATTTGCCCTAGCCTTTAACTTCTTCTCGTCTGTGGATATTTGCGTTAGAATAGGGAATTTTACCATATCTGCAATCACATTGTGTGGTTCTTGGCCAAACATCAATTCGCAAGGCGCAAAACCAGTTGCATCATGTCTTAAGTTGTTAATTACATTCTCAAAATACTTCATGTACTCTGCCCAACTTGAGTGTTTCCGAGCACAATAAGTCCTGCAAAGCCTATTCAATTCTCTAATAATACGTTCACTCATATTTCCTTGGGGGAAATACGCAGATATTTTCAGATGTTTCACTCCGGCCTTACCTAGACATTCCTTAAATCTATCAGAAGTAAATTGAGGCCCATTGTCTGACAGCAAATTTTTCGGAACGCCAACGTTCACGAAGAAATCTTTTTCCAACTTTTCTACCAACGTTTTTGAATTTGCTCTTTTAATTGGGTATAGCTTAACATATTTACTGAATCCATCCACAACAACAAAAACATGGGTGCAACCACCTCTCGAAGCAGGAAGAGGGCCAAACAAATCACAAGCCAGTAATTCTAGGGTTTCAGTTGGCTCTACTGAATGCATATCCCCTTGTATTCTGGTGTTAGCAGCACGGACTTTCTGGCACACTACACAACATGCTAGACGCTTGGCCACACGGCGGTACATGTTGTCAAATACAACCTTCTCTTTTAATTTTGCAATGCACTTCTTTGCACCGTAGTGCCCATACCTCAGGTGTACATAGTCGATAAGTAAGTCTACATGTTGTGAGGGAAAGCACAGCTTCCACTCAGAAACACCTACATTTTTCCTCCTAAACAGAATACCTTTATGCAGACAATAGTATTGCGAAACCTTAGGATAGTTCGCATTTCCTAAATAGCTCTTCACTAATTTCAGCTGGTCATCTGCATTCTGCTCACGTCTCAAGTTCTTAATCACCCTCTTTAATGCACTTTCTTCCTTTACTTCGTGCAACGCAAACATTCGTACTTCACTTAGGCCTGTTGCGTCATCACAGAGCTCCGCACTTCTAGATAACCCATCAGCTACCAGATTGTCTTTCCCTTGAATATATCTAACCTCAAGGTCAAACTGCTGGAGATACAATGACCATATTACCAAACGAGCATTCCTCAACTTACAGGTCTTTAAAAAGGTCAACGCCTTATGGTCACTGTCAACAATTATCTTGTGACCCAATAGATACTGCTCAAACATCTGTACCCCAAATACATTTGCCAATGCTTCCAGTTCTGAGATGCCATAATTTCTCACTGCTGCCTGTAAAGATCGACTTGCGAAAGCTATAGTCTTGTGCACTTCTTGTACGTTCTCTATTTCTAGTTGGAATATCTCCACAGCTATACCATAGCCACTAGCATCAACAGACATACAGAATGGTTTTTCAAAATAAGGATGATGTAAAATAGGACTATTAATTAAAGATTGTTTAAGCACCTCAAACGACTGTTGACATTCTGCTGTCCAAACCCAAGGGGTATTCTTTTTCAGCAGGAGGTGAAGACAGGGCGCATTAAAAGCCTGATCACTAACAAAACGCCTATAGAAGCCGAAAAGACCGAACATCGATCTCAACTGCTTCTTGTTTCTGGGAGCCTCAAATTTTTCAATGACTGCTAGCTTGCCTGGGGCAGGCAGAATACCTTTTCCACTTATCATATATCCCAAGAAACCTATTTCCTCTTTAACGCACTCTGTCTTTTCAATCTTTAGTTTCATACCACCTCTCTCAATAGCCTCTAACACTTCCTCTAATAAAGCTATGTGTTCTTCCCAGGTAGGAGTTGCTATTAACAGATCATCTACGTAGACATTTTATTACTTAAGGCTGGTCCTAAAACATGGCACATCACACGTACGAAGGCACAAACAGAGATATTAAGTCCGAAAGGCACCACACGGCATTGGTAACAAACTCCTTCGTACAAGAAAGCTGTGTACTTCCCTGAACTTTCCGCCAGTGGCAAATTCCAATATGCACACGTGATGTCCATAGAAGTTAAGAATTTTACTCCCCGGAACTTTTGCAATAACTCGTCCATGTTCTGCGGTCTATCACTTTCCCTAACCACTATTTCATTCAACCAACGAGCGTCCAAGACCAATCTGACACCCCCGTCTCTTTTTGGTACAACAACAAGAGGATTATTGTACTCACTGACCGCTTTTTCAATCACACCCCACTCTAGCATTCTCTGTATCTCCTTTCGAACCGCCTCCTTCCTAGTTACATGTATTTGGTATGGCTTCCTGAAAAACACTTGGCCAGGTTTCACCTTTAATTGACATTCATAACCTTTGACCACGCCAGGTCGATTTGAAAATACCTTATGATGCCTTTTTAAAACCTGTCTCAGTTCTTCCTTCTGATTAGCTGAAATTTTATTGATTTCCTGCCATTTAGCTTCTATTTTGTCCAAAATAATTGCTTCTTCTTCTTCTTCTGTGTTTAGCTTACTTTTACTAAAATTATCACCTTCGTCCCAATATCTCCTATTTTTCAGAACTCGTATAGGCAGCTCCCAAGTTTCATCATTAGTTACTACATGTTTATCACTAAAAGGTACTGTAATTACTTCGGTTATTGGCAAGACCATTTTTAACTGGCTTCTTTCAAAGTCAACAACACTCTGATATTTTGACAAGAAATCTATGCCAATTAAAACTTCAATACTGAGATTGTTTACAATTAAGCATGGATGATCAATTAAATTACCATTAATGTTGAAGGGCAGCAAAGCTTCTTGCTTTACCGTTTTTGACACCTTGCCAGTAGCACCAATTATTCTTAGTCCTGATATCCTCATTACTGTAAGCTTGTCTTTACCAGGTAACGCATCAAAGGAGGACTGAGATATCGCAGTCACCTCACTTCCACTGTCTAAGAGACAACGTACATTGATACCCAACATATTCACTATTATTATAGGGTGGCTTATTCTAGGTTGTACAGGTGGTTCCTCAAATTCATCCAATAGTTCCTTTTGGATTTGTCTCCAACTAAAGTGATCGACATCTGTCTTCATTACATTTAGGTCAAAGTGTGTAGGGGTTTCCTGAATTACATTTTCAGCTGCCTTTTCCAGTCGGTCTATTAATTTGAAATCGAAACACCGCACGACTTCATTACACTTATAGTTTGCTGAACATGACTCAAATTACTGTAGTCTGAGCGATTCTGCGCCTCCAGACCGGGCATAACACTAGTTACAGCTAAACCACTTTCACTATTATCGTCGGGTTCCTTCTCCAGTGACAACTGGTCACAGCTACTGGGTTCATCGACCCCCAACAGGCTACCCTCTACATTATCACTTACCTCCTGTCCTAAATCTATTAGTACAGTATCAACATCCTGCACAGGCACTTTAGATAAGAGCACATCATCCTCATCGTAAATATAAGCATGAATTTCTTCTGCTTCTTCACCTGACAATTCAGTATTTTGTAGCTCCTCCCTATCGTTACACTGCTGCGCCTTCTCTTTCTCTTCCCACTTATAAAGCGTTTCTAACACGGTATCTATCAAATACTGTGAGTGATCTAATATTTCTGCTGTATTCTTAGATGCTACCGACCCTTCACCCACATGTTCAGTCTGAGTATTCTGATCTGTCTTACCAATTCCCGTAACTACTGGCTTAGGAAAAGTAACCGCCTGGTGAGCGCCAGTGTCCTCATAGACGGGAACTAGTTTTCCTGCCTCGGCCTACTACTGTTTCCTTTATTTCCATTATAATTAACTGGCACAGCATTGCTTTCTGTACTGTTGTTTACCTGCATAATTTTGTTTGGAACAAAATTACTGTCATTTGGATGCCATTGTTGGTTCTGATAATTATTTCTCCAATTCCTACCTCTCTTAGGATGGCGAACACCTACTGTTCTGATGTTTACATTGCCATTTTGCTCGTTCTTAAAATTACTACTAGTGTTATTACCATTTCTGTTATTACGTGCTTGCTCCTCATTGGCAGCCACACGCCCTACACGTTCCAAATATTCAATGAAACGATCAAGATTGTCTCTAGGCGCAGATATAATTCTAGTTAGCCAATACCATGGCAATTTGGCTTCAAGACCTAGTATAATCATTTCAGGTTTTAGCTTTTCGGCCAAATGTGACAAACGTGAGATCCATGACCTAGCAAACTCTTTAATAGATTCCTTTCCTGCATTGAAGCGTTTTCCACTCCAAAATTCTCTCAACATTTCATTTTGCTTATTACTAGACCAATACTCATTAATGAAAGCTGTTTTAAATTCCGCTGATGTTTTACACTTCAACATAACATCAGCTGACCAACGCATGGCGTCACCTGCTAAATGGCTTCTAATAAATGAGATTTTCTCTCGTTCAGACCAAGTTGGTGGAATCACATCTTCAAAATCGTTCCAGAAATCTAGCGGGTGGATATTTTTATCTGGATCGAACCGCAAGAACTGCCGACACCCGATAAAAGCGGCATTTGCAGCTACAACTTGTTGCATACTACCATTACCAGAAGTTACTGAAGCTACTTTACTCTCAATGTTAGCAATGTTAGTACTAATATTTTCTACTCTCATTTCAACATTATTTACTCTTTGCACAATATGAGTAGTGTCAGTTTTGATTGCATTTACTTCTGCTTGACATATGTTTACTTTTATATTAACATCTTTAAACCTATCTGAGCACAGTTCAGATTCCGCCTCGATCTTTTCTGTTAACTTGTGCTCCAGCTTCGCATCTTCCATTTGGAAGTCTCTGCGAACCTCAGCAAGTTCGGATTTTACTGTTTTATACATTTCAGAAAATTGTTGAGCAACCTTTTTCTTAATATCCTCATGATTGTAATCAATTTTATAATTCAAACTGTTCAGATCCTCTTTCAACTTGTTGCAACCAGCCTTGAAGGTATCGTCCATTACCTCCAATCGTTTATTAAAATTTGTTTGGCTGGCCACAATCACAGACTTTAATTCAGCATTACTGTTTTTGACCTGTTCACTTATTTCAGACTTTAATTCATCTGTCGTTCTAGCATTACTGGCTGACATTTTTGCATTACTGGCAGCTATTGCTTGTAATATAACATTTAAATCAATAGCCCAAGTATCTTTGGGTTACTCACTAGCTGGCTTTTTATCACACTCAGGTGACAAAAAACTAGCTCCAATACCAGAATCAACAAAACTAAATGAAACTTCTGCTTGATCAGTCATTTCTAACTTATCCTTTATAAACTCTTCCACCTCTGATGACTGTTTCATTTTTAATTCAACAGAGAAACTATCATCCAATAAATTAACAATTTCTGATTTCTGTTTTACTACAGGGGTCTCTATTATTGAATCATTGCCCCTTCCCACACTACTGTCAGGAGACAATACTTCATATTCCACTTTAACAATACTACTTTCATGCATATTTACACTTGAACCGTTGTCTGGCTTTACAGTTCCCTCAACAGACATAGGTTCTGATTTAAGTTTAACGTCGGTTTCTTCTGGCAGTTCCAACGCCGACAGTTTTTTAGTGCAGGTTAGTAAAATTTTTAACAGCTTTTCACTTAACTTAGTTCCTTCTGTACGACATATGGCGTTTCCGGCGCGGTGTACCAGGATTACTGATGCGACGCAGCGCGCTGAATTGCAGACGGCACTCCGACAGCTGCTGCGTGTTTGCGTGGCCCACAACTGCAGGCGCGGCTCCAGCTGCCCCGGCGGACGACTGCGGTACGGCGAAACTGGCTTCTCGCGATGACGGCAGCGCCGCTAGACTCAGTGCCAGCTCCGTCAATCCAGATGCGTTGTTAATCCAATTGCGTCGTCCACATGCACACATAACACATTCACTGTTCTATTACTCAGTTGCATGTCGCATTTCACTCGCGAATCCGAATATCTAAAAATCACTTTCACTTTTACTCAGTTCATTTCCCGGCCGATGCACCATATGTGGGGCCGGCCGCGGTGGTCTCGCGGTTCTAGGCGCGCAGTCCGGAACCGTGCGACTGCTACGGTCGCAGGTTCGAATCCTGCCTCGGGCATGGATGTGTGTGATGTCCTTAGGTTAGTTAGGTTTAAGTAGTTCTAAGTTCTAGGGGACTAATGACCGCAGCAGTTGAGTCCCATAGTGCTCAGAGCCATTTGAACCATTTGAACCATATGTGGGGCGGCGGGTGGAATAAAATGTTGTTATTTAATATAGTTGAATGTAATGTGGAAATTATGCAATTCCCTGCCGTTTAACCATATGTGGGGCGGCGGGTGGAATTAATTGTTATATAAGTGTTCCTATTATTTATGCTGTTGTCTTGCCGTTCTCAACACTGGCTCTCTAACTACAATTTTGATAACCAGAAAGTGATTAGCAAAACGTAAAGCCTGTAATTAGAATTCCTAGTGCCCACTTCATCTGAGAAATACACTTATAGCTACAGCTTATAGCTGTGAGGAATTAGGAGATTGTCTGGCATTCATAATCAACAAACGATCATGTAAAAACATTCTCTGTATTATGAAAGTCACAGATGAAAAAAAAAAAAAGAATCCACACAATCTGACTAACAGAGCAGTTCAGAGTCTAATGCGCTGATGCAACTATAACTGTCCAAATTAAATGTTTAAGTGAATGCTCGCCATAATTTGATGATAATGTTCATCAAACGCCACGCTAAATAATGGTAGAATGTCTGTCCCGCGGCGGCCCGTGAAAATACGACTTACGCAAACTGAAGATAGATAATTAAAGTCATCCCAGAATTAACACTTCACTCGATAACGATATCATGGTCACGCGTATCCCAAGTAACTTAATACGGCATCTGAGGCTGTTTATAGCAATGATACCGACGCGACGCGACTCCCGACACAAATGGTGTGCTATTCAGCGTCTGGAGAGAACTGGGGCCTTTCTTCCTCTCGCAGCGTTCTTATATATAAAGCCGCGGTGCGGACGGCTAAGGGAACGCCTGATCAAATTGGCTCTCCCGACTAGCCGCTGGGCTAGTAATGCACCACTTTAAGTTACCGAATAAGTCATAGCTTCTTTTACTGATGGCCGATGAAGCTCTCATTTTAAATGTGCAATCAGCACACAGGTAAGTAATCATAATAAAAGTTTGACGTGGCTAAGTTAAATATTTTGGGCGAGAGAATTAATTTAATTACACTGCACGCAGTAGACGAGCTCTGAACTTGCCCTTTGGAGGTACGCTATCGCTATAGTTTTATAGTTATTCAAATGAAACTTCTCACATCTTTATGGTTATATCGAATCTCCATTCTACTTAAATATAAACATCCTAGCCTTATTTATTATCCTACTTAATCTATCTTGCTTCCTAAATTTTTAAGACAAAAACCAGAAAATTATGAATTTCAACTAAAATCTTAATTTGTGAGATCTAAAGTACTGTTTCTATTAAATTATTATGGAAAAGGAATCTAAATATAAATTTTTAAATCTCTAGCTCTTTTCTGTTGCGCCAATGATTTTTACACAGAAACGTCCAAATTTCGAAAATGGTTGAAGTTATCGAACTGATATTCAACACATATTAATTTAGTATTACTCCTGACATGCTAGAACCGTTTCAGGTTATTCACTTGATTTTTAAAGTATTGCGCAACATTTATGACGTCAGAGCTAGTTACAGCGGACTAGGCTGGCACACAATGGAAAGACCGATGTGAATTTACTACGGCGTGGGTAGGCTGCTTCCCTACACTACCGTGATAAATAAAATATAATTCAGAGGCACAGTGTTCTCCAACAAAGCACATGTTACAACTGCAAGGGATTGCTATTACAGTATTGTTTGGCACCTCTAGTTACTCCGAGAGCACACAAATGACAGAGTATCAGGATAACGTCTTCGCTTACGTTCCTTACGATGGCACATCTTTCGTTTATGTTCATAAATTATCTTCACAATGAATTAGGCTCTATCCTTGAGAACAATGCAATATACGTCAGCCCCTTCTGGAACAATCTGCCGAACCATGCAAGAGACCACTTACCCATGACAATGAGACTGCATCTTGGTTGCGGTATGCGGTTTTGCCGTCGTTCTGAAGTTCATCGTAGTTCCAATGAGAATTCGTATCACATAATCAAAATCACTGTCTCGTGTGCGCTTTTATTGGCGTATTAAATTGCGGAATAACCTGTCGCTACTCAGCTGCTGTGCCTGGAAAGCCATTTGTACTGTGAAAGTACCTTCTGATCGAATAAAATTAGCATTTCATTGGGGCGATGAAGGTTCGCAGGAGAGCTTCTGTAAAGTTTGGAAGGTAGGAGACGAGGTACTGGCAGAAGTAAAGCTGTGAGTACCGGGCGTGAGTCGTGCTTCGGTAGCTCAGTTGGTAGAGCACTTGCCCGCAAAAGGCAAAGGTCCCGAGTTCGAGTCTCGGTCGGGCACACAGTTTTAATCTGCCAGGAAGTTTCATTTCAGCGCACACTCCGCTGCAGAGTGAAAATCTCATTCTGGAAACATCCCCCAGGCTGTGGCTAAGCCATGTCCCCGCAATATCCTTTCTTTCAGGAGTGCTAGTTCTGCAAGGTTCGCAGGAGAGCTTCTGTAAAGTTTGGAAGGTAGGAGACGAGGTACTGGCAGAAGTAAAGCTGTGAGTACCGGGCGTGAGTCGTGCTTCGGTAGCTCAGTTGGTAGAGCACTTGCCCGCGAAAGGCAAAGGTCCCGAGTTCGAGTCTCGGTCGGGCACACAGTTTTAATCTGCCAGGAAGTTTCATTTCAGCGCACACTCCGCTGCAGAGTGAAAATCTCATTCTGGAAACGTCCCCCAGGCTGTGGCTAAGCCATGTCCCCGCAATATCCTTTCTTTCAGGAGTGCTAGTTCTGCAAGGTTCGCAGGAGAGCTTCTGTAAAGTTTGGAAGGTAGGAGACGAGGTACTGGCAGAAGTAAAGCTGTGAGTACCGGGCGTGAGTCGTGCTTCGGTAGCTCAGTTGGTAGAGCACTTGCCCGCGAAAGGCAAAGGTCCCGAGTTCGAGTCTCGGTCGGGCACACAGTTTTAATCTGCCAGGAAGTTTCATTTCAGCGCACACTCCGCTGCAGAGTGAAAATCTCATTCTGGAAACATCCCCTAGGCTGTGGCTAAGCCATGTCCCCGCAATATCCTTTCTTTCAGGAGTGCTAGTTCTGCAAGGTTCGCAGGAGAGCTTCTGTAAAGTTTGGAAGGTAGGAGACGAGGTACTGGCAGAAGTAAAGCTGTGAGTATCGGGCGTGAGTCGTGCTTCGGTAGCTCAGTTGGTAGAGCACTTGCCCGCGAAAGGCAAAGGTCCCGAGTTCGAGTCTCGGTCGGGCACACAGTTTTAATCTGCCAGGAAGTTTCATTTCAGCGCACACTCCGCTGCAGAGTGAAAATCTCATTCTGGAAACATCCCCCAGGCTGTGGCTAAGCCATGTCCCCGCAATATCCTTTCTTTCAGGAGTGCTAGTTCTGCAAGGTTCGCAGGAGAGCTTCTGTAAAGTTTGGAAGGTAGGAGACGAGGTACTGGCAGAAGTAAAGCTGTGAGTACCGGGCGTGAGTCGTGCTTCGGTAGCTCAGTTGGTAAAGCACTTGTCCGCGAAAGGCAAAGGTCCCGAGTTCGAGTCTCGGTCGGGCACACAGTTTTAATCTGCCAGGAAGTTTCAGATACTGGTCTGTCCAAAATGAAGGACCCATAGCGATTCTCTAGAACGAAAACGTCAACGCCAAAACCAGCGCTCACTTCCATTTTATTTGTACCTCCGCATCGACGAATAATCACGTCGTTGCGCATTTTATAAACTAATGAAAGAAACTAGCATGTAACAGAGGAGATTGTTTTCTTAAGCCCTGTCCTCAATTATAGGGTTTAGATTGGATTTAAAATATATTTTTCAATTATAGGGTTTAGATTGGATTTAAAATATATTTTTCTTAAGCCGAAGGGTTAAGAACAAGTGGGACTGCTTTCTCTCGACGCCGACGTCTCGCAATATCGCCATCGAAGTTCTACAGGGGGGTTCCCCATCAGCATTCACAATCCCACGCGCTTTCTGATAAGGGAACGGTATTACTACGCCGAAACTGTTCTAGAAGGTACTGGAAGCCTCTCACCTCCCCGCGCCTGTGGCACTCCCATCTACATCCGGCCACGTCAACCAATGCGCATTCCCATTCAAGATGACTCAGAGCCTTCTATAGCGATCGTTCGACGTATGCCTGCCCACTGCCTTCTGCATACTCTCATTTATATTTACTTTGATCAATAACGAAAATATAAGGGGCGTTGAAAAATAAACGAGCCGGAGGCATAATTACAGAAACCAGAACTTGTATGTTAGAAGTATTGGTCCTGGCTGTCGAGACACTTGTCCCACTGTGACACAAGGCGGTGAACGGCTGTCTCATAAAATTCCCAGGTCTGCGATGTTAACCATTTCCGCACGAACAGCTGGACGTCGTCGTCCGAGTTCAATCGTTTGCCTCTCAGAGCCTTTTTAAGGGGACTAAAAATGGCATAATCAGAGGGAGTGAGGTGCGGACTGTATGGATGGTGGCCGAGAATCTCCCATTTTAATTTCTGCAGGTGTCGCGACTGTGTTGGCCGTATGAGGCTTTGCATTGTCGTGGAGCAGAACGAACCCACGGGTGAGATTGCCTGGTCGCTTTGATTTGGTCGCTTGGCGAAGGGTGGTAAAGGTTTGCGAGTAACGCTGAGCTTTCACTGTTGTCCCGTGCTGCAGGAAGTGAATCAGAATTGGCCAGCACAACCTTTGCTGCACTCGTGTGGATGGCCTTCGCTTCTTTTGGTGATGGTGACCCCGGATGATTCCACTGGAGACTTTCCCGTTTTGGTTCTGGTTCGAAGTTATGACACCGTGACTCATCTCCAGCCACCACTCGCGCCAGGAACGCATTCCCTTCCCGAGCATAGCGCTGCAGATGAGCAAGAGGGCCATTCGACGTGGAAATGGAAATTTGTGGTAAGGTCTCATGGGACCAAACTGCTGAGGTCATCGGTCCCTAAGCTGACGCACTACTTAATCTAACTTACGCAAAGCACAACACACACACCCATGCCCGAGGGAGAACTCAAACTTCCGACGGCAGGAAGCCGCGCGGACCGTGACTCGGCGCCTTAGATCGCTCGGCTACCCCGCGCGGCCATTCGACATACTTCCTGGTGGGGCTGAAGACTGTGGGGCACCCACTGGGTACACACTTTGCGCAGGTGCACTCGTTCCCTCACGATGGTGTGAACACTTCCGACCACGGCGGCTGTGGCTTTCAGTGTCACCCGGTGGTCCTCGGTAATGAGTGCATCCACGAGCTGGACGAGGTCGTCGGTAATGCAGTGTGGTGCTCCAGGCCGTTCATCGCCGGCTAACGACACCCGTCCTTCCCTGAAGCGCTTGTGCCACGCCTTGACCCTTGCGAGTGACATTCGTCGGTGAATGTCCGCTGTCAGAAAACGAACAACACCTCTTAGTTCTTCTTTTGACGCCTCCGTGTCACTGTTTGCAATGCGACTGGCAGCGTTGTACGATTGATGCATGCCGCTGGTAGCTCTGTATAGTCACGTGCCCTCTAGCGACGTATTGTGAACTTGCACGCTCTGGTCGGAACCACACCTCGTTACACACGCCACGAGATTACCCTCCTTCCACCGGTTTGCGCCTTCCAGACTCTGGCTCGGTTCTTTCTGAATGCCCTTTATACGAGGGTCGACTGAAAAGTAACGCCTCCAACTTCGTAACTCTTAAAAAGCTAACATCATTGGCATGCGGCAGGTACTGGCTCTTTCTGCAGCCTCTTCTCTACAGCTCCAGTTGTCGGGAAGCTTTATCATTGATCGGTTGTGTTGTTACAGAGTTAAGTGTGGAATCCTGCGCAGGCGGTCGGTCGGTCGGTCGGTCGGTCAGTGCGATTGAAGCGATGTGCAGTCATTGAATTCTTGACAGCAGAAGTTGTCACCCCATAGGAGATTCTTCAGAGAATGAAAGCAGTTTATGGTGATTGTGCTGATGTCATTATTATGCGACGTTGGGTGAACAGGTTTAAAGACGTTGAGGCAGGAACATCTGACCTGCGTGACAAACAAAGAGTTGGACATCCTGTGACAGCAACCACCGAGTTTCACAAGCAAAATGTTGGCAGATTGTTTCAAGACGATCGCCGTATCGCTCAGAGAGAAAATGCAAGCAAAATCGGCATTTCGCAAGAAGGTGTGGGTCACATTATTGCTTTCCTTGGCTATCGGAAGATCTGTGCACGATGGGTACCCCAGATGTTGACTCCTGAAATGGAAGCACACAGGCTTGAAATTTGCCAGGGACTACTCTCGCCTTACGGGAATGAAGGTGACGCCTTTCTCCATTCACTTGTGACAGGAGATGAAACGTGGGTACACCATTACGATCCGGAGACGAAACGTCAGTCTGCGGAATATCGAGACAAAGACTCGCCCCTTAAAAAGAAATTCAAGACGCAGCCCTCAGCTGGTAAAATCATGGCCACAGTGTTCTGTGACACAGATGCTGTTATCCGTATTGATTTCCTCGATCGTGGAACAACAATAAATTCATAGCGTCACATTACAACGCAGCGAACTCTGAAACGACTGCTACGGAGGGCCGCAAAGGAAAAGGGAAATGTTTTCCCGCAGCATGACAATGCCAAACCACACACTTTACGTGCCACCACAGCAGAACTTCACAGACTGAATCTCACCACCGTACGGCATACTCCGTAGATTTAGCACCGCCTGACTTCCATCTGTTCCCGATAACGAAAGACGATCTGCGGAGACATCATTATGCTTCTGATGAAGACGTTGAGAGCCGTCCTGAGTGGCCGAGCGGTTCTAGGCGCTGCAGTCTGGAACCACGCGACCGCTACGGTCGCAGGTTCGAATCCTGTCTCGGGCACGGATGTGTGTGGTGTCCTTAGGTTAGTTACCTCAGAAGGTAAGTCCCATAGCGCTCAGAGCCATATTTGAAGACGTTGAGAGAAGTGTGTGGTTGCGAAAACAGAGTGTCAACTTGTTCCGTGAAGGCTTCAGAAATCTTGTTGATCGTTGGCAGATATGTATCCAGTTAGCTGTGCGTTTGATTTATTAAAATATTCCCATCCAAACCGAATTAACGATTACTTTTCATTCAGCGCTCGTGTATTAATACACGTCGCCGTATGGGTGGCCTGAATTACTTTGGTTTGAATGTGAGTGAAGCCCTTACGTTGTTATTATTATTAAAATACTGTAGAAGCCTTTACGTACGTTTATACAGTGCTACGTAGTGTAGGTGCTACGTTACAAACTGTAGCGGCGTTTCGCACCTGAGTTGCGGGCTGTTGGCCGGCAGACGGACCGGCGCGCCGCCGCCTGGCCCAGCCCCTTTTAGCCGCTGTCCGCCGCGCTGACTCGCGCGCGCCGTGTTGCAGGTGCGGGTGGAGGTGCTGGACCGCAACGACAGCCCGCCGGCGCTGTCGCCGTCGTCGCCGCGCGAGCTGTCCGTGTCGGAGGAGCTGCCGCCGGGCCCCTCGCCGCTCGCCGTGCTCGCCGCCAGCGACCCCGACCTGGAGGGCGAGCTGCGCTTCTCGCTGCTGGCGCCGCCCGGCGCCGGCGCCGCCGCCACCGACCGCTTCGCGCTGGACGCGCGCTCCGGCGCCCTGACGCTGCGCGCGCCGCTGGACCGCGAGGCCGCCGACGAGTACGCGCTGGTGGTACGGCTCTCCGACGGCGTCCAGCACTCCGACACCGCCATCACCGTGCGCGTGAGTACCCTCCTATATACAGTACAGCGTGTACCAAAAAGAATCGTATCTATTGTGTTATTTGAGATATGTGCGTCAACGACGTACTGTTGCACACAGCAAACTCTCGGGTTTTACAAGGTTCCCGCTAGCTATACTCGGTTCGTCGTAAGAATAAACGTGATGTAAACAAACACAAACGCGATGATTGGTCAGGAGGAGAGCTACACCTACACATGTTGTTGTAGCGCTCTTGGAAGTAGGTCGTACTTACACTATTTGATCCAAAGTATTCGGTCACCCCCAAAAACATACGTTTTTCATACTAGGTGCATTGCGCTGCCACTCACTGCCAGGTACTCCCCCCGTATCAGCGACCTCAGTAATGATCACACGTCGCGAGAGAGCAGAACGGGGCGCTCCGCGGAACTCGCGGACTTAGACCGTGGTCAGGTGACCGAGTGTCACTTGTGTAACACGTCTGCACGAGAGATTTCCACACTCCTAAACATCCCTTGGTCCACTCTTTCCGATGTGATAGGGAAGTGGAAACTTGAAGGGACACGTACAGCACAAACGTGTACAGGCCGACCTCGTCTGTTGACTGACAGAGACCGCCAACAGTTGAAGAGGAATACCATACTCCATCAGGATCCACTGCAAGTACTGCCACAGTTGGCTGGAGATGAGAAAACTTGGATATCGTGGTCGAGCGGCTGCTCATAAGCCACACATCACGCCGGTAAATGCAAAACGAAGCCTCGCTTGATGTAAGGAGCGTGAAAATTGGACGAATGAACAGTGGAAAAATGTTATGTGGAGTGACGAATCACGCTACAGAATGTAGCAATCCGATGGCAGGGTGTGGGTATGATGAATGCCCGCTGAATGTCATGTGCCAGCGTGTGTAGTGCCAATAGTAAAATTCCGAGGCGGTGGTGTTATGGTGCCGTCGGAGCTTGCACCGCTTGTTGTTTTGCGTGGCACTATCACAGCACAGGCCTACATTGATGTTTTAAGCACCTTCTTCCTTCTCACTGTTGAAGACCAATTCACGGATGGCGACTGCATCTTTCAACACGATCGAGCACCTGTTCATAATGCAGGGGCTGTGGCTGAGTGGTTACACGACAATAACATCCCTATAATAGACTGATCTGCACAGAGTCCTGGCCTGAATCCTACAGAACACCTCTGGGATGTTTTGGAACGCCGACTTCGTGCCAGGGCTGACCGACCGACACCGATACCTCTCCTCAGTGCAGCACTTCGTGAAAAATTGGCTACCATTCCCCAAGAAACCTTCTAGCACCCGTTTGAACGTATACCTGCGAGAGTGGAAGCTGACCAATACCATATTCAATTGTAGCATTACCGATGAACGTTAAAGTCAATTGAGCGAGGTGTCCGGATACTTTTGATCACATAGTGTATGTATTATATTATTACTAACTTACGTTACATTAAACTTTAAGATATTCAAATGTATTAGCAGCCGTCAACGTTTTTTTTTAATCACGCTTTACGTAATTAGTTCTTATTCCAAAAATCGTGTACAGTCACTGCCTCTGCAATGTTGTGCTCTGATTGCCGCGCTGTTAATGGATGAGGCTGCTTCCTGTTCCGTACTGAAACACGGATGTCGAATGCGGTTAGAGAGTGTCGAGAAATACGTTGTTCTTAAAGTTTATTATAAATTTATACAGTTAATCGGCTATGAAGCTTTCCGAGGGACTGTATTAGATACAGTTGAAACACAAGTGTACGTTCGTGTATAGCGAAATTGGTAACGTAGTAGCTTCGAAACTGGTTGTAAGAAATGGTTCGCTGGTTTAAGTCCCGCTCGAGTGAATTTTTTTTCCCTCGTGCAGTTCGAATTACCTACATCCGGTAATTTTAATTTTTCCTGAATGATGCACGTCTTCTTGTTTCTAGTTACGTATTGCAAGCGAAATTCCTGTTTTCATTTCAAACATTAATACCCAACTAACAGTACTTCGTGAAAGACGTTGCATAACAACATGCAATGAGTGGTTTTCATGAGCAATAAAAAGGGCGGAAATGATGTTGATGTTGATCTCTATTCGAATTATCTGTGCAGGTTCCGAAACTCTCGGATCTGAGGTTGCGCAAAACTTTTTTTGGTGTGTGTAGTTGTAAATTACGCACTCCAAACATGCAACTGAATCCGTGTATTCTTCATTTCTTTGGTGATAACGGATAAACTCCACTGACATCACTCTAATCGCTATGAAGTACCACTGTAAAAGTCACTGTTATTATTTATGAAATGGAAAAACTTTGTGCTTCGATAAGGGCGACCAACAACTTGCCGAGTGCCGAATTTTCCTTTCTGCGATAAAAATCATAAAGATGACGACGGACCTCACGGAACGTGATTTACACTGGTAATGCGTTTATCGATATAACGTATTTTCCTGAAGAGCTTCAAGCTTCTATGTCATGCCAGATTCCTTTTATTTCTCGAATATATCCTTACCAATCTTCCCATTACTGTTTTCGTTTAATTTGAGAGCTGCAGCAGGTCCGTCCACTACACATTTAACGGGGAGAAGTAGGACAGTGTTAGGTTTCTCACTCTCAAAGTGGAGACATGACACGCGCCGAATCTCTCTCGGCTAACACTGCACAACAATCCCTTGGTCTGGAGAATGACGCAGAACTTAGCCACGCGTAACTTCCGACAAATTTCTTTTTGACATTGTCCAGTACCAAATATCAAATGACGAATAAAATAACTCCTGGAACACTAAACAGGACAACAAAGAAGATCACAGTGTATGGCGATAACATAAAGCTGCCAGAAACTCAAACATTGTGTAAGCAGGAAGTGTTGCGGTGGCGGGCTGCAGGTTTGGCAACCCGCGGTGCTCGTCGCGTGTCGTGGGACTGGCGGAATGCCGCCTGCTCTCCCCCCCCCCCACCCTCCCCCCACCCACCACTACTACGACTTCCGTTGCAGCTGCAAAGACTGTAGTGTAGTGCGTGAGGATCACCATTCTCACGTGACTTCCCGCCTAGCCTTGTTACCTGAAGGCTACCCTTTGTTCGCGGCTCACCACCACGTTTAGTCCGTGCGATCTGCCATTCACACACCGATCCAGTGATCGAGAGTATCTTCTGTACCGTAGAGACGTTGTTTCCACACAAGCGCTTGATGGATGGACGTCACATCGTCTGCGCAGATACACACGCGGCGATCGTCGGTCCACTGTGAGCCAAATCGCTTCTGGTTTGAATGTGGCCCGTCAGGGAGCCATCTCTACCGGACTGTGCGGAGACAAATGAATCACGTAGGCATACTCGACGATAGAAACAGATTCTGTTTGGGGTGCGCACGCCAAAAACTAGAGGAGAGAGACAAACTACTACGATATAAGAAGCTCTGTCCGTATCGTCAATAGACCAGTAAAATCCCTCTTGGTCCTATATTCGGTGTGCACGAGTCTGACTTAGGGCTGGTAACAATTTCTTTAGTAGCTAAGCTGGATTTGTATAACAGTAGCGACCAGGCCCGGCTTCACTTGAATATCTGTGGCCGTACGATTTATTGTATAATATCTCCGTTGATCCGTTGTGGATACGGGACGGCCGCCAGTCAGATATTTACCAAAGAAAAATGCCCAAACATCCGAATGTTTTTAAAACTTGTTGTTATCTATATTACACTTATTAACACGATCAGTTTCGGCTCCTATGCACTCCATATATAATCAGATACGCTGACGCTCGCATAACCGAAGCCATTAGTACTTGGACTCCGTAAGTGTTTTTGTGGACTGTGTACTTAGAAGAGTTGACAACAGGTGAGCACACCAGTAGTCCGTGAAATTCCGAAAGACTTCAGACAGATGGTGGTCAAGTTGCGCTGCAGCTGTTTCCTTTGCGGCTATTCGCGCCAGATACAGCCTAATCTCTAGCCGACCAGCTCCTAGCCCACATCGCTGGCACGAGATGTCGCTCCTAATGCCTCCTAAATATGGAACAGATAAAAAAATAACACTTTCACTCTCAACGTTACTGAGATTACGCCGAACTTACAGACTGAAAGCGCACCGCGGGACTTTAATTTGTAGAAAGTATAGATATAGATTCTTTACAGAAGACTGGTAAAACTGGTAGAAGCCGATCTCGGGGAAGATAAGCTGGATTTCGGAGAAATTAGGAACACGCGAGGCAATAGTGACCATATGACTTATTTTTGAAGATAGATTAAGGTAATGCAAACCTAAGTTTATAAGATTTGTAGTCCTGAAGAAAGCATTTGACAATGTTGACTGGAATACTCTCTTCGAAATTCTGAAGCTAGCAGGAGTAAAATACAGGGAACGAAAGGTTCCTTACAACTTGTACAGAAACCAGTCGGCAGTGATATAGGACGTTGAATTCTCTCACAGACAAGCTGTTTTTCCTGTGACTGAAGAAATGATTACATTTTTCAGCATTTCTTGTGAAATGTCTTAAAACAATCCCTTTTTGGTACGAGACACATAAAAATTCGAGATTTTCCACATTTAGTAGATTAATACCCCTGAGGGTAAAGCCTACCTACACCTTCCTGGCCAGTGACTAAATCTGCGTATCGTGCAGTATTCCGTGACTCAGGTGCTGATCTTTCTCCTCGGAAAGACCAATCCATTTGCAATGTCTCAGGTAGTAATTCACTAATACATTTGAGTAATAACTCATCTTAAAGACTTCCTCTTTCCGTTTAAAACAACTTTTCGTTGCATAAGAAGAAACAGCGCCACAGAATAGGAAGAAACTGCTACACCGCTGACGCCCACACAACCGTGCGCGGCGCGCCGCCTGCTAAAACTGCGCACTATCCGCAACTTGTTCACCAGAGACAAGTAGAATATCTCTGTACTGTAACGGTCGCCATTGTCCACCCAAAGTGGAAACTTTAAACACGTAGCAAAAAAGAGTGTGCGATTTTGATGTCGCTTGGGGGCAACATTGCTAAACGAACGATTGAACCAGCCTCGTATGCCCCTACCACTACTTATTTACGAGCTCTGCCCTACTGCAGGTTGAAGAAAGCCTGCTCCCCCCTGTCGCAGACAGTAGGCGCAGGAAATGGACGCAGGAAACGAAGAGTCGCAGTGTGATCTTAACCCCGGTCTGCCGTAGAGTGAAAGATTATGCGAGATCGCACAGTACAGATGGCGACATGTCGCCGAAAGGACTTGTCCAGGAGGGCACTCGAAGGTGCGACAGTGTGGTGATATAGTGCAGTTAGAAGACGAGACTGCGTCGTGGAAGACGTCGTACACAGTTTCGTAGGTGACAACGAAAACAGTGACCGGTAGTGAACTCGGAAGCGTCAGTGAGAGCGAGGGTGCGGATGACGTGGTCGCCGCGTCCGGCCCACCGTGAGCGAGGCAGGTGAACCGGCGCTTCCGGTCCGTGTCCCGGCCGCGGGCGTCGCAGCCAGCGCCTGGCCACTGCTCGATACTGTGCGGGACGAGCCCGAGCCGCAGCGCCCCCCAAGACAGAGACGGGCCGCGGCCTGGACTCGCTCGCTCAGCTCAGCGCAAAAAATGCGTTTCTAAAGCTGTTAACTCGCATCTGGGCGATGATTGCATCTTCTACTGGAATCTGCTGTTATGTAGACTTAGTGATTAACAGTACTACAACAAAATTTAATTTAAAGTCAGTACTCGATATAAATGGTATAATAACTGCTTGTTTATAGCGTATAGTCTCTTCTGCTTAACAGTCCTCATTTCATACAAGAAGTGGTGCCTTATGCAACTGGTAATTATTCCGGTATGATTTTAATTTTACTCTACCCCGGTACAGACGTAACAAATTACAAGTAGGTCTGTGGACTTCCGATCGTTGTAGGACTAATAACAGTAAGACTTCATAACACGGGATTCCAGTGGAGGATGCAATTCTCGTTTGTACGTACACATCTAGTTACGAGTTAACAGGTGTACAAGCGTAGTTTGTCTCCTGAATTGAGCAAGCGAGCCAACGCAGACGTACCTTCGTGACGTACGCGCCGCGGCCTGTCTTTCGCGTAGGCCTCACTCTTTATGGCGTGTACACGCTGTATCTAAGACGACAGAGACCGCGTATCGACTTCTCTTATCGTTCCTCACGTTAACTGTAATGACCATTTTTGCAGACTAATTAAACAGGCAACTCATTATATCTTCAATCGGTATATTCACTGCAAGTTTGGAAGCTACTGATGTCTTTATTTTCTTTGAAAATGTGAACCTGCCAACGTCTGGGAAAAAAAAGAGCTCACAATAAGCTTTATAAACAATAAACGTCGTATCGAAAGCGTCAACGTTACAGTAGCTCACTCAATCAAGTTTTGCGGTGGCAGAGGTACGGTGTTCGAAACTATATAAGGTCCGGTATTTTCTTAGTGCAAAAAATTGCCGCCAAGTAGCGGCGTAGTATGGAGTCCGCGGTACACTAGACAGAAGTAGGGCATTATCTTCAAAAATGATTCAGTTGTTAAAATCAAAGACCGGAATCTCTAATCTACATCTACATGCATACTCTGCAAATCACAATTAAGTGCCTGGCAGAGGGTTCATCGAACCACCCTCACAATTCTCTATTATTCCAGTCTCGTACAGCGAGCTCTGATTTCCCTTATTTTATCATGGTGATCGTTTATCCCTATGTAGGTCGGCGTCAACAAAATATTTTAGCATTCGGGGGAGAAAGTTGGTGATCGGTATTTCGTGATAAGATTCCTCCCCAACGAAAGACGTCTTTGTTTTAATGATGTCCATCCCAAGTCCGGTATCATTCCAGTGACACTCTCTCCCCTACTTGGCGATAATACAAAACGTCCTGCCCTTCTTTAAACTTTTCCGATGTACTCTGTCAGTCCTATGTGGAAGGACCGCACTCCGCGCAGCAGTATTCTAAAAGAGGACGGACGAACTTAGTGTAGGCAGTCTCTTTAGTATATCTGTTACGCTTTGTAACTGTCTAGCTAGTAAAACACAGTCTTTGATTAGCCTTCCGCACAACATTTTCTATGTGTTCCTTTCAATTTAAGTTGTGCGTAATTGTAATTCGTAGGTATTTAGTTCAATTTACGACCTTTAGACTTGAGTCATTCATCAACGGATTCTTTTTAGCATCCATATGGACGACCTCACACTTTTTGTTATTGAGGGTCAATTGCCAGTTTTCGCACCTTACAGAGCATATCTTCCATATTGTCGACCAATTACAAATATCGTTGACGAGCTGCTTTTGTGTGTCTGAAAAGTTGTCCCAGTGTGATTAGTTTATTACTAAAGATCGTTGAATTTAGTCTTCAAACACACTTCAGAGATTTTAAATGTCACCAGGGAGACAGTCTGACTTACTTACCGTGAGACATTAGTCGCTTCTAATGCTAAATTTGACTTCTCATTTCGTTTGTGTGTACATCGCAGGTGCAGCATGTTTGCTGAAAATAGGTGACCGAATAGCTTTTTAGTCAAATACGAGTTTCAAGTGACTGTAATGAACTGAGAATATTTGCAAATGGTTTTTCATATCAGTAAAATGTGACGTGTTGTCGACATCGCTCGGCGCACGGAGTACTCGCGCGGTCTGAGGCGCCATGTCACGGATTGCGCAGACCCTCCCGCCGGAGGTTCGATTCCTGTGTGTTTTTCTTAGCATAAGTTAGTTTAAGTAGCGTGTAAGACTAGGGACCGATAACCTCGGCAATTAAGTCCCATGACTCATTTGACACTCACTTTCATAACATTTTAAAATTTGCAGGATTGCGTTCATTGCAGTTTCGAAATATTGATGAGTACTGGACTAAACAATTCTGTTTTGGTGTAAAATAGACTAAAAGTGTTAAACTAGCGGGAAAAATAATCCATGGCATGGTGTGCCCTTCTACATGTCTGTTTCGTGTGTCAGGGCAGACTGCTTTCCTTACATACAGTATCATTAGTCATGCCCCAAGCATTTTGGATTGTAATGAGCGACGTCAACATAACTTTGGATTTTACTGATTTGATATGTGTGCCTGTCGACAATATGGGGGATATGCTGTGACATTTTAACAACTGAACCATTTCTGGAGGTAATTCCCTACCTGCGTCTAGTTCAACGTGGACTCCGTACCACTCTGCTACTCGGCGGCAATTTTTGTATTTTAAAAAAAGCAGGCATTACATAGCTTTGAACTCGGAACCTCAGCCACCGCAAAACTTGAGGGAATCGAGTGAGCCACTCTAACACCGACGCTTTCAATACAACGTTTACTCTTTACAAAGCTTATTGTGAACTTTTCTTCCCCAAACGCTGGCAGGTTCACATTTTCAAAGAAAATAATGTCATCAGTAGCTTCCAAAATTGCAGTGAATATGCCAATTGAAAATATAATGAGCTGCTCCTGTAATTAGTCTGAAAAAACGGCGACTGGAACGAACACAGAAGTCGATACGCGCGCTCTGTCGTCACAGTGACGTCACGCGTGACTTTACCGGCGTGCAGTGCAGTAAGAATCAGCTGCGGAAGGAGGGGCCGCCGAGTAGTGTGTGGAGGCGGGCGGGCGGCGGCGACCAGGGCAGGGCACAGCGCGGCCGCCGGCCCAGCGCTGCCGCCGCCCCCGGAATGCGGCCGCTTAATGTGGCGGCGTTCCTGCGCTGGCAGACATCCGTCAGCCGCCGCCGGCCGCTTTGTGGCTTTTTATCGCGCGGCCCGCCGCTCGCCTTGGCATTCCGCGTGCGGACGGACCGCGAATTGCTGATAACTGCTGCCGCTGACGTCGGCACAGTGGCACGGGGCAGGCGGGGGAGGGGCCCGGTCGCTGCTGTCTAGAGAGAGGGAGGGCACCCGTCAGCGTCCAGTACCTCTCACCCCCAATATGTCTGGAGACACCGCGTGTTTCTCGTTGCAATTAATGTTGTCACCTCAAGAGTCTTAACAAGGAACCCCTCGAGCGCAAAGTTGCAAGTTCAATTAATAAGGCACACTTGAATGTGTCGCGTTAACTATAACGACAGAAAAAACGTTAGCTGGCAATGACTCGCCGTGTTCATCAGCAGGGCGACGGACAATGAGTGTCGGGAGGTGCAGAGATCTACCTTCAGAGGGATGTATATATTACACTTCACAGAATGGAGATGGTCGGCATTCGACTAATGTTCAGAACATAGTATCAACATGCACCGTGACCACCGAATAAAAACTAGCGCAGCTCAGTAATCGCAAAGGTTCGCACTATCGAGATCGAAAGTGAAATACACTGAAGAGCCAAAGAAACTGGTACACCTGCCTAATACTGTGTGGGGTCCCCCGAGCACGCACAAGTGCCGCAACACGACGTGGCACGGACTCACGTTTCAAGTAGTGCTGGACGGAATTGACACCACGAGTTCTCCAACGCTGTCCATAAATCCGTAAAAGTAGGAGACGGTGGAGATCTCTTATGAATAGCACGTTGCAAGGCATCCCAGATATGCTCAATAATGTTCATGTCTGGAGAGTTTGGTGACCAACGGAAGTGTTTAAACTTGGAAGAGTGCTCCTGAAACCACTCTGTAGCAATTATGGACGTGTGGGGTGTCGAATTGCCAAAGTCCGTCGGAATGCACAACTGACATGAATCGATGCAGGTGACCAGACCGAATGATTACATATATATCACTTGTCATATATCCGGCCGCTGTGACCGGGCGTTCTAGGGGCTTCAGTCCGGAACCGTGCTGCTGCTACGGTCGCAGGTTCGAATCTTGCCTCGGGCATGGATGTGTGTGATGTCCTTAGGTTAGTTAGGTTTAAAATGTTCTAGGGGAATCATGACCTCAGATGTTAAGTCCCATAGTGCTTAGAGCCATTTGAACTATTTGAACTTGTTATAGTCGTATCTAGACGTATATCATTCCAACTGGACGTGCTCCACACCATTCCCTCCACCAGCTTGAACAGTCCCCTGGCGACATGCAGGGTGCACGGATTCGTGAGTTTGTCTCCTTACCCGTACACGTCCGTCCACTCGATACATTTTGAAACGAGACTCGTCCTACCAGGCAACACGTTTCCAGTCAAATGTCGGTGTCGACGGGCCCAGGCGAGGCGTAAAGCGTTGTGTCGTGCAGTCATCAAGGGTACACGAGTGGGCCTCCGGCTCCGAAAGCCCATATCGATGATGTTTCCTTGAATGGTTCACACGGCGACACTTGTTGATGGCCAACACCGAAATCTGCGGCAATTTGCCGAAGGTTTGCACTTCTGTCACGGTGAACGATTCTCTGCAGTTGTCGTTGGTCCCCTCCTTCTAGGATGTTTTTCGGGCCACAGTGATGCCGGAGATTTGATGTTTCACCAGATTCACGATATTGACGGTCGTCCGGAAAAATCCCCACTTCATCGCTACCTCGGAGATGCTGTCTCGCATCGCTCGTGCGTCGACTATAACACCACGTTCAAAGTCGCTTTAATCTTGATAACCTGCCATTGTAGCAGTAGTAACCGATGTAACAATTGCGCCAAACACTTGTTGTCTTATATTGGCGCTATCGACCGCAGCGCCGTATTCTGCCTGTTTACGTACCTCTGTATTTGAATACGCATGCCTACGCCAGTTTCTTCGGCGCTTCATTCCACATTGGAGTAAACAAACCGCGCAGTACGTTCAGATAGGTATTGACGCTTAGAGAATGCACGTAGACTCATGTTGGTGTAACGGGGTGAGGAGAACTGATGGAATGTGATTGTGGAGACTATCGTGCCTCCGGCAATCATTTAAGGCGTAGCTGTAGGATAGTGTGATAATACGTTCTGTAGGCACGGAAAAAGCAATCATCCAGAGGCTGAATTTGTCCAGTGGTTCAAGATGGTATGAACTGCAATGTCACACACTTTTCACGAGGGGTAGTTTTCAGTAAATGCTCCTACTATAGCTGCAATTCTCTTACGCCCATTTTCCCACTCTTGCTTGCTCTGACATAAATATTTCCTACTGCCCTTTGCAAGATTAAGCACACAAGAAAGAATCGTAGTGGGCAGAGTACCTTCAGCTTCTCGCAGCACGGTAAATAAGTTTCCAGCCAGATTAACAATCAGCATTAATTATATACGAATGCATTACGGAATTCATGTTAATTGATCTCGTTACAACTTTTCAGGAACCTTTAATTTTCAGGGTATCTTTAGAAAGATTTACGAGCTGAGTGTGAGCGTCGCCTGCCATGTCCAGTACGCAGGTTCTTCCCTTCTTGCCCCCGCCCCCCGCCCCCCGCCGCAGACTGAACTGTGCAGCGTGCGGTGCGCGCGTGCTGCCGCCTCCCCTCACTCTCCAGGAGATCCGCCCCCGGGCAGGAGGGCGAGCAGGTGCGTGTCGTCACGCCCCGCTCTAGACGTTCTGTGGAGCCAGCATTCGGGTGCGTGCAACAGGATTCCTCTCCGGTCGACACACAGCAGTGGCCGCTGCAGCCGCCGCGCGTCAGTGGGGCGAGCAGCCCACACGCAGAAGGGCGGCGGCAGGATCCCACAGTCATTAAACTTTGTCCGAAACTGTTATCTCGGCTAAAAGCTACATACCAATAGACGTCCTAAAACGAGGGAAATTTCGTAACGCGGCCATAGCTCTCGAAGAAATTTGTCGCGATATGGGACACAGGGAGGGACACGATTCGACTGATCAATAGAACGGACGTATGCAACATACAGGTTTCTAACTCCACGACAGCGGAATGGAAACCGTTTACCAAAACAAAGCGACATTCGACAACGTGGATCGTGCCACACACAAGTCAGATTATTTTTGGTGCTGAATTAAAGGAAAACTCGCAGTATCTGTTATACTTGTGGAACGAACACGAAAAAGTAACTAGGCATTCTAAATACACGCTTACGTACGCGAATTTCCTCAATATTCCAATATATGAAGGTTTTTTATGTGATTTCTACAAAACTGTCATGTAAGAAATTACTCAGTGGACAGTTTCTTCCGTATTTACTTACAAAAAGCTGAAATGTAAATGTGTTGTAATGTATATCGTTACTTTTAAAATGAGTTTGTTTTCTGTTATTACGTGAAACTGTTCAATGCTAAATGCGAATATGGAATCGATGGGCTCGAAAGCCACGGAAGATCTCGACAGCTCTACGCGAATGGCGCCCGAGACGACAGACTTATCGTTCTCTCGGCCCTGCAGGTTCGCGCATCCTCGTCACGTGCCTCGGCTTAGGGAATGCGCTCGTCTGCAACGAGACAAGTGACGGCACTATTATCTTGTCCTCTTTTTTTCAATATCACAGAGTGGCCCATCGCCCTCGTTAATTTGGTAGGCCGTTTGCTACGAAAAAGTAATGACAAGGTTGCAGAATAGGTGTCTGGGACACGGTGGGCATTTGCCACTTTTAGAGCCCGCATGTGCCCACGCCGTTGTCGGAGGAGGAGCGCACAGTGCGGCAGGCACAGCCCCGACTGCCGCCGTGGACGGGGCTGCAGGAGGCTCCGAGAGGTGCGAGAGAGAGCGAGAGAGAGTGTGAGTGGTTGGGGGGGGGGGGGGGGGGGAGAGCCGCTGCAACTGCATTCGTCGCCCTCACACGGGCCCTGCACGTGCCGTCACCGTGTAGCCTACCACCGTGTATACGATTCCACTAGCCGTAGTCTTGAATAACTCCAAAGCGCACCCTCCAGTGAAAACTTGTCACAGTACAAAATCAAACTATATTACATTTCCTACAAAAAAGGTACTATTCATTTTTTTCTCTAGAAGTAATGGTTTGCACGAAGAGAGCTCGAGGATGTTCAAAAACTCGCTCGACGCGCATGCGCTGTAGCTCACGCAGTTTTTGTAGGCCAATCTGAGGTAGTTTCCCGACTTGATAGACCATGTGTCCCGTATCAAACTGTCCGCCTCAACTTGCTACCTCAATACGCTACCCCGCCCTCCCCTCCTCCCCTCCCTCCACAATAGCAACCATTCACGTACCTGCAACTAGTGCGTTTTCGTTGCATTTCACAATGTTATACTTGAGATTTAATCTACCTGACTGATTCAAACAGTATCTGCACTTTACGGGAACGTTTCTCTATCCATCCGCAATAGCTGCAGTTTCTGAGCGGTGCGGTCCGTTAAGTAACGGTTTAACTTCTCCCGAGCAGGCCTAACTCGCTGCGGTATAAAGAAACTGTGCCGTACAACCGGCCAGTCACGACTCAAACAACACATCTATTGTCGCAATCTGACGTCGATAAGGGAAAAAAATTTCATGAACGGCATACATCGCAACGGAAAGATGTCAGGCGTAGTATAAGAATGTGAAAAGTTATGAACACGAAAACAGAAATCAGACCCTAATAATGTTTAAACTGTAGTAATGGGGAACTAACAATCGTTCACTGTGCTGTTGGACGTGCATCCACAATAGTATTCCTTTGAATGATGATGCATTTCTAAAGATTTGAGTATGCATGATTTACAATTTCGTACTAACCACCTCTTGATAATACTACACTTGAAATACATTGTGTGACATGAATGAATACACTTTTGTCGAATCAGCCACAGCGTCAGACCACACAGCATCCGTCCTCATAACCTACCTTGTAACCTGAAATTAATGGCATTAGAATGGGATATTGCATTTCATGGTATGATCCATGGACCTCGCCGTTGGTGGGGAGGCTTGCGTGCTTCAGCGATACAGATAGCCGTACCGTAGGTGCAACCACAACGGAGGGGTATCTGTTACGAGGCCAGTCAAACGTGTGGTTCCTGAAGAGGGTCAGCAGCCTTTACAGTAGTTGCAGGGGCAACAGTCTGGATGATTGACTGATCTGGCCTTGTAACACTAACCAAAACGGCCTTGCTGTGCTGGTACTGCGAATGGCTCAAAGCAAGGGGAAACTACAGCCGTAATTTTTCCCGAAGGCATGCAGCTTTACTGTATGGTTAAATGATGATGGCGTCCTCTTGGATAAAATATTCCGGAGGTAAAATAGTCCCCCATTCGGATCTCCAGGCGGGGACTACTCAGGAGGACGTCGTTATCAGGAGAAAGAAAACTGGCGTTCTACGAATCGGAGCGTGGAATGTCAGATACCTTAATCGAGCAGGTAGGATAGAAAATTTAAAAAGGGAAATGGATAGGTTAAAGTTAGATATAGTAGGAATTAGTGAAGTTCGCTGGCAGGAGGAACAAGACCTTTGGCCAGGTGAATACAGGGTTATAAATACAAAATCAAATAGAGGTAATGCAGGAGTCGGTTTAATAATGAATAAAAAAATAGGAGTGCGGGTAAGCTACTACAAACAGAATAGTGAACGCATTATTGTGGCCAAGATAGACACGAAGACCACGGCTACTACAGTAGTACAAGTTTACATGCCAACTAGCTCTGCAGATGACGAAGAAATTGAAGAAATGTATGATGAAATAAAAGAAATTATTCAGATAGTGAAGGGAGACGAAAATTTAATAGTCATGAATGACTGGAATTCGGTAGTAGGAAAAGGGAGAGAAGGAACCGAAGTAGGTGACTATGGATTGGGGCTAAGAAATGAAAGAGGAAGCCGCCTGATAGAGTTTTGCACAGAGCACAACTTAATCATAGCTAACACATGGCTCAAGAATCATAAAAGAAATTTGTATACATGGAAGAAGCCTGGAGATACTGACAGGTTTCTGATAGATTATATAATGGTAAGACAGAGATTAAGGAACCAGGTTTTAAATTGTAAGACATTTCCAGGGGCAGATGTGGACTCTGACCACAAGCTATAGGTTATGAACTGCAGATTGAAACTGAAGAAACTGCAAAAAGGTGGGAATTTAAGGAGATGGAACCTGGATAAACTGAAAGAACCAGAGGTTGTACAGAGTTTCAGGGAGAGCATAAGGGAACAATTGAAAGGAATGGGGGAAAGAAATACAGTAGAAGAAGAATGGGTAGCTTTGAGAGATGAAGTAGTGAAGCCAGCAGAGGATCTAGTAGGTAAAAAGACGAGGGCTAGTAGAAACCCTTGGGTAACAGAAGAAATATTGAATTTATTTGATGAAAGGAGAAAATACAAAAATGCAGTAAATGAAGCAGGCAAAAAGGAATACAAACGTCTCAAAAATGAGATCGACAGAAAGTGCAAAATGGCTAAGCAGGGATGGCTAGAGGACAAATGTAAAGATGTAGAGGCTTATCTCCCTAGGAGTAAGATAGATACTGCCTACAGGAAAATTAAAGAGACCTTTGGAGAAAACAGAACCACTTGCATGAATATCAAGAGCTCAGAAGTAAATCCAGTTCTAAGCAAAGAAGGGAAAGCAGAAAGGTGGAAGGAGTATATAGAGTGTCTATACAAGGGCAATTTACTTGAGGACAATATTATGGAAATGGAAGAGGCTGTAGATGAAGATGAAATGGGAGATACGATACTGCGTGAAGAGACCTGAGACAAAACAAGGCTCCGGGAGTATACAACATTCCATTAGAACTACTGACAGCCTTGGGAGAGCCAGTCCTGACAAAACTCTACCATCTGGTGAGCAAGATGTATGAGACAGGCGAAATACCCTCAGACTTCAAGAAGAATATAATAATACAAATCCCAAAGAAAGCAGGTGCTGACAGTTGTGAAAATTACCGAACTTTCAGTTAAATAAGTGACGGATGCAAAATACTAACGCTAATTCCTTAAAGACGAATGGGAAAACTGGTTGAAACCGACCTCAGGGAAGATCAGTTTGGATTCCGTAGAAATATTGGAACACGTGAGGCAATACTGACCATACGACTTTTCTTAGAAGCTAGATTAAGGAAAGGCAAACCTACGTTTCTAGCATTTGTAGACTTAGAGAAAGCTTTTGACAATGTTGACAGGAATACTCTCTTTCAAATTCTGAAGGTGGCAGGGGTAAAATACAGGGAGCGAAAGGCTATTTACAATTTGTACAGAAACCAGATGGCAGTTATAAGAGTCGAGGGACATGAAAGGGAAGCAGTGGTTGGGAAAGGAGTAAGACAGGGTTGTAGCCTATCCCCGATGTTATTTAATCTGTATATTGAGCAAGCAGTGAAGGAAGCAAAAGAAAAATTCGGAGTAGGTATTAAAATCCATGGAGAAGAAATTAAAACTTTGAGGTTCGCCGATGACATTGTAATTCTGTCAGAGACAGCAAAGGACTTGGAAGAGCAGTTGAACGGAATAGACAGTGTCTTGAAAGG
Organism: Schistocerca nitens; assembly: GCF_023898315.1. NCBI lineage: Eukaryota > Metazoa > Arthropoda > Insecta > Orthoptera > Acrididae > Schistocerca > Schistocerca nitens. The sequence continues at coordinate 634,057,728 of NC_064620.1, read as the reverse complement.
AGGGTATAAGATGAACATCAACAAAAGCAAAACGAGGATAATAGAATGTAGTCGAATTAAGTCGGGTGATGCTGAGGGAATTAGATTAGGAAATGAGACACTTAAAGTAGCAAAGGAGTTTTGCTATTTGGGGAGAAAAATAGCTGATGATGGTTGAAGTAGAGAGGATATAAAATGTAGACTGGCAATGGCAAGGAAAGCGTTTCTGAAGAAGAGAAATTTGTTAACATCGAGTATAGATTTAAGTGTCAGGAAGTCATTTCTGAAAGTATTTGTATAGAGCGTAGCCATCTATGGAAGTGAAACATGGACGATAACTAGTTTGGACAAGAAGAGAGACATTGTTTCTCTTACATTTGCATGTATGCTGAAGATTAGATGGGTAGATCATATAACTAATGAGGAGGTATTGAATAGGATTGGGGAGAAGAGAAGTTTGTGGCACAACTTGACTAGAAGAAGGGATCGGTTGGTAGGACATGTTCTGAGGCATCAAGGGATGACCAATTTAGTATTGGAGGGCAGCGTGGAGGGTAAAAATCGTAGAGGGAGACCAAGAGATGAATACACTAAACAGATTCAGAAGGATGCAGGTTGCAGTAGGTACTGGGAGATGAAGAAGCTTGCACAGGATAGAGTAGCATGGAGAGCTGCATCAAACCAGTCTCAGGACTGAAAACCACGACAACAACAATATGCGATCACCCACAAATAGGGAAATGACTTAGGAAAGTAGAAATGGAATATTGTAGCTGAATTTAGATTGCATAACTGACCAAAAATCGTAAAAACACTGAAGCCCGTGAGCTCCTAACATCACGAAGACACGTGATTGGACAAGTCGAGGGTAATACCGCCATACGAAAGACGACTCACAGCAAATCATTAATTAAACGAAACGGAGAGAAAGAATGATTGAAATGCTTATATCATGTTAAGGATTCTGTGACAAGAGTTCGATTCTGTAACCAGGCGCGCATCTACTGACCTAGAAAGTGACGAGGCGTTAGCAACATCGCGCATATGAATACATAAGAGTAATTCGTTTCCGCGATTAATAGAAAGTTAAGCAGAACCAAGCCAATGAAAATCTGCCAGTGGCATGTGAACATTTCACGAGTGATTTAACAGTATGCCTTTGCATACGAACAATATCTTCGAATATCGCTATAAGTGGAAAAATCTCACCGAGTAAACTACGGCATGCCTAAGCGCTGATTGGCCATTTCCCCAAAAACGCGCGAGCAAAAGTTCCCCAAGTGTCTCTCTCTCTCTCTCTCTCTCTCTCACACACACACACACACACACACACACACACAGAGAGAGAGAGAGAGAGAGAGAGAGAGAGAGAGAGAGAGAGAGAGAGAAACTGTCTGCTAGCTACAGGAACATCTTTGCAAAGTATTTGCAGACATTACTGCACAAGATAAAGAAAGAATACAAGAGAAATTTGATAGTCGCCACATAACAGGCAGCTTTCAAGTTATTCTCATTAGAGGAATCTGTCATCCAGCTCAGCAACATATGTTGCCCCTGTCATTCTGCCACCGTTCCTCTGTTATACGTGATTTGCTGTTCCTTCCGCTGTGTGACTCGTCCCAGCTCTTGTGTTTGTCAGTGCACTTGTGGTTGTTATAGAAGTGCTGTCACTTTATGGCTAGACTCCCTGGTTTTTAGGTGAAATGATAATTTTCTCTTTATTGGCTAGTAAGAAAGTCCTAAAGCTGTGTTTTCAGCGGGCCACCTCGATAATGGGCCAAGGTAAGCGAACGTGATGCTTTCTTCGTTGGCCGACTGATCGCAGACATTCTAAGCAGTGAGCTGTCGGCATCAGTTTCTGTGTGTATGTTTCGATGGATTCACAGTGAGTATCGATGTGCTGTTCTTGATGTAAATCACTGACACGTCGAGGCTCCTAAGATCGTCCTCAAACGGCTGTGTTGTGGGGTCTGAACGGGCTTTGGGGGTTGAGTTGCACAAGGTACGCCACGAGGAGGAACATGCAGAATGCAGGATGGCTGGTAGGGTCGTTCCTCGATATAAGTACAGCTCGGTGTGGGCCTTTAGACGTGTAACGGTGAACAGTAAGTAGATGTGATGCAGTAGTTCTGTTGTTGTGAAGGTGCGACTTGAAAAACAAAGGTACTTAATTTATTCTGAACAAGCAAGTTCGACATTTCTCATCATTAAGATATCTCATAGATCCAGATGACGCCAGGTGAAAATGATGACTTTAGTTGTAAAGTGGGTGCTTATTCTAGAATTGAGAACAACTGTGTAAGTTGAAATGACAAGTTTAATGTCGCAAATTTTAGCACAAAAATTACAGCTTTTACACAGTTTTCAACTCGACAACATATAAACAGCGCAATGGATAATGTATATCGCGAACATAAAAAAGTGAGCTAATCCTATACACGACACTATTAAATATTAACTCTCTGAAAGAACATTTAACCTAAGCACAATAATATACAAGTTTAATTGAAAGTTTCTTTACAAACTTGCTCCTACACATACGTTATGATGTTGGTCAGTACTACGAAAATCGTCCGATTCCGGTTGAAAGTTCGGTACAATTTAGGATGACAATCAAGTCTATGGTGGATGGTTAGTTATGTGACAAATCTGAGCGCAAGGTTACCCAAGTGGACTCAACCTGGTGAACCAACAAAGTTTACGCCTCTGGACGTGGTATTCACCTTAAGCTGCGACGAGCTGCCGACTGCAAGGCCGCTCTCTCCCACTGAAGTTCCTACAAAACTAATCTGGCCTTTGCTGAACCTTCCAGCAGAAACTTTCCCTATGTTTCTCGTTATGCGAGAAAACACGTAGTCATTCCTAGTGTCTGAAGATGGCGATATACACGCACATGGTTGGAGCAGTGTGCAAATTATAGTGCACTCTCAGTTCTCGCAAGAACAATTAACTAATTTGGCTGGTTCGTTTGTCCACAGTTGGAGCTAAACGTTGCTACAGCTAACTTCTAGTCGGACTGTGAATGCAGTGTCCACACAAATTTCTTCTCTGTACCGTACAGAGTGTTAAACACTCCATTCTGGACTTGACGCCTCTTCAGAGAAGAGTCCCCAAAAATTCCTCTCTCGTCTTACTCGTAACTGAACTGCCTCCCCCCACCTGGGTTCATTCGCTCTTCACGTCACGGCCTTTTTCGACCAATAGGAGCATTCTTCTTATTTTGTGGAAACTCTCTTCTATCAAACCGCGTCGAAACTTCAGTATTTTTCTCCTTCCTAGTGCATTTCCGCCAGTCGGATGTTTTGTGCCCATTCCAGACGTCTAAAGTACATTGACCTTTCCGTGTGTTGCACTCGCTGGAGACGTGATCGAAATGCATTACCAGTTTTTGTTCATATCCCATTGGAATTCCGAAACGCAGCTTTCTAAAGCTTTTTCTCTGTCCTTTGTGCAGATGTGCCCCCACATGCGGTTCTGCCTCCTGAATCACCTGGTCGGGGTCGCTGATCTTCCCCCTGCCACCCCTTTAAGTGGTTTCCGTCGTAACCCCTGCAGTGCGCTTTTGCTACGTCGTTGTCCGCCTTTCTTTTCAAACTAAAAACGACCCGCATTGCCTGTTCCACCTCCTGCTCAAAGACATGCATTGTATAGGAACGGTGTGTTAATTACGATCGATTGACTGTCATCCCTTTTTGCATTACATACTGATAGGGAAATGTTCTCATAACCGCCGAATTACGTTAGGTGTCACATTCACCTTCTCATCGCGATGTATAAAGCTCTAATATAAGGTGCAAATCTGACCCTTTATTCTGCCACCTTACATAGTCTACTCAGCGTTCAGGTGAGTGTGGTCGGCCGTCACCTAGTATTGTATCTTTTCGAGCTGTCTCTGAAGCCGCCAGCTTACTGCATTCATACAGCATTTGCTTCTCAAAATCGCCTTATCATCTGCAAACTTTGCTAGAACCACTTGGGGTAGCACTGGTAAATCGTTGACACAGGGTATGAAGAGCAGGGGCTGGAGGACAGACCTCTAAGGGATTCCTTCCACGAGTTGTTGCATGCTGGAATGTTGATCGCATGCTGGAATGTTGATCTTCAGTGACGGAGTGCCTGTCTTGTAGCCACCTGTCAAAGATTTTGGCGTGGTAGGTGGGGACGGTCCTCTGCATGTGAAGCCTCGTTAGTAGTCTTTCATTCCGAAGTCAATCATATGCCTTTTCGATATCCGCAGGTGGAATTGCCCTTTTTACGTTTGACACCTTCGAAGCCAGCAAACGATTTATTGGACGACCTACGAACCTTGTATTGCCACATACCGTACTTACTGTTACTAGAACGATGGTAACACTCCAGAGCTCGGTAAAACCACACTCCATAGTGAGAGCCTAGTGGTTCACACCACCTACCCAGCGAGGTGGCGCAGTGGTTAGACACTGGACTCGCATTCGGGAGGACGACGGTTCAATCCCGCGTCCGGCCATCCTGATTTAGGTTTTCCGTGATTTCCCTAAATCGCTCCAGGCAAATGCCGGGATGGTTCCTTTCAAAGGGCACGGCCGACTTCCTTCCCCATCCTTCCCTAATCCGATGAGACCGATGACCTTGCTGTCTGGTCTCCTTCCCCAAACCAACCAACCAACCAACCAACCACACCAACTGCGCAACTTTTACCTATTACACATACGAACTCCTGAACTGTCCAGAGCTGGCCTTATTGCCAGTGGCAAAACTCTGCTACTATCGGCAGACATACGGTTTTCACTTGTGCACCGGCTCAACACGTCCGCAGGCCTTATTCTAGAAGTGTAACAATTTTAAGCTGAGAAGTGCTATTCCATTATTCCTCCATTGTTTGTATTTAAAAAAGGCAAATTATTACCTCACGTGTCGTAAGTGGCAGAATAATGACGAAGAAGTGTTTCAATAAAAGATAGTATATAATAACGAACTTTTATACCAAGTATTTGTATTCTAAAGATATTTTTTAACAAATGATGTTATGTAATCTTTGTAAAAATATGTACTTGAAAAAGTGTTGTGTGTCCATTTCGCTTTGGCAGAAGTTTGTTCTGGAGAAACACGTATGGCTGTGATGTAAGCATTTTGTATGGCACGAGAACCGAAGTTATTTATAGATGAGTGGGAGAATCTGTATGTACTCTTCTCAAAGTATTCATGAAAATTTAAATTTTCTGGTTAATGTATTAAAACAAAAACTTGAAGCGAGAATGGAAACTCTCAAACGAATATGTTGTTCTCCAAATAGTTGGTGACAGCGATGCATTTTCCGCGTCCTTATGATTTTCTATGCGGTAAACAGCAAATGACAATGGATCTTTTGGCACTATGCTGACTACACCACAAAACTCGTCTTACTTCTTCATGTTTCAAGTAATGTCAGGGAGGAACAGTAATGAAACCTCCTCCCTCTTTCATACGTGCTTCACCTGATTTTTAATTGTATTTTCTACCGATTTCCCACGAGCATACACGAACGTCATCACTTCCGGCTGCCCGACAGCTCCCACCGTGTTCACTACGAGGGTCGTTCAATACGCATGGCCCTCACCTTTTTTTTCTCAGAAAATATTTGTTGTTAAGAGTCAGAATTTGGTGACACAATACATCAACATGTCCTATTTTTCTACGTACTACATCGCGTTCTATGGCCGTACGTCAACGATGTGGAAGAGCCTGTATTCCCTGCTGTTAAAAGCTCTTGTCCTGTAGGCGTAGCCATGTTTTCACTGCTGACTGACACTCATCATTTTCTGTGTACGTTCCCCGTTGAGAATCTTTAACGACCCAAAGAGATGGGTGCCAGGTCTGGACTGTAGTGTGAATGAGGCAATGACGTCCAACCCAAGTTGGCGATGTGTTCCCGGGTTCTCAGATTTGTGTGCAGGCCGGTATTATCGTGTGGAGCACGATTTATGCTGGATACTTGTCCGATCGAACACGTCGGAATCGCTCTCGAGTTTATTCAGAGTCTTCGAGTATTGCCTCTGAACTGATGGTCGATCCTCTTGGCATCACAATCCCAGAAGACTGTGACCATGACTTTGCGGCAGAGGGGGTTGTCTTGTATTTCTTGTTTTGTGGTAAATGAGAATGAAGACACTTCATGGGCTGCTTTTTTATTTCCGACGTAAAGTGGTGCACCCAGCTTTCATCCCCGTAACGGTCCGTGACAGAAAGGGTTCTCCGTCGGCCTCAGAACATTCCAACAATTCAGATGAAGGTGCCTTACTTTGAATCTTGTGGTCCGCTGTGAGTATTCGTGGAACTCATCTTGAGCACCTCTTTGAATATCCGAAAGTGTCGATCATTGCAGGCGCCCTTCCGATGCTGACCGACAACTGTAGAGCCAATTGTCGAGTTGCGATGCGCCGGTCGGCACGAATAACGGCATCAGCACGATTCAGCACGTCTGGAGCAGTGGCTGTGGCAGGACGTCCCGAGCGCGGCTGATCGTGGAGCCCTGTTTCTGTATTTCCTGGGGCTGTGACTTTCTTTACCCATCGCCCAACTGCACTCCTATGGACTGCAGCATCGCCGTACACTGCACACAAACGTTTATGGATGTTCATCACGGTTTCTTTTTCTGCACACAAGAATTCAATAAGAGCACGCTGCTTGTAAAGTGAGTCGTATGTAGACCCATTTTTATGCTATATTAAGGCTCTGCCATCTGCCAGAACGGTTCAAAACTTCACCGGCGCATAGAACAGACATCAAATGTGAAGCACAAACATGGACGTTTGTCTCTGTATATTAATGCCTTTTTTTTTAAAAAAAATGTAGGGCATTATTTATTGAACGACCATCGTAATAGACATCAGTTTCCTATTATTATTGTAGAAGTAGTACTAGTTGTAGTAGTTGCTGTTGTTTTCAACTCGACGACTGATTTGATGCAGCTGTCCTCGCTTCTCTATCCTGTGCAAGCCTCTTCACCTCCAAATATCTGCTGCAGCGAACGTCATTTTGATCCTGCTTACCGTACTCGTCTCTCGATTCCTTTGTACATTACTTTTACAGTATTTTCTACCTTCAGTGCCACTATCGTACACCCGTGAAAGCATTAGGCTACTTTCTCGGTGCCAGAACTCAGCTATGCCGCCAGCTACGAGTCACGTTGTCTGGCGAGTAGGACGAGGCGGGCTGGGCCAGCGGCCGCTCGCCCCCCGCCGCTGCCCCTCTGGGTCCGCAGCCGCGGCGGCCCCGGCAGCAGGGCGCCACTGTCGGCCGCTGCGCGCGCGCCCCCCTCCCTCGGGCCTCGCACTCAGGACTTCTGCTTGCGGCGGCTGCCCCACCCCTCCCTAACTGGGCCCACCGTCAAAATTTCCAATTATAATACGCCGTATTATACGGCACATTCTTGTGACGAACACAATACGGTGATAACTCGATAGTCGCTCCCCGCCGTGGGCCAGCCAGCAGCGGTGGCACGCGCCGGCTGATTCGGCTGGTCGACACGTGGGTGTCGATACAATGGCCGGACGTCTAAACTTCATTCCGTACACCGTACAGGGTACCCAGGACAAATGTTCCATTATGTCCCCGTGCTCGTCGTCAAATGTGGGGTGTCTGGGAAGCGTACTTACTCGGATCGCTAGATAACATTCACACTAATCGTATTAATGAGTTTTATTACAAAACGAAACGAGACAATTGGAACTTGCTATTTACGTCCAATAGTAGGAGAGGAAGCAGCAGCGCTATAATTACCAAACACACACAGCTCGTGTGAAACACTGTTTATTAGCTTGCACAATTTAAATACAATAAGCAGATAAATTTAACAATCTTACAGGAGCACATTAAAAATTTTCTTAAGCCCCCGTTAAAATCTGCTTAACAAATGCATAAGCCATTAAGAAAATTTCTTTTGGTGTAAATACTTAATATGGCCAAAGTGTGAACCCGCAATGACTTCTCTTTTGCAATAGAAATTCGTACCGAGGTGTAACATTAAGGCCTAAGATAAAGCACGCAAGTAACAATAAAACAACTTCTAAAACTTAAACGTTCGGCAATGAAGACACCGGGCACACTAACTTGTGACTAAGGAAAAATCCAGTTGATGCCAGTACAGGTAGGCACTAATTAAATAACAAATAATTAATAAAAAACAGCGCCTCGGCATCTAAACATTCCCTGAGAACATAGCACAGGAAACCCTCCTTTATAAAAATTAAACTTCACAATCAGCGTACAAGGTACAAGTAGATACAAGTGCCTGATAAGGGAATACAGAATTACTGAGGCGCAGCCTCCAGCAACCTGATCGGACACTAATTACAGAGTAAAATCCAGTTTTACAGGTTTAAATTCACATTTCGAGCGAAAGGTGCATCCGCCAAAGCGGCAGACGAACGAAATGGTTCAAATGTCTCTGAGCACTATGGGTCATCAGTCCCCTAGAACTTAGAACTACTTAAACCCGAGTAACCTAAGTACATGACACACATCCGTGCGCGAGGCAGCATTCGAAGCTGCGACCGTAGCGGTCGCGCGGTTCCAGACCGTAGAGCCTAGAACCGCTCGGCCAGTCCGGCCGGCGGCGGACGAACGAGCTACAAAGCTGAACAACCTGACAGAGCCAGCAACAAAGGGAACAGCAGTACTCAACTTAAGGACGAGACCGAGACAGAAGGCCAGGAACACGGAGCCCGGTCTAACGAACCACAGTTCCACTTGCAACGGCCAAGTCCTCAAGCCCTGGTTCCACGTCCGACCGTACCGGACGAAATACACTTAGCTCCATCCAATCGAAATGTAAATCAACTACAACAACACACTTACAATTTCACGTTCATGTTACATAAGAGAATAACACATAACATCAAAACAGGAAGTCTCGCCAAAATTTTCTTTAAACTCAACACTTAAAAATTCAGTTAAACACTGCAATACATGCGTAAATAAGATGTTCCTCGAAACGTGATAATAACAGCTGAGTATTGTTTAAACGGGCAAGAGCTCATCAGAACTATACTTTCATGGACTCTGATGTAGTTTTACGAGACATCATAGTATTTCGTTACTTGTAAACTAAGATGCAAATTTTGGTACGTAACCAAGGTTACCACAATTTTTCATGTACCATCACTCACTAATGAGGAGCTCACCGGGTTTCCCCACACATAGCTGCACATCCTTCAGCAAGTGGCGGGAAACTAAGATGGAATGCCCAAGCTCCGTTATCGTGGCACGTGTGACATAACCGACTCGTCACTAAAGACGACATTAGTTAACCATATACAAGCACACAATTGCGCCTGTGTGAATCGAACACACACCATACACCCAGGCGAACAGTAATGCCAGGCGACGCTCCGGCAAGTTGTTCTTCTCAAGACGCACTGCGTGGCGACAAAAGCCAAACCCCTCTCCTCGTGCCGGCAGCCAAAGCCTTTCCGCCGCCTCCGGCCGCAGCACTCCAGTGACACAACGCGCACCGAGCGTAAGGGTGAGGCCCCCGACCGTGTTGCAGCCGCAACCGACAGGCCACGCAGTCAGCCCCGCTGCCTCGACGCTGCACACTTAAATAGCCGAACCCTCTACGAACAACAGACTCGTGGCCGGACCAAGCGAAATCGATGACGAAGATGAGGTACTGGCGCCACCAATATTTACTTTAAAAATCACTCTGATGTGTCGCAAGCAAAGGGCGGCATACGAAATAATGACTCTTCGTTAGTATAAACAATCACAAGTCGCTGCTACATAGTGAGGACATGCGAAGTAACTAGTCCTGACGCTTGTATCAGGTCCCTAGTCTCGAAGCTGCTGTTCAACTGGGCCGTCGCCACTCACCCGCGGCGCTTATGTTCTCCTCAGACAGGGGCCGCTGGTGTCGCGTTGTCGTCCTGGAGATGGTCCGGTCAGCTGACGTCTTCTCACGGCCACCTCTTCTCTACCGTTCCCGACCGTCGTGCCGGCGCTTGACTTTACGCCGTACCAGGGACGACATTCTGGGATTGACGGGAACAATCATTCGAAGCAATAAGCCTCGTAAACGTACCTTAAGAGCTACTAGCATTTCTTCATCTTCGATTCCGTGAAACAAATCTCTTTCGTTGCAAGCTATAAGCCTAACATATGTTGGGAGTAGGTACTATGGCCAAAATAAGAGAAAAATTCCAGTAAACGTGGGCGTATCTCGAGAGCTATGAGCACATCCGTCAGTAAAAGAGTTGTGATTCAGAGTAGCGAAGATGAACGAGTGCTCATAGCTGTTAAAATATATACTTTATAGCCCACTAGTGGACATTTTTTGCTTGTTTTGGTCCTTACTACCACCCCTCAATATATGGAAAGCAAAGAGTAGAGGAGATATGTTCCACAGTACCGAAGAGGGACAGGTGCTTATAACTCTTAAGGGATGCATCTTCGAGGCCAAGTTTACCGGACTTTTTTTGCTTCGAATTATCGTTGCTGCCATACCCCTGAATACTGTAGTGGTAAATATCTGACTGGCGGCCGTCCCGTATCCACAACGGATCAACGGAGATATTATACAATAAATCGTACGGCCACAGATATTCAAGTGAAGCCGGGCCTGGTCGCTACTGTTATACAAATCCAGCTTAGCTACTAAAGAAATTGTTACCAGCCCTAAGTCAGACTCGTGCACACCGAATATAGGACCAAGAGGGATTTTACTGGTCTATTGGCGATACGGACAGAGCTTCTTATATCGTAGTAGTTTGTCTCTCTCCTCTAGTTTTTGGCGTGCGCACCCCAAACAGAATCTGTTTCTATCGTCGAGTATGCCTACGTGATTCATTTGTCTCCGCACAGTCCGGTAGAGATGGCTCCCTGACGGGCCACATTCAAACCAGAAGCGATTTGGCTCACAGTGGACCGACGATCGCCGCGTGTGTATCTGCGCAGACGATGTGACGTCCATCCATCAAGCGCTTGTGTGGAAACAACGTCTCTACGGTACAGAAGATACTCTCGATCACTGGATCGGTGTGTGAATGGCAGATCGCACGGACTAAACGTGGTGGTGAGCCGCGAGCAAAGGGTAGCCTTCAGGTAACAAGGCTAGGTGGGAAGTCACGTGAGAATGGTGATCCTCACGCACTACACTACAGTCTTTGCAGCTGCAACGGAAGTCGTAGTAGTGGTGGGTGGGGGGAGGGTGGGGGGGGGGGAGAGCAGGCGGCATTCCGCCAGTCCCACGACACGCGACGAGCACCGCGGGTTGCCAAACCTGCAGCCCGCCACCGCAACACTTCCTGCTTACACAATGTTTGAGTTTCTGGCAGCTTTATGTTATCGCCATACACTGTGATCTTCTTTGTTGTCCTGTTTAGTGTTCCAGGAGTTATTTTATTCGTCATTTGATATTTGGTACTGGACAATGTCAAAAAGAAATTTGTCGGAAGTTACGCGTGGCTAAGTTCTGCGTCATTCTCCAGACCAAGGGATTGTTGTGCAGTGTTAGCCGAGAGAGATTCGGCGCGTGTCATGTCTCCACTTTGAGAGTGAGAAACCTAACACTGTCCTACTTCTCCCCGTTAAATGTGTAGTGGACGGACCTGCTGCAGCTCTCAAATTAAACGAAAACAGTAATGGGAAGATTGGTAAGGATATATTCGAGAAATAAAAGGAATCTGGCATGACATAGAAGCTTGAAGCTCTTCAGGAAAATACGTTATATCGATAAACGCATTACCAGTGTAAATCACGTTCCGTGAGGTCCGTCGTCATCTTTATGATTTTTATCGCAGAAAGGAAAATTCGGCACTCGGCAAGTTGTTGGTCGCCCTTATCGAAGCACAAAGTTTTTCCATTTCATAAATAATAACAGTGACTTTTACAGTGGTACTTCATAGCGATTAGAGTGATGTCAGTGGAGTTTATCCGTTATCACCAAAGAAATGAAGAATACACGGATTCAGTTGCATGTTTGGAGTGCGTAATTTACAACTACACACACCAAAAAAAGTTTTGCGCAACCTCAGATCCGAGAGTTTCGGAACCTGTACAGATAATTCGAATAGAGATCAACATCAACATCATTTCCGCCCTTTTTATTGCTCATGAAAACCACTCATTGCATGTTGTACCACCCACAGCGAGACCTTCAGAATTGGTGGTTCAGACTGCTGTACACACCGGTATCTCTAGTACCCAGTAGCACGTCCTCTTGCATTGATGCACGCCTGTATTCGCCGTGGCATATTACCCACAAGTTCATCAAGGCACTGTTGGTCCAGATTGTACCACTAATCAAAGACGATTTAGCGTAAATCCCTCAGAGTGTTTCGTCGGTAATGTCGTCCATAAACAGCCCTTTTCAGTCTATCCCAGGCATGTTCGATAGGGCTCATGTCTGGGGAACATGCTCGCCACTCTAGTCGAGTGATGTCGTTATCCTGAAGGAAGTCATTCACAAGATGTGCACGATGGGAGCGCGAATTGTCGTCCTTGAAGACGATTGCCTCGCCAATATGCTGCCGATATGGTTGCACTATGGAATTCATGCATCGTACAGCCGTTACGGCGCCTTCCATGACCACCAGCGGCGAAAGTCGGCCCCACATAATGCCACCCCAAAACAGCAGCGAACGTCCACCTTGCTGCACTCGTTGGTCTGTGTGTCTAAGGCGTTGAGCCTGACCGGGTTGCCTCCAAACACGTCTCCGACGATTGTCTGATTGAAGGCATATGCGACACTCATCGGTGAAGAGAACGTGATGCCAATCCTGAGTGTTCCATTCGGCATGTTGTTGGGCTCATCTGTACCGCGCTGCATGGTGTCGTGGTTGCAAAGTGGACCTCGTCATGGACGTCGGGAGTGAAGTTGCGCATCTTGCAGCCTACTGCGCACAGTTTGAGTCGTAACACGACGTCCTGTGGCAGCACGAAAAGCATTATTCAACATGGTGGCGTTGCTATCAAGGTTCCTCTGACCCATAATCTGTAGGCAGCACTTGGCCGGCCTGAGCGAGTCACGTCATCGAGAGTTCCTGTCCCTCTGTATCTCCTCCATGTCGTAACAACATCGCTGTGGTTCACTCTGGGACGCCTGGACACTTTCGTTTTTGAAAGCTCTTCCTGGCACAAAGTAACAATGCGGAACCGTGGTATTGACCGTCTAGACATGGTTGAACTGCAGACAACATGAGCCGCGTACTTCCTTCCTGGTGGAATGACCGGAACTGATCGGCTGTTGGACCCCTTCCGCCGGCCGCGGTGGTCTAGCGGTTCTAGGCGCTCAGTCCGGAACCGCGCGACTGCTACGGTCGCAGGTTCGAATCCTGCCTCGGGCATTGATGTGTGTGATGTCCTTAGGTTAGTTAGGTTTAAGTAGTTCTAAGTTCTAGGGGACTGATGACCACAGATGTTAAGTCCCATAGTGCTCAGAGCCATTTGAACCGTTTTTGGACCCCTTCCGTCTAATAGGCGCTGTACATGCATGGTTGTTTAGACAGTTGGGGGGTTTAGTGACATCTCTGAACAGTAAAAGGGACTGTGTCTGTGGTACAGTATCCACAGTCAATGTATATCTTCAGGAGTTCTGAGAAGCGGGGTTATGTAAAACTTTTATTTATGTGTGTATATCGAAAAAATACCGTCTACCTGCTGATATCGAACATATGTTTTGATCCTATTAGATATAGAGGTCTTCGGCCATTAGAGGAGGTGGCCAGTGATCAAAGTTGCTTGCTCAGGTCAGTCTGTACTGGAGCAAGACCATATCGAATATCAATCAAAAGAGAGCGTCCCTGTGTTGACCATTCATACAGTGTTTTTCTACTGTAACACATCGAGTCCGGCAGGCCAGCACAGACTGAGTCCTTTACCTCACCAATTTCCTGATTGAGAGAAGAGAGGGGATATGAGGAGAGTCAGTCGGTCTCCAGCCTTCAAGGTGAAAACATAAAATCTGATATTTCCGCCAATAAATTTGAATTTCCCGCCATTTTTTGAATTTGCTGTCAAAATTTCAATTTCCCGACATTTCCAGGGATGGGGTAGATGGGAGATGAGGGGACAGGGACACGTGCCAGCTGAGAAATACTCATGACTTCATCAGGGGGTGAGGTAGTTAATTGATAAATTTAATTAATTTTCATAACTATTTTGATATCAATTAGATATCAAAAGTGGCACGAATTCTCTTCGTGCCACTATTTACGGGTCTGAAGTTGACATATTACGTGCTCATATTATACACTATTTTTGACGTAGACTGCCACGTGTTCTGGAAGTGCCCGCCTGCCCCCACCCCCTGCCTCGCCTGCAACATCCCACAAGTAAGTGGGGTCCGGTTGTGACAGGGTTCGCGAATGTGACACTCAGTTCTGCACTGATTTTTGCAGCTGTCGTCCTTTTATTTTTCTTCACAACTGTCGTCAATGAGCGTCAACAGAATCCTACGCGTCGCCCAGTCTTCTGTCCCTCCTCGCACTACAGCGAGCTCCCCGCGGCGCCCCTCCGCCTTCCGCCTCTGCAGGTAGATCTGCCACCACTGCCACCTCCCCTCTGCCTGGTATCGTTTGGCCGCGCTCCCCACACACCACTGCCTCGCGGTACAACTCTCGCCTTCTCACTCTCTCCACTGGCCTTCTCACCAGAATCCACGAGGTGGGGAGGGCGTCGGTATCCCCCACCCCCGGCCCCTCTCACGCCTCCTGCTGCCGTGTCAGATCCTCACAGCTGAATTTCAGATGTTTAGCCGTCTCCCAGAAACTTCAGATATCACTTTGCAAAACTAAAGCACCACTTTGCTGGCGCTCACACACAGCCCCGCCGTTCCCGGAGTTACACAAACAGTTTACGACAAAAGAGAGGCAAGGAGAAATGGGGATATACTGGGTGGTCCATTGATCGTGACCGGGCCAAATATCTCACGAAATAAGCGTCAAACGAAAAAACTACAAAGAACGAAACTTGTCTAGCTTGAAGGGGGAAACCATATGGCGCTACGGTTGTCTCGCTAGATGCTGCCATAGGTCAAACGGATATAAACTGCGTTTTTTTAAATAGGAACCCCCATTTTTATTACAAATTTGTGTAGTACGTAAAGAAATATGAATGTTTTAGTTGGACCACTTTTTTCGCTTTGTGATAGATGGTGCTGTAATACTCAAAAACAAATGGCTCGCAATTTTAGACGAACAGTTCGTAACAGGTAGGTTTTTTAAATTAAAGTACAGAACGTAGGTACGTTTGAATATTTTATTTCGGTTGTTCCAATGTGATACATGTACCTCTGTGAAGATTTTCTGAGAACGCACTCTGTTACAGCGTGATTACCTGTAAATACCACGTTAATGCAATAAATGCTCAAAATGATGTCCGTCAACCTCAATGCATTTGGCACGTGTGACGACACTCCTCTCAACAGCGAGTAATTCGCCTTCCGTAATTTTCGCACATGCATTGACAATGCGCTGTCGCATGTTGCCAGGCGTTGTCGGTGGATCACTATAGCAAATATCCTTCAACTTTCCCCACAGAAAGAAATCCGGGGACGTCAAATCCGGTGAACGTGCGGGCCATGGTATGGTGCTTCGACGACCAATCCACCGGTCATGAAATATGTTATTCAATACCGCTTCAACCGCACGCAAGCTATGAGCCGGACATCAATAATGCAGTGAAACATCTTGTAGTAACATCGGTAGAACATTACGTAGGAAATCAGCGTACACTGCACCAATTAGATTGCCATCTATAAAATGGGGGCCAATTATCCTTCCTCCCATAATGCCGCACCATACATTAACCCGCCAAGGTCACTGATGTTCCACTTGTTGCAGCCATCGTGGATTTTCCGTTGCCCAACAGTGCATATTATGCTGGTTTAACAGCTGTTGATGAATGACGCTTCGTCGCTAAATAGAATGAGTGCAAAAGATCTGTCATCGTCCCGTGATTTCTCTTGTGCCCAGTGGCAGAACTGTACAAGATGTTCAAAGTCGTCACCATGCAATTCCTGGTGCATAGAAATATGGTACGGGTGCAATCGATGTTGTAGCATTCTCAACACCGATGTTTTTGAGATTCCCGATTCTCGCGCAATTTGTCTGCTACTGATGTGCGGATTAGCCGCGACAGCAGCTAAAACACCTACTTGGGCATCATCATTTGTTGCAGGTCGTGGTTGACCTTTGATGTGTGGCTGAACACTTCCTGTTTCCTTAAATAACGTAACTATCCGGCGAACGGTCCGGACACTTGGATGGTGTCGTCCAGGATACCGAGCAGCATACATAGCACACGCCCGTTGGGCATTTTCATCACAATAGCCATACATCAACACGATATCGACCTTTTCCGCAATTGGTAAACGGTCCATTTTAACACGGGTAGCCGGCCGCGGTGGTCTAGCGGTACTAGGTGCGCAGTCCGGAACCGCGCGACTGCTACGGTCGCAGGTTCGAATCCTGCCTCGGGCATGGATGTGTGTGATGTCCTTAGGGTAGTTAGGTTTAAGTAGTTCTAAGTTCTAGGGGACTGATGACCTCAGATGTTAAGTCCATAGTGCTCAGAGCCATTTGAACCATTTTAACACAGGTAATGTATAACGAAGCAAATACCGTCCGCACTGGAGGAATGTTACGTGATATCACGTACTTGTACGTTTGTGACTATTACAGTGCCCTGTATCACAAAGCGAAAAAAGTGGTCCAACTAAAAGATTCATATTTCTTTACGTACTACACGAATATGTAATAAAAACTGGGGGTTACTATTTAAAAAAAAAAAAAAAAAAAACGCAGTTGATATCCGTTTGACCTATGGCAGCACCATCTAGGGGGCCAACCATAGTGCCATCTGGTTTCCCCCTTCAAGCTAGACAAGTTTCGTTCTTTGTAGTTTTTTCGTTTGACGCTTATTTCGTGAGATATTTGGTCCGGTCACGATCAATGGTCCACCCTGTGTACGTGCATATGAAAAATCCTTCCCTCGAAAATTTCTCTCCTTCATACCTCCTCTATGTTACCACAGATGACATGTCACTGATCTCATCTATGCTAAGGTTTCAGTACAAGCCAAGTTCTTATTTGCTTCCACTGCCATGAATGGAGTGCATAAGTTCTGTTAAATTTCACTAACCTGCAGTCTTGTACAGTTGCCCCCGCGCAGCAAACAGCACGTAGTCGTGAACCCGTTATCCTGAGGCTGTAATAAACTCTTAGCGAGGAACTGATATTGTGTACAAAAAAATTAAATCTTCAGTTACTTTGTTTATACGGGATGCCACCTGCCTTTTCTTAGCAGAATACGAGAAACTGCACAATTACATTCTATTTTAGAGTCACAAATAATTTCCTCGCTTCAACAAAATACTGAACTACGTATTTTCGCAATTACTATCTCACTGTTCTCAACTACACGTCCAAATGATCATACATTGCTAATAATGTCTTAATCTTATGCCGACCGCGCAGAAAACAGCACTGCCGAACCAGCTCTGATCTTACAGCCGAACCACTTCGCCCGCCATCCAAGTTAGGGACTAACCGAAGATCACCGAAGTCCAGTCTGCTTTCCGCAGCGCTGCGGCGAGGACGTCTTGTTTACGTCCCGTCCGCGCGGTCGCGAGTGCCCGTAGTTGTTTACTACTTCGTCGCGGCTAGTTTAGAGTCCATCACTATCGACGCAACATGGCACATTCATACAGACAAACCACCATCAAGATCAGTTTTCAAACCGATCATGCACGACCGCGAGCTTTTGAAGTGGAACGTTTTCTACGTGACGACGTTAAAATTGACCCGCGAGACATAATTGGTATCCATCTCTCTATCACGAGCAGTGTTGTCTACGTCAAGCTAGTAAGTGACGAGGTGTGCAACAGAATCGTGAGCGCACATGCGAACGATCTTAAATTCAAACATTCTGATGGCCATATTGGGGCGGTCTCTATCGATCACGCGGGGCTTGGCCTCCGTACGATACGCGTCTTCGAACTCCCTTTCGAAGTACCACCGGACGTAGTCACCGCGGTTTTCCAGCCCTACGGCAAAGTGATCAGCCATATGGCCGAAAAATGGACCACCTTTACAACGTACCCCGTTCTTAACGGGGTACGACAGATTAAAATTGAACTGACCAAACATGTTCCGTCATATCTTGTCATCGGCGGATGTAGGGCGATCATTATGTATGACGGTCAGCCACGCACTTGCTCTGGTTGTGGCCAAGTAGGGCATGTCCGGTCGGATTGTCTCCGACGACGGCTTACTCAAATCCCGGCAGGTGAATCTATGACTCCTTCTACGGTGACGACCCTTCCTCTCAATTACGCCGAAGTTACACGGCCAGCAACCTTTTCCGATGCTGACGACAGTAGTCCGATAGCCGCCCCCGATGGAGAGACCAAAATGGCTTCTGCAGTACAGGATCCGGCCTCTACAACGGCGCCCCCACCTGAAGATAATCACCGACCGACCTTGCAAGAAGGCGTGGATGCCAGGATGGACATTGACCCACGGGTTGTGCCGACAGCGGCTTTTCTTCCAGACACCGGAGCAGCTGACGAAATCCACCCACATTCAGATACTGAAACACACGTCCGTAAACAGCGTTCCCCGCGAAAACACAAGAGACGGCGGCGTGCTCCATCGGACGAGTGTTTGCAGCGATCGTCTGACATGGACTGTGGAACTTCCGACGACGGTACCGGCGGTACAGAGGCCGCTGTAACTTCAAACTCAACAGATCGCCGTGGTGACGGCTTCAGCACTTCAGACCCCACAGCACAGCAGGATCACAAGCAGACAACCGCTGCCGCTTCCCAGCCAGCAGAGCCGATGGAGTCAACGCCGAGTGCCGCAGCAGCCACTAACAGCCACCAACAGCCGATGGTGTTTCATGGCGACTGGGCGGACGACTGTGAGGAACACTCCTTGCCCATCGTGTCGGACGACACGGGGGGAAATTTACCCCACCAGTGTTGATCCTTTCCCGCCGTCAGTTACAGTGACGAGACAGCCTTACCAGGGTATTGATGGCCAACACGGATGCTGTGGATAGACCTCAAACTTATCGCGTTGCAACTATAAACATCAACACTATACGAACGCGCGCTAAGTTATCCTTGCTTCAGGATATGTTGAACTCTGCTTCCATCGACATAGCCCTTCTCCAGGAAGTGTACGTCGACGACTTCCCAGGCATGTACGGTTACGATGCTTGCGTCTCTCCAGCTTCCCCAACAGGCAGCGGTGTCGCTGTACTTCTTCGGGAAGGGATAGTGGCGGACGATATCATGTTTCTGCCTGGGGCAAGAGGAATGGCACTCACAGTACTGGGAGTCCGCCTTATCAATATCTACGCACCTTCCGGGACGGACAAACGTCGCGAACGTTCACGATTCTTTGCGGAAGACGTCGCCCCGCTCTTCCAAGGCCGCCACGACCATCTGGTGTTTGGAGGTGACTTCAATTGCGTGCTGGCGCCCAGAGATCAACTCCCACGACATAATCCGTGCCCGGAACTCGGGACGCTAATTCGAGACCTGCAGATGGTGGACACTTGGGAACATCTTCATGGCCACCGACCGGGATTCACGCACTTCACAAGTCACTCTTCCAGTCGTATCGATCGGATTTATGTCTCACGCTCTCTCGCCGCTGGAACACAGGATGCGGAACTGTGGCCTGCAGCATTCTCGGACCACTCAGCTTACATTTGTGCCGTCACCCTGCGGCGGCAACAAGTGTGGAGAAGCCGCAGCCCGTGGAAATTAAACATCGCTCACCTGTCGTACCCGGATTGCCGCCAAGCCGTTGAGTATACGTGGCATTCGTGTGAAAATCGCCTCCGTGCGTATCCCACGACGATCCGCTGGTGGTTGGACTGCGCCAAACCGGCACTGAGGCGAACGTTGATAACCTACGGTCGTGACCACACTACTTGGCGAAGACATACACTCGACTTTTACTTCCGGGTCCTGCGCGACTGCGATGCTATGGCGCCGTCTCCGGAACGACAAACGGCGGTCCACCGTGCTAAGGCTCAGATCCTCGCTCATATGCGACGCCACCTAGAGGGGGTAGTCATCCGCTCGAGGACGCAGGATCGGATACCGAGCGAACGCCCGTCAATGTTCCACGTCCTTCGTGAACGTAAACGACGCCAACGAGCGCTGATACGCTTCATCGACACGGAGGACGGTCATCGCCTCACCACGCAACAAGACATAAACACAGCGTTCTACAATCATTATTCCCAACTCTATTCCGCTCAGACCCCTGATCCGACAGCACTGGAGGACGTCTCTCAGACGATTTACGGCACCGTCACCCCGGCAATGGAAGCGGCCTTGATGGAAGAAATTACAGAAGAAGAAGTGATCGACGCCATTAGAAAAGGTGCTGTCAACAAGTCTCCGGGTCCTGATGGCCTCCCCTTGGAATTTTACCGGACTTTTCAATATTTATTAGCCTCCCGATGGACGGACATCTGTCGCGAACTCCTATCCCCGGACGTGCCGCTCCCTGCGGCCCTTGTGGAAGGGATGATTATTCCTATTCACAAACCGTCCGGTGGCTCACGACTGCAGGACTACCGCCCGTTGACGCTATTGAACTGCGACTTTTTCTCGACTGTTGGCGGCACGGATACGCCTGACCCTACGAAATGTTATCTCACCCGATCAAACGTCATTAGGAGGCGACAATAATATTCAAACAGCACTCAGTGAATATCGTGACTTGATCTCACTGGCGAGGGCATGTCGTCTGAAGGGTGCACTGGCGGCAATCGATTTTAGTCAAGCTTTCGACCTAGTGGACCACAACTATTTGAAAGCGGTCCTCCAACATATGCGGTACCCACAGCCATTCGTCACTGTCGTCATGCGACTACTCCGTGGAGCGACGTCCAAGGTGATCGTCAACGGCCGACCTTCGCAGCCCCTCACCATTTCTCGATCGATACGCCAAGGGTGCCCTCTGTCCACTTTACTTTACGCTGTGGCCATGGAACCTCTCCTCTGCGGCCTGCGCCAACGACTAACGGGTATGACGTTACGAGGCCACACTTTCCGGTGTAAAGCGTACGCTGACGACCTGGTGATTGTCATCCGCCACGGTGACGACACCGCTAGCGCACTAAATTGGATAACGAAATATGGCATGGTCGCGACCCCTGCCCACCTTGCCTCCGCCAGCCCACTACCTGATAAAAAAAAAAAAAAAAAAAAAAAAAAAGTGCTTCGTCTGCCTTTTCATTTATCAGTTGTTTAAAAATATGGCATTTCAGTCTTTGATCGCTACTTTTTTATCAGTTGTTTATTATTCTGCTGGCTATTGATACTTTAGAAACAATGGAATTATAGAACGGTACTGACAGATACTTTAATATAAATTCCAAGTAAATTTGCTGTTCAGTTTATCTAATATTAATAAGACAAGATTACCAATCAGCAGCCAATCGCGGAGAACGACCATAATTTAGGCAGTCTTTCTCACGTACCGAGCAAACCATCGGTCATCGGTACGTCACACCACACTACGTCGCCTTCCCACTGCTGCCTTCTCACAAGGGAACCTCCCCATCGCACCCCCCTCAGATTTAGTTACAAGTTGGCACATTGGATAGGCCTTGAAAAACTGAACACAGATCAATCGAGAAAACAGGAAGAAGTTGTGTGGAACTGTGAAAAAATAAGCAAAATATACAAACTGAGTAGTTCATGGGAAGATAGGCAACATCTAGGACACTGAGAACGCGGGAGCGCCGTGGCCTGGTGGTAACGTGAGCAGCTGCGGAACGAAAGGTCCTTGGTTCAAATCTTCCATCGAGTGGAAAGTTTAATTTTTTATTTTCAGTTTATGTGACAAACTCTTATGTTTTCATCACTTTTTTGGGAGTGATTATCACATCCACAAGAAAACCTAAATCGGGCAAGGTAGAAGAATCTTTTTACCTATTCGCCAAGTGTATAAGTTAGGTGGGTCGACAACATATTCCTGTCATGTGACGCACATGTCGTCACCAGTGTCGTATAGAATATATCAGATGTGTTTTCCTGTGTAGGAATCGGTTGACCTATGACCTTGCGATCAAATGTTTTCGGTTCCGATTGGAGAGGCACGTCCTTTCGTCTACTAATCG
This sequence comes from Schistocerca nitens, assembly GCF_023898315.1. Taxonomy (NCBI): domain Eukaryota; kingdom Metazoa; phylum Arthropoda; class Insecta; order Orthoptera; family Acrididae; genus Schistocerca; species Schistocerca nitens. The sequence goes on along the minus strand of NC_064620.1, from coordinate 634,035,645 downwards.
CACGGTTTTGCGATGCGGTCGCAAAACACAGACACTAAACTTATTACAGTGAACAGAGACGTCAATGAACGAACGGACAGATAATAACTATGCAAAAATAAAGAAAGTAAAATTTTCACTCGAGGGAAGACTTGAATCAAGGACCTCTTCTTCTGCAGCTGCTCACGCTACCACGGGACCACAGCACTCGTGAGCTCACGTTCTCCTTGATGTTGCCTATGTGGCCCATGGACTACTCAGTTTGTATATTTTGCTTATTTTTTCGCAGTTCCATACAACTTCTTCCCGTTTTCTCAATTGATCTGTGTTCAGTTTATCAAGGCCTATCCACTGTGCCAAGTTATAACTAAATCTGAGGGGGGTGCGATGGGGAGGTTCCCTTGTCAGCTGCTCTAAGAAGAGCTTCTTGTACCTGAATGTGATAGTTGCAAAGCCAGATATATTACAAGTTCCCCGAGGTACTACCGTTCCATAACTACTCCAGCTATCGCGTAGGCTTCGTCTCTAACATTAGCGCGGGCTGGTTTACTTTGCGGTGTCTGCGTTCCAGTCTCACAGAACACACGCCCCCCAGCCTGCGCGTTGTTACTCGTCCTGTGGCCACCGTCTGTCGCAGGTTCACCCCAAGAACGTCAGACACCGAGTGAAACATTCCGACTATGGTCCTCCTAAGTGAACCGTATCACTGCACCTACATAATTAAACCTTCCCCGACGAACGCTGCTCCTGCATCCACATCCGAATATTCCTCTCCTTCAGTCTATCTTCGTAGAGAATTCTGTATTAGTTCATATCCGACGTTCTTACTGTACCACAAGGCGGGCCCGAGCTCATCTTCTCTACTTGAGTCCTCGTGAGGCTGTTTGTATTACTCCTGTAATTTTAATTTCTTTTCTGATCCTCCTTTCTGTGGTATTGTTATCGATTGAAGATCCAAAAGTGTTTCTCACAGTCTCCTTTAGAATGTTAATGACATTTAACCTTCCCCGTTCATGATCATCTTTAGAATGTTATGGCTCTTTCTTCCATGTTTGCTAGGAAAAACTAGAATGGAATTCCGCGTTAGAGAGACATTGTTTTATGGTTTTGTATTATGTATGTATGTTTCAGCATTTGATGAGCTATTTCACTTTTTTTTTTTCTCACATGACGCCATTAAATACGTAAGCTGCTACCTTTAAATCTCCCATGAAATTATAACTTTTATGCTGTGGTGTTTTTTTCCTTGCTTGTGCTGTGTTAGTAAACTTGAATCTTTCACTGTAGTCGTTACACTCTTCTTTCCTCTGATTTCTCAGCGAAACTTAGAAATGGCGCCAGAAACGTGAGCGTGTAACGACAAGACCAAAAGAAAGAAGCTTATTAACACGGCACAAGAAACGAAAAATACACCACAACATCAAAAACAATCACAAGCTGTGAATGCCTGGTGATTTAAAGCTATGATCATACATATTTAATAGCGTCATATAACAAAGAAAATCCCCCCATGAACCATGGACCTTGCCGTCGGTCGGGAGGCTTGCGTGCCTCAGCGATACAGATGGCCGTACCGTAGGTGCAACCACAACGAAGGGGTATCTGTTGAGAGGCCAGACAAACATGTGGTTCCTGAAGAGGGTCAGCAGCCTTTTCAGTAGTTGCAGGGGAAACAGTCTGGATGATTGACTGATCTGGCCTTGTAACATTAACCAAAACGGCCTTGCTGTGCTGGTACTGCGAACGGCTGAAAGCAAGGGGAAATTACAGCCGTAATTTTTCCCGAGGACATGCAGCTTTACTGTATGATTAAATGATGATGGTGTCCTCTTGGGTAAAATATTCCGGAGGTAAAATAGTCCCCCATTCGGATCTCCGGGCGGGGACTACTCAAGGGGACGTCATTATCAGGAGAAAGAAAACTGGTGTTCTACGGATCGGAGCGTGGAATGTCAGATCCCTTAATCGGGCAGGTATGTTAGAAAATTTAAAAAGGGAAATGGATAGGTTAAAGTTAGATATAGTGGGAATTAGTGAAGTTCGGTGGCAGGAGGAACAAGACTTTTGGTCAGGTGAATACAGGGTTTTAAATACAAAATCAAATAGTGGTAATGCAGGAGTAGGTTTCATAATGAATAAAAAAATAGGAGTGCGGGTTACCTACAACAAGCCGCATAGTGAACGCATTATTGTGGCCAAGATAGACACAAAGCCCATGCCTACTACAGTAGTACAAGTTTATATGCCAACTAGCTCTGCAGATGATGAAGAAATTGAAGAAATGTATGACGAGATAAAAAATTATTCAGGTGGTGAAGGGAGACGAAAATTTAATAGTCATGGGTGACTGGAATTCGTCAGTAGGAAAAGGGAGAGAAGGAAACATAGTAGGTGAGTATGGATTGGGGGGAAGAAATGAAACAGGAAGCCGCCTTGTAGGATTTTGCACAGAGCATAACTTAATCATAGCTAACACTTGGTTCAAGAATCATAAAAGAAGGTTGTATACATGGAAGAATCCTGGAGATACTAAAAGGTATCAGATAGATTATATAATGGTAAGACAGAGATTTAGGAACCAGGTTTTAAATTGTAAGACATTTCCAGGAGCAGATGTGGATTCTGACCACAATCTATAGGTTATGAACTGCAGATTGAAACTGAAGAAACTGCAAAAAGGTGGGAATTTAAGGAGATGGGACCTGGATAAACTGAAAGAACCAGAGGTTGTACAGAGTTTCAGGGAGAGCATAAGGGAACAATTGACAGGAATGAGGGAAAGAAATACAGTAGAAGAAGAATGGGTAGCTCTGAGGGATGACGTAGTGAAGGCAGCAGACGATCAAGTAGGTAAAAAGGCGAGGGCTAATAGAAATCCTTGGGTAACAGAAGAAATATTGAATTTAATTGATGAAAGGACAAAATATAAAAATGCAGTGAATGAAGCAGGCAAAAAGGAATACAAACGTCTCAAAAATGAGATCGACAGGAAGTGCAAAATCGCTAAGCAGGGATGGCTAGAGGACAAATGTAAGGATATAGAGGCTTGTCTCAGTAGGGGTAAGATAGATACTGCCTACAGGAAAATTAAAGAGACCTTTGGAGAGAAGAGAACCACTTGTATGAATATCAAGAGCTCAGATAGCAACACAGTTCAAAAATGGTTCAAATGGCTCTGAGCACTATGGGACTCAACTGCTGAGGTCATTAGTCCCCTAGAACTTAGAACTAGTTAAACCTAACTAACCTAAGGACATCACAAACATCCATGCCCGAGGCAGGATTCGAACCTGCGACCGTAGCGGTCTTGCGGTTCCAGACTGCAGCGCCTTTAACCGCACGGCCACTTCGGCCGGCAGCAACACAGTTCTAAGCAAAGAAGGGAAGACAGAAAGGTGGAAGGAGTATATAGAGGGTTTATGCAAGGGCGATGTACTTGAGGACAATATTATGGAAATGGAAGAGGATGTAGACGAAGACGAAATGGGAGATAAGATACTGCGTGAAGAGTTTGACAGAGCACTGAAAGACCTGAGTCGAAACAAGGCCCCGGGAGTAGACAACATTCCATTAGAAGTACTGATGGTCTTGGGAGAGCCAGTCATGACAAAACTCTACCATCTGGTGAGCAAGATGTATGAGACAGGCGAAATACCCTCAGACTTCAAGAAGAATATAATAATCCCAATCCCAAAGAAAGCAGGTGATGACAGATGTGAAAATTACCGAACTATCAGTTTAATAAGTCACAGCTGCAAAATACTAACGCGAATTCTTTACAGACGAATGGAAAAATTGGTAGAAGCGGACTCCGGTGAAGATCAGTTTGGATTCCGTAGAAATATTGGAACACGTGAGGCAATACTAACCTTACGACTTATCTTAGAAGAAAGATTAAGAAAAGGCAAATCTACGTTTCTAGCATTTGTAGACTTAGAGAAAGCTTTTGACAATGTTAACTGGAATACTCTCTTTCAAATTCTGAAGGTGGCAGGGGTAAAATACAGGGAGCGAAAGGCTATTTACAATTTGTACAGAAACCAGATGGCAGTTATAAGAGTCGAGGGGCATGAAAGGGAAGCAGTGGTTGGGAAAGGAGTGAGACAGGGTTGTAGCCTCTCCCCGATGTTATTCAATCTGTATATTGAACAAGCAGTAAAGGAAACAAAAGAAAAATTCGGAGTAGGTATTAAAATTCATGGAGAAGAAGTAAAAACTTTGAGGTTTGCCGATGACATTGTAATTCTGTCAGAGACAGCAAAGGACTTGGAAGAGCAGTTGAACGGAATGGACAGTGTCTTGAAAGAAGGATATAAGATGAACATCAACAAAAGCAAAACGAGGATAATGGAATGTAGTCAAATTAAATCGGGTGATGCTGAGGGAACTAGATTAGGAAATGAGACACTTAAAGTAGTAAAGGAGTTTTGCTATTTAGGGAGTAAAATAACTGATGATGGTCGAAGTAGAGAGGATATAAAATGTAGACTGGCAATGGCAAGGAAATCGTTTCTGAAGAAGAGAAATTTGTTAACATCGAGTATAGATTTAAGTGTCAGGAAGTCGTTTCTGAAAGTATTTGTATGGAGTGTAGCCATGTATGGAAGTGAAACATGGACGATAAGTAGTTTGGACAAGAAGAGAATAGAAGCTTTCGAAATGTGGTGCTACAGAAGAATGCTGAAGATAAGGTGGGTAGATCACGTAACTAATGAGGAGGTATTGAATAGGATTGGGGAGAAGAGGAGATTATGGCACAACTTGACTAGAAGAAGGGATCGGTTGGTAGGACATGTTTTGAGGCATCAAGGGATCACAAATTTAGCATTGGAGGGCAGTGTGGAGGGTAAAAATCGTAGAGGTAGACCAAGAGATGAATACACTAAGCAGATTCAGAAGGATGTAGGCTGCAGTAGGTACTGGGAGATCAAGAAGATTGCACAGGATAGAGTAGCATGGAGAGCTGCATCAAACCAGTCTCAGGACTGAAGACCACAACAACAACAACAACAACAAAGAAAATAAACGAAAGCACACTGGAGGTAGCACATCAAGTGCTGAAACTTGTCAGGGTAAAACAAAACTATAAAACGGTGTCTTGCATGAAGTGGAATTCCTGTCCGGTTCCTGACATTCATATGTTACGGCATCTGGCGAAGGGCTTCGAGAAGTTAGTTACACACGATTATGGCAGTCTAAAGTAAAATTTCTGAACACGGATATAGACTCTTAGTTTTCTCAACATAGCCACAAAGTCTCTGCAAGCAACGGTCCTCAAGAGAGACCTCAACTTTTCCCGGCGAATTGAATCTTCAAATAGGTTACGGGGCTACTGCCGGGTGACGTCGTCGACCACCGCCGATATTTCGGCAAGAGCACACCCTGCCATTCTCAAGGCACAACTGCAAGGAGGAAGCAATGTGCAAGGGAATTTAATACCTCGGTTCACAGAGGAGAAACAAGGAAGATACCACACACAGAACAAGTAACCGCAGAGTCAACACACAACCAAAGATAACCAACATCGGTAATATCGATAGTGCAAACGGCCCCTTTGGAAAATCATGAATGACAGTGCTGGTAAACCTCTTATATTATTTGATTTTCAAACAGCTGAGCAAAACTGAACGTACTCAGACATTTGTCTCTTTACTTATTCTGATCAACAGTAAACTGACACACATTTTTTTTAATTTTTATTTTTTTTTAGCGCAACGCAATCTGACTTTCAATAATTCCTACCAAAGAATGGCCATAACAATAACCTATACCTTTCATAAATCACCTCACAAAAATCTTCGTTACTTGAACTACTGCAATATAGCGTGCACCTATACTGGCAGCTAAATAAAAGAATCTAATTACTGAAGGCACTAACTACTGATAAGCATAGTTAGCAAATGAAAGATTTTGATGGAGAACAAACAATGTATTTACCTTAATAGTGTTCAAAAGTCATAATAAATATATCAATTCAAGACATCCGGTCTTACAAATTTCGTTTTTATGACGGACACACGTCCAGATCGTGCGCTCTCAAGACTCTGGCATCTCTCTGCCCACATCCACCACTGCTGGCGTCTCAGCGCCAACAGCGCAACGCTACGCGCTGTTCACATCCAACTGCCCAACGCGACAATACCAAATATTCCAACAAATCCAACCAGCCACAGACTGCACACAGCACAGTCAGTGATTTCCATACAGAGCGCTACGTGGCGTTACGAACATAAAAACCTAAACAGCCTACTTACACAGTGACTATTAATCAACAGGTGAGGTAGCATTAATTCTCTCCCTCTGTTTTTTGATGAGAGACAGAGCCGAATTCCAAGCAGCATTTAAACAAAATCCACCATCTCTGTTTATAAGGTTGCTCGATTGATTTCAATTATTAATTCAATTATCTATTAAGGAAGCTGTTGCTTCCTCCTTGCAGTTGTGCCTTGAGAATGGCAGGGTGTGCTCCTGTCGAAATATCGGCGGTGGTCGACGACGTCACCCGGCAGCAAGCTCGTACGTTACTTGAACGGTCCTCATGTTCTAGCAATGGTCCTCAAGTTCTATTAATCGTTCAATTCCGTTCGACAACGACTGTGCGAACGGCGTCATCGGTGTAAAATCTCTTTCCCCCAGACAAAAAATGGTTCAAATGGCTCTGAGCACTATGGGCCTTAACATCTGAGGTCATCAGTCCCCTAGAACTACTTAAACCTAACAGGGACATCACACACATCCATGCCCGAGGCAGGATTCGAACCTGCGACCGTAGCAGTCGCGCGGTTCCGGACTGAAGCGCCTAGAACCGATCGGCCACCGCGGCCGGCGTTCCCCCAGACATTCTATTTGCTCGCCGAAGTGGCGGGAACTGCGTGGCGCAAGGCGTGCCCTTCGCGTTGAGGACCAGCCACGCCTGTGTGGCCTCCGTCAAACTGTTGGCACTGTTTCACATGAACGCGATATTGCATTAGTTCCGTATACCCATAGAATTTCATGGTGAATCTGCGTGCTATTTAGCCGGTCAGAGTGGCCGAGCAGTTCTAGGCGCTTCAGTCTGGAACCGCGAGACCGCTACGGTCGTAGGTTCGAATCCTGCCTCGGGCATGGATGTGTGTGATGTCCCTAGGTTAGTTAGGTTTTAAGTAGTTCTAAGTTCTAGGGGACTGATGACCTCAGATGTTAAGTCGCATAGTGCTCAGAGCCATTTGAATTTTTGTGTGCTATTTAGACGTTCTGTTCACAAGAAGTGTACTGTCTGGCGAACTTCAACTTCGGAGTACGCTACCAGTTGTCGCGACGTTTCGCCAGCAGATGGTGACTCACCTATAATCAGTACCGCAGCTGGCTGTGTCTGCAGGACAGACGTGCTGTCGTCTGTCGTTGTCAGTTAAGGCTAGATAGTCAGCCGCTGAAATCGCTGACGCTCTCCCCTGAGGTGGTCGCCTGCTACACCGGTGGTACATTGAAAAGTCAAACAAACTGGTACTTCTGCCTAATATCGTGTAGGGCCCCCGCGAGTACGGAGAAATGCCGCAACACGACGTGGCATGGACTCGACTGATGTCTGAAGTAGTGCTGGAAGGAACTTACACCATGAATCCTGCAGGACTTTCCATAAGAGTACGAGGAGTGGAGATTTCTTCTAAACAGACGTTGCAAGGCGTTGCAGATAATGTTCATGTCTGGGGATGTCGCATTGTCCTGCTGGCATTGCCCAAGTCGGCCTATATGCACCGTGGACATGAATGGATGCAGCTGATCAGAAAGGATGCTTACGTACGTGTCACCTTTCAGAGGCGTATCTACACGTATCAGGGGTCCCATATCACCCCAACTGCACACATCCGACACCATAACAGAGCCTACATCAGCGTGAACAGTCCCCTGCTGGTATGCAGGTTCCATGGATTCATTACGTTCGCTCTCTACAGTTTGAAACGAGGCTCGTCCGACCAGACGACATGTTCCAAGTCATCAACAGTCGAGTGACAGTGTTGACGGGCACAGGCGAGTCGTAAAGCTTTGTGTCGTGCAGTCATCAACGGTACACGAGTGGGCCTTCGGCTACGAAAAACCATATCGATGATGCTTCGTTGAATGGTTCGCACGCTGACACTTGTCGATGGCCCAGCGTTGAAATCTGCAGCAATTTCCGGAAGTGTTGCACTTCTGTCACGTTGAACGATTCTCTTCTGTCGTCGTTGGTCCCATTCTTGCAGGATGTTTTTCCGGCCGCAGCGATGGCGCAGATTTGGTGTGTTACCGGATTCCTGATATTCACAGTACACTCGTGAAATGGTCGTACGGGAAAACCCCCACTTCATCGCTACCTCTGAGATGCTCTGTCCCATCGCTCGTGCGCCGACTAATAACACCACGTCCAAACTCACTTAAATCTCGATAACCTGCCATTGCAGCAGCAGCAACGGATCTAACAACTGCGCCACACGATTGTTGTCGTATATAGGCGTTGCCGACCGCAGCGCCGTATTCTTCCTGTTTACATTGTATCTGAATACGCGTGTCTGTAGCTGTTTCTGTGGCTGTTCAGTGTAATTTTCACAGCCAGAGTTTGCAGTGTTTGGTCGACTAGCGGAGGACAGGTGGTGGCCTAATATTTCCGATCACCAGTGCAGACTTCTCCGCAGAGCCTCACGGAGTAAGGACAAGTGACTGTATCGGACGTGATCCGTACGTCGGACATCGAGGTCGAGTCCGGAGGCAGTCCTTGCGGCTCGCGAGTGGAGGGTGCCGTGTTGCGACGGCACAGTCCCGCGCTGCCTGCTCCACCGCCACGCACGCGGCTACGCGGTGCTCACGCACCCACTGCACTGAGCTGCAGCGGTACACACACATCCATTACAATGAGCCACACACAGCACTGCCACGACGCGCTTCCCTGCCGGGCGGCCGGCCCGGCTTGGCCCCCCGATGTCTGTCAGTGCCGGCCGGACAACTCTGTCTTCCTTTGTTTGCTGCCCCGTCGCCTATTTTCTGTCAGCCCGTGTCCTAGCCCCGTTACTCGGTGTGCCAGCTTACACTGTGTTCCCTTATTTCGTATACTGGTGACTGCGCTCTGTAAGAGAAGAGTAAATTTCAGACATTCCAGGAGCTAGAGGAACAGCTCCTACAACAGTCTTCCCGTTTCCAAAACACCCACTGAGTGCCCTCGCATTCAGACTTTTCTGAGAGTGGACTGGCAGCTCTTCGGACCAGAGGCATTCATTTCGGTGTCCTCGCCGTTAGGAGGTTCGCCTCTTTCAATTTTGCTTTGTATGGACTGAATAAACTAGGAACACGATGCCAACGGGAAATACAGTCAGTGTTGCGAAGTAATACTCGCCGTCAGATGACTATTTCGAAGAACACGTCCGACAGAGCACGCGTCACGGAACCATTTTGGACTATACACTATGTGACCAAAAGTATCTGGACACCTGGCTCAAAATGACTTACAAGTTCGTGGTGCCCGCCATCGGTAATGCTGGAATTCAATATGGTGTCGGTCCACCACTTAGCCTTGATGACAGCTTCCACTCTCGCAGGCATACGTTCAATCAGGCGCTAGAAGATTTCTTGAGGAATGGCAGCCCATTCTTCAAGGAGTGCTGCACTGACGAAAGATATCGATATCGATCGGTGCGGCCTGGCACGAAGTCGGCGTTCCAAAACATCCCAAAGGTGTTCTATAGAATTCAAGTCAGGACTCTGTGCAGGCAAGTCCATTACAAGAATGTTATAGTCGTGTAACCACTCCACCACAGGCCGTGCATTATGAACAGGTGCTCGATCGTGTTGAAAGATGCAATCGCCATCCCAGAATTGCTCTGCAGCAGTGGGAAGTAAGAAGGTGCTTAAAACATCAATGTAGGCCTGTGCTGTGATAGTGCCACGCAAAACAATACGGGGTGCAAGCCCCCTCCATGAAAAACACGACCACACCATAACACTACCGCCTCCGAATTTTACTGTTGGCACTACACACGCTGGCGGATGACATTCACCGGTCATGCCATTCCCACACCCCGCCATCGAATCGCCACATTGTGTACCGTCATTCGTCACTCCACACAACGTTTTCCCACTGTTCAATCGTCCAATGTTTACGCTCCTTACAGCAAGCGAGGCGTCGTCTTGCATTTACCGGCGTGATGTGTGGCTTATGAGCAGCCGCTCGTCCAAGAAATCCAAGTTTTCTCATCCCCAGCCTAACTGTCATAGTACTTGCAGTGGACCATGATGCAGTTTGGAATTCCTCTGTGATTGGCTGGATAGATGTCTGCCTATTAGACATTACGACCCTCTTCAACTGTCAGCGGTCTCTGTCAGTCAACAGAAGAGGTCGGCCTCTACGCTTTTGTGCCGTACGTGTCCCTTCACGTTTCCACTTCAGTATCACATCGGAAACAGTGGACCTAGAGATGTTAGGGAATGTGGAAATGTCGCGTACAGACGTGTGACACAAGTGACACCCAATCACCTGACCACGTTCCAAGTCCGTGAGTTCCGACGAGCGACCCGTTCTGCTCCCTCACGATGTCTAATGACTACAGAGGTCGCTGATATGGGGGGAGTACCTGGCAGTAGGTGGCAGCACAATGCACCTAATATGAAAAACGTATGTTTTAGGGGGTGTCAGGAAACTTTTGATCACATAGTGTAGCTGTGAGCACAGTGGAGGATCTGTACTATGAAAGGGTGGGAAAATCTGAAAATGGTCGTGTGCGGGGGGAGGGGGGGGGGGTGGTAACGTGTGCCGACTGTACGACTGTCGCGCAAATGGAATGCTGTAGGATGTGCCGTACATCAGAGCTGGATGAAGCATGCAGTGGAATTTTAGCAGTGAGAGCGTAAACAAAAATTCTGGAAAAAGAACATTTATTAGATCGGTAAATTTAATTGCACACATGAACGTGTATAGTGAGTAATATGATGGTTGCTGTTGCCTGCAATCTATTACGTCGTATATTAATTAAACCTAGAACGGAGTCCCCTGCAAGTTTTATAATCGATGGAAGACGAATGAACAAAGGATGGTTTAATCACGAACACTTACACTCACACGCACTTGAGAGATCAAAGAAAGGAAAAGAACTAAAAACCTTCACCACAGCACATGTGAGTAGCATGAGGGGCTCTTCCCTTGATTTTAACGTGCGGGACAAATGAATAAAATTTCAGTTTGAAGTGAATTGCTATAAAAATGAAGCATAATTAAGAATCATAATTAATTCAAGTATTTTACAGTGGAAGATAGCTGTGGCCTTGGCACTGTAAACTTTGTCATTAGATCGCGACCACGTGGTCCTCACATACAATAGAGTGCACAAAGAAGGTTATCAAGTGAGACGAATTGCACAAAATTCAGTCATAAAATCACGGAAATCATACGCACCATACCTGCTCTCACGAAAGGGATACCAAACAATAAACTCAACACGGCTCCATGTGTTTGATTAACAGTTCTACTGAACAATAGCCTACACCGTCCCTGAATTTTAACGCATTTAACACTCGCGAATTGGCAAGTAATATTTGTCACATACGATAATGAACTGTGAACGATGAAAGGAATCATTTGCTCTGACTAGCTTTGAAATACTTACACGAAACACAACATTAACTTGTCATCGAGAAGGTACACTTACCGTCCGTCGGTCTGACCTGTCTCGCGTCCCACGGAACACTCCACGAGCATTCGATCTCCAACCGAAAACCTCTCCCCGTAGCTACGGAAGTGGCCAGAGGAACCCCTATTGTGGTGCCAACCTATACAGAAGGTTCGTCCGAGGCAAACCGAAACCCCTTTGCTGCCTGGTACGTGTTTACTACAGTTGGCTGTTCTGACACAGTGGCAAACTACTGCACTCCCACGGATGTACACACTGAAATCCTTGCACACTTTCATTCATACATTCAACAGATCGGACAAGAAGAAGAAAGAAAAGATTCATTGAAATATGGCACTTAAACATATGAAACAAGCGTGTGGGGCTCAGAGAAGTACCATTACCCTAATGAAATGCTATAACGAAATATGGATAGTACAAAGTGGCCACTTCAGACACACTCAGCTGCTCAATCTTTTCTTCTTTACACCTAGGGTAATAGATCATTTGCACCAACAACTGAGGTGCCCGAGGCACACAAATGAAGCCGTGCGGTATGGCAAAATCGTGAAGAGGCTCATTCAGAGACCCTTCAGAAGGACGGACTGGTTCCAGCAAACAAATGCTGTGAAAGAGGGTAGTGCATTTTCACCGCTCCTTTTGAGTATGGTCTCGGATCAGATAACTGCTGCATCGTCCGAAGAAGACACAGCCAGGGCAAAAGCATCACAGTCGCAAAGATGCGAGCTGCTGCCAGTGCCGCCAGCGACACGGTCGGCGCTGAGGAGGGAGATACCGGCCTCGGCTCGGCCAGCTACCGGCCCAGCACAGCCCGCCAGTGAGCCGACGACAACGGACAGATGCCTACTGTGGGGACAGAAGAGCAGTTCTCGCCCACTCGGTTACAGTTCATCGTCCAGGGCTGACTTAGGCGGGGAACGTCGTTTAATGAACTCTTAGATTTCAACAGACAGTTGTTGTAATTGGATTTGCTATGTGCTGTGAAGTTTACCTGCGATTATTTGCACTTGGCCATTGAGGGCCATTTTTGTGTTATATTACATGCAGCGTTGCAGACTTCATTTTTCGACAAGTCACAAAGATAAGTGAACCTTTTTAACTTATTTGTGTGACATTGTCAATAATCTGTTGGAGTGTTGTGGAACCTCCGTTCTGCTGTACTGTTACCTTGCCCTGGGGCGTAGCTGTGTAATAGTGGCAGGGAGAAATTGTCTCGGCGGCGTTGTGCATCAGAAGCTGTTTCAGGAACTCGCAAACTTGGCCTACCGTAACAACAGCGGCAATTCGGCTTACACAGCAGTAGCGACGAGGTCTTTACAAAACTGGCGACGGAGGTATACAAAAGTAACGACTGAGGAACGGAAAAGAAATGGAGAAGACAAGATGAAAGCCGTATTGTTGGCAGGGGACTCGATGATCTGGGGAAACTGGGGGCAGGAGATTTGGGAGCAGCTAGATTGTCGGGAAGAAACTGGGAGACAAAGTGGAATGAAATTTCATGCAAACGATTGTGAGATACAGATGACTATAAATAAAGAAAGACCAACTAGCGGAATAAGGATTGGAGGTCTACAACTGAAGGAGATGGAAATTGTCGAGTACTCGAGGTTTGTGATGCAGGGAAATGGAAGAAATGGCAGACAGGCAGAAGCATTCCAGCGAAGCGGTAGGAGCCTGGTTTTGGAATAAGATACTACATCCCGGTACTGACCAATGCATCTGAAACGTCGGTAATGAAGTAAACAGGCGTAAGCAGGTTACAGATATATCTAACGAAGTTCTCAGACGTAGGATAGGAGTAACGAGGCGAGATTGGATGATGAATGAAAGGGTAAGGGAAATAGTGAAAGACAAACCGTTGCAGAGCTGGGTAGAAATATGAAGGGCGACAGGGTATGGGAGCTTAAAGAGCCTAAGGCAGTATGTGCACTTAAAGAGAACGGAAAAGAAGAGGATTGGCATGAATATATACGAAATGGAGACGCCAAGAAAACGACCGAGAGGAAGACCGAGGGGTAGACGGCTGAAAGGTATGGAGCAGTGTGTCGAAAGAAGGGCGAGGACTGGACCAGAGTGAACACAGACCGGCGGTGGGGAAACGAGGCCAGGTGCTGAGGCTCGTGTTCCAAATAGACTCTGCCTGTGGCCGGAAAGCACCCGGGATGGTGACGACAGTGGCGGACAGCGCGAGGCGTGATGCCACCACAGTGTCCTCGGCGACTGCCATACAACTGCAATGGCACTTCCCAGCAGCGCCCGGAGCTTCCGCGGCGAGCGGCGAGCGGCCCGGCGGCGCATCGAGGCCCGCAAGCGGCACAGCCGGCGCTGCTTGCTGCGCTGCTTGCTGTGCTGCTTGCTGTGCTGTTTGCTGCGCTGCTTTCTGTGCTGCTTGCTGCGCTGCTTGCTGTGCTGCTTGCTGTGCTGTTTGCTGCGCTGCTTGCTGTGCTGCTTGCTGCGCTGCTTGCTGTGCTGTTTGCTGCGCTGTTTGCTGCGCTGCTTGCTGCACTGCTTGCTGCGCTGTTTGCTGTGCTGCTTGCTGTGCTGTTTGCTCGCTACTCAGCGGCTCCCATCGCAAGCGTTCACTGACGAACCGGCGTTACTCATCTGCGCTGCTGCACGTGTCTCACCGTTCTTATAAAGACTCGTTGACGGCACTTTGACGCGCGAGACGAGGTTAATCCCCTCACTACTCCAGAGGCAATAATTGAAAGTCCCGTGGCTTCGTAACTGTTATTGGGAATATTCCTAGGTCTACTGGCATATCTTCGGCACCAACAGTTTGTACATGTGCCCGTCTGGTCCTCTAAACTTCCGCCGAATTCCACGACAGATTTGTAATTTATTAGCTTCCAGTAAATCTCACAAAGTCTGTGTCGTTCAATAAATGCTGCCATTCAGCTAGATACTTGGCTAAACAACCCAGTTTGAGGCTCACGACTACAAAAGAGGAATGTACACTGAAGCGCCAAAGAAACTGGTATAGGGAAATGTATTCAATTAGACAGACATGTAAACAGGCATAATACGGTGCTGCGATCGGTTACGCCTAAATAAGACGACAATAGTCGGACGCAGTTGTTAGATCGGTTACTGCTGCTATAATAGCAGGTTATCGTGATTTAAGTGAACTTGAACGTGGTGGTCGGCGCAGCAGCCATGGGACACAGCATCTCCGAGATAGCGATGAAGTGGGGATTTTCCAGTATGACGTTTTCACGAGTGTACCGTGAATACCGGGAATCCGTTAAAACATCAGATTTCCGACATCACTGACGCCGGGAAAAGATCCTGCAAGAACGGAACCAACGACGACTGGACAGAATCGTTCAACGTGCCAGAAGTGCAACACTTGCGCAAATTGCTGCAGATGTCAACGCTGGGCCATCAACAAGTGTCAGCGGACCATTCAACATGACATCACCCATAAGGTCTTCCGGACCCGAAGGCCCACTCGTCTACCCTAAACAACTGCACAACACGGAGCTTTAAGCCCCGCCTGGGCCCGTCAGCACCGACATTGGACAGTTGATGACTGGAACCTTGTCGCCTGGTCGGACGAGTCTCGTTTCATATTGTGTCGAGTGGATGGACGTGTACGGGTGTGGAGACAACCTCACGAATCCATGGACCCTGGTCACTTGCATCCATTCGTGTCCACTGTGCATTGCGACGAACTTGGGCAATTCCAGCAGGACAATGCGACATCCCACACGTCTAGAATTGCTACACAGTGACTCCAGAAACATTCTTCTGAGTTTAAATACTTCCCATGGCCACTAAACTTCCCACACATGAACATTATTGAGCATATCTGGTTGCGGCAATTCTGCGTGCTCGCGGTGGCCCTACACGATAGCTCTTCGGTGTAGTTCGACGTCAGTGGGTCAAAACACACTCAAATTTTCACTGAAAGAAATAAAATTAATTTGCTTCAATTATTCCTCGCGAAGTCCGTTTCGATTAATAAGCACTAACCTCAGCTACCTAATGGGTCTGTGCTCAGATGTGACATACCTCTCACTAAAAGTCAACAGTCACGTAGAAAACCGGGAGAGGACTGCACAGAAATCCACGTATGCACACGGGAAAGCAATTCCGATTCTTCTGAATTTTGCTTATTTGAAAAGTTACTTTGTTAATCACGGGAGGTTACTGACTCCCGACCTCAGTTTAGCCCTTTGATACTGCAGCTCCGCCCTACAGAGCTCAAGATTTTCCGACGCCACTCCGTGAGGTCACGATTTTCATATTGCCCTTCCTGCAGATCCTTTTTCAGATAATCTATCTGGTTGATCGCTCTTCCACTTATATTTCTGTCGTGTTCGTCCCATAAATTCTCTATGTAGTTAAGGTCTGGCGATTCAGGTCGTGTCTCAACAACTTCGCTGGAGTTATAAACAAGACATTCTTTTACAAGGCATAGCT
Source organism: Schistocerca nitens (assembly GCF_023898315.1). Lineage (NCBI taxonomy): Eukaryota > Metazoa > Arthropoda > Insecta > Orthoptera > Acrididae > Schistocerca > Schistocerca nitens. The sequence continues at coordinate 634,019,611 of NC_064620.1, read as the reverse complement.
GAACGTCGGTCCAATACCGTGGAAAAATTTCAACGTAGATCTGATTACCAAATCTTCTGCAGACCTGTGCAAATTTCGCACTGGCACGTTGCAGTGAAAGTACTTTCACCCCAGCAGTTGATGAAATACGGCCACACGCCAAAACACACCCACCGCCGTGTTCCAGTGTATGTTGCAAATGTTTAGCCTGCAATCGCAGATCGCCTTGTGGCTTTCGGCACACTATAATCCTTCCGTCCGTTAAAAATGCACTTACTTTTCTCTCGTCACAAAATAAAAAATCATTGCACCACTCTGACACACTGTTAACGTTGTACCTTCTGAACTGGAGCCTTTCGCCTCGGTTCGCTTTGTTAACGCATAGCTTCTTCTTTGTCTGCCTTCCGTGGTGCCATTTTTCTGTGATAAGCCTCAGAGTATTTGATTCAGTTGTTAGCTTAGCACATTCTTGCAGCAGCTGTATTGCAATTTAGTCCCCTTAATCATATGTATGAACAATCATGTTAGTTTTCTTGGTCGCAGTTTTTGAGGGACAGATTGTAGGCGACCTGCCTTCTCAGCGTATCTTAATATCCCCACCCCAAGCGGACTTCAGGTACACTCAGCGAACTAACAGAATCTCCGTCACTGCAACACTTCGAACGGCGAGAGAAGACAAGTTTTCTTTGCTAGAAAAGGATGGTACTGTTCCTGCGTTCCGCTCCAACCTTGTAGTCCGCACGCCAAACTGGTACAGTGACAACAAGGTCGACAACGGGAAAACGGGCGTAGTCGTATCACCACACAGAACGCGCGTTTATACAAAGGAACTCAAATGCTGTTCGTTTGTGGCCTAATATTAAAGATGATTCCTTGTTCATTAATATTTTACAGCTTTTCAGTCACGATTTCTTAATTAACATCTAGTGATATACAGATCCATGGTATCGCAGTGTATCTTTGATACGTAATCACACTCGACTGACATCGAAAATCATTCAAAACAGTGAAGTGGCCACTATCATCAACGACGATTTACTAAAAGTATTCTTGAGCATGTTAAAAGGTCTAATACAATAAATGGCCTTGAGAGAGAAAAGCTTCTGTCCTCAAATGATTTAGGAAGAATCGCTCTTGAGAAACTCAACTTGCGCTTTTGTTGCACGAATCCTGCGAACCGTGGATGGCAGGTCCCATGATATTCGGAAGAGGCTCGGCAAAGTGCCATACTGCAGACTGTCAACGTAGGTCGCCGCATGCGATTGGCTCGAAGACTTCTTTAGTGGGGACGTTTGAGAAAATACACGAGTAAATTTTGCACATGTTACCATTATGTTATTGGCTACGATCTGAATTTTCTTTTCTTTTTGGTTAAATAATCTGACCGGGATTTTGCTGGGCACTTTTAGAAAACTTACTATCGCAAGAGGAACAGTTTCTCATCGGTTATTCTTTCAAAAAGTGGTAGATAATTCTTAGTAATTAGATAAAGAAATCTGTTTACCAGTTTTTTAATATCAATCTTAGAACTATCGCAACAAAGATTTATATGTATAACACACAGCAACTTTTTATTTTATATAAATCTAAATAAACTCGACAGTAATGCTCTTTGAAAAACTTTGTACCACAGATAGTCTGTGCCAAATTTAGCTTTTTATCTGCAGTGATTCAGCAGAAAGTGTTCCTTATACACAGAAAAATGAAAGTTGTGGGAAACGCAGAAAGAAGATTTTATTATCATTCATACCAGAAACAGAATATTATGTTGGCCGTAACAATACTTTTCATCTGTTTGGTCTTCAGGTCGCTCTTTCCGTCTGGCTTGGCCTTTTGGCAATATCGTTCACCGACACTTCAGAACTACCCACATGATCTATCTTCTTCAGTAGGTTTTCAGTGAAGCAAGGCGCATCAAACCCTAGTCTCTGATTCTTTCAGTTGTTATCATCACTGAATACCAGGCAAGCATCATATGAGGAAATTTTAACAACAGTAGATGAGCAAAAGTCTTCGGGCATCTCTTCTAATTGAAATGATTAAAGCTTTCGTTGTGAGTTTTGTGTTCCACCATCTGTACATCTCTAATAAATCGTAATTAATCGCATCGTAAAAGGGGTCTCAGCCTCATATACTCGGTAGATGACTTTTTCGATGTCTGCCTTCGGCAGTGACACAGTACGGACCGTGTTACCTGCCGGCCGCGCTGCGATGCGCGCGCCTGTTTGTTTACGTCGGAGCGGCCTCGCGTGTGCGGTGTTGTGAGTCTAGAACGAGATGGCACACTCGTACAGAAAAACGACTTTGAAGTTCAGTTTTGCGAACGACTATACACGACCAATGGCACACGAGATTGAATGTTTCTTAAGAGAAGAGGTAAAAATCGATCCACAGGAAATCGTGGGAATCAATTTATCGATTGTTTCGAGCGTCGTCTATGTCAAGCTTGTTGACGAGGCTGCTTGCGAAAGACTTCTACAGCGATCACCGAACGGGTATCGTTTCTGTCATGCCGACGGGAATGTTGGTGCGGTTACAGTCGATCACGCGGGAATGGGGATCCGCACTATACGAGTCTTCGAACTTCCGTTTGAGGTCCCGTCTGAACTTGTTACCGACGCCTTTCGACCATACGGTACAGTTCTATCCCATGCGGCCGAAAAATGGACGAGTTTTACCACGTACCCCGTTTTAAATGGGGTTAGACAAATACGAATAGAATTGCGAAAGCACGTCCCCTCTTATTTGTACATAGGAGGTTGTCGAGAGATTATAATCTATGATGGGCAACCTTGCACTTGCTCGGGGTGCGGGAAAGAAGGTCACGTCCGCTCGGAATTCCTCCAGCGACGTTTAGTGCAAACTCCACGGGATGACGTTCAGGCGCCACAACAGATGACTGTCTTATCGCTGACCTTTGTGGAAGCCCTGAGAGGCGACGTGAGGGAGATTTCCGATGGGCACCAGCAGCTGCCCCCTATAGAGAACATGGACACCAACGGACTGGAACTCCGACCACAGCAGACACAGGACACCACACAAGAGACGCAGCTGACGGCCGCCCCAGGCTCATCCGTGGTGGCTGCCAGTGCTTCCACCGAGAGCGTGATAGGCCAGGCCCAAGACGGAGGATACGCAACCCAAACAGCCGATGCGGAAGCAAGGCAACGGAAACAGCGTTCGCCGAAGAGAAGAAAGAAGCGTCGACTGACTTCTGCTGACGATAGCCGTAGTCCCGAGGGGACAGTGGACGACAACGACAGTATCGACCTGAGACCAGTGGATTCAACAGATACCGAGATGACGGTGCAGGAATTACACAGCGACGATAACCTGAACACTCCTTCTGGTGACCGGAAGGCAGAAGTGGAGATGACAATTGTCCAACATCAGAGCGGTGACGACGTTGCCTCCCATCCTTCGACCAGTTCAGGAAATATGCTGGGGGACTGGGCGCAAGAAATGGACCAACAGGAACAGAATGAAAATACGAACGCGACGATTGAGGATAGTCCTGGCCAGAGACCGGGAGGGGTCGAGAAATGTTGTACAATTTAGTGTGGTGAGGAGCGCCGGGGGTGCAGATAGACGCTTAATGACACCGCCCTACAACTGACGAACACACGTCAGGCGTACCGCATTGCAACGATAAACATTAATGGCATTCGGACACCGCTTAAAATCCAAATGCTGAAAGATATGTTACGCGCTGCGGACGTGGATATTGTACTCCTACAAGAAGTGCGTTTCACATCGCCGCCAGAGTTCTACGGCTACGAGGCCCATTATTCAGTGCACGATGAAAGTGGATGCGGTGTGGCGATTCTCACCAGGGAAGGAATAGGACTGGAGGACGTCATGTCTCTCCCTTCGGAACGTGACATACCGATCACTGTCGACGGCGTTCGTTTCATCAATTTATACGCGCCATCTGGCTCCACAAAACGACGAGAAAGGGCGACCTTTTACACCGAAGAGATAGCACCGTTGTTCGCTGGACGCTATGATAACTATATAGTGTGCGGCGACTTTAATTGTGTCGTCGACAAAAAGGACAAAGAACCTCATTATGTGCCATGCATGGAACTGCGTGCGGTGATTACCGAAATGGCGCTTCTGGATACCTGGGAACTGCAGCATGGAGACAGACCGGGTTATACGTTTGTAACGGGACACTCGGCGAGTAGGCTTGATAGAGTGTACGTGACACGAGCTCTACGGACGTCGATACTGGATGCCGAAATCTGGCCAGCGGCTTTTACGGATCATATGGCGAACGTCTGTACGATTTCACTAACGCGTCAGAAGATATGGCGGAGTAAGGGTCACTGGAAAATGAATTTTGCACTTTTACGTGACACTGAATGTCGCCGGTCGATAGAGGCGGCCTGGGAGACCTGCGTTCGCCGCCAACGAGTATACACCTCGGTTCTCCAGTGGTGGATCAGATGCGGAAAACCAACGTTACGGAGAACGTTGATACGATACGGGCAGGACAAATCGCAGTGGAACCGCACAACGGCTGATTTTTATTTTATAGCCCTGATGGAGCTGATGACCCAACAACCATCGCCGGAAAGGCACACGGCCATGCGCAGGATAAAAGCCAAGTTATTACAGCTGACGAGACTAAGAATGGAAGGTATAATGGTCCGGGCGAGATTGGAGGACACAGTTGCTGCCGAAACCCCCTCCATGCACCACGTAGTACGTGAACGCCAACGACGACGCAGGACATTGATCAGGGAACTAATCTCTGAAACTGGCCAGCAAGTTGTGAACCAGCGTGATATTGCGCATGTGTTTACTGACTATTTCCGCCAGTTATATGGACCTGTACAAGTGAACCACGAGACACTACATGATGTCATCTCGGAAATGCCAGATAGAGGACCACCACTAGATGCAGAGACTTTCATCACAGCGATAACAGAGGACGAGCTGACATATGCAATTGCCAGGGGTGCTCCGAACAAGTCCCCAGGACAGGACGGCTTCCCAATTGAATTTTACCGCGCCTTTGCATACCTCATGGGACGGACCTGGATTCAGATGTACAACGAACTCCTGTTACCACAGACTGAGATACCTGCCGAATTCACAGAAGGTATCATCATCCCAATACCCAAACCACGCGGTGGCAGAAGGCCAGGAGATTATAGACCACTCACTCTCTTGAACTGCGACTATAAGATTTTCGCGCGCATCCTTGGGGCTCGCCTGCGGTCTTCAATTTCTGATAGACTCCTCATAGATCAAACTTGCCTGGCGGTAAGAGTAACGTACATACGGCGCTCGGTGACTACCGAGATATCATCGCCTTAGCAGCGGCATGCCGAGTGCGTGGGGCACTCGTCGCTATTTACTTCGATCATGCGTTCGACAGAGTGGATCATACCTTTTTGCATGCGGTGATGGGCAGATTGGGAATCCCACAGGCCTTCATTCTAGTGATCATGCGACTGTTACACGGCGTGCGATCAAAAGTCTCGGTGAATGGGCGGGGCACTGACTACATTGTTATTTCAAGGTCAGTTCGTCAAGGTTGCCCCCTTTCGAAATTTTTGTATGCAATGGCTTTGGAACCCTGTCTATATGGTCTCCGAAGACGGTTGGAGGGAGTGCCGTTGCCACAACTGACCTTTCATTGCCGCGCTTATGCTGACGATGTGATGCTGATGGCACGGACAGGCGAAGAAGTACGTACGGCGTTGGCATGGATACAGCGATACGGGATGGCGGCAGGACGCGTGCTTAATCTACAGAAATCACGCTGCTTGAATGTCGGTCGAGGGTTACAACAGGGGGAGGAAGGCCCGCTCATGTTAGTTAAGACCATAAAATGTCTAGGTATTACGTTCCACACGGATGTGCAGCGGACAGCAGCGGATAACTACCGACGCATATTGAAGCTGATGCGGACAATGGTGCTGTTACAGAAATTAAGAGCGTTGGATATGATTCAGAGGGTGACCTATGTTAACGTATACCTAGCACGAGACTCACTCACGTAGCGCATGTCCTGCCTTTAACGCGCACAATGGCATCACGGATACAAGCAACTTTCGGAACCTACGTGAGTGTGGGACACCTGTTTAAGATCCAATACACAACGCTTACGCTACCACCTGGAGAGGTTGGACTTGGTCTAGTGAACGTATATGAAAAGGCACGGGCGTTATTCGTCAGTACGATTTTCCGACAGTGGCGTGGTCAATTTCGCAATATCTCGGGTGCGTTGGCAGATGTACTAGCGCCCACTTCAATGCTGCCCCCAGACAATGTAGGCCATATTTCACCGAAGCTGTCACATTTCAAGTTTTTTTTTTTTTTTGAGCTTAGCTATGTCAGAGATTCCTTCCCGACAACACAACTACCGACGACGCGAGATGTATACCAACTCTTACTGCGCCGGTGCCCCAGGAATACCCTGGAAATGAAGTACCCAGACAAAAACTGACGACAGATACGGCGCGTTATACGGAACGTTTACCTCCCAACGTCGGTACGCTCAACATGGTATGTGGTGGTAAACAGGAAGTTCGCAACGAATCAACGGCGGCACGCGATTCATTTGGCAGACACTCCACTATGTTTAGGCTGCGCAACAAAAAATGGCTCTGAGCACTATGGGACTTAACTGCTGTGGTCATCAGTCCCCTAGAACTTAGAACTACTTAAACCTAACTAACCTAAGGACATCACACACATCCATGCCCGAGGCAGGATTCGAACCTGCGACCGTAGCGGTCACGCGGTTCCAGACTGTAGGCTGCGCAACAGTGGTCACTGATGAACATCGTTTAGCATGTAGTGGGACGGCTCCAGTGTGGCACTTGGCACAACAGATATTGGCGTTCCTGTTACGCTCCGCCCCTCACAAAATTCCCCCAAGAATCTTATTTTCCGGTCCAAAAAACCAATGCAGTGACATGGGTACGGGGAATGGTGGTGGGCTACGTGTATAACGAATCGGAAAGGGAAAAAATTGATTTTTGGCATTTTCTCCTGGATGGACACACGAAGCTGCAACAGCATAAGAAATATGGGCAAGACTTCGCTAATTACTTGCGACTTATATTTACCGACCCTCCGGCCAGATGGGGTGTGACGGGTGAGAGATGAGATAGACGAAGAAGGCGAGATAGATATCGATCACACTTACGGACCCTTAGTTAATTTCGAGAAGACGACCCAGTCTTACACCAACGTCTGGAGAACGAGTCGATAGATGGCTCTCTTGCTCTATCGAACGTCGGGTCGTGAGCAAGTGTCGCCCCCGACACGAATTTCATTTCATTGCTACAGGAGCATGTTTCTTTTGTATTTGTACTATCTTCAATGTCTTCATGTCTTTCTTTTGGGCATTTTCAGTTTTATTCATTTCCTTAATAAATTAATTTTCTAATTAGCCACTATTTGTCAACATATGGACATTGTAGACACTATTTATACGGTAGTACAACAAATGTTTAAAAAAAAAGGGGGGGGTAGCGAACAAAAAAAAAACACAAAAAAAGTGGTTAGAGCGACAGAATGTCAATCGCAAGGGCCCGGGTTCGATTCCCGGGTGGGTCGGAGATTTTCTCCGCTCACGGACTGGGTGTTACGTTGTCCTAATCATCATCATTTCATCCCCATCGACGCGCAAGTGGCGTCAAATCTAAAGACTTGCACCCGGTGAACGGTCAACCCGACGGGAAGCCCTAGTCACACGACGAAAAGAAAAATGTTGAAAAGTGGGCGTGGCACTCGATATTGGTTCAAGCGAGATGGCTTGTACATCATTTGCAGCGCGAATTCAACTCTAAAAACTGGAGACAATATTTCTAGCATACTACAGAGCTGTGTGGTGACAAAAAAAAATTTCGACATTTTTTACGTATTTGAGGTATACGCGCTTGAGTAACAGCACGCAGTTCGTTGTCTGGGACTGTGAGTGTGCTTCAGGCACGAGGGTATTGTCCCAGGAGCGCCCCAGGGAAGCGGTCTCTAAATACGGCGGGCAGCAGCCTGCAGCTGTTCGCTTACGAGGCCATAGTGTACAGGGGAGTGCTGTCGTCGAGTGACTGTAGGGGGAGGATACGTGATGATTTAGACAGAGTTTCTGTTTGATTTGCTGAGTGGCAGCAGCTTGCTCTAAATGCATAAAAATTTAAGTTAATGTGGATGTGTAGGGAAAACATCGTGTAAGTTCCGATAAAATATTTGTGGTGTGCTTCTTGACAGAATGACGTCGAGTAAATATGTAGGCGTAACGCTGCAAAGGAACACGAAATGGAACGAGCATGTAAGGTCTGTCGAAGGGAAGGCGAAAGGTCGAATTCAGTTTATTGGGAGACTTTTAGGAAATGGCGTACAGAACACTAGTGCGACATATTCTTGAGTACTGCTCCAGCGTTTGGAGCAGGGAGACGTCGAACGAACTCTGAGGCGTGCCGCTAGATTTGTCACCGGTAGGTTCAGTCGACACGCGGGCGCTCCGTGAACTCGAATGAGACACGCTGCAGGGAAGATGATGCCCTTTTCACGGAACGCTGTTGAGGAAGTTTAGAGAAGCGGCATCTGGGGCAGAGTGTAGTGCGGTGCTGGTGCGACCAGCGCACACGTCGCCGAACGATTCGGGATGGTGATTTATCGATTAAACAGTGGACTTTCCGAATACATTGTTGTCTTTTTTTTAATTTTCAACGCCAGTTTAATGTGACCTGATTGTTAAAACCGTTCACAATAACCAGTTTCTGAAATAACCGATTTTTGCTTTTTTATTCCTATTATTCCCTTGATAAACGTAGAAATAGAAGAAAGTTTGAAATATTTTGATTCCCTCGGTTTCAAGGTACACAGAATCAAAATATTAAATGAAAAGCGGTAAAAAAATCTCCAGTATTCTCCTGTTGATTCTAATTTTTTGAAACTCTGCTCAAAAATCATGTTACAGTCCAATGGAGGATCTTACTACTATTCGAGCATTGAAATAGTCGATGCTGAAGTGTGAAAACTGAGGTTGATGACCTATATTTTTGATGTTAATTCGCTCATTTTCAAAAGTTACAAGCAGATAAAAGCATAAATGTAGACACAAGCAATAGATCAGCTAATTTCCATTTTTATTGTGAATTGTGAATGAATTCTGAAGTTTTTTTCTCCTTATGTGATGTCGCAAGTTTGTTGTGGCTCACCCCGTTCTTAATTTCTTAAAGCAAATGAGGCCTTTTACTTGACTGAAACCGCACATCGTAATTACCACACTAGGGATGCTGCCATTCTTTAATACAACTAATTTCCGACATGAGCAGCGAGAAATTACCGTACATACCAAGTGGCGTCGAGGCTCGCGCACTGCATGCACATGCGTAACACTCGGCAGACCGCGCCACACGGTAAACATGGAAATGCCGTGTGGCTAGCGCCTCCAGTCGGGTAAATCGTTCGCCTGGTGCAGGTCTTTCGAGTTGACGCCACTTGGGCGACTTGCACGGCGATGGGGATCAAATGATAAGGACAACACAACACCCAGTCCCTGAGCGGAGAAAATCTCCGTCCCAGCCGGGAATCGAACCCGTGCCGTTAGGTATGACATCCGTCGCGTTGACCACTCCGCTACCAGAGGCGGACGCCACATGGTAACATGTACATTATTGTCTCCGGAAATCTGAAACAATTGTCCCGTCGTGTGTTTCTTGCTCATTCCTGTCGCTATTGTTATTAAAAAATGGTTCAAATGGCTCTAAGCACTATGCGACTTAACTTCTGAGGTCATCAGTCGCCTAGAACTTAGAACCAATTAAACCTAACTAACCTAAGGACATCACACACATCCATGCCCGAGGCAGGATTCGAACCTGCGACCGCAGCGGTAGCCCTGTTCCAGACTGTAGAGCCTAGAAGAGCACGGCCACTCCGGCCGGCTATTGTTATTAAAATACCACTGATCGCTTTCCCCATTTTCTATAATAACACAGTATACGGTCTATCAAAAAGAATCATCCGATTTGGCATTCCTATATTTCTGAAACTAATAAACAAATACAGTGAATTTTGTTTTTTGATGCACGGGAAACTCGACAAGTTTTCTGTCATACATTTTCGTAATTGTTCAATATGGCCACGTTGAGATGCACGGCGTATGTCAATGCGGCACTCAAATTGTTCCCACAATGCAGCGAGCGTGTCTTGAGTTACAGCATCCACAGCTGCTGTTACGCGGTGTCACAGTTCATTCAGTGTTGTTGCTGACGGAGGCCCAAAAACAGAACCTTTTATAAACCCCCACATACACTAACCACGTACAGTCTGGTCCAGTGACGTTGGAGGTCAGTAACATCAGGCTGTTTGCGGAATACTCGGCCGATTCTGTTCGTCACTCTGGGAATGTAGGGTAGAAAGGCCGTACCCGACATTTCTTTTTCTGTTTTGTCACTTCGCCGTGTGTTTGGCTCTGTCACACTTGTAATATAACATAATTTTTGATACACGCTGTATTTCAGAGCTATGGAAATTTTACGAACAAAAATTACTCCTTTTTAAAAAAATATGTATCTAAAAACCAAAAATTTCACCGCTGTTGCTACGGCTAAATGATATTTCAGTTTCTTATCTGGTAGTTGCTAAAAATAAAAAAAAACTTGTCATAACCGAGACCAAACAAATAGCGGAAAATAGTGGTTATTGAGAACCATAATACGGGTACCGGTTGTAACCGGTCTGTTTTTCGCATCGTTGCTAATAGTTGAGATGAAAGGGCAAGAGAGAGAGGTGGGCGGGGGCGGAGGGCAGGCTGTGCGGCAGCCGCTTTCCCCTTAGCCAGTGTGGAGGAGGTGTGAGACTGAGTGCCGGTGTGGTGGGTGTGTGGGCCAGGTCACGGACACCAACGACAACCCGCCCGTCTTCCCCGAGGCGGCCTACTCGTTCGACATGCCGGAGAGCGCGGTGCGGGGCGCGCGCGTCGGCGAGGTGTGCGCCAGAGACCTCGACCAGGGCGTCAACGGCCACATCAGCTACAGCGTCGTCTCCGACTGGGCCAACGACGTGTTCTCGCTGCACCCGCAGACCGGCGTCTTCACGCTCACCGCCAGGCTCGACTACGAGGAGGTGAGTGAGTGCCGCCGGCCGCTGCTGCGCGCCACCCCGCAACCTGTCCCCACTTCCCGAGCACTGCACCCGACCTCGCTGGAGAAACCCAGTCCTGTAAGCCCTCCCTTCCTCCTCGGTCGCAGCTCGTGGTCTTTTGACCTTCACCAGTCACATTCCGTCCTGGGATGGAGAGGGGAGAGGAGGGGAGGGGGCTGCGCTAGGAGATGTTAAGTAAAAACCAAAATTTAACGTTTGGAGTGCAGATCGGCGATTGGTGTCTCGTTCCTCGTGCAACAGTGGTTGTCCCCAATTACCCGAACGACTCCTCATCGAACACCTACTCAACTGCTCGTCTTTCCCTACGTGGGATACTTCCCGCAAGCGAAGACGAACTCTGTGAGGTGGATTTGTGGACAAGCAGCATACTTCTTGTTTGCTGATGGCGAGAAAAGTATCCTAGGCTTTTGGCAGTTCCTCAATGAACGCCATTGTGCAGTTGTCCGCAATCCAGATTACAGGCAAGTTTTCTCCAGTTTCCTGGAGCTGGGGTGTTCCTGTAATGAACAGTTGATCCCTGCCTCTTCCACACTTAGAACCGATATATTCACTTGCAATCGGAATGTCCTTCTCGGGAACACTTTACGCCGATAGTCTCAATTAGACTGACGTACCGCTGCGGCCTCCTGGTCGTGTGGCGCCGGTTCCCTGATATTCTCGGCAGTATTAATGACAAAAATAAATAAATAAATAACCGTAAAAACAAAAGAACGAAAAGAAAAATAAAGAAATAACCGGTGTTCATTGTACCTCTAGTCCAAGTTCCCTACGCTTTCCTTGGTTACTGGAGCGTGGGCCACCCCTCGGGTCGCGATCCATGCCCACTTTGCTCCCACCCCTCCGTTTGGGTGCCGGGAAAGTTCCTTTCAAAGAAAAACCGTGCTTTGCGTTCGCGCTTCGTGTAAAAATAAATAAATAAATAAATAAAAGTGTCTAGCGTTGCTTCCTTCCCGGTTGGGGATTTTCTCTGCCCGGGGACTGGGTGTTTGTGTTGGACTCATCATTTCATCATCATTCGTGACGGTGGCTGGACTGGACTGTGTAAAGACTGGGAAATTGTACGGGCTCTGGTAACCGCGCAGTTGAGCGCCCCACAAACCAAACAGCATCCCCCTTCCTCTCTCTTCATATTCTTCCCCCCCCCCTCCCCTCCCTCGTCCTCTCTCCACATCCTTCGTTATGTGTCAGAATCCATGTAACGTGTCTGTACAACGAAAAACCACTCAAAATTTGCGAATTTTACTTTTTTTCTTTTTAACTCGATGACTAGTTTCGGGCCGAGAGCACTTTTCAGATCACCGTAACATGGTCAAAAATAGTATTTCCGAAGATGTGAATACCGTGTCAAAAATGTTCAACTAACAGTTAAATGCATGAAGATAACGTGTATTACTGTAGCCTGCTCGGACACCTCTGAAACGCTAGCGCGCATGCAGCAATTGTTGCATAGCACATTGTTATCTGTATGTACGTTTTTGACACGGTTTCCACGTCTCCAGAAATAAAATTTTTGACTATGATACGATCAAACGACTCGCACTAGAATTCTGCAACAAACATCGCCGACGTTGTAATTCATCCTGAATTTAAATTGTTAATGTCAATAAGCATTGTTCCGTCTAAAAAAGTGTATGTTTACGAAAAATACTCTTTCTAAACATTGTTAAATCTGTTGATTGCCTAACAGTTTTTGGAAATTTATGGTAAGTTCCTGTGGGACCAAACCGCTAATGTCATCGGTCCCTGGGCTTGCACACTACTTAAAATAATTTAAACTAACCTGCGCTAAGTACAACGTACACACCCACGCGTCTTGGCTAACAATAGGAGCCCGTCAGTGCCAATCCAGTCTGTCAAAATCGCATATCTATAGCACTTCCCATTCCGCAATACTGGCGGAGCGGGCTTTAGGTGATTCACCCGGTACACTTCGCGTAAATGTAATGTATTTTTTCGTTCGCATTTTCGTTTTCACGCAGCTCAGTGTTCAAGACGTATCCCCTGAGCTACGTGACGTACAATGACACAGTTTTGCGGGCACATCCAGTGCTACCTGTGGACACTGCGTACGATATGTATTGCGGAAGTATGTAGCAGTGAAGAAGTAATAAATTAAAACGCCGCGTATGACATGGCAGTTTCCTACCCATGTCTCTGGTTATGACATCATCTCTTGAACTATGTGTCGCCCTATTATATAATTTCGCAAGTGCCTTCAGCGGTATAAATGAATACTGTCTGCAAAATGTGTTGCTAACAGACGTATTAGTAAAGGAGTGATAAACTGAAAGGCCTCCCCGATGCGGCTGTTGTAGTGCACGGATAGCCAAAGTGTAATTACCGATAAACTCTTTCTACTGTCATCATTCTGTGAGTGATGTGAGTGAGAAAATTTCTCTGAGCGGTTTGAAATTTTGTGTACTGTTATTTGCAAGCAACTAAATGCTTTCATTGTCGAATGCTGGATAAATATAATCAAGCTTTTTTTTTCACGTCCACATCTTTGAGATGTAGGTGGTTCTTATCGCTACAGAGGTTCTGCACAGACAGTTAGTGGTATGTGTACCGTGCTCGGTTCAAGTCCACCCAGTAGTTTAGGAGGAGGTGTGAAATACATTTATACATACAGTACAGACACAGGTACACTTTTATAATATGTATCCATGTACGGATTCTTCAGTCAGAAACACGGATATACAGATTGACAATCGAATCAATAAGATGAATAATTAGACTGGGAAAAAACAACTTCTCCGGATCACACTTGCGTCTAACTACTCAACATCGGGGCATTCAGGGTAGCACGGAAGATGTCGTCCTCTGCGTAGGATGTGGGGCACGGAAGGTTTCTGAAACGTGTCGCACGTTTTGTAGTTTACTGTAGTCCTCGTACTCAGTACGAGTCATCGACGTTAAAGGCCCATTTCTCCGTACTGTCCTCGGATATTCGCATTCCGGGTCGTGATCTGCGGCAACCAGCTTTCACTACGTGCAGTGTCTAGTCGCTGTGCTTTCTCCTCCCACACGGGCAGCGTCAGCCTCGGCCCTCCGCACTCTGCGTGGCTGTGGCTGCCTACTGGGGGAGGGAGGCTCGCGGCAACCAGCAGTCCGTCGGCAAATCCGTGGGCCAGGCGCGCCGGCGCTCGGGGAAGTGACCTGTGCTCGGAGAACCCGGCAGCTGCCGACAGCCAGCCGTGGCTTACGTCGACTGTCTTCGTGTGGCATTAGTTACCACTGTGGGTGTAGTTTGTAGATTCAGTTATATACTTAGTTATTCACAAGTTATCGAGAAGTGTACTATGTGGCAAGAAAATGTGCGCAATACGACGAAGAGGTATTTGTGGACTAAACAGCATCTCGTCACCTACGACGTAATTACGGCTTGTGTTAAAGAAACGGCAGAGAAAGAACTGTTGGCTAATATTTCCAGTCTCAGTCAAACGGCTTTAAACGAAGGCCAGCCTTGCCACAATAGGATGCATGACTAACAAATCATTATAGATAGCTTTAAAAAGCTGGTGAATTACAAATCATCGATGGCTTTTATACACATCCAAAGTAGGCCGAAATTACGCAAATTATTTATTGCTGTAGAACAAAAAATTAATTTCCCTCGGCAGAAAGATGTTTTGCGCGAAACACTGCGTGAAATGGGAGTTATGTGGAAGTGATTTGTAAGTAAAAAAATAACGTATGTAATTGACTGCCGCTGCAAAAGCTTGATACAATTAAGGAGATTCAGAGAGCAGAGCAGGAAGTTCCTTTATACCGACGAAGTCTGTGTGAGCAACGACGTTACTCACAGAAAATGGTGGCAGGGTCCTGGGATTGACGACATCATCGACAATGTCAGTCGAGACAACAGAGTTATTTTGGTGAATATTAAAGCTAATGCTCTGTTCTTACACAACGTACAGTTAATTTATAAGGCGGATTGTGCTTCAGCTTTTTGACAACTGACACTGCACTCAATATTCGATATGGCTAATAATGTCTTCTCCAGACATAATAACTTTATCTCGGAACTCTTCCCTTTGGACCGTGTTTGCATGTCATCTGCAACTATGTGAGCGGCTGCTAGTAAAGAAATACTAAAAGGTAAACTTACGTACGTCAGCGCTATACCCTTGGGGTTGGGCTAGTGTTGTGGAATACAGTTTTGATGTGTATTCGGCTCGCGACACACGTGAACAGGAAGATGTCTTAATGTTCTGGATCATAAACAAGTGCGAAATTTTTGTATTGCTGTGTATAGAATCAGCTACATGCATCCAACGAACGTGAATGCACGAATAACTGAGTAACAGCCCATTACACACCAAAACTGTATTCCAGAACACTATCCCAACTACAAGTGTATAACGCTGACATTCGTAAGTTCACCTTTTAGTATTTGTTTACTAGCAGCCGCTCACATAGTTGCAGATGACATGATATACGCTGAGAAAACAACGGCGACAGAAGAAGCACAGAAAATATGCCGCAAACAGCGACAGTAATTCTTCAAAGCATACCATAACATACATAACATACAATAAATAAGATAGTATCCATAAGAAACTGTATTTCAAAAAACGAAGAGTAAAAATGAAATGATGTGTTACTGTGTTCGTGTAAATATGCTATTTTCTTAGATTTTCTTAGATTTAAAGAGCCCAGTGAGGATGGTGATGATTGTCGCCGAAACTAGTTCGGGGAACAAATAAGAAAAAAAAAAGTTGTTTTGCTTCAAGGCGGACTCACAATGATGAAAAACTCGCTCGATTCGCACTAATATACAGCACGAGAAATTACAAATTCCCCGTTACTTTTTGAACACTTCTCATATAGTAAGAATTGTCGAGTTTGATTGCAGCCCTTCAAAGCAAATTTATACATCTTAACGGAAATACAAAGTAATATGACGTTTTAGCCATCAGTTTTGGAGGACATAGTAGATGGACTTGCATTGAGATGACGTCGGTTTCTGTTTTACAGTTACTGCAGTTACATGAATTCTGACGTACGGCTTCCGTTCCCTCGTTAATGCAACTTGCCCTACAATGTTGTGTTTCTGAAGGAAGTAATCGTTTTCCGCGTATTTGTGCACTGCGCCATTACAAACATAGAGAGGGCGCCGCTGCAGGGCAGGTGCGACGTCGGGGAGCCTGCGGTGCTGGTGTAGGGCTCGCTGGAGGCTGCCGGTTCGCGTTGTCCTCACAGCAGTTCTGTCAAGCATTACTCCCAGCTATTGTGGAAGCGTGACAGTGCCGGTATTCAGTAAGAACATTTAATCACTACTGATTCAGTTGGAATGTCGCCTAGACATTGCCTGGAACACTGAGAAGCTCAGTGGCCGTCTGAGTACAAAGAGGAACAAGTGGAGCCGTCGCTCATCTGTGGGGAGTGCAGAGCCACAGGGGGGAGTGTAGGCCAGCAGAGCAGGGGGGGGAGTGTAGACCAGCAGAGCAGTGGGGGGGAGTGTAGACCAGCAGAGCAGCGGGGGGAGTGTAGGCCAGCAGAGCAGGGGGGGAGTGTGGACCAGCAGAGCAGCGGGGGGAGTGTAGGCCAGCAGAGCAGGGGGGAGTGTAGACCAGCAGAGCAGCGGGGGGAGTGTAGGCCTGCAGAGCAGGGGGGGAGTGTAGACCAGCAGAGCAGCGGGGGGTGGGGAGTGTAGACCAGCAGAGCGGTGGGGGGAGTGTAGACCAGCAGAGCGGCAGGGGGAGTGTAGGCCAGCAGAGTGGCGGGGGGAGTGCAGGTTAGCAGAGCGGCGGGGGGAGTGTAGACCAGCAGAGCAGGGGGGGAGTGTAGACCAGCAGAGCAGCGGGGGAGAGTGTAGACCAGCAGAGCAGCGGGGGGAGTGTAGGCCAGCAGAGCAGGGGGGGAGTGTGGACCAGCAGAGCAGCGGGGGGAGTGTAGGCCAGCAGAGCAGGGGGGAGTGTAGACCAGCAGAGCAGCGGGGGAGTGTAGGCCTGCAGAGCAGGGGAGGAGTGTAGACCAGCAGAGCAGCGGGGGGTGGGGAGTGTAGACCAGCAGAGCAGTGGGGGGAGTGTAGACCAGCAGAGCGGCGGGGGGAGTGTAGGCCAGCAGAGTGGCGGGGGGAGTGCAGGTTAGCAGAGCGGCGGGGGGAGTGTAGACCAGCAGAGCAGCGGGGGGAGTGCAGACCAGCAGAGCAGCAGGGGAGGCGGCGTCTTGTCAGGGTACGCGCTCTGCTCAGTTACCACCCTACCTTCAAACACGCTGAATTCAAAGCAACGGTACAGTTTTTGATCGAGGACTGCCTCTACCTTTCAGAACATATCCTAACACAAAAGTTCTACAAGTGGCCGTGTAGTAAATATGGCTGCATTCACTGTTCTGCCGGTTTACTTTCTCCCCAGACGACCGAGCGAGGTGGCGAAGTGGTTAGCACACTGGACTCGCATTCGGGAGCACAACGGTTCGAGCCCGCAACCGGCCATGCTGATGTAGGTTTCTCTTGATTTCCCTAAATCGCTTAAGGCAAATGCCGGGATGGCTCCTTTGAAAGGGCACGTCAGATTTCCTTCCCTAATGCGATGAGGCCACTGACCTCGCTCTTTGGTCGCTATCCCCCCAAACTAAACGAACAACCAACCGACCGCCCAGTGCAAGTCTTTATTTCATGCCACTTGGGCGACTTGCGTCTCGGTGATGATGACTGACTGGTGTTGTGGGCAACACAAGGTCAAGTGCTGGGAATCGAACCTGGCCTCCCTGCGTGGCAGTCACCAGCGCCGATCACTCTGCTCGGTTAACAGCCGCCACTGGCGCCAGTATGAAGTATTGCCCTCGCCAGTAGAAATGCCTGACAGATGTAGACTTTTCCACCCAATCCGACTCACAGCTCATCCCTTGCTGTTAGTCGGAGAATGTGGTACACGAGCGATGGAGCAGAGACACGTTATTCATCTAACGTAATGCTTTTAACGCGCCAACAGTTGCAAGATATGTATCTTGGCCCCTCGCTCCTCTGGTCTCTTCTTTCTGAGGTCAGCTCCTAAGTGTCGTATACAGCGGCCTCGTCGATGTGGCTGAAGACCTCGAGTAGCGATACCTGCTGTCAACATTTGCTACACGATCCGCGGAATGTTTCGAAGAATTCATAAGTTACTTTGGAGACGAGTGCCGTATTCATCGAAATGTGAAGACGAAACGTGTAACACCTCCTTTAGCAGGTAGGCATGAACAGTAAACTGTGACTTTTAACTCGCTGAGCTAGAACTGCATTTCTTGTTAACTGAAGGCCTTGGATAAAATTTGAGCCCAACTACACGATGACTTAATCGATGAGTATACCCTTCAAATACAGCTGAAGTAATCCGTAGCCACACATTAGCAGTTACCCCGCAGACATCTTACTTGAAAATCCGCGTTCACTGCAATGTTTTGCTTCGATGGGCTTATACCTTCATCCGTATCAGTTTCCACTGTTAAATGTGACGCGCCCAGCATGTAAGCATTCCGCCCAACAAACCGTAGTGAACCCAGCAGATATGAGGCCAATGCGGTGCACCACCGCCTCCGGTCTTGATAACAGCTTCACTTCTCATCACTTAAGATCACGTAATTAGCGGGACGCTGAATGCACGATTCAACCGCTGTTCCAGGCATATCGTGTGTGATTAAGATCGGCTCCTTTAGTGGTCCAGTCGGCGAGCGGAACGGCGCCTGCGTGCTCGTCAGCTTTTCTCAGCTTACGAGGGTTAAAAGTATAGGCCTGCTCACAACGGAGCTGCGCAAGACAGCACAACGCTTGCTCAGCGAGCACGTTGAACCGTGGCCGCGATGTACTGAACCTTGCCTGCTCAGAACTTTCGTAATTCAGCTGACGCGTTCGATTCCGTATAAATTTCGGCCTCACCAGTTAATTATATATTCCACATCAAAAGATAATTTTGCATATACTTTGCAGCGCCAAAGAAACTTTTATAGACATGCGTATTCAGATGCAGAGTTATGTAAACAGGAAGAAAACGGTGCTACGGTCGGCGACTCCTATATAAGACAAGTGTCTGGCGTAGTTGTCAGATCGGTTACTGCTGCTACATTGCCAGGTTATCAAGATTTATGTGAGTTTGAACTTGGTGTTATAGTCGGCGCACGAGCTTTGGGATATCATCTCCGAGGTAGAGATGAAGTGGGGAATTTCCCGTACGACCATCTCACGAGTATGCAGTTGCGGCGGCCGGGAAAAGATCCTGCAAGAACACGACAAACGACGAGTGAAGAGAACTGTTCAGCGTGACAGAAGTGCAACCCTTCCGCGAATTGCTGCGTATTTCAAATATGGGGCATCAGCAAGTATCATCGTGCGAACCATTCAACGAAACATCATCGATATGGGCTGTAGCAGCCGAAGGGCGACTCGTCTGTCCTCGATGACGGCACAACACAAAGCTTTACGCCTCGCCTGGGCCCGTCAACACCGGCATTGGACTGTTGACAACTGGAAACATGTTACCTGGTCGGACGAGTCTCGTTTGAAATTGTATCGAGTGGATGAACGTGTACGGGTATGGAGACAACTTCACGAAGCCATGGACCCCTGAGGACTGTTGAAGCTGGTGGAGGCTCTATTATGGTGAGCGGCGTGTGCAGTTGGAGTGATATGGGACCCCTGGTACGTGTAGATACGACTCTGACAAGTGACACGTACGTAAGCATCCTTTCTGATCACCTGCATTCGTTCGTGACCACCGTGCATGCCGACGGATTTGGGCAGTTCCAGCAGACCAATGCGACACCACACATGTGCAGAATTGCTACAGAGTGGCTCCGGGAACACTCTTCTGAGTTTAAACACTTCCGCTGGCCACCAAACTCCCCAGACATATACATTATTGAACATATCTGGGATGCCTTGCAACGTGCTGTTCGGAAGAGATCTCCGCCTCGTATTGCTCTTACCGGTTTATGGACAGCCCTGCAGCATCCACGGTGTCAAGTCTCTCCAGCACTACTCGAGACATTAGTGGAGTCCGTGCGACGTCGTGTCGAGGCATTTCTGCGTGCTCGTGGGGGCCCTACACGATGTTAGGCAGAAGTACCTGTTTCTTTGGCTCTTCAGTGCGTAAGGGTTCCGTTTTTACAGAGTGAGATACCGAAGCAGCCGTAGTGCGGCGGCGGCGTTGTTCTTTATGTACAGAAAAATAAGTAACCAAGCTTACTGGAGGTTTGTGTTAGCTATTTACAAAGCTAAAAAAAAAAAAACATCGTAAACATAGGTACGAAGCCAAGCCGAGGACCTGCAACCGTGGACAACAAATGACTGGATTTGGGAATCTAGGTCATTAGTGGGGGCTGGGCTCAGTGCCGGTGGAAGTGTCGAGTGAGTACCGGCTGTGCAGCAGGTGGCTGGTGGCAGGTGGCGCGCGGCCGCCTCCCGTCCGCCCCCGGTCACTCTGGCCGCCCCCGGGCTCTGCTTGCTGCGGCCGTCGGCGGTCCGGCGGCGCCGCGACGCAAAAAACGTGCAGCGCCGCGCCGCGCGGAGCACAAAGGCCGCTCTGCCTGCCCGCGTGCCGTAGCTCCGGCGACCGCGTCATAAATTGACGGCCGCGCTTTTTGCTGCCGCACTGCCGCGTGGCCTACTCACTGCTCACCACCCCCCACTCACTAGTCACTGCTCACTACTCACGCCATGCTCTACCTCGCAGTCAAATGTCGTCGCGCGGGACGTGATAGATGTGCACGTGAGGCTGGTTGTCGCGAGTGTAAGTAATATCCCTACCAGTTCATTAATTCAGATTACGAACAACTTCTCGGCCGAGAGCCAGCAGAGTGCTTCCTCTAACAGGGCAGTGCGCGGGTCGAGCTGTTCAGGACCCGCCTGCGGTGTTGGGGAGAGGACGGTGCGGGTGACGAGCAGATGACGCAGCTGTCAGTCTCATCTGCGCGTAGTTTCTTTCGCCAGCCTCGGCCGAAGTGGGACGACTACCGGAGGAAGACAATGTCGACTTAATTCGTCGTAGACGGGAACTAGTAAGTAGGGAAGTGTGCCAGGGGTACTTCCGAGCAATGCACACACGTCCGAAAGTAAATGCTTGTCCCCTGTTTCCCGAGCAGCCCTGCCGAGTTCCGCAGCGTGCACAGCTCGAGCTCGGGGAATCGGCAGGCGTGGCACCGCTAGCTAAGCTCGCCCAATGTCACCGTTCGAGGCGAGGTCTTGTGTTGCTCGTCAGTCTGACCTTGTCGCTCCCTCTCAGGACGTGGCAGGGTCGAGATTTGTGACGTCACAGTGTGGAATCACACGTTCCAGACT
Organism: Schistocerca nitens; assembly: GCF_023898315.1. Taxonomy (NCBI): domain Eukaryota; kingdom Metazoa; phylum Arthropoda; class Insecta; order Orthoptera; family Acrididae; genus Schistocerca; species Schistocerca nitens. The sequence continues at coordinate 633,998,241 of NC_064620.1, read as the reverse complement.
ATTCCAGGGCGTCAGAGGCAGAATCGGGGGTGTCACGATAAACCTTTCGAACTTATACTAATGAGGTAGTCATAACTCCTTAACGTGCAACGCAGACATGATTTCGTTATGGCGACCGTGATAGTCACCCGCCCTGTGGCGCGAAAATATTAAAATCAATTACGGTGTCACTCAAACTCTTACAAGTAAACCACACGGCATATGCAAGATTTTCAAGCAGAGGTGTTTGTTCTACGAGCGTTTCTATGAATCGTAAAATACATAAAGACGATAAAATAATCGGCAGTGCTCGAGTCTGGCGATTGCTGGTTCGAGTCTCTTTTGGGTCATTACTTTTTACATTTTTTCTTTGTTCAGTTCGAATACATTTGTCATTTAGGTATAAAATTCAACAAAAGTATCCTAATTAACAGACGTTTAGTGCCATTTTTATAAAAAATGCGTCTTCTTATTGCTAATTATATATCGTACACAAAATTCAGTTTTTAACTACCAATATTGTATAAAAACTGTTGCTAAAGATTGTGAAATTTAAAGAAAGGTTATAAATTAATTTTCGTTCTCCATCTTTATGTATTTACACTTCACAGAAATGTTCGTACAACATCCACCTCTGTTTAAAAGTTTACCACAGCCGGGAATCGAACCCGAGCTGTCCTCATGGCAGGCCATCATTCTGCCACAGAGCCACGTAGCCCGTCGAACAAAAATTAACTTTTTTCGTATATGACTTCTCTATTTCACATGCCGTAAATGTAAAAAATATACAAAAATTCGACTGCTTTGCGGTCTTCTTGTTAATTACAAATGTTGAACCTAACGGGACAAGTGTGGGAAAATAGATGTTTTGAGCGGGACATACTAAAATCGTAAATAACATCCACAAAATCACAATAATACTAAAATATACAAAACAAAACAACTGCGAAAGACCATACAATGGTCGTTATCAAAGACGAAAGTAACATAAAATTAGCTTGAATCAACAGTAACTGGTATTAAAATATCACTTGTTTGAAAAGCCCGATACCAGGACAGAGAGGGAAACCAATACCAATACGGAAAGCAAAGCTGCAACACCAATACATTTCCCTAAAAATCCCGACAATTAACAAAACATGGTACCAAATACATATAGACCGATTAGCGGTACAGAAACACAAAAACTTATACCAATAAATATAGACAAAAATCGAGACAATTGATGAAACATGGTAACGAAAACATTGCTGGAGCTTTAGTGTCAAATTCGAAAGCCTAATACCAGTGCAGGGAGCCAGAAACGGATACCATTACAGAAAGTGAAAAGGTGTTACCAATACAGACATCAAAATTTCGCGACACTTAAGAAATACGTGTAGCACCCCTAGACCCAACAAAAGGACGCTAAGGCAACGTCTTTATAACAAATTGTACCGCCATATCTCATACCAGCCGGGCAAGTTATTTCACCAGCGAATAAGTGCTGCTGACGGACCACAAGAAAGTGAAATATCTTCCTCTCTGACAGAGAAGTGAGGCATCACCTGTCTCTATCCTCATTCCGACGTCCTTACAGAAACTTTTGGCATGCGAACATATGCGCGCTCGTTTAGCACGGAACACTGTAAATCCTTCTACCCGGTCCCCCTCTGTGCCGCTTAGCGGGCTCGCAGCTCCACACCCTACTTGGATGTAGTACATCACTTAGGACCTTAGTTTTCCATTTCAGTTCCAGAGCTTTCTGCATATTTTCATTAATGAATAAGTTACACGGTCTCAATTGTTGGGTTTGATCTGAGACAACTTTTCCAAATTTTTCAGAAGTACGGATCATGCCCAGTGTGGTGTCTGTTCCACCTCAGCAACCTTCTTTTCCACTGTGGTAGTACACCCTAAACCCAGCACAGCAGCCGTCCTGTTGTGGGGGGGGGGGGGGGAGGGGGGGCGTCAGGTACCTGCATGGCAGCTGAAAGTACCCTGGCCATGCAGGCGTTGCACTGTTGACGCCTGAAAAAGTTCCTCATGCATGCCAAGGAGTGTGTGCCCTTCGTGACTGGGGCACGGATCTCCGAACAACGGGTTACTGACCAGGTGGCCGTTGCTGAGGCTGGCTGGTCACCGTGGAGAGTACCTCTGTTACCAGTGGCTGGCATCATAGTCGGTAACTTTCATATAAAGCAGATAAAGTTTGCTCCCACTGGTGGTCATACAGCCACAAGAATCTCTTTAGAAGGAAAGAATTTGTTCAACATGGAGGGATACAAACCCAAAATGTTTTCTTCTCTGGTCCCGTGGGAGGAACGTAGGGCTATATCACAAGCAGGGAAATACTCCCCAAATATGTGATTTGCACAAGAACATAGGGCGATTCTTTTTTCGTCACAAAGCCTGTACTCTTCGTAGAGACTATACATGACAAGTCTGGGGCAGTTACAGCCATCTCCAAAATGAAGAAAGGCTCAGTTTTGATGAAACAGCATGCCCTGGCCAATCACAGGCGTTGCTCGCTTCTGACAAACTGGATCATATTCGAGTGATAATCACTCCCCAAAATAGTTTAAACGTGGTTCAAGGTATCATTTTCCTTTGTGACCACCTCTTGCAGTCTGACGATAAGCTATGCACCAATTTGGAGCAACAGGGCATACACTTCGTTTGTCGTGTCCATAAGAATCCAGAGGACAGTAGGGTTGGTAGTGGGGTCTTCTCCTTGGCCTTTGAGAGCGATTCATTGCCTGTGGGATACTGATGTGACATGAAATCATATATTCCGCCCCGCCCCCCCCTCTTTGCGGTGCTTCAAATGAATGCAATTCAGACACGTATATTTGCACTGTGATGCCAGCCCAGTATGTATAGATGTGGATGACCGTTGGATGCGAACATTCATTGGGCTCCTCCCTCACCCCACCCGGACCACCCGTGGAAAGCACCATTCTCCCTGCTCACCAGGCTGCACTGTCTTTCAGAAAGAGAAAAAAATACAGGAATATAAGACTCTGGACAGACTGACATACCAAGAGGCCAAGAAAAAATATGAGCATCTACATGCTGTATTCGTGACAATGTCACGCACTACACCTGTGACGACGTCACCCCCTCTGACTACATCACTCCCATCCCCATTATGCATCCTACAGTGGGTGCTCATGGTCACTCGAGCATGCCTACCTCCCTTCCCTGGCGGTTGATCTAGTTCGTCCTGCTGCTTCCCCCACACCCACTGCATCCCATAGCTGGAGATGAATCACCCTCGTCCTGCTTTTTATGGCAGGAACGGGTCCTTCGGGACACTCCACTCCGAGATTTTTGCCGGTCTGCACAGGGCTTCAAAATCTTCTTCAGTCCCTCCCCCCCCCCCCCTCCCCAAAAAAAAAAAATTGTAATCCAAAACCACTAAGAAGAAGAAAGACAAAAAGATATTTTCCAAGCAAGTTGAAAGAAGTTCCAGTGGCCCCAGTACCACTGGATCTCACATATTCTGTTTCTGTGGCCATGGCAGCAATCCTGGTGGCCCTGAGGCTCCAGATCATAACACACAATTCTTCTCAGATCCTGTGTGTTGATAACATCACCTCTCAACTGGTGACATCAGGTGACCTCAGGACATATCCTTCCTCCTTGGTCCCTTCACGCCCTCACCGAATACCAACAGCACGATCGTTCAGTGCAGTTGTAGTTTTTTTCCACTACTTGGCTGAGCTACAACATCTCTTAAGTTCCTCCCCTGGTTCCTGCATTGCCCTGCAGGAAACTTTGTTTTCAGCAACTGGGACCTCTGCCATTCTTGGCTACTGAGGTTATTTTAAGAATTGTGCTGATTATGATAGGGTGTTGGGCGAAGTTTCCACATACGTTCTGGACTCTGTATATAGCGAACTTGTGCCTTTTGATACAACTTTGGAGACTGTAGCTGTTTAGGTAAGGACATTTCAGGATTTTAGCACCTGTAATTTTTACGGTGATGGTGGAGTGTCTCAGAACATATTGGCTGCATTGGTTTCCTAATGTTGGGTGACTTCAGTGCCCATAATCCTTTGTGTGGTAAAACCACAGTCACTAGCTGTGATAAAGACATCCCCTAGAGATGGACAGCTATCGCCTAGTTAGTCTCATAAATGTTCTCAAACACATGGTTAGCCAGCGGCTGTGTTGACTCCTTGAGTCTCGGACCCTTCTGGCTCCATCCCAGGGTGATTTTCGGATGTCGTTCTCCTGCTGATAATTTAGTTTGCTTGCAGTCTGCCATTCAAACAGCTTTTATCTGATGGCAACACCTTATTGCTGTCTTCTTCGACCTTCAAAAGGCTTATGACATGTCGCTACATCCTCGGTATCTTACTTGAATGGGTTCTCCAGGACCCACGACTGGTTTTTGTCCATAAGTTCTTGTGGCACCACATTTTTCGAGTTCGAGTTGGTGCTTCCAACGCTACCCCCCATATGTTAGAGAATGGGGTCTGGTAGGGCTCTGTATTAAGTGGGCATCAATGGTCTAACCGCAGCTGTAGGTCTTCGTTATTATGCTCCATGTATGCCGACGATTTTTGTGGGTAGTGCTGAACGCTGACTGCAGGGCGCCGTTAGAGAGGAGCAGTCACTGGTCCTTTCCCATGGCATTCACTTCTCAGCCGCCAAGGCTCTCGTTGTGCCTTTCTCTAGCCATTGTACTGTTCATCCACATTCAGTACTTTACCCTGACGACCAATCATTCAGTGCGGTGGAGACTTACCACTGTTTGGGACTGATCTTCGCCACCCAGCGGATGTGCAACGCCCTTCTGCAGTTTGCAAACTCCTGATCCTGTGCCTTGTTGATTATGGGATTCTGGTATAAGGTTCGGTATCGCCCTCAGCATTTCGGTCACTGGACCCGAGACACCACGTGAGATCTGACTTGCAACAGGAATCTTTGAAACTAGCCCAATGAACAGCCTCTCGCCAAGGCAGCTACCCAGTTATGTTGTACATATTTTGCAGCTCTCCTAATATCCAAACCAGAGTGTCCTTTTCCCCAGTAGGGAGATCTCTCTCCTACAACAGAGACCCAGAACTGCGGTGTGCGGTCACAACTGCAGTTCGTCACAATGTCTCCTCTCTGAACTCCAACCCCTCCTCCCCCCCCCCCCCCGCGCCCACTGTTCCCTTTTGTCAGGGAGCAATCGCGTATGCCTCCACGGTGTGCAACATGACCACTGATTTGTCTTTGGACCGAAAGATTCAGTTGACCCTATAGCACTTTCGCCATCTGTTCCTGGCTGTCTCCTCGATGCATTTCCGGGTTTGGAAATGGAATTCACTGGTAGCTAAATGGCCGGTGGACAATCCAGTTCTGCATACACACATGCAATGTGCAGTGAACTACACTCACTGCCAGATGGATGCGGCGACTTCTCTGCTGAAAAGGTGACCATCAAATAAGCTCTCAGCCATACACCAGTAAGATGCTTCTGATGTGCAGCAACCCCTGAGAGTAGTTGGGCAATGGGTCTCCGAGTCCACTTTTGATACCAATTTGATGTCAAATTAATCATGCAAGCTAATTAATTGATGGATCAATTACTCACCCCCCACCCCACCCCCTGGGTTTCCCCCAGCTGGTGTGTAGGCCCCTCAGGGAACACCCGGCCCCCTCCCCTCCCATGATGTAATCCAATTTAGCAGCTCAGAAAAAGTGGTGGGAAATTCAAATTTGTTGATGAGAATATCAAAATTTTTTTGTTCGCTTAGAGTTTCGGAGACCAACTGACATTGTTCATAGCACCAACACCATAGGGCGCTGTTGGCTCTCCCCCAATCCCCTCTCCCCTCCCCCATCTGAAAATTGACGGGAAATGAACTCAATGCTGGGATGCCGGACAGGCCTGAAGTAACTCTTTATTATGTTGTACACAGTGCGGAATACTGATTATTTAAACAATTTCAGTTGTCATTGATCGAGCACTAGACTAGCTCCATCCAGTTTCGTTAGACGCAGCTATATGTTGAGTGGATATTTTCGCTATGAGTCTAGCACTAGAGAGTTGCTCCAGGACGGTCTAGCCAATAGACCTGTATGGAAAGTAGTGATAGGACAGCGTGCTATGACTGAAGCACAAGTGAGCAGCGACAGCCGCCAGGAGCATGAGGAGTATAAGGATGGGTAATAATATTAGAAGGGTGACACTCTGAGCCCTTGTGTAGGTTCCGTTAAAACGTCTCGCTGCAGCGAAAAAACTTCTGATCAACAGCTCCTCACTTTCGAACTCTCTCTTGAAGTAAAGTGTACAGCTCGTGGTATCGCGGTTGCGTTCTCGGTTCCCTAGCACGGTGTCCCGGGTTCGATTCCCGGCGGCGTCAGGGACTTTCACCTGCTTCGAGATGTTTGGGTGTTTGTGTTGTCCTCGTCATTTCATCATCATTCATGAAAGTGGCGAGTTTGGACTGAGCAAAGGTTGGGAATTTGTACCGGCGATAACCCTGCAGTTGAGCGCCCCACAAACCAAACATCATCATCATCTTAAGGTAAACATATGCCTCGCCACATATGAAGAGCCTCAAGGTAACAGCACAGAGAACTTGTAAATATCTGGTTTATACTATGTGTCACTTCAAAATTTCGATAATATAGCTGATTTTATTACGATGACATCTCGCCCTATGTAGGTTCCATCAGAAGCTCTCACTGCAACGTAAAAACGCCCGATTCACCCTCCAATTCTCAGATCACATCTCAGTGACACTCCCACCATCGCATCCACCTGCTTGGTGGCGCCTCATTGATTTCAAATTGATAGGCTAATTAATAAATTCTTTTTTCCTGCAATCTGTTTACACTTGCCAGGTAACCATTGCAGACGCTTCCATGACTGACGTCTCTGGATGCTTCCAACAGGCTAGGTAGTCACTTCCTCTGTTACCAAAGTGGGTGGTAACGGTCGTCAAATAACCGAAGATATCCAACGCTATTTGCGTTCTCTCTCTCTCGGTTGTCTTGTCTTGCTGGTGGATTTATATCACTTAGAATTCTGGCATACTCCTCCCTAACTTATCCTACTAACACCTGTCAGTGTATGGGGGCATTAGGACGTTTCTTCTCCTCCCCCTGCATTGCATGTGAACGGCAGTCACCGGGGCACGAACCTCTGCCCGCGCGTCAGGGCTGTAGCGCTCACCATGACGGACAGCTGTTAGTGATTCCAAACTCGAAATGCGCCCCAGAAGAACTGGACTCTTAGTTGTCGCTGCGGCAAATGTCGCCATGTTGAATAATAGCCTTCCCCTCATCCCTCCTTCAGACTGAAAACTCTCAGATGTTTTTTTCGAAAAATCATGGAAAGGCCGACACAGTGAGCGACAAGAAAATACCAGAATAGTGACCGCCACATCCCAAATGTGTACGAGTGTGCAGACCTAGGTTACCCTGAGAATACAGCCCGATACAGGTATTGCTATTGCCACCCATCAAAATAGGGGGCAGATACTGCGAGAACTCGAATGCGAATCCCTGGTGGGAAGACGATGTTCTTTTCGAGGAACATTATTGAGAACTAACATTTGGATGTTACTGCCCTCAACATACATTTCGCATCAGTATCACGAAGATAGGATGCGAGAAATTAGAGCTCGTAGTGATACATATAGGTAGTCTTTTTCCCTCGCTCTATTTGCTACTGGAATAGGAAAGGAAATGACCACTAGTGCAACAGGATACCCTCAGCCACACGCCGTATGATGGCTTGCGAAGTAATCATATAGACATAAATTTAGTCTACCTATTAAGATGTCAGTCCATTCATTTATAGGCACACAAAGCTCACCGAAGAAGGTTGTCTCTTAATGTATCTAGAAAACAAGATTGAACTTGTGCTGCTGATTGTCTCTCTGTGGAAATCTTCATGTCTGCCTCTAACTTCCGCATTGCAGTCGCCTCGCGAGACGTACGTGACAGGCTGTAATATTTTTGCCCGAAGTACGTACAAGTAACGGAACAGAGCTCACCTCTCAACACCCCCGTCCCACACTATTGCTTACCTGCGGTATTCTCACGAACCTTCTGGTCTTCGATATATATGCATTTGAATCCACCTGATTTCGACGAGTAAGGGATGTTCCCCCAGTCAAGTTACAGACCACTGCCATTACTTAGAGGACTGTCAAGTCCTCTGCCCGTCGCTGACTAGAGGGAGAGCTATCACAACGAGAAAAATTACACACTAACTTACAGGAGAAAATTCTTAACCACGCAGAGTATATATGGATTGCACAAAGAAATTCAGAAGCACATCACCTACAGTTCATCGGCATCGAATGACTGGCTATACGTATCCCTCCTGCACTTGACCTAATCTCCTTTACCAGATCCCTATGATTCCTACGCTAGAAATAAGGCAGTGTAACGGTGTTTGAGTCTTCGTTGACAGCACCGTGTCTCTCTCTCCTCATTATTTTCGTAACACACAACTGAATAAAACTACAGGGTGTTTCAAAAATGACCGGTATATTTGAAACGGCAATACAAACTAAACGAGCAGCGATAGAAATACACCGTTTGTTGCAATATGCTTGGGACAACAGTACATTTTCAGGCAGACAAACTTTCGAAATTACAGTAGTTACAATTGTCAACAACAGATGGCGCTGCGGTCTGGGAAACGCTATAGTACGATATTTTCCACATATCCACCATGCGTAGCAATAATATGGCGTAGTCTCTGAATGAAATTACCCGAAACCTTTGACAACGTGTCTGGCGGAATGGCTTCACATGCAGATGAGATGTACTGCTTCAGCTGTTCAATTGTTTCTGGATTCTGGCGGTACACCTGGTCTTTCAAGTGTCCCCACAGAAAGAAGTCACAGGGGTTCATGTCTGGCGAATAGGGAGGCCAATCCACGCCGCCTCCTGTATGTTTCGGATAGCCCAAAGCAATCACACGATCATCGAAATATTCATTCAGGAAATTAAAGACGTCGGCCGTGCGATGTGGCCGGGCACCATCTTGCATACACCACGAGGTGTTCGCAGTGTCGTCTAAGGCAGTTTGTACCGCCACAAATTCACGAAGAATGTCCAGATAGCGTGATGCAGTAATCGTTTCGGATCTGAAAAATGGGCCAATGATTCCTTTGGAAGATATGGCGGCCCAGACCAGTACTTTTTGAGGATGCAGGGACGATGGGACTGCAACATGGGGCTTTTCGGTTCCCCATATGCGCCAGTTCTGTTTATTGACGAAGCCGTCCAGGTAAAAATAAGCTTCGTCAGTAAACCAAATGCTGCCCACATCCATATCGCCGTCATCAATCCTGTGCACTATATCGTTAGCGAATGTCTCTCGTGCAGCAATGGTAGCGGCGCTGAGGGGTTGCTGCGTTTGAATTTTGTATGGATAGAGGTGTAAACTCTGGCGCATGAGACGATACGTGGACGTTGGCGTCATTTGGACCGCAGCTGCAACACGGCGAACGGAAACCCGAGGCCGCTGTTGGATCACCTGCTGCACTATCTGCGCGTTGCCCTCTGTGGTTGCCGTACGCGGTCGCCCTACCTTTCCAGCCACGTTCATCCGTCACGTTCCCAGTCCGTTGAAATTTTGCAAACAGATCTTTTATTGTATCGCTTTTCGGTCCTTTGGTTACATTAAACCTCCGTTGAAAACTTCGTCTTGTTGCAACAACACTGTGTTCTAGGCGGTGGAATTCCAACACCAGAAAAATCCTCTGTTCTAAGGAATAAACCATGTTGTCCACAGCACACTTGCACGTTGTGAACAGCACACGCTTACAGCAGAAAGACGACGTACAGAATGGCGCACCCACAGACTGTGTTGTCGTCTATATCTTTCACATCGCTTGCAGCGCCATCTGTTGTTGAAAATTGTAACTACTGTAATTTCGAAAGTTTGTCCGCCTGAAAATGTACTGTTGTCCCAAGCATATTGCAACAAACGGTGTATTTCTATCGCTGCTCGTTTAGTTTTTATTGCCGTTTCAAATATACCGGTCATTTTTGAAACACCCTGTAAAAACTATAAAAACTTCAAGTCAATAACATTTTATTATGTCTCTCTCTTCCGATATATCGGGAAACAAATACCATGTGCATGTTGGCATCGACCATACGTGGTGACCCCATTGAAGGTATACGTATTGGTCCATTGGAACAGCCGACCTGTAATGAAAGTCTCTTGCACAGACCAGTATAAAGTTTCGTCACCTGTAGTGTCGGAGGACCGTATCCTACAGACTATCAATCGCAAGAGAGAATCTCTATATTGTTATTTCACAAGCACTTTGATACTTTTTTTTTCCTGTAACACATCCAAGCACTGTTCAATCCATTGGCTCTCGCAGAAATCTGGACACCACATGGTGTCAACTATACTGCTCCCACAACGCACGAGATGGTTCAAGTAAAAGACAGAGAAGGTGTCCCTTATTGACAAAAATGTGGAAGACATTGCAACATACAGAAACTGAAAGAGTTTGCGGCATTGTGGAGCGTTTGCAAGCAGCTGTTCAAAGGTGATCGGCTCTACATTTAATCTTCCACACTGAACGGGTAGCAGATGTCTCGGTGTTCCATTTCGATTGATTCGTCATACTGCAGTCACTGTTTCATGCAGGCCAATCCCAGAAGATGTTGCTCCCACCAGGACTCCCTCCGTCTCAAACAAGTGTACCAGTTAATTATTATGCTGCAGTCAACAGCGTGCAAGTGGACGGATGGGATGGAAAGGACACTGTCGATGTGGGGCGGGCGATGTACTGTAATAAGTGCTACAGGTGATAGTGCTATCAGTTTCAGCAATTTTACCAGTTTTTCCGTAATTTCAGCGCCGACCAGCGACACAGCAGCATGCTCCCCAGTTTCTGTGTCGTCGCTAAACCACCCCTCCAATACTTTTCGAGTATCATATACTAGATTGCGAATGTAGACAGATGACTGTGCAGCATATTTATTCATGGTTAATTCTGGAACAGATACATCAAGGTATACCAGACAGCGTCCTATATCGATGAAGTTAGGTTATCTACATATTTCTAGCACTTCGATCATAGCGCGTAATTTACGATTACGATTTCCCATCTTTCCCTAAGTGGATAGGAGTCACAAAGCATTCGCGCGTTCTTAGGATAAAATTGGAGTTTGAAAGATCTCCATACATTGTCTTTGACCAACCCTCGCTACAACACTGTCCTCCATTTAATTTTCAACTGACCAGTAATAGGGTACTATGCCCGCTACAGTCCATGTCTCGTGAAGGAACAGAGCGAGCTGAATGTGTCACTACGTTCAGCGAAGACTGTTCCGCACCAGTCTTACTCATGGCACCCACCAAAGTGCACAAGATTTCTCCAGATGCGCGCATATCGAGGAGGTTAACACCCCTTATCGGTGTACAGTAAATACGAGAGTCTTGTCATGATACAACAGATGCTTGTGAAGAAACATGTGGTTTATTCGTGATGGAGCTACAAACGGACGGCGTTTGAAGCATTTTACGTAAATCAACTGCGCTGTCAATTCTAAGCTATTGATCTAGTGTCTGGGGTCAGTACCGAGAAGGTATTGACAAGAGAGAAATGATCATAGAACATAAATACATGCACTCCTAAGGCTACATGGTTCTACACTTAAGCACGTTATAATGTTAAAGCCATGTGCTTTCCGAAATATTAGTCGTATCGAGCGCAACGATCTTAATACTCTAATGCAGGTTCAAAAGAAAAAGCGCATATGACGACAAGCAAAAGCTAGTAAACTTTCGGGCGTCTGTGATGGAGATCTATCCACGAAGCATACAACAGCTACCATCGTCACACCTTAGCAAAAGATCTCGCTGAGAACCCGAGGAAACTGGTCTCGTGTAAAACCGCTAAGTTGGTCTAGGGCTTCCATTCCGTCCCTTGTTGACAGTCTGGTGTGGCAGTTGAAGATAGCAAAACGAAAGCCGAAGTTTTAAGTTTCACATTCGAGAAATCGTTCACACAGGAGAATCGTACATACATACCCTCATTTGACCATCGGACCGACGACATAGTAATAAGCATCCCTGGCATAGAGAAACAACTGAAAGCGTTGAAAGCAAATAAACCACAGATCCGCATGGAATCCAAATTCTTTTTTACAACGAGTAGTCTACGGCATTGGCCCCTCATCTAGCCTGCATTTATCGTGAATCTCTCCCCCAGCACAAAGCCCCGTGCGACTAAAAAAAAGAGCAGCTGACTCCAGTACATAAGAAGGGTAAAAGAACGGACCCACAAAATTACACACCAATACCCCTAACTTCGGTTTGCTGCAGAATCCTTGAAAATATTCTCAGTTCGAGTAAAATAAACTTTCTTGAGATAGAGAAGGTTATGTCCTCGAATCAGCATGGCTGTAGAAAGCATGGCTCGTGCAAAACTCAGCTTGCCCTTTTCTCACGTCTGCATCTACACCCATACTCCGCAGGCCACCTGGTGGTGTGTGGCTGAGGGTACCTTGAGTACCTCTATCCGTTCTCCCTTCTATTCCAGTCTCGTATTGTTCGTGGAAAGAAAGATTGTCGGTATACCTCTGTGTGGGCTCTAATCTCTCTGATTTTATCCTCATGGTCTCTACGCGAGATATACGCAGGAGGGAGCAATATACTGCTTGACTCCTCGGTGAAGGTATGTTCTCAAAACTTCAACAAAAGCCGGTACCGAGCTACAGAGCGTCTCTCTTACAGAGTCTTCCACCGGAGTTTATCTATCATCTCCGTAACGCTTTCGCGATTACTGAATGATCCTGTAACGAAGCGCGCTGCTCTCCGTTGGATCTTCTCTATCTCATCTATCAACCCTATCTGGAACGGATCCCACACCGATGAGCAGTATTCAAGCAATGGGCGAACAAGTGTACTGTAACCTACTTCCTTTGTTTTCGGACTGCATTTCCGTAGGATTCTTCCAATGAATCTCAGTCTGGCATCTGCTTTACTGACGATTAATTTTATATGGTCATTGCATTTTAAATCACTCCTAATGCCTACTCCCAGATAATTTATGGAATTAACTGCTTCCAGCTGCTGACCTGCTATACTGTAGATAAATGATAAAGGATCTTTTTTTCTTTGTATTCGCAGCACATTACACTTGTCTACATTGAGATTCAATTTCCATTCCCTGCACCATGCGTCGATTCGTTGCAGATCCTCCTGCGTTTAGGTACAATTTTCCAATGTTACTGTGGTGGTCAACCCACCCTAATCAGCCAATTGCTGTTGAGCGGGAGGGCCGGGCCACACAAGCAACATTCACAGTTGACAACAACAACACTTTTATTATCTTCTCTTTGGCCAAATAAAATTTTATCTTTAAAATGCAAAATCCTTACAAGCACGGGCAACCGCCCTATTCAAACAACAACATTAATCTTTAATCAAGCATTAGGTGACTTGCAAGTTAATTAAATTCTATACACAGTAAAGCTCCCAAAAGGAGACTACAATAATGTGATAAACTTTAACCAGTAATGGATATCACAAATTTTTTAACACAAAATAAAATACAAACAGATAGGCCCCTTGCTGACACATTTTCAAAAGTGATGACGTCACATAGGCACGGGCTATTTCAAGTAGCAGAAGGGGGGCCCACTGGAGCCAGACCAGAGGCGGCTGGGCACACAGCCCACAGCAAGCGGGCGACCTGGTCAGGGTGCCGCACACACTACACTATCATCATCATCAGTTATCTGCTATATTAGCAGGCCCTTTGCCTCTCCATTTTCTGCGATCCATTGCTTCTTTCTTAAGGCTGCTGTATGTTGTACCGTCCATCATGTCATCCAGTATCTGGAATCTCTTCCTTCCTCGCTTCCTTTTCCCTTCTACATAACCTCCTAAAACTGTTTTTATCAGTCCGTCATTCTTTCTTAATATATGCCCAATCCAATTTCTTTTTCTTCTCTTTATTACATCTAGTAACTGTCTTTTCTCTCCCACTCTTCTCAGTATCTCTTCATTTCTTACTGTGTCCATCCAACTTATTCTTTCCATCTTCCGCCATGTCCAGATCTCAAAAGCCTCCAGACGTTCTCTGTCTTTTTTCCTCATAGTCCGTGTTTCAGCGCCATATAGAAGAACACGCCATACAAGACATTTTATGAGTCTCTTTCTGAGTTCTCTATCCATACCGCTGCAGAAGATTCTCCTTTTCTTATAAAACGCCTCTTTTGCCATTGCTATCCTTGTTTTAATTTCTGTGGTGCACTTCCAGTCGGTGTCTATCCTGCTTCCAAGATACTTAAAATTTTGCACCTGTTCTAGTGTTTCTCCATTCAGCACAATTTTTATTTCCTTATTTCCTCCTATTGCCAATACTTTTGTTTTATTTGTGTTAATTTTCATTCCAAATTTTTTTCCGTTAGTTGCAATGGTGTCCACCAAATCCTGTAATTTTTTTTTCCCCTGTGGCTAGAAGGACCATGTCATCAGCAAATCTGAAACACCCTACTCTTCTTCCTCCAATTTCTACTCCTTTGTCATCTAATGAGCATTGGTCAATCATATTTTCCAAGTACAGGTTGAAAAGAGTAGGTGATAAACAGCATCCTTGTCTTACTCCTTTCCCTAGTCTGATCCAGTTTGTACTTTCTCCTCTCACTTTAACTGAAACTTTTTGATTAAGGTATAATGAGTTTATAAGTCTTCTGGTTTTCCAGTTTACTCTCTTTTCCCTCATAATAGTCGCCAGCTTGTCCCAAACCACATTGTCAAATGCCTTTTCTAAATCGATAAAGCACATACATAGGTCTCTTCCTTTTTCAATAAACCTTTCTCCCAAGATTTGTAGGAGTCCTATTGCATCTCTGGTGTCCGTATTCCGTCTAAAGCCAAACTGCTCCTCGCCGAGATTCTCCTCTATTACTTTTTCAAGTCTTTTATTAATTATTCTTAACATCACTTTGGCTGCATGTGAAATGAGGCTGATTGTCCTGTGCTCGCTGCATTTCTTGGTTCCTTGTTTTTTCTGTAATGGAATCATTACTGTTGTCAGAAAGTCCTCAGGCCATTCACCACTGTCATATATTTTATTACATAACCTCAATATTTCTCTTATTCCATTGTGGTTCAAGCATTTTAGTATTTCTCCCGGTATTGTATCTGTACCTAATGCTTTGCCATTTTTCATTGCAGCAATGGCAGACTTTACTTCTTCCATTATGATGGTCGGTACTTTCTCTTCATCACTTACACTGTTGTGTGATTCAAGTTCCAGAGTTTCTGGTTTCCTATTTGTGTCATATAGCTCTTTTATATACAGTACACTATAACACACTGGAAAAAAAGGTCTTAGAGCCCGTGCTACTATACCATTTCAGAGAAAAGAAGGGGGGAGGGGGAGGGGAGAAAACGGCAAACATTAAATCCTCAAACGTAAAATAAGTACAATGTATAAAATGATAGCCTATTTCACGAACATTGTAATAAAATAGTCAAGGGTGAATCAATAACTAATGCCCTTGACGTAACCTTAAATAACGAGGGCGAATAGCATAATACCAAGTCAGCTTATAAATTTAAACAACACCAGTAGGTTAACACATGCTCACTGAAACTGGGGAGCTCATTTAAATTACCCCTTAACAGGATACTGATAAACTTAGACAGTCAAGTAAGGCTACCATTTCACTGTTTACGAGTGAACGAGTAATGCAATTAGGTAACACAGAACGTACAGATTCAGTGTTAAGCCTGTGCTTTGAACCAACTATACCAACGTTTACACAGCTCACTGTATCAGGAAAAATATTACAATTTCACCATACTGGCTTATGCCGTCCGTCACTCCGAACAGCAATAGTACCAATTAATACACCTCGCTTGCTCGGACTGTATCACATCACAAAATCTAGATAGACATTTAACCAAGCACAGTAACACGTGTTTACTTAAACAGCACTAAACAGAGGGGACCTTTTGGTTGGCAAGACAACAGTTTCCGGTCATGGTGCCGATACTAGGGAAGCAAGGATCAGTATAATATGCGCACCAAAAACATGACAAGCAATTCTGACCAAATCTTTTATAAAATCCTTTACAGATCCAAATCAGGACCGCACGACTCGATTCG
The DNA here is from genome assembly GCF_023898315.1 of Schistocerca nitens. Classification (NCBI taxonomy): domain Eukaryota; kingdom Metazoa; phylum Arthropoda; class Insecta; order Orthoptera; family Acrididae; genus Schistocerca; species Schistocerca nitens. The sequence continues at coordinate 633,982,171 of NC_064620.1, read as the reverse complement.
GGTAATGTGGCCGAGTCCATTTCCCACACTACAAGCCAGGTTCGGTCTTGCTAACGTGTCACACAGCCCACCACCTCCGCGTCGTACCCCGGCCTGCTCAAGCACGCTCGCCTCCGGCTGTCCCCTTTCTAGCGCCACACGCCCGTCGCGGCCAGAAGCCACGTCACACGGCCGAGCCCAAAGGTCGCACCATGCCGACCCGATCGATCAATCGACACGAGCCGGCACGGCTCACTCACAACCTCTCGATACATCACACAGCATCACCCGCAAAAAGCCTCAGTCAACTTCCTATGTTATCCACAAGGTCGTTTATATATATTGTGAATAGCAACGGTCCTACGACACTCCCCTGCGGCGCATCTGAAATCATTCTTACTTTGGAAGACTTCTCTCCGTTGAGAATGACATGCTGCGTTCTGTTATCTAGGAACTCTTCAATCCAATCACACAATTGGTCTGATAGTCCATATGCTCTTACTTTGTTCATTAAACGACTGTGGAGAACTGTATCGAACGCCTTGCGGAGGTCAAGAAACACGGCATCTACCTGGGAACCCGTGTCTATGGTCCTCTGAGTCTCGTGGACGAATAGCGCGTGCTGGGTTTGACACGATCGTCTTTTTCGAAACCCATGCTGATTCCTACAGCGTCGATTTCTAGTCTCCAGAAAAGTCTTTATACTCGAAGATAATACGTGTTCCAAAATTCTACAACTGATCGACGTTAGAGACATAAGTCTATCGTTCTGCACATCTGTTCGACGTCCTTGAAAACGGGGACGACCTGTGCCCTTTTCCAATCGTTTGGAACGCTACGCTCTTCTAGAGACCTACGGTACACCGTTGCAAGAAGGGGGCAAATATATCCACATGATATTCAGCGAACAATGGATGAAGGGCAAAAACACACATTCCAGATTTCTACATTTCCGGAAACCATCTAACACGGTGCCCCATTAAGAGCATATGGGATAAGTTCACAGGCATGTGAGTGGTCCGAAGACTTCTTAAGTAACGGAACACAGTATGTTGCCCTCGACGGCGAGTGTTCATCAGAGAAAAGGGTATCGTCAGGAGTTCCCCAGGAAAGTGTGGTGGGACCGCTGTTGTTACATGAATGATTTGGTGAACAGAGTGTTCGGTAAGGTGTCGAAGTTGAGTAACTTTAGGAAGATACAAATCGACTTAGACAAAATTTCCAGTTGGTGTGATGAATGGCAGCTAGCCCTAAATGTGGAAAAATGTAATTTAATGTGAATGAGTGGGAAAAACTAATCTGTAATGTTCGGATACTGTATTACTAGTGTCCTGCTTGACGCTGTCAAGTGATTTAAATATCTGGCCGTAGCTCTGCAATGCGATATGAGATGCAAAGAGCATGTGGAAACTGCGGTAGGGGAGGCGAATGGTCGACTTCGGTTCTTTGTGAGAATTTTAGGAAAGAGTGGTTCACCTTTAAAGGAGACCGCATATAGCACGCTCGTGCGACCTATTCTTCAGTACTGCTCGAGTGTTTGGGATACGTACCAGGTCGGACTGCAGGAGGACACGAGGCAATTCAGCTAGAGGAATACGAGAAAAAGTTGACCTGGAAGCATTTTGATCCAGGGAAACAGTCATTTTTTCTCGACAGCGATAAGACGACAGTAATAGAATGCTTCACGTGAATGATCACCGTATGCAGAATACTAGACTTATGTATGTCAGATCAAATCCCAGCTGTTATCGGCTATAATTTTTTGTAAGGTATTTTCGCCGCGACGTGGCACCATCGAATAATTTCCATTCCACGCAAATATCCCACATACAGAAAGAGTCCGTCATGAAGTTTCATTGTTGAGGAAATGGCGACTGAAAACAAGGTTTGGTGACCTTAGTAAGCATGGGATGACCGCAGAAACCTTGCCACGTTTTCACAGTCCGTTAAGGGCACATTTCCCCCTCAGGCCGGATACTATGTGATTATTTTACGTGGATAACTATGTTAACTTTGAACTTAATCTCGGAAGCGGATAACGATATCGAAAAAAGTTTCGAATTTCCTCAAGAATATCATCTTAAGAACATACGCTAAAAATTTCGACGATCTGTCATGAATATAAATTATAGAAATGGTCATCCTCACAGTTGGTATTTTCCGAACCGAAAAATCATTGTTTTTCCTGGTTTTATCAGGAACCGCCCATGAACAAATGGTGATTTTATAAGCCGTCCAAGGTCCACTTTAGACCACCCCTGACGCAAAAGAACTAACCGATTTGCGCAATTCGCCTGGGCTAGAGGAAGTGTGTAATATTTTAATTTTGATCCTGTACTGCAAAATAGTTACAGTATCCTTGTACTTCCGGTAGGTGTGCAAATGGTCGCCATAAGGCTTCACCCTTTATATCTGTGATGAACAGAGACAGAGAAACGGCCCCCTAAACTATCACGTTTTCGCGCGCGGACCGATATTCAAAAGGATTATGTATTCGTAAGAAATTCCAGGTTCACCAAAGACAATGTTTTCTTTTCCTTTATGTGAAGAATGCCAAGTTGCACAATGGTTGCCATTAAACTTGACCATTGGGTCCTCAGGTAAGAAGAAGAACTAAAAGGCGTAACGGACACAACTGGGCCATTCCGGAGGCAGCGGGATGCATTTATAAGGCTGCCCTGTGGTGTATGTACTCTCATGATCAACAGTATCCGAACGACCTCAAAGCGTTCCGCCAGCTTTCTATGCAACCCACATAAAGTAAATGTCTCGGATTTCCTATAATATCTTTTCTGTAGAGTTCAAAGTGGTTCAAATGGCTCTGAGCACTATGGGACTTAACATCTGTGGTCATCAGTCCCCTAGAACTTAGAACTACTTAAACCTAACTAACCTAAGTACACCACACACATCAATGCCCGAGGCAGGATTCGAACCTGCGATCGTAGCGGTCGCGCGGTTGCACACTGTAGCGCCTAGAACCGCTCGGCCATCCCGGCCGGCTTCCTGTAGAGTCATTTGACTACGGAAAATGGTTACTGCAAGAGACCACTAGAGAAAACTGTTCTGTTAGGCTACCAATCCAGATACAAATTAATACCATGTCAATACAAATATCAGAAAACATGTTATTACGGATGACACAGTCTTTAACGCTTGTGAAGTCAAATTTATTACAGTTAATGATATTTCAAAAAGCAAGTGTCACCTCCAATTTACGTGGCGTAAATTTTGTGCTTGGCTGGGACCCGGAAATTTAATCTAGCAACTATTGGTCCTGTTAAATAACGACGAAAGATTTTAAATCTGGTTTCAAACACAAGCAACATTACTTGCAATGAGGTGGCATAAAGTTTTGTGCAGGATAGCGATTTGAACCCAGCACCTAACCCTATTGCCGACCAAGCACAATCAAACATTAGATATCGAAATATTTTAGCAGTAGCGAGATAATTGAAACTGAAATTACAAGAAGAAAAACTTTTTCCTTGCCGCGATTTGAACCGGACACGTATATTCATTGTTTTCTAGCCATGAACAGAGGTCAAATGTCGCTGTATTTCACTGGTAGAGAGATATGCAATGTCTGATCTGGAAGTAACTTGTCGAAAAGTCCTGTGCTCACTGGGAGTCGATCCCACCACAGTTGATCAGTGCTTGACTGCACACGAACAACAGTTAACTATCGAATTCGTTTTCACCAGTAACTGGGAGCGGCATGTTTGGACCTGGCAGTCGAAAGCGGCTCCAGTCGCAATTGTTGACAACGCAGGGAGGGACATTAAAAATCATACATATTTGTCACGTGTAATTTGATGCCCACGTGCTACAACTTCAAATTGAGTCTAATCAGGATTCTAACATAGTCACGTGCCATTCGTGAAGAGCTTGAGGAAACAACGAAACGATAGAACTGTATCATCCCGATGAGATCGAATCCTCCAGAAAGTGGTATCTAAATTCGAATCCGAGACTGGCACAAATACTTTCAATCTCTCAAGTTCAAATACAGTAGGAAATTAGTGTCCTGTGATCTTACATGATGACTGGTTCATTACTTCCGCATCTGTTTCGGCCCAACCTACACCTACTTTGTTCCTGTAGACAGCGGAGGGACGTCATGTTCACGTGGATTTGGAACCATGGTACATCCTTACGTTCTTCAACTGGCGTTATCAGAGGTGAAAAAGGACTGTTCATGCTTTTTTTTAAAAAAAAAAATGATTGTTCGAAGTGTGCATCGAATCCAGATCTTAAACATATGAAGCCAGAAACATTCCAGTAGCCCACCGAAGTACGGATGAGTTTTGCACATTTTAAGCGTATGAGGATTGCTGCTTGAACGTCAGAAAACGGAGTGTGAAACGGGTAAAAGTCTAACATTCGCGACATTTTGTTTTCTTCGGATGTAATAGAGGGCTGGAGCCAGCGGACGCACCTGGAAACATTCGTGAGTGTGCAGGATGAGCGCACAGAAGAAGCGACGGCGGCGAATAGTTCTCTTATGTAGGATAATTTCGATAATTTCGACGTGAATTATCCGACACAGTGGAGATCAGTGGTCTTTGGTGAAAGGCGATTTTATGATTTAGCAGTGTGGTCCACCCGATCACTGGCAAATGTGATAAACAACGCCATTTATACTTCATGGGTCATTTGCAATGATTTCGTAGCCGACAGCACGTTTAACCCTAAGTTAACATACATTCGTGGCCAGAAAACAGCGACAATAGGTGGCGGACTCGAATCCTGGTAAGGTAGAAATTTTTCGTGTCGCCATTTCAGCTTCAGTCATCTCACTACTGGAGAAAATTTTTTATATCTTAACATTCGATTGTGCCGATTGTGTGTTGGCTTCGAATCCCCGTCCAACACAAAACTTTACGCCATTTTAAGTTAAAAATGGGCACACTTTATCACCAGTGATTGAAACCTTATTTAAGAACATTCGTGGTTACTTAGCAGGGAAAATACTTGCTGGATTGGAGCTCTAGATGGCAGTCCAGTATAAAAACATTCGACACGTAATTTCAAGCTGAAATTTTGAAATGGCATCGATGTTAATAAATCTGAGTTTGCAATCTTTAAAGACTGTCTCATCTCAAGTCACGTGTTTCCTGCTATTTGCCTTATCGTGATATTATTTTACATGTGGATCGATAGCCTCACACAGCAGTTTTCTCTAGTAGTCTCTTGTTTAGGGGGCAGTCAAACGAAAACGAGCGAGATAGGTGGGCCGGCCGCTGTGACCGAGCGGTTCTGGGCGCTACAGTCCGCAAGCGCGCTGCTGCTACGGTCGCAGGTTCGAATCCTGCCTGGGGCATGGATGTGTGTGATGTCCTTAGGTTATTTAGGTTTAAGTAGTTCTAAGTTCTAGGGGACTGATGACCTCAGAAGTTAAGTCCTATAGTGCTATAGTGGTCAGAGCCATTTGAATTTTTTTTTTGAGATAAATGGAAAAAATGGTGAAGTGGGAGTTGGACACGCATTGCAGGTTCCGAACAAACTACATAACGTATACAGGCAGTTGATCCATTCCGGGAATTTAGAATATCGTCTTCTTTTGTCTTTTATGGACATTGCTACTGGCAAGACAGCGATCCCACGGATTACAAGATTTTCGGGAATGCTTTAATTTCAATAACATAACTGTGATGTAAAGTCGTGCAGGAGGCATGCGATTATTTGTAATAATCAGTAGTTCTGCATCCAGGCTGACTGAGTTGCAGTCATAAAAGTCAAGCATCAGACAACGAATGACTTTCGGAATTTATACATCATCGTATATCCAGAAGCGATTTCTGTACCTAAATATAGCGTTTCAAGTTGTATTTGAAACAAAAATACGCAGACTCGTCTCAAATGACCAATAATGTCATTCCTTGCCTGACATTTGGAGGAGGAGATTAGTGTTTAACGTCCCGTCGACAGCGAAGTCATTTGAGGCGCAGCGCAAGCTCGGATTAGGGAAGGAAATTGGTCGTGCCCTTTCAAACGAACCATCACAGCATTTGTCTGAAACGATTTAGGGAAATCACGGAAAACCTAAATCAAGATGGCTGGAGACGGATTTGAACCGTCGTCCTCCCGAATACGAGTCCAGTGCCTAATATTTGGCATTTACCATTGCGACCTTGTAAGACTGAATGCAGACCTAGTGATTGTTTTACTTCCAAGCTTGACGTCGGATAAAAAATATAAAAAAGAGTTCTTTTTCGTGTGGTATAATTACAAGTTTACAGATTCCGGATTTTTTCCTTGATTGTGCTATGGAGCAGTGCGTTTTGCCAAATTTTATGAATCTCGGCCAACGGGAAGGACGCCATAGGTTTTGATGAGTGAGTTCAAAATATGCGATACAAAAGGCCGTATCTCCTGACTGCATCGACTTAGAAGCTTCAGTTGTTTACACCGCTAAGCGATCGAGGGTGTTACCGTGTGACGCGAATTTCAGCTTGGTCCGTCCAGCCGTTCCTGAGAAGACAGGGGTCTTAACAGACTGGCTGACACACACTCTGATAACAAACGACAAAACTGTTTTCCGTGTGATATAATTACAAATTTACAGTTCCGAATTCGTTGCCTTTTTTGTAGTGTTAAACCTTGCTTCTTGCTAAATTACATGATTCGGTGCGTACGGGAAATACCCTACAGGTTATGATGAACAGGTTTACTAGTATCAAAAATGTGACATAAATGGCCTTTTCTGTTTGCACTGACATAGAACGTCCAGTTTTTTACACGACTAGGGGACCATAGACCTCAGTATGTGAAATAAATTTCATCATTCCTGAGAAAATCTATTTTCTAACAAAAAAATGGTTCAAATGGCTCTGAGCACTATGGGACTTAACATCTATGGTCATCAGTCTCCTAGAACTTAGAACTACTTAAACCTAACTATCCTAAGGACATCACACAACACCCAGTCATCACGAGGCAGAGAATATTTTCTAACAGTCGGACAGACAGACAGACAGACGGACAGCAAACTGTTCTTGTAAGGGTTCCTTTATTACCGACTCAGTACGGAACTCCAAAACTTAAGTAAACTGTTTACTACTTCACAAGTAATCGCCGTAATTGTTGACACATTTATTCCACTGTGAGACAAGTGGGTAAGTGGCTTTGTCGAAAAATATTTTGTGGTTGCCTGTTGAACCACGACTGTGTCCTCGCGTGCACCTCTTCGTCCGAATCAAAGTAAAAGCTAGTAATGCCTCCCTTCAGAGCTCCAAAAGTATAGGAATCGCATGGGGTGTGATCGGGATTTCATGAAGGGTGTGTAAGGGCTTCCAAGCGAAACATGTGCAGACTAGTCGAAACAAGCTTGGCAACTTGTTTCATTTAACTACTATTTATAGTAACCATTTTGTATCGCCAAATGATTGTACCGGAAAGAGATTATAAGACCTGCAAGAGAGTTGCATTTTGTGAGATGCATACACTACAGGCGGAACGCAATTTATGAGAGTTGCCCAGAAAGTAATGCACTGTATTCTCTTTCAACAATTCTTTACTGAACATAATGAGAATTACACGCACGAAAGAATGTTGTTTTATCTACGCACCCTATTTTTCCACGTAATCTCCATCCTGCTCTGTGGCCTTCCACCAGCGCGAAACAAGAGCGTGTTCGCCCCGTCGGTACCACAGGTGGCGGAGCCAGTGCTTCACTGTCTGAATCACCTCCTCATAGTCCTCAAAATGTGTTTCACGAATGGCATCCTTTCATGGCCCAAATAGATCGAGAGCGCTAGGTCCGGGCTGTCAGGTGTGACAGCCGTGTATGGTCTCCCCGACCGCTGCAGATCGTGCAGCTCCGCCGAACCGCCTTCTGCTTACTTCACCCTCCGTGCCCAGCGACTAACTGCACTTCTGTCGACAGCAGATGCTTTCCACAAGCGTTTGTGAATATTCCCCACAGTTTCTTTCTTTGCAGTGAAAAGTTCAATGACACACACTGCTTGTAACGTACACCACCTACAGACGCCATTTTGAAACTGTTCTCCAAATACGCTATGTGGCGCAAATGACTTGGCGCGCTCACCCATCGGACGTAACGTTTCGCATTCGTAGCTTTGTTTTCGGCTGACAACGGGAAGGCCTCAGACACGGCCAACCGATTTAGCTCAGATTTGGTGGGTCGCTTGTGTACAACCTAAAACGAAGGAATCTTAAGACATTTTGGGTCAACACCCCCGCGTTTTTGAGAAAATCACCCCTAAAGGTTATGATGAGTAATCGACTCAAAGTTGGCGGGATCGATAGATAATTGTAGATAGAGCATTTTTCATCACCAGGTATGGGGTATGAAAACGAATACTGTTCCAGAAATTGAGATAAGAAATTTTTACAACTGCCGCGTCTGTAGCCACATGGTCAACGCTTTTCGCCGACAGCACCGATAGCGCAACGATCAAGGTAACTGGCTGCGAATCTCGAAGAAACGTAGTGGATGTTATTCTTTTGGTTTGTATTTTTCCAAATCTGAATTTATAGGGATAGGAGGGTTAATAATGTAAGTAAATCAACAAGGAATGCTAATTAGGCAAATAAATTTCTCAAACGTCTTGGGATAGTAAACAACTAAAATGTTACTCCAGGTCACTTTACAATGGCTCTTCCAGTCACTGTTACGTGTCCTCACTTCTCTTCGAGCAACTAGATGGATGGTACGTGTCATATAAACATTCGAAACAAATATACTCACGGCACCAAGAACATCTAATAAATGCAATCTTTCGACAGCTACACTGTTCGTTTCCTATTATATGTCGAAGAGGCAACCGGGACAACATAACTCTCCCCGCGTGCATTCTATCCCGTGCCTCGCTATAAACAAGCGTCGCACGGTTGGCTGTCTGTGATCCTTCACGGCGTTTGGGAAATTAGTTTGCCTACCTCGTTCCTTATTAATTTACTTACCTTGTTAACCCTCCTATCCCTATCAATTGAGATAGGGAAAAATACAAATGAAAAGAATAACATCCGCTAGGTTTCTTCGAGATTCGAACCCGGGTTTTCCGATTCCCGGCGAGTTACCTTGGCCGTTGCGGTATCGGCGCTGTAGGCGACAGGCGTTAACCATGTAGGTACAGACGCGGCAGTTGTAAAAGTTTCTTATCTCGATTTCTGGAAAATTATGCGTTCTCTAACCCCATACCTGGTGATGAAAAATGCTCTGTTTACAATTATCTATCGATCCCGCCAATTTTGAGTCGATCGCTCGTGATAACCTTTAGGGGTGATTTTCTCAAAAACGTGGGGGTGTTGACCCAAAATGTCTTAGATTCCTTTGTTTTAGGTTGTTTTCGTACCCCATACCTCGCGATGAAAAATGCTCTATTTATAATTATCTATCGATCCCGCCAACTTTGAGTCGATTACTCGTCATAACTTTTAGGGGTGATTTTCTCAAAAACGCGGGGGTGTTGACCCAAAATGTCTTAAGACGGAAGGTGGCATATCTGCGTAGTGGCTACCCGGAGGATTTACACAGAGTGTATCTACATGGATACTCTGCAAATCACATTTAAGTGCCTGGCAGAGGGTTCATCGAACCACCTTCACAATTCTCTATTATTCCAATTTCGTATAGAGCGCGTAAAGAACGAACACCTGTATCTTTCCGTAAGAGCTCTGATTTCCCTTATTTTATCGTGGTAAACGTTCCTCCCTATGTAAGTCGGTGTCAACAAAATATTTTCGCATTCAGAGGAGAAAGTTGGTGGTTGAAATTTCGTTAGAAGATTCCGTCGCAACGAAAAACGCCTTTCTTTCAATGATGTCCAGTCAAAATCCTGTATCATTTCTCTGACACTCTCTCCCATATTTCGCGATAATACAAAACGTGCTGCCTTTCTTTGAACTCTTCTGATGTACTCAGTCAGTCCTATCTGGTAAGGATCCCACACCGCGCAACAGTATTCTAAAAGAGGACGGACAAGCGTAGTGTAGGCAGTCTCCTTAGTAGGTCTGTTACATTTTCTAAGTGTCCTGCCAATGAAACGCAGTCTTTGGTTAGCCTTCCCCACAACATTTTCTACGTGTTCCTTCCAATTTAAATTGTTCGTAATTGTAATTCCTAGGTATTTAGTTGAATTTACGGCTTTCAGATTGGATTTATCGTGTAACCGAAGTTTAACGAATTCCTTTTAGCACTCATTTGGATGACCTCACACTTTTCGTTTTTTAGGGTCAACTGCTAATTTTCGCACGATTGAGACATCTTTTCTAAATCGTTTTGCAATTTCTTTTGATCTTCTGATGATTTTATTAGTCGATAAACGACAGTGTCATCTGCAAACAACCTAAGAGGGCTGCTCAGATTGTCTCCCAAATCGTTTATATAGATAAGGAACAGCAAAGGGCGTACAACCCTACCTCGGGGAACACCATAAATCATTTCTGTTTTACTCGATGAATTTCTGTCAATTACTACGAACTGCTAACTCTCTGACAGGAAATCACAAATCCAGTCACATAACTGAGACGATATTCCATAACACTGCTATTTCACTACAAGTCGCTTGTTTGGTACAGTGTCAAAAGCCTTTCGGAAATCCAATTTGTTTTGTCAGTAGTCTGGCTAGGGTATAGGAGAGGTTGCTGTGTGATCGCTTACACACACACACACACACACACACACACACACACACCACACAAACAGATGCGGGCGCGCTGTCGCGGGTATTGAGAGGTCGATATTGGTTTCGCAAAGGTAAATCAACAGATGGTGCCTTAGAAATTGGAGACGTGTCAACTCGGAAGTACGCAGTGACGCTTATGATAGCGATCGTAGGTGTCTTGGACAGCGTGTGGCAGTCTCTCACTGATCGCCGGGCTCCCTAAATCACTGTATCATACTTTTGGAGAGGCCGAAAAGTTGAAGGCTTGCTGGACGGTGTATGACGTTCAAGAAAATCACAATTACTCGTTTAAATCTACTGTGATGACAGAATTGTTTTTGTTACATGAAAACTGTAAGGTTGCAACACAGTCGATGTTAAAATATCTTAGTTCTACGATCGGAAGAAGAAGAAGGCAAGATACTGTAATCGTTTCTAGTGGTAACGTTCAAACCTGAGTCGCGCGGAGTGTGTACGCCTGCTACGGGCCCAGTCAACAGGAGCTTGTCGTCCGCTGCCAACACACTTCACAAGAGAACAGTAATCTGCCCGAATAAGGCTATAGACAAAAATGCCTAGGATGTAACTTATTCTGGAAGTGACTACACATACAAGCTACAAGCTTAACATTCCTTTAAAATTACTTGAAAATTAACAAGCTGAAATATGTAATTACTAGAGCGAACTCATCTACAAAGGGTGCCTTGCCACCAACACAGACTATGTTACAATTTCAATCTGATCAACTCAATTCATAACAGAGAATGCTCGTACACTTGTACGGAATATGGCGCGGAACAACAATTTATCACCAGTTACATTGACCAACGACCACACACACAATCACTCAGAGGCGCCTTACTATGACAGGTCCAAGTCCACATTAACACAGACGTGGCTTTACGACATCAGATGGTTCCATAGTTTCTATGCTCTTCGTCACAGAACGTGCCAATACTGTCGTACATACTGAAGGCGGTTAAAAAGATGTTACTACACCCAGCAAAAGAGCTTTGCATCACCTCGGTTCCGAGAGTTCCGGAACCTGTACCGAGAATTGCAATAGAGATCAACATAAACATCATTTCCGCCCTTTTTATTCCTCATGAAAACCACACATTGCATGTTGGACCACCATACAGCGAGACCTTCAGAGACGATGGTAAAGATTTTTGTACACACCGGTACCTCTAATACCCAGTAGCACGTCCTCTTGCATACAGCCCCTTTCGATGTAAAAAAATGGTTCAAATGGCTCTGAGCACTATGGGACTCAACTGCTGTGGTCATCAGTCCCCTAGAACTTAGAACTACTTAAACCTAACCAACCTAAGGACATCACACACATCCATGCCCGAGGCAGGATTCGGACCTGCGACCGTAGCAGTCGCACGGTTCCGGACTGCGCGCCTAGAACCGCGAGACCACCGCGGCCGGCCTTTCAATGTATCCCAGACATATTGGATAGGGTTCATGTCTAGAGAACATGCTGGCAACTCTAGTTGAGCGATGTCGTTATCCTGAAAGAAACCATTCACAAAATGTGCACGATGGGCGCGTGAATTATCGTCCATGAAGACGAATGGCTCGTCAATATGCTGCCGATATGATTGCACTATCGGTCGGAGGATTGCATTCACGTATCGTACATCTGTTACGGCGCCTTCCATGACCACCAGCGGCGTACGTCATCCCCATATAATGTCATCCCAAAATAGCGGGGAACATCCACTTTGCTGCACTCGCTGGATAGTGTGTCTAGGGCGTTCAGCCTAAGACGTTCAGCCTGACCGGGTTGCCGCCAAACACGTCTCCGACGATTGTTTGGTTGAAGGCATATGCGACACTCGTCGGTGAAGAAAACGTGATGCCAATCCTGAACGGTCCATTCGGCATGTTGTTGGGCCCATCTGTACCGCGCTGTATGGTGTCGTGGTTGCAAAGATGGACCTCGCCATGGACGTCGGGAGTGAAGCTGCGCATCATACAGCCTAATGCCCACAGTTTGAGTCGTAACACGACGTCCTGTGGCAGCACGAAAAGCATTATTCAACATGGTAGCGTTGCTGTCAGGGTTCCTCCGTGCTATAATCCGTAGGTAGCGGTCATCTATTGCCTGAGCTAGGCATTTAATCGACAGTTCCTGTCCCTCTGTATCTCCTCCATGTCCGAACAAAACCGCTTTGGTTCACTGCGAGACGCCTGGACACTTCCCGTGTTGAGTGCCCTTCCTTGCACAAAGTAATAATGCGGACGCGATCGAACCGCGGTTTTTGAGCGGCTAGGCACGGTTGAACTGCAGACAACACGAGCCGTGTACCTCCTTCCTGGTGGAATGACTAGAATTGATCGGCTGTCGTACCCCTTCCGTCTAATAGGCGCTGCTCATGCATGGTTTTCACATCTTTGGGCGTGTTTAGTGACATCTCTGAACAGTCAAAGGGACTATGTCTGTGATACAGTACATACAGTCAACGAGTTCTTGGAACCGGGGTGATGCAAAACCTTTTTTGTGTGTGTATTTAGCCCAGTCAAATGGAAGCGAAACAGATGGAAAAAAAGTAAATAAAACACTTATTATTTCAAAAGTAATAGTCATAACTGTTAATACATGTATCCCATTCTGAGACAAGACAGTCCGTGGCTTCCTGAAAAAATGTTGCTGTTGCATATGGAAGCACAGTGGTGCCTGGGAGTGCTGCTCTTCGTCTGAAGCAAATCGACGGCCGTGAGTGCCTTTCTCCATGTCTTAAAAAATACAGACATCGCACGGGGAGGGATCGGGACTTTATAAGCGGATGTGTACGGGCTTCCCAGTGCAAAGTCTCCGCCGTAGTCGAAACAGCCTTCGTAAGACGTGGACGGACAATATAATGTAACAGAAAGATGCTGTCTTTAGTATTCCTATGTCTTGGAACTTTACACGCTTCAACGTCTGCAAAGTATCCACGTGCCTCTGTTCGTTAGTTGTGACAGCATCTTCCAGAAAGTTAATGAGCAGTCAAATAAAAACGTTAGTGTGACGTTCTCGGAGTTGATGTGCCAGTTGTTTCAGCTATGCTGGACAAGTGCCGCCGGGAATCCCATGCTGTCACGATCTCTCCCTATGCGATTTCCATATTTTGGGGCCCTCAAGAAACACATTCGTGGCTGTCGATTTGGTTCGGACGAAGAGATGCTGGCTACCATCACGGTTCCCTAGGCAACCGCAAACATTTTTCCCTGAAGGAACTGGCCGTCTTGTCTCACAATGGGATGGATTTATTAACAGTTATGGCTATTACTTTTGAAATAATAGTGTACTTACGTTTTCTCCATCTGTCTAGTTTTCATTCGACTGTCCCTTGTAGAAGGCAGGACGCAAATCATTTGCTTCATAATCAAAGTCTACATCCATTGCATCACACTTGACAGATGCTATTTGCATCTATGTTCTTGATCGTACGACGTTCTAAAGGCTTTAACCGCACGTTTATGGTCATTTGACATTTAATCATAACAAAATCGTACGACGAACGGTTTTTTGTTTATAACTCTTCAATGTGCGTCCTGTTCTTTCAGACAGCAAACATTCACAGCACGCAAATTACCTATATACTAACCGACTAAAACTAACACCAACTACCGGTTGCAGGCTGTCTCTTTGACGGCTTACGGGCGCAACAAAAATTTTATTTTCAGTACTTTATATGATTATTCACCAAATTTAAAAATTTAAAATGCTCTTGTTATCTTCTCGTTTCTAGGTATAATATTATGCTAAAGATTTAACACAGTAAGCCAACTATTGAAGTTAAAAGCCGTGTATACGTCTTGGTATCACGGAGTCAGTGTTTGAGAATGACTACACTTGTCGACTTCCAACAAACATTACACATAATCTCAAACTTATCGAAACTAAAATAATGGAAGGAAAAAAGTTTATCTCTTACTATATTTTCGCTGTTGATACAGGCATGACGTTTTGCTGCATTCCTTCTTTGGGCTAACTCTATTCCCAACATATTTTCCAGAAAATATCTCCATATACACTGAAACGCCAAAGAAACTGGTATAGGCAAGCATATTCAATTACAGAGATATGTAAACAGGCAGAATACGGCGCCGTGGTCGGTAACGCCTATATAACACAGTAAGTGTCTGGCGCAGTTGTTAGATCGGTTACTGCTGCTACAGCGGCAGGTTATCAAGATTTAAGTCAGTTTGAACGTGGTGATATAGTCGGCGCACGAGCGATGGGGCATAGCATCTCCGAGGCAGCGATGAAGTGGAAATTTCCCCGTACGACCATTTCACGAGTGTACCGCAAATATCAGGAATTCGGTAAAACATCAAATCTCCGACATCGTTGCGACTGGAAAAAGATCCTGCAAAAATAGGGGTGAAAAGAATCCTCTAACGTGACAGAAATGCAGCCCTTTCGGAACTGCATCATCGATATGGGGTTTCGGAGCCAAAGGCCTGCTCGTGTACCCTTGATGACTTCACGACACAAAGCTTTACGCCTCGCCAGGGCCTTTAAACACCGATACTGGACTGTTGATGACTGGAAAAATGTCGCCAGGTCGGACGAGTCTCGTTTCAAGTTGTATCGAGCAGATGGACGTGTACGGGTGTGGAGACAACCTCATCAATCCAAGGACTCTGCATGTCAGCAGTGGACTGTTCTAGCTGGTGGAGGCTCTGTAATGGTACGGAAGTAGTGCAGGTGGAGTGATGTGGGACCCCTGATACGTCTAAATACGACTCTGACAGGTGACACGTACCGAAGCATCCTATCTGATCACCTGCATCCATTTATGTCCATTGCGTATTCCGACGGACTTGGGCAATTTCCATAGGACAATGCGATACCCCACACATCCAGAATTGCTACAGAGTTGATCCAGGAACACTGTTCTAAGTTTAAACATTTCCACTGGCCACCAGACTCCCCAGACATGAACATTATTGAACATGTCTGGGATGCAACGTGCTGTTCAGAAGAGATCTCCACTCCGTGGTAGTCTTACGGGATTTATGGACAGCCCTGCAGGATTCATGGTGTCAATTCACTTCGGTACTACTTCAGGCATTAGTCAAGTCCATGCCACGTCGTGTTGCGACACTTCTGCGTGTTCGTGGGAGCCCTACATGATACGAGGGTTGTCCAGAAAGTAAGTTCCGATCGGTCGCGAAATGGAAACAACAGTGAAAACAAGAAACGTTCCAACTTGGAGTGTTGTCGTAATGTTGTATCAGCTTTCCAATATCCTCGTCACAGAAAGCAGCCGCCTGTGCTTTCGGCCAGTTATCCGCACTGGTCTACAGCTCGTTGTCTGTGGAAAAATTTTGTCTTCATAGCCAGCGGTTCTTGTGAGCAGAGGTGAGACTCAGGGGGAGCCAATCACGGACTGTATTGTGGGTGATCAAACACTTCTCATCGGAAACGCTGCAGGAGCGTCTTCTTTGCCCCTGCAATATGCGGCCGAGAATTGGCACGAAGAAGGAACTGTTCGACAGTTGTGTTATGTGGGTTGCATGACACAGGCGAAATCTCTAATCAGGCCCTCATACTTGGCGAGAGACGCTATTCCCTACGCATCTTCACGTGCTCACTGTTCACTCGAAACTGAAAAGAGCGACGCGTCACGGTCGACGGGCTTGTTAGAGACACTGCCCAACACATCTGTGCATAGCTTTACCGGATTTTCCCTGTGGTTTCCATTTCGCGACCGATCGAAACTCACTTTCTGGAGAACTCTGGTATTATGCAGGTGTACCAGTTTCTTTGGCTCTTCCGTGTATATACCGCTGAATTTATGTGCAAAATTATTCATTGTACGACTGTAGTTCTGGAGATATGACGTCATAAACATTGAGTGAAAAATGCGAAACTAATAAAACCAATATAAATAGGGTTTTACATAATAATGGACAAATGTTTTACACAGCTAATGAGAAATATTTAACATATGAACTCAGTTTCAAGTAGTCAGACGTCTTAAAGTGTTTTATACCTGGGACGTCATTCTGTAAAGAATCGAGGATGGGCACGGAGATGGTTACTGTTAACGTAAGGAACCGCCACACGCGGACTTGGACTGCAAACGATTAATTCAGTTCGGCAGCTCTGATTGCAGCGTAGGAAGCCATTTTACACCTCGTTGGTCACGTTCCTATCCACACTGCAGAAAACGAGAGTGACCGCGTCTTCTTTCACGTTTGTGAACTTTCGCTGCACGTGCGCTCGGCGGCGAGTGGCCGCCCGCCTCAGCTCTCACTGGCGCATCTCCTCGCTGACCGCGTCCACCTCTTTCGCTCCTCTGAAGTCCCACAGTTCCGACAATACGCGAGATATTTGTTAGGAACCTCTCCTACAGTGGCGTCTTTCATTACCTAAGAAACCTGCTGGTCGCTTCCCCTTCGGAGAAAGATAATTATTCACTGAAGGTATTTTAAATCTTTGGTGCACTACACATTCCAGTCGGCGAGTAAAATTTGGTATCTCGCTAGTGCTACAACGGCCATATCGCAGTTGCTGTTCACCTACATCACTAATGACCGCTTGAGTCACACATGCAATTAGGACCGAGTGTGATCCTTCTAAACGCACCCGGTAGGCAATTTCTTTTTTTTCATTGGACCTCTTGCTCAGTGGAGCTGGCAGATTTACAAATTTATCGAGACAGTCCCAGAAGTGAAAAACACATCGCGTCGCTTCCCCCCGACATTCATCTGTTCAGCAGACAAAATCTTTGACTTTTTCTTTCCGTTCTACTACAATCGATAGAAGCCCTCCTGGTTGCACAGGTGCGTCTTGTTCTTGACTTTGCCCTTCGCTGCCACGATTTTTCTAAAGTGTGATTACTAATCATAATTTTATTTACGACCATGGTTTTTTTTTTTTTTTTTTTGCTGTAAGTTCTGCATATACATCTCTGCAGGTTTTGATTACGGAGCTTTTTGTTGAATTATTTTTATTTTATTATTATTTTTTTTATTTTGCCCTCTACTCGCCCCGAACTCGGCGACGCAAGCTCGCATACGGTGCGAGGCCGTGGTCTGACCCGTGGCTGTCGCTGGAACACGAATAGTGCTAGGTCACCGCGGGAACAGTGCCGACTCACAGCACATAACGTGTTGCGTCCGGGGCGGAAACGACCGCAGACAGCGGCATTGCGATATGCCATTGCTATTGCTTTAAAATATGCCAGTTGGTATATCTAAAATATGGTTGGTCAGAAATTGGCGGAGTAGTTCGTTTACAACGACGATTTAGAAAATCAGTGTTGTAACGATGCGGACATAGGACACGAAGGGTTTCGTTGGATTTTTTATCGATTTTCGTAGACATCTAAGTAAACAACAAGCCTCTAATCGTTTCATTCAGCTTCTGACAGTCAATCGCCTTCAGAAAAGCCTTGTTTGCAGCTGATTTTCGTAATTTCGTCGTGGTCGTTCTTCCGCCAGCGTTGAATTTCGTAACAGTCGGACAGACTTTTTTGTTGTTCCAAAACCCCACCGATGGTATGTTCGACAAAACTGAAGAATACCGCTGTGCGACCTCACCACGAGATAGCTGTACGCATTCTCAGGTCTGCCTGAGATTGCGGTACATTCGATCTTGCACGAACGTTCAGCCGTGATATACATGTGTTCCCAGTGGATTCCGTACAGTCTAACCAAAGCTGAAAAGACGGGCTAGAGTCAATCGGTCACAGAAAATGCTCAAAGAATTCGGCCAAGTAAGTGCTAAATCCTTATAGAACATCTTAAAGGGAGGTGAAACTTTGAAATGCACGTGAGAACTGGGAAGTAAGCAGCAGTCGACTTTTTAAGTGTTGTAAGATGAAACGAGGCCAGTAACAGACATTCGTTCGCGAATAACTGCCAGGAAAATCACGGCTGGCTGATTGGTTGGTTAATTTGGAGGGAGGGGACCAAACAACGAGGTCATTGGCCGCATCGTATTAGGGAAGGATGGGGAAGGAAATCGGCCGTGCCGTTCCAAAGGAACCACCCCGGAACTCGTCTGAAGCGTCGTTTCTTTGTTATGCAGGACATGGAGCGTGTTTGTTATGGGATCGTAGCTCGTGCACAGGCACAAGTGTCCGGTGGAATCAGGGGAACCGTATCATTCGTCACCATGACAATGCGGGGTATCACACACCGCGTCCAACACTCATTTATTTCACGGATAAAAACAGTCATTTAACATCCGACTGCCCACATTCTCTCTGCTTACTGCTTACGGATTGCGGGCGTCCGGGGTTCGTCTCTGGGAAGAGTCCCATTTTGCTGCTGTGTTTTAACGTTCCACAGATGGATATTATTTTCATGATAATAATTTTAACAATACTAAGACTGTCTGATTACGATAAGACATGCAAAATGTTTTAATATAAAAACAGTAAAGTGTTTAGAGCAGCGCTTATAACATAGCTGTAGTACAGGGCGTCCCTCATAAAACAAGTACGCCTCACGCCCGGGATTCAATAAACTACCTAAAAAGTAATAAATAGTAGTAACGTTAAAAAAAACATGTGCATACCTGTTTACAAGACATACTGGAAGTGGTGGCCATGGGCCTCCAGGCATCGCCAACTCTGTGTGAAGACGTAACCAGCAACACGCTGTAATTCTGCCGGTGTGATGTTAATTTCCCTGCAATGTTCCGTTTAAGACAGTCTGTCGTGCGAGCATACTCTGTGTCCTAGAAACAAAAATCACGTGGTGTCAAGTCCGGAGGCCTTGGGGGGCAGAGGCCTCTGCTTCTACTGACAAGTCTGTCTTCGTGGAATACGTTGATAAAGTGGGCCACAACGTAACTGGATTTGTGAGGGGTTGCTCCTTCTTCTTGGAATACTGCATAAATCTTCTCTGCCTGTTAGAAGCCAGTTACAATACTGAACTCTTTTATTTTTTCCTGATTCTCGAATTTCAACTCTTGCACCACACTCACACAATAGGCTTTTAATTTCATATCTTTTAGTACGCGATGTACGAGATAGCCTCCTTACCGACGTGCGGGGACTTTTCGTAACGCCCACCCAAATTCTGTCTGCAGTTTCACGGGTCCTCACTGTAGACTGTGACTCTGCACATTCTGAGAAGTTCATACGCCCTCCATTTCTTGTACAGATCCAGAACAGTGCTGGTCGTGGGACGTTTCCTACCAGGACACTTCACTTGAAACATTTCGTTAGATTCCTTGATGGAGGCTGTCTTTACGTAACACTCCACAGTAGGAACTGTAATGCAAAGTGCCCATTTCGGTAACAAGTCAACAGTAGGAGCATCTCACAATTACTGAAGCACGAATACACAGCTGCACTCAACTTTCCGACAAAACTTTCTGTACAGTGAACTCAACTAGAGATGATTAACCGGTACGTGGGGCGTCCTGTTTTATGTGGGACACCCACGGATAACTTCTAAGAAAATACAGTTCAGGGAATTACATTATTTGAAAAGCAGTCGTCACAAAATGTGAGATGTACATGTGCTACATCAGTATTTGAGATGTACAGTGGCAAGATACTGTCACAACGTCAACACGTGGTATTTGACACAACATAAAATGCTAGTATTAGCTTCCCATGATAAGTATTTCACTTACAGGCAAACCTATTGTTTTTATCAGCTTTGAATTTTTCGTAGTGTGAAGCAAAATAAGAGATACATATTTCTTGATATGTGCCCAATGGGGTGTAACACCCCCTTGAAAACAGAATTGAGTTTAATGTTTCTGAATGAATACCATTGAAACGGTAGCAGATAAAAAAAGATGCTTCGCCACATTCAGTAATATATGATGAAATGTTATTTAATGCATGCAAGAGTGTTATTATTAACAGTGAATATGTATGTGCTGGCAGGTGGCGCACTACATCTTCGTGGTACAGGCACAGGACTCGGGGCGGCCACCGCTCAGCTCTACAGTGAGTGTCTACTTCAACGTACTCGACCTCAACGACAATGCACCGCTGTTCGACCCGATGAGCTACAGCAACGAGGTCTTCGAGAACATCACCGTCGGCTCGCCTGTGCTCACTGTCAGCGCCACTGACCTCGACTCTGGTAAGCCCAGCATTCCACTCCACCCTCTCGCCCCTCGCATCTCTGGTCCCGTGCCCCTCTGTCCCGCTGCCCTTTGCCCCCTGCCTCTGTGTCCTCCTCCTCTTCTGACCCTCTGCCCATCTGGTCCCCTGCCCCTTTGTCCCCCTGGTCCTTGGCCCCTGCCCTCTATCCCTCTGCCCCTTTGTCCCTTTGTCCCCCTGCCCCTCTGTACCCCTGCCACTCTTTCCCTCTTCCCCCTCTGTCCCCCTGCACATTGGCTCCCTGACCCTCTGGTCGCCTGACAATGTGTCCCCCTGCTCCTTGGTCCCATGCCCCTCTGTCCCCATGCCCTTCACCCCCTGCCTCTGTGTCCTCCTACTCTTCTGTCCCCTTGCCTATCTGCTCCCCTGCCCATCTGGTCCCCTGCCCCTTTGTCCCCCTGGTCCTTGACCCCTGCCCTCTATCCCTCTGCCCCTTTGTCCCCCTGCCCTTCTGTATCCCTGCCACTCTTTCCCCCTTCCCCTCTGCCCCTCTGTCCCCCTGCACATTGGCTCCCTGACCCTCTGGTCGCCTGACAATGTGTCCCCCTGCTCCTTGGTCCCGTGCTGCTCTGTCCCCCTGCCCTTCTGCCTCCCCCCTCCCCCTTGGCTCCCTCCCCCTTTGGTCACCTGACCCTGTGTCCTCCTGCCTATTGGCCCCTCCCCCTCCATCCCCTTTGTCCCCTTCCCATCTGTCCCCCTGCCCCTCTTTCCCACTACCTCTCAGCCTATTACCCCTCTGTCCCCCTGCCCCCTTCAGTCCCCTGCAGCCCCCTGCCTTCTTGTCCTCTTGCCCCTGCAACCCACTGTCCCTCTGGCACCTTGCTCCTCTGACCTCCAGCCACTTTGGTCCCATGCCCATTCCACCACTCCCTGGTACACCACATCCACAAAGACAGCTCCAGCCCTGTCGTGCCTCTCGACGCCACCATTTTTACACCTGAGGAACTGGGATTGAAACTCTCACAATTGGGTTGAAACTTATGTAAGCAGTTGCGAAGACACAAACTTGCTTCACTGCGACCCCACTTGGTGGGCTGCAGCTTGTTGTAGAGTGATTTAAAGTCTTCCACATTTGTTTTTGTTTTGTTCAGAACAGAAGATTATTCTTCACATTACAGAGGGCCAAGTGGAGCCACCACTGTATCAGCTTTATTACATCTTTAGACGGAATGAGTATGTATTTATGCTTCTTGCAGTTATTATGGCACATACTGTTATGCAGCATAAATATCCTACATTGAAGTGCATATTTGTACATAGCATTGCTTCATATAGCCTCAACGTTATTCCCCCACACTGAATGTACTGCATTTAGTAAACTCTAGTTATGCAGCATTCACTAGGAGATCCAGTGAAGAAAGCACATGAATTTTGTACTACTTGTTTTTAAATTGTCATAGGAGTTGGAGGAACGATTGTACTGCATTCATCTCTGCTAAAATGTATTGTTTGTAGTACCTGTTAATAACGCGTGAAGACATCTGCATAACAACTGTTTTATTTTTGGCATTTGTAAGGAGAATGCTTTAGTCACTAAGACTATAAAGCATAGTCGTTACAAGAAGCAACACTATTTAAAGCAGAAACACGTACTCATCCCGAGACAAGATGTAATAATGTTGAACACCAATCCTGTCAAAGGCTGATAACATTAATGTCTCCATTAAATGCGAGTAGGTACGAAAAACGGATACATACAATGTATTTAAATCGAGAACTTCATACATGGATTCGTAGGCAGGAACAAACGTCGACAGAACACTATGCAACGAAACCAACTTCTGTTTTATATGAAACGAAAACAAACATTTCTCCAACCAATATTATAGATGCATGCAAAAATAAAGCAGCATA
Source organism: Schistocerca nitens (assembly GCF_023898315.1). Taxonomy (NCBI): domain Eukaryota; kingdom Metazoa; phylum Arthropoda; class Insecta; order Orthoptera; family Acrididae; genus Schistocerca; species Schistocerca nitens. The sequence continues at coordinate 633,959,625 of NC_064620.1, read as the reverse complement.
CATGCAATATTGTTCACAGTGCAGTTCAAAAAGTCATTACACACAAGAAGTCACAATCGACGATACAGGCGACGAAACCAGTTTCTGTGTCGTCATGTCATGTCAGATGATGTTTAGATTTTGACATCCGCTATAGCCCAATCATTTCCACTTGATGGGCACACGGTCGAAATTGCAATATTGGGTTTTACAAATAAATAATTTTACAGTCAAAAGGGAACCACGACATCATTTATAAAATTTCATGTGACTGTGAACCCCAGCTACGAGAAGTTAGTTTTTGATTGGGATTTCTCGAATGTATTACTTTCGGTTTCGAGGCGCGTACTTTATATTTTATGAGTGGCCCTCGTAGTTTAGTAGTAAATGAAAAATGTTGTGTATTGTCAATTAAAAGCACGGATTTTCGCGGCATAATTTTTCGTGTTCAAAGTTAACTGCCACGCCAGTAGGAGCTGTGCTGTCATTCTGTTTCCGTCTTGTAAGACGGGCCTTACACACCACTCATGTTTCGGTGTCCCGTACTGTACTGCCCACACGACCCCCCGCCGTACATCCCTGCCCTGCACGCTACGACAAAACTCTCAGTGGTACATTTGTTTGACAATACTCGCGCACTGTCTCTCTGAAAACTTTTATTCGCGGAGTAATGAATCACGTTTCGCCTGAATAAACGACTGCTCGCTTTCATTCTGATGCTTGTGTGTGTGTGTGTGTGTGTGTGTGTGTGTGTGTGTGTGTGTGTGTGTGTGTGTGTGTATGCTCGCGCGCGTGCGCTTGTGTGTTTAGCTAAATCATGAGTCTTATTCGCACGCAAGTCGTTTGTTTTAGAACCTCTTAAAACTAAGTCGCATGAATAACTACAGCAATTTTGCTGAGATTTTTCTTGTTAGCCTTAAATTCAGGTTCTATGTGACAAAAACTGTTAAAATTTCGTACAGTTCCTGTTTCTTTTTCCATTCGTCTGTAAACAATTACTGTCAGGATTTTGCAACCGTTACTTATTAAATTGATGACTCCGTTGTATTCACACCTGTCAGCGCCTGCCCTCTTTGGAACTGGAATTATTACTTTCTTCATGAAGTCTAAAACTATGTCGAGTGTCTTGTATATCTTAACGCCTGGTAGCATAATTTTGTCATTCTTCTAAGTATCTCAATAAGTCTTCGGGAATATCATCTACTCCAGGGGCCTTATTTCGACTTAAGTCTTTCATTGTTCCGTCAAATCCTTTTCTTAGTATCGTGCCCCATCTTTACCTACTTTCTCCTCTCTTCCTATAATGTTGTCCTCTAGTTTGTTTCCCATATATATACCCAATATACTTTCCGTCCACCTCCCGACTTCCCCTTCTTCGCTTCGTAATGACTCGCTATCTGTGCTCTTGATATTCATACAGCTGCATCTTTTTCATGCAAAGGTATCTTTCATTTTTCTGCAGCAGCTTCTGCACTTCGCCTACTACTCACGTTTCTATAGTCTGGCAGTTGCCCTCTAGGCAGACCTTCTTACCCATTTCGCACTTATTGTAATCGCAATTCTTAGACATCTGTATTCCCTTTCGTTTTGCTCATTTGTTGAATATTTATATTTCCTTCTTTCGCCAGTTAATTTAAATATCTTCTGTGCTGTCGAAGGATTTGCAATATGCGTTACCTTGTTACCTGTTTGATCATCCATTGCCTTCCCTGTTCTGTCTCTCAAAGCCACCCATTCGTTTTCTATTACATTCCTTTTCCCAGTTTCATTCCATCGTTGTCTCCCTCCGAAATGTTCAGCAGTCCCTTATTCCATCAGTTGATCCAGCTCCCTTATCCTTAATTTCCTTTTGGGTTGCAATTTCTTCAGTTCTAATCTGCAGTACATAATCAATAAATTATGATCAGAGTCAACTTATGCCCCTGTAAATATCTTACAGTTTCAAATCTGGTTTTAAATCTCTATCTTACCATTATGTGGTCTATTTGAAACCTTCTTCGAATCCTTTCTCCGGCACGAATGTGTGTGATGTCCTTAGGTTAGTTAAGGTTAAGTAGTTGTAAATCTAAGGGACTGATGACCTCAGACGTTAAGTCCCATAGTGCTTAGAGCCATTTGAACCATTTCTATTTGAAACCTTCCTTTGTCTCCAACTGTGCTGAACGAGTATAATCTTGTTTCGTGATTTTTTGACCAGATATTAGCGATGATTAAATCATGCTTTCTAAAAATTCAACTGGGCGCCTTCCTGTTTCCTTTTTTCCCGCAGTCCACGTTCTCCTGTTATTTTTCGTTTGCTTCCTTTTCGTACTGGCGAATTACAGTGACACATGACAAATTCTGTTCTTCCCTAACTATCTGAATAATTTCCTTCACCTCATCGCTCATACATACATGCTTTTATTGTTATTGCCAATCTACATTTTATATTTCTTTGCTTCCGGTATCGTCAGTAGCTTTGCTGACCATCTACTACCTGTAGTGCCTCATTCTCTAATCTAGTTCCCTGAGGACTTCCACTACATTCTATTGCTCTTGTCGCGCTTTTGTTCATGGTTACCTTACAACCCCTTTCAAGACCTATTCATTCTGTGCAACAGGTCTTCCAAGTCTTCAGCCGTCTCTGACACAACTAAAATGTCATCGGCCAACCTCCAAGTTTTTATTTTTGTCTCTGAGCTTTACTGCCCTTTCCAAATTTTTCCTTGTTTTCCCTCATTTCTTGCTCAATGAACAAATTAAATAACACAAAGGGTATGCTACAACTGTGACTGTTTTACTTGGGCTAGTTTGGAGTGTCTGTGTGCAGCAGAACTTATTCCACACAGCGAGGTAACTTGTGAGTGTACTTTGTACAGTGCTTCGTATCATCGTTCCTGCATATTACTGTCAGATCACCTGCACGGCATGTCGTAAGTGATGTCTTCAAACCAGTTGTAACCGGTTCTGGGCTCCTCCCGGCAATAACAGAAGTGCGTGGCAGGCCTGTGAGGGTGGCGGGTGACCTCGAATCTGCGCTAGGACGCCGAAGTGCGCAACGAGACGCCATAGATGACGTCACTACTGACCCTGGAATCGCACCAGGCCCTCGTCTCCTACCTCTTGTCAGTTGCGGCATTAACTTTATCAGTGGTCCTTTGTTGAATTTTGTGATCCAGGACATATACTGGATAAGTATCGTCGTAGATGTACAAAATAAAGTGGAGGCAAGCTATTGCTCGTGGTTCCGCGAGCCCCTACTTTTCCATTCAGAAAAAAATGAAAATTGTTGCTAGCTTCTGACATGAAATGATGCCAGCAAATGTGAACACCTATTTTTCTCTCTATACCGTATCGTCAGCTGCCATCACGCACAGAAAAGCTGCGACCGATCTGAGGTGTCTCTGTAATCCAGACTGAACCAGTGTTGTGAGAGTTATCGCCTGATGTCAGCAACTCTAAAGCTGCCCTGCTCGGCTGGCATTGTTGTACGAGGGGCGTTTAATAAGTAGCGCAATACATTTCTTTCTCGTCCAGTTTCGGCTGAGAAAAATCTGAATTTGTTGTGGGACAACGCGAAATGTCGCTGCTTCAGCCCCTACAGTTCCGATTGTGGCAGCGCTGTGTGTAAGCTTCAAAGTGGCGGCTGTAACGGAGATGCGTTCCAGGAAGAGAGCTGCCACTGAGGTTCTTTTGGTAGAAAACAGGAACATCTCGCGTATTCACAGGTGCGTGCAGAATGTCGTGGGAGAGGTTGCAGTTAACAGTTGCACAGTGAGTCGTCTCTCATCCTCGCAACAACACTGTCCGATGTCTCGCGTGCACGCCGGCCCGGCCTCTCGTAGCTGTGAATCCTTCAGTGTCGGAACGTGCGTACACTCTCATTCGAGATGATCGACGGATCAGAATCAGACACCTCGCTGCAAAATTGGACGTCTCTGTTGGTAGTGCTGACACAATCGTCTACCAGTGGGGGTACTCAAATGTATGTGCCTGCTGGGTTCTTCGGCACCTAACAGACCATAAAGAGCAACGAAGGACCATCTGTGCGGAGTTGGTTGCACGTTTCCAGGCAGATCGTGACAATTACTTGTCGAACAGGAGGTTCATCACTTCGAACTGAAAACAAAAGCCACGGGTGCCACCACACCACCTCTCCTTCGAGAACACGTTCAAAGCCGGTAAGCTCCTGGGACTGTGGAGGGGCTGCTCTGCTCCATGCCCTCCCTCAGCTCTGCTACCGTCACAAAACTGAAGAAAAGTCTCGCACCTTCCGACTGTCATGAAAGATGAACTCCGCGGAAAGAGTACTTGAGTGACAGGCAGGTTGTTGACGCTCCAAGACGCCGACCAGCAGAGTGTTGCCAGGCAAGGTAGCGTAAGATCCTCCCATTGAACCAAGATTACACTGAGGAACAGGCTTTCGTAGCCAGCAGACTGGAAAATAATAGCTATACTGGAATCCTGAATGAAACCAACATGCTGTCAGAAAAAAAAAAAGTGCTACATCACTTATTGGACGCCCCTCGTAGGAATGACTTCTTGGATACCGTTGAGAATTAGCTTGTCCAGTAACTTTAAGTCTGAATCTGAGTTGGGATATCGGTCGATAGTCACATCACTTCCTTCTTCGCCTACTGGTATCAAAACTAGTACTGGTAGTACTCTGGATGGATAACGCTTCCAGAATTCTTCACTGAAATATTGCAGATTGGAAAACTACCTAAGATCAGGATCAGAAAGTGTTTTCCTTCCACAGTATCTCATCGTACATTCAGGGATAGGCTAAATAATTGTGAACATCTGTACTTACCACTTGGGTAAGGTTTGTTAATAAGGGGTCGGACCCCTATTTGCCCGTAATACAGCTGCGATCCGTCTTAGAATAGTGGCATACAACGATTCTATAGTCTCCAGTGGAACATTATGCCACCCTTCGATCTGAACATCATCAAACTCCTGTAGTAACAAGGGAGGCGGAAATCTGCTCCAGAGACTGTGCTCCAGGGCCGCCCACGAGTGTCCGACAATGTTCAGCTCGCCTGCATACTTCTCATACCACGATTGTACTGTCCTGACTGTGTGAGTAGGTCCATTACCGTCCTGAAATATGGCATCATCGTTGGGGAACAATACTCGAATCGTGGGGAGCAGCTGATCACCTAAAATGTTCACATGACCGTTGGCTGTAGCACGGGCTTTGACAGTAATGGTGGTGCCAGCAGAGTACCACTACGTGGCTGCCCACACCATCACATTCCACCTCTATGCTTAGCTATTCGGCTTCTTTTGCCATTCTCCATACGTAAACCCGGCCAGTGTTGGAAATAACGAACGTTTACTCGTCGGATCATATGACGTGTTTGCACTGATCAGTCCAAGATTTGTGCTGCTGACACCGTGTTTTACGCTTCTTTGCGTTGGTTGTCGTCACTAATGGTTTCTGTATAGCAGCCCGTAAAGGAATATTCGCTTTATGGAGTTCTCGGCGGCCAGTGTCGATAGATACGGGGTCTCGAAGATGGCTACTAAGCCCTGCAGTCACTTTGGTTGACGTAGTTTTATGTTGTTTCGACACAATTCGTGTTCGCGTACGACGATCTCTGTCATTTAGTTTTGATTTTTGCCCACTATTACGTCTACATGACGATGTCTTTCCATGTTTGGAGCACCCTGTCATGACTGTTGAAACAGTTCCCCTTGAAACATTCAATAAGCTGGCTGTCTCGGTTACGGATGCTCCAGTTAATCGGGCCCCCACAATCTGCCCTCTTTATAACTCTGTTAGGTCTTTCTTTACACGTCGTCCTCGGCCACTAAATGCAAACACGGTGTGCACTACTCGTAAACAACCTGCTCTGTTGCCTAGTCAATACTGAACACACGCAGTCCAGTGCGACACGAGCCTTACCTGCTTTGTTGATCGTCGTCAAACACAACCGCGCCGCTGCTGCCACTGTTCACATTACCTGGCCCGTCCCCTGTACTAGCAGTCTCAGCTAGCGACGTCCTTTGCCACGCCACGCACAGTCGTACACAAGCCGCGACCACTGGAGGTCCGTTCCCGCTGGACGCCACAGTCAAGTGGCCGGGATGCGCCGCCCAGCCCTGTTCTGAACGGCGAAACTCAGCATTCGAGATACTGTCCGTCAGAAACGGAGTCCGAGTTAACTACCAGAACCACGCATGACAAGTGACACCGATGGAGCACGCATGGAACCAACGACGACAAGTGACACGAATGGATCAACTTGCACAGCCAGGGTCAGATTGAATAAAATGCTTTTGGGCGTCATTCTGGAAGTAAACCCACTGCTGAAGGCGACGCTTCGACGCCCGCGCGGGGGTACCCTTCCGCCGCCCTGGACAATACCCTCGCAAAGACGGTCGAGGCGGAGGCATCCAGAGGGACGCGACCATATATCCAAACGCTTCTTATTCAGTATGACAGTAGAATTTATTAATTATAAAAGCGAAATTCGTAACAGATGATCTTGCCGAAGGTCGGATAGTAAATAACTTAGAACTGAATGGATAGGAAAAGTGTCGTCCAATCGTCTCAAAACATATACACTTGTTTGGTCTAGAAAATATGTTTTGTACAAACGCAAGGAGTATTTAGAAAGCAAAACGTTGCTTATTTTGACTGTATTCTCTGTTGTGTTTCTAAATGCAAAAAATAAGCCAAAGAGCTGCATTTTACTCCTTCAATAGAGTTGTCATTTTCAGTAGTAATGAAAAGTACATTATTTTTACCCAAAGCGCACGATTTTTCGTTGTGTAGATGTTATAAAACCCACGTCGTTTTTTGCATTCGCTTTTGTGTAAGAAAACTTACAGGAAAAATATTCAAGACCAGACGTAATCTTCGCAATGTGACAGGAACAAATCCGACAGTGAAATAAAACTTTATTTAAAATCATTTAAGAACACAAAATCCACTACTAATGCACTTACGAACGCGCTGACAATAGGTTAACATCTGATGCTACCAGGCGAGGCCCCTCTCACCCGACCAATGTCAACGTCAAAAGCATCCCGTTCCACTGGCGGCCTCTCCAAATGCATTGTGGAATGTTTTGGCGTTCCGTCCCGTGGCAACCGCTGTGACTGGTCCTGGACGCTTCGTGCACGCTTGACTGGCGGTTCATTTGTGAATCTCCTTATGTGTCTCCTACAGATTACGCGGATTGCAAGTGCTGGACAGTCTCCACACATGTTCCGGTGGTTAATTTCGTGATCTTCGAAGTGGCGGCCAAGGGTCCCCGAAAGATTTATAATTAAAGTATTACGTCTTATGTGGCGATCACAGAAAACAGTTGTCTCACTAATAGTCAAGTTGGCGACCAGTAAGTAGCGGCGGGTTATAGAAGCTGTGCGCCATTTGCTTCTTGCTCTGCCACAGACAGAGCGTTGCTATCTCCGTTGGTGGAGGAATGGTAGTAGCTGTACCTTGTCATATCGGAGCACGGCACTAATGTTCCAGTAGTTCCACCAATCTGGCTTCATTCGATTTCGTTGTCTCAGCACAGGTTCGTCTTGAGTCCTTTGCCTTTAGTGAGAGGCTTAATGGAGTTACTGTAAACCTGGCCAATGCTTAAAACATGAAATCAGTAGTTTATTTTTATTGCAGACATATTCGATCGTAGAAAATGGGAAATTGACTTCTACAGTGTTGCGTAATCATACAAATCAATAGGTACCAGACTGGACAATTCCATCGCTACCTTGGCGTACGATGGACGGCTAACTCGGACTGCACGGTTACTAAGAATTGGACGGATTTGAGTCGTATTGCAAATAATTTCGACACCTATAGTGAGATGTAATACCCGTCGGACTTTCTTTTTTTTTTTTTTTTCAGCAGTCGTCTGACTGGTTTGATGCGGCCCGCCACGAACTCCTCTCCTGCGCTAACCTCTTCATCTCAGAGCAGCACTTGCAACCTACGTCCTCAATTATTCACTCGATGCATTCCAATGCCTTCCCCTACAGGTTTTGTCCTCTACAACTCCCTCTAATACCACGGAAGGCATTCCCTCGTGTCTTAACAGATGTCCTATCATGCTGTCCCTTCTCCTTGTCATTTTTATCCACATATCCCTTTCCTCTCCGATTCTGCACAGAACCTCCTCATTCCTTACCTTATCAGTCCACCTAATTTTGAACATTCGTCTGTAAGCACCACATCTCAAATGCTTCGATTCTCTTATGTTCCGGTTTTCCCACAGTCCATGTTTCACTACCATAAAATGCTGCACACCAGACGTATATTCTCAGAAATTTCTTCCTCAAATTAAGGCCGGTATTTGATATTAGTAAACTTCTCTTGGCCAGGAATGCCCTTTTTGCCATTGCTAGTCTGATGTCCTACTTGCTCCGTCCGTCACTCATTATTTTACTCCCTAGCTACCAGAATTTCTTAACTACATCTTCTTCGTGACCAACTACACATCATAAATAATCTGTCTGTCTAATTACTTAAAATTCAGTGCCCTGTTATTTTAAAACTGAGCAGTTGATATTATTAACATGTCACAAGACAAATTAGACATTCGTGTGGCCGCGCGGGATTAGCCGAGCGGTCTTGGGCGCTGAAGTCCTGGACTGTCGGCTGATCCCGGCGGAGGTTCGAGTCCTCCCTCGGGCATGGGTGTGTGTGTTTGTCCTTAGGATAACTGAGGTTAAGTAGTGTGTAAGCTTAGGGACTGATGACCTTAGCAGTTAAGTCCCATAAGATTTCACATACATTTGAACATTAGTGTGTTCTTAATTTAATCTGCTTTACACGCAGATGAGTGAGCTTAACCGCACTCTTACTATCGCCATGCCATCGTGCTTAGCACTGCATGGTTTGAGCGAAGGACTTCGGTGGGCAGTGTAACAAATTACACTGACGATGACGTACGAAGTGATTTGTATCTCCTTAGTGCATGAATTGTTCAATTAAATCTAACTTTAAAATGGTCATGTAAATACATCGTAACAGTACAATACTGAGTACCACGCTATGTTGGAACAACGTTCTTCTTCTTCACTTGAGGGACTAGGCTTCTAACATGTTCCGCGTCGGGGAAGCCACCTTTTCCGTGATGTATCTCTCTTTCTAACATTGACTGAATTAGGTACAACCGAAAAACAGCCAAAATTGTAAATATCACTTTTGCTTACTTAATGACTAGTCTCTGGACACATTTTCAAATCATGCATATAGTCAAGATGGTATCTGCAACTTTGGCTTTTTTTCTGTTGTATTGATTAACACACGTTGCTACCAGGCAATTACTCCATCTTACTGGAAGTTCAGTAACTGAATTTTCCGTCGGTGCTTGACAGAACGAGATAATAATATTAAAAAAAAAAGAAAGAAAACTCTTCGTAACGTTCTGCAAAAAATTATTTATATGCTCACGAAGCGGCTTTCGGCTTCTCAGGCCGTCTTGAGGTAAGAACTGACTGTCGCAAACACAGATGAACGTAATATGCGACTTACACAGATATTATTTAACCCAAAAGATTCAAAAATGGTAGTGTGTTTACATTGAAAAACATCACATTTTTGTAAAAAATTGTAAATTTATGTTAATGTCTTATGGGACCAAACTGCTTAGGTCATCGGTCTCTAAGCTTACACACTACTTAGTCTAACTTAAACTTACTTACGCTAAGGACAACACACACACACACACAGCTATGCCCGAGGGAGGACTCGAACCCCCGGCTGGGCGGAGCCGCGCGGACTGTAACAAGGCGCCCCACACCGCGCGGCCATTACATTTGTGTCACATGGAAACATTTATTTTAATTCAATAAAGGCGGGTGGGGGTAGATATAGCTGGTATATGAAGGTACATATAACTGCAAAAGAGAAATAAGATGAATTTACAGTTTTAATGTGGTATTTCTAATAAAAACTTAATGTAAGAAAGGGGAAAACGGAAATTTGGTCTGATCACTTAATACTGTGTCATGTGTTTGTTGATTTCCAGCAGGGTCGTCTGTCGTCTTTATGCTTTTTTTTTTTTTTTTTTTTTTTTTTTTTTTTTTTTTTTTTTTTTTTTTTAGAATGTAAAATTTCAATTTCACTGTCTACATCATACGAATGATGCCTGCTAAAACATGGGTATTAGACTACATGAACTTGAGAGAAGCTGGAGATTAAGGCAAAAGGGTACAGCCACTGTTGATCATCTTTTAGCAGAAAACTGTTTATATGACTTAGAACGCGAAGTTTTGGATTCTGTTAAAAAATCAAGAAACACATGACACAGAATACCACAATGGTTGGTTAAGTGCTGTGTTTGCTCAACTAGTGAAACACAATGTGATCAAAAGTATCCAGACTCTTCCAAAAACATATGTTTCTCATATTAGGTGCATTGTGCTGCCACCTACTCCGTATCACCGACCTCAGTAGTCATTAGACATCGTTAGGGAGCAGAATGGGACGCTCCGCGGAACTCACCGACTTCGAACGTGGTTAGGTGATTGGGTGTCACTTGTGTCATACGTCTGTACGCAAGATTTCCACACTCCTAATCATCCCTAGGTCCACTGTTTCCGATGTGATAATGAAGTGGAAACCAGAAGGGACACGTACAGCACAAAAGCGTATTGGTGGACCTCGTCTGTTGACTGATAGTGATCGCCGATAGTTGGAAAGGGTCGTAATGTGTAATAGGCAGACCACCACACAGGAATTCCAAATTGTATCAGGACCCACTGCAAGTACTATGACAGTAAGTCGAGAGGTGAGAATTTCATGGTCGAGCGGCTGCTCAAAAGTCACCCATCACGCCGGTAAATGTCAAACGACGCCTCGCTTGGTGTAAGGAGCGTATACATTTTGCCAGCGTCTGTACTGCCAACAGTAAAAATGGTTCAAATGGCTCTGAGCACTATGGCACTTAACATCTGAGGTCGTCCCCTAGAACTTAGAACTACTTAAACCTGAATAACCTAAGGAAATCACACACATCCATGCCCGAGGCAGGATTCGAACCTGCGACCGTAGCCGTCGCGCGGTTCCAGACTGAAGCGCCTAGAATCGCTCGGCCACACCAGCCGGCCCAACACTAATATTCGGAGGCGATGGTGTTATGGTGTGGTCGTGTTTTTCAAGGGAGGGGCCAGCACCCCTTGTTGTTTTACGTGGCACTACTATCACAGCACAGTCCTACACCTTTTATGCATCTTCTAGCTTCCCACTGTTAAAGATCAATTTGGGTGTAGCGATTCCATCTTTCAACACGATCGAGCACCTGTTCATAACGCACGGCTTGTGGCGGAGTGGTTACACGACGACAACATGCCTGTAATGGACTGGCCTGTACAGAGTCCTGACCTGAATCCTATAGAACACGTTTGGGATGTTTTGGAACGCCGACTTCGTGCCAGGCCTCACCGACTGACATCGATACCTCTCCGTAGTGCAGCACTCCGTGAACAATGGGCTGCTATTCCCCAAGAAAACGTTCCAGCATCTGATTGAACGTATACCTACGAGAGTGGAAGCTGTCATCAAGGCTAAGGGTGGGCCAACACGATTCTGAATTCCAGCATTACCGATGGAGAGCGCCACAAACTTGTAATTTTCAGCCAGGTGTCCGGATACTTTTGATCACATAGTGTACGTCTTCACAGCAGCCATGTCCTTTCCACAGAAAATATACAGCCCCATCATCATCTACGTTCCTGCGACCACGAGTACATATAAGGAGAGCTTGCGCAGGAACTAAATATGAACTGCTACTGCCTACAACTTCACTAACGCGAAATGTACAATAACAGATTACATGTCTACGAGCAAGGCCACCGTACTCACTTGTGCCTCCAGATCTAGCAAACCCAACAGTTAACCAATCATTACGGTTACCAGGCGGAGTAGCACCAGCCTCAATTACATCAAAATCAAATCTACAAACTAAAAACATGCACGGTCCATCAATAACTGCACGAGAAGCGACGCCTTTAACTTTATTCTTCACTGTGACATCATCAGTCTTCAACTCCACGTCGTCTATAGCCTCATACACAGACGCAGGTACATTTATGTAACAGAAAAAAATTCTGTTAATTCGATAAGGAACTTGTACAACCTTCTAGCAAATGCGATGGTGAAACAATATTAGGATTCAGCAGAATGCGAAGCCAATAGACCAACTTGGCGCTTTAACGAGCTGCGCTACATTTGACTCCCACAACGAACGACCTCGACGATATTCCGAAGGCCAAACCGGCAGCACTTTACAAACGTGCCACTCAATCGGAACAAATCTCACCCATAATGGTGCGTTTTTGATGAATTTTCAGTGGGCCATTGCTTTAAAACGACGTATCACGCTAGTTGTAAAACGAAATAAAAAACTAAATACGGAAATTCTTTAACTATCAATGTGACATTCCTCGTCATGTTATTACAACAACTCGTACAGATAACGACGCATATTCGAGAGATCCCTAACGTGCTGGTGCTTAAGCCGTCGCCACACGGACCGTTCATCCGAACGTTGAGCGTTGAGCGTGCCGAGTTTCTGACGACATAGCGGGGAATAGCACGTTCGAGAGTCTTTCCGAACGTGCACAGCAATATCTAGCATCTCAGATATTCTGAGCGTGCGTCTGAGCGTTGGCCAATCAGATGGCACAACGCCACCTACGTCACATGCACGCCATCTCCCTTCAGAGTTGAGCTTGAGGCCCCATATTGGCATTCAGTTCAAGCCTATACGTATATATGTCGATTCTGAGCACCATCAAATTGAGAATCACTCGAAAACCCGTTGTTAATTGCGTGATTCGTTGCAATAAAATAATGAGAGACATCATATTGGTGACAAAAGAATTATTGTAACTTGCGTATTATGAAAGTATGTCATTTGAAGGTAGCGACATACTGAGGATCCACCAAAAACAGATTGTTCTTGGTACAGTTTGTTATAATTAAATTTCATAAATTTAAGTTTGTAACTTAGCTGCGGTTAAAGCATTTAGCAACAGGCTGCACATGAATTGTTGGCACTTGAGCGAAGTGAGTAGTGCTGATGGTTCATGTCCAGCTACGTGATCAGATGATGGTTCGCGTCTAGCCTACTCTAAATGTTTTTTTTTTTTCCTAACATTCGCGTGCATAATAGGCTCTGATGCTTTATTATAAGTTTAATGTAAGTATATACTACAATATTTGATGTTATGTAAATATAAGTTCACCTGTTTTTGAGAAGTGAGTTTGTTCGATTGGCTTAATCTATAGGACAGCTTGCTCTACTTGAATAAAGATATTTTGTTCATTTTTCTTTTGAGTTTCGTAATTTCAAAAAAATGGTTCAAATGGCTCTGACCACTATGGGACTTAACATCTGAGGTCATCAGTCCCCTAGAACTTAGAACTACTTAAACCTATCTAACCTAAGGACATCACAAACATCCATCACCGAGGCAGGATTCGAACCCGCGACCGTAGCGATCGCGTGGTCCCAGACTGAAATGCCTAGAACCGCTTGGCCACTCCGGCCGGCCTGAGTTTTGTAATTTACATGTTGTAAAGATTCTGCTATTGGGTAGGAATAGTGATCAAGTAAGAATGATATCAGTGTTTTACTAAAATGTGGGAAAGATAAAGATAAAATAGTGTTCATTTTTTGTGGACAACTATTGCAAATTTGTGTCACACTGTTTGCAATGGAACTTTTATAAGCCTGTGACTAGGATATGAACAATGGAGGAAACCTGCGTTTTAATAGAGCTAACGTGGGAATTTTACGCGCGGTTTGAGTGAACAGTGTGATTTATGAACTAGAAACATCACTCAACTGCCGCTGGAGTGCGTTGCGATCGCGTATACCACGTCGGGGCCCACGTACCGTGTGCACAAGTCGCATCGTTCCTGAGCGTTCAGCAGCACGTTGAACTTGGCACGCTCAACGATGACGTTCGACAGCACGGTCCGTGTGGCGACGGCTTTAGAATCGGCTTATATTCGTCCAGTGCAATCCACCAAATAGAGGCTTCGTATCGCGTCTCGCGACTTCTGCTAGTGACACTGCTTCTCACCGGTTGTACTCTACGCGACACGTTGTCGATATGTCGCAGAACTTACTCTGTGTTTCACGCGAGACAGGCTCCCCAGTGCGAAATACCAGCGAGAGATGTCACTCGAATCGTACATTTGCAGCTCAACGTATGAGGACGGCTCTTCCGAATCGTGTGACAGCAGCCACCTGGGGCCCTATTCTGCATCGTTCATACCGATCGGTGTAGTAGGTTAGTCTCGGTAGTGACGTCATGTTCGGTTCTTTATCGAAATATCCTATTCAGTAAGCTTCTGGGACTTGTTACCGGACGGTCCTCCCACCGATTTTGCGACAATTGTACCGAGAGGTTTTGGATTTCGGTCTGGCCCTGTCGATCGGTGAGCTGTGGTTTATGTGCACCTATAATTTGTTATTTTAAACATATTTAGCGGTTTTATCTTTGGAATTAGTGATTGTGTTACTAAAGAATCACCAGAGGACGCATCTGGTTGGAAAGTGAGTTCGTAATAGACTATTTTCCTTTGTTAGAAATATGGTTAGTTTAGGTTGTTACTGTGAATGATTACATAGAAGAAACGTTTTCGGACAATATTCTCTCAAAATACATGTAATTTTTTATTCAAATAAGGGTTTAAACATCATTAAATATCAAGACATCGGCTCTGCTTACGTATATTACATGAGTGTGAACTGACGTTACTAGTGCCTTTGTGTACTTTTTCCCACAAATGGGTTAGTTAGTAACTATCGAAACGTGTTTACAACTTTCAAGTAGCAATGGAAAGCAATTATGTGAAGACTGATATTGGAAACCTTCCACAGTATCACGCATTTATGACTTACGCAGCACCGTTTGGCAAAGAAGTCAGCCTACGTTCCTCTCCGCAATACTACAAAAATTGAGCTGTACATTACTGTTGTTTGGCGTGGCTAACTGGCTAGCGCGCGGGTATGCGATACGAAAGGCCACGGCTTCGACCACGGATGGTGTGCAAAATATTTTTTCCCTCTTCATATATGCAACACGTTCTAATACAATGTTATTCGTGTAAGTGAAGATTTTTCTGCAATATTTGTTATTACTTACATGTAAGAGCGCATTTCCTCAGTAATGATTTCGTGATTTCTGTGTGTTTAAAAATCGAAATATGGAATCTCTTGTCAGAAATAATTCACCATTCTTTCCGAATATGTAGCGATTTTCGAGTATGCGGTTAGACAGGAATGTAAGAACACAACTTAAAATACTGGGAATGTATCTAGCAGCAGTCATCTTCATAATCTTGCTTGTCACAAGTATTTATCTGCGATCGAATCCTCAACAACACTAGACAGAGATGACAGATCTCCGCCCTAATATTTTGAAGATTGTAGCACCAGATACGAATCATTTTCATTCACGAGAAGCATGTTATGAACTTGGACGAACTGCAGGAGCTCTATGCGTTTTTTTCAATTTTGTTTTTAATATCCAAATCGTTGACGTATCATATAGGGAAGTGGGCTACTTAATCATTTGGATCTGTAGGAGCGAGTTATAACCACATTCTGTTTATCTTCTTATTCGTTGAAACTCTCAGAGTCGATTTTTCGGCTGTTTTTATACATGTATTAGTACAATGTGGTACTACACACTATTCGTAACTCATTTTCCGAAACGTAAAATCCAAAACACGATGTCAGTGTGAATGAGTATAAAATGACATAATGCGCATTTACGACAATCTGCAGAGTACAGTCAAATACGCTATCTTTTCGGTGCTCGGAAGAATAGCGCGCCTCTGTCCCCTGCTAGCCGCTTTGTGCTGGTGGCGCTGTGCGCATGTGGAGGTCTGCGGCCGCTCGCTTTTGATTGGCTTGCGCGACGCGAACCGACAACAGCGGTTTGGTTCTCTAGACCCGAACGGTATCGCTACCGAAATGCATACTGAATAACGCAGGGGATCTAATTCGAGTACTAGACCGTTCGGTGCTCTCGAGTACCGAAACGACCGGCGCAATAGCGGAAAGATACAGAATAGGCGCCCAGGCAGCATGCACTCTCGCTGTGAGCACCCGTCAAAATGTTTTCGGTCGTCAGTTTTTAACGAACCCGCACAAATCACTGTACTGGACTGTTGCGGCAAGTGTGGTGTCGTTCCGGGAAAGGCCGATTCCAGCACCACTACAGCTGGTCGCCCTCCAGCTGAAAGGCGGCCCGTAGAGCGACGCGACATCCGAGTCAGTAGCGTCGCGAGTGAGCGCCGGACGGGGGGCCAATTAATCGCCGCATCTTTATGGCGGGCCTCCCGCGCCCGACTGGCAGGGAGTGCAGGTAAGGTAGGGCGCCGCCTTTATGGCGGCCGGTGTTTACGGCGGCCCGGGCCGTGTCCGCGTCTAGCGTTACACCGGCTTATCTGATGCCAGCCGCCGTCGCCGCGCCGCCCGCAACGCTACTGCCGCGTGCCGGCAGGCTGCGCCGATGTCGAAAACCGCCGCCAATCCTCGCCAGCCGTCCGCGGCTGCGGCCAAAAGCCGCTCAAACGGCACACCGACTCGGAACCAGTGTCCGCCTCGCGCCGTCGGCTGCCACCTCGACGCGCTGCTGCTCTGGACGAGTCGGAGTGCGGACTGCGGCCGACGCACCGGTCGGGTGTATCGTAACCGCCTATCGCCTTCGGTTAGTGGGGCCCTGCACTTCCCGAAAGCTCACTAAAAGTCGCGGGATGGCGATACACTAGACTCTCGCTAACCCGGCCATTCCTGGCACATATGGGTGCCTGATTAGCGGGTTGGCATACTCTGGATCAGGTGGTCGAGCACCTGCTGGCGTATAGCCTCCCATTCTTGCACCAGTGCCTGTCGGAGCTCCTGAGGTGTCCTAGGGGTGTGAAGACGTGCAACGATACGTCGATCGAGAGCATCCCAGACGTGCTCGATGGGGTTTAGGTCTGGAGACCAGGCAGGCCACTCCATTCGCCTGATATCTTCTGTTTCAAAGTACTCCTCCACGATGGCAGCTCGGTGGGGCCGTGCGTTATCATCCATCAGGAGGAAGGTGGGACCCACTGCGCCCCTGAAAAAGTGGAGATACTGGTGCAAAAGGAGGTCCCGATACACCTGACCTGTTACAGTTCCTCTGTCAAAGACATGCAGGGGTGTACGTGCACCAAATCCCACCCCACTCCATCAAACCACGACCTCCATATGAGTCCCTTTCAAGGACATTAAGGGGTTTGTGTCTAGTTCCTGGTTCCTAGTTCACGCCAGATGAAAACCCAGCGAGAATCACTGTTCAGACTATACCTGGACTCGTCCGTGAACATAACCTGGGACCACTGTTCGAATGACCGTGTACTGTGTTCTTGACACCAGGCTTTACGGGCTCTCCTGTGACCAGGGGTCAGTGGAATGCACCTTGCAGGTCTCCGGGCGAATAAACCACGTCTGTTCAGTCGTCTGTAGACTGTGTGTCTGGAGACAACTTTTCCAGTGGCTGCGGTAAGGTCCTGAGCAAGGCTACCTGCAGTACTCCGTGGCCGTCTGCGGTCACTGATGGTGAGATATCGATCTTCTTGTGGTGTTGTACACTGTGAACGTCCCGTACTGTAACGCGTGGATACGTGTCCTGTCTGCTGGAATCGTTGCCATAATCTTGAGATCACACTTTGTGGCACACGGAGGGCCCGTGCTACGACCTGCTGTGTTTCACCAGCCTCCAGTCGCCCTAGTATTCTACCCCTCATAACGTCACCAATATGTGTTCTTTGAGCCATTTTCAACACACAGTCACCATTATCACGTCTGAAAACGTCTGCACATTTGCTCGCTGCACCGTAGTCTGACAGGCACCAACACACCTCTGCGTATGTGGACTGCTGCCAGCGCTGCCGTGCGACGACCGCAGGTCAATCGCACCGCATTTAAACCCGCAAACCGCCCACCAGAACGCTGTTTCACCATGTATCAGCATTATCCTTATTTTAGAGCATGAGTGTATTTTCTAAACAATCGACTTGTTTTCCACATATTACTTTACAAGCTGATTCTGCAGAAATGCTTCTCATTTCGAATCGTACCGAGACATGTAGTTTTCAGCTTTCTTCAGCAACACGACATGGCAGGTGCTTTGATTCTTGTCTTTCCCGGGTGTCCCACAGCCCACAAATAATCTCTGCGCAATACTGTGTCCCAGAGGTGCCTTCTCAGAGATTTTTTCGTCAAATTATCGACAATGTTTGATACTGATAGACTTATTTTAGAGAGCGGAATTCCATCAGTTCGTGAATTCATGGTTCCCAGATCTGATGTTAAGTGCGCATTTCTGCTACACCTCATTACTTTCGTCGTCCTTATTCTTTGCTGAACAGGTTTATTCCATCTAACAGGCTGTGACTTCTATTGAGGACAGCAATGAAATCAGCGATCCTTGTCACTGATTTTTATTGCTGTCTTTGCCACTTGCGCCTACATGTTGTAGGATATTGAAGAATGGCTGCATCCGTGCCTAACGCCTTGTTTCTCTTTCAGAAACTTCATTCTTGGACTTCCAGTTTTGTTGTTCGCTCGTTATTCTTGTGAAGATTGTACATTAGGTGTCTTTCCCTACAGCTTATACAGTACCTGTTGATGAGAGATTTTCAGACGAGTTGCACCATTTTATTTTGTATGCCTTGTCTAGGTTGAAAGATCATATGAACTTATCTTTCTCCAGTATGGAGCCCAACGTCAAAGCCTGAATGGATTATATATGGTGAATCACTAACTATTGCCACCTAGAATAAATCCAAAAGTATAATAGTAGCTGAAAAGTTTGTGAAACAAATGTTGCATGGGACAAGGGGGGCCATAATATGACGTTGGTTTTTTGTTGTTAAATGGGGCCGCGTCAGAGATATGAAGGTTAACTTCGTTTTTTTTTTTTTTTTTTTTTAAATGGGATGCTATAGTTTGGCAATTATTTTCTGATAGCGGCTATCGAGACGAATCCGATGATGTGTAACAGTAAGGTCTTTGAAGGTCAACGAAGGTCACAAAGGTGGCATGAGCGTCCATTTACAGAAGGTGTTCGAAGTGATGACCATTGATATCAGTGCAGTGCTGCAATCTTCTTATCGTGGATTGAGTGGTATTGCTTATCACTTCGGCACTTACCAAAGCACACGCTACGACAATTGTTTCTCGTAAATCGTGCAGATAGTAAATATTCGCCGAATACGGCGTATCCATCTAACGTGCCATTGACATGTAAACATCATTCGACGGTTTCGCAATACAACATTAATAGGAACAGTAAGACTAGTCAAGTCGAATGTGAATGTTCTATTCCTTCGAAGAACAAATCGACATGCTTCTCACTTACGGAGACTGCCGACGAAACTCAATGCGAGCTAGAGACTTATAGGTCGAAAGATATCCTCAACGTACTCACCCTACATGTCGTATATTTAAATATGTGTATGATAAATTGAGAACAACTGGATCTTTAACGCATCGGGAAAATATCCGGCAAAGGAAAGTTACTAACGAGGAAACGAAAATTGGTACCCTTGCCACTGTGGTTGGAGATCATTGTGTTCGTTCGCGTCTAATCGCAAGGGAATCTGGAATGAGCCAGAGTAGTGTTGTTCGTGTTCTGCATCGCCATAAATATCATCCTTACCATATCAGCCTCCACCTAGAATTAACTTGTACGGACTGTATGCGTCCCATTGAATTCTGCCGATGGGCTCAACTTCAGATTCAGAGGGATGACACATGAAATTTGATTTAATTTGATTTAATTTACCGGCGAGGCAACATTCACTAACCGTGAAAATGTTAATTTGCATAACGTGCATTATTGGGCAACAGAAAACCCGTGTTGCCTGCGGCAAGTCGCACACCAAAACCGTGGTGGGTGAATGTATGGTGTGGGATTCTGGAGGACAGAATTATAGGCCCCTTTTTCATCGAAGGAAATCTTAATGGTAGGAAGTACCCCACATTCCTACAAGAAACATTAGGTCTGTTATTGGAAGAAATACCTTTACGAACAAGGAACAGAATGTGGTATATCAACACAATGAGTGTCCGGCACATTTTTCGCTGATGGCTAGACATGAGTTGCAGAGACAATTCCCAAATCGTTGTATTGGACGCGGAGGAGATGTGTCGTGGCCGGCTCGTTCACCAGACTTGACGCCTCTGGATTTTTTCTTGTGGGGATTCGTAAAAGACATTGTTTATGAAGACGTTCCAACTACACCTGAATATATGCTAGAGAGAGCATGTGCTTCGATAAGTGCCGAAGTGATAGGCAATACCACTCAGTCCAGGATAAGAAGATTGCAGCTCTGCACTGATACCAATGGTCATCACTTCGAACATCTTCTGTAAATGGACGCTCATGCCACCTTTGTGACCTTCGTTGACCTTCAAAGACCTTACTGTTACACATCATTGGATTTGTCTCGATAGCCCCGTCAGAATATAAATACCAAACTCTAGCATCCCATTAAGAAAGAAAAGCAAAGTTGACCTTCATATCTCTGAAGCGACACCACATAGCAACAAAAAACCAACGTTATATTATGACTCCCATTTTCCCATGCAACTTTTGTCCTAGAAACTTTTCAGCTCTTATCATACTTTGTGGCAATAGTTAGTGACTCACCCTTGCAGGTGAACTGAGTCAAAATAAATATTGTTCATCACATCCTTTATGCGACGCCCAGTGTGGACGGAAAGCGTGGATTTCTTTCCCATTACAAAGAGAGTTGTTTATTTGCTTGACGTATTCCAATCTCTGTCTTCAAATGGCTCTGAGCACTATGGGACTCAACTGCTAAGTCCCCTAGAACTTAGAACTACTTAAACCTAACTAACCTAAGGACATCACACACATCCATGCCCGAGGCTGGATTCGAACCTGCGACCGTAGAGGTCGTGCGGTTCCAGACTGTAGCGCCTTTAACCGCTCGGCCAATCTCTGTCTTCCTCTACAGTTTTTGCCCTCTACAGCTCCCTCTAGTACCATGGATTTCCTCATATCTTAGCAGATGTCCTACCATCCTGTCCCTTCTCCTTATCAGTGTTTTCCACATATTCCTTTCCTCTCCGATTCTGCGTAGAACCTCCTCATTCCTTACCTTATCAGTCCACCTAATTTTTAACATTCGTCTATAGCACCACATCTCAAATCCCTCGATTCTCTTCTGTTCCGGTTTTCCCACAGTCCATGTTTCACTACCATACAATGCTGTACTCCAGACGTACATCCTCAGAAATTTCTTCCTCAAATTAAGGCCGGTATTTGATATTAGTAGACTTCTCTTGGCCAGAAATGCCTTTTTTGCCATAGCGAGTCTGCTTTTGATGTCCTCCTTGCTCCGTCCGTCATTGGTTATTTTACTGCCTAGGTAGCAGAATTCCTTAACTTCATTGACTTCGTGACCATCAATCCTGATGTTAAGTTTCTCGCTGTTCTCATTTCTACTACTTCTCATTACCTTCGTCTTTCTCCGATTTACTCTCAAACCATACTGTGTACTCATTAGACTGTTCATTCCGTTCAGCAGATCATTTAATTCTTCTTCACTTTCACTCAGGATAGCAATGTCATCAGCGAATCGTATCATTGATATCCTTTCACCTTGTATTTTAATTCCACTCCTGAACCTTTCTTTTATTTCCATCATTGCTTCCTCGATGTACAGATTGAAGAGTAGGGGCGAAAGGCTACAGCCTTGTCTTACACCCTTCTTAATACGAGCACTTTGTTCTTGATCGTCCACTCTTATTATTCCCTGTTGGTTGTTGTACATATTGTATATGACCCGTCTCTCCCTATAGCTTACCCCTACTTTTTTCAGAATCTCGAACAGCTTGCACCATTTTATATTGTCGAACGCTTTTTCCACGTCGACCAATCCTATGAAAGTGTCTTGATTTTTCTTTAGCCTTGCTTCCATTATTAGCCGTAACGTCAGAATTGCCTCTCTCGTCCCTTTACTTTTCCTAAAGCCAAACTGATCGTCACCTAGCGCATTCTCAATTTTCTTTTCCATTCTTCTGTATATTATTCTTGTAAGCAGCTTCGATGCATGAGCTGTTAAGCTGATTGTGCGATAAGTCTCGCACTTGTCAGCTCTTGCCGTCTTCGGAATTGTGTGGATGATGCTTTTCCGAAAGTCAGATGGTATGTCGCCAGACTCATATATTCTACACACCAACGTGAATAGTCGTTTTGTTGCCACTTCCCCCATGATTTTAGAAATTCTGATGGAATGTTATCCATCCCTTCTGCCTAATTTGACCGTAAGTCCTCCAAAGCTCTTTTAAATTCCGATTCTAATACTGGATCCCCTTTCTAAATCGACTCCTGTTTCTTCTTCTATCACATCAGACAAATCTTCACCCTCATAGAGGCTTTCAATGTATTCTTTCCACCTATCTGCTCTCTGCTCTGCATTTAACAGTGGAATTCCCGTTGCACTCTTAATGTTACCACCGTTGCTTTTAATGTCATCAAAGGTTGTTTTGACTTTCCTGTATGCTGAGTCTGTCCTTCCGACAATCATATCTTTTTCGATGTCTTCACATTTTTCCTGCAGCCATTCCGTCTTAGCTTCCCTGCACTTCCTATTTATTTCTTCCTCAGCGACTTGTATTTCTGTATTCCTGATTTTCCCGGAACATGTTTGTACTTCTTCCTTTCATCCATCAACTGAAGTATTTCTTCTGTTACCCATGGTTTCTTCGCAGCTACCTTCTTTGTACCTATGTTTTCCTTTCCAACTTCTGTGATGGCCCTTTTTAGAGATGTCCATTCCTCTTCAACTGTACTGCCTACTGCGCTATTCCTTATTGCTGTATCTATAGCTTTAGAGAACTTCAAACGTATCTCGTCATTCCTTAGTACTTCCGTATCCCACTTCTTTGCGTATTGATTCTTCCTGACTAATGTCTTGAACTTCAGCCTACTCTTCATCACTACTATATTGTGATCTGAGTCTATATCTGCTCCTGGGTGCGCCGACAATCCAGTATCTGATTTCGGAATCTCTGTCTGACCATGATGTAATCTAATTGAAATCTTCCCGTATCTCCCGGCCTTTTCCAAGTATACCTCCTCCTCTTGTGATTCTTGAACAGGGTATTCGCTATTACTAGCTGAAACTTGTTACAGAACTCAATTAGTCTTTCTCCTCTTTCATTCCTCATCCCAAGCCCATATTCTCCTGTAACCTTTTCTTCTACTCCTTCCCCTACAACTGCATTCCAGTCGCCCATAACTATTAGATTTTCGTCCCTCTTTACATACTGCATTACCCTTTCAATATCCTCATACACTTTCTCTATCTGTTCATCTTCAGCTTGCGACGTCGGCATGTATACCTGAACTATCGTTGTCGGTGTTGGTCTGCTGTCGAACAACCCGGTCATTGAACTGTTCACAGTAACACACCCTCTGCCCTACCTTCCTATTCATAACGAATCCTACAAAAAAAAAATAAAAAAATGGCTCTGAGCACTATGGGACTCAACTGCTGAGGTCATTAGTCTCCTAGAACTTAGAACTAGTTAAACCTAACTAACCTAAGGACATCACAAACATCCATGCCCGAGGCAGGATTCGAACCTGCGACCGTAGCGGTCTTGCGGTTCCAGACTGCAGCGCCTTTAACCGCACGGCCACTTCGGCCGGCACGAATCCTACACCTGTTATACCATTTTCTGCTGCTGTTGATATTACCCGATAGTCATCTGACCAGAAATCCTTGTCTTCCTTCCACTTCACTTCACTGACCCCTACTATATGTAGATTGAGCCTTTGCATTTCCCTTTTCACATTTTCTAGTTTCCCTACCACGTTCAAGCTTCTGACATTCCACGCCCCGACTCGTAGAACGTTATCCTTTCGTTGATTATTCAATATTTTTCTCATGGTAACCTCCCCCTTGGCAGTCCCCTCCCGGAGATCCGAATGGGGGACTATTCTGGAATCTTTTGCCAATGGAGAGATCATCATGACACTTCTTCAATTACAGGCCACATGTCCTGTGGATACACGTTTCGTGTCTTTAATGCAGTGGTTTCCATTGCCTTCTGCATCCTCATGTCGTTGATCATTGCTGATTCTTCCGCCTTTCCGGGGCAATTTCCCACCCCTAGGACAAGAGAGTGCTCTGAACCTCTATCCGCTCCTCCGCCTTCTTTGACAAGGCCGTTGGCAGAATGAGGCTGACTTCTTATGCCGGAAGTCTTCGGCCGCCAATGCTGATTATTTATCAAAATTTAGGGAGTGGCGGGGATCGAACCCGGGACCGAAGACGTTTTTGATTATGAATCAGAAGACGCTACCCCTAGTCCACGGGTCGATATGCGTTAACACGGACATTACAACGCGAAGCATAAGTAGTATTCCAGCGCTGCTACTGCAAGGCCGTGCTGTTGCTGTGCTGTTGGAATACTGGCCGCTGCGGGTTCTACTGCTGTTAATACATATCGATAAGACGAATATCGCAGTAGACTAATTTTGGATGGCTCTACCGAATGGGCTCGTAAAATTGCACTTTAAAAACGTTTTGTTCGTAACGGGAAACAAACTGACACTGGGTGTCGCATAGGAGACATGATGAGCATTGATTGCTTGGGCCGACTCTTGCTGCATGCAGCATAAACAAAGCGGCGAACTCCTGCCAAAACATTAGAGAAATTGCGCCTGACGTTACTTAGTTACAGCAAACAGCCGACGGCATTGCCACGTTGCTTCTCGCCCCATCACATACGTTTAAGTCAGTGTCGGGCGCAGTTAGTAGTGGGGTGCGTGACCGCCCGGGAAGACCTGGAGCCGCCGGCTGTCCGGGAGCCGCGCACCGCGCAAGTAGCGCCCTCTTCACAGTCCCTCACCAGGCCCTCCAAACATACCACATTGGTGTTATTATTGGTGTTATTTTATCCATGTTGGAGCTTGTGAACTCCGCGCCCGCTAATGATAGTTTGTGAATGACACAGCCAGCTATAAATGCTGTTTAAGTGTTTTATGTTAGTGCCATAAGCGGTTTCGAGCTACCATGCCCAACTTCAGATCACTAATATTTTCAGTTGTTTCATTAATAAAAATGCGGTAAAGTACTTCCATTTATTTGTATGTGATGGAAATTTGTTGTGTTCACTTACATACGTTCATGACCATGGCAATTGGTTTTGTTACGGTGCATGTGCTTTTCTAGGTCGATGCATATGCTGTTGAATTAACTGTACACCTATGTATAACTTATATTGTGCAATGAGTTTGGTCAAAATTTCCACTGGCAGTGAGGATAAAAGGAAACATGCTAAAACCTTTTGTCTCTTAATAATAAGTTTGCTCTTTGACTGCAAACATTTTTCTGCTACTAACGTGTTACATTTTGCACGTACCACATATCATCTTTGCTCTGTTTACATCTTTGGTCAATACGAAATGAAAGATTTCTTTGTATCTTTCCTTAATGATAATGGTTCAAATGGTTGTGAGCACTATGGGACTTGACGTCTGTGGTCATCAGTCCCCTAGAACTTAGAACTACTTAGACCTAACTAACCTAAGAACATCACACAAATCCATGCCCGAGGCAGGATTCGAACCTGCGACCGTAGCAGTCGCGCGTTTCCGGACTGCGCGCCTAGAACCGCTAGACCACCGCGGCCGCGCGGCCGGCCTTAATGATAATTTTAGGTAGTCCTATAGGCCCTTTGCTGTTCCCTATCTATATAAACGATTTCGGAGACAATCTGAGCAGCCATCGTATGTTGTTTGCAGATGACGCTGTCGTTTATCGACTAGTAAAGTCATCAGATGATCAAAAAAAAAAAAACTGCAAAACGATTTAGAAGAGATATCTGTAGGGTGCGAAAATTAACAATTGAACTTAAATATCAAAAAGTGTGAGGTGACCCACGTGAGTGTTAAAAGGAATCCGTTGAAGTTCGGTTACACGGTAAATCAGTCTAATCTAAATGTCGTAAATTCAACTAAATACCTAGGAATTACAATTACGAACAACTTAAATCGGAAGGAACACACTGAAAATGTTATGGGGAAGGCTAACCAAAGACTGCGTTTTATTGGCAGGAGACTTAGAAAATGTAACAGACCTACTAAGGAGACTGCCTACACTACTTTTGTCCGTCCTCTCTTAGCATGCTGCGCGGTGTGGGATCGTTACCAGATAGGATGGACGGAGTAGATCGAAAAAGTTCAAAGAAGGGCAGCACGTTCTGTATTATCGAGAAATATGGGAGAGAGTTTCACTGAAATGATACAGGATTTGGGCTGACATCATTAAAAGAAAGGCGTTTCTCGTTGTGACGGAATGTTCTGACGAAATTCCAATCACCAGCTTTCTCCTCCGAATGCGATAATATTTTGTTGACGCGTACCTACATAGCAAGAAGCAATCACCACGATAAAATAAGGGAAATCAGAGCTCGTACGTAAAGATATAGGTGTTCGTTCGTTCCCCGCGCTATGGGAGATTGGAATAATAGAGAATTGTGAAGGTGGTTCGATGAACGTTCTGCTACGAACTTAAATGTGTTTTGCGGAGTATCCATGTAGATGTAGATGTGAACAAAAACGCCAAGTGCGTTGCACGTGTGTGATTCTGAAGACTGAGAATAAGAATATTATGAAGTGTGTCATAGTAAGTTATTTACAGTTTGTGTGCTGTATTGAATTCAGCGACATAAACAGCTACCTAGAAAACCACACGGACCACAAAAAAACAAATCGCTGTCTACTGGAACGTAGGTAACTGAGTACATCAAATTTCCATCATATAGAAATGCAAGGACTTTATAATATTTGTATTAGTGAAACAACTTAAAAAAGTGGCACAAAATGCTGTTGGCCGAAACATTTGTTTAATTGAAAATATTAGCCATCTGAAGATGGATGTGGTAGCCCGAAAACGGCACTACAAAAAACATTTAAAAATGATTTGTGGCTGATCGCGCCGTCCACCAAGTACTATTATATCGTTGTTGTTGTTGTTTTTATTATTATTGTTGTAATGAATGTGTGACGGGTGAGACGGACGTGTGGTGACGTTGAGGGTGGGCGTGCCCGCAGGTGAGAACGGCCACATCGAGTACAGCATCAGCGCGGGCGACGCGGCCGGCGACTTCTCCATCACGGGCAACGGGACGCTGGTGACGGCGCGCGCGCTGGACCGCGAGGCGCGGCCGCTCTACAACCTGCTGGTGACGGCGCGCGACCGCGGCCGGCCGCCGCTCTCCTCCACCGTGCAGGTGAGTGAGCCCGGCGGCCAGCTGACGACCGCGCGTCCCAAGTACACTGACGTGGGCCACAGTTAGTAGGCGTGTTTCTACATCTGAGGGGTGATGTCGCATAACAGTGGCGCCACTGTGACTTTGCAAATCGGGTTTGATTTAAATATAAGCGCTAACTGCCTTTTACACTGATGAGCCAAAGAGACTGGTACACCTGCCTAACGCCGTATGGAAGCCCCGTGAGTGTGCAGAACATGACCTGGCGTGGACTCGACTAATGTCCAAGTAGTGCTGGAGGGAAGTGACACCATAAATCCTGCAGGACTCTGCGTAAATCCGAAGGAGTACGAGGGAGTGGAAATCTCTTCTGAACAGCACGTTGCGAGGCATCCCAGATATGCTCAATAATGATCGTGTCTCGGGAGTTTAGTGGCCAGCGGATGTGTTTAAACTCAGAGTGTTCCTGGAGCAATTCTCGGCGTGTAGGGTGTCGCATTGTCGTGCATCAATTGCCCAAGTGCACTGTGGACAGGAATGAATGCAGGTGATCAGACAGGATGCTTAAGCACGCGTCACCTGTCAGAGCCGTATGTAGACGTACCAGGAGTCCCGTACCACTCCAAATGCTCACGCCCCACACCTTTACAGAGCCTTCACTAGCTTGAACAGTCCCCTGCTGATACGCAGGGTTCATCGGTTCGTGAGGTTGTCTCCGTACCCGTACACGTCCATCCGCTCCATACAATTTGAAGGGAGACTCGGCCGACCGGGTAACATGTTTCCAGTCATCGACAGGCCAATGTCGCTGTTGACGGGCTCAGGAGACGCGTTAAGCTTTGTGTCGTGACCTCGTCGAGGGTTTACGAATGCACCTTCGGCTCCGAAAGCCCATATCGATGATGTTTCGTTTAACGGCGCGTACGCTGACATTTGTTGATGGCCCAGCATTGAAACCTGCAGAAATTTACGAAATGTCACGTTGGACGATTCTCTTCAATTGTCGTTCGTCCCATTCTTGCAGGATCTTTTACCGGCCGCAGCGATATCGGAGATTTAACGTTTTACCGGATTGCTGATATTCACGGTACACTCGTGTAATGGTCGTACGGTAAAATCCGCAGTTCATCGCTACCTCGAAGACGCTGTGTCCCATCGCTCGTGCGCCGACTACAACACCACGTTCAAACTCACTTAAATCTCTATAAGCTGCCATTGAAGCAGCAGTAAACGGCGCAACAACGGCGCCAGACACTTGTCTTATGTAGGCGTTGTCGGCAGTAGCGCCGTATTCTGCCTGTTCACATATGACTGTGTTTTAATACGCACGCATATATCATTTTCTTTGGCGATTAATTGTATATTGGAACTGGTGAGTTCACCTTACTCGAGTATCCCTTTAAAGTGACGAAGACGCCACTGTCAACACCTCACTGAGTTTAGACGAGGTCCTGCAACAATATTGCAGATAGACTTGACAGGAGTGTAGGCACTGTACGCGATTGCCGGCAGCGCTGGTCACAAGAACTTACAGTGAGTCGCAAGGAGACGGGGCTGCGGATGGGCACGTGGCACTACCGAAAGGGAAGACCTCCGTGCTCGTTGGAGGGCAGGGTGGAGGTGTCTCGTGTTCTCCGTTAAAAGCTGGTTCTGCCCCGGTGCCAGTGATGACGGTGTGTCTGCGTGCTAGACACACAGGAACTACCCCTGGACCGCGGGGGGTAGCCGCGCGGTCGAGGGGGCATTGGCGCGGTTCGTGCGCCTCCTCCCGTCGAAGGTTCGAGTCCTCCCTCGGGCACGGGTGTGTATGTTGTCCTTAGCGTAAGTTAATTTAAGTCAGATTAAGCAGTCCTAGGGACCGATGACCTCAGCAGCTTGGTCCTATACCACCTTATCACAAAACCTACCCCTGGAGCTATGGGCTGGAGTGCGATTTCTTACGGCAGCAGGAGCAGTCTCATGTCATCCCACGGAGAATGGCTACAATTTTGTACGTCAGTCTGATTCGACTTGTTGTTTTGCCTTCGTGATCAGCATTCCAGAGTGTGCTTTCCAACAGGATAACGCGACCCACATACCGCTGTTGCAACCCAACATCTTATACAGATTGTCGAAATGTTGCCGTGCCCTGCTCGTTCACAAATACAGCGGATATGGAACCAAATCGGACGACAGCTCCATTGTCTCCACTTACAGCGTTAACCATCCCTGTACTGACCGACCAAATGCAACAGGCATCCGGGACCCGTAAAAAACAATGCATGCACGTTTCCGAGCTTGTATTCAACAATCTGGAGGTTACACCTGTTATTACTGAACCAGCATTTCACATTTGCAATGGCTTATCTCGCGTTTATGTTAACCACTATCTAACAATATTAATCACTTAAATACGTTACGTAGACAAATGTATCCCTAAAATTCCAGTACTGTACTTTAATTATTTTTTAGTGTTGCGATTTTTTTTCGTCTGTCTATCTACTATACCGATATTTTAGAGTGGAAAAGCTAGTTGACTTCGGCAATCGGCGTTCTTCCTTTTACAATAACCACCGTGCTGACGCCAGTGCAGAGCGCTGCGATCCAGGCGGACGCACGTACACGTCGTAAGTCTTTTGTGTGGCGCCGAACAGGGTGGTTCCGCTACGTCCGGGCGTAACTGCCACCAGACGGATGCCGGTGTCTCTGCATCACAGCCTGAACCTGCACCACTCGTGAGTGCAGTTCACTCCCCTTCCAGTTCATTGTTCCACTCACGCTCCTGTGTTTTGTGAAACCGATCATCAGAAAACGCGAAAGAGAACCAGAATAGGAAGTTGGAAAACGAGTTAAGAGTCGGTGGGAATTCTTACCCTGCTCAAAAAGCCAACAATAGGAAAGCAACAAAACAGTTGTGAAAAACTAAATTCGTGTCCGTGTCTGCTACAGTTTTCGACCACATTTTAGTCAAAAAATATCGTTACTGAATTTATCTCTTGGTATCCCTTTACAATTTTTGCCCACCACACTTCCCTCCAATACCAAATTGTATCCCTTTTGCCTCGGAATGTATCCTATCACCCCATCCCTTATTTAGTCACATTGTGTCAAAATCTTCTTTCAAAAGCGCTCATTTTCTGCTTGTCTCGACTGTTTATCGTCCACATCTCACGTCCATAAAAGGCTACTCTCCAGACCAATACCACCGGAAGAGCTTTCCTAATACTCAAATTTATGTTCGATGTTTGCAAATTTCTCTTTCTCAGAAACGCTAGTCCACAATTTATATCCTCTCTACTTCCGCTACCATCGGTTATTTTGCTCCCCAATAGCAAAACTCATCCACTACTTTTAGTGTCCCGTTTCGTAATTTTAATTGCCTCAGCATCACTTCATTTCATTCTACTACAGTTTATAATCCTTGTTCAACTTTTGTTGATTTTCATCTTACATCCTCTGTCCATCCCATTCAGCGGTTCTTCCAAGTCCTTCGCTGTCTCTGACAAAATTACAATGTCATCGACAAACCTCAAAGTTTTTATTTCTTCCCTGGACTTTAATTTCTACTCCAAATTTTCTTTGGTTTTCTTTACTGCTTGTTCAAAGCACGGATGGAAAAACATCGAGGATAGGCTACAACACTGTCTCACTCCCTTCTCTACCACTGCTTCCCTATCATGTCCCCCGACTCATATAACTGCCGTACGGTTTCTGTACAATTTGTAAATAGCCTTCCGCTTCCTCTATTTTAGCTCTGCTACCATGAGAATTTCAAAGAGAGTATTCCAGTCAACATTCTCAAAAACTTTCTCCAAGTCTACAAATGCTATAAATGTAGGTTTGCTGTGCTTAACCGTTCTTATACAAGAAGTCGCAGAGTCAGTATTGCACCGCGTGTTCCTACATTTCTCCGGAACCCAAACTGATCTTCCTCGAGGTCGGCTTCTACCAGCTTTTCCATTCTTCTGTAAATAATTAGTGTTAGTGCTTTGCAACCGTGACTTATCAAGGTTGTAGTTCTGTAGTATTGACACCTGTCAGCATCTTGTTTTCTTTGGAGCCATAATTATTACATTCTTCTTGAAGTCTGGGAGTATTTCGCCTGTCTCCTATACTTTGCACAGCAGGTGTAGTAGTTTTGTGGCGGCTGGCTCTCCCAAGGATGTCATCAGTTCCGAGTAGCTCTTCCGACTTATACAACCTTCTGTCATGATTCTTAAGCCAAGCGTTAGCTGATCATTAAATTATACTCTGTGAATCACTGTGTCAGATGGCTTCCTCTTTCGTTATTTTTCTCCCAATCCGTGTTCTCCTTCAATTTTTCGTTCTCATCCTTTTCCTGCTATGGAAATACCTACATTTATCTGCGATTTCGTTGCATTTTCCCGATATTTTGGGTTTTCATAATTCTACTTTATATACATTTTTAGTGAGTTGTGGGTGCAAGTAATCAATATATTTTTGCGCATCCTGGCGGGTGAACATAACGAAATGTAAATCTAAGTAATTCTAGATGTATGAGGCATAATAAACAAGATTAAATACTTTTTTAATTCATAAAACGTGATTATCTCAGAGAAGAACAAAAATAAGAGGGGTTCTGGAATGAGAAACTTTGAAGTAGCACTTGACGTGAGGAATTCCACAGTCTATTATGATGGAACAGTTTTGAGTATCGTTGAACATTATCAGCAAGATTTCCTGGCCGTTGACTCCGCCTCTGTTAGCTGTTACAGAACTGAAACAGACAACTGAGTGTTTCACAGGAGAACTATCACGAGAAACCTGTCTCATTTCAAATATGGCAACTCAACTGCCAAACTGTTTCCTCCCGTCGGTATTTACACGCTCTCCATAAAGCGAGCTTGAAAGCTGCTATCGTGCTCGACTTCGACGACTGTCAATCACTTATCCCAAGCGTGGTTAGCTGGCACACTGTTTAGGAAGACGTGACTTGTGTTCCTGTTTTCAAAGCCCGACGAAACTACCATTGAGAAAGGAGGTAGCTTGCCCGCCAAAATCCTTTTTTGAATTCACTGCCTCATGCAACACATTTTACTTTTTAATGTAAATCATGAAGTATGTTAATGTTGGTGATTCCCCAATGCTTTTTGAAGCTCAGTAGAACTGTTTTCTCTCAGAATCTAAATTAAGTTCCTCGTAATTAAACAGTCATAAAAATTTTCTTTATTTATCAACAAAGAAAATGTTATAGTTGTCACTCAAGTAAATTAAACAAACCATTTGAAGAAAAGTGCATAAATCCACAATTGCAGACCTCTGGTAAGAAATTTACGTCTGACAGATTGTCAGCATTGATGTCATCAGACGATTTATCGAAAATTCGGTATACTGATACTTCTAATTTTGTCTTCTCTAATGGCGGCCATCCAGGCTCGTACCGCCTCCCGAACAATCTCCATCTCACGAAAACTTTGATTCATGCAGGTACTGTTTCATTGGACCAAAAAGGTTGGAGCCAAGTCAGCGGTGCTTCAGAAACTCATAACCAAGATTCCAAAGAACCTAGGTTGTTGTCCCAACTGTCTGACGGCGGGTGGTGTCCGGCCGGAGGACCGCGTCTTTCTAGGCTTCCCTCTCCTGTCACATTAGCTGGCACTGTCGACTGCTCGTCTTTTAGGAGTGTATTGCGTCGCCAGCGGTCCTTCACACCACAAAACACAGCCGTCGCCAACTTCGCTACAGTAGCTCCGCTCTTGAGCTGATTTGTAAAAGGCGAAGCCTGGCGCTGCGCGTCTTACTCTGTGGTTGCCGGTGGCATCTTCCTCTCCAGAACGCTCTAAATGTGACGTCGGCATTTCCAAACTTTCCTGTTTCGTGTTTGTCTGTCAGTTGTGGTGTCGGCCAGAGCACAAACTTGGCGATAATCTGCAAGCGCTCGACCCTAGTTAATGATTAATTCGTGTGCTGTATCACCATTTCTGGTACGAAGAAGATGAAGAAACATTCACTCAATTGTCTTAATGTTCCTTTCCGTTTACAAAGTAGATGGCCTACCCGAGCTCTTCGCCACAGTCATATTCACTGAAGCGCCAAAGAAACTGGTACAGGCATGGGTATGAAAACACATTGGCTGTGAAAACTACACTGAACAGCCACAGAAACAGGTATAGACACGCGTATTCAGATACAGAGATAAGTAAACAGGCAGAATACGGCGCTGCGGTCGGCAATCCGTTTATAAGATACAAGTGCCTGACGCAGTTGTTACATCGGTTTCTGCTGCTGCAATGGCAATGCCTTGACCCACTACAAGCTCCCTTGGTGGTGAATTTATGGTCGTTATAAACTCGGTTTTCTAAAATGAAATTTGGAGGCCAGTCTTCTGTGCTTGTACGTTAAGCTCATTATCTGTCTCTCAGCTGTTTCAATGGAATCACAAAAATTTGCAAGATCATCTGCAAAAGCGAACAATCGATTTGAAGAATGTGTTTCTTGCAACACAGCCTGACACCATTTTTAATTCCCTGGTTTTCCAGTTCTTTGCGCCACTCACGAATCACTTTCTCGAGGGCACAGTTGAAGAGCAAAGGTGAGAGCCCATCTCCTTGTGTCCTCGGAGTCTTTCGTGACGGCATACATGCATAAAACGTTCTCGGTTTTCCAGCCGCGTCAATTCGAACAAAATGCTCGAGCTATCAACGGCCACCCCCGCCATCGTCGTCAGGAGTTGACTGCTACGGTCCCCCGCTTATACAGGGTGGCCCATTGATCGTTACCGGGCCAAATATCTCACGAAATAAGCGTCAAACGAAAATACTACAAAGAACGAAAGTCGGCTAGCTTGAAGGGGGAAATCAGATGGCTCTATGGTTGGCCCGCTAGATGGCGCTGCCATAGGTTCAACGGATATCAACTGCGTTTTTAAAAATAGGAACCCCCATTTTTTATTACATATTCGTGTAGTACGTAAAGAAATATGAATGTTTTAGTTGGACCACTTTTTTCGCTTTGTGATAGTTGGCGCTGTAATAGTCACAACCACATGGCTCACAATTTTAGACGAACAGCTGGTAACAGGTAGGTTTTTTAAATTAAAATACTGAACGTAGGTACGTTTGAACATTTTATTTCGATTATACCAATATGATACATGTACCTTTGTGAACATATCATTTCTGAGAACGCATGCTGTTACAGCGTGATTACCTGTAAATACCACATTAATGCAATGCATGCTCAAAATGATGTGTTGGGATCCTTTGTTAGTACGGGCTGCTCCCGAGGAGCAGTGGGGGCTTAGGCCTTTGTCATATTCAGAACAGAGCGAAGGCTCTGCTCGTCAGCTGTCACCTGCATCTGTGGCGAGGAAGCCTGACGCGCCTCGCAAGTGTTTCACTGGAGGCCTTGAAACGTCCCCTTTGAAAAATTACTGACACACAATATTTTTTTAGCGCAACGCAATCTGACTTTCAATAATCCCTACAAAAGAATGGCCCTGACTAACATTAACCTATACCTTTCACAAATCACTTACCTCACAAAAATCTTCGTTACTCGAACTACTGCAATACAGCGAGCGCCACTACTGCCAGCTAAATAAAAGATTCAAACTACGGAAGGCACTAACTACTGATAGGCATAGTTAGCAAATGAAAGATTTTAATAGAGAACAAACAATATATTTACCTTAATAGTCATAATATATATAGCAGTTCATGACATCCAGTCTTACAAATTTCAAAACTCCGCCATCTCTCTCCCCACATCCACCACTGCTGGCGGCTCACCTCCAACTGCGCAACGCCACGCGCCGCCAACAGCCAACCGCCCAACACTACAATGGCAGACAACAACGCAAACCAGCCACAGACCGCACACAGTACAGCCAGCGATCCTCATACAGAGCGCCACGTAACGCCGCCAACAAGAAAACATAAACAGCCTACTTACATAGCCCCCATGCTCCCCACAAAAAATTTTACAAATTGTTTTGGGCAGTGGCCAATAATGATTTGATAAAATTTTTCATAATTACAATAACAAAGAAATCAAATGCACACACTTATTGATACAATGTTGGTCAAAAGCTAAAATTTTCTCACAGTCCATAAAGACAGTCCTGATCGTTCATCACAGTAAAGTAGCAGTGTTTTTCTCAAAGTCTGAGCAGTAGAAGAAAATGCACATGGAAGTAGTGGATTTCCATGCAGTCTTGAAGAAGTAGTGTTGTCCTTCCAACGAAAAGACAGTGCTGACTCTTGACATGCAGACAGGTAATAGGCCACAACAGAGCAAACCCACAGCAGAGTCAGTCGAAATTTTGAAGAGTATTGGTAGGTAGGTCATCACAGAGCAGAGCCACTGTAGTCCTGGTAGAGATTACGGTATTGGTGGGCCACCAGAGGTGCAGACCCACTGCAGTCCTTGTAGAAATAATGGTATTGGTGGGTCATCAAAGATGCAGACCCACTGTAGTCCTTGTAGAGATGGCCAGCAGCCATCTGTTGTGACTGTGCAGGCGCACAATCACCATTGAAGAGTCTTGCGGATAATATAGCAAGTCCATAACCACCACTTGTGCACTCACAAAGTTTTTGTAACTGTCCTTAGAACTAGCAATGCTGTTATCCAGTTCCTTCCTGAATTATTAACACACGTGCAAACACTAACAGTCCCTACTTCTCACATATTGTCCATATACTATGACCAACAGAAACGTGTGCAGTGAAATGTAACTTACAAGTTAATAATATGAGGAACTGGTATCAATTACAATTTTATAACATAAGAATACAATAACAACGGTACAAAATACATCATTAAAGAACATAACAATACAGATAACATTTGTAGTACAGGCTTTACAAAAGAATCGAAATAACATATACATCAGTGTTACAGGAATTATAACATAAGTTCATACTTAAAAGATCAGAATAACTTTTGAAACATCAACTTAACACATGAGCATTAAAACAAAACAGAATAAATAATGTCTAAACATCTTTACAAAGAAAATAACATACTATTAGAAAAATTCCACAACATATCTCATATCAGCTAAACACATAAAGACAGGAAAAACACAAATATACAAGAGTACACCAACACATAGCAGAATAACACAAGAGGAAGGACAGGGTTTGTTTTCAGTGTAACATTTGGTACTGCAGTATTTTGCAAACAAAACCTTTTTTTTTTTTTTTTTTTTTTTTTTGGAGATGTCCCTTCGTTCATCATTATTCCCAAAAGTCCTATCTATACCTGCTTTCTGTACTTTTTTCGTATAACTTCTCAATGCATTTCTTCCAATTCATCGCAACTCATTCTCTTATATAGTCTACCCCCTCTAAAGCTAACTTAAATCTACTGAGCTCAGATGCTAAACTAAGGGACGAGGCAATGCAGCAGCACAAAACTATTAACACAAACAGCAATGACAAAGAAATGCAGATTTGCAAAGGAAGCAGCATTATAGAAATTAACAAAGCAATTGCAATATTACAACTAATATAAGACAATGTGCAGCAAACAAGAAAAATAAATCTCGCTTATCAGAGTAACTCAAATTAAAATTCAGTAGCACTATGCCTGGCAAACAGCAGCAGCAAATGCAATAACTTATATCTAAACATGACAAAGCTCAAGCAGAAAAAAATATTACACTAAAGACAACAATGCAGATAAGGGAAATGTATATTCACATCTTAATATCTATGTCATTAAAGTGGTGCACCACAACTAATTCTACAAAATAAATTACCAAGTACTTGAAAAGGAAATTATGAATGCAGTTCCTGTGAAGGTAAATGTCTTTTTGTGCTCCCTCATTTTTTTGAAAAAAATTATTATTTACTCGATCTGTAGACAGAAAATATGTATATTAGTACATCTATAAAATTTTATTTTAACCAACACTAAAGTGCAGCTAGAAACTAGATATTAAACAAAATGAGTTAATAAATACATAAAGCAAGCCATATGGCATTTCTCTCAACTAGCAAGACAATAGCCGTGAAATGTTTCTCATCATTTCATTAGGCATTTTAGTAAATATCATAAATTAAGACCTCCACAGTATAATCATATGTTTTCAAGTTTGAGCGTGTCGTATTTGCGATGCTTTCTACAAAGGAATGTCAATAGCGAGGATAATGGCCTCCATTTTTTTTCTCCACCTGTGCCTCTGAAAGGCACACACCAATGGCTTTTTTCGAGGCGACTGTCGCCCGGCTGGGTGCCCACGACGCATTACGTGCAGGTGGTCATTTAACTTTCTTACCGAAATATTTACAACACCAGTTTGCACTACAGTGGCAGTCTCATATACAAAATTTCACGGGTCGAGAATTTGCATTGCAAATGTGTAGATACAAAATCTTATGAATATAACAGTGTCCAAAAAAGTTTCGCCAGCATTGTGATACATTCACGCATTTACACACATTTCATAATTCTTAAAGTACGATTCTTGGTTTCCAACATCCTTTTTCACAAGTCAGAGTCCCTAACCACTACTCATTATTCCTTACCTTATTACACATATACATATTCATCAACACATCTTCAATATTTCATCATAATAAATACATAGCATAATCAGATTCCTCATATAGCATCATCTCATTGATAATAAACATACCTCAACAACATAATACACATTGTCGTCATAATAATAACATCATAAAACCTCAGTCAAATCGCAAAAACGTCGTAGCTTTCTGCAATAATGTCAAAACCTAAAAAAAATTCTCTGCTCATTTAAATAGTGTCATCTACCTCAAACGTACTTTAAAAATCATGACCCCATACCAAACACATCATTCAAAGCTCACATAGTATCACAATGGTTCCGAAAAAAAATGAAGAGTTCCCAAAGTACAGACAAAATACAATTTCGTAAGTGTGAAGTTACCCAACTGTGTAATTGCGTAAACATGTGTCACTGATGTAGTAAAAAAAATGTTTATCTCTCAGTTAAATGATCAGATAGCTGTGTAATTTATGTGTTAGAGAAATATGGTACTGATGTGTAAAATTATATAAGCAAATACCATATTAGCTAGGGCTCCTTGTGCTTGCCAAACACATGGTACACAAAGTAAGCGTGTGGCCCCCTGAGGATTAATGTAATTATGCCCTCAGGTGTTACAGATTATTGCAATGGAATGAAATGTATCACGGAAAACTTTCTTTGTAATTCAAAAACCTTTAAAAATAAATGTTTTAAGTATAAAATTAAACACTCAAATACGTGTACTGGAGCGCTAAACTGTGCGTCTTGTTGCAACATAATCTCTGTGGAAGTGTCGTAGTTATCGTCCTCCGAAAGCTAAGTTCTGCAGAAGCCAATGGACTTAACTCATGATAAACAAAAGTGAAATGCTTTGCGTATAGATATCTTAGTTATTACGCTTATTGCCGTGATGAAGAAAGTATTGTGCTGTAACGTATTGTTGTGCTACGGAAAAGGCAGTCTCATTGTAATTATACCACAAAAGTTACTACTAAAACATGTTTTACTTTCCAGAAGAATTCAGAAAAACTGTGCAGATATAAAACAGATACACCGCAAAAACAACATTGTAAATTGTCACTCATTAGCAGCGTCGTGATAAAACCGTGTAGTTGTCACATAAACTAACCACTGTGTCATCTGGTATCTTACAGAAAGTACTTTAAATCCAGAATGTATTTTCAAGTAAACCAAAAAGTTGCATTAAAATCTCATTAGCAGTACTGGTAAATGTTCTAAGTATGTGAGCCTTATAGTCGTTACGTAATCGTGCAACTAACAAGCAAGAATGTACAAATAACAACATTGTGTCATCTGTTCACAATAACAATGCATTCGTAATTTCTGTTTAAATAAGTTCTCTTGGTTCTTGACTGGATATTTAACTTTAAACATTGTTGCTTGTCACCAGATTCTAAGTGTAACAAAGCATACTAGTAATGTAAAGTGAAAAATTTTATAGCAGAGACTAAAAAGCAGATTATCTCTCAATAAACTGTTTTACATGTGAAATGTGGTGCAATCTTTTACTCTTCCTAGTACGCAGAGTTTCAGTTTCAACGCAATTATCATGTGGTTACGTCGGTAAGGAACACTGGAATTTTTCTCAAGGCTAGCTTATATTATTTTTATCAAGCCCAACCGGCGCACGTGGCTGCCTGCCGGTGCGAGTCATTGTCTGTTTCTTTGATGGCGCGCGTTGTTATTAGGATTGGGAGACCTAACTTCTACAAATTCACCTTGTCGAGAGTGCCCTGCTCTGTTTGAATCTCGCCAGTTCTGATGCAATTCAAGTCTGTCGTTACGATTATATCGTCTGTCGTCATGTCGGTAGTTCCTGTAGTTTCTTTCTTGTCGGTTAAGTGGTGGAGAATTTCTCCCTGAATTATCATTGTGCGGTGGACCGTTGTGTCTGAAGTTATTCTGTCTCCCGTGATAATAATAGTTCTGGTGTCCAAATTGTCTGTTTCTATGATTGTCTCTGTCATATTCATTACTATGGAAATGCGATCTTTCTCTGTAACTATTACTCTGCCAGTGGTTGTCATATGGGTGGTGTCTGTTTTGTTCACGATTTGCGTTGTAAGAATAGCCTTGTCGTGTCCAGTTATTATTTCTTTCATGGCGGAATTGTGACGGATGTGATCTGTCATTGTTGTGTTCCTGTTTTCGCGTTCCGCGATTGTCAGTGTCAATTTCCATTTCTTGTAATAGTCCCTGAAAAGCTTCAATGTTATCTTTGCAACGTCCTGCCAAAATAATATGTCGTAAATGTTCAGGTAGTTTGATTAAGCAAATGCGGATGAGTTCTGAGGGGCTGTATGGGTTTGACAGGTACTGATTCTTGTGCAACATGTCTTCAAAATATTTCACAAGACTGGAAAATTCAGATTGTTCGAAATGTTTCATCATTATGATGCCATGTTTTACTCGGTCTTGTGTGGCTTGAGACCAATATGCTGAGAGGAAGGCATGGTAAAACTCTCCTTCACTGTGGCAATCGTGAATGACCGATCGCATTCTTACAGCTGGTTCATTCTCCAAGTAGCCACACATAAATTCTAATCTGTGCTGCAATGACCAGTTGGGAGGAAAACAATGAGAGAATTGATGGAGCCATGCTTGTGGATGAATGTCGTTGCCTGAATTCTTAAATGTTTTGAATTTACGTGTAGTCAAAATCATCATGTCGGCGAGTCGCATGTCGGTCATTGTTACGTCGTTTCGGCGGTTCCATCTCAAAATTCGGTGTACCTTGCCAATTTCTTTCATAATTTCCGAAGTGCCCTGTGTTATTATTTTGTGGCTGTTCCGTATTTCTATGTCCCTCTTCCCGTATTGGAGCGCGAGTGTCCTCTAAAATATGTAATTCCTATATTACCTGTGTCAACTGATCTTGTACTTCCTGGATTTCTCTTTGGTGTTGCGTATTAATTTGATTCTGATTTTGTTTGAATTTCCTAATTTGTTCGCACTCGTCTGTGTCATTAAAGACTACCGGTTTTGTGTCATTCAGATTATCATCTACCTTCGTAGATAAATTATTTAGCTGATCCGAAAGTTCAACTACTTTCTCTGATAATGAACTAATTTCCTCCATGTGTCTTTCTGAACCAATTTTCAGAGTATCTACTATGTCCTTTAAGTTTTCCTGAATTTTTGCAAGTTGCGTAACCGAATCAGTAGATGCAACTGAGTCAATTTTAGCTTGCAAGATGTCGTGATTTTCATGAACTACAGTTTGCAGTTCCTTTATGGCTGCTTCGTGATTCTGTAATGCATTTTCATGACGCAAAAAATAGGTTGGAAATGCTCACAAATTTGTGTTTTTACGACATTACAGACTTTTTGACATTTGGATTCGATTTTATGTAACTCAGTAGTTAAATCTTCACGTGTTTGTTCAAGTGTGGTGTCTAACTTTTGAAGATTTTTTCCATTGTGTCTAACTTTTGTAGCCTTTGTCCCATTTGTTGCATTAACTGAAATAACAATGCACTGGTGTCTGAAACATGTTCCTCAGTGCTTTTCGGCAGTGAAGTTGCACCGGCAACATTCACATTTTGACAAGCAGAAAATGTGTCTTGACTTATTTGAGAAAACGGTGAGGACCCAAAACCCGAATCTGCAGTAGTTGCAAAATTGTGTCCTGTCATTCCTGATTCCTGAGGTGAGCTGTTGCCGACCGATCGATCGATAATGCTTCCCTGTTCACTAATTGTCTCACTGTCTACCCCATTGTTTGCCGCCCGCTCCATTTCCCTATGCACAATTACCAAATTACTACTTTGAACATTATTTAATTCATTACACGGTTGCGCTAACACACTGCTTTCGTCTTCACTGTCATTTCTCAGTTTACTTTGGAGCCTAGTATTAGGTTTTTCACACGCCATTATTGTCACAATATTTCACACGACAACACAGAAAAGCACAATTTGAAGAGCACAATAAGAAAACACATTAACATAGCATTGAAAATGATATCTCGTTAATTGCAAGCGCAGCTGCGAAATACTTGGTGCAAATTTGCATGCATGCCACAACTATTTTACTGTACAACAATGAAAGACTGCAACTACAAAGGAGATTATCTCTACAATTACGCGCTAGCAATAAACTAAAGCTACACTAATTACACAAACTACAAGAAAAAATCAGAAGATTCCAGTGAGGTATCCTCGGCTAAGGGTCGACATATGAAACGTCCCCTTTGAACAATTATACATGACTGTGTTTAAAGTGACACACAATATTTTTAGCGCAACGCAATCTGACTTTCAATAATCCCTACAAAAGAATGGCCCTGACTAACATTAACCTATACCTTTCACAAATCACTTACCTCACAAAAATCTTCGTTACTCGAACTACTGCAATACAGCGAGCGCCACTACTGCCAGCTAAATAAAAGATTCAAACTACTGAAGGCACTAACTACTGATAGGCATAGTTAGCAAATGAAAGATTTTAATAGAGAACAAACAATGTATTTACCTTAATAATCATAATATACATAGCAGTTCATGACATCCAGTCTTACAAATTTCAAAACTCCGCCATCTCTCTCCCCACATCCACCACTGCTGGCGGCTCACCTCCAACTGCGCAACGCTACGCGCTGTTAACAGCCAGCTGCCGCTGCCCAACAGTACAATGGCAGACAACAATGCAAACTAGCCACAGCCTTCACACAACACAGCGAGTGATTTTCATACAGAGCGCTACGTGGCGTTACCAATAAGAAAACCTAAACAGCCTTACGACCAACCTCACTCATATCCCCTGTGATGATACCGGACATCCCAGCAGCTTCTTCTACATTAGCCAATTCTTCCTTCAATGAAGCTACATTCACGCCGCACAACTACCCACACGCTTGATAACGACGAGGGCGATGTATACTGCCATGCAACAGGACAGGACGTCGAATGTGACTGGAAGCAAACACCCCACTAGAAAGTGGCGTGCTCTGTGGCAGGCAGTGAATGCCACCACCCTTGATTCGAACGTGCAGTCTGCATGGTACGTAACTGTTAATGGGAAACAGTTGTACCAGTCCCGCCTACATCACATCCACCTCGCCGATTCACCCTTGTGCCCCACATGCCAAGTGATTGACACGGATGAACATCGTTTCGAATGCGGGTCGGAAAAGGACGTTTGCTATTTGGTGGGTCAGATATTAACTTTTCTCACATGCACGTCTTCCAAGACGATAACTACACGATCACTTCTTTTCCCAGATGAGGCGTATTTCCCAAGAGCAAAATCGAACTCTGTGACGTGGATTAGCGGCCACGGTGGTCACTACCTATTCGATAATAATGAAAAGACAGTACCAGAAATTTGGTATTATCTCAACGAACGACATTGTGCGATCAAAAATGGTTCAAATGGCTCTGAGCACTATTTGACTTAACATCTGAGGTCATCAGTCCCCTAGAACTTAGAACTACTTAAACCTAACTAACCTAAGGACATCACACACATCCATGCCCGAGGCAGGATTCGAACCTGCGACCGTAGCGGTCGCGCGGTTCCAGACTGAAGCGCCTACAACTGCTCGGCCACACTGGCCGGCCATTGTGCAATCGTCAAGAACCCTAAATACAGACAATATTTTTCTGACTTTCTGTGGAGCGCATTCCATAGCCCGCCTCTCAGCTGGATTATCCAGGACATGAGAAGATAACTTGCGAACCTCTTTCCAGTTCCGTTTATTAATGAGATTGAACAAACAGTGGAAACAACACAGCGACGAGACGACAGTCATCGGAAACTCCGCAGCGGTCTGTAGCATGGAGCATCCTAACGGGACGACTTTTATTATTCTGGTTATGTAGCCGCAGATGAATCGATTATTTTTATTTTGTTGTGTACAAACACTACCTTTAATAAAAATAAATAAAAATAAAAAAAGTGGTATAGCACTCCGCGGGAAAGGCAAAGGTCCCGAGCTCGAGCCTCGGTCCGGCACACAGTTTTAAGCTGCCAGGAAGTTTCATATCAGCGCACACTCCACTGCAGAGTGAAAATCTCATTCTGAATAAAAGACACTCATAAAATTGCTCTCAAGCACTTCTTTGAGGATATGTTAAATCGATTACATGAGGATGAACATTTCATGGACAAAATCATCTTTTCTGACGAGTCGACTTTTCAACTGCGTGGCACGGCTAACACACACAAATGTAGGATTTGGGGCAGTGAAAATCCAAATCAAACATTGCAGCATATTCGTGATAGCCCTAAACTGAACGTTTTTTGTGCATTGAGCAAGAACAAAGTGTACGTCCCCTTTTTTTCCGTGAGAGAACCATCAACAGGATAGTCCACCTGGATTCGTTACAACAATTTTTGATATCACAGATCTACGAGGATGAGGAAGAACGAAATGTTTACTTCATGGCGCACCACCACACTGCCTGGGTGACGTCCGGAATTTTCCCAGTGACCGCATTCCAGGTCAATGGAGTGGCCATAGTGCCCCAATTGCACGGTCCCCACGTTCCCCAGACCTGAAAGCGCTCGATATTTTTTATGGGGATTCATCAAGGATATCGTGTTTGTACCTCCTGTGCCGGCTTCTCTACCTGAACTCAGAGCAAGAATTTACGCCGCCACTGAGCAAGTTACACCTGCAAAGCCACAGCGAGTTGGGGAAGAAATTGACTTCCAATGGGTTGTGTGCAGGGTAACCAAGGGAATCCACATACAACATTTTTAATTTAAGGTAAAGAAACTTGATGTGTTTCCCTAC
Source organism: Schistocerca nitens (assembly GCF_023898315.1). Classification (NCBI taxonomy): domain Eukaryota; kingdom Metazoa; phylum Arthropoda; class Insecta; order Orthoptera; family Acrididae; genus Schistocerca; species Schistocerca nitens. Next base: position 633,915,176 of record NC_064620.1, on the reverse strand, counting down.
AAAATAACGCTAAACCTAACTCTATATCTTCTTTCAATAAATTTATATGAATCTTAAATGTTGTTAAGTCCTTTTTGAAATACCCTGTTTTGCTACTCCTACCTTTTTGCGAAGGCACGCGTGAGTATCGGAAAGCGCTCACGACACTTGCCGTATTGCGTACGGAAAGGATAAAAAAAGTGAAACAAGCGCGGGGGCGCAGCAGGTGGGACCGACGCGGTGTCTGGCAGGGGGCAGGCACGCCCCCTCTCAGCGCCGGAGCGAGTGCCGGCCGGGTTGCGACGTCGCGCGCTAATGCACTCGCCTCCCGGCCGCAGAAAAAAGGAAGGCGGCGGCCTCTGCGCGCTGGCAGCGGATTAAGTCGTAATGCTCGCGAAAGCAAAGAAAGGGCCGGCCCGAGCGGACACGTGTCTACGGCCGCTCGCGCCCTCATTGTTCGGCGGGGTCGCTAATTGCTGCCCCGATCTGACGCACGCGGCGGGCCGGCAGTATTAATAAAGACGGCGGCGGCGGCGCCACAAAGGGATGGTGGCGGTGTGGGGTGGGGTGGGGGGGGGGGGGGGAGCAGAGCTCGCCGGGGACAGGGGCCGCTTCCCTTGCTGTCGCCCACACAGGCTGGCGTCGCTCCCGCACTACAGTCATCTCTGGCATAGATTTTGTCACTTTGTATAAAACCGTTCGCCCGACGGAAGATCCGTACCTAAAGACTGGAAAGTTGCACCGGTCACACCAGTATTCGACAAAAGGTTGACCAGAAGTCCACTAAATTACAGGTCCGTGTCATTAACGTCGATATGCAGCAGGATTCTGGAACATGTATTGTGTTCGTACATTATGAGTTACCTCGAAGAAAACGGTATATTGACACAAAGTCAACACGGATTTACAAAACGTCGTGCTTGTGAAACACAACTAGCTCTTTACTCGCCCAAAATTTTGAATGCTGTCGACAAGGGATTTCAAATTGGTCCCGTATTCCTGGATTTCTGGAAGGCTTCTGACACTGTACCACACAAGCGGCTTGTAGTGAAATTGCGTGCTTACGGAATATCGTCTCAGTTATGTGAATGGATTCGTGACTTCGTGTCAGAGACGTTACAATTCGTAGTAACTGACAGAAAGTCTTCGACCAAAACATAAGTGATTTCTGGCGTTCCGCAAGGTAGTGTTATAGGCCCTTTGCTGTTCCTTGTCTATACAAACGATTTGCCAGACAATCTGAGCAGCCGTCTTAGGTTGTTTGCAGATGACGCTGTCGTTTATCGACTAGTAAAGTCGTCAGAAGATCAAAACAAATTGCAAAACGCTTTGGAAAAGATATTTGTATGGTACGAAAATTAATAATTGTCAAAAAAATGGGTCTGAGCACTATGGGACTTAACTTCTGAGGTCATCAGTCCCCTAGAACTTAGAACTACTTAAACCTAACTAACCTAAGGACATCACACACACCAATGCCCGAGGCAGGATTCGAACGTACGACCGTGGCGGTCGCGCGGTTCCAGACTGTAGCGCCTAGCAACTGTCCCTAAACAACGAAAAGTGTGAGTACATCCACATGAGTGCTAAAGGCAATCCGTTACACGATAAATCAGTCAAATCTAAAGGTCGTAAATTCAACTAAATACCTCGGAATTACAATTACGAACAATTTCATTTGCAAGGAACACATAGAAAGTGTTGTGGGGAAGGCAAACCAAAGACTGCGTTTTATTGGCAGAACACTACTTAGAAAATGTAACAGACGTACTAAGGAGACTGCCTACACTACGTTCGTCAGTCGTCTTAGAATACTGGTGCGCAGTGTGGGATCCTTACCAGGTAGGACTGACGGAGTACATCGAAAAAATTCAAACAATGGCAGCTCATTTTGTATTATCGCGAAACAGGGGAGATACTGTAACAGGAATGATACAGCATTTGGGGCGGGCATAATCAAAACAAAGGCATTTTTCGCTACAGACTACACGAAATGCCAATCACCAGCTTTCTCCTCCGAATGCGAAAATATTCTTTTGACGCCTACCTACACAGGGAGAGACGATCACCATGATACAATGGAAATCAGAGCTCGTACGGAAAGATATAGGTGTAATTTTTCTTTCCCCGCGCTATACGAGATTGGAATAGTAGAGAATTGTGAAGGTGGTTTCATGAACCCTCTGCCAGACACATAAATGTGATTTGCACAGTATCCATGTGGATGTAGATGTAGACGGAGCTACTTCATTGTAGCTGTTACACTACTGTAAAATTGTTCGTCACACGAAACGCATCCTTTCGCGGCTCGTATTTCCAATACTGCTCGTATTTGCTTTATGGGCACGGGGCCGTGCTTGATGGCACAACATTCTCCGCCTAACGTTTCGTCTTCCCGTGCTGGAGACATCAACTCAGAAAACTGTTACAGATTCAAAAGGGCTCAGCAAGCGCGACTGTTTGTATTATAGTATATCCCCGCGACGGCCGGCCAGTGACGGCATCAGAGCGCCGACAGAGACCGCGGGATGGGCCGGCGTGTGCTGCGGCCAAGGCTTGGCGCCGTTGTTGTACTTGGCACTAGAACCGACAACTCTAATTGCAGCTCTCCTTTTGTGCTGAAATTGTTTTTGGACTTCTGAATTTTATGGTCTCTGTGTACATCCAAGCGTAGTAATTATTAGCTCTTGATAAAACCACAGTGGTTTGCCGGTCCTAGTACACGATCTGCCACTGCTGACATATCCGTCTCGGCCAGGCGACAATTGCTCTCGTACACCTCGAGGCGGGTGTTTTGGTACGATAATGACGGAAGCTGAAGAAATGAATTAAAATTGGTGTCAGAGCCGGGACTCGAACACAGGTCTCCTTGCTTATATCGCAGGAATGCTGACCACTACACGAACACATCACTAGGCTTAACACTGCTGCAAGGACTGCCGATATAGAATGCCCTCCTCAGCACCAACTTCAGTTCATATCTTATTGCTTATTTTCCCCCTAAATCGTCTCTATTGCCGGGGCATTGGAGTAGCAACCCGGCGTTTAGTGATGATTTAGGGTGAAAATAAGCTGAGGATATGTAGTAAAGTTTGTGTTGAGGAGGGCACACTACTTCGGCAGTCCGTGCATCAATAACAAGCAAGGTGCTGCGGTAGAGTAGTGGTCAGCAATCTTACCTACTAAGCAAGGAGACCAGTGTTCGAGTCCCAGCCGTAATACAAATTTTAATCCATTTCTTCAGCTTCCAACGTAGATAAAGATGAGACTTAAATGTCTTGGGGAAAATTGAATTCTATGAGAGTATCTTATGGTAGTTCCTATGTACGTTTGGCCACAAGTCCGAGCGATTTTAAGTCCTTCTTTGGTAATAGGCGGCCGTAGGTCCTTTGCAGTGTTCGAGTATTAAACACTGTACCAATACCGTGTTTTCTGAGTACTTTGCTGATGTGATCCGTGACAGTTTTTACCAATGGAAGGAAAACGTTCGCTTTAGTTGGAAGCGAATCAAATGTAATGTCAGTCGTGGCCGCTCAGTTAGGGCGTCGTTTGCGACGTCGCCGGCACCTACGGGTCCGGCCAAAGCCCATTCCAGCTCGAGTGGTTCCCGGTCGCAGCCAACCAGGCTAGCTTCCCCACCACGACAGGAGTTTTCCGTGGTTGTTGCGAACAAACTTGTCATCAGTCATCGAAGGAAGGAGCAGTCCGTTAGTGGGACCCAGAAATCGCCAGTGGAAGCGCCTGCGTGCTGCTGCTCGTGCCGACTAGCTGAGAGGCCGGAAGGAATTTGGCGGAGACGGACGAAGCTCGCGAAGTCGGCGGGTCCGCCCGTACCCCACGGGGAGCCGCGTGGAGGGACTCTTGCAGGAGACCCGCGCTTGTCGCAGGGACGCGCAGGTCACAGGGCGATCATGGCGACACGTTACGTCCTGTGCACAGATGGACAGGCGGGCTCCACGTGTCTCAATACGCTCTGGAAAAGGTTACAGCCTCACAAAACCTAGGGGCGTCAGTCCGGTAGGATCTACTGTGGAACGACCACGTGTAACTTTTTGTGTAAGATAGGCCCCAGACTAATACTTATCGGTAGAAGCCTAAGGAATATTTATTTATTTATGTACTACATGTCTAGTTCCGTATGCCAAAATTAAGGAGAAAATCATCAAAGTCATGGAACGTGTCATTACATGAAATTACAACATAAAAGTAAAACAGATAAAATAAAATGATTATGAACCCAAAAAAGTCAAGCCCTAAGTTTAAGTAAACGCAATCAACAATATAACATAAAAATCAGCTTAATTTTTCAAGGAACTCCTCAACAGAATAGAAGCAATGACCCATGAGGAAACACTTCAGTTTAGATTTGAAAGCGCGTCGATTACTTTTCGAATTCTTCTGGTAGCTTATTGAAAATGGATGCAGCAATATACTGCACACCTTTCCGAATAAGAGTTAAGGAAATGCGATCCAAATGCAGATTGCATTTCTTCCGAGTAATAACTGAGTGAAAGCTGCTAATTCTTGGAAATAAGCTGATATATATATATATATATATATATATATATATATATATATATATATATATATATATATATATATATATATATATTGAGAGGCTAATGTCAAAATACCCAGACTGGTGAATAGGGCACGACGAGAGGTTTGCGAACTTACACCATTTATTCCCAGTTCTGAGCCAAAAATATCCTTTTAGACTGAGGAGAGTTACTCCAAAATATAATACCACATGACATAAGCCAATGAAAGTAAGCAAAGTAGACTAATTTTCGTGTAAATCGATCATTTACTTCAGACACCGTTCGACCAGTAAAAATGACAGCATTAAGTCTTTCAACAAGATCCTGAACGTGGGCTTTCCACTACAGTTTACTATATATCTGAACACCTACAAATCTGAACTGTTCGGTTTCAATAATCATATCCCCATTCTGTGAAATTAAAAAGTCGACTTACCTTGAATTTAGTGTTAGTTTATTTTCTGCAAGCCATGAAATTACGTCTTGAACTGTTCTATTTGAAACAGAGCCAATGTTGCAGACAACATCGTTTACTACGAAGCTGGAGTCGTCAGCAAACAGAAATATTTTAGAATTATCCGTAGTAGAGAGCATATCATTTATATAAATGAGGAACAGGAGTGGCCCCAACACTGATCCTTGGGGCACCCCGCATTTGACCGTATCCCCCTCAGACCGCACATCATTGCCATTCTCAACACTGTGAAAAATTACCTTTTTCTGTCTGTTGTTACAATAAGAGGCGAACCAATTGTGAGCTACTCACCGTATCCATAAACGTCCAACTTCTGGAGCAATATTTTGTGATCTACACAATCAAGTGCCTTAGTTAAATCAAAAAATATGCCTAGCATTCGAAACCTTTTGTTTAACCCATCCAGTACCACACAGAGAAAAGAGAATGTAGCACATTCAGTTGTTAAACGACTTCCAAAGCTGAACTGTAGATTTGATAGAAAATCGTGTGATATAAAATGATCAATTATCCTTACATACACAGCCTTTTCAATAACTTTAGCAAACATTGATGGCATAGAAATAGGTCTAAAATTGTCTGCATTCTCCCTTTCTCCCTCTTTATAAAACGGCTTTACTACTGAATAATTTAATCGCTCAGGAAACTGACCATTTCTAAAGGATAAATTAAAAATATGGCTAAATACAGGGCTAACGTGTGCAGCACTGTACTTTAATATTCTGCTAGGCACTCCATCATAACCATGAGAGTCTTTAGTCTCTGTGATTTAATTACTGACTCAATCTCCCTCTTGTCTCTATCACTGAGGAGTATTACAGAAGTCAATCTCGGAAAGGCATTTGTCAAGAAAGTCATATGATACCGTGTAGAAACTAAAATTTTATTTAATTTACCAGCAATGCTCAGATAATGATTGTTTAATACTGTACATATATCTGACTTGTCAGTAACAGAAATGTTGTTGTTGTGGTCTTCAGTCCTCAGACTGGTTTGATGCAGCTCTCCATACTACTCTATCCTGTGCAAGCCTCTTCATCTCCCAGTACCTACTGCAACCTACATCCTTCTGAATCTGTTTAGTGTATTCATCTCTTGGTCTCCCTCTACGATTTTTACCCTCCACGCTGCCCTCCAATACTAAATTGGTCATCCCTTGATGCCTCAGAACATGTCCAACCGATCCCCTCTTCTAGTCAAGTTGTGCCACAAACTTCTCTTCTCCCCAATCCTATTCAATACCTCCTCATTAGTTAAGTGATCTACCCGTCTAATCTTCAGCATTCTTCTGTAGCACCACATTTCGAAAGCTTCTATTCTCTTTTTGTCCAAACTAGTTATCGTCCATGTTTCACTTCCATACATGGCTACACTCCATACAAATACTTTCAGAAACGACTTCCTGACACTTAGATCTACACTCGACGTTAACAAATTTCTCCTCTTCAGAAACGCTTTCCTTGCCATTGCCAGTCTACATTTGATATCCTCTCGACTTCGACCATCATCAGTTATTTTGCTCCCCAAATACACTCCTGGAAATGGAAAAAAGAACACATTGACACCGGTGTGTCAGACCAACCATACTTGCTCCGGACACTGCGAGAGGGCTGTACAAGCAATGATCACACGCACGGCACAGCGGACACACCAGGAACCGCGGTGTTGGCCGTCGAATGGCGCTAGCTGCGCAGCATTTGTGCACCGCCGCCGTCAATGTCAGCCAGTTTGCCGTGGCATACGGAGCTCCATCGCAGTCTTTAACACTGGTAGCATGCCGCGACAGCGTGGACGTGAACCGTATGTGCAGTTGACGGACTTTGAGCGAGGGCGTATAGGGGGCATGCGGGAGGCCGGGTGGACGTACCGCCGAATTGCTCAACACGTGGGGCGTGAGGTCTCCACAGTACATCGATGTTGTCGCCAGTGGTCGGCGGAAGGTGCACGTGCCCGTCGACCTGGGACCGGACCGCAGCGACGCACGGATGCACGCCAAGACCGTAGGATCCTACGCAGTGCCGTAGGGGACCGCACCGCCACTTCCCAGTAAATTAGGGACACTGTTGCTCCTGGGGTATCGGCGAGGACCATTCGCAACCGTCTCCATGAAGATGGGCTACGGTCCCGCACACCGTTAGGCCGTCTTCCGCTCACGCCCCAACATCGTGCAGCCCGCCTCCAGTGGTGTCGCGACAGGCGTGAATGGAGGGACGAATGGAGATGTGTCGTCTTCAGCGATGAGAGTCGCTTCTGCCTTGGTGCCAATGATGGTCGTATGCGTGTTTAGCGCCGTGCAGGTGAGCGCCACAATCAGGACTGCATACGACCGAGGCACACAGGGCCAACACCCGGCATCATGGTGTGGGGAGCGATCTCCTACACTGGCCGTACACCACTGGTGATCGTCGAGGGGACACTGAATAGTGCACGGTACATCCAAACCGTCATCGAACCCATCGTTCTACCATTCCTAGACCGGCAAGAGAACTTGCTGTTCCAACAGGACAATGCACGTCCGCATGTATCCCGTGCCACCCAACGTGCTCTAGAAGGTGTAAGTCAACTACCCTGGCCAGCAAGATCTCCGGATCTGTCCCCCATTCAGCATGTTTGGGACTGGATGAAGCGTCGTCTCACGCGGTCTGCACGTCCAGCACGAACGCTGGTCCAACTGAGGCGCGAGGTGGAAATGGCATGGCAAGCCGTTCCACAGGACTACATCCAGCATCTCTACGATCGTCTCCATGGGAGAATAGCAGCCTGCATTGCTGCGAAAGGTGGATATACACTGTACTAGTGCCGACATTGTGCATGCTCTGTTGCCTGTGTCTATTTGCCTGTGGTTCTGTCAGTGTGATCATGTGATGTATCTGACCCCAGGAATGTGTCAATAAAGTTTCCCCTTCCTGGGACAATGAATTCACGGTGTTCTTATTTCAATTTCCAGGAGTGTAGCAAAACTCCTTTACTACTTTAAGTGTCTCATTTCCTAATCTAATTCCCTCAGCATCACCCGACTTAATTCGACTACATTCCATTATCCTTGTTTTGCTTTTGTTGATGTTCATCTTATACCCTCCTTTCCTGACACTGTCCATTCCGTTCAACTGCTCTTCCAAGTCCTTTGCTGTCTCTCACAGAATTACAATGTCATCGGCGAACCTCAAAGTTTTTATTTCTTCTCCATGGATTTTAATACCTACTCCGAATTTTTCTTTTGTTTCCTACACTGTTTGCTCAATATACAGATTGAATAACATCGGGGATAGGCTACAACCCTGTCTCACTCCCTTCCCAACCATTACTTCCCTTACATGCCCCTCGACTCTTATAACTGCCATCTGGGTTCTGTACAAATTGTAAATAGCCTTTCGCTCCCTGTATTTTACCCCTGCCACCTTCAGAATTTGAAAGAGAGTATTCCAGTCAACATTGTCAAAAGCTTTCTCTAAGTCTACAAATACTAGAAACGTAGGTTTGCCTTTCCTTAATCTAGCTTCTAAGAAAAGTCGTAGGGTCAGTATTTCCTCACGTGCTCCAACATTTCTACGGAATCCAAACTGATCTCCCCCGAGGTCGGCTTCGACCAATTTTTCCATTCGTCTGTAAAGAATTCGCATTAGTGTTTTGCATCCGTGACTTATTAAACTGATTGTTCGGTAATTTTCACATCTGTCAGCACATGCTTTCTTTGGGATTGGAATTATTATATTCTTCTTGAAGTCTGAGGGTATTTCGCCTGTCTCATACATCTTGCTCACCAGATGGTAGAGTTCTACATCTACATCTACATCTACATTCATACTCCGCAAGCCACCCAACGGTGTGTGGCGGAGGGCACTTTACGTGCCACTGTCATTACCTCCCTTTCCTGTTCCAGTCGCGTATGGTTCGCGGGAAGAACGACTGTCCGAAAGCCTCCGTGCGCGCTCTAATCTCTCTAATTTTACATTCGTGATCTCCTCGGGAGGTATAAGTAGGGGGAAGCAATATACTCGATACCTCATCCAGAAACGCACCCTCTCGAAACCTGGCGAGCAAGCTACACCGCGATGCAGAGCGCCTCTCTTGCAGAGTCTGCCACTTGAGTTTATTAAACATCTCCGTAACGCTATCACGGTTACCAAATAACCCTGTGACGAAACGCGCCGCTCTTCTTTGGATCTTCTCTATCTCCTCCGTCAACCCGATCTGGTACGGATCCCACACTGATGAGCAATACTCAAGTATAGGTCGAACGAGTGTTTTGTAAGCCACCTCCTTTGTTGCTGGACTACATTTTCTAAGCACTCTCCCAATGAATCTCAACCTGGTACCCGCCTTACCAACAATTAATTTTATATGATCATTCCACTTCAAATCGTTCCGCACGCATACTCCCAGATATTTTACAGAAGTAACTGCTACCAGTGTTTGTTCCGCTATCATATAATCATACAATAAAGGATCCTTCTTTCTATGTATTCGCAATACATTACATTTGTCTATGTTAAGGGACAGTTGCCACTCCCTGCACCAAGTGCCTATCCGCTGCAGATCTTCCTGCATTTCGCTGCAATTTTCTAATGCTGCAACTTCTCTGTATACTACAGCATCATCCGCGAAAAGCCGCATGGAACTTCCGACACTATCTACTAGGTCATGGTAGAGTTTTGTCAGGACTGGCTCTCCCAAGGCCGTCAGTAGTTATAATGGAATGTTGTCTACTCCCGGGGCCTTGTTTCGACTCAGGTCTTTCAGTGCTCTGTCAAACTCTTCATGCAGTATAGTATCTCCCATTTCATTTTCATCTACATCCTCTTCCATTTTCATAATATTGTCCTCAAGTACATTGTCCTTGTATAGACCCACTATATACTCCTTCCACCTTTCTGCCTTCCCTTCTTTGCTTAGAACTGGGTTTCCATCTGAGCTCTTGATATTCATATAAGTGGTTCTCTTTTCTCCAAAGGTCTCTCTAATTTTCCTGTAGGCAGTATCTATCTTACCCCTAGTGAGATAAGCCTCTACATCCTTACATTTGTCCTCTAGCCATCCCTGCTTAGCCATTTTGCACTTCCTGTCGATCTCATTTTTGAGATGTTTGTATTCCTTTTTTGCTTGCTTCATTTACTGCATTTTTATATTTTCTCCTTTCATCAATTAAATTCAATACTTCTTCTGTTACCCAAGGATTTCTACTAGCCCTCGTTTTTTTACCTACTTGATCCTCTGCTGCCTTCACTACTTCATCCCTCAGAGCTACCCATTCTTCTTCTATTGTATTTCTTTCCCCCATTCCTGTCAGTTGTTCCCTTATGCTCTCCCTGAAACTCTGTACAACCTCTGGTTTAGTCAGTTTATCCAGGTCCCATCTCCTTAAATTCCCACCTTTTTGTAGTTTCTTCAGTTTTAATCTATAGTTCATAGCCAATAGATTGTGGTCAGAGTCCACATCTGCCCCTGGAAATGTCTTACAATTTAAAACCTGGTTCCTAAATCTCTGTCTTACCATTATATAATCTATTTGAAACCTGGCAGTATCTCCAGGCTTCTTCCATGTATACAAACTTCTTTTATGATTCTTGAACCAAGTGTTAGCTATTATTAAGATGTGCTCTGTGCAAAATTCTATCAGGCGGCTTCCTCTTTCTTTTCTTAGCCCCAATCCATATTCACCTACTACGTTATCTTCTCTCCCTTTTCCAGTCACCCATGACTATTAAATTTTCGTCTCCCTTCACTATCTGAATAATTTCTTTTATTTCATCATACATTTCCTCAATTTCTTCATCATCTGTAGAGCTAGTTGGCATATAAACTTGTACTACTGTAGTAGGCGTGGGCTTCGTGTCTATCTTGGCCACAATAATGCGTTCACTATGCTGTTTGTAGTAGCTTACCCGCACTCCTATTTTTTTATTCATTATTAAACCAACTCCTGCATTACCCCTATTTGATTTTGTATTTATAACCCTGTATTCGCCTGACCAAAAGTCTTGTTCCTCCTGCCACCGAACTTGACTAATTCCCACTATAAGTTTAACCTATCCATTTCTCTTTTTAAATTTTCTAACCTACCTGCCCGATTAAGTGATCTGACATTCCACGCTCCGATCCGTAGAACGCCAGTTTTGTTTCTCCCGATAACGACGTCCTCCTGAGTAGTCCCCGCCCGGAGATCCGAATGGGGGAATATTTTACCTCCGGAATATTTTACCCAAGAGGACGCCATCATCATTTAATCATACAGTAAAGCTGTAACAGAAATATATTTACTATATATCGTCGACCTTGTGCTGCTGACCTGACACTTCCTTCAGAACTGACCATATGGTTTTAATTTTATCCTGTGAATTAGCTATTCTATTTACCCACGACATACTCTTTCCTAATAGTATTTTTAAGCACCGTACAATATTGTTTGTAGTGGGCTACTGTAGCCTGATTGTGACTACTTCTCACATTTTGATATAAGTCCCGCTGTGTTCTACAGGATACCCTTATCGCGCTAGCCACCCACCCGGGCTGCCTTTTACTGCTGGTACCCCGTCTATAACGTTCTAATGGAAAGCAAGAGAAATGTGTCAAGGAAAGCATTATATTTGTCATCTATGTTATTGGCACTATAAACATCCTGCAATTCTTGTTCCTCGACCAGGTTTAGAAAACTCTCTATTCCTGTTGGATTAACTTTCCTACATAGTTTGTCATTATGTGTGACATTTGTGTGAGTACAAAAGCCTTTTAGTGTTAAAATTTGTGCATCAAGGTCTGAAAAGCCATTCACCCTGTTACTAACAGAATGCCCATCTAGTAACGAAGAATGAATAAAAATTTTATCTATGGCTGTGCTACTGTTCCCCTGCACCCTAGTTGGAAGAAACAGTCTGCATCAGATCATATGAATTTAGGAGATCTACCAACATTCTTTTTCTTGCACCATCGTACACAAAATTTATATTGAAGTCACTACATATAACTAATTTCAGGTACTTCCTATAAAGTGAACCAAGAACCCTCTCTAGATTGAGCAGAAATGCTCTGAAGTCAGAGTTAGGGGAGCTATAAACAACAACAATTATAAGTTTAGTTTCACTGAATTTAACTGCCCCTGCACAACATTCAAATATCTGTCTAGTGCAGTGCCGTGATCTGTGGACTCAAACGGAATACTGGTTTTTACGTACATGGCCACTCCCCCAATCCGGAAGGAACTCCTTGAAAAGCAGCCATATAATCTGTATCCTGCTAAAGGAAGCCTCTGAATTGTCAAATTATTTAAATGGTGCTCCGACATACCAATAATGTCAGAGTCAACATCTATAAGCAGTTCACTAACTTTATCTCTAATACCTCTTATATTTTGATGAAATATGCTAATTCCTTCTCTACTTGGATACCTGACCTCCTCTGAAGGTGATTCCTTAGAGGGACTTTCTTTAAGCTGGTATACCTATCAGCTGACTTCAGTCTAAATAAGGTGCAGCTCTAACACCAGCTGCTACAGGAATTTTTCCACGAGTGATCCCACCACCACCGCCCACTGCACTGTCACCTGTAAGCTTTGCCAGCCTCCCCTTCCTATACCAATTGAAGTACAGGCCATGCCACGCCAGGATACACCCACGAAAGACGTATCCCCTGCAACAAGTTTGGCATAACCAGTCGCAATTTACTTCCAGTACGCGTTTCGAAGCTTTAAACCTTCAGCATATGGCCAGCCTAAGTCAATTAACAAATACAACCGGTGGCCAACCTTTGGCACTATCTCCAGTTGTCACACCCACATTTTCCTACATCGCACATAACAATACGTACATTTTGTATATGTTACCGGCAAACTGTGAAACTCGGCATTTTATGGACTGTCTAGGGAATGTACAGAATATCAAAAAGCATTAGGTAGGGTCTTAATTGCATGTTACTTAATACTCCGCTTAGGCATTTACTAGAATGCCGGTTACCTTTAACGCAAATTTTGAAAGAAAGATAATTTAACCATTTGGCTATGGTGGCTCATGTGACAACTGATGTTTTTTTTTTTTTTTAACTGGGTATCGAACAAGAAATTCTAAGATAACTGTACACAACGTCAAAGTTCACAGCATGCAAGAAATCTCTCCTAAAGTCAGACGATATTCCGTTGGACAAAGAAGTGTCTCTCAGGGCAGATGCAACTTAGCAATCTTCCAAGACTGGCCAAGTATACGTGAAGTGTCTGTGTGCAAAAATAAATGCGAGGAATTCATGTGTTTGTGTGTAAAAATGAAAGTTATTTGCAATTCAGAACGTCATTACAGTTCTGCTTGCTGCGATAAATAAAGGATAAAAGAAATGCAGCTTCGAAGTAAATAAAAACTTAAAGTTTATGTTCAGTTATTGTCTATTACACATTTGTAGCAATTGTTAAAAACCAGTTTTTTCAATTGCTTACTACGGATTAATAACTGTTAAAGAACTATTAAAACATATCTCCTTTAGGATACGCCAATTTTCAGACAGAAGTAGTTGTGATAATTACGTGTTTTAATTTAAGTTTCATTAAATATATACTTTTCTAGTTTGAATATATTTTACTTGCGTCCGTTTCCCTTTTTGTAATATACCTAGACATTATCCCTACTTTCTAGAAAAGTATTAAATTAAAAGTGAATGAAACATCTTGAGAAAAACTTCTAGGCCATCTTCGAAGTTGTGTTGAAAAAAATGGTTTCGAATTTGTTATGTGAAATCTCTTAAAACTTTTTAAATACAGCAGACCTTATTAACATTCTACGTGTTTATTCTTCATGTCTAAATATTTATTTCTCAGCGTAGTCACCCTGGCTACAAACACATTTCTCCCAACAAGAGATCAGTGTCGCTGTCGAATGTTTGAGTTTGTTGACGGAACCACAACCTCACATATCCTTGCACCGCTTCATTACTGTCAAATTGAAGGCACTGAAGCTGTTGTATAAGTTTTCGAAACAGATGAAAATTGGATGGGGCCAAATCGGGATTGCACGGAGAATGATCGATGGCAGTGAGTTATTCCAAGGAGTGGGACTCTTGCTGATGGCGCGCTCATGTGTGATCTGGAATTGTCAAGCAGAAGGGGGCGTGTTCCATTTGTGGACCAAGTTTTTTGCGGCTATAAACTGGATTACAGCACGCCGTTTGTCGAGCACAGACATATTCTAAGTTACACTCCGCCATGTTACACGCTAAAATTGGAGCCCTCCATCGGCAGAACGTTGCAACTTACGTCAGCAAAGTGTGAAAGTCGACCGAGTAGTATGCATAACGTATAATACCCCAGTAGATATTGAGAACAGAATAAAACACTCGGCGGAATTATTTTTCGGCACTCTGGACGTTCTGGAAAACTATAAACTATTGCAGATACACATCTGGGACGCGTTTTATATGATTCATCAGACCAATAACAACAAAATAAATGGAAATCGTGCTTTACTTTAACCTCGTACGGTTTTGCGATGGCTTCGTATTAGCGAAGTTCTTAAATTTCAGGCAAAATCTTTTATTAGCCGTAACTCCGTAACTAAGCATTTTCGGACCTATGTTTGTATGAACGTTTTTCTTTAGTTTCTTTGTAGAGTAACATATTAAAATATTTGCATAGCTCCCTGAATCACCCTGTATGTTGCCTAGGCATTCTGTACAATGCATCAGTTCCATACTTTGTCAGTAGCATGTACACATGCGATTCAGTCCGGAAACGCGCTGCTGCTACGGTTACAGGTTCGAATCCTGCCTCGGGTATGGATGTGTGTGATGTCCTTAGGTTAGTTAGGTTTAGGTAGTTCTGAGTCTTGGGGACCGATGACCTCAGATGTTAAGTCCCATAGTGCTCAGAGCCATTTGAACCCTATACACAGGATAAGTCCCGTCTATAAAAGTCAGCATGGATTCCGCAAACAGAAATGCTGCGAAACACAGCTCACTCTGTTGCTCCACGAGATCCACAGAGCAGTGGACAACGGCGATCAGCTTGTTGCCGTGTTCCTTGACTTCAGGGAGGTATTTCACGCCGGCCCGCATTGCCGTTTAATGAAAAAAATACGAGCTAACGGAGTGTCGGAGCAGACTTGCGATCGGATTCAAGACTTTCTTGCAGACAGAACTCAACACGTCGTTCTTAACGGAACAAAATCGACAGATGTAAACCCAATAATCGGAGTATCATAGGGATAGGACCGTTGCTGTTTACAATGTATATATTTAAATGCTCTTTAAGGCTATTCCCAGATGATGTAGTTGTTTATAGCAAAGTAGCGACGCCAGAAGATAGTAAGAATTTACAGAACGACGTGCAGAGAATTGATGAATTGGTGCAGCCTCTGGCAGTTGACTCTGAACGTAAATAAATGTAACATATTGCACACACATAGGAAAAGAAATCCACTACTGTACAGTTACACTACTAGTGACAAACAGCTGGAGAGAGCGTTTGCCTTAAAATATCTAGGCCTAACTATCCAGAGCGACCTTAAGTGGAATGACCATATAAAGCAGATAGTAGGAAAAGCAGATACCAGACTCAGATTCATCGGAAGAAGCTTAAGGAGATGTAACTCACCCACGAAAGATGTGGCTTATAAGGCGCTTGTTCGCCCTGTTCTTGAGTATTGTTTATCCGTCTGGTAGGACTGATAGAGGAGATAGAGAAGATCCAACGAAGAGCGGCGCGTTTCGTCATGGGATCTTTTAGCTGGCTAGAGAGCGTTACGGAGATGCTGAGCAAACTCCACTGGCAGACGTTACAAGAGAGGCGTCGTGGATCACGGAGAGAATTGCTGTTGAAATTTCGAGAAATTAGAGCCAATAGACAGGCTTAACGACAATCGTTCTTCCCACGCCCTATTCGCGGGTGGAACAGGGTTAGAGGGATCAGCTAGTGTACCGAAAGTACCCTCCGCCACACACCATTAGGTGGCTTGCGGAGAATGATGTGGTTGTAGATCATGTGGTGACTGGTGCTGTTCAGGTTTGGAAAACAAGTAGACATAAACGAATGGAGACTCTGTTTGTTAGGGGCAGCTGTATTCGCAGTGTCCAGAGTTGGGCCGGGGCAGAGCGTGCGCGGCCCTCGGTTCCCCCCGGTAATGGCCGGCGAGGTGGTTCGCTTTCCGCAGCAGGGCGGCCGAGGGCTCGCAACCAATCTCCATATTCATTAGCGACGGCAGGCCGAGTGCGACTGCCGCGGGGGCGGGCGGCCGCCGCCGCCGCCTACGCCGCCACCTCGCCGCGGCCGCCGGCTGCTCGCTCTCCCACACCGACGCCGACGCCGGCGCCGGCGACGCCTGGACAGTTGCCGGAAGAAGGCGCACTCGCCGCGACCCGGAAGTGGTGCGTGCTCGCCAGGCCGCCCTCGACGTGCGTCCCGCCACCCAAAGTGCAACTTGTGCCCAAAACCAGACTGCAGTTATAAGAGACCAAGTAGGCCGAGTGTTCAAGTGATGGCGAAGCGCGCTCGCGTGTGGCGTCGGAACGACGTCGTTACTTCTCACCGAACGTGCCGTAACACGCTCGCCAGTCGTGATTCGGCACCGAAACGCTCTCCGGAGACTGTTGTCGGATGAATCTGGCGCGCTAATCACACAGGTTGTTTACGAAAATGGAGGCGCGTAAAATAGCTGCGTTAACTCTGTTTGCAGCTGCCGAAGAAGAGCGGAGGAAATCGCCGAGAACATTCTGAACTCGTCGACGGCTTGGAGAGCGAATAGCTGATGGAGGAACACTGCACGATGGCGTACGGAAATCTGAGATACGTACTGGTAAAAGTTTTTTTGTTAACTAAACTGAACCTCCATCACATTTCCGGTTTTAATTTGAACGCGGTCTAATGTCGCTTTACACATGCATAATATCCATATTCTCAATGTTGATATTGACACTACTCTAACGTAACATACTTCATTACATCGGTTTCGGGATCGAGACTCGGTTCGTTATTTCATTCGAATGGAAGAGCAGAGTTTTTCGAATCTACTTACAACCATCGGAAAACATATTTTATGGCAAGACACAAGCATGAGGGAATCAATAAACCCGAGGGATAGGTTTATATCTTTTATATATATCTTTTACACAAAGACTCGTAATAGAAAAACTTCAAGTTTGGGTTTACTTCGTTACATTCATTGACAGTCACGCTAAGATTTCTCGCTACTGGAGAAACATTCATTCGTTGGCCTTTGTGTAACAAGAAGTGGACAAATATATCATTTATAATAAATGACATCGACATTTTGATATAATAATCGCATTAAAATAGTAATATATCCCAAAATTTTGTAGAAAAAGGTTCTTGCAACTAGCGTGACGCGAATCTGCTGCGTTTCATTTTATGGTTTAAAACGCTGTAAACTACACTACAGATTACACACGGTGAGTGTGACTAACTTATACAGTGTATGATTTGTAAAGAAGTTTAGAGGCTGTAACTACCAATGTCATTCTGTGACATCCAGCTATGACAATCTGTCCCAGTGACGGCGTGCTTCTGACGAATCATCACTGCACCGTATCCTTTCATATCACACAAGTTGTAACGACAGGCCTGTTAGTTTAATGTAACAAACCGACCTAAAACTGTGAGTTTTCCATGGACCCTCAATGTGCTGGTGCTTTGAAATAGCGTTTGTTCATATCACGTACGCTATAATATAAAAATCACCAAGAACTGAATTCTACTCCAGCTGACTAAACACAATATCGAGACTCCCAAGCTTTACTTATAGCGTAAGACTTTTGCTGCACCTCACTGCGCACGGTCCTTTCCACGAAGCAAAACTGTGACGCGGCAGGTCCTCCCCCCCCCCCCCCCCCTTTCACGCTTCGCACTGAAGTGGAGCCTGGAGTTGGGCGCTGTGATGTCACCGGCCCGGCTCCTCGTCCACGAACGTTTTCACGTCCCTCGAGAGGACTCCTGAAGGGAAGCAGCAGCTGACAAGGGAGTGACGGCAGATTGTAACCGATCCCCACGTTACTCAGTCGGTACATCGAGCAAGCAATACAGGAAACAAAGGGGGAATTTTGAAACAGAATTAAAGTTTAGCGAGAGGAAACAAATCGCCCGAGAGGTGCTGACAATACTGTAATAATACCAGAGATGGAAAGAACTTTGTTAAAGTTGAACTGACTGAATAATGTCTTGAAAACAAGTTATAAAATAAACATCGGAAAAAGTAAAACACAGGTAAATGAAAAGAGTTGAATTAAATCAGACAAAGCGGAGGGAATTACAGTAACAAATAAGACACTAAGAGTAGTAGATGAGTTTTGGTTAGAAGAATAACTGATGATGCTGAAGTAGAGAGTATGTAAAGTGCATACTGGAAAAGCAAGAAAAGCATGTTTGATAAAGAAAAAATTGTTAACATGGAATATGAATTAGACTGATAGCAATTCCTTCGTAAAGATATTTCTCCAGATCGTAGCCTTGTACAGGAATGAAACGTACACTTTAAAAGAGTCCAAGTTTTACTACATAAAAATGCAGAACATTTAGACTGGTAGATAGTGTTACCAATGAATGGACAGTGACTATGAAAGATCTTTATGACACAAATTGACTAAAACGAGGGATCGGTTGATGGGAAACATGGTGACGCGTTTACGCATCGTCAGTTTGTCAGTACAGGGAACTGTGGGAGGGAGACAGGCAGCAGCGGTCTGAGCAGCGCAGGCAGTCCAGAGAGCCGCCTCTCACCTCCCCCAGCTACAGAATCTTACGACGCATTCCCGACTTGGGCGTGATGAGTTTCGGTAAGCGACCGCAATGATCTCTTCAGTGCCACCCGGCACAGGCTCCGAAAACCCAGCTTGCACTTTTTATACATGGAATTCTGAAAGCAACCAGATACGTGTAGTATAGCTTGATTTCCAAGAGGCATTTGACTTACAAGGGAACCTCCCCATCGCACCCCCCTCAGATTTAGTTCTAAGTTGGCACAGTGCATAGGCCTTGAAAAACTGAACACAGATCAATCGAGAAAACAGGAAGAAGTTGTGCGGAACCGAGAAAAAAATTAGTAAAATATACAAACTGAGTAGTCCATGCGGAAGATAGGCTACATCAAGGAGACTCTGAGCCCAGAAGCGCCGTGGTCCCGTGGTTAGCGTGAGTAGTTACACAACGAGAGGTCCTTGTTTCAAGTCTTCCCTCGACTGAATATTTTACTTTCTTTATTTTCGCAAAGTTATGATCTGTCCGTTCGTTCATTGACGTCTCTGTTCACTGCAATAAGTTTAGTGTCTGTGTTTTGCGACCGCACCGCAAAACCGTGCGATTAGTAGACGAAAGAGGAACCGATAACATTTGATCACAAGGTCATAGGTCAACCGATTCCTCCACGGGAAAACACGTCTGATATATTCTATACGACACTGGTGACGGCATGTGCGTCACGTGACAGGAATATGTTATCGACCCACCTAACTTGTACACTTAGCGAATGGTTAAAAAGATTCTTCTACCTTGCCCGATTTAGGTTTTCTTGTGGATGTGATAATCACTCCCAAAAAAGTGATGAAAACATAAGAGTTTGTCACATAAACTGAATATAAAAAATTAAACTTTTTACTCGAGGGAAGACTTGAACCTAGGACCTCTTGCTCCACAGCTGCTCTCGCTAACCATGGGACCACGGCGCTCCTTGACTCCCAAAGTCCTTGATGTTGCCTATGTTCGCATGGACAACTCAGTTTGTATGTTTTACTAATTTTTTTCATAGTTCCACAAAACTTCTTCCTGTTTTCTCGATTGATCTGTGTTCAGTTTTTCAAGGCCTATCCACTGTGCCAACTTATTACTAAATCTGAGGGGGGTGCGATGGGGAGGTTCCCTTGTTAGTACCACACCAACGCTTGTTGACGAACATAAGATGCAGTGAGATTTCAAACGAAATTTGCGAATGGGTTGAGAATTCCTGGTAGGAAGGACACAGAATGTTTCCTCGGATGGAGAGTCATCGACACATTTAGAAGTAACTTGAGGCACGTGGTGGGTAAGTGTATATTTATGAAAAAGGTTCCACAAATATTCAGTCGGATCTTGATAAGATTTCAAAGCAGTGACTGATTGGCAACTAGCTTTAAATGTTCACAAATGTAAAATTGTGCACTAGTCTACTATCAATGAGTCAGTATTAGAATTAGCTAATTCTTACAAACGCGTAGGTGTAACAATTTGGGTGGTATGAAACGTAACTGTCACAAAGGCTCTGTCACTAGTAGAGCAGTTGCGAACAGTGCGAGAAAGCGAGCGACCACTCTACACACGACGTTGCTTACAAAACAGTTGTGCGGCTCAACCGAGGACATTAACTCGAGTGGGTCGGACCGACGCCAAATGGGACGGAGAGGCGGCAGTGAACGTGTACAAAGAAGGATAGCACTAATGCCGAAGAAAAGGAGAACTGAGCCCTGTGCGGTTTCATTCTGTACATAGAGACGAGTTAGAGGCGGACTATCTCACACCACTATAGCTCCTCTTATAATTTACGCGATTTTCTACTTCTGTGATACAGTACATTTCCTCGGAAGCTTAGTTTGCTGTTTTTGTCGTTAATATCGGTGCAGACCCAAACTTGAGAAGGGGACTCGTTAGCGTCACGCTGAGGGCAATTAGATCGAGACTAACACTATGCCTTCGTGGTGCACCAAATAGTCGGAAATACTCACCGGACAGACGACAGCAAGAAGAGCAGCAAAGTAACGTCGCCCTGCACCAGACAGAACTGGCGGATGCAGCAGTCGGCCACAGCCACAGCCCAGCTGCCGCTGCCGCTGCGGCTGAGTTATTACGCCGGAGCGTCGCCGCGTGTCCGTGCCCGGCGCCGTGCGTAGGCGCGCCTCGGTCAGTCTCCACACAGCCGTGTCGCAGTTTTGCACAAAACTTCAGGGGGTTCGTAGTCTAAATGCTGAAAAGGTCGTATCATTAGCCTGTCACTTTCACTGCATGAAATCACGTGTAACGAAAGACACTATTAAAAAAAAATTATTTGTTACTAGTTTCGATGAAAATGGCCATTATCAACCGAAATAATGCCATCTACTTCCCTGAAATTTGGACAACATGTGCACAAAATATACTGGAATTTCCCCAAGCGAGCCACACTATGTGATCAACAGTATCCGGACACCTAGCTGACAATGACTCGTAAGTTCGTGACGCCCTCCATCGGTAATTCTGGAATTCAATATGGTATTGGCCCACTCTTAGCCTCGATGACAGCTTCCACACTCGCAGGCATACGTTCAATCAGGTGCTGGAAGTTTCTTGAGGAATGGCTGCCCATCCCTCAAGTAGTGCTGCACTCAGGAGAGGTAGCGATATCGATCGGTGCGGCCTGGCACGAAGTCGACGTTCCAAAACATCCCAAAGGCGTTCTATAGAATTCAAGTCAGGTCTCTGTGCACGCCAGTCCATTACAGGGATGTTATTGTGGTGTAACCACTCCGCCACAGGCCGTGCATTATGAGCAGGTGCTCGATCGTGTTGAAAGATGCAATCGTCTTCCCCGAATTGTTCTTCAATAGTGCGAAGGAAGAAGGTGCTTAAATCAATGTAGGCCTATCCTGTGATAGTGCCATGCAAAACAACGAGGGGTGCAAACCCCCTCCATGAAAAACACGCCCACACCATAACACCACCGCCTCCGAATTTTACTGTTGGCACTACACGCGCTGGCAGATGACGTCCACCGGGCATTCGCTATACCCACACCCCGCCATCGGATCGCCACGTTGTGTACTGTGATTCGTCACTCCACACAACGCTTTTCCACTGTTCAACCGTCCAAGATTTACGCTCCTTACACCAAGCGAGGCGTCGTCTTGCATTTATCGGCGTGATGTGTGGGTTATGAGTAGCCACTCGACCATGAGATCCAAGTTTTTCACCTCCCGCCTAACTGTCTTAGTACTTGCAGTGGATCTTAATGCAGTTTGGAATTCCTGTGTGATTGGTTGCATAGATGTCTGCCTATTACACATTACGACCCTCTTCAACTGTCAGCGGTCTCTGTCAGTCAACAGACGAGGTCGGCCTGTACGCTTTTGTGCTGTACGTGTCCCTTCACGTTTCCACTTCACTATCACATCGGAAACAGTGGACCCAGGGATGTTTGGGAATGTCGAAATCTCGCGTACAGACGTATGACACTAGTGACACTCAATCACCTGACCACGTTCGAAGTCCGTGAGTTCCGCGGAGCGCCTCATTCTGCTCTCTCCCGATGTCTAACGGCTACTGAGGTCGCTGACACGGAGTACCTGACACTAGGTGGTACCACACTACACGTAATATGAAAAACGTACGTTTTTGTGGGTGTCCGGGATACTTTTGATTACATGATGTATCGACGGACAAAACAGAAATTAGATGGAGTGTGAGATGCAAAAAGCAATGCTTGTCTCTCAACAAAACACCGGCATACGCCCATATCGAGGTAAAATAACTCAACTTCACTTTTTCTAATTATACTTTTATTATTGACACGATGGTACCATTTACAGGATGTAAGAAAAACGAATGTTCAAACTTTCAGGAAGCATTCCTCGCAGATGGATCTTTGGGACACAGTGTTCACCGAAAGCCGACACACACAGATTGGTATCTGCACCCTAAGAGTTGTCATCCACCACACCAACGTAGTGGCGTCCTTAGGACTTTGGTACGGAGAGCATATGACATTTCCGACGCAGACAGCTTAACCCAAGAACTTGAGCATTTGATGACTGTTTTTAAGGAAAACGGATACACCGAGAAACAGATTCGTCGGGCTATGGAATTTGGACCGTCTCCGGAGGTGTTCGAAGAGGAACATAGATCTGTGGCCTTTCTTCCTTATGCTGGAGGCTTATCGTTTAAGATTGGACGAATTTTAAGGAGTTTTAACATTAAGAGTGTGTTCCGTCCACCCTCTAAGATTAGGGCTCTGCTCGGCTCTGTGAAGGATGATTTGGGACTTAGGAAACCCGGGGTGTACAAAATCGCGTGTCAATGTGGGAAAGCTTACGTTGGCCGTTCTATTCGCCCAGTGAATGACAGGTGTGTGGAACATCGCCGTCACACGAGGCTACAACAGCCGGAAAAATCGGCCGTAGCAGAATACTGCCTAAATGAGGGACACAAAATGAAATTTGAGGAAACTGTTGTAATTGCCAACATTTCCGGTTTTTGGAATAGTGTGTATAAAGAGGCGATTGAAATTAGGTTGTCTGATAATTTAATCAACAGGGACAATGGGTTTCCTCTTAGCAAAACGTGGAATCCTGTATTATGTCGCATCAAAACTGAACGTTCTTCGGTGCGGCCTTGATTGCGATACATCGTTGCCAGCAGTGTCTCACTAAGGGCGGCGCCACCTCCCTGTTTTGGAAGCCAGAAACAGTGATGGGCGGCGCATGCGCCGTGTACTGAACGGTGGCCTATATAGGACGTCGAATTGCAATCTTGCGCCAGTTCTCAGCGGGACTCATCTGCAGAAGCAGCATTTCCTGAAGATGGCGAACAGTTGGATAGCCGAAATATCGAGTCAAGTTGATTTTAGGATCCGGCAGCAAACCCGAAGAGACTTTCAAAACCTCCAGCTTGCTGCACTCGCTGTACAATGTGTCTTAAGACCTTCTGCTTGACCGGGTTGCCTCCAAACACGTCTCCGACGATTGTCTGCTTGAAGGCATATGCGACACTCACACGTATGCCAATCCCGAGCGGTCCATTCGTCATGTTTTTGGGCCCATCTGTACCACGCTGCATGGTGTCGTGGTTGCAAAGATGGACCTCGCCGTGGGCGTCGGGAGTGAGGTTGCGCATCATGCAGCCTACTGCGCACAGTTTGTGTCGTAACACGACGTCCTGTGGCTGCACGAAAAGCATTATTCAACATGATGGCGTTGCCTTCAAGGTTCCTCCGAGCCACAATCAGTAGGTAGCGGTCATCCACTGCTGTAGTAGCCCTTGGGCGGCCTAAGCGAGGCTTGTCATCGACCCTGTCTCTCTCTCTATCTCCGCCATGTCTGAACAACATCGCAATCACTCCAAGACGCCTGGACACCTCCCTTGTTGAGCACTCCCTGGCACAAAGAAACAAGGCGGACGCGATCGAATCGCGGTATTGACCGCCTAGGCATGGTTGAACAACACGAGCCGTATACCTCCTTCCTGGTGGAATGACTGGAACTGATGGGTTGTCGACCCCTCCTTCTAATAGACGCTGCTCATGCATGGTTGTTTACGTCTTTGGACGGGTTTAGTGACATCTCTGAACAGTCAAAGGGACTTTGTCTGTGATGCAATATTCACACTCAACGTCTATCTTCAGGAGTTCTGGAAACCAGTGATGCGAAACTTTTTATGATGTGTGTATTTCTCATCATAGTCACCTCAGCGACGAACCCATTTCTCCCAACGAGAAACAGGTTCGTTGATACTGTCACTGTAGCATGAGTGATTCGGATGACGGACCCATAACCTCACCTCTGTTTGCACCGCTTAACTACTGCCAAAGTAGAGTCTTGGAAATTTTGGAATCAGATGGAAAGATGTTAGGGCCAAGTCGCGAATCGATGACAGCGAACCCTAGGCATCGGGTTGTAGCATTCGTCGCAGCGCTCGGGTGAGGTCTGATATTGTCATGCTGAAGTGGAGGGTGCTCCATATGTGACACGGTCGTTTTATGCTGTTGAAACTCAATGACACCACGCCGTTTCTCAAGAATCGAAACACTTGCGTTAGACACCGCCAGGTCACACGCCCTCAAGTGCCAGGGGGTGCGACTTGCTGCTACAGGCGTGCGTATTCAAATTCAGAGATACGCAAACAGGCAGAATATGGCCCTGCTGTCGGCAACGCCTGTATAAGACAAGTGTCTGGTGCAGGTGTTAGATCGGTTACTGATGCTGCAGTGGCAGATTACCAACATTTAAAGCGAGTTTGAACGTGTGTTATAGGCGGCGCGCGACCGATGGGACACAGTATCTCCGAGGTAGCGTTGAAGTGAGAATTTTCCTGTACGACTATTTTACGAGTGTACCGTGAATATCAGGAATCCGGTAAAACATCAAATCATCGACATCGCTGCGGCTGTAAAAATATCCTGCAAGAACGGGACGAACGACGACTGAAGAGAATCGTACAGAGCGAGAGAAGCGCAACCATTCCGCAAACAGCTGCAGATTTGAACATCGGGCAGCCAACAACTGTCAGCGTACGAACCATTAAACGAAACATCGTCGATATGGGCTTTCGGAGCCGAAGGCCCGCTCGTGTACCTATGATGACAGCGTGACACAAACCTTTACGCCTCGCCTGGGCCCGTCAACACCGACATTGGACTGTTGGTTGGAAACACGTAGCCAGGTTGGACGAGTCTCGTTTAAATTTGTGTCGACAACCTCATGAAGACATGAACCCTGCATGTCAGCAGGGGACTATTGAAGCTGGTGGAGGCTCTGTTATGGTGTGGGGCGTCTGCAGTTGGGGTGATATGGGTCCCCTGACACGTCTAGATATTCCTCTGACAGATGACACGTACGTAAGTATCCTGCCTGATCACCTGCATCCATTCATGTCCTTTGAGCATTGCGACGGACTTGGGCAATTCCAGCAGGACAATGCGACAACCCATACGTCCAGAATTGCAACACAGTGGCTCCAGAAACATTCTTCTTAGTTTAAACACTTCCGCTGGCCACCAAACTCCCCAAACATGAACATTATTGAGCACATTTGGGATTGTTGCAACGCACTGTTCAGAAGAGATGTCCACCCCGTCGTATTCTTACGGATTCATGGACAGCCCAGCAGGATAATGGTGTCAATTTCCTCCAGCACTACTTCCGACTTTAGTCAAGTCCATGCCATGTGGTGTTTCGGCACTTTTGCGTGCTCGCGGGGGCCTTACACCATATTAGGCAGGTGTACCAGTTGCTTTGGCTCTCCCGTGTAATACAGATATTGCGAACAGGAAAAAAACTTGGTGGTATTACTTTTGAGCACGCCCTCGTATTTCAGGCAAGAGTAATATGTCAGGAATTCTTTGGTTACTTCTTCAACAAGAAACCACCAATCCTCCAGTTCCAAACTCCATGGCAATCAAACCGTATTCAGTTGGAAGTTACTGGGCAAAAGACAAGAGCTGTTGCTTAACCAGTTAGGAATCACTAGGTAGACGTGCAGGTTTCAGAAATCCATTTTTGTACGATTCAGTTGGAAACATGGAACAACTGACAGTCTAACGTCACACAGCTTGCAACAGTAACGCGATTCCTTTTCATAGATTCAGAAGATAGTTATATTCGTCGCAGTGGTTTACTTGCATAGTGAAAGCGACTGCCATCTAGTAACCGAAAACAAGAAACAAGCCACCCCGTGCAAAGGAGCGGCAGGTCTTACGGAAGCAATGCTCAAAACAGTCCAGCCAGAATCTTCACATGTTTTATACATCTGCATCCCTCCCTCATTTTTTTAGCCGCGCCGGATAGCCGCGCGATCTAAGGCGTGTTGTCACGGTCCTCGGTGCTCACTCCGTCGAAGATTCGAGTCCTTCCTCGGGCGTGTGTGTGTGTGTGTGTGTGTGTGTGTGTGTGTGTCGTCCTTAGTGTTAGTTAGCTTAGTGTGTAAGCTTAGGGACCGATGACCTCAGCAGTTTGGTCCCATAAGACTTTACCAACAGCCCTTTTTTAGTGAAGTACAGTCTTCCCCTTCTCCTCCTCCTCCTCCTCCTCCTTCTTCCGCTTCTACTTCGTTCGCCCTCCCTTTTCTTTTATTTTTCTCTTGTTGTTTCGGCCTCGGCCAGGGGACAAGGGCACAAGCCCTCCGTCTTCTGTCGTCCCACATGCAACCCTCCGCTCTCTGTCCCAGGCTTCTCCTCTTGTCTTCACACATTCCTTCATCATAACGGTGCATTTGTTTCTCGGGCTTCCTTTAGGTCTCTTGCCTCCTACATTCATTTCAAGAACCTGTCTCGTCATCCCGCTAACTCCCATTCTTGTAATAACCCTACACCATCTTAATCAAGTCTTTTCTGTGGTCTCTTGTATAAGCTTTTATGTCACTATTTCTTTCGCCGTCTCATTCATTCTTTTCTTATTAATCCTATCCTACTTATTTGAAATTTCATCTCGCAATCCTGTATCCTGCTCACCTGCATTTTTTTCATTATTTACGTTTCCCACGCGTTCATGATCACTGGTGCATAATATGCTCGGCATAGCATTTAAAACTTTCTGGGAGGTTAAAACTTTGTGCCGGACGGGAACGCAGTACTCATCTGCCAAGGTGTTACAAATCATCACATACTCCGCTGCAGAGTGAATATTCATTCGTTATAACTTTTGTTTAGATTTTGCTGGGTTCTTTCAATGGGCCAGCCTTCCTCTTCCGCGAATCTCCTCGTTATACATGCTGCTGTCTTCTGTTATGCTCCCCCGGGTCTTGAAACTTTCCACTTTCTTTAGTATTTGACCTCTAATACTTACATTCGTTGATTTTCTCTTCTGTTTCCTCACTGTCAGAATCATTTCACACTTCTCTGCATTTAATTTGAGTCCTTAAATTCCCACCACTCCCTTAGCCTTTCCGTTCCCACTTCTTCTCCATTGGGTCGCACCATTAATCCATTGCAAACGCCATCGCTTTCATACTTTCATCTCATATTTGTGCTGTGATTCATGTCCCTATGCGGATGAAACGCATCTGTGGCGAGATGTAAAGAGGACAGCATTGTCTCTGTGATTACTGTTACATTTTTAATCGTGGTTATTATTATGCTGTATTGGAGGAGAGGGCTGTGGCTTAGGGTTCCATAAGTAAGTGCCAAAATAGAAAAACTAACAAAAGACGTTTTTAATTATTTGATTAGTGCCAGCCTTTGCCAATGGAAAATTTGGAAATTTGTGGTAAGGTCTTATGGGACGAAACTGCTGAGGTCATGGTCCCTAAGCTTACGCACTACATAATATAACTTAAACTAACTTACGCTAAGGGCAAAAGACACACACATGCCCGAGGGAGGACTCGAACCTCCGACAGGAGGAGGCGCGCGAACCGCGACGCGACCCCCCAGACCGCGCGGCTACCCCGAACGGCTTTGCCAGTGTTCAGAAGCTTTCTACCGAAGAGAACAAAGTTCTTTTATGGCTGGATGCGTCGAATGTGGATAACAAAGGTATCGGTAATAACATGGTCCAGATGGTAACTACTTACGTATTTTGTGTTTGGTATATTCTCGTTCTTGTTCTTGTACAGTTCTGTTTATGTCACCACATTTCAGATGTAGCTCACGTCTGCGTTGTAACATCTCACAATTGTAGCGACACCTTGCTGTGGTATACCAGAGTGTGAGAGTAGGCTGTAGTCGTCTTAATGGTGGTACCCCCGTATTTCATTTGCAGGGCGCCTCTCCTTAGAGTCAGCAGGCGCATTTTCTCTGTCATGTTTCGACACATGCTTGTAGTTTTGTTTTTGCAGTGTGTTGCTCGAGTCAGGCCGAACAAATGCTGCTTATCACGTCTTACATGCGACGCCATATGTCAGTTTGTTTCTAGTTGTAAAAAAGTGATTTTTAAAGCCGTATTTTACGTGCCCACTTTACAGTGCGGTGTTTGTTTTATCGATATGTGTTAACAGGGACAGCAGAACGCGAAGAATAAACAGTACTGCAGCAGCGAATGAGCAGCGCTGCTGCATGCTGGTAGCAGCAAGAAGGGATGGCGGTTATCGGCGACTCGTTTTCGGTTACCGGTACATCGGTTCTTTGTCCATGCAAGTTTGTCCCAGCTGTTAAGAAACATACGATTTTCAGATTTTTATTTCTAGCCTTCCCTGTCATTAATGTAGTTTCAAGATACAGAGACTCAAAATATTAACTTAAATGGGCAAATAAAAGAAAGCTTTGCCCGTGCAGCATTTGCTGCTTTCTTGGTACTACAAAAATCGTCTGTATTCTTATATTGATTCTAACGTTTTGAAAATCTGCTCGAAAACTCTTGCTGTAATCGAGGATCATTCCACTGATAAGGAATATATGGTGCTGAAGGCTGGAAAGTCAGTTTGAGGTACTCAATGTTTCGTGTTAATTTGTCCGTTATCTAGGGCTACAAACAGATAAACGCATATTATGTAGACACAGGCAGCAGATCATTTACTTACATTCTTATTGTGTACTATGAATGAACTGTTGTTAAGTTTTTAATTTATTACTGTTACCATAGTTTAGTTACTAGTTTATTGTTTCGTAGAAATGACAGACAAATATTTAATCTTTTAAAGCTGATCAAGTACAATACTTCATTGCTACGTCACTTCGTGAAAATATTTCCAGACTAGTGTTGGTGCCATTGTGCAGTACAACGACGTCTGTCGAGGACAGTGACAAGCTACTGGTTAGACGAGGTGTGGGCAGGTCTTGAACACTGGGCGCACACCCGATCCTTCAGCCACGTCACACGGGAATGGGAACGCTGTTGTCGCAGCAATTCTGTACTAGTTGTTGCGCCAGCTGTTCGTCACTCGTCTGTTGTCAAAACGGCACCAATCGCTTTTGCAGTTGCCTACAATAACGCAATATTTGAAACCAATGCAAATTTTACGAATAAAAATTATTCCTTTTCTAAAAATAGGTTTATTTAAAAACAAAAATCTTAGTATTGCTGCTACGGTTAATTGATATATAAATTGATAATCGGTTATTAGTAAAATATATTAAAAAAATCTGTTATTACCGAGAGCAGACAAGTGGCGAACAATACCGCTACCGGTTCTAAGTGGTCGGATCTTCCAATCACTAGCAGCCAGTTCGCGCAAGCGCGGTGCTGTCGCTGCCGTGTTCTCCTGCACCTATTAAGACATATCGATAAAGCGAATATCGATTGCACTAATTTGAGGCCGCTGTATCGAAAGGACACGTAATACTGCACTTGGAAATAATTTTGCCTCTAACGGGAAACAAATCGAAGCTTATCACCAACAATGGGTGTCGTCTGAAAGATATGATGAGCAGTATTTGTCTGGGCTGACTCCAGCTCGCATTTCAATGAAGAATGTACCACACGAAAGCACACGGCCCATCTGCGGCGCTTGTCTGGGAGAGATGGACCGCTGCGGCTCCCACTTGCAGGTTAGTGAGGCCGGTAAAAAAAAAAAAAAAAAAAAAAAAAAAAAAAAAAAAAAAAAAAACTGCATCAACATTGTGCAAACCAAACTTTAATTCTAAAATTATGTAGCTGCACAGTAAAACTTTTCGGTTTACCATAACCGAGAAAGAGATTTTTTCCATAAAAATTTGTAAATTTGTGGCAAGTTCCCACGTGATCAAACTGCCGAGATGATCGGTCCCTAGCCTTACACACTACTTAATCTAACTTTAAGGACAACACACACACACCCATGCCTGAGGGAGGACTCGAACCTCGGAAGGGGGGAGTCGCGCGAACCGTGACAAGGCGCCATCAGACCGCGCGACTACCCCGCGCGGCGTTTTCAGTAGAACTAAGACGAAAAGAGCAGCGACACTTTTTCACCAACTTCGTTCAGAGTCCCGAGAGCTGCGCTAGTGGTCCGTCTCAGGCAGCGGCCCAACCTCCCCGAAGCTGCCGCAAATGCGTGCGTGCGTGCGCCTTCCGTTCTTCCGTCGTGACGCCAGAGGCGCCGGCTGTGCTGCGCTGTGCAGGTGACGGTGCTGCTGAAGGACGTGAACGACGCGGCGCCCGAGTTCATCTCGCCGGCCGAGGTGTCCGTGGCGGAGAACACGCCGGCGGGCACCGTCGTGCTGGCCGTGAAGGCGGTCGACCGCGACGAGGGCCGCAACGGCTACGTCGAGTACTCGCTGGTCGCCGGGGGCGGCTCCGGGGGCGGCGCCGGGGGCGGCGGCCTCTTCTCCGTCGGCGCCACCGACGGCCTGGTCAGTGGCGCGCCGCCCGCCTGCCCCGCTCTGCTCGGCCATTTATTTCTTCACTCTTCACTGTCATTTGTTTCTATCAACCTTTCTATGTACGAGGCGTGTTCAAAAAGTAGGGTGACTTTATATTTTTATAAAAAAAATATTTATTTATTCATCGACATTCGTGTTGTCCCCTTCAAAGTAATCCCCCTCAAATACATTACACTTGTGTCAACGCTTCTTCCAATCCTCGAAGCGCTTCTCATAAGCACCTTTTCGTACAGCCTCGAGTACTTCCAGCGATGCAGTTTTTTTATTTCCTCAGTCTCTGAAAATCTTCGCCTTTCCTAGGTCTCTTCTCTTTTTGGAAACAGGAAAAAGTCGCAGGGGGCCAAATCCGGCGAATATGGTGTCTGAGGTACATATTATCGTATTGTTTTTGGGCAAAAAATCTCTTACGAGCAACGACGAATGAGCAGGTGCATTATCGTGATGTAAAAGCCATAAATTCCGGACGGTTTTGCGCATTGATTCTCGCAAACGGCGCATAACGTCAAGGTAATACTCCTTACTGACCGTACGACCACGAGGCAAAACTTCATTTTGCACAACGCCACGGTAATTGAATAAAACAGTGAGCAAAACTTTGACATTTAATCGAACTTGCAGCGCTTTTCTTCGGTCTCGGCTCTCCGGGATGCTTCCATTCGGACGACTGGGCTTTGGCTTCGACGTCATAACCGTAAACTCGTGTTTCGTCACCAGTTATGACCCTTTTGAGCAAATCAGTGTCATCATCGTCATTCGAGAGCTCCTGAGCGGTGCTCGTGCGACAGTTCTTCTGATCAAAATTGAGAAAGTTTTGCAGCAAGTTTCGCTGACACACCTCTCGTGCCCAAAACATCCGAAAAAATTGCACGACACGAGCCGACTGATATCCCAACATCCTCAGCAACCTCTCTTACGGTATTTCGACGATTTTCCAAAATTTTCTTCACAGCTTCGACGTTATCTTCTGTTGATGTGCTGGCGCGTCCAGAGCGAGGTTCGTCATTGTCATCTTCTCGGCAGCTTGTACCACTTGTAAACATTTTTTACTAACAGCAGACCCACCGTAACCTAACCTAAACCATTCTCAACATTTCAAGTGTTTTAGAGCACTTGATTCCATTTTTCACACAAAATTTGATGCAAATTCTTTGCTCCATTGCTGTCAAAAACAAACGAAATATGCTGTACACTTACTGTGAACATATGTTCGGGTCATGCGTACTCACATAACAAAAAAAAATCGATAATCGAATGTACGTTGCCCGCGCAATTTCAAAAGTCACCTTACATCTTGAACAACCCTCGTACATGAAATTTCTTGTAATCAATGTTATTGTTGCTATTGTTGTCTCCAGTCTCTTTTAATGCACCTCTCCGTGGTACTCTACTCTCAGCAAGCACCTTCGTCGTTTCCTACATCCTTCTGAATCTCCTTACCGTCTTCATCTCTTGGTCTACCTCTACGATCTGCCCCCCAATCACACACACACCTCTCCAGTACCAAATTGGTGATCCCGTCATGTCTCATGTGTCCTACCAACCGATCCCTTCTTCAAGTTGTGCCACAAATTTCTTTTCTTCCCAGTTCTATTCAGCACCTCCTCATTAGTTACGTGATCTACCCGTAAAATCTTCAGCATTGTTCTGTAGCATCACGTTTCGAAAACTTCTATTCTCTTCTTGTCTACACCGTTTATCGTCCATGTTTCACTTCCACATATGGCTACACTCCGTACAAATAGGCTACTTTCAGAAAAGACTTCCTAACAATTAAATCGATATTCAGTGTTAGCAAATTTGTCTTCTCCAGAAACTCTTTTCTTGATATTTCCAGACTACATTTTACATCCTCTCTACTTCAGCCGTCATCAGTTATTTTACTGGCCAAATAGCAAAACCTATCTACTACTTTAAGTGTTCCGTTTCCTAATCTAATTCCCTCATATTTTCTCGATTTAAATCGATTACATTCCATTAAATTTGTTTTTCTTTTATCGGCGTTCATCTTATATTCTCCTCTGAAGACATTTTCCATTCCGTTCAACTGATTTCCCAACTTCTTCGGTGTCTCTGATAGAACTGCAATGCCATCGGTAAACCTCAGAGTTTCTTTTCCTTCTCCGTGGACTCTATTCGCTGTTCCGCATTTTTATTTCGTTTCCTTTACTGATTGCTCAATGTACAGATTGAATAACATCAGGGATAAGCTACAACAATGTCTCACTCTCTTCTCAGTCTCTGTTCCCTTTCACGCCCCTCCACTCTTAATACTCTCACACAGTTCCTATACTAATTCTAGTTAGCCTTCCTCTCCCTGTATTTTGCCCCTGTTCCCTTCAGAATTTCAGAGTATTCCAGTCAACGTTGTCAAAGCTTCCTCCAAGTCTAAAAAAACCTATGAAAATAGGTTTCGCTTTCCTTAACCTGTCTCCTAAGAGAAATCGTAGGATCATTATTGCCTCACATGTTCCTACATTTCTCCAGAATTCAAACTGATGTTCCCCGAGGACAGCTTCTACCAGTTTTTCCATTATTCTGTAATAAAATTCGTGTTAGTATTTTGTAGCCTCGTGTTATTAAACTGATAATTCAGTAAAATTCACACCTGTCGCACATCTTTCTTTGGAACTGGAATCCATACATATGATAAAAATCGAGCGAGGTGCTTGGGTGGTTAGCACACTGCATTCGCATTCCAGAGGACTACGGTTAAAATCCGCGACTGGCTATCCTAATTTAGGTTTCTTGTGATTTGCGTAAATCTCTTCTGGCAAATGCTGGGATGGTTCCTTTGAAAGGGCACAGCCAGCTTCCTTCCCCGATGGGACTGAAGACCTCAGTGTTTGGTCCCCTCTCCCAAAGCAACCAACCAACATTTGATAAAAGTAGATATATGGGTGTATATACCAGGTGATCAAAAAGTCAGTATAAATTTGAAAACTTAATAAACCACGGAATAATGTAGATAGAGAGGTAAAAATTGACACACATGCCTGGAATGACATGGGGTTTTATTAGAACAAAAAAAAACAAAAAACAAAAAAAGTATTGCTAGACGCGTGAAAGATCTCTTGCGCGTGTCGTTTGGTGATGATCGTGTGCTCAGCCGCCACTTTCGTCATGCTTGGCCTCCCAGATCACCAGACCTCAGTCCGTGCGATTATTGGCTTTGGGGTTACCTGAAGTCGCAAGTGTATCGTGATCGACCGACGTCTCTAGGGATGCTGAAAGACAACATCCGACGCCAATGCCTCACCATAACTCCGGATATGCTTCACAGTGCTGTTCACAACATTATTCCTCGACTACAGCTAATGTTGAGGAATGATGGTGGACATATTGAGCATTTCCTGTAAAGAACATCATCTTTGTTTTGTCTTACTTTGTTATGCTAATTATTGTTATTCTGATCAGATGAAGCGCCATCTGTCGGATATTTTTTGAACTTTTGTATTTTTTTTTTTGTTATAATAAAACCCCATGTCATTCCAAGCATGTGTGTCAATTTGTACCTCTCTATCTACATTATTCCGTGATTTATTCAGTTTTCAAATTTATACTGACTTTTTGATCACCCGGTATATCTAAAGGTTCCGCATCTTCTCCTGAACAACTCGACCGATTTCAGGCAAACTCAGTACACATCTTTCTTACTATCTGAAGGAAAAACTGTGACGGTAAGAACTAGCAACCTCCTAATGAAGTGGGGTTGCAGGAGATGTAGATACAAGAGGTGGAAGGAGGAAATGGACAGAAAGAAGCGGCAGGAGGAGATGGATAGGAGGAAGGGGAGAAGGAGTGGACAGAGAGAGGGGCAACAGCCGGTGAGTGGCAGGAACAAGTGGACAGAGGGGGAGAAAAAGGTACACAAAGAAACGAAAGTGGAGGAGCTGGGAAGGCACAGGGGTCAGGTGGGATGAAAGTATGGAGAGAGAGGGGGGAGAAGGTGATGGACAGAGAGCGGGGAAGAGAGGTGATGGACAGAGAGAGAGGGACAGCAGAGAAGGAGAGAAAGGGGGGACTCAGGAGATGGAGAGGACATGGATATGGAGAGGGGGAGAGAGAGGCAGACAGAGGTGATGGAGAGAGAGGGGGGATAATGGACAGACAGAGAGGGAGAGAGGAGATGGAGAGATGGACAGAGGAAATGGTGAGAGATGGACAGAGGAGATGGACAGAGAGCGAAGGATGTGTGGGAAGAATATGGAGAGGGGGACAGGAGATGCAAAGAGGGTGGGGGATGGGGGAGACTGACAGAGAGAGAGAGGGGGGGGCAGAAGAGTTGGATAGAGTGATGGGGTTGGAGGAGAGGAGGAGATGGACAGGGAGAGGGGGATGATGGAGATGGAGAGAGAGGGGGGATGGATGAGATGGACAGAGAAATAGGCTCAGACGAGACAGACAGCTAGATGGGGAGAGAGAGGGGGGATGGATGAGATGGACAGAGAAATAGGCTCAGACGAGACGGACAGCTAGATGGGGAGTGAGGGGCAGGACAGAGGAGCTGGAGGGAGAGGGGGGATGGAGGAGACAGACAGAGATATAGGAACCGAGGAGATGGAAATGGAGAGGAGGGCAAAGGAGTTGGAGGGGGAGGGGGGGTGGAAGAGATGGACAGAGAGAGGGACAGAGGTGAGGGACAGAGAAATGGGGATGGAGGAGAGGAGGAGACGAATGGAGAGAGAGAGGGACAGAGCAGATGATGAGGGAGAGAAGAATGGAGGTGAGGAGGAGAGAGGGGGGACAGAGGAGATAGGGAGTTCACAGGAGATGAACAGAGAGAGAGGGATGGGGGAGATGGAGATGGGGTGGAGAAAATGGAGAGAGAGGTAGGGACACATGGAAAGAGAGAGGGGCATGGAGGAAATGACAGAGTGAGAGACGGACAGAGGAGATGGACATGGAGAGGAGGATGAAGGAGATGGAGAGAGGAATGAAGAAGATGGGCATGGGCAGGAGGACGCAGGACGATGGATATGGAGGGAGAGGCGAATGAGGGGGATGGAGGAGAGGGACAGAGATGTGGAGGAGATGGGCTTACAGCTAACTGGAATAAACAGATACCCTGGCAACACCAGGTACTCAGCTAGTTTATAATATGTTGATGTTTGCTTTGTTGACAGTTTTGTGTGATGTAAATCATTTTATGATTTCCTCTGCTGTGTGAGAGGCTTGTTGTTACTTTTGTATTCTAATCTGTCTTCTTTTCGTTTCAAATATCGTAGTGCCGTTGTCGTATCTATTTGTGAGTTTTATATTATACTTATTTACAATTTGCTGTGCTTTGTGCAGGGCTGCTTGCTACAGTGTGTATGTCTATGTCTTTGTTATTCTAGAGTTCGTTCATTGTGTTTCTTTTCTGACAAGTAGTATCTGTAAGGAAGCTATTTTTGTGTCACACACACTTCAATGTATGGGGTCCTATCATGGAGTTGTAGAAATGAAGCTTAGAAGTAGCCTTCTCTCTCTCTCTCTCTCTCTCTCTCTCTCTCTCTCTCTCTCTCTTTCTCTAATTCTCTGTTCCCTTCCCCTCTCCCTCTCTCTGTCTTTCTCTAATTCTCTGTTCCCTTCCCCTCTCCCTCTTTCCCTCGCTCTCTTTCTCTCTCTCTGTGTGTGTGTGTGTGTGTGTGGGAGGGAAGGTCGTGTCGTTTTTCTGACATTTTATCCCCTCCCAGTGCTGCGGGAACGTACTCGATAACTGGCGTGGCACTGGATCCATGAATTTTTTTTATTCTTATCTGACTGGTCCCTGTCTCTTCCTGATCTTATTTAGTATGTAGTGCTCGTGTGTTTTCCAACTTACGTGCTAATGATAGTGTAGTCTTAGGTCTCTCGAATTTTCACCGAGCTGCAGTGCGGTTCCACACAGGGAAAGTCGTGTGTCTCAGATATCACGATTCTTCTTCTTGCTGAGGCCTCTGTGCCGGAACAAAATCGTTTGAGTGTTTCTTGGAGCCGACTTTCTTCTCTTTAGTGAGCCCTCCTTGTAGTCGGGCTGAGCAGCTCGGCCCGTCCGTGCGGTTTGTGACCACACAGCGCGCCGTGTCGCCGGCCCGCGTACAGCTCTGGCCCTACCTGGCTCGGCGGAGTGAGGAAGTGGTGCTCCTGCTTCTGGCGTGAAACAGTCGGACGTTTTGGTCCCTACACGTACTCTGCACTGCCTTTCAGATAGTTATTCTTTTACGATTCTGATTAAATTAGAAAGAATTTATAGAAAGCTGCCCGATATCTAAAAATACGGCTAGTGCGCGTTTGTCGCGATTGGAGGCGTTTGCAGTATTTCTCGGAAGTTTCAGCAGTGGATGGTTTGCAGAGTCCTGCCTGTATGTGTTCCTGGGCGCTTGCAGGTGCGGGTGACGGGCCGGCTGGACCGCGAGACGCGCGCCCTCTACGAGCTGTGGGTGGAGGCGCGGGACCGCGGGCAGCCGCCGCTGGCGACGCGCGCGCCGCTGCGCGTGCGCGTGCTCGACGAGAACGACAACAGCCCCGTGTTCGACCCCCGGCAGTACAGCGCCTCGGTCGCCGAGAACGCCTCCATCGGCGCCAGCGTGCTCCAGGTGAGCGCTGCTCTCCGTTCTCGCTCCTCGGCGCTGCCATTCCTTTCCTATACTGTTCCTCCCCTGCCTAATTTATCAGTCTCCTCCGGTATGGCTTACTCTTCATTTATACATTTTGGCTTGAGCTTCACCATCTGGTAACACACTGTGACACTCAGTGGCAGCTCCCACGAAAGATCACGAAAGTGCGTCGGCACCCTAACTTGTAACACCTTGCCAATTTAACAGTTATCTTTCATCGAATTCCGCTAAAGATTACGTAGATGAGATAATTGAAATACACATATCAAAAACAGTTTAGCATCAACCCGGTTCCGAGACCTCCTGAAGATTGACTTTGACTGTGGATATAGTATCACAGACACACTCGATTTGACTGTTCAGAGATGTAACTAAATCCGCCCAAAGATGTAAACAACAGTGCATGAGCAGCGCCTATTAGACGGATGGGGTCCGACAGCCAATCACTTCCAGTCATTCCTCCAGGAAGGACGTACACGGCTCGTGTTGTCTGTAGTTCAGCCACGTCTAGATAGTCAGTACCGCAGTTCGATCACGTCCACATTGTTACTTTGTACAAGCAAGGGCTCTCAACAAGAGAAGTTTCCAAGTGAACCAAAGCGATGTTGTTCGGACGTGAAGGAGTCACGGAGAGTCAGCAACTGCCTCGCTCAGGCCGGCCAAGGGCTGCTACTGCAGTGAATTACCGCTACCTAAGGGTTATTGCTCGGAGGAACCCTGACACCAACACCACCGTGCTGAATAATGCTTTTCGTGCAGCCGCAGGATGTCGTGTTACGTCTCAAACTGTGCGCAATAGGCTGCATGACGCGCAACTTCATTCCCGCCGTCCACGGCGAGGTACATCTTTGCAACCACGACACCATGCAGTGCGGTACAGATGGGCCCAACAACATGCCGAATGGACCGCTCAGGATTGGCATGAAGTTCTCTTCACCGATGAGTGTTGCATATGCCTTCAACCAAACAATTCCTGGAGACGTGTTTGGAGGCAACCCAGTCGGGCTCAACGCCTTAGACACACTGTCTAGCGAGTACAACATGTTTTGGGGTGGCATTATGTGGGGCCGACGTACGCCGCTGGTGGTTATGGAAGGCGCCGTAACGGCTGTACGATACGTGAATGCCATCCCCCGACCGATAGTGCAACCGTATCGGCAGCATATTGGCGAGGCATTAGTCTTCATGCACGACAATTCGCGCCACCACCGTGCACATCTTGTGACTGATTTCTTCAGGAATACGACATCGCTCGACTAGAGTGGCCAGCATGTTCTCCAGACATGAACATTATCGAACACGCCTGGTATAGATTGAAAAGGGCTGTTTATGGACGACGTCACCCTCCAACCACTCTGAGGGATCTACGCCGAATCGCCGCTGAGGAGTGGGACAATCTCGACCAAAAGCGCCTTGATGAACTTGTGGATAGTATGCCACGACGAATACAGGCATGCATCAATGTAAGAGGACGTGCTACTGGGTATTGGAGGTACCGGTGTGTACAGCAGTCTGGACCACCACCACCTCTGAAGGTTTCGCTGTATGGTGGTACAGTATGCAATGTGTGGTTTTCATGAGCAATAAAAAGGGCGGGAATGATGTTTATGATGATGGTTCAAAAATGGTTCAAATGGCTCTGAGAACTATGGGACTTAACGTCTGAGGTCATCAGTCCCCTAGAACTTAGAACTACTTAAACCTAACCAACCTAAGGACATCACACACATCCATGCCCGAGGCAGGATTCGAAGC
The DNA here is from genome assembly GCF_023898315.1 of Schistocerca nitens. Lineage (NCBI taxonomy): Eukaryota > Metazoa > Arthropoda > Insecta > Orthoptera > Acrididae > Schistocerca > Schistocerca nitens. The sequence continues at coordinate 633,875,920 of NC_064620.1, read as the reverse complement.
TGCGACCGTAGCAGTCGCGCGGTTCGGCCGGTCGAGGTCCGGTGAGCCGGCCAGCCTGTGGATGGTTTTTAAGGCGGTTTTCCATCTACCTCGGCGAATGCGGGTTGGTTCCCCATATTCCGCCTCAATTACACTATGTCGGAGATTGCTGCGCAAACATTGTCTCCACGTACGCGTACACCATAATTACTCTTCCACGCAAACATTGGCGTTACACTCGTCTGGAATGAGACTTCCCCGGGGGGTCTACCGAGGGGCCGAACCGCACAATAACCCTGAGTTTGGTGTGAGGCGGCGGCGGGGTGAGTGGACTGCTGTATCCAGGTGTGGGGTTGTGTACCACTGAGGGCTACGGCGGGGACGAAGCCTCTCCGTCGTTTCCAGGTCCTCAGTTCAATACATACATACATACAACATCCACTCACAATGTCCAGTCTCAAAGGTAAGTAACGCTCTCGACCGTTACACCGCGTATTTAAAGCAAACCTCATTTGCATCCTTATAGTGGCGCTACTAGCGCCCTTTTTGTGCGACTGGTGCGAAATTTGAATAGACGTCATCTTCCAGATGTAAAATACGCCTACCACGTTTTGTTCCGTCGCACAACTCCTTCGTCGTGTTGCGATTTTTTTTCCGTCGGTGTATTACAGTTTGTACGTAACCCTCTGAGCGCTAGTCCTACTGGTACTCGTCTGGTTTTGTTAATGTAAAATTTACTTCACAGTCTTTATAACCTTACGTGCTGATTTCCCTCTCAAATAAAAGTGGGGGAGTGGGGATACGATAATAGCCAGGTTGGATACATACCTCTGAACAGTATGCCGGAAGCTGATCAATGATACGATCATCATGAGAGAACTCAGCAGCTTCTGCAAAATGGCCACCAGCATTTGAATTCCCTGAAAATTGAGCGCCTTATTTTTGTTTAAAGCGCCAACTCGCTATAGTAACGCCTTCTACAGCACGCTTGTTTTCTGAGGGGTTGACATTATCAGCTTTGTATGTCCATGGCCGCTGACTTTGTGGGCAGTGGACAGAATATGTATTTTTTGGCATCTTAAGCTTACTGGAGACTAATCACTCCGAGGTTATAAATTACAGGACGCGGCCAACTTGGCCACGTTCTTCTCGTTCAGACATCGCGGTTTGCAAGTAGCCAACGGTCATCACTCGTGGCTCGAGGTAGTCACCAGCTACAGTCCCGTAACAGTGAAGCTGTTATTTCCTTGGACAGAGGCGTAATGATCTTCACCACAAAGCGTCACCGTTTTAACACAGCACGAGCAATGGTTTCGGGCGAAATTGTTGAACCAGCCTGCTAGAAACTGAAAGCTACATGCGACCTTTGATCTTGCCATGCGGTAAGAAGACGTCGCAAGCTTAGCCCCCCCCCCCCTTTCTCGTCCTCTCCCTTGTCCCTTCTATAGAACTCTGTCGAGTGTAACGATCTCTCTGAAGCTGCTGTGATATCTCTGTGTTCTCTAGAAAGCTCTCGCTAGCAGTTTCTGCAGTGTGGAGGCTGATTTTGCCTTTCATCGTATCGTGACGCTGGCCACCACTCTGTAATCAGTATCTCAGTAACTTATTAACAATACCTAGTTCCCTTTAAGTGTCACTGTTTTACTTATGCCTGTCTGCAGTCAGGGGCGCCGACTTATAAAAAATATTTGGTGGGGGGGGGGGGGGCATACTGAGGGTCTTGTTCAGGGAAATTTTCTAAATTTTAGATGAAAAATGGTTAGTTTTAAAGTTTTTTAAGCATTTTAGAGTCATATGATCAACATTGGAACATAGAAAATTGGACTCTCGATAACTCGACACTCCGGGAAACTCGACAAGCCTGGCACGTTTTTTGGCTTTGAAAAAAGAAACAAAACATAAACACGAACGGTATTTTCGTAAAAAGCTAATTTAATTTACGGTAATAATCGTGATTATAGACTATTACAAAGCAGTGAATATATAGCTCTGAAAAAACTGAAATTATATTTAAATAAATCCTAAACAATCTTTAAAAGCATAAAACATAAAAAGTCGGAACACTAAAAAAGTCGGAACGCTAAACACGTCAGCAGCATGCACTGAAGGAAACTATCCACACTGAATCACTGCTCCATATAGCCGCGGCGTCGCAGTGCATCGAAGCGTCAAGGCGACGCGAGGCGCCTCTGCTGCAGTCCTTTTGATGTCGCCGCGGCCGCAGCGCAGGCCCGCCGCCGCCACACTTTACCCGAAGGTTCGCGCACCGGGACAAATTCTAAGCATCGCAACACTATCGTGATTCACACCACTCGCTTCAGTGAACCTGCTTACTACCGTAATAATTATTTAACTCATTACTGAATGTATTTAAAAGGTGACTATCGTCAAACAAGGGAAAAAAAATTCCAATATAATTTTGTGCTTTTCCCAAGAATAATATAACTGATAATTTCCTTAAGCTATTGGGGGGCTCTGCCCCCCCCCCCCCCAAACGAATTTTTGAGTAGCCCAGAGCCCCCTCAGTCGGCGCCTGTGTCTGCAGTGATTCTCGATTGCAACAGTTGGCCTACGTTGTGAGGGCTGATGTTCGCAAGGTGGAACATCCTGCTTCTAGTATACGAATACTCTAATTATAAGCTCTTTCTCTTTGTGTGCAGCAGCGCCTGTCAATCTCCTTCGTCTCAATCAGTTTACAGTCCCCCCCTAGAAAGAGAGGCAAATCGGAATGCTTTATGCAGTCAAGACTCAGAATGAAAATTATTATTAATTTTTCTGTGCACAGCGCACGATATTCTTTTAAACGGAGCAAAAAAAAAACTAAAAAAAGCAACGACAATGTAATTCCCGGTTCGTGCGCGTGTGAAGCAAGTTTTCTGCTGTCTGGAGGTGAGGGGCTGCTCTCCCTCTCCCCAGTCCCTCAAAGTGGGCTGTGGTGGACGCATTACTGTTAGAGAGTCAGGACTCTTAAAGTCCTGTCGAGGAGCAGCTCCCGATTGCGACCACGTTAGCGCCAGACGGCCATTGTAAACCGTTATGTGGCACTTTATGACCAAACAGCCACGCAAACATTTCTTATAATGTACTATACACTTGCCAGTAGTCAGTACAGTATAATCTTTAACGGTGTATGATAACTACAGACAGTATTCACTATTGCCAATGAAGGGACTGCTAATTACTTCTTCTTCTCCTTTCCTTTAATTACAGTGAGGGAAACCTGTCATTTTCTGCAACCTTGGGGGCTTTCCTTAGCTGGCTTGTGGCAGCGAAATGAACTTAGAAGAACCACAGGGTGATCAACACGTACAGCAGTGAAAGGCAGGTACTGAATGGGAGAGTCGCAGTCGCACAGGGCAGTCGCCCCCGTTCCATTACACTGAACTGTGTCACACGCTGGAAGGAATCCCCTTTTGCGAGATGAGATCTGAAAGCCCGGTGGAAACCTCAAGTGTTTTAGACAGTGCGACAGGCCATCGGTCGTGGCCACACCGTGCACGAATGTTTGTGTAAATCCGTGTAAGAGGGCCTCTGATTGGTGCACAGTAATTACTTCAGTTCTTGTTGTGGTCTTCGGTCAGAAAACTGGTTCGATGCAGCTCTCCGTGCTACTCTAGCCTGTGATCCTGTACAAGCATCTTGATCTTCGAATAACTGCTGCAACTTACGTCCTGAATCTGCTTACCGTATTCATCTCTTGGTTTCCCTATATCATTTTTACCCCCTACGATTCCCTTCTATACTAAATTAGTAACGTGTCCTATCAACCAATCCCGTCTTCTAGCCAGGTTGTACCACAAATTTCTTTTCTCCCCATTTCTACTCAGTACCTCCTCATTAGCTACATGATCTACAGATCTAATCTTCAGTATTCTTCCATAGCATCACATTTCAAAAGCTTCTATTCTCTTCTTGTCTACACTGTTTATCATCCACGTTTTACTTCTGTTTATGTCTACACTCCATACAAATATTTTCTAACACCTAAGTCTATATTCGATGTTAACAAATTTCTGTTCTTCAGAAGTATTTTCTTGCCATTACCAGTATACATTTTAGATCCACTGTAGTTATTTTGCAGTCGAAATAGCGATATATATAGGGTGTTTCGCTAAATGTGTTTGCCTCTGTAAGTCACGAAGTGATAGGCGACGAAATATTTATTGCGGTAGGTCACCATTATAAACGTTACACTGTCCGCAGAGCTACGAACATAGTTTATTGTGTTATTATCCAAAGAGTTACAGCAAAAAGATGTAATTTTTGAAATGGAACAATAGTTGTTTCTATCATGCACTGGAATCAGTAACACCAGCTGTGTATACATCAATTTAAATTACATTCCTATCACTTTTAGTTTGAGAGCTACCATCCTTCAAAGTTTCAGGGGCAGATACCACACGCTGTACACAATACTTGGCTGTGTAGTGGGTGATGGATGTTCTAGCGGTAGGAAGTTTTTTTAAATGAGATGTTTAAATGTGTGTCCATGTTCCTGAATGCACAATGCAGTGCGCCTTCTAAAGGGTCTGGGAACGAGATGTAAGATCGTCGGTGACACGGAGCAACATGCGTCCTCGATGTGCAGTTTCAGATCATCTGTGGATGTGGTCTCAGTGACAGAAACACGATCCTTCAGACATCCCCACAAAAATAAATCTAATGGTGTTAAATCGGGAGACCTTGCGGCCCACGAATGAGGACCGTGGCGCCCCAACCACCTTCCTGCAAACCTGTTGTTTAGTTCTTCCACAACAGCACGCGCAGAATGGCCTGGGTGACCATCGTGCTGCATCCACATATGGGCTCTCGTGTGTAGACACACGTGTTCAAGGAGACCGCCCAAACTGTCCACTATAAACGAACGATATAACTCACCTGTCAGTGTACCTGGGAAGTAGTGTGCACCGATGATTTCGTGCCCGAGGATTCCACACCATACATTAATAGACAACCTACGTTGACGGTCGACAGCTCGTACCCACCGAAGATTGTCTGGGGCCCAGTAGTGCGCGTTATGCGATTCACTGCACCATAATTTGTGAACCCGGACTCATCAGAGAACATAATACCTTGTAAAGACTCCAGCGTGAAATCACGCATGGCCCATTCACAGAATGTGACTCTCGCACGGAAATCGCTCCCATGCAGCTCCTGGGTCAGTGACAGGCGGTACGGGTGAAACCTGCGGCCGTGCACTACACGCCACACAGATGTGAGACTGACACCAGCGACTGCAGCAACGGCTCATAAGCTGACATGAGGATCGTGGTGTACTGCAGCTAAAACAAACACCTCCGTCTCCTCACTTCTTGCAGTTCTTCGTCTGTTACTGCGGCGCATTACCGAGCTGCCTGTTTCCCGAAGTCGTTGTTCGGCCCGTTAGAACGTAATGGCTGCAGGAGCTCTTCGCCTAGGATATCTCGAGGCTGCTTCAGTGGCATCGTGTCGGCACTCGCCGGGCATCAGCAACATGTCAACGTACTCGTTATTCGTGTATGCCATCCTCATCCGAAGTCAGTAACTGTGGTATATTGAGCCCCGTTTGTTTGTGTGGCTCGAAGTGTCGGGTATGCGGCCGTGTGCGGCGACAGTCGGCAGTCTCACAGCGCATCGAGGGAGCCTCTCGCCCCGTGACACCGGCGACGTTACAACTCGGCCGCACCGCATTTAGAAGGCGCATTGCGTTATGCGCACCGTGTGTGGTATCTGCCCCTGAAACTTTGAAGGGTTGTAGCTCCCAAACTAAAAGTGACAGGAATGTAATTTAAGTTGGTCTATGCACAGCTGGTGTTACTGATTCCAGTGCATGACATAAACAACCATTGTTCCATTTAAAAAATGGAAATCTTTTTGCTGTAGCTCCTTGGATAATAACACAATAAACTATGCTCGTAGCTCCGCGGACAGTGTAATCAAAGTCACAAACACTCAAGTCCGGGGAGTACGGTGGGTGGTACAGTACATCCCAGCCCCATCGACCGACAGAGCACCCACAGCTTGCTCAGTATGCTCCCGTACAAACTGATGGGTGGGTTGCGCAGAAAGTGTCGCCGCTTCTTTCGCAAAACTAGTCGCAGGTGATGGTCCAAAAACGAACAATAATACTGTGCATTGACGGTGTGCCGTGGAGGAACGTAATGCGTTATGATAACACCGTCACAGCCGTACACGAGAATCACCATAACTTTCACCATACTGGGGCTCTGACGCACTTTCGACTTTCGCGGTGACCCATAATAACGCCATTCGTTGGATTGCAGTTTCAGTTTTGGCTTCGTGGCATTCGCTTCAGAACTGTTCCAGAAATTCGACAGGCAGTAGACCGCTCCAGTCGTACCATCAACAGAACAGGCTCTGCTAACGGTATACTACGCCTTCCACATCGCTAGCAACGGGTTCTCCACAACGCTGGTGACTACTTTGAAGGACTGTTCAAATGTGTGTGAAATCTTATGGCGCTTAGCTGCTAAGGTCATCAGTCCCTAAGCTTACACACTATTTAACCTAAATAATCCTAAGGACAAACACACACACCCATGTCCAAAGGAGGACTCGAATAAAAACAAAATTGTTATAGTGGCCGTTAGTTTTATTTTGAATATATCCGGATGAGGAATGATACCCATACATCATGCTTAAGAAATTTTCATTTAAGAATACATTACGCATCGTGAGAAATTGTTTCTCTTACATTTGCATGTATGCTGAAGATTAGATGAGTAGATCACATAACTAATGAGGAGGTATTGAATAGGATTGGGGAGAAGAGGAGTTTGTGGCACAACTTGACTAGAAGAAGGGATCGGTTCATAGGGCATATTCTGAGGCATCAAGGGATCACAAATTTAGTATTGGTGGGCAGTGTGGAGGGTAAAAATCGTAGAGGGAGACCAAGTGATGAATACACTAAGCAGATTCAGAAGGGTGTAGGTTGCAGTAGGTACTGGGAGATGAAGAAGCTTGCACAGGATAGAGTAGCATGGAGAGCTGCATCAGACCAGTCTCAGGACTGAAGACCACGACAATACATGATCTTATGGGAAGTTTCCTTTCTGTCTAGGTCATCAGAAATCGGACTTACGGGTATGCTAGACAGCTCAAATGACACCTCACGAAACGCCTGTATTCTTTGGCTGAGGCTGTTCATGTAAAAGGGCTGAAAGTCATAAAGTTTGGTTCACGAAGTGGACGAATAGGCCTCACTCATTGTGGCAATAAGGAGGACCATGTAGGGCGGCGTTTTATGAAGTTTCAAAGTCCTTATTTTTTCGGAGTGATTCTTCGTCGTCAAGGAAGTTGTTTTTCCAGTACTACAAGGCTGAAAAATATTCGAAGCGCTCTCCTGTGGAGAGGCGTGGAATTCTGCCTAGGTACTTGACTGTTTTTCGTGGAGAGTGTCGGTGTTAGTTATCGTGGCCTTGGCCTCGTAGCAAAGCGTGGAGCCATTATCTAACTACAGGTGAAGCATTTGACTAGGTTCAGTTGAAGCCAGTTTATTCCATTTGAGAGCGGTGTTTTTGTCTGAGTTTTTCCCTCATTGTCGCTGGAGTGTATTTCTGTCTTGTTGCGGAGAGATTCTGATCTGGAGTCGCTAGGGGCCAGGTGCAGGTGGTCCAGGAACTTCACTGAAGCTCCAAAGAAATTGGTGTATTAAAATAGAGAGAGATGTAAACAGGCAGAATACGGCGCTGCCGTCGGCAACACACATAACAACAAGTGTCTGGCGGAGTTGTTAGATTGGTTACTGCTGCTCAATGGTAGGTTATCAAGATTTAATTAAGTGTGAACGCTGTGTTATAGTCGGCGCACGGGCGATACGACACAGTATCTCCGAGGTAGCAATGAAGTGGGGATTTTCCCCTACAAACATTTCACGAGTGTCCTGTCAATATCAGGAAACCAGTAAAACATAAAATCTCCTACATCGCTGCGGCCGGAAAAACATCCTGCAAGAGCGGTGCCAACGACGACTGAAGAGAATCGTTCAACGTGACAGAAGTGCAGCCCTCCCACAAATTGCTGCAGATTTCAATCCTGAGCCATTGACAAGTGTCAGCGTGCGAACCATTCAACGAAACATCATCGATATGGGCTTTCGGAGTCGAAGGCCCACTCGTGTAGTCTTGATGACTCCATGACACAAAGGTTTACTCCTCGCCTGGGCCCGTCAACACCGACACTGGACTGTTGAGGACTAGAGACATTTTGCTACGTCGGGCAAGTCTCGTTTCAAATTGTTTGGAGTGGATGAACGTGTAGGGGTGTGGAGAGAAGCTCATCGGCCCACGGAGCCTGCATGTCAGCAGGAGACTGTTCAGGCTGGTGGAAGCTCTGTAACGTAGAATTGTGGGACCAAACCACTGAGGTCGTCGGTCCCTAGACTTACATACTACTTAAACTAATTTATACCAAGAACAACACACACACACACCCATGCCGGAGGGAGGACTCGGAAGTCCGGCGGTAAGGGCCGCGCGATCCGTGATATGGCTCCTTAAACCGCGCGGTCACTCCACGCGGTCACTCACTCGGGCAATTCCATGAGGACGATGCGGCGCCCCTCACGTCCAGAATTGCTACGGAGCGGCTCTAGGAGCACTGATCTGAGTTTAAACACTTCCGCTGGCCAGCAAAGTCCCGAGACATAAACATCATTGAGCATAAATGGGATGATTTACAACGTGGTGTTGAGAAGAGATCTCCACCCCTCGTACTCTTACAGATTTGTGGACAAGCCTGCAGGGTTTATGGTGTCGGTCGCTTCAGCACTACTTCAGACATTAGTCGAGTACGTGCCACGTCGTGTTGCGGCACTTCTGCGCGCTCGCGCGGGACCTACACGAGATTAGGCTGGCATACCAGTTTCTCTGGCTCTTCGTTGTATAAGCGGTGTACTTATTGTAGTACAGTGGTCGATCTCAGAATGTTATCTTCCTGAAAGTAGGTAGGTAGCACAACGCTTTTAGTTATTGACTTGGAGAGCAATTGTAAATCTACCTCACAGGTCAAAGAGAAGTTACTTAGAGTCATCGGGTAGTGGGGTCGTGAAGAGAATTAAATCCGCCGAACAGCTCGTCTTCCGCCTCGTTTGTGCCGCCGCAAATGGTGGCAGTCAGCGGCATTCTGAATGAAGCCCCGCGTGCGGGCGGGAGAAGCGGTCCGGTCCTGCACACAGGGAACGACCATCTGAAGATGGCGGCCAGTCGGAAAGCCAAAATGTTGTGTCAGGTTTCAGGACCCGACTGCAGACCAGACGAACACCACCAACTACTACGACAGGCAACGCCCACGCTGTTACCTCGTTCTTTCGTGTAAAGCCGATGCCACAACACCCCGCATTTGTCGGTGAACTTGGGGTTTCCTTAGGCACTCGTTACCGGTCTCGGACGACACTGTTTTGGCAACTTTAACAGGAGGAGCCCGATATCAGACGCTCGCCTTCTAAGCTTGACGGGGCAGGGGGCAGGAGGAAACATCAGGGGGCCTCCAGAGCTGTGGACGAAGCGCTCGCTCGAGCAGAGTCGGTCGCCCGCCTCGGCTTCCAGCTCCAGCTCCAGCTCCAGGGCCGCAGCCGTCCAGTGGGCTCCGCGCGCTGCGGCACTCCAGCGCGCTCGCCGGCCGCTGCCGGTCTCACAGAGCTGCTCCTGCGCGTTCCACCACCATCGCTACAGCCTGGTGCATTTCATTAAAACGAGTCATCAAACGGCTTTCGTAGAGTTCCGTAGCTCAGTCGGTAAAAGCGGAACCCTTGTAGCATCATTTTGTTGTCTGTCTGTCTGACCGACTATTATAAACCATTTTCATCAGGAACGAATAGACTTGTCATGTCGTAATTTATGACACGTACTGACGTCTACAGCCCCTTGGCGGAGTAAAAAATTGAAGTTTTTAAGCGAGTGCAGATACCGCCATTGACGCCCATTTTTTGACACTCGCAAACTCACACACTGAAACCTGTACGGTATTTCCCGTTGGCCTAGAATCACGAAATTTAGCAAGAACCGAGGTTTCACAGTACAAGTAAAGGAAATTGTTAAATGGTAACTACATCATACAAAAATATCGTTTTGCCTTTAGAACGTACACTGCAGTCATCATTCGTCGAAAGCATAACAGAGAAATATTACTGCAGGGAAACATAAAATGTAAGTTGTAGTCATGTTCTAGATAGTAAACGAAAATATTTTATTAAATCCTCACTCTATACATATATAAACTTAAGTCCCTTGCTCCATTGCTTCTGTATCTCTCGTCTAGTCTCAGGAACTACTGCAGACGCTTTGGTACATGCTTGGAATTCCCAGGACCGCTAAGATACCGGCACAAATCGCCGTCATACTCGACTCCCTCTATGGATGAACTACCTACATATTTAAACGGGCTTTATGCTGAACCCTCGGTGCGTCAGTCCTACTTGCACTTGACCTGTTTCCTTTTTTTTCTTTAGCCCTTCGCTTGGCTTCCTTCAAATGCAAATGCCGCAAAACTTCACTAATCCCCACTATATCTAACTTCAATCTATCCGTTTGTCTTTTTAAATTTTCTGATCTGCCCACACGATTATGAGACCTAACATTCCGTGCTCCGATCCGTAGAACGCCAGTTTTATGTTTCTCCTGATATCGACGTCCTCCTGAGTGGTCCTCACCTGCAAATCCGAATGGGGAATATTTACCTCCAGAATATTATACTCGAGAGGGCGCTGTCATCATTTAACTATATAGAAGATCTGCACGTCCTCGGGAAAAATTACAGCTGTAGTTTCCGCATGCTTTCAACCTTTCGCAGTACCAGCACAGCAAGGCCGTTTTCGTTGATGTTACAAAACCAGATCAATCAATCATCCAGACTGTTGGCACTAAACTATTGAAAATGCTGCTGCCCCTTTTCAGGCTCCACATGTTTTTCTGGCTTCTCAACAGATACCGCTCCATTGTGGTTGCACCTACGGTATGGCTATCTGTATCGCTCAGGCATTTTATACATCAAAACAAGGAGATGAATATGTCACTGACATACTTCAGCGATAGAGAGCAGATTTGTCTACCAAAATGTACAGTATGTAATGCAAAGGGATGACACTCAACTCGACAGTATTAACACACCGAACCCAAAGCCTGCATGTCAATGAGCAAAAGGTCAAAAAGCTGCTGGAGATAATGTTTCAGTTTGAGGGCAGACACGAGTTGCACCATCACGTCCCGGATACAATCGAACGCTTCTAAAAAGGGGGTTCGTGACCTGTAGCGAGAGGGACAACGAACGCGCCAGGCGATACAGCGAGGGTAGCACGTAGGGGGCCAGTACTCTATTTAAAACCTCCCTGTGTCGTGAAGTTTCTTGCACGTATACAAAGTTGTCTCATCTCTTTCTGTGCCCTTGCCCCACATCGGCGCCGGGTTGGCACATTTATTCAGTGGACCTGCCGTGGTTAATCTAAACGGTGGCCCATCCCCTCCCATACCCCCTCGCCCCCGCCCCCCAGACAGAATACGTCTACCGGAACTTTCTATGGGTAGTGTTATCCGTGTGAAAGTGAGTGGGGGTTTACTAAATGTTTGGGAATCGTGTAAGTGAGGCGGTGCTTCGGTGCCAGCCCAGTATTCACCTAGTTCGATGTGTGAAACTACCTAAAAAACACATTCTGGTTGCCTGGGCCGTCACACCGGTCCTCGACATTAAAGCGCCAGCTGGTTTCGATCCGGGGTCGGCGCATCTGCCAATACCACAAGCGGCTCTTTAATGTGCACGCTACCTCTTTTCCAACGGCAAATACATGGTAATATATATTTCTGAAGTTAAACAGAAAGTACATAATATCTCAGTACTCAAGTTCCAGTTTCAAACCTGGAATGGTATGTATGTTTGTGTGTGCATTCCTAAGGGACCAGACTCCTGAGGTCATCGGTCTCTAGACTTACACACCACTTAAACTAACCTATGCTAAGAACAAAAAAAAAAAAAACACACACACACACACACACACACACACACACACACACATGCCCGAGGGAGGACTCGAACCTCCGATGGAGGGGCGGCGCAGTCGGTGACACGGCCGGATGGTGTGTGTAAGTCTGCAGTACGAGAACGTACACACTTGATAAAAGACTGCGTGGTCTGTCAGAGTCAAACACAGTATGGTTCTCCTTGAGCTCGTATTTGGATTCTTGGATTCCACCACGCGTTGTTACGACGGATAATAGAAGTAGTTCCGTGAAAACCTTTGATACGTGAGGTGGTCTTGAGTCGGCGACTCACGAGGGCAAGGCATAGGCGCCTGAATGCCACTCCATACACTCTGTCATGTTAAGGTCTGCAAGAAATAATCTTGTTAGCCTCTCACCACTATCACGAGACCGGAATGCTCTAAACAACGCGCTTTACAATTTATCGCTTTTTTGTTTATCCTACACAATGGTGCACTACCCTCAAACGTTGCCAGAAAATGGTCACTGAAAGCTGTACAAAGCAGCCCCAGCGGCTCTGGAATCGCTACACGTCGCATTGACAACGTAATGCTCACAGAATTCCACACAGGACACATCCTACCCAGGCGGGTTCGTATGCAACGTTCTTTCAGTATTGGTAAACCCAGGAAGATAAGAAGAACTTAAAACTGGAAGGAACACACAGAAAATGTTGTGGGAAAGGCTAATCGAGGCTTGCGTTTTATTGGCATGACACTTAGAAAATGTTAACAGATCTAATAGAGACACTGCACACACTACGCTTGTCATTCCTCTTTTAGAATACTGCTGCGCGGTGTGGGATCCTTACCGGATAGAATTAGGGAGTACATCGAGAAAGTTCAACTCAGGACAGCACGTTTTGTCTAATCGCGAAATAAGAGGGAGAGTGTCCCTGAAATAATACAGGGTTTCGGGTGAACATCATTTAAACAAAGACGTTATTCGTGTGAGGCAGAATCTTCTCACGAAATTTCAATTATCAGCTCTCTAATCCGAATGCGACAATATTTTGTTGACGCCGACTTACATAGGGAGAAACGACCGTCATAATAAATTAAGGGAAATTTGGATATTTGTGGTAGGAACTATGGGAGCAAACTGCTGAGGTCATCGGTCCCTAGGCTTACACACTACTTAACCTAACCTAAACTAACTTGTGCTGAGAAGAACACACACACACAAGGCGTCGGGAAGACTCATAACCCCGACGGAGGCAGCCGGGCGAACCGTGACAAAGCGCCCTTAGACCGCACGCCTACCCCGTGCGGCTGAAATAAGGGAAATCAGAGCTACATCTACATCTACATCTACATTTATACTCCGCAAGCCACCCAACGGTGTGTGGCGGAGGGCACTTTACGTGCCACTGTCATTACCTCCCTTTCCTGTTCCAGTCGCGTATGGTTCGCGGGAACAACGACTGTCTGAAAGTCTCCGTGCGCACTCTAATCTCTCTAATTTTACATTCGTGATCTCCTCGGGAGGTATAAGTAGGGGGAAGCAATATATTCGATACCGCATCCAGAAACGCACCCTCTCGAAACCTGGCGAGCAAGCTACACCGCGAAGCAGAGCGCCTCTCTTGCAGAGTCTGCCACTTGAGTTTATTAAACATCTCCGTAACGCTATCACGGTTACCAAATAACCCTGTGACGAAACGCGCCGCTCTTCTTTGGATCTTCTCTATCTCCTCCGTCAACCCGATCTGGTACGGATCTCACACTGATGAGCAATACTCAAGTATAGGTCGAACGAGTGTTTTGTAAGCCACCTCCTTTGTTGATGGACTACATTTTCTAAGCACTCTCCCAATGAATCTCAACCTGGTACCCGCCTTACCAACAATTAATTTTATATGATCATTCCACTTCAAATCGTTCCGCACGCATACTCCCGGATATTTTACAGAAGTAACTGCTACCAGTGTTTGTTCCGCTATCATATAATCATACAATAAAGGATCCTTCTTTCTATGTTCAAAATGGCTCTGAGCACTATGGGACTCAACTGCTGAGGTCATTAGTCCCCTAGAACTTAGAACTAGTTAAACCTAACTAACCTAAGGACATCACAAACATCCATGCCCGAGGCAGGATTGGAACCTGCGACCGTAGCGGTCTTGCGGTTCCAGACTGCAGCGCCTTTAACCGCACGGCCACTTCGGCCGACCCTTCTTTCTATGTATTCGCAATACATTACATTTGTCTATGTTAAGGGACAGTTGCCACTCGCTGCACGAAGTGCCTATCCGCTGCAGATCTTCCTGCATTTCGCTACAATTTTCTAATGCTGCAACTTCTCTGTATACTACAGCATCATCCGCGAAAAGCCGCATGGAACTTCCCACACTATCTACTAGGTCATTTATATATTTTGTGAAAAGCAATGGTCCCATAACACTCCCCTGTGGCACGCCAGAGGTTACTTTAACGTCTGTAGACGTCTCTCCATTGATAACAACATGCTGTGTTCTGTTTGCTAAAAACTCTTCAATCCAGCCACACAGCTGGTCTGATATTCCGTTTTTATCAGGCGACAGTGCGGAACTGTATCTGGATTGATTATACAGATCCTTTTTTGGTGAACAATTGGTCACGTATTCGATTTATTGAGAAGTATTTCGATTCTTTCCAGGAAAATCGGTTGGTCGTCAAGTCCTTGAGCGAGTGTCATTTAAATTACAATGGCTGGGCGGGGCGTGTTGTACGCTGGTATAACAAGGCCTTTCGGTCCTCTTCAATCCTTGGAGCTCGGACGGAAAGATATGTCTTCGTTTCTTTTCGCGCGCTGTACAAGATTGGGACAATAGATGTTCAAATGTGTGTGAAATATTATGGGACTTAACTGCTAAGGTCATCAGTCCCTAAGCTTGCACACTACTTAACCTAAATAATCCTAAGGACAAACACACACACACACACACACCCACGCCCGAGGGAGGACGCGAACCTCCGCCGGGAGCAGCCGCACAGTCCGTGACTGCAGCCCCTAGACCGCTCTGCTAATCCCGCGCGGCGAAACAGTAGAGAATTATTGTGAAGGTGGTTGGACGAACCCTTTGCCAGGTACTAAAATGTGATTTGCAGAGTGTGCACGTTGATGTGGATGTGTCGATGGCTGATTTACGATGCGTGCAAAATTCTAGCAGGCAGCTGCCTCTTTCATTGCTTTCTCCCAGTCCTGTAAACAGTTTGCGAGATACGACTCGGGCGCCACAGGTGGGGCTACAGCGCAGTCGCTTCCTACCGCTTATCGTCGTCGTCGTCGTCGTCGTTGTCGCTGTCGTTGACGCGCTCGGTGTGCGGACAGGTGTCGGCGACGGACGTGGACGAGGGCGGCAACGGCGTGGTGCGCTACGCGATCGTGGCGGGCGACGAGAACCGCGACTTCAGCATCGCCGAGGACACGGGCGTGGTGCGCGTCGCCAACAACCTCAACTTCGAGCGCGCGCCGCGCTACCTGCTGCGCGTGCGCGCCACTGACAGCGGCCGGCCGGCGCGCCACGACGCCGCCACCGTCGCCGTCGCCGTGCGCGACATCAACGACAACCCGCCCGTCTTCCTCGACTCGCCCTACCTCGCCTACGTCATGGAGAACGTGGTGAGTGGCAACAGTGGCGGAGGATGGCAAACGGTGCGGGGTGCGTCTGTGTCGGAAGGAAGCCGACCGATACGGTGTACGTCTTACGACAGGCCAGAGGGTGGCGTGAAGCCTTCATTTGGGACGGGATGGTTGGGTTGGGCGTGTGACAGTTGGATGGAAGGGTAGGTTCCAGGGCCAATCCGTGGTCTGGGAAGGGAAGGCTATTGAAATTACGCTCGGGAGGGACTAGAAAGGGTTGCGGATGGAGGGCAACTAGACGCGGGGACAGATCGAGGTGCAGTAAACTACACGTTATTTGGCCTCAATATCTGGCTGACGGTCCGTTGAAAGGAGTCTATTGGGGCACATTTCTATGTGGCACCAGAATATGATTTTATAAACGATGTATGTCTTTCATAGGCTTTATACGGCTGAGTTTGTAAGACCGCAGACCCTTCCGGTCTGAGATTATTGTAGTGTTGGAATAAGAGAGCGCTTGGCGTTCAGTCGTAGGTAGCTGTCGGTGAACGAAAGACGAATGGAGAGTAAAACGTTCTTTGAAATAGAAAACTTTTGGATACTTGGTAAAATTATTCTCCTCGAATAGAATACTTTGAATGATGGCTAGTGCATACAAATATTTATATTGTCTTAGCTGTAAAGCAGCAACGGTGGAACACCATATATTCTGCTCTCTCATAAAAGATATGTAAATGCTAGCTACAGACTCTGCACTGTGCAATGGTGGCCACAATACTTGAAATGCACACGAAATTCTTTTTGCTGATAAACGAAAACATTCATGAGAAATCCAACTTCTTTCAAAAACGTATGACCTGGACAGGCAGGCGGTAGTGATTGTGCTGAATTACTAACACTGAGTTTTTTTTAGCAAAATTATATTGCGGGTTAACTTTGTCTTTTCGAAACCATCTGACAACTGAAGTTACATTACTCACAATTCATTCGCAAACAATGAGATTTAAACAGAAAATATTATTTAACCTCACTAATCCAACGTAAATGAAGATCATCGAATTAGATATAGGTCTATTAAGAAATCTTAGAAACATTACAAAAATGAAATATATCAGTAGCTTTTTATCAAAACGGTTTACGTTCATTCTGGGATTACTCGAGAGTTAAAAATTGTCAGCCAACTCATGTATACTAACGCGCTGCCAAAAATAGAAATCTTAATTATTTAACATGTTTACTTCGCTTGCACGAGAATTTCTGCTTCTATGTCCAACAATACTGACATACCTAAATTAATGTAACACTCGGTGGCTTCACACAGCACACCGCAAGAAACTGCCTATTCCATCGTTTGTCGCTCACCGACCGCTACCTACAACTGCACGCCGAGCGCTCTCTTACTTCGACACTATAGTAATCTCACACCGAAACCGTATCTCTCGGGTCTGCGGTCTTACAGAGTCAACGATATAAAGCCTATCAAAGACGTACGTCGTATTCGAGTGGCACGCACAAATGTGCCCCAGTAGAGTGGAGACGACGCGCCGTCAGTGGCCGGGGCAGCTGGGCCCGCGTGCTGACGCCGTTCCGTGTGGGCCGGCAGGAGCCGCCGGCGGGCGGCGGGTACGTGCTGACGGTGCGCGCCCACGACGCCGACTCGCCGCCGCACAACGCGCAGGTGCGCTACTTCCTCAAGGAGGGCGACGCCGACGTCTTCCGCGTGAACGCCACGTCGGGCGAGGTGCGCGTGCTGCGGCCGCTGGACCGCGAGGCGCGCGCCTCCTACCTGCTCACGCTCGTCGCCATGGACACCGGTAAGTAGCGCGCCACCTACCTGCTCACGCTCGTCGCCATGGACACCGGTAAGTAGCGCGCCTCCTACCTGCTCACGCTCGTCGCCATGGACACCGGTAAGTAGCGCGCCTCCTACCTGCTCACGCTCTTCGCCATGGACACCGGTAAGTAGCGCGCCACCTACCTGCTCACGCTCGTCGCCATGGACACCGGTAACTAGCGCGCCACCTACCTGCTCACGCTCGTCGCCATGGACACCGGTAAGTAGCGCGCCTCCTACCTGCTCACGCTCGTCGCCATGGACACCGGTAAGTAGCGCGCCTCCTACCTGCTCACGCTCGTCGCCATGGACACCGGTAAGTAGCGCGCCTCCTACCTGCTCACGCTCGTCGCCATGGACACCGGTAAGTAGCGCGCCACCTACCTGCTCACGCTCGTCGCCATGGACACCGGTAAGTAGCGCGCCTCCTACCTGCTCACGCTCGTCGCCATGGACACCGGTAAGTAGCGCGCCTCCTACCTGCTCACGCTCGTCGCCATGGACACCGGTAAGTAGCAGGCCCGCCGGCCGCGAATACTGCGCGGCGAGGACCGCTGATGCTAAGCTCACGCGTTGCTAGAATTTCGCTAATCTAGGGCTTTCGCCAGATGTGCAGGAGACACACCGCCAGAAATGCGTGCTCGAGCGTAACTGTAGAGGCCAGCCGGAACAGCGGGTTGCGCGTTTCTATTTGACTGCGAACATGAAAGGTGCAGGTGACGGTAAATTAAGATACTGTTGTGTTATGGTTTCTTTAATTCTGTACGTTTCCTCACAGAAGATGTTCAAACAGTCCACCGTCAACTTCAATGCACAAGTGCTTTCGTCAAATAGAAAATGTCACAAGAAAAACGATTATGACGTGTCCGCAGCTCGTGGTCGTGCGGTAGCGTTCTCGCTTCCCGCGCACGGGTTCCCGGGTTCGATTCCCGGCGGGGTCAGGGATTTTCTCTGCCTCGTGATCGCTGGCTGTTCTGTGATGTCCTTAGGTTAGTTGGGTTTAAGTAGTTCTAAGTTCTAGGGGACTGATGACGATAGATGTTAAGTCCCATAGTGCTCAGAGCCATTTTTTTGATTAAGACGTAAAAATATAACATGTTTGTCAACCGGATTAAATATCCCATGGAAACAGAATGGCAGCCGCAAGGTCGCTCAGTGTCAAGACTTGCACCAACACAGCCGCCACCGTCAGACCAAACGGCTAACAAAAAAAATGGTGCAAATGGCTCTGAGCACTATGGGACTCAACTGCTGTGGTTATCAGTCCCCTAGAACTTAGAACTACTTAAACCTAACTAACCTAAGGACATCACACACATCCATGCCCGAGGCAGGATTCGAACCTGCGACCATAGCAGTCCCACGGTTCCGGACTGCGCGCCTAGAACCGCGAGACCACCGCGGCCGGCGACAAAACGGCTAACAGGCAGAGGTAGACACATGGTGGACACGAAAACAGATTCGCGCCAACTGGCAACAAGTAATCGAATTACAGACATTACAATAAGGCATTACAAAGACAGTTTTAAACATTATAGGTAACAAACAGGAACCTGTGTATCAAAGTTACAACATAACGTAACAGCCATTTTTATAAAAGAAAAAAAAGTTCAACGAATGTACACAGAAGACATGAAAATGGAAGGGAAAACGATGTTAGCGAGAGTACATTGAGGAGGGTATCGCAATTCACACAATTTTTAATTAGCGGCTCTACACCTTGAAAAAAGTTTTTGTTGCGTACTTGCAACTGCTCGTTAAGAATGAGACCGTCCTTCAGAGATAGATCTTTAAAAATTTCTAGCTCTTCTAAGATATTAAGCCTAAAGCCTTTTTCCTCCGAGTGCAAGATCTCGGCGTCTTTTACATCTTTAGGATTATGCCCTATCATCAACAGATGTTCAGCGAAAGTTGAATTGTGAGTATTGGTGCCTTTTTTGCCTAGAAGGTCTTCCTTGAATGTTATAGAAATAGCTCGGCCTGTTTGCCCCATGTAATGGGCGGGACATTTGTCGCAAATAATTTTATAAACACCATAATTCTGCAAAGGGGAAAGCGTAGGTTTCAAGTTATGTGTGATGTTACTTTTTAAAGAATTACCAGTGGAGAAGGCTACTCTGCAGTTTATTTATTTTGAAGCAGACGCTGTATCCTGTAAAAAACTGGTCCCAGAAACGGTACAAAGGAAAAATTTTTTCTTTTGATTAGGTTCATTATTAGAAAGACCTAGGGTGGTGATTCTCTTATTGGTTTTACTACTAAAAATATTATCTACTACGGAAGGGTCATTACTGACGCAACAGTTTCAATCAGATTGATTTCAGAATTGGGGGTGGACGTGGCCGAATGAAAAAAGCCCTTCTTATGAGAATGCGGGTGTACTGAAGTGACAGGTATAATTTAATCAGAACTGGTTTCTTTACGGATGATATTGAAGTTAATTTTGTCGTTTACTATTGTAAGAGTGAGATCTAGAAAGTTTAACTGCCTGAACTCATTTTCACGTTCACAAGTGAATGAAATATTTTCGTGAAACTCGTAAAACATACTGAAAAGTCGATCAATACCGTCGTTAGGTCTTTTTAAATGGTCAAGATGTCGTCGACGTATCACTTTTCAGTACAAACGGAGAAACCTGTTACGTCTCTCACCTACACTTCGTATAATGGTCAGAAGGATGAACCCAGAGAAATTCGTGAACCGTTCCAAAGAGTACCGACGCCAGTTTTTCCCGCATTATCATTCCCGAACTATTATTCTTGTAGAACAAATTCCGTACAGCACAACGCGTTGAGCAGTAAACATGTATACGTGACGTACAAACAATAAGAAGGAAGCTGACGATTATCCTCGTTCATTTCCTGATCTGACGTGACGTGTTTTCCGTTATCCCGAATTAGTACACAGAAATCTTGTCTCATCACGAGCGGGAAATCCGTAACTGCGGAAAGGACTTTCCTAGTGTTCTATCAGCGGTACTGGTGATACAAAAAGTAATATAAGAAAAATGACGTGCAACATACAGAATGTACGATAATTGATAGTGGAATCTGACACGGGTGAAAGCTGAAATGTTGAAGTAAACGCGACACCCCAAGCGAGCCGTTTGTGAGATGATTATGGCTGTCAGTTCTGACTCCAGTACAGATACTGTCCCAGTGAGTACAAACGTATGTGAATTGCAAACTTTTCGATCAAGTCCCCGTCTATTTCGGCTCAAATTTCACCCACGCCCCACGTTAACAAGAACTACAGTACTGCTTCAGGCAAGTTTTGGAACATAAATGAGAGTTCAGATGGAGATGTATATTGTGTGCTTATAGTTACGCATATGTCAGTAAGTAGAATATACTGACTGGGTAAGCTATGTACAAGAAGTGAAAACAGTAAAGGAGAGGTGTTCTGCATGTATTCCTATGTAGTTAGATTCTGACTTGCGCAGGGAAGTGACTCGACATTCAGATATCACTAAAACTGCAAATAATGGCACCTGCACGCTCTACTAATAGTTAAGAAAAGGGAGATGTAATAATTATAGAAAAACCTTAATCAATAAGACAAATTTAATGTAGTTTTTATGATGTACAGTATCAAAACATATTAATTAACCTCGACCTACAGACAACACAGTATCAAATGATGGATCATTAGATGATCAGTATTAAGTGTTCTGCAAGTCTCGCTTGTGCGGACCATGGAAAAGGCGGGAGGGCAAAGGAAATGTAAATGCACTCCTCTCCCAACAGTTGGGGCTCTAGGCACGTATCATTAGCTAATACTAGGAACAACTGCAGAGATCCTCGTATTATGACTACGCAACAGTTAATCATACGTTAAAGGAAGTCGAAACCGCAGATTAGGCGTTTGTATGAATAGCACATGTGGAAACCCGTCAAGGTTTGCGAAATTAATTTACAGTCTACTTTTGACCTAAGAATCTGATTTTTACTGGGACTATTGGAATTTAGCTAACGAAAGGTTCGCCTATCAGAGTGAGCAAAGGCTAACGAAAGCTGACACGCGACCTGCGGCGTCACACTTATCAACAGGTAGTCGGGTTCCCGCGTGAACTCACCATTGCTGCCCATCAGCACCCAAATTCTTCCAAGTTCAGCTGCAGTAATCCGAATGCTGATTCACAACACAGTCTCGCACCAAATCATCCCTGCCACTTAGTTTCTGGGTTGCACTTGGGCTCTGCCTAAGAAAGGCGTACGTTCGTTCGCTGGCCAATGGCACAGCAAGAACAATTGGTGCACGAATTGGATGAGTGAGATTTTGCAGTTTCATCTTCGCTCCACGTTAATCTTTAGTGGGACAGAGGGAAGCAGAAATCCTCACCTCCACTCCTAGGAAACTCGAATGGAAAATTACCATGTAAGACGAGATAGAGAAAGACGATCAAGTCTGAAAGAGGTAGCGTTTGTTTGTGGCTCCTAAAGTCTGGCGCCACCTTGGGAGAGGACTCAGTCTTCTCTTAGAAAATATCTGGCGTCAGAACTACAAAGAAAGTCTCTCCTTCGATTATTTGAGTCGAGGCGTGTCAGAGTGCCTATGCCTTAGGCCACGCCCCCTTCCAGTGCCACCGCCGACACCATAAGCACGCTCCCATTGTTATGATCAGAGGGGCTCTCAACTGCAGTCTGGAGCCTCGCCAAAGAGTGGCCGAACGGCTTCTTTCTTCCTCTTCGGTTTTGGAGTACGCACACCGCACACAACACGCAACCGGCAACCAGTCACTGTTGTTCCGCGAACCGACCCCAGGGTGTCCATTGGGGTGGGGTTTCGTCTCCCCTCTTCGAGGAACTCGCTTCAGCGACAGCCTATCTCAGAGCTGAGGCTGAACAACTTTTGCGGAATTTATAAACTGTAAATCGAATAATAAAACTAACAAAAGCTGCTCCTACTCTGTCTAAGCGAGGAAACCGAGCTACATCGAGAATCATAGCATAGAAAAAGAACTCGATGCATTGATCTTCTGCAAGCGCTTCTGCTAATTATAATATTGCTGCCCAGTTGGAGAGGGTGGTAATGAAACAAATCGCGTAAACTCAGATTACTCTGAATGCAAAGACGCAACTGGCAACTTATTAGGGGCGTTTCGACGTTACAAACTACTGTGCGACTGAGACCGCTCCACGTGTCGTCCTTGTACTTGGAGCCAGTACTGCGCTCGCCTTTCAGACAACTCGCCCACGTCAGAGAGGGTGCGGTACACGTCGCTTTCGACGTCACAGAGAAGTTGCCGGAGGACTGAGAGGTGACGCTGTTTAGGGGGCCGAGATACAGCCCGTGGCTGGCGTGCGCACCCCTCACCCTACAGCCTCCTTACACTTCTCGTGCTGGTGCCCCATTTTGTGTGTACCACGTCCTCCACCCGAGAGCAAAAGGCCCAATAAAATGCGAACTAAATCCAAAAGCCTACATCTGAAACACGTTGCTACTAACAAGGACAATACTTCAAACTAGAGTCACGGCAGCTCTTAACGAAGTGAAATCAATTCTCGCAAACGGGGCATTTGAAGAATCGTGTTTATTAGAACGCTTTTGCTTCTGTTACCATGGACTTTCACCCGTGTCGTCCTTCCCCGTTAATTATCGTATGTATTGTATACGAAAAACAACGAAGAAGTGTATCTCACTAGAGGGAATGTGTCGAGTTATATCTTTACACTGCCTCGAGTGTAAGCCGTCGGTGCATTTTCCTGACCTCACAGTTTTCCACTCTTGTGAGAGAAAAAACGTATGCTCATGTTTAAGACAGTGTGCTCAGGAAAAGTGTCAGTCCTGGGGTACAACCGTCAGTGGGAGAATATTCCAAGTAAGCAGTGTCAACCCCAAGATGCCGTCACGAGTCCAGCAAGAAGTGTTAGTCGTGTTTCACCAGCCTCGTGACTGCGACAGCATGCCCAGCAAGTAGAATAGGCTGAGGTAGCCTCGTGAATGGGATAACCTGTTCAGCAAGTAGCATCAGTGTGGAGGTATCCTCATGTGTGACACAGTCATACAGGGAGCAGCGTACGTCCTGAGCGTGTCAATGTACCCAGCAAGTAGAGTAACCCGACGTGTTCTCGTTTGTGAAACAATGTGTCTAGCTAGTACCGCCATTCCTGAGATACTTTCATGTGTGAGACAATGCATCTCCTGAAGTGCCCTCACGAGTATAACATTGCGCACAGCATCTAGCGTGAAGCCTATAGTATCCTCACGGAGGAGACTATGCATCTAGCAGATAGTATCAGCCCTAAGATACCCTCACGTTTGACACTACGCTACAGCGAGGAGCACGAGTTCTGAGGTACCTCCGTGTGTGGAACATCGTGCCCAGCATCAACCCTGTGCTACTGTTGTGAGTGAGCCAATGTTGTAGAGTCTTGTACCGCAACGAAGCAAAGGAGATGATATTGTTGTGGGTGGCACATGTGCATTAATATGATTCTTTATTTACAGGAACCGGAAACATTACTTAACTAAAACTGAGTCCATGTTTTGTGGCACATGTTCATCAGTAATAGTCCTCTTGCAGATTGATGTAATGAGTAATCTTGCTATTAAAAACTTTAGTTTCTCACTGCTAATAAGTACAAATCTGGTTGAGGTAAACTAGTCCCACTGTAGTCACTAATCTGGTCGCTACGTACTGTCGTAGCCTGTGGTGAACTAAACCCGCTTTTGCGAGTGAGCCGATAGACACCGGACTGGATGACTGAGTGCGTGAGTAGCCCCCCCCCCCCCCCCGGTCAGCGGCGGCGGCGCAACAGATGCTGTCGAGATGGCGTTGGCGGCACGTTGCTTGTGGATGTGTCTCTGGCCTCTCTCGTCAGAGGCACACTTGATCCAGCACCGACTAATCGTTGATCCAGCACCGACTAATCGACCTTCGCGCTTCATCTTTGCCGGCCGATGCGCTGGCAGCAGCTTATGCTGGCACAAATATGTTCAAAAAGTAGTGTCAATCGTGAGGTACCCTCGTGACTTATACAATGTGCCAAGCAAATAGCGCCAACCCCAAGAGAGTGAGACAATATTTCCAGCAATTTGTGTCAGTCCTGAAGTACCCTGGCGGGTACACTTCAGTGTAAAAGTTGTATTTAATGTCAGTATACTTCTTATAAGGGAGCTCTATTAAAAAACGCAATTGCGATGGCAATGGCACTGGCAATAAAAGACAGTCTTGTTTCCGTGAAAATGGGTGGAGTTATTTTGTATTAGTTTTATGTGAAAAATTGGTATAATTGGAAAGCATTCCTAGTGTCCAAATTATAAATTTTCATGCATGAGGGCTTTAGATGAGGGCTTTACATTCTTTTCAGAGGATTCAGTTATCAAGATAGAACGGCATCTATTCAGTCATTCTTTTATGATCGACTCCAATACATTTCACACCTATCTCTCCCCCAGAATCTCGTTATTCTGTGACATCCAACGACAGGAAAAACAAAAAAAACAGCACTGCTACCGATTAACATGACGAAACTGCGGAGGTCAGAGATCTACAGTGATACGTCTGACATATGTATTAACTTATCTCACATCTCCTACACATGTCTACCATGCATAAAATCGAAAAAATTTCCACTATTTTGCTGCAAAAACTATCGATCACTGCTCAGTATTCTGAAACTTTCATCAGAATGGAGAAAAAGTGAGATTTTAATATCCGAAGGAAAAAAATCTATGTTAAGCGATTTATTTCTGTTTGGTGGACAAAATTACATTGTTTGACAGCGTCCCTGGCGTGCCAATCATTAACTGCATTCCGCATTACTAATATTTGGAAATCATATGGCTTTACCATTATATCGTTTTCAGGCGCAGAACCTTGTAACCTTAGGACTGCATGTGTTTATGCTTAATCATTTCTCTCTCGCTGCTACCTTCTTGGCACTGACTCCAGACACTGGAATAATAATCTAGAATTGATAGCATAATTGATTTACATGTAATGTTTCAAATTCCATCCGTCTCGAGATCCGTTAAGCATAAACCATGTGTCTCTTCTTAATCGTCTGTTGTGTCAACACAACATTCTCATGTCTACTACATAACGATAGGGGATGCCACCCTCCTTGACATGTATGCATCTGGAGAGATCTTGTGCACTTGGAAGCATGCTGTAAGAAAGAGTGGTGCAGAAAAGTCTTCGCTGAATAGCAGTTACGGACACAATTCACTCTGTTCCTTCACAAGATGTGGTCAGTTGCATATTAAATCGGCGAACCGTGTTGCAGGGAGATCTTTCAATCCCCGACTTTGTCCTTTGTATAGGGTACGATGGCCAGTCATAATCATAAATTCCACACTATGATCGATGTGCTAGAAATACGTAGATTACTTAACTGCGTTTGTATAGGGCGCTGTCTGGTATACTTTGTTGTTTAACAATGACACAGAAATTGGGAAAATTCTGCTATGTCATTGGCTGGTTTTGAAATTATCTAGACGTATCACAGGCCCCTATGAGTCCGACTGCACACGCCCCAAACCATTACAGAGTCTCCACTACTTGAACAGTCCCCTGTTGACATACAGGCATCACGGATTCATCAGATCGTCTCCAGGCTCGTACACGTCCATCTGCTCGATACAATTTCAACGAGACTCGTCCGACAAGGGAACATGTCTGCAGACATCAACAGTCCAATGTCGGTGTTGACGGGCCCAGGCCAGGTGTAAAGCCTCGTGTCGTGCAACGGTACACGAATCGGCCTTCGGCTCCGAAGCCCATATCGCTGATGTTTTGTTGAATGGTTCGCACGCTGACACTTATTGATGACCCGGCGTTGAAATCTACAGCAATTTGAGGAAGTGTTGCACTTCTGTGACATTCAACGATTCTCTTCACTCATCATTGGTCCCGTTCTTGCAAGATCTTTTTCTGGCCGCAGCGATGACGGAGATTTGACGTTTTACCGGATTCGTGATATTTACGGTACACTGGTGAAATGGTCCTACGGGAAAATCATCACTTCATCGCTACCTCGCAGATACTCTGTCCCATCGCTCGTGCGCCGACTATAACACCACGTTAAAACTCACTTAAATGTTGATAACCTGCCATCGTAGCAGCACTGACCGATGTAACGACAGCGCCAGACACTTATTGTCTCATATGGACTTTGCCGACTGCGGCGCCGTATTCTGTCTGTTTACATATCTCTGTATTTGAATACGCATGCCTATACTTGTTTCATTCGCACTTCACTGTGGATAATGTAGAGCCCGGTGACACATCCGAATTTGCCCGCACGGTAGGCATGCGCGTTAACACTCACCTCTGAGATCCGTGGATATGAACCTGTGCCGGAACGATTCCGCCTCGCGGGCTAGCGACCGGAACCAGTGTGCCAGCACATTCCACTAGGTCAAAGTCGGGTCGGCGCTCAGCGCCAACTGAACACACGCCACGCAAACGTCTATGAAAGCAGCCTTGACCGCAGCCGATGTTAACGCCTGACCGCTTTCGGCCTATTAATTACGGGCCATCATCAGAGTCTGCATTGTAATAGCAAAAGTTACAGTCTTATATTACATAGAGAAGGCAATGTTGTAAAAGTACACTGTGAAACGACGTATCATTACACATCATGATGGCGATGACGCCTGACCCGCTGCGAATGCCTCCTCAGTCACTGTCAGTAATACTGACGCTGAAGGCTCAGCAGCCTCGAGATATGTACGGTAGAGAGAAGGCGCTCCGCAGCCTAAGGCACCGCCGTCACCCGTGGGGAACGACTTACATATCATTCGCGTCTTCAGTCTTAAATATTTATCTTTTATGTTTAGCTAATCAAGAAACGAGCTTCTATTCATTTATGGTTCATAATCTATATTTTATAGCTACTGCTATTTATTCGTAATGAATCAAAATGTATGATGTATTAATATGAAAATGATACTACTGACGTATTTGTGTTAGTGGTCGCGTGTTTAAAGCCTTAAAGAGCACTAGAAAAAACTAAATGCATCGTTGTATGTGCGTGTCTTGTCTTGGTGCCTGTAGCAATGGATTAGAGCGCCGTTTCCATGGAGACATCCAAGCTGATATGTCTATTGTAAAAGATGTACTTGACACTTGTATAACACTTGAGGTTGATATCACTGGTCAACGATAAAAGACTGTCCCACTTTCTGGATCTCTGTAAAGACACATTCTGCTGTTTGCCAGATACGCCACCTGTCGTGTTATACCATACATTTCCGTCCGAATAGAACAACATCTGTGTGTAACAGGTAAGTTCCCAACCAGGAAGGTCGGCTGTGGTGTTCCGCAGATGCGAAGCACTCACGACATTCGCCACGTAGGAGAATACCCGGTGACGACTACTCGAAACATCGCCCGCGTCCTCGGCTCCTGTACGACACACAGGTCGCAGCTCACTGTCTCTGCTGTGTGTAGGTGCAGTGGAATAAAGCCCAAGTGACGCCAGTCTGCACTGTTGCCGAATTCATTCAAGATGGCGTCTCTGCCTGGGTGGTTCCCTCACCTCCTCTCCTTATGCGGTAGATGTGGCTATATCGCACTGTTGACATCACCACAACACCCACTCCTCTCCCCTCCCCCACTTATCCCTCCCGTATCCCAGTTGGGTATTGGCAGGAAAAAGACTCAATCTTTGCTGAGCTGCTGGAGAGGAATGATGTAAGGTACTGTCTTGGCAATTGTGTTCGTTTATTTACATGTATACAGGGTGATTCAAAAAGAATACCACAACTTTAGGAATTTAAAACTCTGCAACGACAAAAGGCAGAGCTAAGCACTATCTGTCAGCGAATTAAGGGAGCTATAAAGTTTCATTTAGTTGTACATTTGTTCGCTTGAGGCGCTGTTGACTAGGCGTCAGCGTCAGTTGATGCTAAGATGGCGACCGCTCAACAGAAAGCTTTTTGTGTTATTGAGTACGGCAGAAGTGAATCGACGACAGTTGTTCAGCGTGCATTTCAAACGAAGTATGGTGTTAAGCCTCTTGATAGATGGTGTATTAAACGTTGGTATAAATGGGTGTTTGTGCAAAGGGAAAAGTTCTGGACGGCCGAGAACGAGTGATGAAAATGTAGCACGCATCCAGCAAGCATTTGTTCACAGCCCAGGAAAATCGACTCGCAGAGCTAGCAGAGAGCTGCAAATTCCACAATCAACTGTATGGAGAGTCCTACGAAAAAGGTTAGTTATGAAACTTGAACGTCAACTACCCGAGGCGATGGATCGGCCGCCAGGCAGCCCGTGACAGAGCACTTCATCACTGGCCTCCAAGAAGCCCTGATCTTACCCCCTGCGATTTTTTCTTATGGGGGTATGTTAAGGATATGGTGTTTCGGCCACCTCTCCCAGCCACCACTGATGATTTGAAACGAGAAATAACAGCAGCTATCCAAACTGTTACGCCTGATATGCTACAGAGAGTGTGGAACGAGTTGGAGTATCGGGTTGATATTGCTCGTGTGTCTGGAGGGGGCCATATTGAACATCTCTGAACTTGTTTTTGAGTGAAAAAAAAATCCTTTTTAAATACTCTTTGTAATGATGTATAACAGAAGGTTATATTATGTTTCTTTCATTAAATACACATTTTTAAAGTTGTGGTATTCTTTTTGAATCACCCTGTATAATGCTGCTGGAAAAATTTTCTAATATTTGGTATGGAACCTGAACTGACAATTACTTTACAGCCTTGCTGCTTGAAATTCAAATAAACCAACTGCTTAAAATAGGTACGACAACAGAAAAACGCTCTTGTGAAAATGGTAAAAAGCTCAACAATCGATGACGGAAACAAAAAACCACAATCTCGCCTACACATCGAAAAATGCTTCATAACTCGCCATACATCATGGAAAACTTCGAACTGCATCGATTAAATGATAACAGACAAGATATTACAAGAACGAACATCAATGAAAATTGTTCTAATTACACCATGCTAAAAAAAAAGATAGTGAAACAAATCTATAAACTGGTCTACACACAGAAAACAGCGTGTCTTAAATTGTTGTATTTTGAATAAAATGAGCTTAAATAACGTTAGTAAGGTCTCTAATGCAATACACAAAACAACTGCTATCTGTGAAACTACACAGATGTCGCGCCACCACTGCTGGTGTCCCGCCACAGTGGCATCTGTCACTCAATTGGAGTTACAGTGCTGGCTGGCATGCCACCAAAGGCAGTGGGCTCCCGCGGCCGGTCTGCGGCTGTTGTTATCAGTTCGCATCAGTCTGTAACGTGGTGTCTGCTCCAGTATTTTGTCTCACTACCTGCTCTCGGCCCGCTTTGGCCCGGCCTGCGCATTTGTGTCCCTAATCACCGCTGCCACGGATGACTGCATGTTACATATTATCCAGCAGATGCTCTTAACCATCTGCCTGGATTTCTAGTTGGGAACAAGCGAATCTCCCAGAACGTCTAGAGGTGCCTTAACAGTACACAACTTGCCAGCGGCATTCCCTGGTATGCTTTTGAGTATACCATGAAAGCTGGGACCCATAGCTTCGTCTGAAAGAGAGCAAAATATTTCACTGTCAGGGATGATAGTTATATATTTCTAAGAATTACGAAGGGCCTGGACCACCCAGTAGAACCAGACAGGGCTGTGCCTTCTATAGGAACTCGTAGAATTGTCTGAAACACCACAGTTTATCTCGTTGTCAGAGCCAATAGTGTTCTACCTACTCCATCCAAGAAGAGGCGTGCTCACTAAGGTTTCCAAACCTCATAGTGGTAGTCGGCAGATCTCTTTAGATAAAAAAGACTGGGACTGTAGCTTCGTCCAAAACACAACAAAGTATTTCACCTCAAAGGCGATACCGACACCTTCCAGAAAGGGGATGTTTTCCCCCTCACAAATGAGTCTGGACCACCCCAGGAGAAGTAGGCAGTTAATTTTCCCTGAAACCAATAAAAGCCAGGAGGTGCAGGACAAAGGTTCTTAGTCTAACATGTTGAGACAGGTAGACTAGCGGAATGCTGCAATTTACTGGTCAGAGTTCCTGCACTTCCTATTTGCTGCCATCAACACAGGGGGAAGAGCTTGACGTTATGCAAACCCTAACTTATTCTTCCTTAGTCCGCTGCTGTGATCGTTTCCCTCTCGGTGATCGCCATGAAACGTTCCTCATCCACCAGCAGTGCCGCCGGCAAACGCCTGAGACTGGTTGGTTGTGGGTCACAACCTCTTCCGGTTCTAGGTGCTACAGTCTGGAACCGCGCTACCGCTACGGTCGCAGGTTCGAATCCTGCCTCGGGCATGGATGTGTGTGGTGTCCTTAGGTTAGTTAGGTTTAAGTAGTTCTAAGTTCTAGGGGACTGATGACCTCAGAAGTTAAGTTCCATAGTGCTCAGAGCCATTTGAACCATTTTTGAACCACTTCCGGTTCCAACACGTTGAAGGTCGTCGACGACGCTTCTGGTCAGGGCTGGTTGAAGGTCGCTGCCACTGATAACAGGTCTCTTCACATTTGAGGCCACTGCGGTTCCACATTAGATGTAGTCGTACAATGATTTCCTCACCATGAAAGTTGACAAGTTGATTATTCCGATCCACAATATGCAGCTCCAGATAGTCCAATGTCTGAACTGTTAGTGGCAGGTATACATCTTTAGTAGAGCGCTCACCGATTGTATGCCCCTTCCCAGGTAATGGGAAGAATCTGCAAATTACTTGAATCAATCTGTTGTTGGGATAGGAGTTTGTTACAACACAGACTGTACTGACGGGAAGTACATTCACTGAGCTGGTCATATCTGTAAAATTTATTACGGTCCATCTTCAAAACCCTATCCTTTTGTGAAATCCAGTAGTCGTTCTGTTGAACCAGTCTGGTTAAAGTCTGTCATTGAATTCGCTGTCTTTGTGTGACGTTAGTGTATTGATGTTTGCATATAGCACAATCCAATTTCCAGACCGTTTTAAAACGTTGTTTGAAGTGTCAGTATCGTATGCACCGGATTCTGTTTCCATAATATGTTTTTTGCCATTAATTTCCTGATGAAGTGTATTGTTAGACGCTGTGATATTCAGAATGCTGTTGTATGCCTCCAGTCCATTTAGTGCAACACTCCACTCTCCAGTGCTTAAGCCAATCACTAGGAAGTGATAAGCGCGTAATACTGGCGATCGTTCTTTTAAAGTCAGATTATATGACACTGCATCTGAACCTCAGCTGACGAGTGGATCCGTAATGTACCTCCTTATACATGCTTCTTCGTAAACTTTAGGAGGAACATGATGCACACATGCCAGGCGAGTATTAAAGTCCTGGTGGTGATGAAACTGGCTGCAGGTCTCCAAATGAGTCGAAATAGTAGACATTATTTGTATTTTTCTCGACACACGCCACCCAGTGGATTCCTGGTCCCCCAGAAACATCTAAATTCACAATTATACATTCTATGTATTTCCACGTAGTCTTTGGTTATGGTTCAAAAATTGTTCAAATGGCTCTGAGCACTATGGAACTTAACTTCTGAGGTCATCAGTCCCCTAGAACTTAGAACTACTTAAACCTAACTAACCTAAGGACATCACACATACCCATGCCCGAGGCAGGATTCGAACCTGCGACCGTAGCGGCCACGCGGTTCTAGACTGTAGCGCCTAGAACCGCTCGGCCACACCGGCCGGCAGAAGTTAAGTCCCATAGTGCTTAGAGCCATGTGAACCGGTGGACTCATTGCTGAGAGACCTACGAGGACAAGAATGAGGAAGGTAATAATTCCGTCCGATGTCTTGTGTATCAGCAGAACCCGAGGTGCTTTAAGCAGTCCTTTATGGTTCAGGGCGTTTCTAGCTGCATACATCGCTGTCAGGTTACAGTTTACTAAACAACCCTACCTCGACTTTTTCTTCTTCTTTGGTATCTTCTTCCTCTTCAGTGCACAACATGCGACGTTCATAACTTGACTGAAATTAACCCCAAAGCCCAACTTAATTTTACCGTGCATGCTTTTATCAACTACTAATGCTGCACTGCGCTGCCCTATATCACTGCCCTTTCTCGCCCATGATGCCTTGGCTTTATCAGCTAAAATTCGACCTGCACTGTGATGTCCTGGGAGACGTATGCCATGTTCCAAACATGCCTCATCAAGCTGATTAATCCCCATATCACCATGTGCCAAACGTTTTTGAAACTTTGTCCCAGTTCTGCATTAATTGTACCCTGAGATGTATAATTCAACCGAAAGTTTTTTCCAGAATTCCACCACCTCTTATAATGTATCTCCTATCATGCATGGTATACTACCGTGCTGGTTGTGCTCTGTGCGCCCCATTATATAGCAAACCGTTAGCTTTAATCCAGCTGTCTTGTGATCCTGGGAAACCAAGCCATTAAACTAGTGCTCTGTTCCCTCAACGTCCTTATGACATGCTTTACGAGAAACACATGTTTTTCCGAGCTCTTCTGCAATTCCTCTGTGTAAAAGCATTCTGAAATTTCAGTGCCACAGCCATCCATTAAGATGTAAGTTCTTCGATTTGTTCTCTGCATTCCAGAAACTGTTAAAATCTCACTCAACCAGTTTGGGAGGTATGACTTCTCAGATGTTGTCTTGTATATTGAGATACACACCAAATCACCCAACTTAAACTTCTGTTTATGTGGAGCCAACATTTTAATATGATAGTATTCGATATCCGTGAGTCCATTATCACAATCATCGATTGGTCTTACTTTTAATGTACTGTTTTGGCTCAGTTATACTTGGCAATTATTTTGGGGGGATATCCATCAATTTGTATGAACCATGAAGATTAAAAGGCTTCCAGGTTTGAGCTTTTATTGTTCTGTTCAGACATTCCACGATACTCGCCTTCAGATGGGTGAATGTTGACCAGTGATGTATTTGATCCTTCTGCATCATGATCTTGAAATACATATCGTAAAATTCTCCGCTATGATCAGTTTGGAGGCTGTCTGGACATCGATTAGCCCCTGTCTGCAACAAACACTCAAAATCCCTTATAGCATCTCTCCCAATTTTTGTTTTACAGGGTAATGTATAAATGGGCATTAAAATATATTTGAATCCATTCTTCACATGTGAATACTCCTCCATCTCTGCAAGATCAGCGTCCCGTAGGTCGTTCAAACCTTTAATCATAGCATGAGGGTATGTTTTGCATGTTGGTTTGCGCAGTTCTTGAACATATGATTTTTCATTACTGACAGTGTATGTTTTGTCTATCCTATCAATGCCGTTGTTGCTGTATAATTTTGCTGAGAGTTCATCGATAGACCCAGTAACTGGTTTAAAGGCTTCTCTCAGTGTCTGTTCTAGATCTCCGTGTCCTAACCTTAGCAATTATAACTTCTCTCGAACAGCTTTCTATGCTGTGATGACCCTATGCTTAGTAGGCTTCTTGTTATATACCCCTTCTCAGGGTACACCTTATATACATTCCAGCCAGTTCTGTCAACCTTTACAGTTAAGTCGTTTAAGTTCTTTTCAAGTGGAGTAACCTTAGCATCTAATTCATTGATCAGTCTCAAAATGGTCTGGATATTCGCCTCTAGATCCTTAACTCTATGTTCGAGAGACATGAAATTTTCCATCTATGTGTAGACGAATTTTCTGTTTATGTATACTGACCATTTCAAGTGGAATGCCCAGGATGCATGCAAACTTGTCCATGGCATTATGTGTATTGATCTAACCATTACTTTCATACTTTTATACTCATAATAGAAACTCATGAAGTTGCATCGATATGTATCATCATTCAGTGTTCTTGTTTTATCAGTAACAAGAACTCTATAATGTGTGTGACTCCAGAAATCTCCACGTATCTTTACGAATTAATTCAATGAGGTGTCGGTTCCTACATGAGCTAGGTAAATGTACTTTACATTCAAATTGTCTTGTCTGAATGCAATAATGAGAGTTGCATTATCCATCACCAACTATACTGGGATTCTATAATATGTTTTACTCAAATAATACACATCAGCACCCATATTACGACCAAAACAGAAATGTTGTGGAATTTTATCCTGGATTTCCACACCAACATGATCAAATATGAACACTGTGTATGGCTTTACTTTTCTCCAGTGAAGGGATTTCACTGCTTTCGCTGAATGTCGTGTATTTTACACCATCAACACTTTGCAGTATCATTTTTAGCAGCTGGTACTTGGGCTGAAACAGCGTCTTTGAAAATATGCATAGATGCCCACAGCGGATTCCATCTGGGTGTGTTATCAGCATGACAACATTTGTCTTGCTGCAGCTGGAGGACCTACAATTATCGCCTGTAGATTGTCAGGTATGAGTATCCAATTCTTCTTCTTCTCTTCTTCTTCTTCTTCACCATCACAGGACCCATCTCTTACAACAAAGTTTTTGCACCAAGGATGCTTCACCCACCCCACCATGACACCATCTACATCAGGTTTTGGTGTGCAATGGACTTTTATAGAGTATATATGTATTTCACCAAATGAGTATACATACACACATGAAAGCCATTCAGCTTAACAATGACCAAAGATGCTGACTGTGGTTAAGATAGCTTAGTGCTGGTGTGCTTCTCCAGCGATTGCATTGAAAATACTGGTAGCAGTAGAAGTATTATGAGAGATATGAACAAATAAAACATGATTTGTTGTGATATACATACTTTTATTCAGCGGCCATACAATGATGAATTGACCTCTATATCTCATCACGAGTGCCAAGCCACCGTACAGTACTGTTACAAATACCATCACGTGTGTACAGTAAATGTCCAGAGTGAACGAGACATCATCTGTTGACTAATTTAGCGTCCTGCACAACACAGGTTATCCCATTCCAACTCTGTGAACCACATTCTAACACTTCTCTATGCATTTTCAATCGCTAACACAACACGCCAGTCACTGATGCTCCTATACCCATATTTCAGGACTTTGAGCCACTAGCTGTTAAATTATGAGTTGAAAAGCAGTAGAGTGCAGGGAGGAATTGACAGGTTTCTATTCACCACGTCAACACTTTGTCCTTGCAGTAACACCGGAATGTTCTGGAATTATGTGTGTCAGAGAGCAGTACTGGACTGCACCATGTAGCGTAGGACCCCCAGCACAATTCTTCCAAGAGTGGGGGACTGTATCATGCAAATCGATAAGTGGGACTGATAACAGCAGCTCGTTGTCCTGCTCCAACACGATGGTGGGGTGCGCCACAGGACTCCACGGTGCTGCTCCTGCAGCTGCCGGTCCCACACACCAGCAGTGGCTGCCACTGGCCTGGCTGTACCAGAGGTAGCTACAGGTCCCGACAAGCTGGACAAGCCGGAGGTTGCTGAACAATGAAGAAGAAACAATAAGCATCCACAGGCAAAGACATGGATCTAAATCACATGTATGCTGCTTCTGTGAGGTGGAGGCAGATGACAATCTCCATTGCTGTTGACACGTCAAGGTCCTTCCACTCCCTGACTGAGGGCAGTGAGCTGTTGCACTCGCCTTATATCCGTGACGTCATGATCTCGAGACTGAGTGTAGCGTTTTCATTGGTTCCTTCTACTTTTTCGCCCATTATGTCCCAATTTGAACACACTCTGGTGGCGGAATTGTCAACCAGACCAGTCAGTCTGGGGCTGTGTAAGAGACTGACCATTACAGACCCATCTGTTTGACTGCAGGGAGAACCAGTATTAGTCCAGTATATTATTATTGTTGGTTTGCTGCCCACCACGAAACGGTTCCACAAGGGGATAATATTACGTACCTGCTGGATTGGTGGCAATCACCTGTGGTGGAAAAGGCAGGTTGCCCAGCCACTTCAAAGAAGGAGGTCTGCAGTTAGAGCACCAGCAACCCCTCTACGAGTTGCAAAACTTCACCCCATCCCATTATTTGGTGAAAAGTATTTTTTTCATGCTCCTCCATTACCTCGTCTGTCCAACCATCAAGTAGGAAGCTACGCTCATAGTCCTCAACTGCATGTTTATGTTTGATACTGTTATTAATCTCCTCTCTACTAAATGTCAACATCTCATCAGTTGTACACATTGTGCACACACACACACACACACACACACATACACACACACTGCGTTTTCCTCACCAACAGGTCAGCCTGGACTGAACCAAACGGTTCAAATGGCTCTGAGCATTATGGGACTTAAAATCTGAGGTCATCAGTCCCATAGAACTTAAAACTACTTAAACCTAACTAACCTAAGAACATCACACACATCCATGCCCGAGGCAGGATCCGAACCTGCGACCGCGCAGTTCCAGACTGAAGCGCCTAGAATCACTCGGCCACAATGGCCAGCCCGGACTGAACCTTCCTCAGCAGTTCACAAGAGAGGATGACTGTACAGCCAATCCACATATAAATAAAAACAGAATCTCATGTCCTTCCTCTTCAGCAGCTCAGCACAGAGTGTCTTTTTCCCACCATTTCGCAAGAGGGGGGGGGGGAGAGGAAGGGAAGGGGGGAAGTGTGGGGGGAGGGGATGTGGGGAAGTTAGAGGGAGTGCAGATGGTGACGTCGTCTGTGCGACATTGCCACATCTACATCACATGGAGAGGAGATGGGAGGCACCCAGGAAGAGATGCCATCTTAAATAAATTTGGCAACAATGCAGACTGGCGTCACTTCAGCCTTATTCCCCTATTAGTTGGAGATTTGAAAGTGA
Organism: Schistocerca nitens; assembly: GCF_023898315.1. Lineage (NCBI taxonomy): Eukaryota > Metazoa > Arthropoda > Insecta > Orthoptera > Acrididae > Schistocerca > Schistocerca nitens. Next base: position 633,838,937 of record NC_064620.1, on the reverse strand, counting down.
TCCAATGTTTAAACTTGTTTCCTCCAAATGATACATTTCTGCACCTGAGGTCCTTATGACAACATTACTACTGAGTCCCCCTACAGCCCGAAGAAGCCTGTAGTAGCAGTTGTGGCACACCTTGTATACTACTTTCAATTAATGATAGAAATTTTTTACCTACGAAATGCTCGTTGTTAACTACCTAAGATTTACATAGTACATTGGATTTAAATTGAGGACTTATGCAAACAATATGAATAGCACGTTTAACTCATTCTTGTGAGGTGGTAGGTGTTGACAGTCGCATAGACAATGGTCATCAGATGCTGGCTGATAGCAGTTGTGACCAACAGCTTGTTCACAGTCCGTGTCATCTCCTTCGTCAGGTTTTCACCAGGTCAAAGTGTTTGGGTTTGGTTAGGTTAGAATCTATTCTGTGAATAAAGTAGGTTACATTTTAACCTCCTATGGTGGGACGAATACCGCAAAGGCTTTACGCTTGGAGACTAGTGCTGCGTCGCGGCTTTTGATATTGAAAAGACATCAAATGCATGTGAATGAGCCACACGTCTGCCGAAAAGAACGTGGCGAGTAATGTACATACTTTCCTCAGTTATTCGAATAACCAGACACGTTTTACGAGTATATGAAATGAAGAGAGCAGCTTTCAGTTATACACACGTATTTGAGATGACTCGTAGCGGCACTGAAAAGCAAGATTATAAACGCTCTGCACAACTTCAGGTAAATTCAACAGAACACACGTTAGTGACTTAACCTTCGATGACTGTCATTCTGCCAAGTTCGAAGAACAAACGTAAATTTTAGAACGAGATATTCTGGATACTTCAAACTCTGAGAAGTGGAGGAACTAGCACCACATTTGGAAACCAGCTCATATAACAGAATCACCGCACTAATGGCATAGAAACGCCATTAATTGTTACAATAACTCATAGGTAGCTAATGTCACCTACTAGAATCCAAAAAAGATCCAGTACAGCAGCATTTAGTTCAAAATACGTCAAACTTCTCACTTGAACAAATGATTTTTTGAGGTTACAATTTACACAAGAAAATTGTAAAAAGCCGTCAAAGTTTCCCAGAAGTTAGTCTTTAATGAGTGACTAATAGTTTCGGACCTTTGCAGTCCATTTTCAAATCATTCCCGTAACTCGTACAAGTACTTGCAGTACGCGTGAACGCTGGACTGAAAATGTCCGAAACTAGTCACCAGTTAATAAATACTTCTCTGCAGCTTTGGCGGTTTTTACAATTCTCTTGAATCGTTTCAAGTTGCTGCCCTGTTGCGATCCAGAAGACGGAAGTAAATGCACGTAGTTACAATTCAAGCTTAAAATTTCCGATAAAGATTTCACATGCTTATGTTTTCCAATAGAGCAGCGAATTCAACCCGTAGATTCCGAGGCACGTCACGTTTATGATGTTTCCCATCCTCAGAATTTCACAGACTCCTTGTTTCTTGAACTTACTCGTTTCCCACAGTCCGTATTTAGTGTGTGAGAACGTCGGCCGTTTCTCCCGAAGAAAACAAACTACAAGGGTTGCCCAGAAGGTAATGCACAGCATTTTTTTTCTCAGCCGAAAACAATGCTACGAAAGCGAAACGTTGCGTATGTATTATTTTAAGTTTCCCGAATGAGTGCGCCAAGTTTCCATCACCTCTGACAGACAGCGTAGCTGCAGGGCAGTTTCACAGTGGCGTCTGTAGGTGGTGTACGTTACAAGCAGTGTGTGTCATTGAACTTTTCACTGCAAAGAAAGAAACTGTGGGGAATATTCACAAACGCTTGTGGAAAGCATCTGCTGTCGACAGAAGTGCAGTTAGCCCCTGGGCAAGCAGGGTGAAGTAAGCAGAAGGCGGTTCGGCGGAGCTCCACGATTTGCAGCGGTCGAGGAGACCATACACGGCTGTCACACCTGACATGCTGCAGCGAGCCGATGTTGTGATTCGCGAGGACAGGCGCGTTACGACTCGGCAGTTGGCGCTGCATCTGTCAATAACCAAAGGAAGTTCACACAGTGAAGCATCGGCTCTGCCGCAAGGGCAGGCATTGGTACCGACAAGGCATACACGCTCGCGCTGGAGATTACGTGGAAAAAACGACATTCTTTTCTGTATGTAATTCTCATTATGTTCAATAAAGAGTTGTTGAAGAAAAAAATTCAGTGCATTACTTTGTGGGCAACCCTCGTAATTTGGCTGCACTGCTTGTCGTGCCAAGTCTGTACGTTCGGCTGCGTTGTGACCGCACTTACTTCAAACGCTTGGCCGTCTTCGGCCGATGTCGGTGCACTGTGACCGCACTCTTATTAAATCTGTTTCTCTTGCCACGAAGTGTAACTCACAAGTATCGCCTGAGATATTAGGTATTTCATTCTTGCTGCTCGTCTCAAGTCCCACAGATGCTCTTCTTCCTGCTTTGTCTCGATGCCGGCTCACTGTGCTGGATGTGGTGCCTGGTAGCTTCCTGTGGCTGAATCTTGTCTTGCTAAACACAGTTCCATTTCCATTGCGGCACAGTTTCAGATAGTCTATTCAGTGCCATATGTAATCCATTGTCCTTAACTGTATTATAAGCACCATTACTATACAACTGCTCTCTCTCTCTCTCTCTCTCTCTCTCTCTCTCTCTCTCTCTCTCTCTCTCTCTCCACCTGTGATGTTCCTAAGTACTGCGGATAGGTAAAATAATGTGAACAGTGGTAGTAATGGGATGGTTGTGTTTGACGGTCAACAACGCAGGTAAGGCGGGTGTCGCACTGGATCGCACGTGTTCAGTACGGACTAGACACCAGTGCCGGTGGTTTACAAGTAATGCTCCTCTTCGCATTTGCATTCATAGGCCGAGGTCGATGTGCAATGAAAGACCTAACAGAGTTCCAAAGAGGGCAGATTGTGGGGGCCCGATTAGCTGGAGCATCAGTAACCAAGACAGGCAACTGATTCAATGGAGCAACTGTTTCAACAGTCATGACAGCCTACACAAAACACGAAAAGACATCACCGTGTAAACGTAATAATGGGCGCAAATCGTACGCTATCACGAATTGGGTCAAAACGACACAAAACTGTGGCGGGTAAAGTAACTGCAGAGTTCAGTAACCATCTTCGAGACCCCGTATCTATCGACACTGTCCGCGGAGAACTCCATAAAGCAAATATTCGTGGACAGGCTGCTATACCGAAACCGTTAGTGACGACAACCGACGCAAAGGAGCGCAAAACATGGTGTCAGGAGGCTAAATGCTGGACGTCTGATCACTGGAAACAAGTTACGTGGTGTAACAAGTCACCGCTTTCGTTATTTCCAACGTCGGGCCGGGTTTACTTCTGGAGAACACTAAAAGAAGCCTACAATCCTGATTGCTTGATTCCAACGGTTAAGCGTGGAGGTGCAGGTGTGATTGTGTGGGCAGCCGTATCGTGGTATTCTGCTGGTCCCATCAGTACTCTCCGAGGCCGTATTAAAGGATCATGTGAACATTCTAGGAGACCAGGTGCACCCCAAGATTCAAGTGTTGTTCCCGAACGATGCTGTCATATTTCAGAACGATAGAGCAACCATTCACACAGCCAGGACAGTACAATCGTGGCACTAGGAGCGTGCAACCGAACTGCAAGTCTTCGGACTTGAACATTATTTAACCCTTGTGGCGGTATCGGAGCGCAGACTCCGGAGCAGATATCCACCTCTCTCGCGTCACTACAGAAATTAGGAAAAGTTCTGATCAAAGAGTGGAATAACCTTCCACTGGAGACTATACATCACTATATGCTAGTATCATGAAGAATCGCAGCTATATTACGGACAAATGGTGCTGCGACCCCTTATTAATAAACCATTCCCAAGTAAGTACAGGTTTTCACATTATTTTGCCTATCCCTTGTAATTCACACTGGATGACGACGTCTCTGTGAGATCACGACATTTTCCCTGTTTATCCTTTTCACGTAGGTGGAATGTGGACCGTGGCCCACTTACAAGGTGAACCAAACGCAATAATGGGTAAATATCACCTGTTAACGACCTCTCCCCGACATTAGGAAATATTCCACTCGTCTTCCAGTAGCACAGCTGTCCAAGGCTCCTCGCAACACAGTCTTTATTTGCGACTTGCCTCGTGCGTGTTCCCCTGGGCAGGACTGTCAACAGCACAGGCGGGCGTGGAAGGTATGTGCGGGGTCCGTTACGTAAGCCTACTGTTCTACTGTAGCAGTGGCCGAGCGCCCTATGAGCAGTGGGGGGAGGCGAAGCATCGGCAGCTGGCGTCGGATGCTGCCGCCGTAATACCGCCGGACCGTACAAGAAATCAAATTTTCCCCCACCCCTACCTGATTAAATATTTATAAGGTTCTGTATGAGCCCGTGCGCGTTTAACATACCTCTCCCGTAAATATATACAGAATATCTCATTTCTTCGATCTGCTTGTTATTTATACATTCGTTCCAAAAACATTAACTCGCTACATAAATTTAAAGTCGCTATTCTCGTTTTTCCACCAATTACCTGCCCCGCTAGTGGCGGAGGGGACGAGAAAAAACGTATAATGTAACATTGACTTTAAAATTAATCCGCGCAGTATAAAAATGAGCGAGTAACGCGACAGGTAGTGCATAGGCGTCCGGTGCTGCCGTGCCTTTAAGGCAAGATGGGCCGCTCAGACACTGAGGTGTGTGGCGGAGGGTGCGCCGTCCATCCCTTCAAATTCTGTGACTTTGGCCGCCGTATCATTTGGCGCCGTCAGGTGGATGGGGGGGGGGGGGGGAGGGAAGGAGTCGCCTTGTCGCCTTGGGACTCATTGACTCTCTCTCTCTCTCTCTCTCTCTCTCTCTCTCTCTCTGTCTCGAGTCACCACAACGCCTTTGCGCCACTGCACCGGGAAGCTCCAGGAATGTATTGCGCGTCTTTATAACTCGACTCCTGTATCAGGCATCCTACACTGGCTATAACAAGTTAACATTGGTCTAACAGGACTACTGTGAGCTACCTGCTGTGCCGGTAGTTAGTCAATAACTGGCACGATTGCAATCTAAATCATGTAGAGTGAGCCGACGCGTACATAGTTCGCCTGTGTTATCGCGTCCCAAACGTGATTACTGCTTGCGATTGGACGACGGGCTTAGGAAGAAAGAGATATAATCGGTTAGCCTAAGTGAGAAGCAGTCTTGACCTGACTACGTTGTCAAAATTTCTTATTACAAAAGGTAAGTCTCGACATTATTCGGAAAACAGTATCAACTCCGCATATACTTGTTCTGAAGCAATTGTACCCACGAAAAGACCGAGTCTTTACAAAGACGGTGACTACCTAGCACCGCTCTGTCTACTTAAAATGAAACTGACACTGCTAACTGAGACCGGACACGCAGAAGTCGCTAGGTAAACGACCGGGCTTCTATCGGCTGCGCTGCGACTGCTGACGATCACTCTGCCTGGCTGGCTGCTCTCTTCGGCTGCCTTTGCTGACACAGCTACCGACTTCATATTCTGCCTGCAGTAGGTCGCCCGGAGCGTCTTACTTCCTAGTTCTATTCGCTTTTCCCCTTCGACCCTGCCAGTCCCTGACACGGCGTGTCACCGCCGCACTGTTGTTGGGAGGCCGGATGGGGAGGCGCCTGTCCTGGCGTCGTGCCTCGGGCCCGCTAAAGGCTCTTCGTGACGCACGGGCGCACCTTCCACGGACTCGCTCCCTCTGTCCCTCTCTCACCTTCGCTCCTTGTCCCCGTAGCTTACAGCCTTACCTCTGTATGCCACTGTCGCTGCCTTGGCGCCTCTGCTCAGTATTTTTCCACGGTGCGTTAGGACCTTCTCCGAGGGTATGTAACCTCTCTGCGAGGTCTGGCTGCTGTCACGCACAGACGACAAGTACCTCTTGTCTCGTAACTCTGCCTTTGTTTTGTTTAGAACCAATAAAACTTGCCCATTTCCCGTGGGAGCTACTACAGCGTGTATGCCGATACCTACAGATTTCTAAATAGCGTAGTGGCGTGAGTGTAACTTCGAAACGACTGGTTTTGCTAGCGAAACACACTTAGGTCTATAAACCACACTAAATGTCTATGACATTCATATCAAACATGCTACTACTTGAAACTTGCTCCCAGATTAAAACTGTTTTTCGGACCGAGATTCGACCTCGGGAGCTTCGCCTTTCGCAGGCAAGTGCTCTACCATCTGAGCTACGCAAGCACGACCCACGCCCCCTCGTCCCAGCCTTAATTCCGCCAGTAGCTCGTCTCCTACCTTCCAGACTTCACAGAAGCTCTCCTCCGAACCATCCAGAACTAGCACTCCTGGAGGAAAGGACATTGCGGAGAGACAGCTTAGCCACAGCCTGGGGGATGTTTCCAGAACGAGATTTTCACTCTGCAGCGGACTGTGCGCTGATATCAAACTTCCTGGCAGATTAGAGCACTTGCCGCCGGCCGGGGTGGCCGAGCGGTTCTAGGCGCTACAGTCTGGAACCGCGCGACCGCTAAGATCGCAGGTTCGAATCCTGCCTCGGGCATGGATGTGTGTGATGTCCTTAGGTTAGTTAGGTTTAACTAGTTCTAAGTTCTACGAGACTGATGACCTTAGAAGTTAAGTCCCATAGTGCTCAGAGCCATTTGAACCATTTTTGAGAGCACTTGCCCGCGAAAGGCGAAGCTCCCGAGTTCGAGTCTCGGTCCGACAAACAGTTTTAATCTGCCAGAAAGTTTCATATCAGCTCACACTCCGCTGCAGAGTGAAAATTTCACTATGGATGCTAATACTTTTTTATTAAAAATGTTCTACAGAATCGAAGGAGTTTCCCAGAAGTGAAGGCATTCAGATTAATTTTTTATTTTTATTACTTATTTTCATGGAGCCCGCCACGAGTTTCTCTGTTGCGCCAACGTCTCCACCTTAAAGCAACACGGCCGACACGCTCAGTTATGTGCTGGATCTGTTGCGATCTCCGTCTTCCCATTCAGTTTTCACCCTCAAGTACTACGGAAGCTACCCCCAGATGACTGAAAACATGTTCTATCCCGTACCTTCTTTTTGTCAATGTTTACAACACATTTCTTTATTTACCAGTTCAGCTGAGAACTTTCTCGTTTCGTACCTTAATTTTCAACATTATTCTATCTCCGTCTTGATTCATTCCCTTAAGGCTGCGCTACAAAATTATATTCTCTCAGATTTCCACCTTAGTTATATTTAATGCTAATAGACCTACGTTGCCATCTTCGCCTGTTGTAGTCTGTTTGTCAAGACCTCCTCTGTTCTTCAGTCATGCGCTATTTTGCGTTGACTCAGTTTTGATTTTAAGTATATGGACAATCTAATTTCTGGTGCTTTTCTATACCATCGCGTTTCTTTCTTTTACTCTGCGCGTATTGGACTGCCCATTCCATTCAAAATGTCTTGTAATTGTCCCTCACTTTCACTGATGATAGAAATACTAAAGAATTTATCATTGATATCCCATCATTGGGAACTATTTTCCGACTCTTGAACCTATCTCCTAATTTCGTCACTGCCTCTTCCATGTACAGGTTCAACACTAGCGAAGAGAGTCTATCTTGCCATTCGCCCTTTTTAATTCTAGCACTGTTCTATTGCTCTTCCATTTTTATTGTTCCCTGCGGTTGCAGTACATAGTCACTGTCTTACCTGTCTTGCCCTATAGCTTACACCTACTTGTCAGAGATTTAGAGATTTTGAAACTTCTTTTACCATCTTACATTTTCGAGCGTATTTTCCACGGTGACAAATCCTGTGAGAGAGTCTCGATTTTTCAAAAGTGCTGTCTCCATTATCAGCGCAACATCAGAACAGCCTCTCGGCACCTTTAGTTTTCCTAAAGCCAAACTGATCGTCATTTAACAGATCCTAAATTTACTCTTCTACCGTTTGTGTATTATTTTCATTAACAACTTGTACGTATGAGCTCTTAAGCTGATCTTGCATTGCTTCTTGCATTTGTTTGCCTTCCTTTCTTGAGGACTGTGTTCACGATATTCTCTCAAAAGTCCGTTGGTGTGTCTACAGTCTCACAAATCCTACTCACTAACTGGAATAGCCGGTTGACTTCCACTTCCCCGAATCATTTTAGAAATTCCAAAGGAATCTTATTTGTGCCTTCTACATTGTTCGACAACATGTCTTCAGTACCTCTGTGACACTGTGGCTGTGATAATGGAGCCGGCCGCGGTGGCCGTGCGGTTCTGGCGCTGCAGTCCGGAACCGTGGGACTGCTACGGTCGCAGGTTCGAATCCTGCCTCGGGCTTGGGTGTGTGTGATGTCCTTAGGTTAGTTAGGTTTAAGTAGTTCTAAGTTCTAGGGGACTTATGACCTAACATGTTAGTCCCATAGTGCTCAGAGCCATTTGACCCATTTTTTTGTGATAATGGATCCCCCCACGTCTTCCAAAGGGACACACATTTCTTCTACTTGGTGTAGCATCGTAGAGGCCGACAACATGCTCTTCCTATCTGTACGCTCATCCCTATGGGTTTATCTGTGGAATCCGTTTTGCCGTGATAATTCCGCCAAAGTGGATTAGAAATTCGTAAAATTAGAAACTGTCGTTGCTCGAAAACTTTTTCTTCTTTTCTGATCGGTTTTGATATATTTAGTCGTCGTGAGATACACCTGTCTCCCTATACTAGTGAACGAAACATGAAAAACTTGTAGTCAAGATAGTGGGCAAGGTCAAAAGATGTGAACACACAATAAATCTGTGTGACAAACATACACGAATGACCCTCAGCATGCGGTTACCGTGCGAGCACAGAGAGCTGCAAATTGCCGTCTCACCCGCGAAACCTCGCAGACCGCCAAAGTCCGTGAAATGTGCGGCGCTTGCACCTAGGATTCTGTGTAAGGTACAAGTATAAAGAGACTGCGGTACACACCTCTCGACGCAGTTAAATGAATTGGAGGGCCTGTTGCCGTAGGTTTATGCGTAGAAGTGACCCGTCTATCCCAGCACAGAGAGTGTCAGCAGATTTTACCGAGGAACTCGTCAGCTTGCAGAGGCGCGTAATCCGAAGGGGCGCCCGTCCTTCGTGAACTGCCAGTAGAGTATAAAGGGGCGAAAAGAATCTCATTAAGAACAGCCTGAAACGAAGCACAAGGACTGGCTGCGATATTAACAATTGCTCCAAAGGGAGGAAAGGCGCCGTCCTGCGTTGTTACGAAGCTTAAAATTTCGCGGAAGAATAACTTCGCTTGGAGTTTGTTGTTCGACGCCAAGAAAAAAAGAAAAAACTGAGATGAGAAAAGAATTAACGGTGGACCGGCTAGCTGCTGTTTGGAATCGGAGACTCGGCTGGTCGTTCAGCAAGAGGCGCCTCACACCTCGAATTTGCTGCATCGAAGACAGACTGTTCGGCACGCTTCGGGCTATGGCCTCGAAACTGCAATAGCTCGCTGTCGTAAAAAAAAAAAAAAAAGACCGTCTATGAAAACACTAGTGTTTTCATTGGATCCTGCAGTCACACCATCTGGCAACGCTACAGAGCCACCAGTCTGCCTCTCGCGTGGGTGGATTCTCTCTTCGTGGCGCGCAGTATCGTCAGACTCTGTGGCGGCGGCTCCTTTATTACTACGATTGAACGAGTTTATTAGAAATACTTCGAACTTCAGATCTCAAGCGTTCGCTTCGTTGAACCACCCCTGTAAGGAGCCTAGAATAGGAAAACAAGGAAACAAACGTCAGCAGCGGCCATGTTGTCCCGCATTTCAGCCTCTCTAATAAACTGGTCAAGTTTCTGTTTTCATACTCTTTTCTATACTCAAGGCTTCTATACTCAAGGCACGGTCTCCCTGTGCGCCTTCTCTTTGTCTGTCTGTACACTCTCTCTCTCTCTCTCTCTCTTTTTTTTTTTTTTTTTTTTTTTTTTTTTTTTTTTTTTTTTTTTTTTTTTTTGGCGGTGTTCTTTCTTGTCGCATTCTTGTTAAGTGTCCAGACCACCAAAGTTTTCTGCTTTCTATTTCCCATTATGGCACCTTCCTTGTGCGTTATTTGCCGTACATCCTCATTTGCTTCATGTTCCAAGCGTGAGATTCTTGATAGTCGTATAGGAAGCTTCGATCTTCTTACGGTCCTACTCCGCAATCGTCCAACACTCTGGACTATAGGCTGTCATTGGTTTAATAATGGCTTATACATATTAATTTGTTTTCTTCCGATTTTTATGGACCATAAAAGACAGCTCAGTTTTGCTATTTCTCCTCTTCCTGATCTTACTCTGTTTCTCAAGTGATCATCACATGTTCCATCTTTATTATTTGTACTTCTACGTCTTTCTAGGGTCTTTCATATATTACGCAATTTGTAAAAATGCATCGATTACGTAAAAAATGCATGGAAATAATTTTTTTTTCATTTACATACACTCCCATTTACGGGCGGAAAATTACATCAGCCATATGTGCGCCTCCACCGTCTCCTTAGGCAGTTACTCGGTTTATGTGAAGTTCGTGATGACCCTTTCACAGACATTGCTGTTGATGTCTTTCTTAAGTTGGAGAACTGTTTGTGGTTTGTTCTCGTAAAAAGAAACCACATGGAATGAGGTCATAAGATCTGGGAGGACATTCCATGTCACCAAGAAGTGGCGTAGGGTTACTGCCTCGTGAGATGTGTGACACCAAGTCTCGTCCCGCTGAAACCGCTGCATCCACTTCGCCCACAGCAGGCCAGGAGTTTGAAACGTCCCCTTTGAACAATTATACATGACTGTGCTTAAACTGACACACAATATTTTTTAGCGAAACGCAATCTGACTTTCAATAATCCCTACAAAAGAATGGCCCTGACTAACATTAACCTATACCTTTCACAAATCACTTACCTCACAAAAATCTTCGTTACTCGAACTACTGCAATACAGCGAGCGCCACTACTGCCAGCTAAATAAAAGATTCAAACTACGGAAGGCACTAACTACTGATAGGCATAGTTAGCAAATGAAAGATTTTAATAGAGAACAAACAATGTATTTACCTTAATAGTGTTGAAAAATCATAATATACATAGCAGTTCATGACATCCAGTCTTACAAATTTCAAAACTCCGCCATTTCTCTCCCCACATCCACCACTGCTGGCGGCTCACCTCCAACTGCGCAACGCTATGCGCTGTTAACAGCCAACAGCCCAACACTACAATGGCGAATATTACAACAATGCGACCCAGCCACAGACTGCACACAGCACAGCCAGTGATTTTCATATAGAGCACTACGTGGCGTTACCAAATAAAAACCTAAACAGCCTACTTACAAGTTGTTTCTATTTCACGATAACGCTCACCTTCAACTGTTGCTGCATTACCGTCGGAACCCTTAAGAAAAGAAAGGATCGTTCTACCACCTGCCCATAAGCCACACCAAACAGTAGATCCGTGTGGCTCTCTTGGATCACCCTAGGGTTCTCTTGACCCCAAATACGGCAATTTTGACGGTTAAGGAACCCACACAGATGAAAATGTACCTCGTCACTGAAGATTATTCTTTTTCCAAAATCTTTGTCCTCTTCTTCTTTTCTGAGAAGACACTCGACGAAATTTCTGTTTCAAATGAGCTGTGGGTTTAAGATATTTCGTCAACTGAATCTTATATGGGCGCAAATGAGGATTCTTTTTCAAAATTCCTCGCTAAGAGGCTGTCGAAATTAACTGTTGTTGAGAACCACGTTGAAGCGGCTCGGCCCTTAGCCTTACTATACTGCACCAATGCTATGTTTTGTTCCGTGCCCGCGGCTAGAGGCGCCTTTGCCACGATTCGCGCGCCTCCCCCTGTTGGAGGTTCGAGTCCTCCCTCGGGCATGGGTGTGTGTGTGTGTGTGTGTGTGTGTGTGTTTTGTCCTTAGCGTAAGTTAGTTTAAGTTAGACTAATTAGTGTGTAAGTCTAGCGACCGATGACCTTTGCAGTTTGATCCCATAGGAACTTACCACAAATTTCCAAAAAAAAAAATTTGTTCCGTACGCTATTTTATGGTTGCTACGGACTATGTTTCGTCGAATTTCTTTATCAGCCGCGGAGCTGTTGATGCTGCAAGAGCATTATTATCCGAAGATCCCGCCAAGTCTACGAACAGCCTCTGCATAGCATTCGCCGGTCCTGCAATTGGTTTTCACAATGATTACGTGTTCCTCCTTTGTGAGTCCCTCCAGACAATGACTGATGAAGTAATCGGAACGACAATTGATATTAAAAATAATAAAAGCAGTGCTGTAAAGTTGAAAACAAAATTTTACCACGTAATTTAAAAACTGTGTAATATATGGAAGATCCTCTACAGCACATCTTTCACAGTTACAGATGGTTGCATTTTGTTTTGTTCTATTTCAATATCTACCGTGATTTCGATCTTCTTGACGTTCAGCTTCATTCCCCATTTTCTATATTCTTCTATTAATTTTGTCGGCGTATAGGAGATATCTTCTTCGTAGGTAGCAAGATATCATCTGCGAATGCCTGTGTGTACACAGTGCAGTGAAGTCGAATGCGACGTTACTGGGCACTGTAGTTGCAAGCCGTGCATTTCTCTGTAGTTTATGTACGTTACAACATTTAAAAAAAATGTGATCAAGTGAAATAGTACTGGGAACACGTTTTATAAACGGACTCGTGGGAAGATAGAAAACGACGGCCATAGAAATGTCGGATTCGGCGACAGCTGTAGAAACCCTATAGGCAAGAACGATCTTTGAGACAAGTTTTCTCTGCATTGATGTTCTCACTCAGTGAAAGTAATAGTGTGACTTATACAGCGTTCTCGCAAATTCCCGTTACAAACTTCTAGGACTGAGTGCATACTATTTTGAATAGGAACCCACGTTTGGAAAAGCACCGTTCCATTTTACGACAGGTTCAGTTCAGACTTTCCAGTTCTGCGTGACAAATTGAATTAGACACGACGCAGTGCAATTACTGGATACCAGTACGAAAGGAGACATAAAGGATCATCCATTTATCAGTTAACAATTTGTTTGTATTGACATTAAAACATTGTTTACATTATTCCTAGCCGGCCGAAGTGGCCGTGCGGTTAAAGGCGCTGCAGTCTGGAACCGCAGGGCCGCTACGGTCGCAGGTTCGAATCCTGCCTCGGGCATGGATGTTTGTGATGTCCTTAGGTTAGTTAGGTTTAACTAGTTCTAAGTTCTAGGGGACTAATGACCTCAGCAGTTGAGTCCCATAGTGCTCAGAGCCATTTGAACCATTTGAACATTATTCCAAAACAAAAAAGAACCCAACATACCGCACACACAGAAGAGTATGGAGATGCATTAGAAAACCGGGTTGATGTGGCGACCGCCAATGTTGTTACAGACATTGTTTTGGTAGCCTACACACTCTCTCCATCACACATATAGGCTGACGTTTGTGTTCGCATTCCGCGAGGAGTTGGTGAGGCGGATGACAAGGTGTCTCTTCAGTTTCTAGTGCAACGGCCAGAACACGTGTCAGCAAATCTTTCTGTCTCTCTATAGAAATCTCGTAAATGAAACTTTGTGTACGACAGGAAGTAGTCCACGCGGTTGGACCACCTCGGTCTACTCATTTTGCACCATATCATCTGTTGAGATGTGTTCGAACCTCACGTGAAAAGTGAGGCAATGCACCATCGTATTGAAACCACATTTTCTGAGGGACATTTGGGATCACATCTTCCAAGAAGAGGTTCAGTAAATTTTGTAGGTAGATCAAGTACGCAGGAGCGTTCAGTTCGAGTGGAAAGAGGTATGGCCGAATCACGTGACCCTCCAGAATACCTGTCCACACGTTAAGACCAAATCGGTGCTGAAATCCATGAAGATGCGTAGCACGAGTGCTTTCCTCTGCCCAAACACGGCTGTTTCTCGAATTCAGAACACAGTCCCCAGTGAGCGTACATTCGTCTGTGAACAGAATTCGACGTGGAAAAAGGGCTCCGTGGATGCAGCGCTGCAGGAACCACGTGGGGTAGGCAACGCGTCGTGAAAAACGGCTTGACCGAAAACGTGTCGCCTTTGTAAGTGGTACTCATGTAAATGCTGCTGACGCAGCATGTCCAGACGCGGAATTGTTCGAGTTCTCGTTGACGTGTCTCTTCAACGCGGTGCACAACATCTTGTTCAAATTCGGGCGTGCAGCCTTGCCGTGGAGCAAAACAGTGCTGCCTCTTCACGGTGGAAGTTCCTCGGCGCCGCTGCGTAACTTTGGTAAAACGTTGTTGCGCTGGCGTGCTACGTTGCGAAAAACGTCCTCGGTACGGCCGACTTGCATCTCTTCCGTCACCTCGAACTTCGATATAAGCAAGGCGAACATGTGTGTGCATTCCAAACCGCATTTACTGTATTGGAGACGCACGGGAATCGAATAGGTCTGGTAGCAAGGCAGGCGTTAAGTGACATCAGGTGACCATCTGACGAATTAGACGTGATCCTAACTAAGCAATGCATACCAGGACACGCAACTCAGATTTTTCCTTCAGCAGACGTGGACGCGTTATAGATGTTAATTGAAACCGTCCGGGCAAGGGTTCATATTCAAAATATTATGTACTCTACAAGTGCTAGAAATTCGTAACGGGAATGTCCGAACACCGTGTATTCAGCCCAGTACGCAGTAAGTTGAGGAGGCCCAGCACTGGTGTTACAGGTGGGCCTAAAAGACCCCTCTGCACGTGTGAGTGCCACACCCGCCCCGGGTGACGTCCGCGTCGCGACGCCGTTGCGTAACGCGATATGTGCGGGGAGGGGGTGGGAGAGAAGGGCGGCGCCTGGTGGCGGCCCGCCCCCTCGCCTCGCGTGTAATTACAGACGCGGGGCGGCCGAAGGCGGACGGCGCGACCGCTAATGAGCGGGGCGCGGCCAACCGGCGCGCGCCGCCAGCCCGGGGGCGTGGCCTGCGAGAACCCTGGCCTGCGGCAGGGTGCGGGGTGGGGGCTGGGGGGACCGCCTCCATCTTGGCCGTTTACGACCGACCGACAGCGGCGAGCCCAGGCGACTGCGGCCTGGGCTCCGCAGCGTTCGGCAGGCGCAGCACGGCCCCCCGTCAGCGTTCCTCCCTGGTCCTTAACTTCCTAGAGGCGCTCTGCACAGCTGTGCACTGTCGTTCAGTCAACAAACTACCAGCTTCCGGAGTATCTCGCTCGATATGTTACTACGTTCACAACTTTGTTGCGAAAATTAAATGAAGATCTATATCGACATAATACTACGCAAGCCACCTAATGGTCTGTGGCGGAGCCACTGTCTGATCCCTCCAACCCTGTTCCACTCGCGAATAGTGAGTGGGAAGAATGATTGTCGGTAAGCCCTTGTATTGACATTAATTTCTCGAATTTGCTCCTCGTGGTCAATACCCGAGATGTATGTGGGTGGAATCTCTATGCTGTCTGACTCCCCCTGAAAAGCGCTGTCCCGATATTTCAACAGTAACTCTCTCCGTGATGCACAACGCGTATCTCGTAACGTCTGCCAGTGGAGTTTGTTTGGCATCTCCGTAACGCTCTCTCACCAGCTAAAAGATCCTGTGACGAAACGCGGCGCTCTTCATTGGATCTTCTCCATCTCCACTATCAGTCCTTCCTGATAGGGATTCCAGATACATGAAAAATACTCAAGAATCGGGCGAACTTGCCCCTTATAAGTCACATCTTTCGTGGATGAGTTACATTTCCTTAAGATTCTTCCGATGAATCTGAGTCTGGTATCTACTATTCCCACTATCTGTTTTATGTGGTCTTCCACTTAAGATCGCTCTAGATAGTTACGCCTAGATATTTTACGGGAGACGCTACTTCCAGCTGTTTGTCATCAATAGTGTAGCTGTACAGTAGTGGATTCCTTTTCCTACGTATGCGCAATATGTTACATTTATTTACGTTCAGGGTCAAGTGCCAGAGCCTGCACCATTCTCTACCGGGCGTTCTGTAAATTCTTACTATCTTCTGGAGTTAGTACTTTGGTATAGACCATTGCATCGTCTACGAAGAGCCTTAAAGAGCATCCGACGCTTTCTACTAGATTATATATATATATATATATATATATATATATATATATATATATATATATACTGTAAACAGCAACAGTACTATCACACTTCCCTGCTGTAATCCCGATATTACGTTTACATCTGTTGATTTTGTCCCGTTAAGAGGGACGTGCTGAATTCTATCTGCAAGAAAGTCCTGAATCCGATCCCAAGTCTGCTCCGATACTCCGTAAGCTCGTATTTTTTTCATTAAACAGCAGACCGGGGCGGTGTCAAATGCCTCACTGAAACCAAACAACACGGCATCAACCTGAGCGCCGTGGATCTCATGGGGGAACAGAGCGAGAGGGAGCTGAGTTTTGCAGCATCTCTGTTTGCGGAATTCGTGTTGATTTTTGCAGAGGAGATGGTCATTTTCCAAAAACGTCATAATGCTTATGCATAAAATGGGTACCATAATTCTGCAACACATTGTCGTCAAAAAAGATATACACTATGTAATCAGAAGCATCCGGACACCTGGCTGAAAATGACTTGCAAGTTCGTGGCGCCCGCCATCCGTAATGCTGGAATTCAGTGTGGTGTCGGCCCACCCTTAGCCTTGATGACAGCTTCCACTCTCGCAGGCATACATTCAATCAGGTGCTGGAAGGTTTCTTGCGGAATGCCAGCCTACTCTTCACGGAGTGATGCACTGAGGAGACGTATCGATGTCGGTCGGTGAGGTCTGGCACGAAGTCAGCGTTCCAAAACATCCCAAAGGTGTTCTGTAGAATTCAAGTCAGGACTCTGTGCAGGCCAGTCCATTACAGGGATGTTGTTGTCGTGGAATCACTCCGCCACAAGTCGTGCGTTATGAACAGGTGCTCGATCATGCTGCATGATGCAATCGCCGTCCCCGAATTGTTCTTCAAAAGTGTGAAGCAAGAAGGTGCTTACAACATCAATGTAGGACTGTGCTCTGATAGTGCTACGCAAAACAACAAAGGGTGTAAGCCCCCTCCATGAAAAACACGACCACACCATAACACCACCGCCTCCAAAAATTACTGTTGGCACTACACACGCTGGAAGACGACGTTCACCGGGCATTCGCCATACCCACACCCCGCCATCGGATCGCCACATTGTGCACCGTGATTCGTCACTCCACACGACGTTTTCCCACTGTTCAATCGTCCAATGTTTACCCTCCTTACACCAAGCGAGCCGTCGTTTTGCATTTACCGGCACGATATGTGGCTTATGAGCAGCCGCTCGACCATGAAATCCAAGTTTTCTCACCTCCCGCCTAACTTCATAGTACTTGCAATGGATTCTGATGCAGTTTGGAATTCCTGTGTGATCGTCTGGATAGATGTCTGCCTATTACACATTACGACCCTCTTCAACTATCGGCGGTCTCTGTCAGCGAACAGACGGGGTCGGCCTGTACGCTTTTGTGCTGTACGTGTCCCTTCACGTTTCCACTTCGCTATCACATCGGAAACAGTAGACCTAGGGATGTTTAGGCGTGTGGAAATATCGCGTACAGACGTATGACACAAGTGACACCCATTCACCTGACCACGTTCGAAGTCCGTGAGTTCCGCGGAGCGCCCCATTCTACTCTTTTACGGTGTCTAATGACTACTGAGATCGCTGATAGGCAGAACCTGGCAGTAGGTGGCAGCACAATGCACCTGATATGAAAAACGTATGTTTTTTGGGGTGTCCGGATACGTTTGATCACGTAGTGTAGGTGTATAATTGTGTGGATCTGTCTTACGGCCTTCCTTAGAAACGGGATTGGCCTACGCCTTTTTCCACTCGTTAGGTACCTTTAATTGCTCAAGCGACCTACGATAAATTACTGCTAGAAGGGGAGCAAGTTCTTTCACATAATCTTTATACAATCTTATGGGTATCTCATCTGGTCCTGAAGCCTTTCCACTACTAAGCGATGGTAGCTGCTTTTCAGTTCGTCGATCGGTTAACTCAGTATCTGCCATTTCGACGTTCGCATGACGATTGAGAGGAGGGCCAGTGTTACCACCTCCCGCTGTGAAACAACTTCGGAAGACCGAATTCATTATTTCGGCCGACTGTCTGTTATCTTCGGTTTCGCTGCCGGTGTGGTCGCTGCGAGAGTGAAAAAATTATTTTGACCCACTTACTGATTTTACATACGACCAAAATCTCTTTGGGTTTTGACTCAGGTCGGTGACAACGTCTTACTTTCAAAATCATTGAACGCTTCGCTCATTGCTCTCCTTACGTTCATTTTCCCTACGTTCAGCTTTTGTTTGCCAGCTAGGTTTTTACTTCTCTTGAATCTGAGATGAAGTGCTCTTTGTTTACGTAGTTTCTAACATGGCTATGAAACCATTGTGGATCTTTCCCATCCCGTAAAACCTTACTGGGAACATGGTTATCTAGGGGATATTGAGCGATGCCTTTGAATTTTTTCTGTTTGTTGTCCACATCTTCGTCCTCATCGCCGAATATTTGATGCTGACTGCTGAGATATTCTAAAATGTGTATCCTGTCACCCTTGCTGAGCAAATATATATTGCTACGATTCTTAATATTCTTTGCAGAACGGCTGGCCGGTATTACCGAGCGGTTCTAGGCGCTGCAGTCTGGAACCGCGAGACGGCTACGGTCGCAGCTTCGAATCCTGCCTCGGGCATGGGTGTGTACGACGTCCTTAGCTTAGTTAGGTTTAGGTAGTTCTAAGTCTAGGGGACTGATGACCTCAGATGTTAAGTCCCATGGTTCTCAGAGCCATTTGAACCATATTGAAGCTTGCAGGCCCCGTCGTCATAGATGCTGATCACTGATACCTTCCTCTACGTTATCTGACTCGGTAAGTTCAGGCCTGTTTTTGCCAGGAGGTCTAGGCCGTTACCGTCACGAGTTGGTTCTCTATCTGCTCAAGGCAATTTTCAGACAAGACATCCAGAACAATCCCTGTCTCTGGCACCAGTTATGATGGTATAACACTCCGAATCTATACTTAGCAAGATGAAGTGACATCCAATTACAACGGCATGATCAAAAAAACTGACGTTCTTAACGGGACGAAATCGACCTGTGTAAAGTAATTTCGGAAGCACCCCAAAGTAGTGTTACTGTCACTGTTAACAATACTGTGTATCAGTTATCTAGCGGACAACCTCGGAAACCTAGAGAAGCTATTCGAAAACGACGGTGTTGCCCGTAGGAAGGAATCAACGCTAGAAGACCCTAGTCAAATGCAAGAAGACTCGCAGAGTTTCGTCATCTGTTGCGGGAACTCGCAGTTGACTAAGAGTGTAGCGTACTGTACGCATGTGGGCGAAGGATGCCGTGGAACCTCGCTAACCCGACCGCGGGTGGTCCGACTCCCCGACCAGGACTTGGCGGTGACTCGTCGTCTGCGATATGGATCAGCAGCCAGTTAAGCACTGAGAGGTGCGGCAGTTACACCACTTCTGGTATCAACTAACTTGCTTCTGACTCGTTCAATAAGTTAATTGTGCACGCATTTGTTTTATAAATTAGTAACAGTGTTCTTATCACGTATCAAAGAATGTAAAACTAAATTAGGGCATCAACTAAACATAACCATTAGACAGTGTCTTTAGCGAAGAAACTGAAAGTGCTTGAAAGCTAAGGTAAGGTCACTCTCTTCAGAAGACTGCAAACGAGATATGGGTTCGCATAACAACTGTTAAAAGACTATTATTTACTTTTGTTGTTATGGTCTTCAGTCCAGAGACTGGTTTGATGCAGCTCTCCATGCTACTCCATCCTGTGCAAGCTTCTTCATCTCCCAGTACTTATTGCAACCTACATCCTTCTGTATCTGCTTTGTGTATTCATCTCTTGGTCTCCCTCTACGATTTTTACCCTCCACGCTGCTCTCCAGTACTAAATTGGTGATCCCTTGATGCCTCAGAATATGCTCTACCAACCGATCCCTTCTTCTTGTCAAGTTGTGCCACAAATTTCTCGTCTCTCCAATTCTATTCAATACCTCCTCATCAGTTATGTGATCTACCCATCTAATCTTCAGCATTCTTCTGTAGCACCACATTTCGAAAGCTTCTATTCTCTTCTTGTCCAAACTATTTATCGTCCATGTTTCACTTCCATACATGGCTACACTCCATACAAATACTTTCAGAAACGCCTTTCTGACACTTAACTCTATACTCAATGTTAAAAAATTTCTCTTCTTCAGAAACACTTTCCTTACCATTGCCAGTCTACATTTTATATCCTCTCTACTTTGACCATCATCAGTTATTTTCCTCATCAAATAGCAAAATTCATTTACTACTTTAAGCGTCTCATTTCCTAATCTAATTCCCTACGCATCGCCCGATTTAATTCCACTACATTCCATTATCCTCGTTTAGCTTTTGTTGATGTTCATCTTATATCCTCCTCTCAAGACACTGTCCATTCCGTTCAGCTGCTTTTCCAGGTCCTTTGCTGTCTCTGACAGAATTACAATGTCATCGGCAAACCTCAAAGTTTTTATTTCTTCTCCGAATTTTTCTTTTGTTTCCTTTACTGCTTGCTCAATATACAGATTGAATAACATTGGGGAGAGGCTACAACCCGGTCTCACTCCCTTCCCAACCACTGCTTCCCTTTCATGCCCCTCGACTCTAATAACTGCCATCTGGTTTCTGTACAAATTGTAAATAGCCTTTCGCTCCCTATATTTTACCCCTGCCACCTTCAGAATTTGAAAGAGAGTATTCCAGTCAACATTGTCAAAAGCTTTCTCTAAGTCTACAAATGCTAGAAACGTAGGTTTGCCTTTCCTTAATCTATATTCTAAAATAAATCGTAGGGTCAGTATTGCCTCACGTGTTCCAACATTTCTACGGAATCCAAACTCATCTTCCCCGAGGTCGGCTTCTATCAGTTTTTCCATTCGTCTGTAAAGAATTCGCGTTAGTATTTTGCAGCTGTGACTTATTAAACTGATGGTTCGGTAATTTTCACATCTGTCAACACCAGCTTTCTTTGGGATTGGAATTATTATATTCTTCTTGAAGTCTGAGGGTATTTCGCCTGTCTCA
This sequence comes from Schistocerca nitens, assembly GCF_023898315.1. Classification (NCBI taxonomy): domain Eukaryota; kingdom Metazoa; phylum Arthropoda; class Insecta; order Orthoptera; family Acrididae; genus Schistocerca; species Schistocerca nitens. The sequence goes on along the minus strand of NC_064620.1, from coordinate 633,817,902 downwards.
TACATCTTGCTCACCAGATGGTAGAGTTTTGTCATGACTAGCTCTCCCAAGGCTGTCAGTAGTTCTAATGGAATGTTGTCTACTCCCGAGGCCTTGTTTCGACTTAGGTCTTTCAGTGCTCTGTCAAACTCTTCACGCAGTTTCATATCTCCTATTTCATCTTCATCTACATTCTCAACCATTTCTATAATATTGGCCTCAAGAACATCTACAGAACACTCTATATACCCCTTCCACCTTTCTGCTTTTCCTTTTTTGCTTAGAACTGGGCTTCCATCTGAGCTCTTGATATTCATGCAAGTGGTTCTCTTTTCTCCAGAGGTCTCTTTAATTTTCCTGTAGGCAGTATCTTTCTTACTCCTAGAGATATGCGCCTCTACATCGTTACATTTGTCCTCTAGCCATGCCTGCTTAGCCATTTTGCACTTCCTGTCGATCTCATTTTTGAGACGTTTGTATTCCTTTTTGCCTGCATCATTTACTGCATTTTTATATTGTCTCCTTTCATCAGTTATATTCAACATCTGTTATCCAAGGGTTTCTATTAGCCCTCGTCTTTTTACTTACTTGATCCACTGCTACCTTCACTACTTCATCCCTCAGAGCTACCCATTCTTCTTCTACTGTATTTCTTTCCCCCATTATTGTCAATCGTTCCCTAATGCTCTCCCTGAAGCTCTCTACAACCTCTGGTTCTTTCAGTTTATGCAGGTCCCATCTCCTCAGATTCTAGCCTTTTTGGATTTTCTTCAGTTTTAATCTACAGTTCATAACTAATAGATTGTGGTCAGAGTCCACATCTGCCCCTGGAAATGTCTTACAATTTAAAACCTGGTTCCTGTATCTGTCTTACCATTATATAATGTATCTGTTACCTTCCAGTATCTCCAGGCTTCTTCCATGTAAACAACCTTCTTTTATGATTCTTGAACCAAGTGTTAGCTGTGATTAAGTTATGCTCTGTGCAAAATCCTACCAGGCGGCTTCCTCTTTCATTCCTTACCCCCATTCCATATTCACCTACTACGTTTCTTTCTGTTCCTTTTCCTACTATCGAGTTACAGTCATCCATGACTATTAAATTTTCGTCTCCCTTCACTATCGGAATAATTTCTTTTATCTCATCATACATTCCATCAATTTCTTCATCATCTGCAGAGCTAGTTGGCATATAAACTTGTACTACTGTAGTAGGCATGGGCTTTGTGTCTATCTTGGCCACAATAATGCGTTCACTATGGTGTTTGTAGTAGCTTACCCGCATTCCTATTTTTTTTATTCATTATTAAACCTACACGTGCATTGCCCCTTTTTGATTTTGTATTTATAACCCTGTATTCACTTGACCAGAAGTCTTGTACCTCCTGCCTCCGAACTTCATTAATTCCCACTATATCTAACTTTAACCTATCCATTTCCCTTTTTAAATTTTCTAACGTACTTTCCCGATTAAGGGATCTGACATTCACGGTCCGACCCGTAGAACGCTAGCTTTCTTTCTCCTGATAACGACGTCCTTCTGTGTAGTCCCCGCCCGGAGATCCGAACGGGGGGCTATTTTACCTCCGAAATATTTTACCCAAGAGGACGCCATCACCATTTAACCATACAGTAAAGCTGCATGCCCTCGGGAAAAGCTACAGCTGTAGTTTCCCCTTGCTTTCAGCCGTTCGCAGTACCAGCACAGCAAAGCCTTTTTGGTTAGTGTTACAAGGCCAGATCAGTCAATCATCCAGACTGTTGTCCCTGCAACTACTGAAAAGGCTGCTACCCCTCTTCAGGAACCACACGTTTGTCTTGCCTCTTGACAGATACCCCTCCATTGTGGTTGCACCTACGGTACGGCTATCTGTATCGCTGAGGCACGCAAGCCTCCCCACAAATGGGAAAGTCCATGGTTCATGGGGGAGGGGGGAAGGCATTATTTATTATTTATTTATTTCCTATTTTCTTTCAGTCTGTTATCTACATAAAAGAACAAAACGAATGTTGCACATGAGCTGCCACGAATCAAGCACATAATACAATGAAGCCCCAAAGAAACTCGTATAGGGATGGATGTTCGAATACAGAGATATGTAAACAGGCAGAATACGGCGCTTCGGTCGGCAACGCCTATGTAAGACAACAGGTGTCTGGCGCAATTGTTAGATCGGTTACCTCTGCTACATTGGCAGGTTATTAAGATTTAAGTGGGTTTGAACGTGGTCTTGTAGTTGGCGCACGATCGATGGGACACAGCATCTCCGAGGTGGCATTGAAGTTGGGATTTTTCTGTCAGACCATTTCACGAGTGTACCGTGAAAGTCAAGAATCGGGTAAAACATCAGATCTCCAATGCGGCCGGAAAAAGATTAACTACGACTGCAGAGAATCATTAAATGTGATAGAATTTTTTAGAGGAAAATGAAAAATCAATTGCCCCCTTTTTGAATATGCCCACTGTTTTGGCCGGCCAGTGTGGCCGAGAGGTTCTAGGCGCTTCAGTCTGGAACCGCGTGACCGCTACATTCGCAGGTTCGAATCCTGCCTCGGGCAAGGATGTATGTGATGTCCTTAGGTTAGTTAGGTTTAAGTAGTTCTAAGTTCTAGGCGACTGATGACCACAGATGTTAAGTCCCATAGTGCTCAGAGCCATTTGAACCAAGTTAGGTAAGGTCGAGAGCATGTTATGTTTTCCGTCTGATCACCTAAGAAACGTATTGCCTGAGTTTTACCATTATTTCTTTCTGTTTAAAAGTTAAATGACATTCAGAGCTATGTTGTTCTTTGCTCGTCTGCTGCAACTGTTCACATACTAGTTGGACCACTTGCCTGGTCACTGCTGTCCACGTTAAATGCGCCGGTAAAGTTGTTGCGCCGGCAATGGTGGCCGAGCGGTTCTAGGCGCTACAGTCTGGAACCGGGCGACCGCTACGGTCGCAGGTTCGAATCCTGCCTCGGGTGTGGATGTGTGCGACGTCCTTAGGTTAGTTAGGTATAAGTAGTTCTAAGTTCTATGGGACTGATGACCTCAACAGTTAAGTCCCATAGTGCTCAGAGCCATTTGAACCATTTTCGAAAGCTGTTGCCCCGTATTATTGTTGTGTTGATATGTGCGTAACGCACAGCATAAAATGTATCCTCATTATCGTACTTGGATGTACTCGAGACAGCTTGGCTTCTGCTCCGCGTGAAAAAAAATCCGTTGAGGTTTCAACAAACGCGGACGAATGCGTAGCGTAATGTTTACACGAAGTTTATTCTTATGATGAACGGAGTGCTCTGTTCATCATAAGATTAAACCTGATGTAAACAAAAACGAATGCGATGATTGGTCAGAAGCTGCAGCACACGTACGCAGGTGTTGTTACGCTCTTGGAAGTAGGCCCTAGTTACGTATTAGATATCTTATTACTAAGTTACGTTAAATGAAAATTTAAGATATTCAAATGTATTAGCAGCTATCAACGTTTTTCTTAATCACGCATTAGCTATGTAGTTTTTATTTCAAAAATCGCCTGCAGCCACAGCCTCGGCAGCGTCGTGCTCTGATTGTCGCACTGTTAATGCGCAGTGTGAAAATGGCTGAGGCTGCTCTCTGTTCCGCAGTGAAACAAAGTGCCGAGAAATAGGTTGTTGTTAATGTTTTTCATAAATCGTCAGAGATAGTCGGCTCTGATGTTTCACGAGGGACTACATTACAGTAGATACAGTTGAGACATAAATGCCGGCCGCGGTGGTCTCGCGGTTCTAGGCGCGCAGTCCGGATCCGTGCGACTGCTACGGTCGCAGGTTCGAATCCTGCCTCTGGCATGGATGTGTGTGATGTCCTTAGGTTAGTTAGGTTTAAGTAGTTCTAAGTTCTAGGGGACTTATGACCACAGCAGTTGAGTCCCATAGTGCTCAGAGCCATTTGAACCATTTTTGAGACATAAATTCACACTGACGTATAGCAGAAAAGGGTGCCGCATTTAGACTGATAAGCGTACTACAGTTCGTGGATCGCTAGTTCAAATCTCATCTGAGTCATTGTTTTTCCTCTTTCAATTTGAAATACCTGGAAATGAAGTCCCATGCTTCTTGAGAGAGTGTAGGGGAACGATGCTGGCGACCCGCACCGCCTCACTAGGCAAGGTCCTAATGGAGGTGGTTTGCCGTTGCCTTCCTCCGACCATAATGGGGAAGAATGATGATGATGAAGGCGACACAACAACACCCAGTCATCTCGAGGCAGGTCATCCCTGACCCCGCCGGGAACCGTACCCGGGACCTCGTGCTCGGGAAGCGAGAACGCTACCGCGAGACCACGAGCTTTCAAATACCTACATCTCGTAGTTGTAAAATTCATCATCATTTTTTAGAATAATGCGCTTCTTCTTGCTGCTAGTTACATATTGCGCGCGAAATTCGTGTTTTCATTTCAAATATAAATTCTTAATTATCGATATTTTATGAAACACTGTTAATAAAAGCTGGTTAAATTAAGGATACATAACAATTACATTTGAAGGCAGAAATGAAGAACCAAATACTCTTTTATTTGGACAATGCCCTTAGCTTCGTAGCACAGATGTAGATGATGTCGTAGAAACATCGAAAACAATCATTTTCACAGCATCGTGCACACCATACAAATGCTACATTTTTACATTTTCCGCTGTACCATTACGATACGAACTGAGCAGAACTGTTCTGGAGCCGAGTTACGGGGTTCGGGCCGAGAAGTATGTTGAGCTGCGAGACGTACTGGGACTAACGAACGCAGGTTTCTCATGTCACTGCCGAACGCTGGCGGGTTATGGCCGGCATGTCATAAAAGGTGAGGAGAAAATGCGGCGCCCGGTTGGCTTCGTGGAATCTGTTGTTGATCGACTCGTTATCTATGTAGCAGATGACACTTCCAGAACTGAAATGTGTTTCTCGGATTCGGATAAGGGAGGAGCTAAGAGATGACCTGACGACTGTAATTAATGTGACTTTAGTATTCAACAGTACGAAGTAATCCTTGCAGCATGCTTTTGCATCACACAAGCTCGCTCAGGAAAGTTACCCTGTGCTTAATTTTAGGTATTTTCATCATTCTTTTTTGTAATTAGAATACTACGACAGATGAGAAAGAGAGCATTTTATGGTTTCCGTCTGGTCACCTACGAAGGGCGTGCTAGTGCTGGAGTTTGTCCGAATATTATTTCATTCTCTTTAAAAATTAGATGACATTCGAAGCTATATTGTTTATTTGCTCATCTCTTTTTACGTCTGAACTGCAACTAGTCGCATTACGGGTTAGTTGGACCGCTGGCTGGGCAGTGCTGTCCCAAGTTTAAAGCGCCGGTAAAGGTATTGCCCGACGTTATCTCTCGGTCTGTGTGCATGTAACACAGCATAAAACCTATCCTTATGAGCGTACTTGACTGTACTGGACACAGCTTGGCTTCCGATTCACGTGAAACGAAATACAATGAGATTCAAGCAGACGGGGAAGAATACGTGGTGTAATGTTTACATCAGGTTTATTCTTATGATGAACAGAGTGCGACAGTTGATTTGTCGCGGTGATCGGCGATGGGATGGGGCCCTGTCCGTGCGCCCTCTGTTTTGAATCTTCAGAGAGCAACTCTGCTGGGTTTGGAGGCGAACAGTGATTGCAACACTCATTCTAGGGTGCAGCAGTACTCCGTGGACGAGTGCGTACTCTTGTCGAACGGTATAAGTTATGCGTGCCTTTGGAAGTCAGATCTGGAAGCTGGAGAGATTAAGTAACAGTCTCTGACCGTTCTTTGCACCAACCTGTCGTCTTCTAAAGTTGTGTCCCCAGCGCAGAAGACAGCTCGTGGGTCGCAGGATCTTCTTCGGCGGAGGCTGTTACGCTGTCAATTCGAACCTGTGACTGTACTTTTTGCGGGATGCGAATTGCCCATGGTAGCTTCTGTATCTACAGAGGGCAAGTTCATAGCACTGACAATGATGGTAGGCGACACTTTTCATTAATGTGTCCTGTTTGGTTATTGTTCAAATATTCACACATTTACACTGTATTTCACAACACTCAACGTAGCTTTCTTTATAGTATGGTAACTTTTGCATCCGACTTCTGACATATGATACACATGTCCGGCTCACTTGTACGCACTAGACGGAGTGAGTATTACGTATTCAAAACTAAGTTACGCCCTGTATAGAGTACAACATGTCCGGCTCTGAAGAACATCCGAAACAGAGTGACTGTTACGTATTCAAATCTAAGTAAGTCACGACACTGATACACGCGGCGCGCGGGGTAGCCGTGCGGTCCGTGGCCGCCTTGCCGCAGTTGGCGCCCTTCTCCCCCGTCGGAGGTCCCAGTCCTTCCTTGGGCATGTGTGTGTGTGTGTGTGTGTGTGTGCTGTCCTTAGCGTAAGTTAGTCTAAGTTACGTTAAGTAGTGCGTAAGCCTAGGGACCGATGACCTCAGAGCTTTGCTTCCGTAGAACTTCCCACAAATTTCCAACCGAGACACGTGTCTGACCCTCCAGAACGCCCGAAACAGACTGACTGGCGCAACCGAAGGACTTCGTCTGCCAGGCGCGCCAAAGCGACTCGAAGAAGGTACCCGAAACACTTCGGTTGAAATATCGTTACCCTTATATTTCTTAAAACTAGTGAAATTAAATAAACAAAAACGACACACTCGTAGGGTAACCACAAGAGACTGTCGTACTAAAAACTGGGCTAAATACAACGAAAAGTATATAAATAATTAATAAGAGAAGTTGGTCTTTTTGGCGCCTAGCACCCGAATGTGCCGACCAATCAGAAGTAATTTGAGTACAACTTGCGGACTCTCCCACGGTACTGGTACGAGGGCAGTTCAATAAGTAATGCAAGACTTTTTTTCTGAAACAGGGGTTGTTTTATTCAGCATTGAAATACACCAGGTTATTCCCCAATCTTTTAGCTACACAACACTATTTTTCAACGTAATCTCCATTCAATGCTACGGCCTTACGCCACCTTGAAATGAGGGCCTGTATGCCTGCACGGTACCATTCCACTGGTCGATGTCGGAGCCAACGTCGTATTGCATCAATAACTTCTTCATCGTCGGCGTAGTGCCTCCCACGGATTGCGTCCTTCATTGGGCCAAACATATGGAAATCCGACGGTGCGAGATCGGAGCTGTAGGGTGCATGAGGAAGAACAGTCCACTGAAGTTTTGTGAGCTCCTCTCGGGTGTGAAGACTTGTGTGAGGTCTTGCGTTGTCATGAAGAAGGAGAAGTTCGTTCAGATTTTTGTGCCTACGAACACGCTGAAGTCGTTTCTTCAATTTCTGAAGAGTAGCACAATACACTTCAGAGTTGATCGTTTGACCATGGGGAAGGACATCGAACAGAATAACCCCTTCAGCGTCCCAGAAGACTGTAACCATGACTTTACCGGCTGAGGGTATGGCTTTAAACTTTTTCTTGGTAGGGGAGTGGGTGTGGCGCCACTCCATTGATTGCCGTTTTGTTTCAGGTTCGAAGTGATGAACCCATGTTTCATCGCCTGTAACAATCTTTGACAAGAAATTGTCACCCTCAGCCACATGACGAGCAAGCAATTCCGCACAGATGGTTCTCCTTTGCTCTTTATGGTGTTCGGTTAGACAACGAGGGACCCAGCGGGAACAAACCTTTGAATATCCCAACTGGTGAACAATTGTGACAGCACTACCAACAGAGATGTCAAGTTGAGCACTGAGTTGTTTGATGGTGATCCGTCGATCATCTCGAACGAGTGTGTTCGCACGCTCCGCCATTGCAGGAGTCACAGCTGTGCACGGCCGGCCCGCACGCGGGAGATCAGACAGTCTTGCTGGACCTTGCGGCGATGATGACACACGCTTTGCCCAACGACTCACCGTGCTTTTGTCCACTGCCAGATCACCGTAGACATTCTGCAAGCGCCTATGAATATCTGAGATGCCCTGGTTTTCCGCCAAAAGAAACTCGATCACTGCCCGTTGTTTGCAACGCACATCCGTTACAGACGTCATTTTAACAGCTCTGTACAGCGCTGCCACCTGTCGGAAGTCAATGAAACTATACGAGACGAAGCAGGAATGTTTGAAAATATTCCACAAGAAATTTCCGGTTTTTTCAACCAAAATTGGCCGAGAAAAAAAATGTGTTGCCCTCGTACATGCTGTACCATCTGTCGCTTGTACCTCACTCCATACCATATGCTACTTCACGTGTATCAAGCTGCATCGAGGCGAGCTTCTAGCAAAATAAAATACTGGCGGCCACTGCCAGGAATATCACAACGGATTCGGCCAATTGAGCTGGAATTCATTCTGGAAAATTTGTGGTAAGCACTATGGGACCGTACTGCTTAGGTCATCGGTCCCTAGGCTTACACACTAATTAATCGAACTTAACCTAACTTACACTAAGGACAACACACACACACCCGTGTCCGAGGGAGGACTCGAACCTCCGACGGGTGAAGCCGCGCGATCCGTGACAAGACGCCTGAGACTACGCGGCTACCCCGCGCGGCCAATGCATTGTGGGCGCGTGGCAAAATGCGTGGAGGTATCGCCGTACTTTGCTGCACACGTGCGGCCCTGCTTTGAGCAGTGCTCTGTGGAACATTTCCATAGCTGTAGGGCATGTTCTGGACTTAGAGGTGCACGTAAAGAGCTACGCACTGTGCGGAGCATCATCCGGGGACGCATTTCCGGGCACGTCTAGCACCTGCTGTGTCGACAGGGACCACTGGGAACCGTCTGCTTGCAGCAGGATTAGTATCACGCGTGCCACTGACACCACGGAACCGCCGAGCCTGGCTACTTCGGAGTCGCGAAAGAGTCGAATGGAGAGTGGAATCGCGCTCTGTCGTCATCAGCAATTAGAGCAGATTCTGCCTGTACGCGAGTGATGGACGTACAAGTGTACGGTGAGCTGCCTACTGCAGAAAACATTCTACCGTCACACACAGGTCCCATTACAGGATTCATACTGTGGAGCGACATCAGTTACAACTCGCAGTCGCATTTCGTGCTTCTGCAGGGTAAAGTAAGTATAGTGCGTTTAAAATAAGTTGCTTCTTTTGAAAGTTCAGAACGAAGCGACTGGAGGAAACCGTAGTTGCCTGCGCGTGTTGAATCCGTCAGCAGGCGACCTCAAAGCCCTCTGCTCGGCGCGTAACCGTCAACCACGCAAGCTGCCCGATCTGCACTCCTTCTTAAACGGTTTTAAAGAAACTGTCTGAGTTTCGCACATATTATAGGTACATTCGCCAGCTTCACGGTGAATTACCCACCATTTCTTTCATGGTCGTAGTTATTGCGATATTTCGTAATAGCTAAACCGTTGCGAATAATTCTCGAAGTCTGCAGTGAAAAATAGGGGTCGCTATGGATGTGCGTTTGGTGTATGTTAGGTCATACGTTGCTACATATGAAATTTAGATAACATATTAAATTGTTCCTCAGATCCCTAAGGAAATCGCTATCTACACGCATCAAAAAAAGTTTTGCACCACCTCAGTTCCTAGAGTTCTGGAACCTGTACAGAAAATTGGAATAGAGATCAACATAAACATCATTTCCGCCCTTTTTCCTCCTCATGAAAACCACACATTGCATGCTGTACCACCGTACAGCGAGACCTTCAACAGGTGGTGCTCCAGACTTCTGTACACACCGGTACCTCTAATACCCAGTAGCCCGTCCTCTTGCACTGACGCGTGCCTGTATTCGTCGTGGCTTACTATCCACAAGTTCATCAAGCCACTGTTGGTTCAGATTGTCCCACTCCTCAACTAGATTCGGCGTAGATAGCTCAGAGTGGTTGGAGGGTCACGTCATCCATAAACAGCCCTTTTCAGTCTATCCCAGGCATGTTTGATAGGGTTCATGTCTGGAGAACATGCTGGCCACTCTAGTCGATCGATATCGTTATCCTGAAGAAATCATTCACAAGATGTGTGCGATGGGGGCGCGAATTGTCGTCCATGAAGACGAATGCCTCACCAATATGCTGCCGATATGGTTGCACTGTTGGTCGGAGGATAGCATTCACTTATCATATAGCCGTTACGGCGCCTTCCATGACCACCATCGGCGTACGTCGGCCCCACATAATGCCACCCCAAAACAGAAGGGAACCTCCACCTTGCTGCACTCGTTGGACAGTGAGTCTAAGGCGTTCAGCCTGACTGGGTTGCCCCCAAACACGTCTCCAACGTTTGCCTGGTTGAAGGCAAATGCGACACTCATGGGTGAAGAGAACGTGATGCCAATCCCGAACGTTCCATTCGGCATGTTGTTGGGCCCATCTGTACCGCGCTGCATGGTGTCGTGGTTGCAAACATAGACCTCGCCGTGGACTTTGAGGCTGAAGTTGCGCATCGTGCAGCCTATTGCGCACAGTTTGAGTCGTAACACGACGACCTGTGGCTGCACGAAAAGGATTATTCAACATGGTGGCGTTGCTGTCGGGGTTCCTTCGAGCCATAATCCGTAGGTAGCGGTCCTCCACTGCATTAACAGCCCTTGGGCGGACTGAGCGAGACATGTCATCGACAGTTCCTGTCTCTCTGTATCTCCTCCATGTCCGAACAACATCGCTTTGGTTCACTCTGAGACGCCTGGACACTTCCCTTGTTGAGAGCCCTTCCTGGCACAAAGTAACAATGCGGACGCGATCGAACCGCGGTATTGACCGTCTAGGCACGGTTGAACAACAGGCAACACGAGCCGTGTACGTTTTTCCTGGTGGAATGACTGGAACTGATCGGCTGTCGGACCCCCTCCGTCTAATAGGCGCTGCTCATGCACGGTTGTTTACATCTTTGTGCAGGTTTAGTGACGTCGCGGTTCTGGGCGCTAAAGTCTGCAACATCGTGACCGCTACGGTCGCAGGTTCGAATCCTGCCTCGGGCATGAATGTGTGTGATGTCCTTAGGTTAGTTACGTTTAATTAGTTCTAAGTTCTAGGCAACTGATGACCTCAGAAGTTAAGTCGCATAGTGCTCAGAGCCATCTTTTTTCTGCTTTCTGTACAAGTTGTAAATAGCCTTTCGCTGCCTGTATTTCACCCCTGCTAGCTTCAGAATGTCAGAGAGAATGTTCCAGTCAACATTGTCCAGAGGTTTCTTTAAGTCAACAAATGCTATAAACGTCGGCTAATCTTTTCTTCTGAGATAAGTTGTAGTGTCAGTGTCGCCTCGCGTGTGCTCACATATCTCCGGAATCCAAACTGATCTACCCCGAGGACGACTTCTACCATCACCGTGCACCGTGCCCTCAGAACTGCCGTCGAGTCGACCTCGAGAGCGCCTCTGCGAGCGCGGCCGGTGTTAACGTGCCCACGGAGGCGCGACGCACTCATGTGGACGCGGCCCGGCGACAAACAAAACGACGCCGCGGCGCAGGCGGCCGTAATTGCGCGACCCGTCCCAGCCGGCGGTACGACAACACTACCCGCGAGCTTTTCTCACGGCCGGCTCCAATTTCGGATTCGTTCCGTCGAATTAAAGTTGTCGTAATGGAACTCTTTTCGTACATTATAAACGACCGGGGGAAAGCGGTGAGGCAGAAGAGGCGTCGGTGGAAAACGCCGTCGCGCCCTCAAAAACGACGCCAGCGACAGTTGGCCTGTGTTTGCTGCGCCTGCGCCACACGCTGATGGACTTTGTCGTCACCACCGACAACAGCTGACAGGTGATCCGAGAGAGAGAGAGAGAGGGCGTGAGAGAGAGGGGGGGGGGAGGGAGAGAGAGAGCGTAGGGTGCAGGCGCGCTGCGGCGCCGCTGGTGCTCGGGCGGGCCGCTGCCTCCGGCACCTCTGCTGCACCTGCCAGCCACCTCCACACGTGGCGTGCAAAACGCCCACTTGACATACTCATTCCTGCCGACGGTTCAGAAAATATCCCACTTAGTTCGTACGCTACGCATGCCGCGATCTGATCATACTGGTTGCTGTTTTACACACTGCTGAAAAAAAAAAAAAAAAAGAATGCAATACCCTCGAGGACAAGTTATTTTACTGTCAGGTCAGATGACAGCTGGTTCGTCACTGTACGAGTACACAACAACAAGTACAGACTGTGCTGGCGTAAGTGTCGCCGGCACACCAGGCGGCCAAGAGGTTGCGAGAAGATCGATAGAGGCCGAGGACAGACTCCCAAGAAACGTGGCGCCAACGCCCTCTCGGCCTCCAGTATTTAGATCGCCGTCGCCGACCGGGGGCCTAGTTTCTCACACGCCCAGTCAATCTGCCATCCAGTGAGTCAACTAGTCGAGTCATTATTAGTCGCAGGCCAGTGGGAGTCGCAGTCGCAGTTAGATCAGCCTCTAGCTCACGGTCAGTCACTATCTAGCGACCGGGGCAGTGTACATAACGAGACTTCTACTTCACCAGCAGCGAGGCTAAGGTGGACTGTTACAGAAGAGCTTGTACCAGCACACCTGGACTATCTGAAGTTAAGTAACTTCTTCTTCTTATGAATAAAGAACCCTGTTAATAGATGCTTGCAGTTTGTGTTATAGAAAGAGGATACCGCCCACCAAACAGCATCCTCTCCTTGCTTCCCACGGTACAGCTCTATAGGAACAACGAAACGACACAAAACAGACCAAATGAAACCCAGATCCCATTCTAAAACGTGCCCAAACAGATGCATTAATACACAGTGTAGCCTACCCACCCCCTCCCCCCCTCTAGCAACCCAGGCGTGTGTTTTCGCACGTAAGCCATCCTAAAGGTGCCCAATGGCATCCTGTGACAGACTGTCCCACCATTTTGAGCTTTTTGTTTCAATTCGGGGATGGTTCGTACAGGCCCTGCGGAACGTGTAAGTTCCCGCTTCATCAGGTCCAATACGCGTTCAGTTGGCGATGTGTGTGCTGGCTAGCCAGGTCAGTTCTTTCAAACCACGAAGAGCGCTTTGCATCCCAACAACCGTAATCGGAGGTGTATTGTGCTGCGGTTCCTATCGAAGAAATAACGGAAATACGGGGACAACAGTCTGCGGAATGCAGGGGGTACTAGTTATTTTAGTCTGCAGGAGAGCTTCTGTGAAGTTCGGAAGGTAGCAGACGAGGTAGTGGTGGAATTGAAGACCGCAGGTGACATGACGCCGATGCCCACGTAACGCCAATGGCGAGGCGGCTTTTCCTACGTGGGTAAACAGTACCATGTGCTGTCGCGCATTAGAGGCACCTACGACCATTAGCTCCCGTTATAAAGTGATATTTTCTGTCGTTGAAGTGTTGACCAGTCGTCAGGTATTCGTTTTGGCGCTGCATTAATACTAACGGTGCAGCATGTCTGAAGACGAGATTCGCAATATAAGTGGCCGTCCAAGAACTCGTTCACCGTCTGTGAAGATAAGATTCCGTTGCAAAATATTCCTCCGAATTCGACAATAGTAATGAACAATGCGCATTACCACTCGGCTGTGTGACGGAAAAACTCCAACAATGCAGCGGAGGGAAGCGATTATTGTTCGATTGGATAAAGTTGAACCTAGCTTGTGTAAGGCGAAGTTAATGGAACTTGTAGTACTGTACAAGCGGTTCTACGCGCTTCAGTCCGAAACCGCGCTGCTGCTACAGTCGCAGGTTCGAATCCTGCCTCGGGCATGGATGTGTGTGATGTCCTTACGTTAGTTAGGTTTAAGTAGTTCTACGTTTAGGGGACTGATGACCTCAGATGTTAAGTCCCATAGTGCTCAGAGACATTTGAACCATTTGAATCCACGCTATCAAATGGCTCTGAGCATTATGGGACTTAATATCTGAGGTCATCAGTCCCCTAGAACTTAGAACTACTTAAAGCTAACTAACCTAGGGACATCACACACATCCATGCCCGAGGCAGGATTCGAACCTGCGACCGTAACTGTCGCGCGGTTCCAGACTGAAGCGCCTAGAACCGCTTGGCCACTGCGGCCGGCACCGCTTCTTGGAGCGTTCTTGAGCACACTTCGACCAGAAGCGTGATAGAAATAAGTTTTCGAATTTTGAAAAGTTCTCTTCCGAGAACTTCTCGAATTGTCTATGTTTTATAAGCGTCTCTTCGTGCTTTATATGTGCCGAGGTTGGCACTGCAACCTCAGCGGTTGTCGTGACAACAATGCGCTCTTCAGTGCTCCGACTGTACCTGCCAGTTAGATTGCGATTTGAAATCTCACAACGTGCAGTATTAATGGGACTGTATGTAGGATTTCATTAGGTTCTCTGACGCTGGTCTCGTTAGTCCTGCGGCCTGCCATAACCGCACGCTGCCGTGTTCCACGGACGTCCTGTGGCACTCGCGCATTAGGCTGGCCGCAAGATGAGACGCAGGTCCGCGAGGTGACGCAGGGCGACTCACGGCGAGTTTTTGCTAACCACACAGCTGAATGGTCCTGCCCCCGCACGTTAGAGCGTGACGCAGTTCCTGCGCTTGGTGACCCTGCGGACCGCACTCTCCTGTACGCAGTTTACTGCGAGGCTCACGGTGATTCTGGCTGTTGGTAGTTCGAAATGGAGGAAAAGTTAATTGAAGCCGTACGTGGTGATGGCAATATTATGTTGCATACAGAAGTATAGGCAACTAGCGGACCCGGCTATACTCCCGCAGTTGCTAAGTATGGATGGGAAATGTGTGTACATCCTACACTATCGTCAGTGGTTTCGACTGCGCGTTATGAGTCAACCACTGTGTCAATCAGGACAGTGCCTTTTATATCATACAAAGACCTCACGCTGCCACGAGGAATTGGGCGTGAGCCCCCCTGCGTCAACTCACAGGCCTGCGTCTCATCTTGCGGCCCGGCCCGCCTTAAGGTCATCTTTCTCGCGATTTACTACAGTGTTCAAACGTTGCAGTGTCGCGGTAACTTCGGTTTCTGTTTTGTTGTCTAGATTATTGAACAAACCGCCCACCTTACTATAAACTTTTTTACTTCGCCTTCAAGTGTTTGTTGAGCTTCTTTTAGTCTCTTTACTTTTGAGTCCTTTTCAATACTTTACTGGGCAAATCCTGGTTGTTCCATTTCCTCCTTTATGTGGCCGACGATACGCTTATCGCGAGAATCGAGAACCTCGTTTAGTGTCAGCCTATTATCTGTTTCGAGCTAGCGTATTCCTTCCTTTTCCTCTCGTTCCATCTCCTTCATCCTTTCTCTTCCTTCTCATTGCATTTCCTTCACTCTTTCCCATCCTTCACGTTCGTTTTGCTTTCCTCTTTCCCTTACCTCGCGTTCCTTTTCCTTAATTCTTTCTCCTTATTCCTGTTCCCGTTCCTTTATACTCTCTCTCAAATCTACCTACCGTAGCAACAGAGACAGAAAATCGTTTTCTGTCGCCGTTAAGTTACAGCACCTCATCTTTCGGTTCGTCTTGTTAGTATCAGTAGTAGCGTCAGCTGATCTGGCACAGTGTTCCCACACTGGAAAGGAACATCTGGTTACCTACCTCGGTTTCTTCGGTGTCATTAGTCTGGAATTCTGAGCTATTATCCTCTGTTGCGTTATAACCCAACTCACGAATATTACCTGTTTGCTTTAATTCAGTCAGGTTATCTCCGTCTAGAATTCCTTCCTCTTAGGCCTACACATGTTGGATACCTAATTACACTATGCACAATATACAAACAGAAATAGAAGGCACAAGAAATGTTAACATACTGAAAACACTACGATAATCAAAATAAAAAAATCACTGCCACCACTACTTCCTATACTACGAGCGATGATAGACTACAAAAGTAACTTTCCCACACATCACTGAAAATTGTGTATCGAAAGAAGCAATTTTGAAAATGCACAAATAGAATTTAACTTACCGCATGCCCCCAAAGACATTTATTATTTTTCGTATTGATGCCTGTGGGTTGCTTGGAATCGTATCCTAACCTTGGATGTTATGCAGTTTTATAGTTTTGCTAAGGATGTTATTAGCAGCAATTTCTCTCAGCTTATTATCTTGCCGATCAATTTGTACACGTACATGAAAGAAAATACAGCACAAATTACGATGAAATACGGTTGTTGTACCTTGTACCACACATAACTTTCTGGTCACACCGTATGGGCGCTAATGTGGTGATTTTTTCGCGCGCCCGCTCGCGCGACTGTGTGTGTGTGTGTGTGTGTGTGTGTGTGTGTGTGTGTGTGTGTGTGTGTGTGTGTGTGTGTGTCTGTGTGTGTCGCGTACTGTTGGAGTAACACATCGTAAGACCACATGAGGCTATATACAACATATTCACTACAGTCTCTTATAACGGAAGAGTATTACTATTTTTGATACTGTTAAGGCTTCCTTTGTTCAAGTGCCTGATAAATGAATCAGAAATATCTCTCGGTTGTCATGGAATTTCTTTTCACATGGATAGTAATTTGTAGTTCGTTGGAGAAACACCATTTGCGTGGTACACTTATTATTAATTCAAAGCTGAACACTTTAACTGAGAGAATGTGTCACCTGAACAAAAGATAGCCGTGAAGCGGCAACCACAAGAATCTATCTTGATATCGGTACCACTCTTTGCAAAATGAATGAAATAAGCTTTAGTCTGTCATGCAAGAAATTAATTGTGTTTGACCTCCTTTTTGCTTTACGCCAGGTCAGATTGGGGTAATTTGTAAAAGAATCTGCTGTTTGGCAAATGGCTGCGAACAATACTAATTACAACTCTCGCTGTACCTCATTAATCTCTGAAAGATGTTAGTTTCCATTCAGAAAGCTGTTGCACATAGCGACTCTTATATTGACTTGTAAATTACAGACTGCAGCGACCAGTCGCCCTTTTTTAAATTTTATTGTGCAGATCTAGATTTCGGCTGGAAGCTAGCCATTCTCAATGGACTTATTTTCGCTGAATGCATGTAATGCCTGTTGGTCGGGCTTGGGTTCATTGAACTGTGGATGAAGTCCGACTAAGAGGCATTACATGCATTGAGCGAAAATAATAGTGCATTGAGAATGGCTGGCTTCTAGCCGAAATCTAGATCTGCACAATAAAATTTAAAAAAGGACGACTGATCGCTGCAATCTATAATTTACAAATTAATTTTTCATACATGTTGGGAAGCTAATACTACTGACGTAAGTGGTTTGGCCATCGATAACCGTAAATATGTTACAAGATAAATATGTGTCCTTCCACGTCTATCTCATGGGAAGATACGAACCAGAGTAAAAAGACAATGAAAATCTATTTGTGTTTTTTTCGTTGTTCTCTGTATCTTTACTATAAAGCATAGATTATCCTGCAATATCGGTATTGTTTTTCATACACATCAAATTGAGGTAACTGATATTTTATGTGCTATTTTGCACATAAGATAACAGTTCGTTTACCATTTTATGTGAACCATAAATAAATGTTTCTCGTTCCCAGTGGACCAGTACAGTTGCTATAAGATGGACATCAACAACAGTAGAACGCGGATAATGGGAGGTAGTCGAATAAAATGAGGAGATGCTGAGGAAATAAGATTAGGAAAGGAGATACAGCAGTAGATGAATTGTTCCATATGGGGAGTAAAATAACTGATGACAGCCGAACTAGAGAGGATATAAAATTTAGACTGGTAATGGCAAGGAAAACTTTCCTGAAGAAAAGAAATTTGTTAACATCGAATACAGATTTGAGTGTTAGGAAGTAATTCTGAAAGAATTTGTACGGAGTATGGCCATGTATGGAAGTGTAACATGCACTGTAAACAATTTAGACATGAAGAAAATAGATGCTTTTGAAATGTAGGACTACAGAGGAATGCTGACCATTAGATGGGTAGATCACATAACTAATGAGGAGGTACTGAATAGAACTAGGGAGAGAAGAAATTTTTGCCTCAACGTGACTAGAAGAAGGGCTCGGTTGATAGGACACACTCTGAAACACCGAGAGATCACCATATTAGTATTGGGAGGGAAGTGCGGGGCGTAAAAATCGTAAAGGGAGACCAAGAGATAAATATAGTAAGCAGATTCAGAAGGATTTAAGTTACAGTAGTTATTCGGAGACGAAGAAGCTTGCACAGGATAGAGTAGACGGAGAGCTGCATCAGACTGAAGACCACAACAGCGACATCGGTTGCTACGTCGCTGGGTGCTTGCTCGTTGCGGACGCTCTTCGGGGCTCTGGGGGCAGCGGCCGGAATGCACACACTTGTGGCGATGCGTGGCGTGCGTGCGACGTGCCGCTCCACGGATATAATTCGAAACTTTTGCTGAGGTACGCGTGTTAATTCCCTGAAGTCAACGACACTAGAGAGGTGGTTAAACTTCTCACTACTCGAAAGACAGTAGTCAAAAGCCGCGTAACCATCTAACTATTTCCAGAAACTTTCCGAGATTCGGCCAGTGGACTGGAACGCGTAAACCGCTAGCTGTCGATATACCGCCCCCAATCGACTCTAAACAACTTCCCCGGTATTCTCTACACAGCAAAACCGGAACAGAGTTTGTGAGGATACCGCAGTCATATTCGAACTTAGCAGAAGTACACTGACTGTCATGCATTAGGGTTGAAGCTGTTGAAACCAACAGTTGGTCTACGAAGGTTTCCTTGACTCTTGAGTGCATGTCTGTGTGGACTCGCTAAAATGTATGAGAGTGGTTTATAGGACCCCTGCCTCAAAACTAACAGAAAATGTTGCTATTAAAAGAAGTATTATCAAATTTTGAAAGGGATGTTGACACACAATGAATAAGAAAGCATCGATTCTGGTATTGACGTTCGGTTTAGTACAGTATGAAGTACAGTCGTATAAACTACATCGTAATCTTCCAGAGACTTGATAGCTAACGCTGAAATGAATTGGATCACACCAGAAGATTTGCTCATAAAAAAAAAACACTCTTCAAAAATAATTTCTGTGTGTCCTTTGCCTACACTTTTTGTGTATTTGTAGAATATTTGAAAATTCTTGCGCAGTCTTCGGCTATTGTGGCTTGTAGAACCTTCTCCTCATCACGTGAGAAAAATTCTGTTTTTATCATATCTGTCTTCCACTTAGGTGGGAAGTTGCTGTGAAAAAAAGCACAAGACATTTACTGTTACTACATCTAAAATTTTTGTCTTTAAGAGGAAGTATTATCTTCTTGTCTGTCCCTTTTAAATGTATGCAAATGCCTTGTGGTCGAGAATCAACTTCTGATTTACCCTCATCACAGAATAAAACATTCTCTCAAAAGTTTTTATACCATCCACCCGCAGTGCTGCTGTGGCGCAGTGAAATTAGGAACATCACGCTTTTGTTCTTTTATTGCTTCATCATGTATATGTATCAAATTGTATTTGAGAACAAACTGATACGATAAAACTCCTATCTACGTGGAAGCCTTCATTTCTAGTGAAATTTCCTTTTTGTTTTGTTACACAACCTCCTAATGGAGCAGTAGGAATTTTCATGATTTTGTGTACCCGTATTCTGTTCTTTGGTGGTAGTGATTTCCTCTACTAACTTCCATTATGACCGATAGGAAAATCAGCAGTTGTGTAGCCTGTATCGACCAGTTCTTCACTGCTCGCTTGACTTAAGACTGTGGAAGATGCGAGTACATTATCGTGGGAGCCGTCAATGCCTGAATCTCGGCTATCTTCTTTATCAAATAGAGATTCGTCTCGAAGCTATTCATTAGTAGTTGATTCGAAATTTCGATCACTCGTGCTGACGTCAGATGGTGTTCTTTTGTATCGTACACGTATTATAAAGAATAGAAGTATCATACATAATTATTTTGGCAATTAGCGATGCACTTACACTCAGAAGAGTACTCGGTTGCAGGTATTACAGTACTTTTGAACCCTCATAAAGAGTATAACTGTGTAAAACTGAGATTTGTCATCAGTAACTTGCCGTCTCAATGCAGAACTCAAATCGGTGACAAATGAACTGTTAGAAAGATATACTAAGGGACGAGAAAGAGCTCTATCTTATATTAGATGTGTAGGATTACAAAAGTCATTAAATAACATAAGTAATTTAACTTACAACAAAGCATTTTCTTGAATTAGATTTTCACTCTGCAGCAGAGTGTGCGCTGATATGAAACTTCTTGACCGGTTAAAACTGTGTGCCGGACCGAGACTAGAGCTCGGGACCTTTGCCTTTCGCGGGCAAGTGCTCTCGTTCTGGAAACATCCCCCAGGCTGTGGCTAAGCCATGCCGCCGCAATATCCTTTCTTCTAGGAGTCCTAGTTATGCAAGGTTACAGAAAAGCTCCTGTGAAGTTTGGAAGGTAGGAGACGAGGTATTGACAGAATTGAACCTGTGAAGGCGGATGCTGAGTCGTGGTTGCGTAGCTCCGTGATAGATCACTTGCCCGCGAAAGTCAAAGGTCCAGAGTTCGAGTCTCGGTCCGGCACACAATTTTAATCTGTCAGAAAGTTTCAACAATTTTCTTTTTCTGAAGAATGTCAGTAGCATTTGCAAAAATTCCACAGGAGAGCGATAAAAATAAACTATTTGCGAAAATGTAAGGTTTGCGGTTCTCGCAGACTCCTGCTACGCACGCGAGGGTTGAGAGTGGCGTCGCGTGGGCTGGCTGGCGCCAGCTGCTGACGTCACTAGCCGAGCGGCCGCGGCGTGGGTGCGCAGCCAGCCGCGCGTGTGACGTAGGCGGGATGTTGTGTAAACACAGTACCAGGGTGATAACAGTCTGGCGCTAGATACGCACTAACGCTTGCGTGTTGTGGTAGTGTGAAAGTACAATAAATGTCAAAGAAAAATTACGAATATAACATGGCATTCAGTAACTCGTTGATCCCAGGTAAAAGGAGAAACAAAATATTATCCTTCTTCATGCCCTGCGTGAACTTGGTCGACATGGAGAAATCGGTGAGAAGGTTACAAGTTCAGTGTCACTCGGTAAAAAGATAAAAAAAAAAAAACGCTCAAATCTTTGGGGGAACAAATGGAAATACATTATGTGATCAAAAGTATCCGGACACCTGGTTGAAAATGGCTTACAAGTTGGTGGCGCCCTCCATTGGTAATGCTGGATGTCAGTATAGTGTTGGTGCACCCTTAGTCTTGATGACAGCTGCCACTCTCGCAGGCATACGTTCATTCACGTGGAGGAAGGTCTCTTGGGGAGTGGCAGCCCATTCTCCACGGAGTGCTGCACTGAGGAGAGGCGTCGATGTCGGTCGGTGACACCTGGCACGAAGTCGGCGTTGCAAAACATCTATAGGTTTCAGATGA
Organism: Schistocerca nitens; assembly: GCF_023898315.1. NCBI lineage: Eukaryota > Metazoa > Arthropoda > Insecta > Orthoptera > Acrididae > Schistocerca > Schistocerca nitens. The sequence goes on along the minus strand of NC_064620.1, from coordinate 633,796,750 downwards.
GGACTCTGTGCAGGCCAGTCCATTACAGGGACGTTATTGTCGTGTAATGACTCCGCCACAGGCCGTACATTGTGAACAGGTGCTCGATCCTGTTGGAAGATGCAATCCCTATCCCCGAATTGCTCTTCGACGGTAAGAAGCAGGAAGGTGCTTAAAACATCAGTGTAGGTCTGTGCTGTGACAGTGCTACGCAAAACAACAAGTGGTGTAAGCCCCCTCCACGAAAAACACGACCACACCATAACACCACCGCCTCCTAATCTTACTGTTAGTCCTACACACGCTGGCAGATGACGTTCACCGGGCATTCGCCATACCCGCACCCTGCCGTCGCATCGCCACATCGTGTACCGTGATTAGTCACTCCACACAACGTTTTTCCACTGTTCAATCGTCTAATGTTTAGGCTCCTTACACTAAGCGAGGCATCGTTGGGCATTTACCGGCATGATGTGTGGCTTATGAGCAGCCGCTCGACCATGAAATCCAAGTTTTCTCACCTCCCGCCTAATTGTCATCGTACTTGCCGTGGATTCTGATGCAGTCTGGAATTCCTGTGTGATGGTCGAGATAGATGTCTGCCTATTAAACATCATGACCTTCTTCAACTCTCGGCGTTCGCTATCAGTCAACATACGAGGTCGGCCTGTGTGCTTTGTGCTGTACGTGTCACTTCACGATTCTACTTCACTATCACATCGGAAACGTGGCCTAGGGATGTTCAGGCGTCTGGAAATCTCGAGTGCAGACGTCTGATACAAGTGACATCCAATCACCTGACCACGTTCGAAGTCTGAGTTCCTCGGAGCGCTCCATTCTGCTCTGTCACGATGTCTGATGACTATTGAGGTCGCCTATCTGGAGTACCTGGAAGTGGGTGGCAGCACAATGCACCTAATATGAAAAACGTGTGCAGTTGAGTGATATGGGGTCCCTGATACGTCTAGATACGACTCTTGACAGGTGACGCGTACGTAAGTATCCTGTTTGATCACATGCATCCATTCATGCTCATGGTGCATTCCGACGGACTTGGGCCATTCCAACAGAACAATGCGAAACCCAACGCGTCCATAATTGCTACGGAGTGGCTCCACAAAGAATCTTCTGAGTTTAAACACTTCCGCTGGCCTCCAAGCTCCCCAGACATGAGCGTTATTGAGTACGTCTGGGATGCCTCGCAACGTGCTGTTCAGAAGAGATCTCCACCTCCTCCTACTTTTACGGATTTATGGACAGCGCTGCAGAATTCGTGGTGTCAGTTTCCTCCGGCACTACTTCAGACATTAGTCGAGTCCAAGCCACATCGTGTTGCGCCACCTTTCCGTGCTCGCGTGGACCCTACACGATATTAGGCATGTGTACCACTTTCTTTGGGCCTTCAGTGTTTTATTGCACGAAAATCCAGCGCGACACATCTGTCGCGTATTGTATCAGATTCAGCACTGCCTTCGTTTACATCACCGTTCGCAGTGCGGTACGAAATCGAGTGGTAGGAATCCGCCTAGCGGACGCCCCGAGGTCTGAGAGACAAAGCTCTTTCGAACTGAAGTAATGCCTCCGCCCTCAGACGCCCGGCACGGCCCCCGCTGCGCCCTGAGGCGGCAGCTGTTATACAGCCCGGGCCACGCCGTGTTGCGCTCCCGTGCGCTGTCGCCGCCGCCCTCGTCCCGAATTTCACGCGCCGCCGGCGCAGACCCGCTGTAAGGCGAGCGCGGCACTGTAGTTGGCGCCACCGACAGAGCCCTATCTGCTTACTGGCGCGCCACAAAAAAGCGGCGGCACACGTGTCCTCTTGTCGCGGGCACACGCTGCCAGCTCGCGTCGGCGGCAGCAGCGGGTCAGCCGTCCCCCTCCTGACCTCCCCCACCCCTCCCTGCCTCCCCATCCTCTTCCCTTTCCGCTGCTCTCGCCCGAATCGACAGCGCTCTTCCGTTTCTGCTCTCCCAAAAATCTCTTCACGAATTACTTACATCCGCGGAAATTTGTCCCAGACGGGGAAATTGCCAATTTGTTGCATCTGATTCGTTGAAATCACAAACGAATAGTAGCCCGAAAACTACACACATCAAAAAAGTTTTGCATCACCCCGGTTCCCAGAACTCCAGAAGATAGACGCTGACTGTGGATGTTGTATCACAGACACAGTCCCCTTGACAGTTCAGAGATGTTACTAAACCCACCCCAAGATGTAAACAACCGTGCATGAGCAGCGCCTATTAGACGGAGGGGGTCCGACAGCCGATCAGTTCCAGTCATTCCAGCAGGAATCAGGCACACGGGTCGTGTTGCCGGTAGTTCAACAATGCCTAGACGGTCAATACCGCGATTCGTTACTTTGTGCCAGGAAGGGTTCTCAACAAGGGAAGTGTCGAGGCGTCTCGGAGTGAACAAAAGCAATGTTGTTCGGACATGGAGGAGACACAGAGAGACAGGAACTGTCGATGACATTCCTCGCTCAGGCCGCTGAAGGACTACTACTCCAGTCGATGACCGCTATCTACGAATTATGGCTCGGAGGAACCCTGACAGCAACGCCACCATGTTGAATAATGCTTTTCGTGCAGGCACAGGTCGTCGTGTTACGACTAAAACTGTGCGCAATACGCTGCATGATGCGCAACCTCACTCCTAACGTCCATGGCGAGGTCCATCTTTGCAACCACGACACCATGCAGCGCGGTACAGATGGGCCCAACAACATGCCTGATGGACCGCTCAGGATTGGCATCACGGCCGGCCGCGATGGTCTCGCGGTTCTAGGCGCGCAGTCCGGAACCGTGCGACTGCTACGGTCGCAGGTTCGAATCCTGCCTCGGGCATGGATGTGTGTGATGTCCTTAGGTTAGTTTGGTTTAAGTAGTTATAAGTTCTAGGGGACAGCAGTTGAGTCCCATAGTGCTCAGAGCCATTTGATTGGCATCACGTTCTCTTCACCGATAAGTGTCGCATTTGCCTTCAACCAGAGAATCGTTGGAGACGTGTTTGGAGGCAATCCGGTCAGGTTGAAATATCGGCACCATATTGGCGAGGTATTCGTCTTCACGGGCGACAATTCGCGCCCCCATCGTGCACATCTTGTGAATGATTTCTTCAAGATAACGATATCGCTCGACTAGAGTGGCCAGCATGTTCTCCAGACATGAACCCTATCAAACATGTCTGGGATAGACTGGAAAGGGCTGTTTATGGACGACGTGACCCTCCAACCACTCTGAGGGATCTACGTCGAATCGCCGTTGAGGAGTGGGATAATTTGGACCAACAGTGCTTTGATGAACTTGTGGATGATATGCCTCGACGAATACAGATATGCATCAATGCAAGAGTACGTGCTAATGAGTATTAGAGGTACCGGTGTGGACAGCAATCTGGACCACCGCCTCTTGAAGGTTTCGCTGTATGATGGTACAGCATGCAATGTTTGGTTTTCATGAGCAATAAAAAAGGCGAAATGATGTTCATGTTGATCTCTATTCCAATTTTCTGTACAGTTTCCCGAACTCTCGGAACCGAGGTGATGCAAAACTTTTTTTCCTGTGTGTAATCGATATTTGCTCTGTTGCCTGAACATAGCCAATCACCGCGCTTTTGTTCACTGCCAGATCTCCGTAGACATTCTACAAGCTGGGGCGCTACCGTTTCTTACTAAAATACTCTCGGTGACACCTTTCTCCCTGAACGCACCTCCCATACAGACGCCATTTTGAAGCCTACGTTAGCGCCGCCACATGCTGGAACGTCATGAAGCGATAGGGGCTGAAGCGGCAATATTGCAAGATGTCCCACAACAAATTCCGTGGTTTTCAACCGCAAGTGGCCGAGAAAACTGTGTTGCATTACCTGTTGTTCACTCTTGCTAACACGTGTGCTTATATGACAAGCATCGCAGCATGTCAGCCTCGACAGCTGTCGCAGCGTAACGGATGTGACACACTTGTTATGTTTACGTGAGACACATCTCCAAAGCACCAAAACCGGATTTCGAAGACGATAATTGTTTTTCATTGTCGTTCGTACATGTTAAGACGTGCAGCGATTTGGTTAACGCAGTGAAATATCGGTTTTCCTATCGTCATTTGTTTTACACAATGACCTCTACAAATCAAATGATCCAGTTTCCGATTCAATTAGCATTGTAGCTGCTTATCTTCAACTCAATATCGGAGATAAACAACATCGTGTGTGTGTGTGTGTGTGTGTGTGTGTGTGTGAATTACTAAGGGACCAAATTGCCGAGGTCATCGGCCCCTAGACTTACACACTAGTTGAACTAACTTACGCTAAGAACAACACACGCACCAATGGGCGCGGGAGGACTCGAACCTCCGGCGGGAGGGGCCGCGGAATCCGTGACATGGTGCCTCAAACCACGCGGCCATTTCGCGCGGAAAACAATTTCGTGTTCAGTCTAATATTCATACTTTTCCATCACTGCTCAAAAAGTCAATCCGTCTAGATTAGCCGAAACGTTTTGAAAATAAAACTAACGTGACAACCGAAGCACGCTTCAAGAACGGTTGTGCCTGTACGCGGGAGAAAAATCGGTTGTGGAAGAGGAAACCCGGTAGCTTGGACTGCATTTCCAAGATCGACGTTTGAGTAATAGAGTTATGGTGAATTCCAGTTCGGGGAGCCGGACATAAGAGCGGCAAGATTCGTGACTGGTACATTTAACCATCGCGAGAGCGTTACAGATCTCATAGAAAGTTTGGAGTGGGACACACTTGCAGATAGACGGTGCGCTAAACAGAAGGGGCTGCTCACTAAATTCCGAAATCCGATCTTCACCGAGTATGTAGAGCATATATTATTACCACCAATTTTCAAAACGCGCAATGATCACCATTCAAAGATAAGGGAAATAAGAGCGTTCAGACAGTCGTTTTTCCTTCGCGCGATCCGCGAGTGGAACAGAGGGGGGGAAATATGACTTTGGAGCGAATTGTGCCCTCCGCCACACACCGGCTAGCGGTGATGTAGATGTAGATGTAGACAAACGTACTGACTGCAGGCCCGGAAACCACGGCGCGAGAGCACGTGACGCGTCTGGCATAGCCATTTTACTCACAGCCCTGTACGAGCACAAAAGCTGTGGTTTCGTCCAGAGATCCCGGCGCCACAGCAAAGTCGACAACGCGAACCGATACCGCAGGCTTCAGGCAATCCGCAACGACATACTGGCGGCGCTCTGATGACCGGACCGGGCCTTCCCTCATAGCACACCAGCGTCCTCACGCAAAGGGTCAACATAGAGTGCAGCCAGTTCGAGACCTAAGGTGCAGCAGTCAACATCATCGGTTAGGACAGTAATAGTTACAGTTTCTGAAGATACGTACTTCGTAAAGTTGAAATTGTACCTCAAGAGAACAATTTGTTAATTAGACTTCAAGTGATGCTTTGGTAGTCTATGACAAGTGTAAACTATCCAGTACACATGTGGCAAAGTGAAGTAAATCATTTATAAATTCACCAGGTGTGCTCAAATAGTAGTCACTTTATATTTTTATGGAAAGATATTTATCCCCTTCAAAGTAATCACCCCCAGATACAATACACTTGTGCTAATGCTTCTTCCAACCCTCGAAGCGCTTCCCACAACCACTTTTTGGTACAGCCTTGAGTACTTCCAACGATGCAGTTTTTATTTCCTCAGTCGTTGAAAATCTGGGAACAGAAAAAAGTCGCAGGACGCCAAATCCGGTGAATATGGTGTCTGAGGCATGACTGTCGTGTTGTTTTGGCCAAAAAGTCTGTCACAAGCAACGATGAATGAGCAGGTGCAATGTCGTGATGCAAAAGCCATGATTTGTTTTTTAAAACAATTCTGGTCATTTATTGCGTATTGCTTCTCGCAGACGGTGCAAAACGTCAAGGTAATACTTCCTATTGACCGTACGACGTTGAGGCAAAAATTCATTATGCACTACGCAACAATAACAAAAAAACAGTGAGCAAAACTTTGACATTTGATGTAACTTGGCTTGGTTTTTTGAGTCTTACTTCCATTGGGACCATTTGGTTCCGGTTTCGGCTTCAGTCTGCCAAAAAAAAAAAAAAATATTAAGTAAGCTGTACACTTGAAACTGTGAACATATGTTCGAGACATGTGACCAACATAACAAAAAAAGATCGTTAATCGAATTACGTTGCCCGCGCAATCTGAAAAGTCACCTTCGCTTGTAATAAAGTGAATTAATATTTCATGTGCTCTAGTGTGATGAGACTTCTCCTAGAGCAATGAAAGAACCCAAAGTTGTGGCCAGACGAAAGTAGTTTCGCCTGGTCATAATAAATGCTGTGGCCTCCATAGCTACTGCGCTCAAAGCCCTCTGTACAAATGCCGTGCCAGTGGTGGATACTGTGCTCACAGCCCTCTGTAAATGCTCCAGCTGGTGCAGCCACTGTGCTCACAGCTCTCTATAAATGCTGTCGTTACCATATGCAGCTGGGCTGCATTGACCACGGTAACAGGGCTTTGGTTCTACACGGTCTAGGCAGTGAGCCGAACAGAGTTTATGCGGCAGATACCAGTACGTCAGTGCATGCTGTTTAAACTCTCTGCCAGAATTTACCAATTTTAGCAACTGGCTAGTGATGGCAACCCACGAGCAAGAGTGAGACACCTGGAGAACACGATTGCCAGGCCAAAAGTTGAACATTCTCTTTATGAGGCAGGTCAGGACAGCACACATAACATATTGTCTAGCGTTATCTTCTTGAAGTATAACGTCACAGAGCCTTGTAATAAAGATGGCAGCCTTTGGCCTTAATACGTCCGAGATGTAGTGCTGGTGTCTAAATCAGCGGATATACCCGACAGTATCATCACGCCAAGTGCTGCGTCCATATGATGATGGCGAGTGCCGTCCGGCAACGTTCGTTCTCCTCAAGGCTCCGGCGTGTAGATACGCACTTCTGTTTGCTGAACACAGAACCTATACACAGATGGTGTGTGCAGAGCTCTGGCACCGTATGTGCGCCTCTGTCTGCTGCCTTGTCAGTGGAAGCTGAAACACTGGTTATTGTGCTGATTGTGTGCTGATTGTCCAGGTGTCGTCACGGTGTTCGTGTGGACACAATCGCCTTCCTGCAAACAAGACCATTTCATTCGAACCATGTGCCTGCGCGGCCGAACGAACAGTAAGTAATTCCACTCGGGAATATAGTCCGATTAAAGTTACTCGATAGTTGTCGTCTATCACTTGTCACTACTTGAAAGGAGAGACAGCATTGGTCGTATATTTTTGTTTATTATCGCAAAATCGATTTTCGGTCACTTAGTGACCATCTTCAGTGCTGTAATATATAACTTAGATTAGTAAGCACTGGTGTCAATAAGCTTACGGCGATCACATAGCTCAGTCTATGTGATCGCCGTAAGCTTATTGACACCAGTGCTTACTAATCTAAGTTATATATTACAGCACTGAAGATGGTCACTAAGTGACCGAAAATCGATTTTGCGATAATAAACAAAAATATACGACCAATGCTGTCTCTCCTTTCAAGTATACCCATTATCTGGTCGTAATGCACAGGACACTATGTGTTGCCACATCGGGGGCCAGGTACTGCTGGGCTATAGGTTACACACAAACACGGCAGGTCACTTTACACATGCTGTTAATCTGTAATGCGGAACGATGTTGGAAGTGGTCGGCGCGAGGTATGTCGGAAATGCGAGATGCTCTGTCGACAGCAGATTTTAAGTGGCGTATGAGTGAACTGCGGTAGACGTCGGGTTTCGTAGCCCTTAATTTAGACATGTCCTAACCTAACTAAAACTTCGTGGTGTGCAATGTATCCGGAAGAAACAGCGGTCAACAGTCTGTAACAGAAAAAAAAGAAAAAAAAGGGGAAAAAACAGTTTCAACGCTAAAAGCAAACTGCAAGGTTTCGCTATCATTGGTTACCTGCGGTTACCCTCGTGCTGGCTAAATGAGCTGCAGCATCAACAAACGATGAACAGTCCTGGTTGGTACTTGGTTGCACAAGCAGAGTCCAAACGAAAGGAGAATGGTAGAAAGAAAAATAAATGTAAAAAAAGTCATTACTTTGATGAAAATTAGAAATAAAAAAGTTACATTTAAACCGATTAATTGAATAAAAATATAACGAAACTCTCTTGATTAGATTTATGAATAAAAAAATTCCTCTACATTGGACGAGAATTGAACCTACGACCTTATACAAGTGAAGTTCATACGTTAACCATTGCACTACACCAGATCGTGTGCTAGCCCTGTCGCAACGATAAAATGCAGCCTTCAGAAATTCGGCTCCATACAATTTTGTGCGAAGCTTATCTAATATAAGCCGATCTCTATGACTATGATAACTGTGTATATGACGCTGGATCGTGTCGTAAGCAGAAGTATCTAGTAGTGTTTGCTTAGTGATGTGTCTGAAATGTGTGTACTGCATTAGCATCGTCCTCTCTCTCTCTCTCTCTCTCTCTCTCTCTCTCTCTCTCTCTCTCTCTGTGTGTGTGTGTGTGTGTGTGTGTGTGTGTGTGTGTGTGTGTGTGTGTGTGAGGAGTGACTTTTGCTTTTGGTGAGGTTGTCATGTGTACTGAAATACGAAGTAAAATTCCAGACCCGTGATTCGGGATCCAAACACATCAAGAAAGATTGCCAGACAAGTAACTCGAAGTGAAATGAGCTATTGTTGTGCTAGTTTGATAACGGCGAACAGTTCGGGTGTGACGTTGAGCGTTGTGGTTGGAGGAAACCAGCTCCAGCGCGTGCAGTGTCAACAATCAAGTAATTTTCATTAGATGATGATGATGATGATGATGACGATTGGTTTGTGGGGCGCTCAACTGCGTGGTTACAAGCGCCCGTACAAATTCCCAGTCTTTACACAGTCCAATCTCGCTACTTTCACGAATGATGATGACAACACAAACACCCAGTAAGAGGGCAGAGAAAATCCCCAACCCTGCTGGTATCGAACCCCGGACCCCGTGATCCAGAGGCATCACGATAGCCGCTAGACCACGAGCTGCGGACATTTTTATCGGACTGTAGTTGCGTGGAGCCCTCGAGATCCTGCGTGTCACTGAGTGAGTATGGTTTTCCTGGACTGAATAATTCCATATTCGCATAACGGTCGTGGGACCTCGACCATAGTGACAGCAGTACTGCGCATCGGTATCGCACACTGTCGCCGACACTTGCTGGGAGACGTTTCTCCTTCTTACGAGAAGCACAACGCCATTTTCTCACTAACAGCTAACATTCAGGCCACCGCTAGCCTGTGCCTACACAGAGACTGCAGACGACGCTACTCGTGTCTGCTTTGTGCGGCTGCGTCGGAATGCTTATCGTCTGTGTTTCTGAGCCACTTGCACGTTTCTCGGGTTGCGCCTCCTTGGCGTTGCAGCTTTAATGGGCGGCGGTCTCTCTCCGGCTATTTCAACAGGGCCAGAACACAATTATAGGGAGACGAGGGCGAGTTTGGTTTCGTTCACTGCCAACCGGTCATCGACGTCAATGGCCGAAGTTAACGCGAGCTCGATAGCTCGATCACTTTCCGAATCTTCCAGAATTGCACGGTAACAGTAACAAACTTTCAGTCTCGGATGCTTTTAACTCGCACGTCAAAAATGACTTGCAAACTAGATTTCACGATCTACGTGTCCTCCAAATAACTACACGGCTGGTACTCGAACCCTTCTCGGTAGACACAGGTGGGTTCCGTCAGCAGTTGCAAAACCGGTAGGTTCGCTCGAAACGCGAATGCCAAGCCCGAGCGCTTATTCGAGAATACGGTTGGAAGTGGAGCCGTGGCAGCAAGGTGAGCCGAGGCGTCCGCTGCAGCCGTCCCGCGCGGCACGCTCGGCGGAGGCGCGCTCCGGCGAGCCGCGGCAGCTCCTGCGCGGGGCACAGTGCACAACTGGAAGCAGGCACAGATCGAATTGTTAAAGCCTAAAAAGGGAAAAATTAGACACGGACTTCCCGTGATAAGTTAAGGAGCGTCGTGTCACACTCGAGCCAACTGGGCGAGGATTATTGGCTCTGAGCAGTATGGGACTTAACATCTGTGGTCATCAGTCCCCTAGAACTTAGAACTACTTAAACCTACCTAACCTAAGGACATCACACACATCCATGCCCGAGGCAGGATTCGAACCTGCGACCGTACCAGTCGCGCGGTTCCGGACTGAGCGCCTAGAACCGCTAGACCACCGCGGCCGGCATCGGGGGATTATTCATACAGGTACAAGATAAGGATTGTTTTGCTCCCACCTACCGGTTTCAACTACTTTTCGGGGTCTCCCCACTACCGGTTGGAGGTTTATAAAGAAATTTTTCGTGCTGTCTTGTACATAATAAACGTGCTCATATCTATTGATTTGTGCCAGTACTCTTATTTACGACAGTTTGTCTTTGTCTCGTTATAGGCGATCCTCAGTCCCACACTTCCGACGTTTTTGCCAGTTTCTGAAGTTTGAGGTCTACCTGAGTGAGGTTCATCGTCGATGTGCCAGCGAAAAACTTGTGCTCTCGATAAGGAATGGTCCCCATAAGCCTGTTTCAACTTATCAGAGGTCACTTTCGAGGACTCCCCAAGCTTAGCACAAAACTCGATGGGGTAACGTTCGACTAAATTCAGCTCTTCAATTTTCGTAGCACACAACAAAAACACAGCTTCACTGGTGGCGCTCTCAAAAATCACAGCACGATGTACAGAGCTGAAACTAGGACTGATCGTCTGGAAAGGTTGAACAACCCGGTCTACACAAGTAGAACAACGCAGCATTGCGAGATCGCTTGAAATGTTGTCAGCCTCATTAGTACCTCACACACCCCTTGTATGTTATACATATATTTATATATATTAAAAATATTTATCCTATGTGTGCCCAAGTGTTTATCAGCTTACTGTATAAAAATATGAAGTTAATCGGTCGAGAATCTTTCGATATTTTTGGTAATAACGGTTCATAACAGTTTGTTTTCATACACGGAGGTGACAAAAGTCATGCGTTAGCGACACGTACATACACAGACGTCGGCACAGTTGCACATACACGTGGTTCATGTGAAGACATTCCTGACGTGCTTACAGTCGCAAGACGGGAGTTGACACGATTTTGAATGTAGAATGGTAGATGGAGATAGATGCGTGGGACATTCCATTTCGGAACTGGTTAGGAATTCAGTATTCCGAGATGCACAGCGGCAAGAGTGTGCTGTTAATACCAGATTTCACGCACGATCTCTCACCACAGATAACGCAGTGGCCGATGGCTTCACCGGACGACTACAAGCAGCGGCGTTTGCCTAGAGTTGTCGGTGCTAACAGACGAGCAACACTGCGTGGAAGAAGGGCAGAAATAAATGTTGGCTGTACGGAGGACTTATCCGTTTGGACAGTGTGGCGAAATTTGGCGCTAAGGGGCTATGGCAGCAGGCGACGGACGCGAGTGCCTTTGCACAGCCCCTGCAGCACCCCTCCCGGCCCCCTCCTCTATCCACTATATGATCAAAAGTATCCGGACATACGCTTTTCATATTACGTGCATTGAGCTGCCATCTACTGCCAGGTACTCCGTATCAGCGGCCTCAGTAGTCGTTATCGTCTTCAGAGACCAGAATGGGGCTCTCCGCGGAACTCGTGGACTTCGAACGTCGTCAGCCGATTCGGACTGTGTCATATGTCTGTATGTGAGATTTCCATAATCCTAAACATCCTTAGGTCCACTGTTTCCGATGTGATCGTGAAGTGGAAACGTGAAGGGACACGTACAGCACAACACCGTACAGGCCGACCTCGTATGTTGACTGACAGAGACCGTCGACAGTTGAAGAGGGTCGCAATGTCTAACAGGCAGACATATATCCAGACCATCAGACAGGAAATCCAAACTGCAAGTACCGTGACAGTTAGGGGAGAGGTGTCAAAACGTGGATTTCATGGTCGAGCAGCTGCTCGTAAGCCACACATCACGCCGGTGAATCCCAAACTACGCCTCGCTTTGTGTAAGGAGCGTAAAAACTCGACGATTGAACAGTGAAAAACCGTTGTATGGACTGACAAATCACGGTACACAAACTGCCGATCCGATGGCAGGGTGTGGGTATGGCGAATGCCCAGTGAGCGTCATCCGCCAGCGTGTGAAGTGCCAAAAGTAAAATTCGGAGGCGGTGGTGTTATGGTGTCGTCGTGTTTTCCGTGTAGGAGCTTGCAGCCCTTGTTGTTGAGCGTGGCACTATCACGGCACAGGCACTGACGTTTTAAGCACCTTCTTGCTTCCCACTGTTGAAGAGCAATGCGGGGAAGGGGATTGCATCTTTCAAGATAATCGAGCACCTGTTCATAATGCACGGCCTGTGGCGGGTGGTTACACGACAGTAACATGTAATGGACTGGCCTGCACAGAGTCCTGAGCTGAATCCTATAAAACTGCTTTGGGATGTTTTGGAACGCCGACTTCGTACGACGCCTCACCGATCGATATCGATACCTCTCCTCAGTGAAGAATGGGCTGCCATTCCCCAAGACAGCTTCCAGCACCTGATTGAACGTATGCCTGCGAAAATGGAAGCTGTCATCGAGTCTAAGGGTGGGCCAACACCGTACTGAAATCCAGCATTGCCGATGGAGGCGCCACGAAGCTCTAAGTCATTTTCAGCCAGGTGTCCGGATACTTTTGATCGTACAGTGTATGTTGGACCCTAAGCGACTGGAAATTCGTGAGCTGCTCAGACGAATCTCGAATTTAGTTCGTGTGGTTTTAATGGGAAAAAAAATATTTATTATGTAAAATGAATGGATGAAAATAGGGAAGAAATGGCTTTAAATATTTTTGTTATTTACTCTTTCAGTACGAACTTTGTTGTAGAACCCTTTTTTTCCGTGTCGTAATAAAAATTCATTTAGACAGAATTAAGCACATTTAAAATTACGTGAACTTTAGCAACCCTCTGATGCTCATAAATTCAAACTAACTGATTAATAACATTTATGACTTTGAAAATAATTTAAATTAAATTTTTTACGTATTTCGGCCTTGGCACACATTTTCTAGATGCAGTGGGTTTTTAAATATTTACTGAATTCTTTCCCGGCGTTAGCTATGGAACACAAGACTGTCTCTGTTTGCATAAAATGGTTAAATATTGCCAAGCCGACCCGAACGTTTAATTATCATTGACAAAACACACTTCACTATACGTTTAAGTTATTTGCTTTAGAAATTGAAAGAACCAACAGATTAACAACTTCAACGTTAATTATCCGCCTATGAATGCACAAATGTAAAACCAGTAATAAATTCAGTCAGCCTCAGGATCGCTGTAAAAGAAAAATATTTCGTAATTCACTCCTAATTTTACCTGCTCCAGATTTACGGGTTTGGTTAATTTTATAGCGGAACAATTTTTTAAATTTGCCGCCGCTGCAAATCGTTCGGTCGCAGCCCAGCCCAGCAACACCAACGATAATCGTTAAAAGTGCTGAAAATTCTTTAAAGAAATATTATAGATGACATGGGCAAGCTAATTTACATTAGTAATACACAATTTTGATAAATTATAATGTATTTAGACCATAACAATAATTAAAATTACACACCTTTATAATTTCTCCTCTAATGGCGGCTAAAGACAGATACAGACAAAAGAAGTCTACTCATTCATATAATGCTACGCCACAGGTTCCACTCTCTCTCAGCTCTCGAGGAAGACGACAAAGAATGCACATTATGTAGTGCTATTTATACTATTGCTGATTATGAATATCTCTTTGTAATCTTACAACATTATTTTCCTCTGTGGCTATATTTTACATTTTTTCATCGCAGATATTAACATATTTCGTAATTACATTATGAGTATAGAAATATTACAATCATAAATACATCGAGAATATTATTAAAGAGAATATTAGAATAATAACCAACGTCCTTTATACAAAATTAAATAATATTTTTTGTTAAACAATTACAGTACATACGAATTGCTTCATAGCGGCGTACATAGTACAATTAAACGTCATTTCAGCTTATTAACAGTGTGTGTGCTGCCAGGGAACGTTACATGGTGCGCATGCCACACTAGGTGATGGAGTGAAGTTCTGGACGAGGCACGGTGCGAGCTGGTGGTGACACCTTCATTCCGGACGACTCGAGGGAACGATTTGGCCAACTAGATTGCCCAACACGAATCTCGTATTACATTATGGGACATATCGCGAGGTTTTGGAGTTACTGCCGGTTATGGAGGCAGCACGGCTCAATATTTTTGCAGGGTACTTCCAACGACATGTTGTGTCCGTGCTACGTCGAGTTGCTGCACTATGGCAGGCACGATATTAAGAGGTATTCTGTCACTTTTGCCAGGTCACTGTGTAGTACGGTGGTAAAGATAGCTTCTCCAATGGTCTCAGGTGTGTGCTCGAGATCGGCCTCCCCTCTTACTGTACTAGCGCCTTCAGCTCAGCCACTCTGGCCGTGCAGTGAGTGACGCCGCTGCTTTCGCTGTTTGACAGGCACGCCTCCGCTGACTGGGACGGGGACGGTGCGCGTCGAGGTGCAGGATGTGAACGACCACGCGCCGGAGTTCGCTCGCCAGGCGTACGAGGCGAGCGTGGGCGAGAACCTGCCGGCGGGCACGGCCGTGCTGCGCGCCGCCGCCACCGACCGCGACCAGGGAGACAACGCGCGCCTGCGCTACTCTCTGCTCGGCGAGCGCGCGCACCGCTTCTCCGTCAACCCAGAGTACGTGGCTGCGCCGCCGCTACCCTACCCTACCCTACCCTACCCTACCCTCCTCCCTCTGTCACCACATTCAACACGACGCCCTCATCGTCGCCGATGCTCTGCCCCGAGGCAGGTGTCCCACGTACGGACTCTCCGCGCTCTCTCGCCTTCTACCGTCCACGTACTTTCCGCTTCCCTTTATGTCGTCCGTCGTCTCCCGTATCCTCCTTTCTCCTCCTTTCTCTCAGTCGACCTCCGTTCATCCTAAGAATAAACCCGATGCAAACAAACACGGACGCAATGATTGGTCAGAAGCCGTAGCTCTCGTACCTGGTGTTGTTACGCTATTGGAAGTAGGTCCCACTTATGTATTAGATATATTATTACTAAGTTACGTTAAATGAAACTTTTAAGATATTCAAATTTATTAACAGTTATCAACGTATATCTTAATCACGCTTTAGCTATGTAGTTTTATTTCAAAAATCGTGTACAGTTGTGCTCTGATTGTTACGCTGCTAATACGAAGTATGAAAATGGCTGATCTGATCACTGTTCCGGAGTGAAACACGCATGCGGAACACGGTTACAAAGAGCCGAGAAATAGATTGCCCTTAACGTCTTTCATAAACTCGCAGAGATGACCGGCTTTGAAGTTTTTCGAGGCACTGTATTACACACACAGTTGTAATAGACACTCACGACGAATGTGTAGCGATAACGGTAGCGTAGTATATTACTATTATATTGCCGTTCACGGTTCAGTTGTTCAACTTTTGTCTGACTCTTTCTTTTCTCGTTCAATTTGAAATACCTACATTTCGTAATTACTAAATTCATCATCATTTTGCACGTGAAATTCCTGTTTTCATTTCAAATACAAATTATCAACTATCGATATTTTATGAAAGACTCTTACTAAAGGTTGCTTAAATTAAGAAAACATAACATTTAATTTTTGAAGGCAAAAATGAAGAACCAAATACTCTTTTACTTGGACTATGTCCATTGCTTCGTAGCGCAGATGTGGATAGTCTCGCAGAAACGTGGAAAACAACCATTTTCACAGCATTGTGCACACCAAAGAAATGCTGCATTTTTACATTCGCCACTGTGCCATTACAGTATGAACCCAACAGATCGGATCTCGAGGCAATTTAAGGGATACTGCCGGATAAATAACAAGGGTGTTAAGCTGCCAGACGAACCGGATGTAACGCACGCAGCTTCTTCACAAGTCGCTGCCGAACACTGGTGGCGTATAGAACAGAACGTCATAACAGGAGACAAGGAAATGCCGCGTCCGTGTGTCTCCGTGGATTCTGTTGTTGATCGACTCGTTTGTTATCAACGTAGCAGACGGCAGTTCCGGAAGTGAAACGTATTTCTCAGATTCGGATAAGAAAGGAGCTAAGAGATTACCTGACGATTGACTGTAATTAATACCTCCATTGGCTTCAGTATTCGACCGTACGCTGAGATCCTTGCAGTACGCTTTTGCGTCGCACACAGCTCGCTCGGAAAAAAAAGCCCTGTGTTTGAGACAGGAATTTTCATCACTCTTGTTTGTAATGAGAATACTATGTCAGGCGAGAACGAGAGCATTTTGTGCTTTCCGTTAGTCACCTAAGAAGCACATGGCAATGCTGGAGTTTTGCCAAATATTATTTCATTCTTTTTAAAAATTAAATGACGTTCGAAGCTGCGTTGTTTCTCTGTTCATCTCTTTTTATGTCTGAACTGCAACTGCTCACTCCGTCGCAGGGTAGTTGGACCGTTGACCGGCCAGTGGCGTCTAATGTTAATTCGCCGGTAAAGCTGTTGTCCCGCGTTATCGCCCAGTCCACGTGCGTGTAACACAGCGTTAAACGTACACCTACCATCGTACTCGACTGTACTGGTCACAGCTTGGCCTCCGCCGCACGTGAAACGAAATCCAAAGAGATTCAAGCAAACGCGGAAGAATACAAGGCGTAATGCTTACGCCCGGTTTATTCTTATGATGAACAGGGTATAGTCCTTCCAAAGCGTCTGTTAGCGAGCACTGCCACCTACAGAAATGTCCCATCTTCCGTCCTCCTGTAGCCTGCACCAGCCTTCTCCTCTCACCGACCGTTTCCGTCCAACTTTATCATCTCTATTCTCCTACATATACACAAAACAAGTGCTTTTAGGTAGCCAATTTTCATCCTCTCACCTCAGTGTCCGTGTTTCTACCCCATAGAGTGCCACAATCCAGAAAAAAAAAAAACTTGGCAAGCCTTTTCCTCGGACCTATATCTAGTTAACCACACAATAATCATCTGCTGTTTCTATTCAATGACTCCTTCGCTACAACAGCGCCAATTTTCATCTCCTCATGACATCTCGAGTCATCAATGATCATACCTGCTGGGTATTAAAATGTTGTTACTTGACTGAAAATAACTTGCCCCATCTTAGTATTTCCGAGTCGTCTTGCTCTCCCGGTCACCGCGCTCTTTGTTTTCGCTGTATTGATTCTCATTCCACATTCCACACGAGCTTCATTCAGTTGTTTTAGCGTTTTATTTGCAGTTCGTTATTTTCAGACACTAATAACATGTCATCAGCAAATTCTTCCCCATACATACTCGTCTTTTTCCATCTGGGCCTCTTCCGAGCATAACTCGAAGAGCTACAGGTGAGGCAACAACCTTTTCCAAAGCCCCTTCCAGTGCTGCTTTCTTCCGCTATTTCATTTCCAATTCTTATTCTTACTTTCTGTAGCAAATACAGATTCTGCACCAGTCGTCTCTCCTGTCAGACCACTCCATTATCGTTCAAAATCTCCATCACCTCGTTCCATCCAACTCTGTCGAAAGTTTCTTTCTGAATAAATAAAAACAGCATACATTTCTGTCCCTCTCGTAATATATCATTACTCTAAGATTCTTAACAGAACATAGCATCTCGTGTTTCTTTCCCTCTTCTAAACCCGACCTGTTCGTCTGGGTTCGTCTGTCCAAATCGCCATATAGACTTTTATTGGGCGCCCTCAACAATACTTTAGCTACATGATGTATTACACTGACAGTCGTACCGTTGCAGAGCTCGGCAGTTTTCTTCCTACTTTCCCCTGTTCCCAACACTTCTGCTGGCAAGTTATCGATTCCACTTGCCTTGCGATTCTTCGTGTCCTTCAGCGCTTTTTCGACTTCTGCTACACAATGTACATGTCATCAGTTAGATTTAGTATAATTTAAAAGTTATTATAGCGCGGAGGAAAAAAAAGACAGTTTACATTCGATCTTGAGAACTGCAACACTAAATGTAATTAATTTACAGGCTACAATACGAGAGAAGGAAAGTTGCTACTCACCATATAGCGGAGATGCTGAGCCGCGATAGGCACAATAAAAAGATTCACACAATCATAGCTTTCGGCCATTAAGGCCTTTGTCAGCAGTGGACACACATACACACACGCGCACACAGGCTAATAATTCAACTATGGGCGCTATGAGTAATAGTCGTTAGAGAAGACCTGAAAGGGGAAGAGAAAGAGGAACGTTATACAACACAGTTGACAATGACGTGGTGTGATGGGGAGTGGGAGGGGGGGTGGGGGGGGAGGGTAAGCGAGACCTAGGAGGAAGGCAGGCGACGGCGCGTACGTCTCGAACGTAGGCCTGAACTCGCTCGCTCGCCCAGCTCAGTGTGAAAAATACGTCTCTGAACCTGTTAACTCGCAGGTGGCCGTGTAAGTAGTAACGAGAATTGCTTCTTCTACTGGAATCTGCTATTATGAAGTCTTACTGATTAACAGGACTACAACAAAATTTTAGGTCACGGCCGGCTTTAACGTCAGTACTCGATATAAATGGTACAACGGCTTGTTTGTAGCAGTTAGTCTCTTCTGCTTAATAGTCGTTATTTCGTACAAGAAATGATGCCTTCTGCAACTGGTAATCATCTTGGCATGATTTTAATTTTATTGTACTCCAGCACAGCCGTGAAAATTACAAGTAGGCCTATGGACTTCCGATCATTGTAGGACTAATAACAGCAAGACTCCACAATGGCGGATTCCATTAGAAGATGCAGTTTTCGTTTGTGCGTATACAAAGTTAGCGGGTGTAGAAACGTAGTTTGTCTGCTGAGTTGAGCGAGTGAGGCAGCGAGAGAGCGAGTTCACGCCTACCTGCGTGACGTACGCGCCACGGCCTGTCTTCCTCGTAGGCCTCGGGGGAAAACAAAGTGACTTCACCGACTGATAAATGGAAAAGAAAGAAAACGTAACCAGGAGAAGGTGCTTTTCTGTTTGACGGAGCGAAATTGGCCGCATACGAATACACGGTCTGATCAAAAGAATCGCAACAACGTTTCGTAATTCGGAATTGACCACAATACCAGTCCGTCACTAGAGACGGAGCCGCCACTATAAAATGACGTGGGGACTATTTTGTTGTGAGGTAGGGACAAGAGAATGCGGCGGTCAGGTGGGCTCAGGACTCGGAACGTGGACTAGTCACCTGAGCAACTGATCCGCCAGAGACATCTCAACCATTCTAAACCTGCGCAAGTCGACTGTCGGTGATGTAATTGCCAGGTGGCAGCGCTAACAAACAACCAGCGCTAAACCGAGACCTTGTACATCGCTTGTACTGACGGACAGGGACCGTCGATCGCCGCGGAGGATGCTTGTGAAATATCGCGAGAAACCAGCGGGAGCAGTCTCTCGCGACTTCCAACGTGCTGGCAACAGTCTACCTGTCTCTCTACCTGTGCGATGGGAACGAAAAAGAATGGAGTAAAATAGTCGAGTAGCTCCTCATAAGCCACACGTTCCTGTCGCCAGTGCTAGGGTCGGCATTTCTATCATATTTCTTTGTCAAAGTTGATACGTCAAATATTTATGTCAAAGAAATTTGATGGTGTAATACGGAGCCTTGACACATCTCGCCTGTCGTCAAATAAATACGATCAGATCTAGAGCCTCGCCATAGATCTGATCATAAAAGTCGTTCGTCTTCTGTTCACTGTAATGTGAAATGTAACCGCTTGGAGCACTGGCGTCGCTACAGCTACGTGGCTTGAAAGTTGCTGTGTTCCTTCGACTTTTTTTTAGTAAATTTGCTCCGACTAGTGTTCGGGGTGAGCAAGGGCACATTGCATGCTATTAATTGTGTGTTGATGGGTAAGTGGAAAATGCTCCAGGAGATTTCATGTCCACAAGCACCGCTACAGCCGTCCACTTCTACATCTCGAAACATCCAGGCAGCTTTTCAGCAACGTTGAACGTTGAGCGTGCCGAGCTACATTTCCCGTCATTTCATTACAAGGAATCATAGAATTAACGGCAGTTTTCGATAGCTCCTCGGATTGCTGGTGCTCAGAAATGGCGAATATACATACGAACTTCAACTGAAAGCCAATATGGCGCCTCACGGCTCTGCACCGAAGAGATATGCCGTGCATGTGACGCAGTGGCGTTCTGCCATGTCATTGGTCAACGTTCAAACGCACGTTCAGAATATCTGACATGCTAGATATTGCTCTGCACGTTCAGAAAGACTCCCCAACGTGCTATTCCAACCGGCCGCTGTGGCCGAGACGCTTCAGTCCGGAACCGCGCTGCTGCTACAGTCGCAGGTTCTAATTCTGCTTCGGGCACGGATGTGTGTGTGATGTCCTTAGGTTAGTTAGGTTTAAGTAGTTCTAAGTTCTAGGGGACTGACAACCTCAGATGTTAAGTCCCATAGTGCTCAGAGCCATTTGAACCATTTTTGCTATTCCACCCTCTGACGTCAGAAACTCGGCACGATCAATGTTCGACGTTCAGATGCACGGCCTGTGCGCCAACGGCTTAAACGGGCCGATAGCTTTATTTGGAACAGTCTTTTTGTTGTGCCTATCTCTGACTCGTCATCTCTCACGGATATTTTCGCACGTCCTGTTTGCACTGGTGGTGCAGTGTTTTGGTGACGCTGTTTGCCGCAGCACGGGCGAGCTGGCAACGGCGGAGCCGCTGGACCGCGAGGAGACGGCGTCGTACCAGCTGACACTGGTGGCGCAGGACGGCAGCGCCACCGAGCCGCGCGCCGCCGCCGTCAACGTGAGCGTCGTCGTCGCCGACACCAACGACAACCCGCCGCGCTTCTCGGCGCCGCGCTACACCGTCTACGTGCCCGACTCCACCGAGCCAGGTGCGGGCTAGCGCCAGCTGCTGCTGCTGCTGCTGCTGCTGTCCGGCTCCCGGCAAACTGGTGGAGTCTGGCTCTGCGTCGTCATGAAAGTGCTATGGAAGCCTGTGCTGTGTGGATGTGTGTGGCACAGAGTAGAGTACGTCCCCCTGTACTAGTTAATTAGGGGGCGGAGAGGCCGGTCGTTTGAGTGTGTCTGCGTCTGCTGTAATCGATCTAACCTCGTCCTCGCAATCCCTACGGAAGCGAGCGATACCCTAGGGGCTGGTACTGTATTCCTAGAATCGTGGGGCTTTCTCGGGATACTTTGTTGTTGTTGTTGTGGTCTTCACTCCTGAGACTGGTTTGATGCAGCTCTCCATGCTACTCTGTCCTGTGCAAGCTCCTCCATCTCTCAGTACCTACTGCAACCTACATCCTTCTGAATCTGCTTAGTGTATTCTTCTCTCGGTCTCCCTCTAAGATGTTTACCCTCCACGCTGCCCTCCAATGCTAAATTTGTGATCCCTTGATGCCTCAGAACATGTCCTACCAACCGATCCCTTCTAGTAGTCAAATTGTGCCACAAGCTTCTCTTCTCCCCAATCCTATTCAATACCTCCTCATTAGTTACGTGATCTACCCACATAATCTTCAGCATTCTTCTGTAGCACCACATTTCGAAAGCTTCTATTCTCTTCTTGTCCAAACTATTTATCGTCCATGTTTCACTTCCATACATGGCTACACTCCATACAAATACTTTCAGAAATGACTTACTGACACTTAAATCTATACTCGTTGTTAACAAATTTCTCTTCTTCAGAAACGTTTTCCTTGCCATTGCCAGTCTACATTTTATATCCTCTCTACTTCGACCATCATCAGTTATTTTGCTCCCCAAATAGCAAACCTAATTTACTACTTTAAGTGTCTCATTTCCTAATCTAATTCCCTCAGCATCACCCGACTTAATTCGACTACATTCCATTATCCTCGTTTTGCTTTTGTTGATGTTCATCTTATATCCTCCTTTCAAGACACTATCCATTCCGTTCAACTGCTCTTCCAAGTCCTTTGCTGTCTCTCACAGAATTACAATGTCATTGGCGAACCTCACAGTTTTTATTTCTTCTCCGTGGATTTTAGTACCTACTCCAATTTTTTCTTTCGTTTCCTTTACTGCTTGCTCAATATACAGATTCAATAACATCGGGGAGAGGCTACAACCCTATCTCACTCCCTTCCCAACCACTCCTTCCCTTTCATGACCCTCGACTCTTATAACTGCCATCTGGTTTCTGTACAAATTGTAAATAGCCTTTCGCTCCCTCTATTTTACCCCTGCCACCTTTAGAATTTGAAAGAGAGTATTCCAGTCAGCATTGTCAAAAGCTAGAAACGTAGGTTTGCCTCTCCTTAATCTTTCTTCTAAGATAAGTCGTAAGGTCAGTATCGCCTCACGTGTTCCAACATTTCTACGGAATCCAAACTGATCTTCGCCGAGGTCGGCTTCTACCAGTTTTTCCATTCGTCTGTAAAGAATTCGCGTTAGTATTTTGCAGCTGTGACTTATTAAACTGATAGTTCGGTAATTTTCACATCTGTCAACACCTGCTTTCTTTGGGATTGGAATTATTATATTCTTCTTGAAGTCTGAGGGTATTTCGCCTGTCTCATACATCTTGCTCACCAGATGGTAGAGTTTTGTCAGGACTGGCTCTCCCAAGGCTGTCAGTAGTTCTAATGGAATGTTGTCTACTCCCGGGACCTTGTTTCGACTCAGGTCTTTCAGTGCTCTGTCAAACTCTTCACGCAGTATAGTATCTCCCATTTCATTTTCATCTACATCCTCTTCCATTTTCAAATATTGTCCTCAAGTACATCGCCCTTGTATAGACCCTCTATATACTCCTTCCACCTATCTGCTTTCCCTTCTTTGCTTAGAACCGGGTTTCCATCTGAGCTCTTGATATTCATACAAGTGGCTCTCTTTTCTCCAAAGGTCTCTTTAATTTTCCTGTAGGCAGTATCTATCTTACCCCTAGTGAGATAAGTCTCTACATCCTTACATTTGTCCTCAAGCCATGCCTGCTTAGCCATTTTGCACTTCCTGTCAATATCATTTTTGAGACGTTTGTATTCCTTTTTGCCTGCTTCATTTACTGCATTTTTATATTTTCCCCTTTCATCAATTAAATTCAATATTCCTTCTGTTACCCAAGAATTTCTACTAGCCCTCGTCTTTTTATCTACTTGATCCTCTGCTGCCTTCACTATTTCATCCCTCAGAGCTACCCATTCTTCTTCTACTGTATTTCTTTCCCCCATTCTTGTTAATTGTTCCCTTATGCTCTCCCTGAAACTCTATACAACCTCTGGTTTAGTCAGTTTATCCAGGTCCCATCTCCATAAATTCCCACTTTCTTGCAATTTCCTCAGTTTTAATCGACAGTTCATAACCAATAGATTGTGGTCAGAGTCCACATCTGCCCCTGGAAATGTCTTACAATTTAAAACCTGGTTCCTAAATCTCTGTCTTACCATTATATAATCTATCTGATACCTTTTAGTATCTCCAGGATTCTTCCATGTATACAACCTCCTTTTATGATTCTTGAACCAAGTGTTAGCTATGATTAAGTTATGCTCTGTGTAAAATTCTACCAGACGGCTTCCTCTTTCTTTTCTCTCCCCCAATGCGTATTCACCCACTATGTTTCCTTCTCTCCTTTTTCCTACTCTCGAATTCCAGTCACCCATGACTATTAAATTTTCGTCTCCCTTCACTACCTGAATAATTTCTTTTATCTCATCATACATTTCATTAATTTCTTCATCATCTGCAGAGCTAGTTGGCACATAAACTTGTACTATTGTAGTAGGCATGGGCTTCGTGTCTATCTTGGCCACAATAATGCGTTCACTATTTTGTTGGTAGTATCTTACCCGCACTCCTATTTTTTATTCATTATTAAACCTACTCCTGCATTACCCCTATTTGATTTTGTATTTATAACCCTGTATTCACCTGACCAAAAGTCTTGTTCCTCCTGCCACCGAACTTCACTAATTCCCACTATATCTATCTTCAACCTATCCATTTCCCTTTTTAAATTTTCTAACCTGCCTGCCCGATTAAGGGATCTGACGTTCCACGCTCCGATCCGTAGAACGCCAGTTTTCTTTCTCCTGATAACGACGTCCTTCTGAGTAGTCCCCGCCCGGAGATCCTAATGGGGGACTGTTTTACCTCCGAAATATTTTACCCAAGAGGACGCCATCATCATTTAACCATACAGTGAAGCTGCATGCCCTCGGGAAAAATTACGGCTGTAGCTTCCCCTTGCTTTCAGCCGTTCGCAGTACCAGCACAGCAAGGCCGTTTTGGTTAGTGTTACAAGGCCAGATCAGTCAATCGTCCAGACTCAACTACTGCAACTACTGAAAAGGCTGCTGCCCCTCTTCAGGAACCACACGTTTGTCTTGCCTCTCAACAGATACCCCTCCGTTGTGGTTGCACCTATGGTACGGCTATCTGTATCGCTGAGGCACGCAAGCCTCCCCACCAACGGCAAGGTCGGGATACTTTACCAGGTGTAAAAGTATGAAACCGGAATTCGGTTGCAATAACTACACGTCTGTTGAAACTGATAAACAATATTTTATTCAAAATAACCTTCATTGCTATTTATACATTTCAGGCTATCAATGCTACGCCAAAAAAATTTGTTCTTCTTTTGAATCGAAGCAGTCAGCGACCGTTTTTCGTACATTTTCATACGAATTGAAGCGTTGATCAGCGAGAGCGTGTCCCAGTTACGCAAATAGATGATAATCGGACGGAACCGATTCTGGAGAATAAACAGCATGCCCTGGTATTTCCCAACTGAACTCTTCGATCGTTTCGCTGACCCATTTTTCTGTGTGTGATGTGGCGTCATCGTGGAGCAATACGATTTTGTGTTGCCTTTTTCCATATTCCGGTCGTTTTTCGCGTAATGATCGATTTAAAACGATCATTTGCTGTTGGCAGCGATCAGTGTTAACGGTTTCATCAGGTTTTAGCTACTCATAATACATGACACCCTTCTGATCCCATTAAACACAGAGCACGTCTTCTTTCCGAAGCGATTCGGTCTTGCAGTGGATATCGATGGTTTGCCTGGATTCACCCATGATTTACAACGCTTAGGTTTCGTAAAATATATCGATGTCTCATCACCTGCCACTATTCGATGGAGAAACGACTTTCTTTCATTCAGTTCGTGCAGAATCCATTTTTCTACTTTCTGCGCCTTTCCCATAGCTTTCAACGTAAGAGAAACGGCTTTCTGCGACACACTCAGTTGTTCCGCGAGTTCCTGTTGCGTTTTAATATCAGCTTCATCGACTAAGATCTGAAATTCGATATCTTCGAACTTTATCGATGGTTTCCGGCGCTCGTCGTTTCTCACGTCAAAATCACCAGTTTTGAATTTTTTGAAGCACTCGGAACGCTGTGTCTTCCCGAGAGCATGTTCGACAAAAGCTTCGAAAAGCATTCGATGTGAGTCTGCGCCACTTTTCTGCAAACGATAACAGAAAACCAGTGCTGTCCGCAAATCGTAGGTCGTAGGCACCAACATGGACATGTTTACGGTTCCACCGATGTGCGGAACTTACTGCGCGTTGACATTCGTCGTCAGCCGTTACAGGAGACAGATGGCGCTGCAGTTGCCGTCTCACGGGCTCTACACTGACGGCTAGCTCCATCTATAGGGAAATTCCGGTTTCATACTTGTACACCTGGTACGCCTGTCTCCGAGAGTCTGTCAACCCAGTCTCTTCAGCACGTCTGTAATACTCTCCCAAGGGTCAGGCAACCCTGTGACCGTTCGCGCTTCCCTCCTCTCTACACGTTCAGCGTACCCCGTCACACCTGTGTGGTATGGGCCTCCCACAGCTGAGCAGTATTCGAGAAAGGGTCACACAAGTAGTGTGTAAGCAGGCTCCTTTCTACACTGCTGTGTCTTTCCAGTATCCTGCGAGTGAGTCCAGCTCTGCCACCTGCTTTAGCTGCGAATGAGCCCGTACCATCTGCCACTTCATGTCCCTACAAATTGCTAATGTCAACTATTTGTACGAGTCGACTGGTTGCAGTTGTCACGTTCATTTTGTAGTCATAAGGTACTACGCGTTTTGTGCAACGCTTGATGTTACATATCTGAACGTTTAAATCAATTTGCTACTCTTTGTGTTGAATCCTGCCTTGACGTCCAATATGTGGGGTCAAGGAAGCCTGCCTTCTCGGATCGCTAGACAAAATTCAAGCAAATCGTGTTAATGAGTTTTATTACGAAATTAACAATTACAACACTTAACTTTGACAATAACCCAGAAGTGTCGCAAGCAAAGGGCGACAGGCAAATAAGAAATCGCTTCAGTATATGCAATTCGTAATACAAGTAAAGTACTACAGTTGACTCTTGTAATGAGGTTGCTAGTGGTGAAGCTTGTGCAGAAGTGGGCCGGAACTAGCCGGGCGCGGCGCTCGTGCCCTCTTCGCACAGAGGCCGCTGGTGTCGCGTCGTCGTGCTGGAGAGCGGCCGGCCGCCGTGCGACTGGCTGGCGTCTTCCCACAGCCCTCTCTGCTCTAGCGTTCCCGGCTGACTGGGGCGCCGGCGCCGGCGCTGGACTTGACGCCGTACATCCATCGTGTATATTCCAACATGCGACTTTCAACTACGTCTGACCTGTATCAGCAGATAAATACGATATTGCAGTGCCTATGTTACCGGGCAAGCGACTTTCAATTACGTCCGACCTGTACGGGAATACACATAACGGATGTACGAACACAGGTCGTAGACTCATTGTTGACGACGTATGGAAGTTTGATTCGGGCAGTGAATCGTGAACGGATAGCCAAATGGTGAGGGGACCGCTGGCGATAAGTAGTAAATCCGGATTCGAGTCCAGTCCGGCACAAATTATCATTGTCGTCATTCCATTCTACAGCTGATGGCAGTCCTTATTCGCAATTGCGAATTCATTTGACGTGTTTTCAGACTGGTGTTTAAAAATGGTTCAAATGGCTCTGAGCACTATGGCACTTAACTTCTGAGGTCATTAGTCCCCTAGAACTTAGAACTACTTAAACCTAACTAACCTAAGGACATCACACACATCCATGCCCGAGGCAGGATTCGAACCTGCGACCGTAGCGGTCACGCGGTTGCAGACTGGAGCGTCTAGAACCGCATGTCCACACCGGCCGGCTCAGACTGGTGTGATGGACGCCATAACATGTTTTAGTGATGGAGTAACAAGCAGATTAAAAAGCGTGAGCAGACTATGCACGAGCGTGCCGAGCACACCAAGTTTCAGGTATTAATCACCTTTCACCGTGGACAACGCAGTTGCCGACGGCATTCACCTGACGACCGACAGCAGCGCCGTTTGCCTTAGTGTTTGTCAGTGCTAGCACACAAGCAACACTGGGTGAAATAACCGCAGAAATGGGTGTGGGACGCACGACGGACGTATCCGTTACGACAATGCGGCTAAATTTGGCGCCAGCAGACGACTGACACTTGTGCCTGTGCTAAAAGCACGACATCGCGTGCGGCGTCGAGGGCTGCTGGCCGCGTGTGTTGGGCCCTAGGCGACTGGGAAGCCGTCGCCTGGTCAGACGAGTCCCGAGCTGACGGTAGGGCTCGAGTGTGGCGCACGCCCTACGAAGCCGTGGATGCGAGTAGTCAACGAGGCACTGTGCAGGCTGATGGTGGCTCCGTGGTGGTGTGCGCTGCGTTCACGCCGAAGGGACTGGTCCTCTGCTCCAAATGAAACGATCGTTGACTGGAAATCATTATGTTCGGCTACTGGGAGGGGATTTGCAGCCAAACAACGGCGATATTTTTGTGGATGACTACACGTCATGTCTCCGGGGCGCAATTGTTCGTAATTGGTTTGAAGAATATTGTGGACTATTCGAGCGAATGATTTGGCCACGCAGATCGCCCCACATGAATTCCATCGAACATTTATGGGTCATAATCGAGAATTCAGTTCGTGCACAGAATCCTGCATCAGCAATACTTTCGCACGGCTCAGCATTTCTGCAGGGGACTTCCAACGAGTTGCTTAGGCCGTGCCCCGCGTGCCCCTCCGCTGTTCTCCACTACGCCGGGCAAAATGAGTTCCGACACGATATTTGGACGTGTTACACGACTTTTGTCGCTTCACTGTAAATTTACGTGATAGAGAATCGTTTCTGAAAACTTCTGTATGGAGTGTGGCCTTCTAAGGAAGTGGAATGTGGACGGTAAACAGTTCCGACAAAAAGAGAATAGAAAGTTTAAAAATTTTGTGCCGCAGAAGAATGCTGAAGATTAGATAGGGAGATCAAAAAAGTAATGAGAAAGTACTGAATCGATCTGGCGAAAAAAGATATTTCTGGCACAGCCTGAGTAAAAACAAGGAATCGATACACAGAACAGATCCTGACTTGCCGAGGATTGTCAATTTCGTAAGTGAGGGAAGCGAGAGGGACCAAAACTATAGAGCGACATCGAGCCTCGAATACAGTGAGCACCTTCAAATGGAAGTACGTAGAGTTATCCAGAGATGAAGAGGCTTGCGTGGGATTGAGTAGCGTCGAGAGGTGTGTCGGATCCACTGCGCGAGTCGCTGTACTGCCTTCGCAGCTACTGCCATCCGTTCTGCAGCGGCAAAGCAGTGTAGCGTTTTCGTGTTGTTGTGATAGTCTGCAGCTCCCCGAGTGAGGTTGACCCGACACGAGTGCCTGGGGCGACTTATGCCCTGTCCAGTGAGGCGACGGTCCGCTTCCGCGCGCGCGCCGACGCTTCGTCTGTAAACTCACGAGCGGGCTGGAGTCTATTGTTTTACAACGTTGCACCGACCCTGCAGCGGCGTGCTTTTAATCTGCGACTTTTCGATTAATGAGTTAACACTACGGAATACAGAAAACGATTACATTCTTCCGAAACACAACATTGTTGAGTAAACTGCGTTAACGCGGATATGGAAGCTATGCTGCAACGGTATTGACAGAAGAGTGAGGATTAGGTTGCCTCTCCCTGCTGAACCTCTCTCTCCATTTACGTACCTCTCTGCAAGTAGCGCAGTGGCCACAATACGTGACAAGGGTTTTTGCTTGCTGTTACAGTATATCTGGTTATCTTTGTGCTGTGGAAGTGTGTTTACAGAGATAGTAAGTGTTTCACCTTGGACAATGAGACAGGCAGTAACTGTGAAACTGTTGGTGGAGTACTTTGGTATTGCAGAAGATGTATCTACATTAGAAGAGTATGTTATTTACGAACAAAAATAGCAACAGTTGACAGAAGAGGGTATTTAATAGCAGTTCTTACTACACTTGTAACCGATGAAGAGGCATCATATGAAGAGGCATCAGAGGAAGAGGCGTCAGATGAAGAAAATGATAGTGCCATGGCAGTGAAGGATGAAGCAATGTCACCAGTGGTGGATTTCCACGGAAGCAGCGGTTCATCTTATCAGCCATCGTCTCCAAGAAAACCAAGTTTTCAGAAGGCTATCAGGCAGATGCATACAAGATATGGAAAAACAGCCAAGTCAAGCAGATGGAAATGTTGATCCTCACCGCCTGTGTCGTCCTGGATTAGCAACTGACATGACTGTGTTGCAGTATCTGAAAACAGGCTAAATGAATGTCATTCATCAAACCCAAACAAAAATCTGAATTACGTGATCATACTGTAGCAAAGATACAGGAAAATGCATTAATACATGATCCACAAAATTTAAATGTCAGAAGAAGATTGTCTGTTGCAAAATAACCCATAAAATTAGCAAGCGCGGTTGGCTGAATGGAATGTCGATATTCGACAAAAAGCTTATCAGTTCGTGAGAGAAATCTGATCTCTCATTGAGGAAAAACTTCTGTAACCAGATCAAGTAATTAATACTGACCAGTCAAGATTTGATAAAGAGTTACGATCTGGACGTAATCTCGCAGTGAAGGGAAGCGAGCATGTCTTTTGTGTGGTTGGATCCATAGCGGTAACTACTCTTATACGGCAATGTCTTGCATTGAGCTGCTACCCCATACGTATCGGAGCCCACTGGCCATTTTCCTGCAAATATGAATATAAATTTACCGAATATCAAGGCATTTGCTAGCAAATCTGCTAATATGACGAAGAGGGATTTAAAGGTCTCCCTCGAATAAGTAATGTGGCCAGATATACAAGAAAAAACTGAAACCCTTCCCTTCTTTCCTTTGAGTCCTGGAAGGCCAAAAGAGATGACAAACTACAGAACTCTGCAGTTCCTGAATGCGTTTTAATTCATCAAGAAGCTGATTCCAGCGAAGTGCACAGGCATTGTGCACCCTACCGATGTTTTCTTCTTCCGTCCATACAAAAATTTTGTAAAATTTATCACAGATGCAATTATGGTATCTTCTGACAATTACATTAACATATGCCATAGAGACCACTTCTTACGCCTTCAGTCGTTTGTGTATTTCCAGTCTTCGGCCGCACGATTCTCCAACTTAACCAAATTTGCATTTTTTCAATGCGGCTGCACCACAGACTTTCCTGGTGTATTTCAAACGCCCTTGGAGTACTACTTCGAAGAAGGGTAAACGGAAGAGTGTTTCCATGAGAACTGTGGCCAAGCTGCTTTCATCAAATGTGCACACTGCGAAAGCTGTGCACGCATTGACCATGCAGTTATTGCTCACTTGCACATTCTTTGCCTTCGATAGTGTAGTCAAGAAGGTAAACTCTGTTATAGAGTGCTTCCTGCCACATTATTGAGTATTTGTCTCAAAAAATCGTTTTGTGTAATAAATCATTCATATTTTACAGTATTCTCATCGTAGCTTTGACGAATCTCATATTTCCTGTTGTAATAGTCCACAGCAGCTACAATTTTTTTAGTGTTCTTATATTCTGTTGCTCTATTAAGTCCGCTATCTATCAATGTAATTTGCGCGACAACATATCGTGACCTTCCCTTGTGAGTGGCGTGTCAGTATGTTTCGTTTAATATTAGGGTTGCATGCCTTAACTGGCAGATACCTGTCGATGTTGTTTTATTCTCTGCAGCTGATAGCCGAACCAGAATGAAAAACATACACCTCTTTCGTTTCCGACGGCAGGGGATTTCGTGTTCGGCGCCGAGGCGGAAGACGCGGACGCGGGCGCCAACGGACAGGTCCGCTTCTCGTTGTCGGTGTCTGCGGTGGGTGTGGGAGCGGGGGCAGGTGCGGAGGCGGCGCTGCTGGCGGTGGAGGCGGCGACGGGCGTGGTGCGCGCGGCGGGCGCGCTGCCCGCCTCCGGCGAGGTGCGCGCCACGCTCACGGCGACGGACGGCGGCCGCGAGCCGCGCAGCGCCACGGCCGAGCTGGTGGTGCGCACGCGCGCCAGCGCACTCTTCCCGGCGCTGTCGCTGGCGCCAGCGCAGGCGCGCGTCGCGCTGGCCGAGGACGCGCCTGCCGGGCAGCCCGTGGCGCGCCTCGCCGCCTCGTCCCCCAAGGCGGGGCCCGCCGCCGCCATCTCCTACGCCGTCGCCGGCGGCAACTTCGGAGGCGCGCTGCGCGTCGACGCCTCCTCTGGGGAGGTGAGTGGAGCCCGATTCGATTTCGAGCCAATTTTATACAGAAAATGGGACAAAAATGACGAATATTTCGTCTTTGGGTTTTTTTACTAATCCCCAACTTCGAGAAGAAACTCGGCGCAACGGTTGAGGGAAATACCGTAGCCGAATCGACAAGCCACAACTCAGACTCCATTCATTTTTTTTCAGCCCGCTAGTGAATGTAGACTAGCGTATTATGTATTGTACGCTGGTATTGTTGTCTTGTGTTTCGCGTGTCGTTAACTCCGCTTGTTACGTCTGCTTTCGTGTACAAAAACAGTCGATAAGCTAAAATAGCGATGTCTGCTCACGAAGTCAGGCTAGGTTGGCAACGAGAAAAACCTGTCAGAGCTCATTGAGTTATCTTTGACGAACGTCGTTGCAGCTTGCTCCCATCGGCCACCACGCCGAGTGTCTTCCAGGAGTCCGCTGATACTTTATAGTAGCTCTGATTTTCCTTTTTAAACTCACTTATGTATTTTGTATTTAGCTTGATTCTAATTATTTTTAATTTATGTTTTAAAGAGGTGCTGACATACATTTACTCGCGCTTTCAGCTGTAGCACTCGCAATATTCTGTGTTCTGTAATTTCACAGTTGGATAACATGCAACGTATGGCTATTGTGGCGTTTCACAGTGCCACTCGCGAGAGTACGTAATTCCGTTATTGATTTGTGAACTGAAATGTCTGTGTAGCATGAGCAAGATTTGAATGAGTAATAGATTTTGCAAAAAAAAAGAACCCTCCGAGCTGGTACACAAGTAACAGAATAATGGCAGTTCCTTGAGATTATGCTGGCAGTACTACTAGCAATAATGATGTTTTGTGTTAAGAGAGATTATTTCCGATACACAGTTTTGCACTTAATCTTAGTGGATCTGAGGACCATAATTCTGATCCAACTCACATTGTTCAGACACTAATTCTGAATCTGCATACAGTCACGAAGACCTCTTTTTTAATAGCCGAGTTTCAGATAGATATCTGGAAATTGCGTTTATAATGTCCATGAAAAATTTTGGTAGAATAGTTATGTGTATAAATATGGTCTGATCCGTGTATATGCACGAAGTATATAGACACAATCCACGTAAAGGTTCGACATCTGTGATCAGAATATATTAATCCTCGTGCTTTTAAGTATATCATGCTATTGTCACATATCGGTACCTCAAAGAAAATATTATTGTCACGATTGTACTGTTGAATGAGCAATGCTGTGTCATTGAAATGAGAGGAAAACTAATGCTGGAGTAATTCCGTGTCAATTCAACACGGCACTCAATCCGACCCACCCACATTTCTTTCAAACTTGATGCATTCAGTGAACGAGCTAAGAGATGGAAAACCGCCAACTTTCAGTGGTATATGGCAATTTCAAATAAATTTACAGGCCTGCGAAGTTTGGAAATTGTAAAAAATTTACATGTGTCTGTCTCACTATAAATGACTACAATTCTGGTTGTAATTCTCATACAGTGATGACATTTATACCACTGAAAAGTTAATACATAGAGCTTTACATTGATATGCAACATGGCGGGTTTCGGAGAATTTTCTCGTTTAATTGACCTTTATTATCTCAAAACACTCCACCTTCAATTTTTATGAAATATTTTATTGCCCAGTCTACTACCTTAATTATGGGCGAGATCAAGATGGCACATCAAAGGCGCCATCAACAAAACAAAAAAAGAAAGTATTGTGTCTGTGGCATTACACTAACAAAATGCTGGTAGCAGCTGCGAATGCATATTTTTTGAAGATCAGCAGACAATAACAGTCACTATTATTCAGACAAATTGGTGAAAATTTCTTGCTTTGAACAACCAACCAGAGATCCTTTTATTTCAGCCAGTCATAATTAGGTTGTTCCATTGGTGTGGCTTGTTTACTTAAACTGCAGGGTGCTTGTGCTGTGAAGTAGTACATAGACGTAGGCCAGTTTGTAAATGTCTAGAAGTAGTTTGTAAAAAATGTATTTCAAGTAAAAATTGTACTATTGAAATCCACTTTAAGAAGAAAGTCATGTGGAGTACAGAAGAATTTGAGAAGTGGTTGTTGTGGATGGTAAATAAGTGTCCTAACATATTGCTAGATGGAAAAATTGGCTGCAAATGTATAAAGCAAGTATCACAAAAATCCATCAACTCCTGCAATTGTTGTCTCAGCTGCACTAAGTACTTCCTGAGAATATGTTAAGTGAAGATGAAATAGCATTGTATCCGTCACTGACGTCTTTATATGGTAGTCTTCAGTTTTTACGTGACTCTCCTGTAAGGAAAAAGTGACTTCAGTGTGAGAAAAAGTACCCAAAGCAAAAATCGAAAGAGGTTGCCTCAGTATTTGTGTGTATTTATACGGCACAACTCGTAAAAGAAGAGTGTGAAAAAAATGGAGAAAGAGAAATAACAGCCCAACTGAAAGATAAGTTTCACAATACAGAATGTATGTGTTACTAAATGCAAAATGAATTTTCCACTTCATTTATTATGAAGAGCAAAAAGTTAATAGTAGAACATGGTATATTAGTTACACGAAATTCAAGGCCAGATAAGACATGTTGTGAAAAAACTGTTCAGTGTGCACATGATTTTTACTGTGATCATAATGTGAGCTGTTTGATGCTGGGAAGGAAAGACTATTTATCAGTGAAACAAAATGGAATTCAAGTACATAGGTAGTTAGTTGGTTAGTAACATGGTCAGTGGATCATTTTGTCTGGTGGATCATAATTATGTGAAACAAGTCATTATAAATTCACATCACTAATTAATTTGCACATATGGTTACATTCTGAACATTTCTTTAAAAAATACACAGATGTTACTTACCAATTACTACCCACCACCTTTTACACTTTACAGTAACAGAAATTCTTCTACGGAATAGAAAGAGTTATCAAGAAGGCAATTTCTCAGTTTGTTATTGAATTTTGTTTTGCCATTTGTCAGACATTTTATATCACTGGGTAAAGGATCACAAATTTTTGTTACAGCATTGTGTACCACATTTTGTGCTAAAGACAACCTTATATGGAGTAATGAATGTCATTTTTCCTTCTGGTATTGTGATTATGCACATCATAGTTCCTCTTGAACTGTAGTCAGTTATTTACAACAAACTTCATGAGGTTATAAATATGCAGATGTGTACAAGATGATCGTGGGTGAGCACCACATATTATTCTTACAACACATTTTTGCACAATGTAGACCTACTTTGTTAAAAATGAGTTACCCCAGAACATTATCCTATATGACGTTATTGAATGAAAATATGTGAAGTATGTCAACTTTGATTTTTCTCTCCCCAAGATTTGCAACGTTTCTAAGTGCAAATGTTCCTGAACTAAGTTGTTTTAGAAGTTCTAAAATGTGTTTTTTCCAATTTAGATTCTCATTGATATGAACCCCTAAGAATTTTGAAGGTTCCAACTTATCTGTTATTTCCTCACCATGTGTTACACTTATCATTGGTGTAGTACCTCTAGATGTCCAGAACTGAAAATGTTGGCTCTCTTTCAAATTGAGGGTGAGACCATTCGCAGAAAACCACTCAATGATACTTTTAAGAACTTTGTTTACCATTTCTTGTTTCTGCATGTATGCTTGGATTGATTACAATACAGTGTCATCTGCAAAAAGAACTAATTCTGCGTGTTGTATGTACTAGAAAATCGTTTACATATTGAGGAACATAGTGGACCTAAGATTGAACATTGAGGAATCCCATATGTGATTTATCCCTAGTCTCAATTATGTCCCTGGACTATATTGCCTGAATTACTAAGTGAAACTTTCTGCATTATTTTGGTTAGGTGTGACATTATCCATTGTTAGCTATACTATCAATCTCGAAAATGTTAATTTATCTCGGAGAATACTGTGATGCACACCGTCAGATGCCTTAGAGAGATCGCAGAAAATACCAGTCAGTGCTATTTTATTGTTTAATGCTTGTAAAATCTGGCGAATGAAGATGTAAATGGCATTCTCAGTAGAGCAACCCTTCTGAAACACAAACTGTGATTTGCTAAAGATAGTATTGTGGAATACATTACCATCTCAAAAATTTTGGAGAATGAAGTCAGCAGTGAAACAGGCATCTCTCTTATCAACTTCCTTAAAGAGAGGTTTAACAACAGCATATTTCAGTCACTCTGGAAAAATGCCTTGAGTTAATGATGCATTACATACAAGGGTTGACTGAAAAGTAATGCCTCCACCTTCATAACTCTTCAACAGTTGGCAGAATTGGTATGTGATAGGTACTAGCTTGTTCCGTAGCGTCTTCTCTACAGCTCCAGTTGGTGGGAAGCCTTAGCATTGCATGGTTGCATTGTTACAGTGTAAAGTATGGAACCCGCGCAGACGGTCGGTCAGTGCGATTTAAGCAACATGCAGTCATTGAATTTTTGACAGCAGAAGGTGAATCACTCAGAGAGATATTGCAAGCACGATCGATATTTCACAAGAATGTGTGGGTCATATTCTTGCTTTGCTTGGCTATCAGAAAATCTGTGTATGATGGGTACCGCAGATGCTGACTCCTGAAATGAAAGTACACACACTTGAAATTTGTCAGGAATTCCTCTCGCATTACAAAAATGAAGGTGACACCTTTCTCCACAATGAAAGACTATCTGTGGGGACATCATTATGCTTCTGATAAAGACTTTGAGAGGACTGTGAGACTGTGGTTGCGGAAACAGTGTTGACTTCTTCTGTGACTGTTTCAGAAAACTTGTTCATCATTGGCAAAAATGTATCCAATTGGCTGGTGATTATGAGGAATTATTGGTAATTAAAGATTACATTCTAAGGATTATTTCTGCATTTGTTATATGAAAATATTCCCTTCCAAACTCAATTAACGAAGGTGGAGGCATTACTTTTCATTCAAACCTCATATTATTCCAGATAAGACGGTCCTTATTACATGGGAACAAATTTTTGGTTCCCTATTGGAAACCCCATCAAAACCAGATAAGTTTTTGTTTTGGGTAGAATGTATAATTTTCTTAATTTCAGAAGTAGTTTGTGTTACATTCATATGACTGAATTGTATGAAAGTATCTTCAACATACTGCTGTGATTTTGCGGTGGAACTGTTTGTCCCTATGTTTTATACTATATTTAAGAAATTATTATTAAATGCACTTGTTAACTGTGAATCATTTATTTCCATCCAGTTCAGCAGTGCTGTTGTATTCTTCTGTGGCTGGTTGTCCTTTCTCTCTCGTCAATATATTCCAAATTGCCTTACGTCTGTTGTCAGAAGTACTGATTCCTGACATTATCTGCTCATTCTCTAATTGTTTAATAGCCTTTCTTAGTACTTTTGAGTAGGAACACTTTACTTATTTTTCAGACAATTTTTAAAATAAGAAAATCTTGTTTTACTAAGTAACTATTCAGTTTTAACCCATAACTAGTAACACAGAACTCATATCAAAATTTAAAAAAATAGTAATGAATATTGTCAAAATGTCGGGGGCACAAAAAACATTGTGTCATTACTAATTTTTCACTGAGCACTTATTCACTTCCCGTGGGACACTGGTGTTCTGTGAAACAGTTTGGGAAGCCCTGCTCTAGAGGTAGTGTTGCCACTGTTGCACTTTCACTGTCTGTAAACTCTGATTAATTTTTCCTCACATGTTGTCAGTTGTAATTGTTGAATGTCAGGATTCAGCATTGTCACTTTCAGTGTCTGTGTCAAAACTGCTGGCATCAAATACATTATCCAAATGCTACACAATTTCTGAATCAGATGGACCAGTCATTAATAATTGTACTTTCTTTTTTAATTTAATCCCCAATGTTTTATTCTACAGAAGGTATTAGACATTTCTATTACTTTATTAAAGCAGGTATATACATCTTAAGAACAACAGAATATTGTTGAAACTATGAATGGATAGAATGAAACAGTACTGGCTGTGAAACAAACTTTCACATAATTTTCTGTCATGAAATTTTAAAAGGAAAATTGCTAATAATATATATTATTTATTAGTCATCCATTGATCATCGGGTAATGATAACAGTTGTCTTCATGTTACACTGAAAACAAGTAGCTCAAAGATAGAAAATGTAATGATGAGGATAGGGCAGGTGATTGACTGTGCCTTCACTGGAGGATCCGTCCCAGCATTCACTTGAAATATTTAGGAAAACCTTAATTGGGATGGCGAACTAGATCAAACTCTAATCTTCTGAATATTAGCACTGCCTAAATAGGTAGATCCCCATTGTACAATGTTCTCTTGTTCATAAACAATTTGCACGAGATAACTTTAGAAAAAAAAAATTTTTGCACTGTTTTTTTTTTTTTGCATCTCTATACACGTATCACTACACACACTACGCTACTGACACCTGCTGGTGACTCCAGTATCATGAACATTTTGTCATAGCCTTTGCACTCTCTTCAGTTTGTTCAGAAAACTGACTCCAGGACCATAAACATGCTACTATGCACCATGCACATCACCATGTCCTCCCCTCTGTCTGCAATACTGAGTCAATATCCCTCCATGATGAGCATGATGTTGAGCTGAAGAGAATTATTTTCTTGTAAAAAATATTACATATGATGATCTACTGTAATGTGACAGGATGTTGCAGTTGTCCTCTTTTGTCTTTAGCTCGCCCCTACTCTGAGTTTTCTAAGTAAGCTTTAATTGTGTAGTCTGCATTACTTATCAAGTACGATCTAACTGCATTTTTATGTAGACACACTTTTGTAATATTTTTCATCTCCTTGGGAAATTTATTATACAATTTTATTTCCTCATAGAAAATACTGTTTTCAATTTTTATTTGTTTCGCATGGTAAATGCAAGTTCCAAACTGTCTCTGATTCCATGATTATGTACAGAATATTAGGGAAATATTAATGTTTTCCATGGTAGGTGCAACAAATTGGTAGATATGCTTATTGGGTGCAGCTAGGATATCCAGTTTTTTAAACTGTTCTTTACTGTGAGCTTTACTAATAATCTTTTATTTTTCTTATGGCCCTTTTCTGCAGTTTAAAGATCATGTCCAAGTTTTGTTCCTTTGGTGCTCTGAAAAGAATCTGATAGCTAGGAACTGAGTTAATGTAGAAGTAGTATGTCACCACAAGACAAAGTGATGATAAAAGCATAAGAGCATAACAAGCTGATTACATTCCTTCTTCTAGTATCATCGTGTGTTCATTGCATGTTACTTGGCAATGAATATTCATTCCTAAAAACTGTTGTGTATATCACAGTGCCTATAGCTTTACTATTGATGTATAATGTGTGTTGTTTTCTCCCTTTGTGCTGAAGTTCATACTGTTTGTTTTCAACATGATCAGTGTTAATTTGTTACATACTGTCCAATTGCAAAAGTCCTTGAGGGTTTCATTTGCTTTCTCTTATAAGAGTTCTAGTGTTTTGTCAGTGACTGATTGATGTTGCTGTCACCAGCAAAAAGAACATTTTGTCCGTGTCTTATATTGTCTGGAAAGCCATTTAAATATATTAAGAACATGTTTGTATCCATATAGTGTCCTTAGGGATACCTAGGTTTATATGTTTCATGTCTGAAAGTAGTTTTAATAAAAATTTATCGTCAACAGATAACCAACTGTTTGCTATTCCTCTTACACATAGCATTTCCAGCTTGTTTAGTAGTATTTTATGGTGAACAGTGTCCAAAGCACTGGGCAAGTCTCAGAATATGTATGTAACACAGTCGGCCTTATCAAGGGCTTCAAGTAACATTTGTGTAACCTCTGTAATGGCTGATATTGTACTTCTCCCATTTTGGAAACCAATCTGTGCCTTGTTCAAAAGATTGTGTTTATTCATCTAACTGACTAGTTTATCTTTCATGACTGACTCAGCTATTTTTTAGACTGCATACAGTGTGAAACTGGCCAGTAGTGTTAAATACTCTTCACATTACTATTCTTCAGTAAGGACACAATTTCTGCAGGCTTTATTGTGTTTGTATATGGGGCTTGTATGCTGTCTATGCATGTATTCAGAAAGGAGACTGTAACTTCATCTATGCTCACCTGTGTCTTTTAATTTCTGTATTGTCTGCCTGACATCAAACTCTGACATGGAAAAAAACATCATTGAACTTACTGTGTAAGTCATTGTGTGTGCTACATGTGTTTAAGGAAGATTTTGTTGCACCTTCTCCGCAATACCATAGACATGTCATTTATTGAGTTTGCTTATTCCAGAGTATAAGAGTCTGAGCGGACTTTCTAATACCCACAGGTAGGGCTATCCATTATCCATAGCTGCTGCTCTTGAAGTGGCTACTTTTGGAAGTGTATCCTCAAAAATTATTTGAAGAATTTACATAATTTGGAGAACTTAGCACTGACATTGTTCTCTATGTATACTTCAATCCTGGTTTGACTTTCCAATGCCCTAAAAGCAGTATGTATATTTTACATTCCAGTAAGGAAGTACAGTTTTGTGGGTTTTAACAAGCCCGTCTTTTGCTTTATTATCTGACAATAAAGATCAGTGAGGTCAAGATCTTTTGTAAATACTGTAACATTTTCCCTGTTGATGATATAGGGTCTAGGACTTATGCTGAATATTTTGGTACCAAATGTGTTCAGAATATATATTATTGTTAATTTCACCCGTAACATCTTTGGTAATATTCATGTCTCTGCATATTATTGTGTTAGTTTGGGGGCTGAGACTCTTTCTTGCACTTAAGTTAATTTGTTGAAGAAAATGTCCACATTATCATTAGGTGAGCAGTATGTGCATGGAATGATTACCTTATGGATGTGTAGCTTTGCTAGTTCAATGGTTGCCAATTCAAAGTATCTTTCTACATTAAATGTGATCACATCTCCTTTAGGTTTAAAAATGTATGCCACATCTTGATATAAATACGTTTTCTCCCACCCTTTATGATAATTCTGTAGTAACAACTTTTGCATTCATGTGACACTAGTACTACATGCTTCATCTCATTGTCTAACAATGGAAAATCCAGGATGGAATAATGACAATATTATGAAAAAGATAGATTGCTACTCACTGTATAATGGAGATGAGTCACAGACAGGCACACACCAGTGTTCTGTAATGCATAACACTATGCTGATCAAGGACTGTAATTCAGTTTCAAGCTGGTGTACGTTATTTTTGATAGAATGTATATCTAGATAAAGAATAGCTAATTCTGAGAAAATGTCCATGGTGTATGTCATGATTTCGTTTTCTCTATGTGAACATGTTGTACATTTTCTCTTTTGTATACACCTTGATGAAATCTCTAAGTAGGTCAACTCACTTGCAAGGGAAGCCTGTTATGATTTTTCTTAAAAAATGCCTAGTTCCCTTATCCCTGACAAAAGGTATTTGACCATGTGTGGCCTATACCCACCTGCTATAGTCTTATTCTCAATATCATTGTCCTATTCTTCCCAATCCTGTTGAGGTTTGGACCATGCTTAGTGTAACAGCATCTCTCAATAGTTAGAGATGCTGCTCCTCTATCAGTCTGTTCCTATTACATAATTTGAAGCTTTAAGAAAGCTCCCCAATATTCTCCCCTCTATGTGGTGCCCTGTTGAAACCATTTGCTACAGCCCTTACAATGAATACCATTACTAACTTCCCTACTTCAGCTTCCTCTGTTTTCTGTTCTTGGTGAAATAAATAAATTGTTATAACAAATAAAAATAAAAATATGTAAAACTAAATGAATAGTTTGTGATGTATTATGTTTAGTCCATTCCATAAGTACGCAACCTCACAAGAATGTGTTAAGTTTGCCACTAGTGCGAGTTCAGTAATGTCAGTTGTATGTACGTAAATGAAACATTAGAGCAAAGCTGCGCATAACAGCAATTCAAGAGAATGTGAGACATCCTCTAAAAACATAACACAGATTTCAAATCTTCATTTTTGTGACACGAAAAAAAAAAAAAAAAAAAAAAAAAAACACTGTTGTGGATATTCACAGCAAAAGTGCATGTAAAATACATGCAGATGTGCACACTTTGTTAAGACTGTGAGTTCAGTATGTAAACAAATGTGAGACCTAGATTTCATTTATTGGAGATTCAGTGTACAAGTAAACCTTCAATAGAAAAAAAAAATATTAAATATAATAAAGTATTACAACGACGAAAGAAGATAAAGAAAAATATCTAAAATATGGTCAGAAAACATAGCTCGATGAACACTAATATATTTTGTCACTCAGCAGGCATCTTGCCAAAGTACTGTTTTAGAAGGATAAAAAGCTACATAAACAATTCATACTGCACCTTTATGATGACATACTCATCTGATTGGAATCCACTTATTTTATAGAGGTGTGTCCACAAGAAGGTGTGGTGTTGCATGATGACAAGGTGTAGTGTACCACATGACACTCGAACCAATAGTGCCATTCTGCCACGTCTTTAGGGTGTGCATAGAAGATTTAGCATGTCTGGATCAAGAGGCACGGGACAGAGGTGGAGTGCACAGTGCCGATTCCGCATAGTGGTCTTCATCTCTCTCTGCACAGATGCCTCACACAGCTGCCTTGTAACATGCACAACACTATTGCTGTTCCAAGTAAAACATGTGGTTACTCTGAAAATGATGAATAGTTGGACTGATAGTTCTGCAGAGTGGAGTGTGTGGAATGAGATACAACTGACATTCACACAAACTACTGTGCATCTTATAAAGTAACATGGTTTGAATGGATGCACCATATGAGACATAAGGTGTGGCTAGAGCTCCATTCGTATCTTAATCAGCTACTAATGGCAAATAAGTCTTCCACAGTACTCACAGCATATTATTCCTGTACTGAGGTTCTTTTGTTACAAGTGGTCATTTGGTTTATATTTGACAGCCCCAGAATCCTGTGCCTGCAGAGAGGTGTTTGTTTGCCATTTGCAACCTATTTTTTAAAATAAAGAACAATTGACACTAGATGCCATCAGAACATCATGGAATGGAAGGCAATGTCAATGCCAAATGTGTTCTCACTAGTTGGATGTCAACATGACATCACAGAGTACTGAGTACTAAGTGGTGAAAGAAAGGTTATGAGAGACTGTTATTCTAGTAAAACCGAGCGAGGTGGCGCAGTGGTTAACACACTGGACTCGCATTCGGGAGGACGACGGTTCAATCCCGTCTCCACCCATCCTGATTTAGGTTTTCCGTGATTTCCCTAAATCGTTTCAGGCAAATGCCGGGATGGTTCCTTTGAAAGGGCACGGCCAATTTCCTTCCCAATCCTTCCCTAACCCGAGCTTGCGCTCCGTCTCTAATGACCTCGTTGTCGACGGGACGTTAAACACTAACCACCACCACCACCATATTCTAGTAAAACTCAGATTATAGTAGCAGCATTAAGGAACTAGTATCATTAGCAGAGTTTATCAATGACAAAAGCAAATTCATAATAGACATACTTGACTGCTTGATGATGCTCATAAAGAAAATTCTCCACAATGTTGAAAACTGAATGAATAAGAACAGTATTTCCCAAACAAAACACACATGAAACAATATTTAGAATTCAGCTTGTAGTGTCTTTTTTATCATTTGTGTATTGTTTTCTTCCTAAGAGACAAAGAAAGTAAATAAATATGTGTTTTATCTTGAACAATGCTAACACTTTCCATGTTGAAACCATTTTTATTAATTAATGTTTTCTGTCTGTTTACATTCTTACTCATGCACAGTGTAGGCTTTTTCTTTGTCTAGATATTGCAAGACCTAAATAATTTTTTGTTTTCAGATAATTGGCCTGTCTTGTGGGAGAACAATTTTAGGAAAATGTTACGTCATGCAATCATCTTAGTCTGTCATGAAAACAAAGCAAACAATAAAATAAAGATTAAAAACACACAAAAGCATTAAATCTGTCATTATTAAACAAGCCAACACAGTGAGAAGGTTAATGCCCCCTATTAGCAAGTATCACTGCCATAGCCCTTGTTAGTGTCAGAGTCAAAACATTATACCCAAAAATCCATTCTGTGCTGTTGATGGGGGCACCAGTAACTTGAGCAATGTTCATGTGCAGATAAGATGTACATGTAGCTCTCTGAGTCCTTTGTTCTGTATTATACAGGTTTCCAAATCATTGTGCTTATTTAAAGTAGTCACAGAAGGAAGTTCTACTGTTAACATCTATGACAAGAAAAATAATTGAAAATTCAAAAGATGGTGCTAGAAAATAAAAAATGGAAGAAGTTCATCTGTAAAGATATTTTAAAATGTGCTCAAAATATTTTACAGCAGAATGTTTTGATAGGAAGAAGTGTGTGTGTGTGTGTGTGTGTGTGTGTGTGTGTGTGTGTGTGTGTGTGTGTGTGTTGTAGGGAGATAAATAAATAATGAAAATTGATAAATACAATGTGTATGCGTAAGTCTCTAATTTATGCTTGTCACAGCACCATATTTTATATGTTTTCGCATTGGTGTACTAAGCCATTTTGCAACGCCACCAAAATGTAATTTATTAAAATAGAGAAAATCCAATGAAGCGAAGTACA